>NC_091826.1:23077500-24415000 GCF_038994185.2 Dermacentor albipictus
TGGTCATGGGAATGCCCAGTACGAAGCCCAAGACGCAGACTAGGAAGCCAATCGTCGTCAGGCGCTCCTGCAGGACAGGATAAGCATCCTTCAGGGGCGTCAGGAGGCCCTCCACCAAGCCGAACTGTGAGGGGGGAGAACAATGAAGGAGCAAATTAGGCACATCCAGCGTACACTTACATTCTGTAGTCTATGGGATGCGAAGCTATCGTGAAGCCGTTAACTAAATGTTATAAAAACTAAGTGAGATGCGTGTAATTGCTCTTATTAATTCTCATCTTAGATATGCAACGCGTAATCTCATGCAATGTTCGTCTTTATGTGCTACACCGCTAACAAGATATATATGCCGCAATGAAAGCAGCAGTTCATGCAAATGCACAACGTAAGGCATCGACGCAGTGATCACGTGATAACGTAGGCAATGCTTGACGTTCGTCGATGAAAGAACGGTGAGAAGAGGTATAATAATTCACAGAGACCCTTACAATATCCATAAGACGACTTGAAGGCGAAAGCCCAACTGCCGATGCAGTAAAGACGGACTCATGCCGTACACATCCACCTTATTCACTTAGTCATCCCTTTTAATTCGCTTCCTCATGCTCTTAATTCACTTAGTCATCCCCCTTAATTAGTCTACTTCGCTTAGTCATCACTCTTCATTCGCTAATTCATCTTAGTTCGCTTACTCATCCTCTAGTTCGATTAGTCTAATTCGCTTAGTCATCCTCAAAACGCATGATTCCCTTATCTACAAGATAAGTGAATCTAGCGCAACGAAAACGAAAACATCCACGTTTTGGCGCAGTAACACGCCTATATGTGGCCTCGTTTATGTGGCCCGTAGTATATACGCGTATGTGACCTCCTTCAGTGGCGAGTCAACGGTCGGAAAACAACAACCCAGTTTTCTAAAACGCTATCGGGCCTCAACATTGCACTCTGCCTGTTCTGCCGCATCGCAGGTGCTGGCAGCAGCAACGCACACAGCTCGGGGACTCCCGCGAAACTCAGCGTCCGAAACAGCCTCTTGAAGAAATGGCTTTAGATCAAATGCAATTTCTCCTTTGCATTTTCTATATCTTCCTTTGTGCAAATGTTCTTTCAATGACCAGTTTAATGGAGGTGATCGAGTTGTTTCAAGTTTCCTCACAGTGGAACTGCGTTTGGGCGTTAGAAGGTTAAAAAGTATGAACTGTTAGTGTAAATGCGAGAGCACACAGTACTACGCTCAAGGCCTTTGTGAGTGTCTTCTTTGCATTTTCTATGTTTTTCTTTGTGCAAATGTTTTTTGAATGACCAGTTTAAAGAAGGTGATCGAGTTGCTTCAAGTTTCCTCACAGTGGAACTGCGTTTGGGCGTTAGAAGGTTAAAAAGTATGAACTGTTAGTGTAAATGCCAGAGCACACAGTACTACGCTCAAGGCCTTTGTGAGTGTCTTCTTTGCACTTTCTATGTTTTTCTTTGAGCAAATGTTCTTTGAATGACCGGTTTAATGAAGGTGATCGAGTTGTTTCAAGTTTCCTCACAGTGGAACTGCGTTTGGGCGTAACAAGGTTAAAAAGTATGAACTGTTAGCGCAAAAGCGAGAGCACACAGTACTACGCTCAAGGCCTTTGTGAGTGTCTTCTTTGCACTTTCTATGTTTTTCTTTGTGCAAATGTTCTTTGAATGACCAGTTTAATGAAGGTGATCGAGTTGTTTCAAGTTTCCTCACAGTGGAACTGCGTTTGGGCGTTACAAGGTTAAAAAGTATGAACTGTTCGTGTAAAAGCGAGAGCACACTATACTACGCTCAAGGCCTTTGTGAGTGGCCCCGCCTTGCATTCGTCACTTCTAGCCGCCCTATAGCTGGTTGCCGCATCTGCGCTACACCGCGGACAGAGTGGGCGACCGTACTACAACCAAACAGTCGGTACTCGTGGGTTTCACTATGGGGGTGCAGCACACCTCGGAGTCCACGGCGAGGAAGAAGAGCATGACGAAGAAGGCGATGGCCCAGAGGTGCGGGAACGTGATCAGGGTCACGGCCTCTGGATACGTGATGAAGGCCAGAGCGAAGCCTGCGTCGAAAGCGGTATTTGAGGCATACCACATTGACAGGGAAGGTGATAACTGCGTCAGCACGGCTTCACTTGCCTTGTACAAAAAAGAAAAAAAAACGTACCCGCAGAACAATCTGCCACATTTTGATTAGAATGTGCTCGTGCTGTTCTAACGCTGTGGGCGCATGCACCAACGAAATGTATATATGTACCTTCGCTTGGAGTAAAAAACTCAGTTGATGTTTAGCGCTCGTCCTGTCGTCTTCCCTGTCTGTGTCCCTGCTATTTTGCGCTAGTCTTTTGAATAATGATGACACACCAACTAGCCCAGCTTTCTGCCTTGAGCGGTATTCAGGGCAGGCAAAATATAAAAAATAAAGAGGTAAAAAAAGGAAAAAAAGGAAACATCACTAGAAGAAATATTATAGCAGTTGGGGGAGCAGTAGTTGGAGGTGGAAGAACAACACTAGCAAGGAGAGTGTCGTTAAAGCAGTACTAACATACTTTCTAAGTCTTAGAAACTACGCCGCGTGCTTCTGGCGAGCAAAAAGATGAAACTTAGCAAGTACGCAGGTCTGGAAGCGCATATGAGGTGCTTCAATTTGATACTAAAGTTATGGTGGCTAGAAGCTGTCCATACTAAAGTTGGTGTCGAAGCGCCACCGGATCTGACGTCATCGACGTCAGGCCAGACGTAGGGCGTAAGGGTGCGAGTTAGGCCTATTTACACCCTCATTTCACCTTTAAGAGTGCAAATTATTTTACAGTGTGTGATTAAGTGAATGGACGTTGAAGAAACAGAGGTGATCAAAATTAATCTTCGAGCACCCGCCACTACGGAGTGCCTCGTAAAATCCGTAAAATCACAGAAACGTAAAAAACGTAAAATCCCAGAAATAAATCATTCTAATGTATTTTTCCACTGTGTTGTGTTCCTTAATATTCCTGAAATTCAATTAAAAGACCGGTAATTTGCCTTGCGCATTCCTTGACCTGCTGGCTTCACACATATGGCTGCTCTTGATGTAGATTGCTTCTTGCGTCTAATTTCTTGGCATCAATCGCACATATCAAGAAGAGGGGCTTCGCAATTTACGATTTCATTTGAGCAAGAGTGCAGGAGACCCACCCACCTCCCGAGGCGACGTTCGAGACGTCCTCGCCGAGGACGTACGCCATGTTTCCCAGCACGGAGAACACCGCTATGCCAGCCACGAAGCTCACCAGCAGATCGGCCAGGGCTATAATGTACACATCTCTGCAGGGCGAAGAGTGACAAGGGATATTTTTTGTCAATAAAGAAAAAAAAACCAACCAACAAACAAACAAACATGACGATGCATTTCGCAGAGTAGCATACGCATCACGTTGTGAAACTGCACTTGCATTTCATTTTCTGCACGAAAGAAAACAAAACAAAAACAAAAGCGCTTATCGGCGGGGGAAAAAAAGCGATCAAAAAGTCTGCCACCTTGAATTTTGCGCCTAGTACCGCGGCTTCGATAATGTAAGTGCGAAGGCACCTATTTCAATGTTTCGTATCTTCGCGTCTCCTTCCACTGAAAATTTACTTTCACCGAAACAGTTTTGGGCTACTGTCCTGGCCGAGTGCGTAATTGTCATCCGCTACTGACGCTACCTCTCGCTATCTCGAATATGTATCGTGTCATGTAGAGTCCAATATTGCGTTACACCTGTCTGCTTTTTAATGCAGTTAGCATTGTTAGGATAGCTACAAATGCTAAGGTGCAGCATTCATAGGTGTGGGCATTCCTGAGGTGTAACATGCGCTCAGTCTAATGACATGTTAGACTTTCATTCACATCCAGAGATGAAATGGGGTAGCAGAAAGCAAGCGCTTTCAACATTCTCACGCGATTCCCCAGTTAACTCCCTGCTAAAATATAATTAAATATATAATTAAGAAACTGTTACGAATGAACACGAAAAGTAGGCTTATCCGTATGTGTAGCACTGGTCCGACATAACCACAATGTCCGCATCTAACTGTTTTAATTTCACGTCAACTTGGGCAACAGTGCATTTGCCGATCTTCAATGGACCTCTCTGACGTCAGCTTACGTCACCGGGAATATGCCACCGGATATGGGCTTCTGGTAATGTGCTCCTGGGCTCCTCTCCACGAGAGAGGAGCCCGGATGCAGCACACGCCTCACGCGTGCCACGTTTAGGCGGTGGCAATAGCGTGTGTCACTACAATGCCTCAATGCTAATCGTATTAAGAGGAAGCTTTAGCTCGGGCCCAACTCCGACGCGGCCTATTCAAATACATGTAAAAACGCAAAAACGTTTTTCTGAGATAACCCCCGGACCGATTTTGATGAAATTTGTTGCATTTGAGAGAGCAAGATAAATTCTAGTGACTGTTGGAAGCACAATTTTGATTTAGGGCTTGAATTTTGTTAGAAAGATTTTCAAAAATTCAGAAGTCTGAATAAAATAGAAGCATGGAGTTTACAAACTAATAGCTCTGCATCAAGAACAAATATCGTGGTTCTGTAAACGGCATCCATTAGATCATTCCAAGCGGACAAATATTATATGTCATTTTACATCTTACGTGAATTTGTTACATTGTTTACGAGGGTTCTGCAAAAGTTGTAATTACATATTAATACATTTTTGAGGTTCATCTGTAACATATCAATTTTGTCCGCTTTAGATGTGCTATCAGATACAATTCACAGAATTGCGATATCATTTTTTTGTTGAGTTACAGAGTTGTAAACTTGATAGTTTCGTTTTCTCAAAATTTGCAATTTTTGTCAATTTTTTATAAAAAATTGACGACCTAACTCAAAAATTCCAAACCAACAGTCACTAGATTTTAAGTTTTTCTTTTAAATGCAGCAAACCCAGTCAAATTTGGTGCAGTGGTTGCCGAGAAAAACGAATTCTCCTTGTACATGTATTTAGATAGGAGCACCCGAGCTAAAGCTTCCTCTTAACGTCGACGGTCATCCCGAGACGGTTTGTGCCGGATTTGTTGTTGTTGTTTTTTTTCGCTCCCGACGTCAGACCGGTGCGTTGCGAGAACTCACTGGTAGAGCGTGTTCTTGAAGTCGTTGTAGCTGCCGAGGCAGATGATCACGCCCTGGCTCACGCTCAGCGAGAAGAACACCTGCTGCGCTGCCTTCTGCCACACCTGCAAAAAGTAAAGGAATGACGAAAAAAAAAAAGCGATTGCCTCCGAGACCACAATGGTGCACCTGGCGCATTCTCGGAGGCAACAAACAAACAAACAAACAAACAAACAAAGAATTTGTTACAAAGGACACTAGCGAATACTGGTGCAAACCTTTATATAGGAGCTGCGAATGCATGGCGGTTCATACAGGGGGGATTCGCCCTAAAAATTGCTTTTATGCGTTCTAACAGGTCGGCGACTTCGTAAAGCGATCATGTTCAGCAAGGTATAATAATAATAATAATAATAATAATAATAATAATAATAATAATAATAATAATAATAATAATAATAATAATAATAATAATAATGAGGCAGCCCAACAAAGGCCCACAGCGACGTTTGTACAGAGACAGCAGCTGCAACTACAATAGCATTCGACATGCAGCAAATCTGTCAAAAAATACAGAGGCACTCTTAGTCTCACAAAAAAAGCGCAAGAACATTTATAAGGGTGAACTGCAGAGAGCCAATGTAAGTTTTAAAAACCGAGCATATGCAATTTTCGTAATTCTGTCGCTGCACATGGGCATTACGTAGGATAACTTATCTTTCGAATACCTTGTTTTCAGCGCTATCGCTTTCCGTATATTCCTTGCGTCGTGCATTGAGCGATGTAATGTTTTGCTGCAGATGTGAAAGGTCACGTGTCGTTAACTGATGAGAGAATTCGCAGTGCTTACGCGAGCGCGCAGAAAATTATACGACAAAAAAAAGAAAAAGAAAATGAAAGCTTAGAAATAAAAGTAATGCAACAAGAGCGGTCGAAGTCACCAGCATGAATATTGCAGACAAATACATGTGCGCGCCAAACTTGCCACTTATTTTTTTTTTTTTTTGCTGTCGCAGCTGAACGATCGGAGTGCCAGGTGAAGAGATTCCCGTAGCGTTGATTTTATGGAAACATTGCGTATTTGTTAGTTTGTTTGTTTTTTGCACTTCAGGCTTTTGAACAATTTTGTAATAAGAACCTGCTACATAGTGTGTATACACACTACGGAGCAGGTTTCCATATATATATATATATATTTCTTGGTCCCCGTGTAGGGTATCAAACCGGGTGCTCGTCTGTTTGTCCTCCCTGCCTTTCCTGTCCTTGCTCTCTCTCTCTCTTGGTACCGCTTCATAGAAGCTTATATATATATATATATATATATGTATATAAGCTTCTATGAAGCGGTACCAAGAGAGAGAGAGAGCAAGGACAGGAAAGGCAGGGAGGACAAACAGACGAGCACCCGGTTTGATACCCTGCACGGGGACCAAGAAATTCACATTTGGCGCCGTGGATTCGCGTTCGTTTTGTATAGGAGCTCTTTAATGTTGAAAGCTTTCTCAATTAAAGGCGGGCTGTCGCTTGCTCACCTCGAACTCCAGTATCTTGGACCAGTCGGGGATGAAGTAGAACTCGAGGCCCATCCAGGCGCCCGGCAGCGTCACGCCTCGTACCAGGAAAGCGCCCAGTATGAAGAACGGCAGGGTGGCCGACACCAGCACCACCTGCGAGACAGGGCATTCACAAACACGCGCAACAGTGACCAAGCAGTGAATTCAAGCGATTTTAATTTCAGAGAGTCAGCATAAGCTAAGCTGATTCTCTTTTATGCGAAGCATATTACGAGAGCTCAACCCAGCTCCTCAGGCGCGGCGGTGTCGCCTTCAATACCACGTGACACCGTGACGTCACGACAGAGGAGAAACGGTGCTCCAACTCGCGCCGTCGCTCGCGGCGTCGCGGCGGTATATAAGCAGCTGCGGTTGCCTCTGCTAGACACTCACGAGGTGAGATGCCTCCTGGAGACAGAGCTGCTCGTTGGAATGAGAAGCGAAGGTTGCGGCGTGCTACAGAGACTGTTTCTAGGTGGCTTTGCTACGGCGCAGCGACTACGCGCCACGCATCGGACGCGGTGAGCGTCGAGCAACGCAGCGTTCGGCGCGACAACGAAATGTGCGCCCGAGCAAGCGCCGCACGCCTGAGCCGACGCCGACGACACCGGCTTTTCTGCGACACGAGCTCCTTAACGCTGTGGCGTTAAAATAAAGGCTAGTATGCTTCGCATCCTGGGCTTAACCTTAGCTAAGCCACAGCCATTTTTTTAACAATGTATTCGCATGGCATTTCTGTAACGAGGAAATAAAGAAAAAAAAACTCGTGGCTCAGTGGTAACGTCTCCGTCTCACACTCCGGAGACCCTGGTTCGATTCCCACCCAGCCCATCTTGCAAGTTGTTTTTTTATTCATGAAGTGCCTGCTGGGATTTATCGCTCACGGCCAACGCCGCAGACGCCGACGCCGACGACACCGGCTTTTCTGCGACACGAGCTCCTTAACGCTGTCGCGTTAAAATAAAGGCTAGTATGCTTCGCATCATGGGCTTAACCTTAGCTAAGCCACAGCCATTTTTTTATTTCGAAGCGAATAGCTTTTTTTTTTGCTATTTTACATTCGCCCATTTTCGTGGTCGGTAGTACATGGCCGATGGTCGAACTTTCACCGCCCATGCGAAGATGCCCATTCAAAGGGCACATGGTTTCGAACGCCAATAGTAAATACATTAAATTTAAAGAAAAAGACAAAAAAATCTCAGATGTCGTTCTAGATATGATACTTGCGACGACCAAATAAATATTTCGTCGAATTTCATCATATAGCCGGGGCAATTGCGGAGGTTTTGAAGGTAACGCAAGGGGGGGGGGGGAGCACAATGCGAATGTAGAACTTTGCTTAGCCAAAGGACATCGCCTTCGTCTGTGAAGCGTAACGGAGTTGTGCGCGTTAAGGGAATAGCTGAGACTTCTGCCGCCGCCTTCTTCCCCAGTGTATCGTCTGCTGGAAGAGGCTTCGGCTCAGCGACAGATATGCTGGTTAGCGGGTACGTTCTTTGTACAGAAATGCGCGATGAAACGACAAACGCTATACCTAACGTCCAAAATGCAAGAAGGATACCCCTTTCAAGCACACCATTCCTTTAACAATGCGAAATGCTCTCTAGAAGTGTTCCACCATTAGAATTACATTGACAACTCGTCGTCGATTGTTTCTGCACTATTTTGTTTATTTGTAGTTTGTTAAATACGTGTTATTTTATGTCATTTTTCGCTGTCTCATCTCCGCATGGGGGAAATTATCCCCATAAAACAGTTACGCGAGACGTGGCCGTCCGCACCTTGCCGGATGACTTGATGCCCCTGAAGATACACAGGAAGATGCATATCCAGGCGATCAGCAGACAGAGGAGCAACTTGGGCTGCACCTCGCCAAGGTTTTCGATGCCGTCGCTCAGGTTGACCACGTTTTTCCTGGGAAAGCGACGAGAGGCGCGCGTGACCGCTATACACTGTATGACACACGCTGCTCGATGTTTGGGGGAAAATGCGTTGAAGAGTGCTATAGATGGACAGGTCAAGGGACACGAGTGGGCAGCAAGGGCTCGCAGCATCAGCTGGTTTTACTGCAAAGGTTATATGCCACCTACATATACAAGCTCGGCCATCGCATGCTCGAATATATAGTCAACCAGGGTCGCGCGATATGCCGCTATTATATAGCGGATGTGTTTTCGTCGCCAACTATTGAACGCCGTCGGTAGCAAACCGTGGCTCTATATGCACGTACTTGCGGTAGCCCACATCCTGTAAGAGGCCCGACGCGCATTCCAGAACAGCCGGGTCCCTCTCGATCGCGCAACCATGGCTCGCAAAATCAACGTGCGACTTCCTGGAGCAGTCGGTTTTTCACCACCGGGCTGCTCTACGTTAGAGTTACTCCCTGCGGGAGCCAAATACAGTAACTCCACGTGACCTAACCGCGCCGGTGTGCGGCCTCGGGTGCTGACAAACCCTCTTGAGGAGGTCACTCCGCGGGCGAACTGTGGATAAAACTTCACCATGTAGCTCTGTTGTGCACGTATGTAGTTGACTCTTACTACTCTGTCCTCTGCATGTCAATTCTCCCTCTCCCTGTCCTTTTGCTGGCTGTCGCGGCTTACCAGAAGAACTGCTGCGTTGCGGGCTCCGTGGCGTTGGTGCAGTTTGCTAGGGCAGCTGTGTAGGTGCTGTTCTCCACCATAGTCACCCTGTCGTGCCACTTGACCGGCACGGCGTCCTTGGAGGTCGAGTTGGAGTGCTCGAACGTCATGAAGAGCTCGCGGTCCACTCGGGAACACGGCAAGAGCTGCGGTCAGTCGATGTACCGATCGTTAGAACACACACACGCGCGCGCGCGCGCGCGCGCACGCACGCACACACGCACACACGCACGCACGCACGCACACGCACACACACACACACACACACACACACACACGCCCACAAACACACACACGCACGCACGCACGCATACACACACACGCACGCACGCACACACACGCACACACACACACACGCACGCGCACGCACGCCCAACACACACACGCCCACAAACACACAAACACACACACACGCACACACACACACACACACGCACACACACACACACACGCCCACAAACACACGCACGCACGCACGCACGCATACACACACACGCACGCACGCACACACACGCACACACACACGCGCACGCACGCCCAACACACACACGCCCACAAACACACAAACACACGCACACACACACACACACGCACACACACACACACACACACACACACGCACGCACGCACGCATACACACACACGCACGCACGCACACACGCACACACACACACACGCACGCGCACGCACGCCCAACACACACACGCCCACAAACACACAAACACACACACACGCACACGCACACACACACACACACACGCACACACGCCCACAAACACACGCACGCACGCACGCACGCATACACACACACGCCCACAAACACACAAACACACACACACGCACACACACACACACACGCACACACACACACACACGCCCACAAACACACGCACGCACGCACACACACACACGCCCCCCCCCACACACACACGCCCACAAACACACGCACACATACACACGCACGCACACACACACACACACGCACGTACGCACGCACGGACGCACAACGTGTCCTTCGCAGATGCAGGCCAACTTTAGAAACTGATACGTCAAAAAAGTCAGCGGCGCTGTGTGAGCAATAGTCTGGGAACGATGAATTGTACTTCTGGTTTGAAACGGCTTTGTGGCTTTGAAAGATATCGTCAATGTTTCAAACAATTGAGGTAGCCCGTTAGAAATGGGAAAACTCGCAGTTGTTATGTACGCCTGCAGAAACTTATTGCCTTCACACGTTTCGAAAAGTACGATAGCTTGGAAGCTTAGAAAAATAAGGAGTGATAAATAAGGCAACAGGAACGTCCGAAGCCGCGCGAGCACGAAGAATAGACAAATCCATGCACCAGCCCATTAATTCCCGCGGCAGCTGAAACATCGCAGAGCCAGGTTTCCCTCTAGTAATTCTAGTAGGCAACTTTGCTGTACAAATACGTCGAACGTCGTTGTAACGAAGTCGCAGCTATCGCAAAAAATACATACGTTATATGCGATAGATGTTATAGGCATACATTCATCCCCCTGCCCAAATCGCCAAAAAGAAAAAAATAAGAAAGACATCAGAAGCTTGATGTGGGCGAGTTGGTTTTGCATACTTAATGAAAAGAGCGCTACGAAGGCGCGGACTTAAAGAACAACATGTACGACGGACAAGGCGCCTTGTCCGTCGTACATGTTGTTCTTTTAGTCCGCGCCTTCGTAGCGCTCTTTTCATTAAGTATGCAAAACCAATTCGCCCACATCAAGCTTCTGATGTCTTTCTTATTTTTTTTTCTTTTTGGCGATCGCCTTCTCCGTCGTACACGTTGTTCTTTTAGTCCGCGTCTTCGTAGCGCTTTTGTCGTTAAGTAAGAAAGACATTGCACATTTGCTTCGCTATACCCGATATTTCGTTGCATCCGTGTTCGTTATACCGAGGTTATACCCTCACCAATACCGCTCGCTACGCGAAATGGTGCAAGTGGAGCCGTACCGCACTGTCGCCTCGCACGTAGCAGTTCTTATCGGCCCAGGCCGGGTCGCAGGAGGTCCAGGGCAGCGGGTCGAAGCACGAGTAGTACGCGTACAGCAGCGCGTAGGCCAGTATGACGTTGTAGTAGACGGCGATACCAAAGCAGGCGTACGGCATGCACCAACCCACACCTGCAGGATTTCAGTTAGCTCTTTATTTGCTTCGTCACCGTATAGTGTAACGGGAGGCGGACGGACTCGTAATACGCGTGCACATTTTTACAGCGGTACACAGCTGTTGGGGGTTCCTTGAGCTCTCGACGTATTCGTGTACACTGCGCGAATGACACTCGTGCATATATAGAGGGGTCAGTCGGCCGATTCGCTAAGTTGCTCAAATTAAACTTGCCAAGTTTCGCCTCTAGCTTCCGTTCTCCGTTTGACTACGACGCAGTCGATTTTTTTAAACGATAAACGATTGATAAGGCACCAGGAGACAACCTCAATATCCATGGCGTCATAGTTCTTGCGTCTTCTTTCAGGTTCACCGAGGCACCTGTCACGGTATGAGTGAGTTCCTTTTTTTGTATCGCAGAACGGTAATTTACTAACACATATACCAAGTGATTTTCTTTTCTCTTTAGCAAAATTCAAACAAAAAAAATTTAACAAGAATGGAAATAGTTTTGAAAGAATACTGCGTCCACCTAAACAGATTCGGCGTTTTCCCCTCGCGTCCCTGTTAAACGTGTGGAGGTTGCCCGAATGTTCCTTCGATAAACGAAAAGAGTCATACAGTCGCTAGCTCGCTTTTGGAGTAATAACTTTTGGAGTAATGGAGTGTCCGCGTCCCCATTCACTGCACATGCGCGAGTTGTTTCGGTGGCAAAGACTCCTCAACGAGGACGTCGCGTACCTTGCGCCAGGGGCATCGAGCTGAAGGCCGCTACTGGACCACCGCCGCCGAACTGTCCTAAAACAAGCTCCATGTAGTACATCGGCCGGCCAATGGCTGCCACGATGCAGATATATGGGATCAGGAAAGCCGCTGCACGCCAGCACAGTGGAGACCATAGGCACACATTTAGAAGACTCGGGGAGATTTAGCATATAGGCTTACGCGAAGCCCTTGCGTACGCGCAAAAATAGCGAGTGAAAAAATAAGCTTGAACTTCAAGACCACATTGCAACGAGATTTTTCACTGAGTAAAACCAGAGAGTCGAGTTTCCGGCAGCGTTGATAAATGAAACCTCGTTATAACGAAGTCGTACCCAACATAAAAACACGTTCGTTATAACCGATATTTATTATAAGCAACACTTATGTAAAACACGCGAAATCCTAATGATCAATTCCAGTCATGCGTTCAGGATCACTTAGCAGCCCGCAACAAGGCCTACTTTCTTTAGCGTAGATAAATGAAACCTCGTTATAGTGAAGTCGCATCTGACAAGAAAATATATTCGTTTTATCCGATATTCGTTGTAAGAAACAGCCAGGTAAAGCACGCGCAATCTTGTGCATTGCAGGCGTGCGCTCAGGAACATAAACTGGCCACATGCTTTGCCTGCGAATGTGGGCATCTGTGTTAAATACTGAAAAATATATTGCCACGACATCGCTATTAGGCGGCCACTGACCTCCACGCCGTGTACTGACGTAGCAGCTGCAAGCCTACATGCTTAGACGTCATTCGCAGCGAAACAGGAATAAACGCGGTCTTTTTTTTATCCGCACCGCCAGTCAAACGCTTCACATCTTCTCTTGCCTGCTTTGTAAGGGAAAGTCTTTTTTTTTCATATATAAAGTACGAACCGTCAAATGAGACCCAAAATATTGGAGGGCTACTGCAAATGTGTGGTTAATTAGGGGTCGCGACACCTGTTGGCAAATAAACGTAAACACGAAACAGGGAAGACAACGATGCCTGTTTTTGCTTTACTGAGCAACTTCGTCTATTGAAACGAAGGTACCTATGACAGGAATTTAGATCGAAAGTGAATCGGTGGCAATCCTCTAATGTTTCCAGAAAAAAGGCGCGCGCCACCGTGCACGCACACCGTGCGCGTGACAAAGATCACGTGCCTCCTCCGTTGTCGTAAACGATGTAGGGAAACCTCCAGATGTTGCCCAAGCCGACGGACAGGCCGATGCAGGCGAGCACGAACTCGAACTTGCTCGCCCACTTTTCTCGCTCCACTGCCATTCTGCACCGACGAGAAGAGAGGGAGAAAGCGTAAGAGAGAAAAGGCAGGGAGGTCAACCAGACGAGCGTTCGGTCTGCTACCCTACACTGGAGGTGTGGGAAAGGGGAGAACGCCGACGAGAAAACTTTTGAATCACTAGACCCGTTGGCGCAGCAAGCGCGTTGTGTCACCACCGCGGAAAGTTGGAGCATGACCTCTCGTATTTTTTTTTTCAGGGCCTGTTCAGTGAACGCCAAAACTAGCGTTCTGTTAGAGGGGCGCCATCTTCCCAGTGGTCGACCAGAGTTTAAGGGCACGGTTAGGGTCACGCAACTTTTCTTTAATCAAGCAGCACGCAGAAGCAAATCAGCAGTCCGCGACCGTCAGCAGCGCCGGGCAAAAGTTGTCCATGCTCTAGCTATTAAGAAGTGTAAAATAATTGAGAACGTGGTTGGCGTAACTTGGTGCCGCCGCACTGAACGATTGTCTCCTATCCAGAGCGCTCACGCACTTAATACAAATATACATGTTGGAGATGTCTTTTCCTCTTTTTGGATGACAAGCCGCTCACATACGAGATATTAGATAATTTTAGTATCCTCGCATTAGCATGTACAGACTACAGGAGACAATCAAGTTCACAGAAGTCATTGGGTCGCGTTAGTGTGACGCCGAGGTCAACCAAAGCGCACGCAGATATTAGTGCAGATTCACCGTCAACGCGCAACTTAGCTGGTGGGGCGCAAAGGTCTCGGCAGCCTCTTAATCATAAATAGTTTTTTTTTTCCCCTTCGAATAGAACAGCAGGAAGAACATCGTTTCTGACGTGTTGTGGTTCAGTGAACAGTCACAAGATGTCGGTCTTGTCGCAACTGCTGCTGCTGTACGCATGTCACTGGTACAGTGGTACCCCGGTATTCCGTAAACTGCAATACGTACTCGAATAGGCTAAAACTTTCCATTGAACCCTGGACTGGACTGGCATCACATGTGTTCTCCGAAAGAATCCGTTATGGGTTCTTTTGTATAGAACGCTCATGGGACGAAAACCCGCGGGGGAAGAACCTGACAATCATTGACGTCCGGTCTTGTTGTTAAGACACACTTAGCATTGCTTTAGCGCAGTGACAACGAGGACAGCCAAGTGGACACACACAGACACATGCGCGTCCCCTATAGCTTGTTCCCGTCTGTCACTGCCCGTCAATGCTAGGGAAGAACTCGTATGGGTTCTTTCCGAAACCTGTATGGAAAGTCGAGTACGAGTTTTTTATACATACATATATCTTCATTACAATTTTACAATTACAATTACAATAACATTACATTATATACAATTTTTTTTTCGCTGTCGTTAAACCTGTTCCACATTCGCGATTTCCACAGAAACTCCTTTTACCACAAATCCAGCTAAACAGAATGCCCACAGTACCGTTTCCCGCGGTCACGTCTTCGAAAGTAACAACAAGGTGCAGCAGAATAGACAAAGCGAATGATCTCCACTCACGCTGAAACAGGTTGTTCGGAAGGCTTGAGATTAGAGATGAGCCGGCGTAGTGCGCACAGGTTCAAACTGCGCTGACCGTTGGAATAACAGATTACGATGATGATAATAAAGATCATGGCCTCGAAACATTTGGCTCATACCCACTGAGGGGGAAAACATAAATAAATGAAACTGAGGTGAAATAGAAACAAAGGGTGCGATTGAGCTTTGAGACGTGGAAGACATAAATCGCGAGTTTGAGTCAATACGAACGAAATCTCCAGCGTATCACTGAAGTCTGTATCTCTCTTTCGCTCTCACTCTCAGAGAAATTACGAGAAAACTGCGAAAAGGAGACGCAAGAGAGAAATGATTAAAAGAGCGTTAACGCTAACAATTGAGCCGGCGGGAGAAGGAAAATACTTTATTAGCTATGCATACGTTCACCTGGGTGCGCCTGTTGCTATGGTGACCATTTCGAACGGTACGTTTCTCGTGAGCGTGCTTGCGAGAAGACGACGAAGACAGAGTGAATCACCGTAAAGTGCGCGTGTGGTCGACATCTTGTGAGAAAGAAATGAGAATCCAGGCGAAGCTGTTTTCCTACTTTAATAATGATTGTCTTTCACACCACCCATGATGATGATGATGATGATGAAAACGTTTTATTTAACGGAAAACGGGAGGGGAGTTCGGAGAAGGGTGGTCGGATTCTTATTCCGGAATTCCGTTGGCTATAGGGCCACCGCCCTAGCTCTTTCCACGAGGGCTCACTGGTCCTTGAGGGTTGAGCTGGACAGGGCTGCCTCCCATCCTTCCTAAGGCATTATTAGCCTGGCAGGCTAATAATGTGGTACATATCTGCTTTCTGCCCGCAGAATTTACGTTCGGCCGAAAAGGATTGTGGCTCAATAGCATGTAGCTTGAGTCATGAAATTTGCTTTGTTTGATTGTCTTGTATTCTCAATATTTTCGATATTTCTACGCAAGACTTGTAAATATGTCGTCCATTCTTATTCGTAGAGTACGTTTCGGATTTTTCTGCTCTTGCAAGGCTGACTGCTGGTTTACGCGTTGTTCCTCCATTTGCCAACTGTTTCGTTGGAAACTAGATTAATCTTTTCTATTAACTACTGAAGCTCCCTTCTTTGACTATCCTTCACGGTTCGCTCGTGTCATTTTGCTGGAAAGAACGCAGAAACAAAACAGACCGACATACAGACACACAGACAGAACAGCTGACTCAGCGAACCAACAAGCAAGCAAACAAGCTCATTGCAGGAGCTCCCTTTGTTACGACAGAAACAAATTCTTTATATATCACCCTTATTTATATTTTTGACGCCAAAGCCTAAAGAAATGTAAAGAAGGGGGAGCGAGAAAGCGGCGTTTGTAGTCTGTAGCAGCGAAAGGACACCTAAATTCCCATTGGCTGCAGCACCACGTCAAGGGTGGGCCTCGACAGAGCGGGCGAAAGGGACCACCTGCAAAGAAAAAAAAATACTGACCCAGCTTTACCCACTCGCCTCGGCAGTTCCATTGAACGAGACACGCAACCAGACCTCACTTTCACCAAAAACGCAGACAACGCCCATTGGCGCAACATCCAACACGACCTCGGGAGTGATCACTCTATCACCGAAATTACTCTCCCACACCTAACAGCCGTTACGACAAGAACAAGGGACTTTACTTGGACGGACTGGGATGCGTTCCGTAAACGCCGTGTAACAGCAACAACGGACACATTACCGACACAGGATCATGGTCATGCGTTCTACAGTCTGACACTAAATCAGCCACCCGCACTATCACAACAGATGCCACGACTAAGCGCATGGACAGCAGACTCGCCCACCTTATAGAGGCCAAAAAATCCATCCTCTCTAGATGGAAGGGACAACGGTTCAATAGAAGACTTAGACGCAAGGTCGCACTTTTCAACAAGGACATTGAAGCACGCGGCCGCGTTCTAAGTCAACAGCAATGGACAGAGATATGTAACTCCCTAGACGGGCAACTCCATCACCGCCGCACGAGGAAAATTCTCAAACGTTTGCTTGACAGCGCCACCACCCGCTACTATCAACAAGATCGCCTCACCAAGCTTTTATTCACAGAAAGCAAGACGCATGGCCAGGACCACGTTAAGAATAGCTTATGTCAAAAGTACATCCCATCTGGACCCACTCAACCTCATGACCCATACACAGGGACCTCCAACCCTGCCCTTGATGAAGATTTCAGCGTGGCAGAGATTCATGCTGCCCTATATACATAAGCTAAACAGCCGTTCGGCGCCAGGCCCAGATAGTGTTACCAATAAAACACTAAGAAATCTAGATGACCCCTCGGTGCAACAACTCACCGAATACATCAACAACAGCTGGCGCCAGGGATCCATTCCCCCGACATGGAAAACGGCCAAAGTAGTTCTAATCCCCAAACTCGGTAAGTCATCTAGCCTCGCCAATCTCCGGACTATATCGCTAACTTCATGTGTAGGCAAGGGCATGGAGCACGCACTCCTAACCCGTGTAAACAATCACCTCGAAGACACATGTGCTCACCCCCACTCGATAATTGGCTTTAAACAGCATCTTTCCACCCAAGACGCTATGCTCCAACTTCAGCATCAAAGCCTAGATGGCAAATCCCGTCACACGAAGGGAATCTCGGGCCTCGACCTCGAGCGCGCCTTCGATAACATCAGGCACTCCACCATCCTTGAACGCATCTTCTTACTCAACCTTGGAGTACGCACTTACAACTACGTAAGAGACTTTCTACCCAATCGGAAGGTCTTTCTCTCGGTGGGAAACATTCGATCAGAGGAACTCTCCCTCGGCAGCACGGGTACGCCGCAAGGCTCTGTCATTTCCCCAATACTGTTTAATCTGGTTATGCTCGGATTAGCACAAGAACTACAAAACCACGACGGCATTGAACACACCATATACGCCGACGACAGTGACGGCCAAATCGAAACTGCACTACAAGACACCATTGACATCGTAGAAAATTATCTTCGAGGCACGGGACTCCGCTGTTCCCTGAAAAGTCGGAGCTTCTCTTACACCGCCCCACACTCCGTGGACGTCCCCCACGGGGCTCCACGAATAAACGCCAATACGAGGAAATTAAGCTCCACCTGAGGGATGGCAGACCCATAACCATGGTCCCTAGCATCCGCGTTCTTGGTATGACCATAGAAGCCAATAGAGCCAACTCGACGGCTATCTCCAAGATCGTTCGACAGACCGCTAATACATCCAGACTGCTGAAACGAGTGACCAACCGACGATGGAGTATGAAGGAAGAAAGCCTCATCTGCCTTGTCCAATCTTTTATTACCTGTCACATTACTTACGTTGCGCCCTTTCTCAACTGGTACAAAGCTGAAAAGACTAAACTGGACATCACCATCAGAGGAGCCTGTAAGCAGGCTTTAGGACTACCTAACCACACCAGCACAGAACTTCTACTACAAATAAGTATCCGCAACACGCTAGACGAGTTAATCGAAGCGCAACGTCGATCCCAACTGGAGCGGCTTACCCTCACAGAAACGGGCCGCAGCATTCTAGCCAAGCTTGACATCACCTACCACCGCCAACCTGGAGACAAACACCCAATACCACGCGACATTCATCAATGGATACACGCCGACCCTATTATTCCCCCAAACATGCACCCAGACCACAAAAAAGAACGCATGCAGGAAGGCACGAGCTACCTCCCTCATCAAAGCTTATGCCAACACCGCGGGCGTGACCTTCGTCGACGCAGCTGAATACCAAGAAGGACGTCGCTTTGCGGCGGTTACCACAGCAGGCGGCTTCCTCCGACGTGCTTCCAGCATCGTTACCCAAAATGCCTAGACGGCCGAGGAAGTGGCCATCGCCCTGGCCACTCTTGACCCAGCCTGCCACACCATACTGAGCGATTCTCACATAGCAAACAACTACATCAAGGGTCGTATTTCTGAACAATCACTCCGTATCTTACAAGCAGCTCCGCATTCGCCTGAAAATCAAATACCCTCGTCTGGACCCCAGCACACGCCGGCGATGTCCACCCGCACTTCACCAACCTCAACGAGCTTACACACTCCGTAGCACGGGGACTAGTCAACCGTGCCGGAGACGGTGCAGGTGCATCCGCCAGGACGCGACCGCCTTACAAGATACAACGACCTTGTGAAGTCATTTTACATCTATGAAAGAACTTTCCCCACCCCTCACCGCAAGTTAAACAGAGCACAGGCAACCACCCTTCGCCTGTTACAGACCAATACATAGCCCTCCCTCACACGCTGTCACATCATATACCCCGACATCTACCCAAGCCACACGTGCAAGATCTGTAAAACTCAATCAGCAACGCTCCCCCACATGCTATGGGAGTGCAAAAATTAATACCCAGACCTTAATCCCGTGACCCTCTCGTCGAGATGGCACGCCGCCCTGCGCAGCTCCCATGTCGACGACCAACTCTGGGCTACCCAGCAGGCCTACGAAATGGCGAAGAGGCAAGACCTCGACGTCCCATCGTGGGAGGCCTAGGCACAGCCGACTAAACCGCTGGTTCTCATTAAAGTTCTCTCTCTCTATCTCTCTCTCTAAGCCTCCTGCTGCCGCATTAGCGCGCCATGTGTTGCGTGAGGTCAGAGGGCACCGCCGCAACGTCACGTCACCCTCGCTCTCAGAAGCCGGCATGCGGTCCGTATTAAAGTCTCTCAAATTTCTTAAAGTAGTGCCACTCTCCTCCTCCGCCTTCATTCCTCCTCGTTTCTCCTCTCTTTCGCGCTCCCTCCTCGACCATGGCCCAACCTACATTGTTCGAGCGTAGCAACGGCCCCAACATGCGCTCCTCGCCACTCCGTAGACGCTTCTCGAGCAAAAATGGCGCTGTAGCAGGGCGCGTGGGCCCACGTGATGCTATTAGGCCAATAGCGACGCGGCGTCGGCCAGAGCGCGCGAGGAGGAGGCGGCATTCTTCAAAGCGTGGCACTACTTTACGAAATTTAAGGGGTTTTAGTCCGTATCTCTCTCTCTCTCTCTCCTCACTGGGGTTAGCTGCTGCGCGTGCTTGCTAGCCTTGGTGGTCGCTGTTTATTCCTTGGCTGGTACGCTATATGTAACGGGTTTCGTCAAGTTTTTATAGTCTTGCCACTCACTATCGCAGGTATACGTTGATGTCTGTGAGAAAAAAACTGATCCAGCGTATCCCTGATAGCCTTGCTGATCCCGCCGCGCGAGTGTCTGCCTCGCTTAAGAAACACCGTTTTCTTGTAATAGCGGTGAAAAGGCTCGCATTTGTTACAAGAGTTCACGTATGTGGTACTTTATTGGCGGGGACGGTGATGTTCACGCCGTGCCGCCTTTCTGAAACAAATTTACCCGCCATCAAACAAACACATGTTAAACGCATCCGCGGTCTGTCCCGCACAATGTTGCAACAACGAAACACAACAAAGTGGCCCATGAAGCAGCTAACAAAATGAAAAATAAAATATCAGTTTTGGTTTACTAAAACTGGGAACACAGTGGGTTTAGAGGGACGCGGTAGTGGATGGCTCGGTATTATTTTGACTACCTGCAGGCGTTGCTTAGGGTGCATGCCCAATTTACACGGTCCACGAGCATTCTTACATACCGTCTCCATCGGAATGCCCCGGTCGGGAGTCGAACGCGGGTCCTCGTGCTCGGCGACCGAACGCCACAGCCAGCGAGCTACCGCAGCGACCAAATTGACAGATTCGTAATGAGATCGCGATAACGAAAGCGCAAGAGAAAAGTTGTCCAGGAATCCGGTCTGGTCAGCATAAGTAATGGCTATTATTATTTTGTTGTTGTTTTTGTTCGCACCCCTTTCGGCAAACACACAAAAAATGTAAACGTAGAACAATGGTTCTGCGACCAGGCCCGTCCAGGCCCATCCAGGCCCGTCCAGGCCCGTCCAGGCCCGTCCAGGCCCGTCCAGGCCCATCCAGGCCCATCCAGGCCCGTCCAGGTCCGTCCAGGCCCGTCCAGGCCCATCCAGGCCCATCCAGGCCCTTCCAGGTTCGGCCATGACACGAAGATGCACAGCCGAATGGAAACGGCGACGATACGTTGCGCCGTTCGTCTCGACCGGTCAGTCGTTGTCGGGGCTCGACAACGCCGACCTGTGGGCGATCGCCCGCAGCCGCGCCAGTTCTTCGGGGCTGAACGGCGAGTCCGAGTCCCCGGGAGGGCTGCCGATCCCGCTGACAGAGGGGCGCGTCGAGGACCGGCGGTCGAACGGTGGCACCGACGCGGGGCCCCCGCCGACAGAACCCCTGGGAGCGGCGAACGGTCGCGCAGGGAAGCCGCCACTCACGGACACGCGCGGAACGCCCAGCTCCGGATGGAATCCGCCGGGTCCAGCGCTGCTGGAGCGCCGAGGAGGAATAGCACCGTACGCGAAACTTGCCCGGCTCAGGGACCGGCGCGTACCCGCCACGTACGGAGACGCGCCGACGGAAGGCCACGAAAGAGCCGAACCCGGCGGGAGGTACTCTTCGCTAACGGAGCGGCGCGGTGGTCCTCCGAGAGGCTGAAATCCGAAGCCGGGACCCCCGCTGACGGACATCCTGGAAGAAGCGGCGCCGGGCAGCCCGGCGGCGCTGAGCGTGCGCGCGGCGGTGATGGACTTCCGGCGGAAGTCCCTGACGGCCCTCTTGACCTGCTCCGCCGCCTGCTTCTCCATCTCGGGCCCGGAGTCCGCGAGGGACTCGAGGAGCGTGACCTTGAGGCTGGGTCGCCGCAGGACGTCGCTGTAGCCCAGCACGGGCGGGCCGTGGATGCTGCTCAGACGCCGCGCGTACGGCGAGGCCCTCATCCTTGCCCCGCTCTCGTGCTCCCCGGTGGGCGCGCTGATGGTGATGTGACCCTTCGCCCGATGCTCGGCGATGTCCGGCGGCTCGAACGGCCGAGTCTTCGGCTTCGATTCCGGATCCGTGGCGTCCCAAGTCGCGCCGGCGGAGGACCTGCGCCGGTTGAGCAGCACCTCCATTCGCTTCAGCTCGTTGGGAGTGCGGCCCGTCGCCACCGACATGCGACGGATGGTGGCCTTGTGGAAGGCGTGTGAGCCGCGCCGGCCGTCGTCGTCGGGCGCCGCCCCGTCCTCGGGCGGCGCGATGCGAACGCCGCCGGCTCTGGACGCTCGCTTCGGAACGGCGGCGCCGGTCGACTTCCACGCGGTGGTCGTGGTGCTGAAGTGGCTTGCCTGGCGGAGAAGGGGGAGAGGCCGCTATATTACCACAAAGGCTGAGAAAGCCAAGTTTACTTACATAATACTGCAGACCTCATGTGGTCCAAGCAGGAAGGGCAGATAACAAGGCATACTTACAAACGCCTTGAAGTTATTGCATAGACAAAAGGTTGGATACGTGATACAAACGAGCGAAACAAGCAAAAGGAAATACGTTGCACATCAATCAGCACATCAAAATTCATTTCCAAGATTTCTTTCAAAACTCTCACTTGAGACAATCTGTTCAGGCAGTGCATTCCAATCGTTTATTGTGCGCGGAAAGTACGAGTATTTAAACAAGTTTGTTTTCGCAAAATATGGTGTTAGGGCATGGGTAGTTATCTATACAGAAGAACTGACGGGCAGGATGCCGCACCACTGGTGCTTGTTTGTGGGCATACTGACACAACCGTATAGTGCGGAATGAACTGGACATAGGAAAACGCTCAAGAACAAGCGATATATGTAATTAAGTGCGGCTTTCACCGTGTCCTCCACCGTGAGCTAGCAAAACGCGTCGAAGATGTCATTCATTCACAACTTTTTTTTTTCAGATTTCAACATAGTTTCAGAGCGTTCGATATTGTTTGCATTGCATCGCGCGTTCGCGACGAACTGAGAGCAGATTTGACCAGTTCGCGTGGTGCGGTCATCACGTCTGTCAACTCTTCAGATGCCACGATGACGGATATGAAAACATGTTTGTTTAAAAAAAAATTACGGTCATCCTTAGCATCAATCGTCGCTTAAAGCGCATACATAGACGAGGGACAAAAAGGTCGACGAAGACAAGCGCTGTCATCCTTAGACCGAAGTCATGTGGGTGACACTTAAGGTGTTACGATCATCCTTTGATCATCCGATGCATAACAATTATCTCTATTTATGACCAGTAACAGTTTGTGCGAAATTGCTAATCGGTTTTGTATTTGACCGGTCACTATAGCCGTTTAGGCTATCGGTCCTAATATTTCCGTACTAACTTTTCCTAATCATATCATAAAGTTTCGTTTTTGATTGATTGAGTGACTGACTGATTGATTTATGTGGGTGACACGTAGGGTGTTACGGTCATCCTTTGACCGAAGTCATGTGGGTGACACTTAAGGTTTTACGATCATCCTTTGATTATCCTATGCATAGCAATTACCTGTATTTATTAGCAGTAACAGTTTGTACGAGATTGCTAATCAGTTTTGTATTTGACCGGTGACTAGCCATTTAGGCTGTCGGTCCTAATATTTCTTTATTAACTTTTCTTAATCGTATAATAAGGTTTATTGATTGATTGATTGATTGATTGATTGATTGATTGATTGATTGATTGATTGATTGATTGTGGGTGACACGTAAGGTGTTACGGTCATCCTTTGACGGAAGTCATGTGGGTGACACGTCGTGGAGTACCGAAATTCTGCCTGGAGAAGGCGAACACTGTTATTTAACGCTTATGCTAAATAAGAGTTTTCAAACGATTCCACAGGCTCAAATAAGCTGTTCCGCTGGAGCTCACTGGATAGAATCTGGGCAGGCGATTTAATTTACCGAAGTATAAACAATGTTCTGCAAGGTGGAAACCTACCCAAAAACAATTAGGCACTGCGGTATTTCGAGCAAGCAGCTATACATGGCCACCCCTTTGAAGAGCTGCTTTGTCGCGGCCGAATGCGACGCTTTGTGAAAACTGGCCAACAGTGAGTGATCAGCCGGGAGCCATTGTCTCGACCAAGGGACCAAAAGAGCACCGAATTTATGCGTGACGGGTTGTGACAGCTCATTGTCGTTACTATTATTATTATTTTTTTGCCAACCTACTTTAAGAAGTGCGCCACATGCTTCCACATCTCTCACCATCATAACTAGTCTACATAACTAGTCTCTCCGTTTGAACCCTTCCAGTTCTCTCAGTCGCCTACATAAAGGTATGATAAGCTATATTAACGCAAGAAAAAAAAGAAAAAAACAGACGCCGACCAATGTCATGCTGTTAACGTTACGGCGGCTGCCACACGGTTAAGCCTAGTTCACCAAACTAAAATACTCGAAACGTGGAGTTCGTTTCAGTAATCTGTTCAGATACCTTGCGTTAGAAAGGGAGCAGGATACTGTCGTCTCGATTAAACCTCTATTTCCTGACTTTATTTCTTTTTGTCAGTACGGTCAAAGGTCCCAGGCATTGCCACTGCATCCAGTTCTTTTTTATGGCAACAACAGAAGCCTCACTCCAATCGATATCACGCTGTGTGGTGCCTGCGTGTTGGGCGTATAGCATTGGAAACAGCCTTTTTTTCGTTCGACATTGTTCACCTACTCCTTTAGGCACCTATAGAAAAAAAAAATGTTTCACCGACGTATACGTAATCGCATAGGCAGCGCGATATCAACTGGTGTCAGGCTTCGATTGCCGCCAGAGAAAACAACTTGATGCCGCGGCGATACCATGTAATACTCGGCTACTCGGACAACGACAGGTATCTATACGAGAGATACCTGAACAGCTTGTTGAAACGTACTTAAGCTCTACGTTTTGAGCATTTTAGTTTAGTGAACAACGCTTCCGTGTGGAAGCAGAAACTTCAATCCTTTCCTGACAGCATCACTTTGATTGGCGTTCTGTCTTTTTCGGTTCCTAATATAAGTTTGCTTCCCAACCTCACGAGAGATATCATTCAGCTGTCGATTTCGGACGGAGTATAGACGTTGCTGAGAAAAAGTGGCTGCATCGACAAACACAAGTCCTCCAGTCGAAGCGTTCGCTCTGCAGCCTCAGACTTCTGCTATACTTGCTCGCGTGTTTGACGTCATCAAATCGCCATCTTCCTGTCAACACACGTTCGCTTCTGCGTTTTGTGAAAAAAGTGGTTTCAACGCCAGCTGACGCACCCTCCTGGTGGCGAAGGTCGGTGGAGACAACGCGAACGGCGATTCGATGCCGCCGCGCTTTTTCAGAAACTCCAGGTACCCCTGGAACAGTTCCGGGTTGTCGGGGCCCCATATCGGTTTCGGTCGGCAAACTGCGCCGAAATCCTGCGCCAGTCGGAAGAGTCAACTAGTTAATTGTGGGGTTTAGGCTGGTCTATATAAATGTTCTACGTATAGACATCTGTGTATCGATATCTTGTGAACAATAGACTATAAAATTGTAAGGCCATAAGTCCATATAGTCCATATAGTTTCGGCCGGCAAACTGCGCCGAAATCCTGCGCCAGTCGGAAGAGTCAACTAATTAATTGTGGGGTTTAGGCTGGTCTATATAAATATTCTACGTATAGACATCTGTGTATCGATATCTTGTGAACAATAGACTATAAAATTGTAAGGCCATAAGTCCATATAGTCTATATAGTTTCGGCCGGCAAACTGCGCCGAAATTCTGCGCCAGTCGGAAGAGTCGACTAGTTAATTGTGGGGTTTAGGCTGGTCTATATAAATATTCTACGTATAGACATCTGTGTATCGATATCGTGTGAACAATAGACTATAAAATTGTAAGGCCATAAGTCCATATAGTCCATATAGTTTCGGCCGGCAAACTGCGCCGAAATTCTGCGCCAGTCGGAAGAGTCAACTAATTAATTGTGGGGTTTAGGCTGGTCTATATAAATATTCTACGTATAGACATCTGTGTATCGATATCTTGTGAACAATAGACTATAAAATTCTAAGGCCATAAGTCCACATACCGTATATAGACTAGTCTATTATTTGCGCCCGTAGAAATTCTATAGAATTTAAAGACAAATATCTACATATAATCTATACACCGTGAAGAAATGTCGCAAGGGTTAACATCCCGAAATTGCACGGTTGACTATGAGGGACGCCACGGTGCAAGACTCTGGAGCAATTTTGACCACCCGCTATATTCTTTAACGTGCATCCAAAGCACCGTACGCGAACGTTTTTTGTTTGTTTTATTCCACCTTTATCGGAATGCGGTGGCTGGGGATCGAACCTGCGACATTAGCAGCGCTACGCCACATGCACTCACCGACAGCGGCGGGTAAGTTGGAAAGCACAAGGGAAACACACTCAAGAAGATCTCTCATGGGACGCCCAAAGTGCTTCCTCAAACCGGTTTTGCAATTGGTAAGATGGTAGAATTTTGTACGTATAACCAACCTCCATTTATGTGACGGGAAAGGCGTTATTGTTACCAGCTAAAATCAAAATCAATCAATCAATCACCAATCAATCAAATCAAATCAAATCAATTCTCCCTTTTGAGGCGAATGCCTTAAGAGCCTCACGGGTCGAAAAATCCGTTGTGTGGCGTTATCGAAAAATTGACCGTCCGGCGTTATGTCACCAAACTTCAACGACATCCAAATTTGACGGTGCCACCCACTACCATCGGTGGGACCCGAACTCACGACCTTTGGTGTCGATTAGGACAAAGTTAATTAAGGCACTCGAGCCCACGACCTTTGGTGGGAGGCGAACGCTCGACCTTTGCTGGGACCGAAACTCAATGGCACCGGAATTGATGGTACCGTCATTGATGGTCGTACTCACGACCACTGACAGGAGTCGGACCCACAACCTTTGGTTTTAATTGAGGCGAAGTTAATTAAGGCACGCGAACACGTGACGGTCGGTGGGAGAAAACAAGTGAGGAGAAGTAACAGCGCATTCGAATAAGAATGTCAAGTAATTGAATGAATGCCGATCTCGTGAGCGCGCAGGCCTTTATCCTCTTTAGCGTATGCTAAAGTGACTGTCAACTTTTATTAAGGCAGATAAAAGAGAGAAAAAATTCTGTGTTATTTACCTTTCTATGCAATACCAGAAGAGTTAAAAAATGAAATTATGGGGTTTTACGTGCCGAAACCACTTTCTGATTATGAGGCGCGCCGTATAGTGGAGGGCTCCGGAAATTTCGACCACCTGGGGTTCTTTAACGTGCACCTAAATCTAAGCACACGGGTGTTTTCGCAATTCACCCCCATAGAAATGTGGCCGGGAGATACCAGAAGAGTACCACCCTTACCGTGATGAGAGGAATACTCGGCAAGCTAGAAAAGATGCCAGAATGAAGGACCGGTGGCGACGCCAGCGTCGAATTCCCGCAACAGTTTTTCAAGACATCATGGACTACGATAACTATAGTTATCTAGAAAATAACAAAGAATAAAACAGATAACTATATTTATATATTTTTAATTGTTAATAATAGACTACATCGGACACTAATATAGCCAAAGACTGAATTTAGCAAGTTTACATAAATTTTTATGGGTCCACAACGGCTCAAATGCGAGAAAAATATTTTGATATTTGTGACGTCACACTGACGTTCCGGCGATGGAGCTTCGGCTCGAAGTTACAAAAAAAAACAACAATTCGGCCTTCATTTTTCTTCTTAATCAAACCCTTACTGCGAAATTAACGTAAAATATTAATTTTAAATTAGTGCTTGATCAGCATCAAGCCCGCCGTGGTTGCTTAGTGGCTTTGGTGTTGCGCTGCTAAATCCCGGTCACGGCGGCCGCATTTTGACAGGGGCGAAATGAAAAAAAAAGAACACCCGTGTACTTGGGTTTAGGTGCATGTTAAAGAACTCCAGGTGGTCAAAATTAATTCGGAGTCCCCCACTACACAGTGCCTCATAATCAAACCCCATAGTTTCGGAATATAAAGCCCTATGATTTAATCAGCACAAAAGTGATTCAGAATTTCCTGCAGTCTCCCTTCAATATTTTGCGCCCAAAACCACAGCTGACATCACATCGGTCACTAATCGCCAGTATAATCACGCTAAGTCACTAACCTCCGCCTATCTGGATTGGAAACATATCATAGTTGTGAGTCTTTATCTTCATTTTCCTTCCAAGGCGATGATATCTTTACTGACAAAAGTGGCCTGGAGCAAGTGCTAATACGATCACTGATGCCGCACAGAAATAGTAACATTATATAGTACTCTATAAATACTTCCCAGTTGAAAATAAATTCGTCCTGGTCCGTGGTGGAGCCACCGCTCCGGAAAGGCGTTGGCGCGGAGTTCGATCCCCCCCCCCCCCCCCCAGCAGTAGCGCGAGACTATAAAGGAAGTGCATATGCGTAGTCTCCCTTCAAAAAGGACAAATTTTGGTTAAACTCTGCAGCTTTCTTCTTCTTCCTTCCTCTTCTTTTTCTTTCTTTCTTTATTTTTTGAGGAGACCACGTATTGCACTTTCTTTATAATCTCGTGCTACTGTCGGGTGCATTATTCGACACAAGAACAAAAAGGAGTTGATGCACCGATTGAGTTAATGTGTCCCAAGGTAAATCCCCCATGGACCGCGGAATTTCGTGCGCAAGTGGCATACAGGAAAAAAAGGAAAAGCGTTGCGAACAAATCGGAAAACGCGATTTGTTTGACGTCACGGCAGAGGAGAACTATACTTTCGACGTCGCCATCTCTCTCGGGATCTGCACTCTTCGACAAAGGTACGCGCTTTGGAGTGGATCTCTGCCACACAACGATAATCGTCATCTGCCTTGCTTGCATTTCCTTTCTGGAAAACGCCGCGCCCGCTACTTTCCCGTCGGGAATGCTATGTCACGCTGATAACGCGCATGCCGTTCGTTACTGGGAAGTACCGGGCTGCGCAGCGTTAAAGAAAGGAAATGCTGACAAGACAGATGGCGCTTATCGCTGTGTGGCAAATATACACCCCAAAGCGTGTAATTCAAACCCTTTGGGTGTAATTACATCCAAATTCCCAAACACGTACTACACACTCTAAATTACACTCTTAGAAAAACTTACACCCTTTGGGGCGTATCTTGTCCCACAACAATAATCGTCATCTGTCTTGCCCGCGTTTCCTTTCTTTAACGCTGCGAGCCCGTTACTTCCCAGTCACGAACGGCATGCGCGTTATCAGTGTGACGCAGCATTCTCGACAGGAAAGTAGCGAGCGCCGAGTTTCAAGAAAGGAAACGCAAGCAAGGCAGATGGCGATTATTGTTGTGGGACAAATATACATCCCAAAGGGTGCAACCGTTTTAAGTGCACACCCCAAAGGGTGTAATTTACCCCCATGTGTAATTACGCCCCGAAGGGTATAATTCAGAGTGTGTAGTACGTGTTTGGGAGCGCGGGAGCAGATACAGGAAGCGTGATCTAGTTTTCGTGGGAGGCGCCCTTATAGAATCTTCACGCTATTGGTGACTCTATACATGGCGTCGATTTCGCTATATGCGGAGCGGGAATCGAAGAGGGGGAGGAGGTTGTCTTACGAATTGGGCGGCGTACAGCTCGGCGTACGCGAAGAGGGGTATCTGCAGCAGCCCAAAGGCGGCGACGCACCAGCCGATCATCTTGGCGGCCACCGGGTACTTGTAGTTCTCGAAGTACAGGTCCCGCTGCTTGCCGAACAGCGAGAACAGCATCGTGAACTGCGACGCGCGCAAGTGGCGACACCGCGTGTCAACTCGCTGCAACGTGTTCCCGAAATGAGCGCTCAAAGGAAACTAAGTTCAGTTATGGGCTGCAAAAGAGTATGCATTTGGGCTGGTTGGTTCATGATTACGAGCAATAAAAACAGCGCTAAACGACCGGACGAGTGAAGGGACACAGACAACAGCGCCGACTAACAACCAAAGTGTCTTTATTCCTTCAGTGAGCATATATAGACACTTTGGTTGTTAGTCAGCGCTGTTGTCTGTGTCCCTTCACTCGTCCCGTCGTTTAGCGCTGTTTTTATTGCTCGTAAGTTATGGGGTTTTACGTGCCAAAACCACTTTCTGATTATGAGGCACGCCGTAGTGGAGGACTCCGGAAATTTCGACCACCCGGGGGTTCTTTAACGTGCACCTATAAATCTAAGTACACGGGTGTTTTCGCATTTCGCCCCCCATCGAAATGCGGCCGCCGTGGCCGGGATTCGATCCCGCGAACTCGTGCTCAGCAGCCCAACACCATAGCCACTGAGCAACCACGGCGGGTTCAAAGGAAACGCGGAGGCCTCTAAACGCGGAGGCCTCTAAAAAAAGTAATGCAGCGAACAGACAAAGAATTGCATGAAGTTGATACACCTTTGATCTCGTCTAAAGATACGATCGAACAGATACGATAACGCCCATGGGTCCGTGTCCAGGGGCGCCTTGCACGAAGATTTAATAACGAAAATTAGTAAAGAATTTGAGAACGCGTTTTTGTGCGGACTATGCGTTGTCAATGGAACATTTAAGAACGCGTTCTTAAATTTGTTATTATTTTCGTTACGAAATGTTCGTGCAAGCCGCCCCTGGACAGGGACCCATGGGCGTTATAGTATCTGTTCCATCGTATCTTTAGTCGCGATGAAAGAGACACGAACTTCATGCAATTCTTTGTCTGTTCGCTGTATTACTTTTTCTTTTTTGTAGCATTGATACAAGTCTCGGATGCGGTTTGTAACCTTGGGACCTGTGCATACTTCCACGTGTATTACGACGTTGTGCTGATAGGACAAACGGACGGAAGGAAATTGACTGCGTGCTATATGGGCGCGTCATGCGCAAATAATCCTCGGGTAGTAGCCATGAGAGTAGCTGCGTTTATATTCCTAAGCGCATCGTCATCTCTAACCCTCAAGCACCCTGGTACAATTCATACATCAGGCGACTGTCTAATAAAAAGAAACGTTTGTTCCGTCTTGCTAAACTTTCACCTTCTATTGAGCGATGGTCGACATACAAGACTGCTTCCGACACATACGTAAGAACCCTGAAACTTGCAAAAAACAATTTCTTGTCTTCTACTTTACCATCTATTTTGAAAACAAATGTTAAAAAGTTCTGGCGCATTATACACCCTGCACACGACCCATTAATTACATTGCAAGATACCTCCGGCAACATAATCCCAAATAACCTCTGTGCTACCATACTGAATAGAACATTCACTGAAAGCTTCTCCTCTAGCACGACAGTTCATCTTCCAGATATGCCGCATCACAGATTTTCCATCATGTCACCAATAACTATTGATGCTCCTGGCATTGCTAAATTAATCGAGTCTTTGAAGCACGATTCATCTCCGGGGTGTGATGAAATTAGTTGTAAATTTCTAAAAAGTACCCGCGCTTATAGTTCAATTATACTAAATAAACTGTTCCAGCAGTCGCTTGATTCATCAAGCCTCCCTAACGACTGGAAAATCGGGAAGGTAGTCCCACTTCACAAATCCGGTAATAAGCACTTGCCTCAAAATTATCGTCCCATTTCACTCACTAGCACATGCTGCAAATTACTAGAACATATAATTTTCAAACACATCGCCACCTTTCTTGATGATAACTGTTTTTTTTTCTTCTATACGCAACATGGTTTCCGTCAAACATACTCCTGCGAAACGCAGCTACTCTCATTCACTGATAAATTGCATCGCATTCTTGACCAGTCATCTTTCGCGGATTGCATCTTTTTAGATTTCGCGAAAGCTTTTGACAAAGTATGCCATCAATTGCTGCTTTATAAATTAAGCCATCTTAATCTTGATCCACATGTCTTTAGATGGATTCAATCTTTCCTTCTCAACCGCAGGCAGTTTGTTTTCACTAATGGCTCAACCTCACCGCTTACTAACGTACTATCTGGTGCACCACAAGGATCCGTACTCGGACCCCTTCTATTCTTAATTTATATTAATGACCTTCCATCCACCCTATGTTCTGCCAGCCACCTTTTTGCTGACGACTGTGTAATTTTCCGCGAAATACATAACCTCAACGACATTAATACTCTCCAGACCGATCTTAATTTGGTCTCTAACTGGTGTTAAACTTGGAAAATGGAATTAAATATTAACAAATGTAAGGTCATGCGTGTTTCTCGCTGCTCTAACACTCCCCCTTCTTCTTATTGTCTTAATGGCATTCCTCTTGATTCCGTCACATCACAAATATCTAGGCGTACATATATCACGAAACTTAACATGGAATGCCCATACTGAATACGTTACCAATAACGCTAATCGCATGTTAGGGTATTTACGTCGCAACTTCTCTTCTGCTCCTTCGTCCTTAAAACTCCTCCTTTATAAATCACTAATAAGACGTAAACTTGAATACGCGTCATCTATATGGGACCCTGGGCATGAAAATCTTATATATTCTCTTGAACTTCCACAAAATAACTCCGTTCGCTGCATTTTTTCAAATTACAACCGTACTGCAAGTATCACAGCCATGAAAACTAACCTTTCTCTCCCATCTTTAAAATCCCGTCGGAAAATCAGTCGCCTCACTCTATTTCACAAGGTATATCATCACGTCACGCTACATGACGATCTTATTACACCACCGGAATACATCTCCAATCGCACTGATCATCGGCACAAGGTTGGCATCCAAAAATGCAAAACTAAACCTTGTTTTCAGTCATACCTTCTCCAGACATCTGTCGAATGGAACCGCCTCACTCCCGATATTGCAGCCATTGAGGATAATCAACGATTTCGTGATGCACTAACAACCTTTGTTTGTTTTGGAGAATGTTGAAATTATGTCCTAACAAAATTCACTGTATTGTATTTATTGTCTTTGTAACCTGTATTACCCACTTCCCTCTGTAATGCCTTTGGCCCTGAGGGTATAATAAATAAATAAATAAATATAGGTTAGCAGCCCTTATGGTTGTAGCTTCCGAGTTTGCGTCTCCTATACTCCGCGCTCAATGTTCTCTGTTCTCTCTTCTGCGAGGGCAGCGTCAGGATTTTTGATGGCGTGAGCAATGCCTCCTTTACTAGATGCCCGCCGCCTTGCTCGCTTTGCCATTGTGGCGGCGTTTCCCTTAGTTGACGTTAGTTCAGCATAAATTCCGTGAGGCGGCGCTCGTTGCCTTTTCAACTTCCGGCGGATGTGGCAGCGGCGGCTGAATGCATCCGCCGGCGCGTTATATGCGCAGGCGTATGTTAGCGGGCGTTATCGCGGGCCTCCGAGACGGTAACAGATGCCACGTTAATCTCAGAGGCCGCAGCACGTGATTGCAAGTTGCAGGCGTTCGCCATGAGAGGCGCTCGTTGCCTTTTCGCGGTAAAGCCCCTTGAACTCCGTAAAGTAGTGACACCCTCTTCCTCCGCCTTCCCTCCTCCTCGTTTCTCCACTCTTCCACGCTCCCTCCTCGACCGTGGCGCCGCCTACAGTGCTCGAGCGTAGCAACGGCGCCAACATGCACTCCTCGCCACTCCGTAGACGCTTCTGGAGCAAAAATGGCGCTGATGCACGGCGCGCGTGCCCACGTGATGCTATTAGGCCAATAGCGACGCGGCGTCGGCATCGGCCAGAGCGCGCGAGGAGGAGGCGGCATTCTTCAAAGCGTGGCACTAATTTACGAAGTTTAAGGGGCTTTATTTCGCGGAGGAGAGAAAAGGGAAAGGGCCCGGAACCGAGCTACCGGACAACGCGGCAGGCATCTATAGTAAAGGTGGCATTGGCGTGAGTCAAGCAATTAGGCGTAGAGTCGCTGAGGAAACGCACGCAGAGAGCGCAGGGTGCGAACACGCGCAGGCAGAGATCCAGGTAGAACCACTGGTGGCGTCCCGTCGCGAACTGGTAGTCTAATCCCAGCCTTGTCACTCCTGAAACATGCAGATGCACACACAAAATAGCGTAAAAAAAATAAAGGAGTTCTCTCACATGGCCTGCGAAAGCTTACCCGAAGACTATAGTCCTGAGTTTACGAAATACCGAAACACAAGAGACAGGCGCCACCGGCACAGTGGCTTCGCGGTGGCGTCATCTGGCGACGCCGGCGAAAGTATAGCCTCCAAGATTTGGAGGCGCGTGCGAAAGCAAGCGTGCGCGAAAAGATCTCGGAGGGCTTGTGTAACTGTAATCGCTATTTTCTGCCTATGTGCTGATGCAAAGGCGTTGGCCGCCACAACCATTAGCGTATTGAGGATGTTTTTTTTTTACTTCTTACTGCGATAGCAATTGTACGGACACTCAAGGTGCGCCCGCGCCGCCGTTGGCGCTGTCATCGCCGTCGTGCTGTTCTGGTATCGACGGCGCATGCGCGCGAACCGCGTGTGGAATGGTTAGGTCTCCGGAGGCGCGCAGTGCGATTGGCTGCAAAAAAAAAAAGAAAAAGAAAAACGGCGAAGCCAAGTGGACGCGGCGTCAACGCTCCACTCAATCGGCTCTGCAATGGAGCCAAGGCTCCTAGCGCGAAGTGAAACACGGACACAGAAAGGAACTCAAGCTGTTCGCGTTCCAGCGTCGTCGCGACGTCACCGTGGTCCGTATACAACGGTCTGAGCGGGAACACACAGTAGACATACTTTTAACGCGACAGCGTTAAGGAGCTCGTGTCGCAGAAAAGCCGGTGTCGTCGATGTTGGCGGCGTTGGCCGTGAGCGATAAATCCCAGCAGGCACTTCATGAATCAACTTGCAAGATGGGCTGGGTGGGATTCGAACCAGGGTCTCCGTAGTGTGAAACGGAGACGCTACCACTCAGCCACGAGTTTTTTTTTCTTTATTCACAAAATGACATACATAAAAACACGTTGGACTACTTGGACCAACGTGACAAGCTAAAATTTCTTGAAATTCACTAATTCATCAAGATTACCCAACCAGTCAGGTGGATCTGCCTGTACACGATATATCTCACGTATGAAAATAATGCTTTCAACAAAATTTTCTCGCGCTGGGCGCGCATTCACATCGGCGTGCGTTACCGCCATCCGTGTCTTCCGAAGACTATGGAGGCCCAGGAGCATTATCATGTCATACGGAAAGCCCTGATGGCTGTCTACCGGCAGGAAACGTATACCCTGTGCTGTTATCGGCAGTTCCTTTTTAAGAGTTCTTTGCAAGACATCCCAATAAAAAATTGCATCCCAGCACTCAATGAAAGCGTGCTCAATGGTCTCCGGCTTGTTACATAGCGCACAGTTGGTCGTCCATGGTACAGATAATCCTTTGTCGGCTATCCATGTTTTGACCGGAAGGGTAGATGTATGCAATTTAAAGAAGAACGACTTTACGCTTGCTCTCACTGGCATCTTTTTAACTCTTTTTAAAACATCTTGTCCTGGGCCTCCATAGTATTTCATTCGGTACAATGGCACTGGCATCATAACGTCAACTAAATCCTTGTAAAGTTTCTTTCTTGTTACTGTGCTCAGGTACTGAAGGGAAAACCGAGCTTTTAATATTCGAAGGGAGTCGACTACCTCTCGCAAGTAGCCTTTAAGCCTATAGTGTACAGGCTGTGCACTAGACACAATAAATTCAGGCAAAACGCTTTTCAAACGGATCAGCCACGAGTTCGATGCTTCGAAGCGGTACAAAAGCGCCTCTAGTGAATGCGGTGTTGCCTTAGAAACGAGCTGTTTATAAGGCTCAGGCGTGTTTTTTTTTTTTGCTTTCTCTAAGCAGTAGAGTTCGAGCTACAAACGCCGATGGCGTTCCTTCGGCCCCGTCTCATGCACCATCGAGATGCGAAGCCTGCAGCACCACCTGACTGCACTCTTCACCACGCCAGCGTTCTGAGACACCTGGTAGCTGCCGGGGCGCTGTCTCCCCTGCGCGTCAGCAGTATTGCCTCGCGTTCTGCGTCACAAGATGGCCCGCTACCAGCACTTCCGGTATACCGTGTATACCGTCAAAGTTTTTCTGTGCTCCGGTACTCCGTAAACGGCAACAAGTTTATGAACGGGCTAATCAAAGAACGATCTGCATTGTGCGTTCTACATGAATCGTGAACTTTCGTTCCCTATGCTCAAATTTTTTTTTTTTAGTACTAAAGAAAGACAAGGAAAGCGCATGACCTGAGGGGACCTGCAACTCCCTGCTTACGCCACCTAAACAGGCAATCGGCTAAACGAGACATTTCGATTTCCCAACGGAATAGGTGTTATTACAATCGTGGGAGGAAGAATGCAAGTAAACGTCCCGTGAAGGCGTTGCTCACCGTAAAATATCACAATGACGCAGATTTCCACGAAGGCGATTATCGGTACCAGCATGCCCCGTACGTACGTGTCAAGAAGGATGGCCAGGTAAACACCGTTCTGCCAATGAAAAAAGAAAGGAAGAAAATCAAAAGAAGAGTTGACATCACTTTTCCGTTGTACGCGTTCGCAACATTATGCGCTGGCTCTTTGGTTGCCATGGGGACGTAATTGACACCTGACATGTTTTATGTGTAACTGTTGGTTTAACATATAATACCGTTATATTTTCAAATCCTTTCTGCTAAGCAAAGTGCTCGCAATAACACTGCTGGAAATGCACAAAGGTATGCATATCTGTATAATATTTGTGTATGTATATAGCACGTACGCGCATGCTTTCTCTGTTCATCTTGACAAGTCGAATGCCAGAGCAGCCGAATTATGCTATAGGATAATATTGTTGAGCTCTGATCACCTATTCTTTTTCGAAAGCTCATTTACCGTGTAACCCTTGCCAAACTATTGTTATAGAGCTGGGAAATCGAACCCGCGACATGGCGCGCGCGTTTTGCAAGGCAACAATACTGTTATCGCTACTACTGCTGTCGATGGTACATGGAAGGATCATGCTTGCTTACAAGGCCGTTCGCCCTTTTCTTATGGGAAGGGTCTCGTTAAGTCCTGCATCGCTAATGATCGACAGGGATCGAACAAGGTACTTCAAGCTAGAGTCAGCGCTTCGAATAGGGAAGTTCACTTCGCCAATGTTGCTCTGACGAAGACCAAGGAGGTTAAAGAAAAACTGCTGGAGTGATGGGAGCACGCGTGAAGCGAAACCGCCGGGTCGCCATCTTGCGGAGGGCATTATCACGCTAGAGTCAACGTTTCGAAAAGGGAAGTTCACTTCACCAATGTTGCTCTGACGAAGACCAAGGAGGTTAAAGAAAAGCGACGCACGCCTGAGCCTTAGAAACAGCTCGTTTCTAAGGCAACACCGCATTCACTAGAGGCGCTTTTGTACCGCTTTGAAGCATCGAACTCGTGGCTGAGTGGTAGCGTCTCCGTCTCACACTCCGGAGACTCTGGTTCGAGTCCCACCCAGCCCATCTTGCAAGTTGTTTTTTATTAATGAAGTGCCTGCTGGGATTTATCGCTCACGGCCAACGCCGCCGACGACACCGGCTTTTCTGCGACACGAGCTCCTTAACGCTGCCGCGTTAAAAACTGCTGGAGTGATGGGAGCACGCGTTAAGTGAAGCCACCGCGTCGCCATCTTGCGGGGGGCAAAATTACGCCTGTTTTACGTGTTTCGGATCGTCGTATCTCGCGGTGCTGTGTGGATCCCAAAAGGGTGCTAGCGCGCTCGGGTGCTTTTTAGGAAAGTTGACGCACAGGCAATTGACATGTTGGCGTTTCCCTTCTAATTTAAATAAGGATGAAGATTAGCGTCGCTTCGCTCTAGAATAAAGGAAAATTTTACATTTCAGGGTAAAAGAAAACGGCCACCACCAAAGCTCCGAGACCCTCCGTGCAATGAGGATGCTAAAGCACCGGCAACGCCTGACGATAATGAAAATAATAATGAATAGTTATGTTTGTTGCGTATACTGCCATTTCTCACGCTACATTTTTCAGAGTTTAATTGTTTTTTGTTCTGACACCTTTCATAATCGATCAATTTCCACACTGCATTAAAGAAGGTGAATAAACGCTAATTATAGCGCGATTTTTTTTTCTACTTTCCGGCTGCTGCGTATTGATGCCGATAAAATGGAATGATGTCCCGTACTCGGATATCTGCGATCCGGAGGCCTCCAATATGGCTCGCCTCATAGCACACAGCGTTGCAATAGAACTTGAAAATCCGTTAAGCAATATAAAAAACCACTGAAAATATCGGCGAACAGCTCTGCGAAGCTCTTGGCAGGCCGCTTCTTGCCCGCCGCAAGATGGCCGCCGCCGGCTTCACCCGAGCTACAGGAGGTTATGCTCGAGCACATAAGTCGGTATCGGCGACTTCCACTCCAGCAGCTTTCTAACGCGACAGCGTTAAGGAGCTCGTGTCGAAGAAAAGCCAGTGTCGTCGGCGTCGGTGGCGTTGGCCGTGAGCGATAAATCCCAGCAGGCACTTTTTTTAATCTCCTTGACGAAGAACAAATGTGCTTTCCGAAACGTTGGCTCCAATCAGAGACAACCCTTGTTCGACTCCAGTTGATTACTTTAGGTATAAACCAGCCTCTGAACCTCCCTCTCTTTCAAATTCCGACCGCTAATAGCAACCTACGTTTTCAATTTATGCCAGCAGAGTAATAGTTTATGAATAAATAGCTATGTTAGGCCACATGCGAGACACCGCTATTTCTCCTTTTTAATAAAGCAGGATAAATGTTGATGATACATAGTATTCAATGCCAACGACGCGTTTACCGTAAAACCATAGAGTTTCTAAATAAATACCCTAGAGGGAAATGTGGCGCTAGTGTCTACGGGGGTTCTCATGAGCGTTGCCTCAACCTACATGGGAATGATGGGAAGTACAGGCTTCGGATTGACTTCGGTCTTTAGACTAGTGGCGTTTGCTTCTGGCGCAGTAAACAAAGCTATACTCAAATATTATCGCGTAAAATCTAATTCTATTTATGCAGTATGTTATGTAATGTACAACACGCTACCTAAACTTTGTATGAATTTGAGATGGAAGCATGGTTTACTATGGTTTGTCACCAGGACACACCAGGGTATGCATACTTGTGCGATTCTGTTCTCAATTTAACGCCAAAGAATAATTATTTATTCATTTTTGTAACAACAAAACAACCGTGCATGTACTTATATAAAAATACTCACCAAGTATTTCTGGAAATAAAAGTGTTGTATTGTGACAAAGCGTTGCGTCCTTGAGCGGAATGCTAAAAGTGTCGTCTGCTACGACACCTGCTCGCAGCAAACGCGAGACTTCTCTCGCAGACGACAGGAACTTGCGAACTCTCTCGCTCTTTCGAATTTAAAGGTTGCGTCGGCTGTCACGATTGCTGAACGTCTTCAAGTACTTTTAAGCACATCTGCTGCAGTGCTAACTAGGACGCTAGTGGCCTCCTACGAGTATGCTTCATCATATTTTATATTGGCGTACCGCTTCCGAAGCATTACAGCGTGGCTTTGCGGGTACCCATTGTGCGACACTAGACTACAGCTCGGAAGCAGCTATCTTTCCTACCACAAGTAAGTTTGTGTTCTCAAAGTCCTAAAACACGCATGTCAATGAGCACATAAACGAGCACATAATGAAGCCCTCAATAAAATTTGATTTTCAAGCCACTAGAAGTACAACTGTATATGTCTTGCATCAGTAGTGCCTTCTTTGTCCTATTCTGAAGTTTCATAAAGAACGTAACGCTACAGTGTCAACCTAACACACTTAACCAACCAAGGTCCAAACGTTCAAAACATGTTCTTTCAACGTTTATGATGCCGCCGCTTTCTAGTCACGGCTTCGACGCCACACCGCGACACAAGCATCGTCCCAGTCGCTGGCCCAGCGCGCTATCGCCACTCCGAGCAACATAACAAAGGCAGAGAGCTTTGCGTTGCACTGTCCCACTGCAGGTTATAGCAATCAACGTTACTAGTAGCGTTGATAGCAATTGCGCTTGGAGCGAAACCAAAACTGCCAAAAAAATACTTGTAGACTAGTTCGCCAGTCAATAGAATGCCAATCCGAAGCCTGTACTTCCCATCATTCCCATGATGGTTGAACGATCGCAGCGCCAGATTTGCCTCTAGGTATACTAATATGAAACTCTATGCGTAAAACGGACCTCTCATTTTCTCTCGTCATGGCCTCCGAGATGGAGCGGCGTCACCGAGCGCGCTGCCCGGTTTCGGAGGCCACGCTCTGGCGTATGCTGAACGTAAAGTTCGAAGCCCTTCTCTCCGGAAACGTCGAACAGACGGTTATTTGCCGCGAAACGGTGTCGTCTGTTCTTACCTGCATCGCCAGCGGCATGGAGGCGAAGAACGCAATGAGGCTGTAGGCGAAGGCCGTCCGTGGTCTTCGGGCGCGCGCGCAGGTAAACTCGTCACCGAGCGGCGTCAGCACCGACTCCACCATGAGGCTCTGCGAGTGAGTCGACACTAGCGACCTCTACATGAGCCCGATAAAGTCAGGTCGAGTCGGGCCGAAAACCGATCGTTGAATTTACGTAAACGGTAGCGGATTGGACGGAGTGAGCGGCGTCGAGCAGCGGTCGGTCAACCCGCCTTATTAAGGGGCGGGTTGACTCGACCTGCTCGGCAATGCGCATAGGCTACGTTTGGATGACTGGACTTCCGGTTCCCGCAGCCGTCTGCAACAGCTCTATTTCCTGGGTCTTACAGTTGGGTTACACCGCGCACCGCCTGTATTTGCCTTGTCCCGATACCGTTCCCGCTGTCGGCGCATAAATCGACTTACGGCATAAAGCGACGAGCAGACTCGACTCGCTTCTGTCGAGTACATGTAAACGACCTGACACAAACGCAGTCGGATCGGGCTATAGGGTCAGCTCGACTTCAGAGTCGACCCGCTCGCGTCGAGTTGATGTAAACCAAGCTATAACTAGTGACCGGTTAAATGGTGCATCTTCTTCCAGTACTTAAACGCTCACAAAACCAAATCCTGGGACTCGTAGCGTCCAGCCTTTTTCATGGGCCATGAGCACTCCAAATTATGTTCGATCAACAGTGGGCGAACGAAGGCAGCCTTCTCAGCTGGAGCTTGCCTTGTCTTAGTCTGGCGTTGCTCTCGCCTATTCGTCAAGGCCAGGCCGGAGACACACCTGGCGAAGACAGGCCCCTAGCTAGCAAACACAATTGAGTCCCGTTGTATAGACGTTGGCTTAGGCAGTCCGTATATAAGTCCAGACGAAAACCTAAACATCCAACCCCCCATATATATATATATATATATATATATATATATATATATATATATATATATATATATATATATATATATATATATATACACACACATATATATATATATATATAGTTATATCATGAGAAGCCAACAAACACTGACACCAAGGACAACACAGGGGAAATCACTTGTGCTGAATAAATGAAATAAAGAAACGATAAATTAGTGGAAATTAAAGTGGATGAAAAAACAACTTGCCGCAGGTGGGAGCCGAACCCACAACCTTCGCGTGTGGGTTCGTGTGTGGGTTCGTGCGTGGGTTCGGCTCCCACCTGCGGCAAGTTGTTTTTTCATCCACTTTAATTTCCACTAATTTATCGTTTCTTTATTTCATTTATTCAGCACGAGTGATTTCCCCTATGTTGTCCTTGGTGTCAGTGTTTGTCGGCTTCTCATGATATGACTAATAAAAATCGGGCCCCTCGGTTAACCCCCTTTGTTCTCGTTTACATATATATATATATATATATATATATATATATATATATATATATATATATATATATATATATATATATATATATATATATATATATATATATAATGTGCAGTGGCGTCGTGCGCTAGTTGCGCTCGTGGTGCGACATTCAACCTATAGCTTAGACATGCAAAACAAGCGCGAGCAAACGGAAAGTCCGAGAGCCATGCTCACGTTCGAGTCGAGCGCGCAGAGGACGAAGGCGCCGAAGAAGCCGGCGCTCCACACGTACGCGAAGTCGATGTCGGCCACCGCCTCGGTGAACGACAGGAAGAACAGGCTCAAGCCTGCGAGAACGGCCGGTCACGCGCGGTTCAGGGTGAACGGACGGAAAAAAACTTTAATGGAAAAAGGACCTGCGAGGTCGCCAGCCCGGGCTCAGGCCACCCGGGCATTGTGTGCGGTGAGGCATAGCCTTTCCACCGCTGCCCGGGCCCGCTGGATAGCCCATAATTGGTCGTGTAGTTCTGAGCTAGTCAGAGCGCTTAGCCATCGCTCCTCGAGAAGGTCCGGTTATATATCTTGTCCTCTACGTATACTGAACCGATCTGTGTGCGCTTCCACAAGATGTGTGCCATGTCTACGTGTTCGTGTTTGCAGAGCTTGCAGCTTGGGTCTGGATATTGTGTTGAATTTATTCTGTTTAAGTGTAGGGTGAATCGCCCACGTGTCTGAGCAGGGGCGAGAGAAGAACTCTCGAGAGACACACACACACACACACGATGGGACAGGCCCGGAATGATTGAGCTTGTATACCGTCGTGTGCGCCCGTGTGCTGCGTGCCTTGTGCTCATATGCCTGTCTTCGACTTCAGTTCGAGCTGATTTATTTTGTCAATTGATTGTAACAGAATGCAAACACATACAGCCAGGGGAACCGTAGAAAACGTCGAGCTTCCAGAAGCGCTGGGTTTCAAAACTGATGGGCGGCGTTAGCTGGTCATCGGTGAAGATAGGCAAGATAGTCTTTAGAGTATTGGTGGGGATACAGCAGAAAAGAAATTGGGACGGGATAATAACAGACGCAGGTAGCTGAACTAGATAAGACAGAGATAACCATAGTACGAGATTACGATATTGTGGTATAAAAGTTGCAAAGAGCGATAATGTGCCTCAGAAAGGCTGCCATTCGTTTCGATAGGTGGGCCTATCTTCGTCGAAGGCGGTCCTGTCATCCTCGGCAGTATCTCTGCTTGTAACTTTTATATCACAGTGTGCTAGTCCATCTGTCGGCCCCCTCCTTGATTTTAGATTACGATATGGTAGCACATAAGTATCTCACGTAGGACGTAGGTGATTATTTGTCGCCCCTCCGATTAAAAGGGGATGGCATTTGAAGTCATCACTATCGCCATGTTGTCGACGAGAAGCTTAGAACCGACACCTGCTTCTGAACATGGCGGAAGAAAATAAATTAGGAGGGGAGCATTACCTCACGAAGCCAAGCCTCGGCAAACGAACTCTCCGAGTAGCCCTTCCCTTCATTTCTCCCCCCCTCGCAGTGTCAGGCGAACACGTTACCTCTAAGACTCAACTTAAACTGGCCAAGAATGTGCGGTTCCGGTAATTTTTATTTAATCGACGCGCACCCGTTCCGCTGCCCCGCCGTAGCTCTGCCTTCAGAGCGGCAGCACTAAAACCCACCATGCAAAAAAGAAGTGAGGCGCGCAGGCAGGACACAAGAGGAGAGAAGGGGACAACACGAACGCCGACTATCAACTGAAGGGAGCACTGAGGCGAAAAAAGAAATAGACACAAAACTCATCTGCGCATGCTCAGGAATGGTAACACCACGTGTCAGTCGGGTACACGTTCCGGTCTACCGACTGACACGTGGTGTTACCATTCCTGAGCATGCGCAGATGAGTTTTGTGTCTTCTTTTTTCGCCTCAGTGCTCCCTTCAGTTGATAGTCGGCGTTCGTGTTGTCCCCTTCTCTACTTTTGTGTCCTGCCCGCACGCCTCACTTCTTTTTTACATAATGAATCCTTACCAACTAGCTCAGCTTTCTGTCGTACTAAAACCCACCGCGCGCTCCGACGTGACGATCACTTGTTGGGCCGACTCGTTTAGCTTCAATCGCACGGCGCAATGTTACCCTCCCACATTCTTGTGAACACGATGGTCAACCGCACACATTACACATAAAGAAAGAAAGAAAGAAAGAAAGAAAGAAAGAAAGAAAGAAAGAAAGAAAGAAAGAAAGAAAGAAAGAAAGAAAGAAAGAAAGAAAGAAAGAAAGCGCAATTTGGGGTTCGCACTGACCGTGACGTGCGAGGTCCTCGATGGGCATGTCCAGCCGCTCGGACTGACTGCCCAGCACCGAGAAGACGACGGCGCCGCTGACGAGGCCCAGCAGCACCTCGGCCAGGGCCACGCCCGCGACCACACTGCGAAGGGCAGGTTACGCCCAGGCTATGGTTGCCAATGTTTTCCGCTCAATGCAACAGTAGTGTGAACAAACCAGTCGCGATTTTTGCGTTTACGCTTATGCGATCCGTGCGAACGATCCGTACTTAGCGCACGTAGTCTGAACGCGGCATTGCGCGACGTTTGTTCGCCGCGATTACAGCCCGTTGTGGGCTCCGGTTCGAAATTACGTCGTTGTTGGCGTTTGGAGTCACTGTGGTCAACATTGGATGTAGTGAAGTGTCAACTGCATGTTGCTGGTTGACTGAACTTCAATGTGTGTGCTCTTGATGTTTATATCTTGGTTGGTGCACTGCAGGTTATCCGTGGAGCGCGTCTTGTGGTCCCATGCGGAAAGATGCGTAAATTACGATTCGCGCTTGTTTTCGGGTATCCTGAAGTAATCGGTTCGTATGTTCCTGTTGACTTGCGCACGTTTACATGCCTGTATCTATATATGTTTACTAGTTGTTGTTTTTTCACCTGCCTTGCACTCCGGGAAAACCCATTGTCAAGCCGATTTGTGGCTTTCTGACTGTGTCTCCGCGACATTTCAGTGCTGAAAATAAAGATTTTGATTTCATTTGAAGCGCAATCATCTGGCGAGGAAAGGGAGAGGCGGCGGATATACATTAACCTTTCCACTTATCGGTGGACACCTGCTGGACTGTTCCACAGCCACGGAGAAGCTTATAGTAACAGAGAGAATGATGCGGAATAACAGGAATGTTGCTATAAACGAGTATATCGGAAAAAAAAATATAATCAAACAACGTATATGCTTAATGCCATACACTAGCACTCATAACAATAGTGAACGTCGGGGAAACGAACAAAACGTATATACTAGAAAACTGCACACAAAAAATTGACGCGACACTTGCTCACTGCTACGCATGTAGCCGTGAACAAAAGTACGCGGACTACAGGCTCGCCCGAAAAGCTTAATTACTTCGTAACTCAGACGCACAAACTCCAAGCGACGTGTGCATTGCAAAAATTCGCAATGCCAAAGGCTAAATGCAGTCTCACAATTTCAATTTGCGTGCATATATAGACGAAGAAGGAAATCGGCTTTATCCTCAAACCAATGGTCAACGTGTACCTCTGTTCAGGGAAGTATACAGGCATCGTTAAATACCTATAAAAAGCTCCCCCTGCGGAAGGTCTTTCTCACTAGGCAAATGCACAGGTGCACAGTCGAAATTGATGAACGCGGCAGTAGGGGCACAGAGCAGACATGAGGCTTTTCTTTTTTAATTCTATAGTGTGCAGTTGTTATTTGTTTATGCACCTTTCCATTACAGAGGTGCAATGCTATGTGCGGCGATGTGCGATATAGCGATGTACTATTCCTTTGCATATCCTAGGCTGACCGACACCATATGTTAATGGTACTGGCAAACAAGTATGCTGGTTTTGCTACATTTTAATACTTCAGAATGCATATTTCAATAAAACAATTTTAATCGATTAATTGTAGTCGCCTTTATAAAAGCGTCCCTAAGCTTCACGCGCATGCATAAAATTAAAATGAAAAGTAGAGTTGCCCGAGCTAAGGATTTATTTTATTAGACCGAGAATGCGAAAGTTCAGAAACAGCAGACGCTCCGGCATTGCTTGAATGCCCTTCTGTAATTCTAAAGTGGAGTCACAGAGCGATGTGTTGACTTCTTTGGTGTGTGCTTCAGAAATGCAAGCCCTTCCAAGAACGAATGCAGACATTTTATGGTGTGTCTGCAGAGTTCTTATAAACCGCTAAGCCTTCTTATGTAGCCATGTCTTTATGACTATATATTCTCACGTGCCAGAAAGACAGCTAACCTTTAGTCGACAAAAAAGCTCAGGCTCTGGCACGCGGATAGAAGCATCTTTCGTCTGCTTCTTTACTGTCGTCTGTTAAAACGCCTGCCCCCTTTGGCCTACTCTGGTCCGCAGACTACAACACGTGTTGTTTGGAGAAGGTTTATATAAACTGTAGTCAACGAAAAGTTTAAAACCAGTACACATGGTGAAGACTTTGAAGAATATGTGTTTATACACTTCCAACAGACTGTCTAAAAAAGGTTATTGACTTTGTAATCAATAAAACAGTCTAAAGTGAGTCTATACACTGTGTCTGTAAATTGCATGCTTCCAGCTATATACGTATAATAACTTCTACAGACTTCATAAATAGACTCTTTAGAGCACGGTGAAAACCTGTGCACACTAGAGTAACTACATATAAAGTAACTCTAGTGCACACCGCTCACTAGCGCCCTCCCCCCTTCCCGGAATGCACTGCGCTCACGTGTAGGTTCCGCTGGAGAAATGGTTGAAGCTGCCCACGTTGATGATGACGCCCGTGGAGACTCCGCCGCTCAGGAGGCTGTGCCGCATAGCTTCGTACCACACCTGCGCGGTCGAGTGTGCTATTATCTATTGTCCGAAATGGAGACAAATTATGGCAGACAGAGCCACAACTTCTTGATCCCTGCATTTTTGAACGATAACAGAAATACTGAAACTGAAATACAGCAATCAACGTCCCCGAGTCATTTCAGGAAGCTTCTTTATAGAGATCTGTTGAGAGACCAATCCTCCTCTCGATTTTTTTTTTGCCAGGGCTTAGGTAACACAAAACTTGGCGCTTTTTTTTTTGTGCCAGGCTCAATTTTTTTCTGTGTATCTAAGTTCACACAACAGACGGTTAGCGGGTGTTCCTTGCGTAATTGCTTATAGAATGTTGTTTCATTATACGATATCTTGAAGAACTCCGTTTACCTCTTGATAAATGAATTTCCTGTTTGCTGTTTACGTATTTCTTGTTGAGATGTTTAGAGTGATTCGGCTAGAGCGCATCAAAATTTACATTTCGTTGATTTTTTTTAATATTGTGACACGATGATACTATGCAATCGTTGTTGCTTGAGTGTGCAAATTATTGAGGACAGGGACGTAGTCAGGTGCAGACAAGCACCTTTGGTCGCCGGTTTTCCTTGGTTTCGCTTTTCCTTTGTCGTATATTTGTCTGTTTTCCCAATGAGTGTAAAACGAATATATGTAACGAGCAGTGAAGGTGAAAGTGAAATGAACTTAAACTCAAATTAAGATATGTTTTTTGCATCGTGGAGACAATTCGGCCTTTGGGCTATCGGTTCAACTAGCTTTGTAGAGAGTCAAGTGATAAACTGATAACATATTTTGATTGATTGATTGATTGATTGATTGATTGATTGATTGATTGATTGATTGATTGCACATCCTCGAAAGACAAGAGTTCATGGATGACTGAACAGAGCATGAAACAAGCTAAAACATGAGAGCTGAACACCAGACGAGTGCTAACTTCGAACTTGTGTCTAAAACTTGAATGTATGCACTCAAGTTTCAGACACAGGTTCGAAGTTGTATACAACTTAACCTGTGGTCTAGAACATCTTGTCTCGTGTTTTCTTACGATTTCGTGCTGTTCCGCCAAACACAATAGCGTACAAACTTCCAGGTTCCTGTCCTTGAAAATTCAAGATTAACGAGAAAGAAAGTTAACGAAGACGTTTTGCGAATACCAGCAAGTTGATATATTGACAGTCCCTCCTAACACACCCTATAACATTTGATAGATGCGCGCACGCTTCGCCCCGAATAACATAGAGTTTATATAGTCCGCAGCGTGATGTGTTTCTTCCGGTTGTTACCCGCTTCGCGAATTCAGCTGACACGCCTCAGTGTTGCGCATCTTATTCGACTTCCTCTGGCGACGTATGCAGCAGCTTAGCCAAACTATGGTACGCATATTCGTACAAAAAAAATAATAATAAAGGGAAAAGAAAACGAGGCCAAGGTATGCAAACCCTGATGTTGAGCAGCTTGCTCCACTCCGGCTTGAGCATGTAGTGGATGCCGAAGTCGGCCCCGGGCAACCTCACCAGTCCGCGTAACAGGAGAACCGACAGTAGTGCGTACGACACGAGTGACGTCACGTAGACGATCTGCGCAGCCGCAGAACCAGACGCCGTGTGCAAGGGGTAACAGGTGAAGGCCACTCGTAACGAAATTTCGCTTTTACTATAAGTTAGTAATAATATTAATAAGCCCATACTACCAAAGCAATCGCGGCATAGCTGAAGGGTGGTAATCGTCTCATTTTGTAGTAGACGACGAAGCAGACGACGAAACAGACGACGTAGAGACCTTACCCAGCCTTACTGACGATGCGTGCGGTGATTAGCGGAAATGACGCATGGAAATTACACATGGCCTCCTAGGTTTTCCAGCGTGCCGTGGGGGGCGCCCAATCTCCCAGGTCATTGGTGTAGGCATAACTAGAGGGCCACCAGATGGCATGCCTAGTGTCCCTAGGAATTACCTCTAGGGACACTGTAATTGAGCTGAATTAGTGTGTAATTTGTGTAAGTGTAATTGAGCTGAATTGTTCTGCCCAGATCAACACGCACTAACTGAGCCGCGAACAGAAAAAGTGTATAATGCAACACTTTCTTGAGACAAAGTGGATTTCCTCCACGTTATAGCGGCCAACAGTCTGTCTAGCGGTATTGCAGAACTATCGTACTTCGATGTTATCAATCATTTAGTCATTAATAAAGGGAAAATCAGACATACACCCGTTCGTAGCAATTGCTACAAAGGAAACCCATACGGGTTCCTCGAAAGAAAAGCCTCAGAGTTGAAGAAAAATTCGTCCTAGACCCGCAAGGGTTCTGCAGAAACCCACCTTGCGGGTTTCCGCCGAACTACTACGTCGAACACTTGCCTTTGCTTCGTGTGTTGTCGACAAATTCGACTTCGCCCTGCCATCTGCTAGCCGCCTGGTTAGCTCAGATGGTAGAGCGGCTGCCCCGGAAAGGCGGTGGTCCCGGGTTCGAGTCCCGGACCAGGAGGAATTTTTCTTCAACTCTGAGGCTTTTCTTTCGAGCAACCCGTATGGGTTTCCTTTGTAGCAATTGCTACGAACGGGTGGATGTCTGATTTTCCCTTTATTACTTATTTCTCTCCACCTTGCGGGTTTCCGCAGAACTACTACGTCAATCATTTAGTCATTATGAAACCGTCTACAGTACAAAAACTACCGAAACTACCATCGACAGTGCACTATCGATAGTACTGTCGAGACCGCCCCGTTGATATCTATAGTATACTATCGATAGTACGAAAACTATCCGTCGCTTAAGTCACGAGGCGTACAGCCCGCAAACACTGCAACATAAAGTTGGCGACGTTTCCCCCTTTTCAACTGCATAAGCTGAGTGTTATACTGATGGCTATCTACCGCAGAATTTCTATCACTAGCCAACTGCGAGAGAGAATAAGTTAGACAAACAGGGACAAAGTACCGAAAGGCTGACCAACGTTTCGATAGGTGGGCCTATCTTTGTGAAAGGCAACAAAGATAGCTCCACTGCTCGCAAAGTTGGCCAGCCCGGCACTCTATCTCTGTTTAACTTCTATTCCACAGGGTGCTACTTCATCTGTGGAGCTCCTTATAGATTTGTATCACTAGCCAAGAATTGCGAAGTTATCGCAATACTGTCGATATGAGTGTGGATAGTTTCATAGCGAAATATCGTGATACTAGCGATACGGCTAACACTAGTATCCGTAGTCTTATTCTTACTCTATCAATAGTTTGAAAAAAGCTATCGAACTATCGATGGTCCATTTATCGATAGTTTCACATGACTACACTGTCTAGGCGCGTATTGGGGGCGCACCTTCCTGGAGAGCCGTATGCCCCTGGAGGCGGTCAAGTAGAATACAATCCAGCAGATGCCGATGCAGACGAGGATGTCGATGCGGAAGTTGCCACTCACGCTCACGCTCTCGCTCAGGCCCAAGATGTGACGGCTGCGAGCAGTAACCATACGCGGTAAGTGCGTACACACCGACGGTCGGCATCAATCTGCCGACGGTCGGCAGATTGACGCGACACAATGCGATGCGGTACAATGTGACAGAGACGCCGACACGAAGAAAAAAAACGCTGTCGCCGACAGTCGGCAGACCGAAATCGGTGTCGGGTCGGACTAGTGTGCGCGAACCCTTACTGTCTCAAGACTACAGTCCGATGCTCTGCAAATTGTCCGTAACAGCCCTCGATCGTTGCTGTTTCTTTGCTGCTATGTGGTCACACATTGAGGCCAAAATAGCACCTTCCGACATTGGTTGCCTTGCGATGCCTGCCAGTGTAGAAGCCAACACCTTCCACCGCGGAATGTACTTATGGCCGTAGCAATTAACACCATCAAACAGATTCTGTCTGTATTTATTTGTCGACTTATTTACTGGAAGATACTTCAGTCGAGTATTTGCCTAGCTAGGGGTGGTGAATACAATAGCAAAAGTAAAAATGCATTATTACATCTATACAATAGCGCTTTGGTCACATCCATACAATAAAAATAATGCATTAGCCCTTCAATACAGTAACCCAAGATAAATTCCAACCTTGCAAGCATTCTGAAACATGGGCAGTTCGAAAAAAAGTCGCGGCATTTGCAACGTCAGTAAGGAGCCGGTTCCATTCATACAACAACAATGCAGTTGCAATATACGAAAAAAATGATACGTTAACACTTGAATACGCTAACGCAATCCAAACGCTACACTAGCTTGCAAGCTCTGTGAGACAAGAGTTGAGAACAAATTGCGAGTTTCGGCACCCACAACGTGTACAGTTCGGGCGCGCAGGATTCTCAGTCTCACCGACCAATCGCCGAGGCTTGGCTAAGTACGTACACCCGGCCACAAAACATTACGGGCCATGAAATCCGATAAAAAAAGCTGAATATCTGCGTAGCCTCACAACGCAGCCTGGTATTCGCACTTCGGGCCTCGACTATAGAACATGCTAACAACATCGTCGTACGCAGGTTGGCTGGCTATACAATGCTACAGGCTGCTCGGGAACGGAACGTTTTCCGGGATCCCGTGGTCCGTAAACTTTTGTGGCCGGGTGCACACACACAGCGAAGGCATGCGCGCGCACAGCATGGCGACTCACAAGTAAAACTGCTCGGCGGCCGTGCTGGAGCCGTACTGGCAGCCGTCGGACTTGTTCTTGTACACGTCGTCGGGCACGTAGAAGACCAGGTCCTCGTACGTCACCTCGTGACCCTCGGTCAGGTTGGCGTTCGCGTAGCGCTCGGCCAGCCACCACGTGACGTCCTTGCAGGGCACCTGCGCATGCGCGCGCTTTCCCCGTCTCGTCTTAACCATCTCTTGACCGCCGCGGTTGCTCAGTGGCTGTGGTGTTGGGCTGCTGAGCACGAGGTCGCGGGACCGAATCTCGGCCACGGCGGCCGCATTTCGATGGGGGCGAAATGCGAAAACACCCGTGTACTTAGATTTAGGTGCACGTTAAAGAACCCCAGGTGGTCGAAATTTCCGGAGTCCCCCACTACGGCGTGCCTCATAATAGACGAGTTGCAAAACAAAATTCGTTGCAGCGCCATCTGTACTTGCGTACAGGAAGCAGCCAGCGGCCGCCATTGTGCATGAATAGTCGTGTGCGTTTCGCCCGTTCAGTACACGCGTGATACCGGCTTGGCGTACTGAATCGACGCTTGTGGCGAACTCATCCCTTTTCGTGCTGTTGTTGGGCGACTGTGACCTGGAGTCATGCCAGTTAACTGCTGTGTGCCACTGTGCACGCAGTTTGGTGGCTTTGACAAGTCTGGACAGAAGGTAAGTCCCTTCTTGCTGCGTCGCACCTCCGTCGTGTGCTTGTCAGGCAGTAGCTTGTTTATGTAATTAAGCATGTTTTTACTTATTTTAATGGCTAGACATGTAGCTTGATTCATCTATAAGTGATCTCGATACGGTTTAGCGATAAAATTATTAAGTAAATGCCTTTAAAAACCTGAAACTTTTTGCGGTTTGTGGGATGCGGCACGATGTTTACCGGACGCCGTCACACGGTTTTGACCACTTGTCTCCCTAAGCAAAGGGCTATATCGTTGTGTTACGCTGTAAAGGGAACGTTTTGAGATCGTGCTGTGCGCGCATGCCATTCTTTAAGGGCGGAGGCCATTTGTGGTTTGGCACAGCTCTGCGAATGCTTATGTCGAAACACCGTCTGCGCCGTTTATGTTGGTAGCGAAACACATCCGGTTTGCGATGTTCGCAGGCAGTACTTGTGCCGTGTGATATGGTCAAGCAAGACAACTAAGTGTGTGTGGACCGACGATGTCAGACATAGCCGTGCATTTCGCCTGACGGCTGCATTACTGTGCACACGCACTTTTAGTCGAGCCCTGTATGCATGTCAAAACATAATTTCGCGTTTTATTTCGCTATAAAGTTACTTTATCTGCCTTCATCGAAAAAAAAAAGACAGATTCTGGTCCGTTGTCGTAAAGCCCTACGCATATAAGTACCTGAAATCGATAAATTTGTAACGGTGCAGCCATGTGCGTAGACCTCGGTTGCGCAGATTTGTCGAGTGTTTGAAACCTTGTCTTGCATAGCATCGTCAATTCTTTGTTTTAAGAGAGCGTTGTTGAGATATGTCCCAATCAAGACAGAAAGTGTTCTGAATATTGACTTTTATTCACAGGTGTCATACCACAGATTCCCAAGAGACCAGGACATATACAAAAAGTGGATTGCAGCCATCAGGCGAGATGAAGGCCCACTCTTCACAGTTTCGAAGGCCACCAGGGTCTGCTCTCTCCACTTTCTTAAGAGTGACTTTGTTGCTAATGTTGCTAATGGTTACCGACACTTACACCAGTCTGCTGTGCCATCCATATTTTTATTCAAGCAGCCAAAGCCATCGAGGAAACCACCAGCTCAACGGGCACCACTTCAGAAAGTTGCATTATCAAAAAGGAAGTGTAACGGTAATATTCAAGGGCTTTTCACTACAGGACAAAAGGTAGACACCTGTATCGATAACCGAGCAGATGACAAGGAAAACTCAGCAGATGGACGCAACAAAAATACATTCAGTGAAGGCACTGACGTCTTCAATGTTGAAGATACGGGCTCCACTTTGCTTCCTGACAAACCGCAACAGTCACCAGAAGAACCAGCCTCTGGAAGTATTTGTGCATGCAGAGAAAATATTTCTGCCCTAGAGCAGGAGCTGGCTGCAAGCAAAGCAAGCGGAGCAGATACAGAAGCTGAAAATCATCACCTGAAGCTGCAAGTAAGCTCTTTAAGAAAAACTATTGCTGACTTAGAAAATAAACTCGCTGCAAGCAAAGCAACCGAAGCAGAAAATCAGCGCCTGAAGCTGCAAATAAAGGCACAAAATAATGAATTAAAGCTGCTTCGCACAGAGCTTGTCACTGCACAGAAAAATATTGAGAAGCTGGAAGAATTGCCTCCATTTGGAATTCAAAGATTCAAGGACAACAATGATGACATTGAGTTTTACACTGGACTGCCCAGCTATAAGCACTTCTGTGCTCTCATGAATCTCCTTGATTTTGGGGAAAATGGAGAAAACATTGCACGCAAGCGTACGAGGAGCGGGCTACGAAATGTTGAGTATAGTGGTCGGCGACACAAGGTTGGTATGGAGAACCAGCTCTTTCTTGTGCTTGTTAAACTTCGAGTTGGCTTATTTCACAGACACATCGGCCACTTGTTCAACGTATCCATCAGCACAGTGTCAAGAATTTTTTCCGCAGTGCTTGACTATATTTATTTGCAGGTAACAGAAATGACAACATGGATATCACGACAAGCTATTGATGCTGCCATGCCATCTGCTTTCAAGGAAAAATATCCATCAACGCGTGTCATCTTGGATGCCACTGAGATTAGATGTGATGTGCCAACATCTTTCGTCACGCAATCACAAGTCTATTCCTCGTACAAGTCTACCCATACGTTCAAAGCACTCGTAGGCATATCCCCTCATGGAGTACTGACTTTTGTTTCCGAACTATTTACTGGGTGTACGTCTGACAGAGAGTGTGTGGAGAAGAGTGGATTTTTAGACCTGAAGTTTGACACAGGTGACTCAGTCATGGCTGACAAGGGATTTAAAATAAAAGACCTGCTACAAAGCAAGAAAGTTATGCTGAACATTCCACCCTTCCTCATGCATGGGCAATTTACTCCCGCCGAAGTGGAGGAGACTCAAGAAATTGCAGCTATCAGGATACATGTGGAGAGGAAGATCAAGAAAATCAAGGGATATCACATTTTTGACCGGTCGATTCCAATCTCCCTTGTACCCTTAGCGAATCAGATGTGGGCCGTGTGTGCCTTCCTTACAAACTTCCAGCCATCACTTCTAAAAGAAGACACAAACTGATCGAATCCATAGTGTTCCTTAAAGACACTCATTTGCTAGTCATATGTCAATCCTCACTGCCTCGTGGTGCTGCCCTCCTCTTGTGTGCAATAAAATGTTTGCAGCCTTACTTGTCTTTTCGACATGCCATTTTTGCATTGTTTTCTGTATCACATCAGATTACAGTGCTCAACAGGTATGGCAGCAGTGTGTCAAAGTAAAAGTTGTCGAGCACCTCTCTGGCACTTCTCCATTCATTTTCATTAAATCTTATTCTTTCAATCAAAATAAAATCTCCTCCATAGACCACAAAGTCACCCCAGCGCAACTGCGATACACCCATCTGCCCAAGCAGTTGATGGTAATACTGGTGGTCCCTCTTCAGCTCTGGTACACCATCCCTGATTATGCTACAGAAATCAGTGTTTACAAGGGCAGACGCCTTGTGGTCACGTAAAGAGTAGGGACACTTTATCTCCACTACACCATAGGATTGTTCTGTGGGGTCGTACACAATCCTGTCGGGCGACGCACCCAACCAAGGAAAAGCTGGGTTAACCAGCAATCCACAGGTGCTAACTGTAGGAGCATGGCCCAGACGGCGTAGAGCATCCTCGTAGCGTTGAGCAGCTAGCGACTCCATCTTGATGCCGTAACTGGAAAAATGTAACAGAAATAAACTTCGTGCAATGTTAGTTAAGCTACAATGTATAGCACAATTTTTGGATACACTAATGCCACTCTGTGGCATATATAATTTGTTCATGTGTTTACAAGGATAAAAAGAAAATACTAACTTGACTGCAGTAACTCTAGAAAGGTCTCTTGCAGCTGTGAGATTCTGCAGGCCCTTAATAGTCCACTCCTTCCTATTCAGGACCGCACCAAACTTGGAGGATGTGACACGAAGCCGGCGTTCCTGCTGCCATGTTGCGCTTTTTGCCTGCTGGCGGCTGTCCTTTTCAAGTGCTTCAGCTGCCAACGGTGTCACACATATCTCCTGATGCAGGAAATAAATGTCAGACAGATATGAAAATTAAAAACATTGCATGTTTCCCACGCTCCTCACGCTCAGTGCACACATTGGTCTAACGGATAAAGAGATGTACGCCTTAATATTTGTGGGGTTGCTAAAAATACAAAATATTACATCTGTCCGATACAACCTAGTGACAGGAAACTATATGAAAGTGCGCATCTATTTGCTACCAAACGCGGGTCCAAGGCAATTAAAATATTGAACGTGATGACTCTGCCTATAGCATCGAAACCATGGCTAAACGTAATTCGCACAAGGATTTGGCACCAACACACAACAATCGAGAGGTTCATAATAATTCCTTGCAAGAAACATTGACCAGCCTCTGACCTGCATAACACTGTTTGACTCAAGGTGTGCTGGAGGATTCCAGGCTGTGCCGCTTTCGAAGAAAGTGACAGTCGGGATGCTTTCACAAGGATTTTCTTCGTTTGCTGGTTCTAACCCAGAAAGAAGCACAGTGAAACCGTGTGGCAGCAGGGACTGCTGGTAGCTCTGTGGCGCCAATGAGGACACCAGCCCAAACCTGGACTGCACGGTGTCGCCTTCGTCGGTCAGCAGGAGCGCTTTCGCGAAGTCATTATCTGGGTCAAACGAAAGCAGTTCTTGAGCAAACTTTTGCTTCGCCTCTTCTTGCTCCTGCCGATTTCTACGGCGTACACGGCGCTCCTTCGGCAAGGCAAACTTTGGCGCGCTAGTCCCGCCTTCTTTCGCTTTGCGCCAGTCCACGGATTGAAGCGGGCATCCTCTGATCGCGCTTCTGCGGGGAATCCTCCATTGCTGAGGCAAATCCGTGCACGAGAGCTGGTCCGGCGCCTCTGAGAAACCCTTTGACTGTAGGAGCATGGCAGTCCTCAAAACAGCGATCATGTGGTTGCAGGCGAGCTTTCCTGCCGGGCAGTCGCAGCTTCCATCGATGATGCGTGTCGCGTCCAATGCTACCATCACGGAATACGGGGGCGCGTTCTTCTTTTTGCTTCGGTAGCATGGTGCCTTCAAGAAGATGAGCCCGGAGCTGGAAATAAATAAAGAGTGCTAAGCTCCTCCATCCATGACTTCAGACAAGAGAATAAACTATTGCACCAACTGATCTATAATTTGTTTTCTTAAACCTAAGCATAAATAAAGTCATGAGGATTTCTTAACATTCACACAACAGCAAAGCACTTTTATCACTGAGAGTCAACGGTTGCGACTATCGCCCGTTTACATGCGATAGAGTTGCACAAATATTTACCTGTTTTGGGTGACATTGGTCTTCAGCGCACATACGTTGACGTATGATTCCACGTGAAAGTTGTAGCTTCGATCGTAGCTTCGTTTCGTACCCGATCGTCCTGCATAAAATTCGTGTACGCTCCGATCTGACAGCGGAGGTAACACGGCCAGGTCGTTCTTCCATCCAGTGATGGGAAAAATTACCTTCCCTGAATGGTGCGACATCGTTGAGAGCGATTGCACAAACGGGGAACACAAAATGCAGCGCAGACGATTGTTCACGTTAAGATAAGGCCACAGAACAAAAATCTACTTGCCTACCCCTATCGCATCCGCATGTGCACTGCGGTTTTTTTTTGTAATGTTTTCATGCACAATGGCGGCGCTGCACAGTGTTGCTTGAACACTCCAGAGCTTTTTACAGTGTTGCTGGCATTTATGCAACTGGTCTATCAGAAAGTGGTTTTGGCACGTAAAACCCCATATATTATTATTATTAACCATCTCTTGACCGCGCTGCCCCGTGCCCGTGGCACAGAAGAACTATCGACCCGAAACAGCGACCCCCTTTATATACAGGATGTTTTTTTTTATGCGAAGCTTTCTGTTTAATGAGAAAGCATTATATGTCCCAATCGCACGAAAAATCCGTCGGCGTCGGCGTCGGCGTGACCGAAAGATGGTACCCGAAATGGCCGGTGGCGCAAACAGTAAAAACGCGTAAAAGAAATGCTCGAATTGACGGCAAGTTTATTAGAGAGCCTCCTGTAAACAAAGTAAATTAATGGATTCGAAATGAAATTTTGGTAGATTTCGGTCTGGGTGGGAATCGAATCGGGGCTTCTGGGGTGCGAGACGAGCCCGCTCACCCTATACGAAACGGCGGCTCTCATGGTTCTGGCCGACTCAGTGGTCATTGTACACGTGCCTCGAGCGGCCATCTTGCGCGTATTCGCGGGCTTCTTTCACGCTCGGGAAAAGCACTTTTATGTAGCACGTATTGGGCAACAGAAAGCTGCATCGGCATAGTTTTTCATGTTCATGTTACTATACAATTATCTAATTGACAATTGTCATCTAGTTATAATATTTCAGAAGCTCATTGATTAATCAAGACTAATTATGTAGTAAGCTAGAACGCAAAAAAAAAATAATAATCTGAGTATCCCCAAGCGACGGCAAACAGCGTCGCCTCGGTTCTGTGCAGCCACGTGGCACTGGCATATGTTTAAATCTTTGTGCATTATAGTTGGGACACCCTATATACATGCGGAGCCTCACGGCAACGCCAACGGTGAAAATTCGATTCCTATCGTTCGTTTTATTTCGGTAATTCGTTTTATTGCTATCACAATAACACGACGAAGCGAAGAGGACGCGCATAGTCACACGCTGGCAATTGGGCGCTGCCAGGGCCAGGGCAGCGTTCTGGCTTCCCCTGCTAGCTGGCATGAACGTCGCGCGCACACCCGTTAGCCTGTCAGCTGAGCAGCTGCGTATATACATACGCACTATGAGCAGCAAGGAAAGCAAACGTCAATGTAACAAGTTTAATTCCAGAAAGGGGCCCAGCCGGCAGCTACCGGATTGGGTTGCGAACTGCCCCTTGATATCCCGCGGGATTGCTATAAGGCCGCGTCTTTGGCGGCCTATATAGCTATCAACAATCGCCACCGAGCGTCACCGTCCCCTGACGTCACGCCCGTCCTGCTGCGTCACGTTAAGTATGTGTGATTCTCTCATTGGACGCTGACAAACGCTGAGAGTTTTCCGTGGGTCTCATCTCGCGCACCGTCGAGGCGCGACGCCGGTAACACCGCTGCCGTCGTCCCTCGTCGTGCCAGCGTCGTGAGACGCCTGGCATCTGCCAGCGGCGCTGTTTCTGGTACGGCGCGCAGCAGTTGTGTCACGTGGGGCCACGTTGCATCCGCGCAGGTCAGAGCACCGTGCGAGGAGCTAATGCCCAATGCCAAACTTTGTTACTATCGCTTTCGATGCACCACCACCACCACCATCATCATCAGCAGCAGCAGTATCATAATTTATTATTCCCTTAAAGGCCCCTGCTTGGGGTATTACATAAGGGGTGGGGGGGGGGGGTAGTACATTTACAGAATACACGAAGATTGGTCAGTATAATACAAAGCGGGGAAAACGTGAGAAAACTTCGCAATTTTCTCGTTTCGTTATGTTTATCTTTTTCATTGGTAGACCCGAGGTTAAAACGAAGACCAGGTATACAGAAACAAACGGCGCTCACCTTTCCCCGCTGGCGCACGAAGCAGGCGGCGTCGGCGCCCCACTTCTCGTCGCACGTGGCCCACGGCAGCCGCCGATCGCCGAGCGACTTCCACACGAACAGCATGGCGTGCGCCGCGAAGCACACGAAGTACATGCTGATCAGCAGGCTCACGTAGCACATGCAGATGCCGATGCCTGCAGGGCGCGTCACGGCGGGGCAACGGTCACGCCTTTTCGAAAGTATTGTATTGTATTGTATTGGGCTTTATGGCGCATAAGCGACTTAGGCTATCATGCGCCAAACACATGGTATAACTTATTTCAATAATTGGGTATCCTCAGCGAGGTCCTTGTCCGGACAAGGCCTCTGAGGAGCCCTATAAACCAAATGAAGACCTCAGCCTTCTTCTCAGAACTGAGAAAATGGGTGAGGTGCATCATAAGCTAGATGCGTGAAAAAAACCGGGTAATAACTTTTAAAATTAGTAGTTCTGTGATACGTTATATTTCGTTTAGGATCGCTGCGTCTTTAAAGTGACGCGCTAGGCCTACTGAACTCAACTGCATGAGATAATCGACCTATCCATTGATTTGGCATTACTTTTGTTCTCTAAAGTTAACTTTCTCAACAACGAAAAATGCAGCTGAAGATTTCAAAGAATGAGCTACTGGTCTAAAGTAAGATTCTATCTTTGTTCACTCATCCCTTGCAACTGTTGACCATATATATACTATTGAATATAAGTAATAGTGACTTTGATGGAGTGCCTCCTAACTGCTCTTTAAGGCGGTGATAGCCTATAAGAATGCAGTGACAAATATGGTACATACACGGCTGTTTAACTCGAACACAATTCGTATACATGAGCCAGCCAACTACGCTCGCTTATTTTGATGACGTCACGGCGGGGACGAACTTCTTTCCATATGGGCGTGTCTCGGAGATAACGTTTTGTGGAGCGGAGGCACGGATGAGTGTGGTTTAGTGGGCGGTGCTTGTAGTGAATCCTTACGCTGCCAGCGAGTACAGTGAACTTGCCGGATCAGCCACTCCGTCACTCCCAGTTACTCCGCTATGCATAGGAGCCAGCTAGGGTCCACTGCAGCGGCACCAGGTGTTGAGGAATTTAATACCAGTTGTTCTTAGAGCGCAGACAAGTTTTGCCTATTACTGCTGCCGCTCCGTACCCGGTCCTCTCCTTCCGCAGAAGATGCGATGAAAGAAAGTTGATGTGACCCTATAGCAAAGACCTAGAAAATGGGACCAACTTTTGCGAAAGTAGCGCCCTCTAAGTGACCCTCCTGCTTTCGTTGACGTCACTGCAGACGGGCACCGGAAAAAGGAAACAAAAGGAAAAGAACTGCAGAAGGTCATGGCAAACACATGACCACTGTGTCTGCGTTCATCCGCGTCTTTTGCATCTAATGCGGAAAAGTCCAGATTAAAACAGCTACTGCAGCGCACCAACACGCGCACCTTTGCCGATGGGCGCGCACCGCCAGACGCCGACGGAACCCTGGCTGGAGAACTGTCCCAGGAAGAGCTCCATGAAGAACACCGGCTTGGCCACGGTCAGCGACACGACCACGTACGAGACCAGGAAGGCAGCTGCGTGGACACGTTAAGATTTACCACTGTAGAAACGCGTCCCGATTCATATACTACCTCAATCCTTTCCTGAAAGAAAATCTCTTCACCAGACCCAGTTACATCTCATCTCGCATCGATCATCAATACAAAGTTGAAGTGCCAACTTGCCGCACTAATTTATACCATTCTTCATTCTTACCAAGAACCGCCACTGCCTGGAACCGCCTTCCCGCCTCCTTAGTCACCATTTGTGACAGCACCAATTTCAAGCTTGCTGTTCAAAGTGCCTTATAGTTCCTTCATTATTTTTTATTTTTTCTCGTTCTGCAAATAATGTACTCTACCACTCCTTTCTGTTGTGCCTGCCGGCCTTGAAAGTATGTACAATAAATAAATAAATAAATATACTGAGCCGGGACATACGGTGGCCATAACTTCTCGCTGCGCGGGGACATCCCGCCAGTTATCGTGAGCGTACGCAAAAGTGCACACGCCGAAACACGAATCAGGTTGTAGCTACAGAAGCTTCGCTCGTGTCGTAACTGTATACCCCGTTCCATACATATCAGTCAACGCTGGGGAAGCTACGCAAGAAGTTCGGTCAAGAAACACGTATGCACTCCGCGCGTTCCGTCTAGGCTTCGCTGGGCGGGACCATCCATGCGTTCTGCACTACAACAAGTGTTCGCTCGTCCTAGCATGCATGTGAAGCTTCACGCGACGGGTTGCAAATAAAAAAAGAAAACCCCGAAAAGAGAAACAAAAATAAAACGATCTGAAACAAGGCATTTCGCATCCGTACACCACAGTGTGTTTATTTCTAAGGATTAAAACTTGTTTAATTCGATATTGAGCCTACATAAACAACACTTGCGCACAGTGCGGTCAAAAAACATCCAAGTATGTCGAAGTGCGAACGAAGCCGTTGCACGAAGTCTTCTAGCCTCCACAGCGTTGACTGCTGAAAGTTTGGAAGGTTACGTCCACGCGGGAATCGAGAACACCCACGCCAGTTGAAAACTGAAGGCAGCCAAAGTCGGGAGACAGCGGTAAGACGTAGATTTTGTTCGTTTTCGATTTAGCATGCATCAATGTAGGTTGCGCACTTTCATAAATACAGCTGGCGATATAACGTTTTCAGTCAGCAGGATCCAAGAAACAGCTGAATATTTCCGCAGCCCGGTAGTCATATTTACAGCCTGTATTTCTAGCACATGGTGTACTAGTATATGCTGCGCCAGTAGATACAACGGTCAATATTGTGCCGCTTTTTACTGGCTACGGTAACAAACCACTGGGAAATTAAACGTTTTTCTCAGATCCGGGGTCCGCAAAATTTCGACGCCCCAATAAAGGCTTCTCAGAACTTTTGCTCCCTCTTCAAACAAACCGCGCTCAGCAAAGTCGAGTCTCAGCAGTGGTCCTCGCATACTCCTCCCCTTAGCTAACAATTCGAGGAAATACTGCTCTAACGTCACTCTGCATCATTCGAGCAGGGCAGAGATCGTAACAGCTAACGCTGCAAAACATCTTCAGCCAAAATGTTCCACCCTTCGGAGTATTGATGAAGGGATAATGAGACATTCACACAATCGTAGCAGTTGCTAGAAAGAAAAACCCATACTGGTTCCTCGAAAGAAAAGCCTCGCAGTTGAAGAAAAATTCGTCCTGCTCCGGGACGCGAACCCGGGACCACTGCCTTTTCGGGGCAGCCGCTCTACCATCTGAGCTAACTAGGCGGTTAGCAGATGGCAGGGCGAAGTCGAACTTGTCAGCAACTCGGAGCAAAGGCAAGAGTTTGACGTAATAGTTTACGTCAAGCGTATACTTCGGAGTATACGCAATGGCTGCTGGGTATAGAGCGGAAAGTACGGCAGGCGTCGCATATCGCACCTCCGCCGTTGGCCCTGACGAGCGACGGCATTCTCCAGAAGCTCCCCAGGCCCATGGACATGCCGAGGCAGGAAAGAAACAGTTCGCACTGGTTTCCCCAGGTGGCGCGGGACTCTCCGGGCAACTTTTCCTCCGAGCTGCTTCGTCCCTCATCCTCGTTCTCCGCCTCGTCCTCATCGCCCGCTTTCCCGGCCGATACAGCAACATGCGAGGTGCTGATCATGGCCGGAACTTGCGTGCTACTCGGAAAGGAATGACAAGAGAACAGAGACCGCTAAGGTACAGAGAGGGTTAAAAAAAAAAGAAACTGAACGGTAGCGATGTCAAGAAGCCACAAAATGGCTGAAATAAACATTGTAAGGTGGGACTCCGTGTTAATTTTTATTTCAGCATGCACTCAAAAGCCCGGCATGGGGGAGCTTTCGCATTTAGGTCTCATCGGTATGTAGCTGCCGCATGTCGGGAGTCAGACCCGCGACCATCTGCTCTTCAGCAGAATGCAATAGAAAGATTGGGGGTGACATGCGTGGCTGACTCTTTGTGGCGTACTCCTGCGTTCTACACGCTGCGCCAATATATAAAGCAGGCTCCTATATCAACACATGGCAAAGGATAAATCGTTTTCCTGTATAAAGACAAGCTAGGTAAAGGATAAATGAGGCTCCTGTATAACACATGGCAAAGGATAAATCGTTTTCCTATATAAATACATGGCAAAGGATAAATCGTTTCCCTGTATAAAGACAAGCTAGGTAAAGGATAAAGCAGGCTCCTATATTAACACATGGCAAAGGATTAATCGTTTTCCTATATAAATACATGGCAAAGGATAAATCGTTTTCCTGTATAAATACAAGCTAGGTAAAGGATAAAGCAGGCTCCTGTATAACACATGGCAAAGGATAAATCGTTTTCCTATATAAATACATGGTAAAGGATAAATCAGGCTCCTGTATAACACCTGGCAAAGGATAAATTGTTTTCCTACGTAATTACATGGCAAAGGATAAATCGTTTTCCTGTATAAATACAAGCTAGGTAAAGGATATACCAGGCTCCTGTATAACACATGGCAAAGGATAAATCGTTTTCCTGTATAAATACAAGGCAAAGGATAAATCGTTTTCCTGTATAAATACAAGCTAGCTAAAGGATAAAGCAGGCTCCTATATGAACACATGACAAAGGATAAATCGTTTTCCTATATAAATACATGGTAAAGGATAAATCGTTTTCCTGTATAAATACAAGCTAGGTAAAGGATAAATCAGGCTCCTGTATAACACATGGCAAAGGATAAATCGTTTTCCTATGTAAATACATGGTAATTAGGATAAATCGTTTTTCTCGGCAAGCCACTGCAACAAATTTCATTGTTACATTCAAAAGAAGAAAACAATCTAGTGGCTGTTGGTAGCGAGTGCTTGATTTAGGTCGCCAATATTTTAAATTAAAATTATTGAAAATCGAAAGATTTCAGAAAAGGAAACTATAAAGCTTACCACACTGTAACTCAGCAATGACAAATGATGTGAATTGCATCGAATAGCACATATAAGCGGACAAAAATTGATGCCGTATACATGGCTCTTAGATACACCACTAATATGCAAGTATGAGTTTTGCAAGACCATTGCAAGCAATATATGAAAATCACGTGAGAAATGAGTGGATGTATCAAATTTCTCCGCTTTGGATGCTCTAATTGATGCAGTTTGCAGAACTGCGATATCTGTCCTCGGTACAGAGCTACTAATTTGTAGACTTCGTGCTTCTTTTTTGCAAACTTACCAATTTTGGAAAATTTCTACCCGAAACTTCAGGTCGTAAGTAAAAATCTCGCTTCCAACAGCCACTAGAATTGAATTTTCTCCCTCAAATGCAGCACATTTCATTAAAATGGGTACAAATGGTTATCACAGACAAGCGCTTCCGCGGTCCGCATGTACCTGTATAAGCGACATCGGTGTTGGGGCCGGAGCTGAAGCTTCGTCGCGTTCGAATGGCGATTCTTGCGAACACGCCATTCCAAACCTCCCTCGATGTTATTTGCTAATGCACGGCGGATGTCGTAGACTCACTCGCGTCCCCCTGACATTCGTCTTCTCCGCACGTTCCCCGGATCTCCCGATGTTCGGCTTCCTCGCCTAACACAAACTCGATGGTGGGAGTTGGGTAATTTATTCACGGTTATACATTACCTCTCGTGATTTTTTTTCCCGGTAATTTCTTCACGATTATACGGCATTTCACCTCGGTCCCTCCCCCCCTTTCTCTGTAACATGCGTCTTGCTCTCACAGAAAGACCAGCTTTCGAAACATATGCGACGAATGTTAACGCGGAGAATGCGCGTTCTGCGAACGCAAATCTCGCGTCTATAGAGCAAGATAATCGAGGGAGTGGTACTTACGAAGACACTTGGAGACGCTGGCGAAAAAGAGGAGTACTCAAGTGACGTTCAAGGACGACAAGCGGAATCGCGGGTAGCGTTCTTCTTCTTCTTCTACGAAAGAATGACAGTGATGATCATGAACCTCAGACCGCGGGGGGCAACTCCGGCGACTTCTCCATGACGATGATGATGATCTTAAAGGGCCCCTCAACAGGTCTGGCCATTTTGAGCTGACAAGCGCAGAGCATACATTGCGCGATAACGATCGTGTCTGCGAAGTATTACATCACTACGCGCCGCCGAAAGATCTGAAATTTCAAACCGAATGCCGTTTTTCCTTCCCCTCGCGGCTGCCGCGCTCCGAGCCGGAGGATGACGTACTCGCGTCTCTGCGCCTACGTACTCGAGTCCGCAGTGTGACGTCGCTCGTGTTGACACGTGACTTTGAGAATTATTCAAGACAACATCTGTTATGACGTAGTATTTCTGCGGAAACAAATTGCTACGAACGGGTGGATGTCTGTTTTTCCCTTAACATCTGTTATCTGTGCGATCTGTTGCTTGCATTATTAACATCTGTTATCTGTGCGATCTGTTGCTTGCATTGACGAATTGAAGTTTAGAAAAATAATAAAATACACATACGGAATGTCTGCGTGTTTTTTGCTTTAGTTCTCGCCGAAGCAAGAGAGATGTACTTCCTCTTCGTCTGCTTGTTCCCACGGTCGTGAGGTCACGTGTGCAGGTACCGAAGGAAGGAAGGAAGGAAGGAGGGAAATCAACTTCATTCAAGGTCCTGCAGGCCACGTACGAGAGCTTTGGGCTCAGACTATGCCATTTTCTATCGTGTTCCAGCGCGTGATCATGCTATGCGATGCGCTTGTTCTGCCTCAGTATTCGTGTGGCACGGAATTATACCGCTAGTCATGTGTCCTTGTGCACAGCGCGCAAAATCGTGCGCTGCGCAAAACGATAACAGCTCGCGCGTGACGCCGCCAGCGGAAGTGCGCATTACCTAAAAAAAAACGAGGAGAAAAAGAAAGTGAAGGCGGGGCCCATGACGTATGTGTCACGCGATCCTCAAAGACCGGCATGGGAGAACGCAGGGAAGGAATTTCGCTTGCGAAGGCTAGACGGGGCGAGTGGAGTCTCGCTATGCAGTGGAGCCCGCCTATGGGTTCGCGACACTGAAATATTTTTATCTCGGCTATTAATGAGCCGACTTGAGAAATTTTTGCGGAAAAACGCTCCCTAGAGGACACGTAACAACTTCCAGCGTATAACTAAATTTGCTATGGGTCCTGGCGACGGGTCATTTCAAGTCTTTGACACATACCCACTCACGCAGATTGCCCGAGAGTCAGACAGATTTTACAGATGTGTTAGGTGAATAAATTTAGAAATCCTTAATTTTGGTTATGGTGATGATGACATTAAAGCCTTTGGCATATATCCACTCATGCAGATTGGCCGAGAGTCGGGCAGTTTTACATATGTGCTAGGTGAATAAATTTAAAATCCATAATTTTTCATGATGATGATGACCTTAAAGCCTTTCTCACATACCCACTCATGTAGATTGGCCGAAAGTCAGGTAACTTTACATATGTGCTAGGTGAATAAATTTAGAAATCCATAATTTTGATGAATAAATTGAAGCTAGTAAAATCCAGGTCACCGGATATAAAAAAAGTTATACTACACGTTCGCTCGATCTGCATTCTGATGACCTGCGTCAAACGGTGAGACTTATGTTTATTTAGTTTCGCGGTAAATTCATTAAAAAAGATCGTCGCGACATATTCCGGACTCGCGCCCGCGAATGTATCCTTTCTTTTTTTTATGCGAAGCATATTACGAGGGCTCAACCCAGCTCCTCAGGCGCGGCGGTGACCATGAAATCACGTGACACCGTGACGTCACGACAGAGGAGAAGTGGCTTTGGCTCAACTCTTGCAAGACGGGCTGGGTGGGAATCGAACCAGGGTCTCCGGAGTGTGGGACGGAGACGCTACCACTGAGCCACGAGTACAACGCTTCAAAGCGGTACAAAAGCGCCTCTAGTGAATGCGGTGTTGCCTTAGAAACGCGCTGTTTCTAAGGCGTGCGTCTCTTGCTCAGGCGCACATTTCGTTGCCGCGCCGAACGCTGCTTTGCTCGACGCTCACCGCGTCCAATGCGGGGCGCGTAGTCGCTGCCCTGTAGCCCATTGTCTTACACCCCTTGGCGGGTCGACGGGAACGCTGTCGCGTTCCACTCTTGAAGGCGAAGAAGTAATGCATGAGTTGTTTCTTCGTCTAGCCGAACCAAATATAGCCAAGCAACAGCAGTTCACCAGGCTAAACAGTGGTTCAACAACTAAAATAAAGGCTAGTATGCTTCGCATCCTGGGCTTAACCTTACCTAAGCCACAGCCATTTTTTTTTACTGGTCACCGGACCTTGTAGGTAAAGCAATGGAAAGGGCTAATTGATACACGTTCATGATTACGTTTCTCCGAGTTTTACACCGGCAAAGAACATGACTAAGGACGCGGAAGGTAGCGCTTGGTCCTTCCAGGTCCATCTTCCTCTCTTTTTCTCACTGGTGTAAAACTCAGCGCAACGTAATAATCACCGGACCAACACATTTTTGGTAGTATTCGTTTACTACGTAATGCTCCCTGTAATTCGAATACTTTTTTTCAGTATTCAATTGCATGTAACCACGTTACTTTATTGACGATCGAGACATGTACCAGGCGTCTCAGCTTCGGCCACTCGAATCCGGCGGGAACTAAGCAGTGGAACATCCGCGGTCGTGTGCGCATGCGTGCGACAGTTTCGCGGACGCGCATGTTCACCCAGGTCAATCCGCGGGTGCTGACTATTTGTTTTCTCATCATAAAGCTGCACCAGGTGTTGGCAGGCGACGTGGACCGGAGCGGCATGCGATGCCCACATCGGATGTCATTCATGTCATGTCGGATGTCAATCGAAAATGGACGATTAAAGCACGAGGGCACAGAAAGACGTGGTACACACAGGCGCCGACTAATAACAGTGTTTATTTCGAGTAGAGAGAGAGAGAGAAGGAAAGGCAGGGAGGTTAACCAGACTGAGTCCAGTTTGCTACCCTACACGTGGGGAGGGTAGAGAGTGAGAGAGAGAGCATGAGTCTATACCGCACTTTCACATGCACTAGGTTAGGTGTAGGATGTCTATAGTCTGGCACTCAATTCTGTTGCCTTCAGGTAGTGAAGAAGCGCTCGAATTTCGAGTAATAGAACCACATGCTATAAGCATTATCATGTCATACCAACGCGCCCAAAACGCTGCCTTTTGAGATTTGCGCGCCGGCGCGCGCAAACCTCGGAGGCCATGGCCGCTCTATGAATGGTAGAAATGCTAGGAAAAAGAAAGTGGGTCCTGTTTCGAGTTTCCGCGTAGCATAACTGTTTTCTCGGATATTCGAATTACAATACAACCCTATCATGTCTGCAGGTTCTGTGTAAGTTGGACTTTACGGTTTTTCTGACGTATCTTAACTTGAGAAATTCAATTAGTACAGTAACTTCCTTGCGCTACAAGGAGGGCGTGCGTGGTTGGGTATGCGTGGAGTGAATTTTTGCCGAAACAATGTTGGTTCTTCATTCTCTGGCCGAAACGACGATCGACGCTAGACGCAGAGGCCGGATTTCCTGCTACTTGGGGCGGCCCTTAACACTCTCGCGTTACCGTCTTGTATTGGCGTGTTGTCGCTGGAATTCTTTTTAGAATTCCTATGTAAAACTTCTAAGGAACACCTCAAGGAACACGAATGAAAGTTATAGTTTGCTATATTTCGCATAACTACCGAGAGAGAGAGAGAAACGTTTATTTGTGGAATAGCTTACAAAGTCTAAACCTTGCTGGCCCGAGGTGGGCCGTCTCTCTGTAGTCCAGAAAGCCGCGGGCGACTGCTGCAGTTTTAGTCCGATCCACCAGGCTTCGCTGGTTTAGTGTAGCCTGTCTTCTAGGCCCGACGCAGTCTCCCACGTTTGAGTGGTTTCCTGTTGATTCAGGTTCTTCTATTCTAAGGTGCTATTCGCCGAGGCTTTTTCTTCTAGTTTCGTGGCTGTAAGCACGAAGAATAAATGCAAACCTGGCTTCTAGTTCTTTTGCAAGTCAGATTACGTAAGAAAATTTGTTGGAGTCAGTACTAGTCATAGTCACGCTCATGCTACGCGGGAAAGCTGCAGCTTCGCAAATGTGAAAATGGGCAAGTTCTTATTGCACAGGGAACATCTAGCTTTACTAACTGTAGCAGGTACCCGATTTGTTTTTCATTGCGTGCTCTAGGCTCGCTAAGCAATGGTTGTCAGGTCAGGAAGCACGCAGAAGCCTGCTCATACTTGTTTATTGCATTCGATCAGTTTTTCTGTGCAAGCAAGGGTCTAGCATGTGTTCAACTGGCACTGAATTCTCCCCGTACTTTGCTCAGTTCCTGTACAATATTGTACAATAACGAATAAGGGAACTTGCGCAGGCGGTAGAAGGTTGGTCTGAAGTCGACTGTGTGCGCTTGTGCGAGTGCAAACCCCGCACGAAAGGAAGTACCGCTCATAATATTTTGTATATATGCTGTTGAAACGCTGATGGGTAAAAGCAGCCTAACATGGGGGAAAATAATGTTGCCCTTGATATTTGCCAGAAACAATATTCAGAATGACAAGTACTCATGAACATCTATTGTTTGAGACATTGTTAATATAGCCAAGACTTTGGATAAAAAAAAATAAGTCAACCCAACAGAAGCTTCCATCTTCACTGATGCTGTAATATATGCAAAAAAAAAGAAAAGAAAATTCAGCAACGACCAAAGCGCAAATTTTGCGTCTTTTCATTGAGGCGCTAGCAGCACTGGAGTCTAATTTCAACGATACCTCCAGTAGAAATTCTATATTTTGCAGATTCCCCATGCTGCCAAAAATTGAAAAACGGTTAAAGTTCAGTCGTCGTCTCAGGAAGTGCATGGCACTGTTAGTAGAATAATTCAAACAGAAATGTTTAACATGTACAGAAATTGTAGATCAAATTGATTCCTACAGTCACGGTAATGAAAGAGCATGTTTCGACACTCAATCATTATTTCTAGATCGCAACTGTTGCAGAGATTTTAGTGTCACCTATTTCGCCCGCTTCAGGAATTTATCTGTGTTAACTTGCTCGAAGAAAGTGCCCTCATGTATATATATCCCAAGACTTTGAACAATATAGGGTAACAGGCTTTTAGATTGGACTAGGGTGGTTGGTTGAGCTAGTTGGCAATTCATGATCAAAAATAACGTACAGCGCGAAGGAGAAGGACTGCGATAGACGACATACAGATTGATACAGACAACATTTAGATTGGATTGGATATCCTTCTTCGGTGGCATGTACCCACTGCAGGGGCCTGGTCAGCATTTGGATGGTATTAGGAAGATGTCGGTATTACAAAAACTGGCAAAAGTGTCATCTGGAAACAGATGGAAATGGTACAGTCGCCTGCACTCGCTCACATCATCACAGGTGTACGGGAACGAGGTAAACGTGTTCGCAAATAAAATTTAATTTGTCGCAAAATTTGACGCAGCATTCTTAAAATCGCAAAATGACCCCAAATTCATAATGCTTACAAAATATTCGAGAATAGTTGGCAGGTATACCTTAAGGCATCTAACAGGGTCTCACAATCTCTCATCTTCAACAAGCAGAAACCTAGCCAATGTAAGTCATGATATGCAAGTTCGTATAGAGTTTTCTTCCGAATAAACATTTTTCATCATTTCGTTACTTCGCAAAATAGGCGTTCACCAAAACCGAGGAAAAATGTTATGCCTTGCATAACTATGCCACAGCAGTATGTGCATATACAAATGGCGTTCGCAAAATTCGTAAAATCGGCGTTTAGGTGCAAGACTGCACACGCATGCAAACACACACACATACATGCAAAAAAAAAGAAATGTAAAGAACGAAAGCACACCCCATCAGCACGCACGATTCAGAAGACACGACACCTGGTGCTTGAATTTCTCTTTATTAAACGCACACTCCCTGCCAAACAGCAGACTGCAACACACCCTGCTAGAGTCGTAAAGAGCCTAGGAAACTTTTACCTCGGGCAACTCTGGCCATTTTTTAAAAAAAATTTGCAAGAGATAAAAATCAGAAACAACAGAAGAAATATTGCCAGAGAGCCTTGTGTATCGCTCGCAGTGCTGCTTACTCGCGTGTCCCTTTCTTTCCACTTTTCTTTTTTCTTTCGAGTAAAGCATTGAGCTCACATCCTCGTTATGATATACAGTCACGACAACTTCGCGCACACCGCCACATAACACCGCGCGCAGGCGTTTTCAGTGCGACAGCTAAGAGCATGCCACACTCGCTAGGGAAGTCAGAAAATGTCCACTCTGCAAGCACGTCCCGACGACACGTACACGTGGTGACGTCAGTCCTTCTCGCGACTTCTCGTAAGCTATACAGAGGACGTCAGGCGCACAAAGTCTCTCCCGTCACACGCGCGCGATAGATGCCACCGCCCAGTCATGCAAAAGTCTACCGACTACACACGCAGTACTATGGCATACTTGTAGTGCTACCGCCCATGATTTGAACTGGAACAAGAACCTCGGCAATCTCGGAACAAACGTGTCGCTGCCGGAGGCCTTATTCGCAGTAAATACCTAAAATGTTAAAAAGAAAAAACGAGAGAAGCGATCACAAAAGTGTCAGCATGGGCCATGTCTACAGATGCCTCTTATGGTGCGTTCTGTCTCTCAGCCATTCATGCGACACTATTTTTTTTTAATATTCCGACACTATTTGCATAATTGCAATATCATCAATGACAATTCGCCTCGATCAACACGTGGCGAGAGAAAATAATTGTTCACTTTTTATACATAGCTCGCAATAGAATGTCGACGACTGCATTATCAACACAGTTAAAAAAAAAAAGAAAGCGTTCCTGGGTTATTACGAGGCAAAAGCACGATCTGATTACGAGGCACGCTGTACTAAGAGGTGACACTGGATGAATTTTCACCCCTTGGGTCCTCAGGTAATGCACTGCATGAGCGTTTTATGCATTTCCAACCCGTGACCTTGTACATTTCAGTTTCATTTCTTTTTTTTTAGTTTGGAGCTGGCTAAACTTTGTCGAGCAAGGCTTATGCACAAGGTCTTGTCCACACAAACCATGGGCGACAGTTGCAATAGGAAGTTGACAATGTGGCGCACTGCTACATACTGACGAAAACAAAACACCGAAATCGCACATGGGTAAAGGCGAAATGAAACCCTTGGTCCTCTGTAACGAATGAGTCAGTGATGTCGACTTGTATAGTTCGGTACAGGCATGTTTTACAAGTAATGTGGCATCGAAAATATACGAGCGCCCTGTCGGAAGTACGACTGGCCTTATACGTTCACGTGTCTGTACCGCTGAGTAGAGATCGGTGGCCTGTATACCTCGCATTGTTGCGATATCGTTGCACTTACTGATCATACCGAAATAGTGAGAGTATTTTTAAGCGAGTGAGTTAACCTTGCTTTCAAGCTCGCCTTTTCGCAGTCTGTGCGCCGAACGATTAAGTGACTGAAACGCTAAGTCTAAAAGGGCAGATGAAAACTTTGTAATCTATGGTGTGATTATTACATACGGTGATAATGATGCGGATAACGTATTTGCACTGTGATCGAAGAGGTCCATAAAAGCACTGGTCAAAGTTTTTTCTCTAGTTGCTCATGCCATCTCCCGTTCTTTTCTTTCTGGTTCCCATAATTAGCAACACTGTCTTAAATATTTCAGTCCTATACCGAAATTGGGAGTTGCATGTCTGGCCAAACACATCCTGAGAAAAGCTTAAACAGATGAGCGACAGGCGTTTGAACAAAATTTCGCTTGTGTCCTTCACGTTAACCAAAGATCATGTCCCAGTCACATGACCTCGACGTTTCCAAGCAAAGTGTCATTCAAAATGCAGCAGAGATTTCTACGACCAATGGCATAACGCTTTCACAGCAGGCATCACAATGACGTTCGCACGACGCTGAGCGCTAATGAGGGCTGGCGCCTCCGCACGAAAGTGATTTTGCTAGTGCCATGCTTATATATATGGCTGTCAGGGTCATGTATTGGCATCGCTCCATGCTACGGCCATTCGTCTGTCCGCAGCGTCCGAAGCTGTTTTAGGGACCCATGAAAGGTTACGGCGTTTTTACACCTATACAGATGTCGGTTTGCAAAGTGACAGTGCAGTTGGCTGCAGCACCGCCGTCTGTACATAAATAGAGCTTCTCAATGTTCTGGGGGTCGTAAAATAGCTGTGAAATCTCTGAGAAAAGAAATGTCATTTTCCCTGTGCATCTTTCTGGTGTGGAAAGGCAAAGGAGGGACCGCAAAATAAAGACTATTGCAGAAACGTGCTTCTTGCGAAGTTCTGCATAGAAGAATAGCTGCCTCTCACACAACTTGTGCATGGTCCATCATACACCGGCATTAAGCTTGTAGAAGCCGAGATAGGCCTCACGTTATACATGCTACAAGCGCATGTTCGACAGATATGCGCACTTCGCGGAATCGCCAGCAGCATAAGAGCTCCAAAACTACAGCCTTTGGCATTCATATGTGGCAGAAAATCCGAGTACAATAAGGCTACAGGCATCGGGCTGTGAAACGGCTCAAAACAGGATTGCTTTGTCGATTACCTAATCCACTACACGGCTACATTCACTTCAGCTTTGTTTAACGAGAGAGAGACCAGGAGCCACTGTAGAAAGTAGAGAGATTTAGACATATGATTCATCTCACAGGTCTTGACATGACCAGGTACGGCCAGACTGGCCGGCAGCTCCACGTCTATTGAACCCACTGTCAAGGTTACTGCATTCAACGAATAGCCACACCCAGTTGTTTTGGCATCAGGTCAACATGCTAAATGTAGCGAGTTCGCATTCATCGTCAGTCCATCTTATGTCCACTGCAGGAAGAGCGAGGTCACATCTCTCAGGGTAAAATATCGAACTTCTGTGTGTTATTAAACATAAATATACAACTACACGTCTGAGCCAATGTTGCTTATCAACCACACTAAAATAAGTACAACGTCACTCAGATACAAGCATTTCTTGTTATCGAATGGTCTAGCTGCACCAACTCTTTTCAAAGTAAAGCCTGAAATTAAGCTTGCTTTCTGCTATGACCACATAGTGAATGTTGGTTTATGCGAGCATGTAAAGATACACTATGCATACTAGTACATGGCCGTGAAATCACCAAGAGATAGCAACGACAGTGACTTCTGGAGCAGTCTTCTACAGTCACCACTACTGAATGCCTAGCTCTAATGCAAGGGAAGAAACACTTCAAGTCATGCGCACCAACATCCTCGAAGTTCCTAAACTAAGATTAGATGTCATCACAAGGACTCTGCTGTCCTCATGTGTGAGCTTAATAACCATTTCTACTTATCACACTCGATGCGAGATTAAGAGTATAGTTGGCTAATGTTACATACGTCATAGACAAGAGTTATAAAGATCATTGAGCATTCTCTAGTTTACGCTAAAACCCCCCGACCTTTGCTTCTTGCCTCCGAGCACAGTCTTTTCTTTTTGGTTGAATAATGCAGCAGCAATGCTGCAGCAGCAAAATTCAGAGTGCAAACGCTAACTGAGCGATGTTATAAATGGAAGCAAAATCTTGCATTGACCAGAATGCAACAAAGCAGCACGCTGGCTTAACCACACGTTTCTTTACTTCCAAGTATTTTTTACCCTGCATTGCCCAGGACACGAGTGCTCTGTTAAATTCCGCAACAATCATTCACCACCTTGTCATATTTGAAACCTTCTCCAATTGGTTTAAAATGCTAACAAGCCAGACAGTGACAGCATCGGCGTAGCTTCCTAAGAAAAATTACTCAGTCGCTAGTGTCTATGAGAGTTGAAAGCATTGCAGTTTAACCATCATGGGAGTGATTAGCACATGGATTGTCCAATGTTTGTCCTGGCTTCAAACGGCCTCGCACAATTATAATCTCAAACAAAACAGTGCATTATAACTGCAACAATTCACAATGGCAAAGTGCAATAAAGCTACCAGAATGTCCGAAGCCACCACTACTAAGACCAGACAAAACTACGTCCTAATCATTGTGCCCATGGTAGCTGAATGATCATGGCGCCAGAGTTTCTTCCAGTAATTTTAGTAGGAAGTTCCATGGCTTCCACAATAGTGTTTCTGATGCCAAATGACACAAGTGGAAAAATTTCTATCTGGATTCCAATGGCTCTTATAAAGAACTACATGAAAGTTTGTTCATGTGAGGAAGAAACTATGCAACAGATACAATTAGCAATACTTTACCAAGCCATAATTAGAAACCACGTAAACAATTTGTAACAAAATCTTGGCTCCAGATGCACGACAAGACATTTGATGTACATCACGTGAAGTATGACTTGGCATCAGCTGGCAGACACTAAGTACTTTCACTTCATCAGTGTTCATTTGTTGCTATGCATCTTGGGCACTGCAGATACTATGTACTTGTTGCTTCAGTAGTGTTGATGTGTTGTTACACCCCTTGGGCACTCTATAGTGCTTACTTGAACTTTCATTACAAAGAAACTTGCAAAGGTGTCCTAACCAACACGGCAAAATTTCCTCATCAATAATGCTTAAATAATGGACATTATTGTCTCACATGCAATACACTGGGCATTGCAGGGTTAACTTGGCCACTGCGACTAGTACGTGTATTACATACTCTCCATTCGATTCAATGGCAATTCAAACAGAACACAAGAGTTTAATAAATTGCTGTTCTAAACATTCCCTTCGAAGAAGGCAAAGCTTCTACCAATCGCCTGTGGTTTTAGTGCTACAATTTGCACTATAAACTAGGCTTATTTGGTTGCCAAGTGCATGTAATGAATGTTATGCAGAGGAGCATCGGGTATACAGAAGTTGTCGGGCTAAGCCGCTAGCTCATTTGCACTCAAACTTCGTGCAGGGGCGGCATTTCGAGGTGAATGCATTCCAATACCTCGAGCAGGCGCAACACCTGCCTGTTTAGATTTCCTTAGAAGTATCTGTCACCTATGGCGAGAGGCCAGATAAAGAAAAAATGGTACTTTGTAGAAACAGAACAGTGGTGCCATTTCTCGTGGTACAGGTCAAACAGTGCACACACTGCATTTCAGTTTAAAATGACATATGGCACTACTGTTAAATAACACTGAGTGTCCCTTCATAGGGATCTATGGAGACACAAACTTGCACAACATTCGGTAGAACACCACAACATGTGCAGTCATTTTCCTAATATGTAACAAGAGAAACTAACAGAACAATCTTGAGCAGCTACTGATGCAAATAAGTACCTGTAATGCTTTAGGCTGCTGGTAACACCTAACGAGCTGCACAAGGAATGAGCCAGCGGCCGTACAACCCGTGCCCTCCTTCAGCAGCAAAGACCTGTCCAACTACACATTTGCAAAAGCTTGGGGCCCCCAATTAAGCTCGCACTTACAACAGCAATATACAGCCAGGAGACGACAATGCAGATGCCTACACTAAGGCACAAAGACGTTGTGTTTGCCACATTGAAGCACACCTACAAGCTTTGAAGCAGGGTATTGAATTGGGTATGAAGCACAAGCGCGGTCATCACGTCTTTGTGCAAGGCATCAACGTCCCGCACTGTTCAGCAATGTACACGCCTATAAGTGCAAAAAGAGAATAGAAATGTTTTTGATGAGAAAAACTGTTGACAGGTTTTCTCATCGGCCTGTTCTTTCAAAACCACTCAATTACCTGCCGACCTTGCTTGCATCCAAAACCAGAAGGGCAACAAACAAACTTATAATTGACTTTAGATACACTCGTCATTGAACTGCTGGGCCTGAAAAGCGAAGAGTCCAGAGTTTACGCAGATCGAGATACGAGGAATGCAAAGGCACTCAAAAGCTTATTGCCCAACGATGGTGAATGAGCGCTGCACAATGCCTCTCGGTCTTCAGCAGCTGAATTACCTGCTCGTTAACTGGAAGTGGGCTTTGGGAGCTGCATACATGGTTTTCCACTGACATCAGCTCACGCTGCCTGAGACCTGCTCATTTCCCATCTAAATGAAGTTTTCCCAACAAAGTCCAGCATTTACGATAAGCGCAACAGCATGCTTTTTGAACTGCAAGAGGGGAGGAGTCATTAACTTAACTTTAACTTAACAGATTACTTACTGTGGGTGCAAAGGTAACTGCAGATGTTCAGTACACTGGGATAATTAATTAGAAGAAAACCAATACAAATTCCCATTGTCTCTGCTACAATAAGAGTTTAGCCCAACTTCAATGTCAACCACTTTTGCATGGCACAAGACAACTGCGAAGGAAATGTGGACATTTGATTCCAAAAAAAGCTTGCCCAGATAGATAATCTAGCCAACTTACAAGACGCTCTCCAAGAAGACCAATTTTTCAATAATCTCGGCACTGAGTGTACTGTTTGAACACCCGGAATATTTTCCTAGGTAGGGTGAAGTGGTGCCGGCTTTCAAGTCTGAGGCCATCGCAGTTCACGGGTAACATTGCCCACCGCGTGTGTGACCAGAATGCAAGGAGCAAAGCCTTTAGTCATTCATCAGCCTGTGTGTCTCAGGATTACCTATATCTCTGAACAGAGGCAACCATAAAACCACAGTAGAATGCCTGTTGCATAGAGCAAGATGTCAGATAAACACGTTCCATGCACAATTAGAAGCCAATTCCTTCCCAACATTCTGAAAGACAGATGCATGGCATGCTAACGGAATGCACAAAGGAAAACAAAAAATAAAACAACAAAACGTGAACTGCAACATCTATCGTCACTTTTTTTTATTCACATCCAAAGGCGTTCGTCAGTCCATTGCCGCTTTAAAAGCAGTGCCTTCAATTTCTATGGAAAAAAAAAAAAAGTGTAAAGCATGCACTAAAACCTCTTTTGTGGTAGAGAAATAAACAGCACAAGTTTGGGCTTTAGACAACACCTGGGCTAAGTGGAAAAAAAAAAAAGTTGCACCGTATAGACAATTTCTAGAAAGAGCTTGTGTCACCATCGTGGCTGTTAGGCAAGGTCAATTTGTAACTGAAACAACCAATGTATGGTACTATGGCTGATTAATTTATTAAACGACACTAAAAGAACCAGTGGGTTAGTTTAGACTGACAGCGAAGTTTTTCGAAACTCTACATTTCCTTGGCCAACGAAAATATGGCTGCTAATTGTCGAGAAAATGGAAAGAATCAAATAACAGAGCACTAACGTGTCATGGCACCTTACGACTATCACTTTTTAAGTTCTGTGACGAGCTAATTCAAACAGGTGAGATGATTGGTCATAAAGTACCGGGTCCGGCAGTTCACTGCACAAATTCCCTTTCAAAGATGCACAATGGTGTCCCAATTTCTCATCTGTAATTTTACAGCCTGGCTGTGTCAACAATGACATTTGCGACATCCCAAATTTCACAGCGTTTTGGGACATCTGCACTGTTTTCATTCACAAGTCCCTAAAAGCTCCTATTTAGAGCAATTAAGTCCCTCCATATAAGGAACAGAGATACACAACAAAAATTCAGATATCACAAAGTGAACCTAAATACACCTTGGCAATATGAGCATGAAGCAAATATATGCCTATAATGAATATTGTGTATAATGAATTATTTCCGCATTACACGCGGCTATGTTACAACGTGGTTAGACTATGCAGTAATTATTAGTGAAGGATTTATAAGACCACTGGAAGGCATTGTCAGAATCTATGACGCCGTGAAGGGGTGGAGCCAGTGTGAAAATTTAAAAGTTGGTTTTGTAGCATAATTTTGTTTTGCTGGCTTACGAAGCTTTGGCCCACAGCAACACTGATCCAATTTGTCACTGCTGGGTGCACAATCTACAAATCTATGTGACGTCAGTACTTCCCTACCATGCATAAATGATCTTGCAAATGTTTTTGACATTTCACTGGCATGCGAACTTAAGGACACCATGTACAAAAGTGTTTGGGGGAAGAAACTTTTCGCATTACAGCCTAAGATGGTGACACGCACGGTCAGAAACCTAAAATGGTCTACACCGTGTGGAAAGAAAACAAAACAAAACAAATCCCCCAAATTTATCAACAATGAACAAAACAAGTCGAAAAAAAAAGAAAGAAGGCATTTGCACATGTACAATATTTACACAGCCTTGTTCGCAACCTATGTACAGGGCCAACTAAGGTTTCCTAATCAATTAAAATAGCCGTAAAAATCCATTCGCACAAATCTACACTACATAGAAGGCAAGAGACCTTTCACAGCCTTGCGCGCTTTGGCATGTGACAAGACCAACAGGCGCGTACGAGATAATCGAAGGAACACCGAGACGTGCACGATACAGATACATGTATGTATATATGTATATATATACAGGTGCCAAAGCAAAAACGCATGCCCGACACTTATGTACATCCTTCATTCACTTGCCTGAGCAGCAGAACCTTGTCAGAACAGGACTACATGCACACGGCCTCAACAACAACGACAAAGGAAAGGAAGGAATTAAGTGGCTTCATTTGTTCCATTGCTCGCCAGTGTTCTGTTCCAAGTCCAAGTTCTTGCGAGTGACACAAAGAACCTCGTAAAACGACAAGAACACAAGCTAAACTTGCCTCTGTGTCGATGTTTCTTCTAACGCCCTTATCAAGCATTGCATAGAGTAATGCCAAGCTATTCCCTCAAACCTTGAATTAAAGAAAAAAAAAAATATGCGGGAAGCATACCAAGCAAACATCAAAGGCATTGCTGGTGTTTAAAAAAAAAGTGCTTCAGAAGTGTGGGTTTGCATTAAGTAGACAGTACAAACTACTGAAAGTCTCACTGACACAGCAATCCGGTAGAAGTAGCTCTTGCATCTCTTGGATCGTTTTTGAAGAAAGGATTGGGTACGGGCAATTGTTTTTGAAATTCTGCCTAGAGATCTTCCATAATGCATTTTGTTTATTAATAACATGTCTTGATTCGATACTTTTCTATTTTATCTGTGCAAAGGCAGCAAGTGATTCGTCTGCAGCAATGCTGGACAGATGTGGATTTTGGCATAGTGGTGCCATCTGTCTTCAAGAGCATAAAAATGCTTTGCATCCAGTCTTTTCCAAACACCCACAACGTCATTATCCTTTCAGTTGAAATAACAGGCTATTACCGCATCCAAATATGAAAACCAAAACAATAGTCACCTTGAGAAAACACACCTGAAGTGCATCTTCGGGCAAACTAACAACCATTTTACAGCTGGAAGAGCTATTTTTACCGGGGTACCTATCAATGCAGCATTTGGTGAGAAAAGGACTTTGAGGCAAGTAGGCAAGAGAGCGACACTACAGTACTTGCCGGGCGTGTCTAGAAAAAAAAAAAAGGAAGCTGGGCATATTTGTTTTTCGTGGCACATTGTTTGACACTTGGTCGTGAAGACTGCAATGCTGCCAGATCATTGCAATACTCTCTTAAAACCTGCACCCAATGCAACCAAATCACAGCTACAACGGTGCCTTTTGCACAAAGCCCTATGAAACATTGACCGGTGCGCACTGCCTTCTGGCGAATACCTCAGGCACCAAATTGACTGGCTGGGAGCGAAGATATCTCGACAACCACCCACATGCCAACGTGAAAATTTCCGCAAACCACTTCTAGTTGCACAAAGTTGAAGCAATGGGAACATTTTCAAATAAAATTTGCGTAGCACGAGTAACAGACACCTGCTTTACCTGTCGCTCTACCATTCTGCATCATCAAGACGCAAAGTGACAAAGTTGACTCGTACGCAAGCCGATGTACAGCCTCGGTAGCTTTTCGCAACACAATTAGTACTTGTAACACGAGCAACTGTCAAAAAGAAGAAGAAGAAGAAGAAGAAGAGCACAAATGTAATGAAGCGAATTTCAGAGGTGATGAAATGATGAAACTGATGCAGTACTTGTTCTGAAAGATGTGGCGCATAACACATCCGGCAGGGTGTCAACAGCAACTAATGGCAACTTATAACACGAGCAAGCACGTACAGACATATGCGTACACGACACGTAGGTAGGTGTACATACATACTTGCCGGATGATAAACGGCAACTCGTACATCACATAAGCGGCGCTACGCGATTTGCTTGCTTCCCAAGAATAGTTTTTGAAAACTAGCGAAATAGAGAAAACACCAGGAACAGCCAACAACAAACAAACAAACAAACAAAACGTCAACGTTCCTCCACACAGTAGAGACGCTACACCTCCTGACAGGCCTTCACAAGCACTAAAAAGCGAGAAAACAAATTTTTTTCCATCTGCCACTAAAGGTTGCAGAGCTCACAGGTGCAAAGTCGCAAGGACAAGCCCTTTTATCGCGACTAAAGAGTAAAGGAGATTAAAAGAATAATAACAAAGACTAAAAGGATATTAAACACAACAAGGCTGGCCGAATATAACGGGAAAACAACATGCACGATTCAAAACCCAATAAACGACAGAGAAAAAAAAAAGTACATGCACACACACACACACACAGCACATGAAGCAGCAGTCTTCCATGACACGCAGAGAACTGGTGCAGCTTTTGTCATGTGACTTGGTGGCGGGGGGGCGTCGCAGCACAGCTGGCATAACGAGTCTGACGTGGCGAACAAGAAAAAGAAAAAAAAAAACCTCATTTTTCCACTCTCTGCAGGTGCAGGACTTGACATAGAGGCAGAGAGAAAAACGAACAAAACAATAAAGCCGTTGCCGACGACACGATAGCCCCAGCTTGTTAGGTCCAGCCTGAGGAATTACGTGAAGGGTTGCACGGGGAAGCCGAGGACGCGACAACACCCGCACTGATGAAGAACGGCACAAAAGAACTGGTGACTTGCGTGCCCGACCTCTGGGGAACGCCTTACTACACTTGGCGGTCACAGAAAACACCCTTCATGGCTCCCGTTGTTTTTTCGGTCCTTGAGGGTGGGAGACGGCACCGGGAACAGGGACATGGTGCGACTTGAATGCTGCGGTGCAACACGAAGTGCGTGATCGGAGCAGCTGGTGAAGAGAGTCGTGGGCAGGTGAGATTGGGTCAGCTTTCCCGTTTTCGCAAACGTATTGAAAAAAAAAAAAAAAGGCAGCGGGAGGCAACATATGAAACTGAAATTGGAAGAGCCCTGCCAAGACCAGGAGGGCAATGCAACCATCCGGCATGCCCAATGTAGATATAAGACGGCAGCAATCCTTCAATTTTTCAAAGTTTTTACTGGCCTTGGCCTCTGGGACTGTCTTCATGCAGCAGGCTTCTCCACGTCATCGCGTCACCGAGGTGCTGGCTAGAGCTGATGACAAGTTGGTCTGTCCTGCCTTCTCAGCAACCACTTCGAAGTCATGGCCGCATGGTTGCAACGCTAGGGATACAGTTGCGCTATCACACTGCAGCCGCGACTCCTCAAGCACACAAAGCAGTCCTGTGCAGACCTAACTGCTCGCATTCCAGCCGTAGAGCAACTCTTGCTTCGTGCAACTTCCTTGCACTGCCGGTGTTGACAAAGCTTCCTCTAGAAATTTCTTGGATGCGAAGTTCCATCTTCCTGGGCATTGATGCTCACCCTGATTGGGTCCCTTCGTTGCCTAATGGGGGGGAGGGGTGCTTACTAGCAAAGCTTGCATTTGAAGTAAGGATGCCTGCGAATCTCCAATGCTGATCACACCTTGCCCCTCACCGGATGCCTTGTTCCCAACAGGCGCGTCTGGGTGTCAGAAACGTGGTGCGCAGCCCAGCTGTGACCACCGACACTGGAGACGTTGTCGCGGGAGTGACCTTGGACAAGGCGCCAAGTCCCTTTGCCCTTGACCGGGCTTGTTCAGTTACCATGAGGGCAGATGAGCTTCAAGGCCTGTGAAACCTGGAAATCGATTAATTTTTAATTTTTTTGAAAAACGAGGATGATGCCGTCGTAAGAAGCTGCATCAACCAGCACCTTGAGTACGCAATCGCCTCTATTCTTAATTCACTTCTCTGCGCGGCACATTTGCACAACTACTAACGGCAGTTACGATCAACGTCTCTGGTGCATGGTGTCACCACGTGAGCCACGTATACATTTTCCATTTCATAATGCAAGCAACCAACCAAGATTGTACACACTACACTGCCGTTAGTTGGGCAAACTGCCTTTCAGGCAAGCTAGGTTCTTCAATAACGAAAAGTGTCTGTTGTGTAGTACCGTTTCCTATAAAAATTACAAGAAAGAGCTCTGGTGTTGCGTTCATTCTGCCACCACGGGAATGCTGGGTAGTATACATCAATTTGTCTAGCCTCTGAGCTCATGGCTTCGGACAATCCTGTGGCGTTATTTACTGAGATTTAGCTGCCCAACTTTTAGGTATCCTCAGAAACAGAATAAGGCAATATGCTTCGTAGTACGTGCATAATTCTTTCTAATTGTTGAACTCACTATGGAATAATTAATTTAAATTGATCAACTTGCATTGGGAATGGAACCTGCAGGCTTACATGCTCAGCTGCAGGAATGGCCTAGCCACAGAGCCACCATTGTGGTTATTATGTAAAAAAACACAAAGGCTTCGCGTTAGCGTAACGCGATAATGAGTGAAGAAAACAAAATCGCTCCTCCAACTGTTTACTACAGTAAAGCCTGATCAATTTGGATTTCATGAGACCAAAGAAATGTCCAATTATTGAATAAATCAAGAAAACAGCCCACAAATGCTTACCACGTCAACCTGCCTTTACTTACTCAATAGATCCACAACCCCTGCTTCAACATAAACTATGCACCGCTTAGTTTCCATGGGATGCCTGCACTGCTTTTGCTCTTTTTTGTTGTAAGCAGTCCACTTCCGTTAATTTGACAGTGGTTAATTTCACTTTTTGGTTAACTAGATTCTGAACGAAGGCACCGGCCTCCACCCATGCGTGTTCTATGGGCCCAAACTTTCCTTATTTCGATCCTACGCTTAGCCTTTACCAGTCAGCATGCACACACCAGACCTTTACAGTGAGCCCAATAGTGACCTCATTTAGTGGTAGCGTTTGTGTCAGTGGAAGTTAGGGGAAAGTGCATGCGTTGAAGACATGTCATCGCCCGTTGAAAAATGCCTATTTTCATCCTGCCCTGAGAAACCTTTCAAGATAACTGTCTGATTTTACAGTATTTACCCAATTCTAATGCACACTTTTTTTTTTTTCAAGAAATGTGGGCCTAAAATTGCTTGCAGGTGTGATCAGATACGAAACCAAAACCACCTTTGAGGCGTACATGTGCTTTACTGAACAACACCAATTTATTGTGGCAAAGCTGACCTTAGGAAACCAGCCAATAATGTGCAACACATATTTGACTTGCTCACCTTGCTAAAAAATCGAGTGCTCATTATATCTCTACTTGTTTATGAGTTATGTCATTTCTATGTTAGCTGTTTACTCTGGACACATAGAACGCAGGCGCACATTTGAGTTCGGAGCGAGTTAGAATCTGTTCAAGTACTGCCACATGAATCAGCAATGTGTTTGGGTGTTTGTTCGGCACCTTGTTTATTTGAGCCGCTGAACAATTTGATCGATTTTGTTGGTCTCGTCAGGGTCAAAGTAACGGGAGTCGACCGTACTTTCGGCCCTCTGTGAGTGGCACGTTCCGAGGATTGTCAAAATTAACGGGGGCGCAGCCAAATACAACTGAATCACTGAGAGTTTGATGCCTTTAAATAATGCATGCGCTTGCCGGGATCAGTGGGCAAGCGTGAATAAGCCGATTTTCCTCTGAATTAACGAGGGTCGAATTAATAAGGTTTTCCAGTACGTTATCCCAGTCAATTGTTTTATACAAAGTGAACAAACAAAAACAGCTCACGTGACACACAGACAGACCTGGAAACGCTAATTCCTTGCATGGCACAAATACAGACAGCAAACTTTGCACGCACGTCTCCAAATCTTGCCATGGCTTCTGTGTTAATAAACTAATTCGTCGGCTGGTTATGAACACTGCAAACAATAGCACGCTAGTCAAAGTCATGGCCACCAGCCGAGAGTGTCATGCAGGGCAGTGCTGGAATAAGACTTCCCGAGTGCCTGACCTACCTAGTGAGGTGCCTGCTGTCTTCATGAACCTCCATCTCCATGCTTTTGAATTCATTCAGTTCTTTCCTAATGGCCGCCTGCGCAACCAAACACCAAAGTGCGTTGAGAAACAGTCAATGACACAAAATCTGCATCGTGTACAGAGTGGTCTAGAAGCGCATTTGACAGTCCTTAAATATAGTTGAACCTCAATAGTACAAATATGGAAATAATGAATTGTCGGATATAACGACGTAGATATAAAATTCGCACATATTGTATTTTACAATATTGGTGCGTGCTTATAATATGAACATCAGATAATGAAGTTATTACAGGGTCAGATGCAACTTGTACTAATGAGGTTCAACTTGGTAAGGAATGATGCGACAATTGTGAGATTTCCGCAAGTCCAATCAAGGCAGTCAGTCTCAAGACGAGTAATTATGAAACTTACACTAATCAACATTCTGGCAGACAGCGCGAGACAACTGACCTTAATGCAAAACTTGCCAAGCTTGCAATCCAATAAGTTCCTAACGCTTCCAGACTTCCAAAAAGCCCAACGTGACCAATTTTTCGCAACCCAATGAACTCCCGCCAATATTGCCCAGAAAACCAAAACGTAACTGCCGAAGAGTGAAACTGTCGTACCCTTAGCAGACACCCACGAGTGATGCTAATGTTTCAGCCGCACAGTTGAGCGAGTATGAAGAGAGCGTCCTCATCAAGCCCATCACTTTCCCGATAGTACTATCATCATCTCATAGTACCATAGTATCATCATCATAGTACTTCATCAAAAGAACTGAAGCCGTTACAAGCACAACCACTGCTGGAGGTGCACTTCTGGTTCTAACTTCTGCATCTTTTCGGTGTCCCACCAACACGACACGATGCAGCCAGAAACCAGCAGTGCCCACGCTCCTAGAGGCTTCACTTCTTTTGACGAAGACTGGGAGTTTCGATCGCGGGCTATCCAATGACAACCCTGCACCAATGGCGGCACACAATCCAGTCCCAGCCTATTTTGGGTTCCAGAAAAGCAAGATAAACAAGCCTACCTTATCTTTAGGCGTCAACCTGGTCCACGGTTTGTCGGCCCTGCGGTCGTAGTCCTGTGCCTGCGTCACCTCGACGTAGTCGTTGAAGCGAATGATCTTTCTCTCCTTCAGTTCCTCGATGGTGGGCCGGAAGCTCAACTGCACAAAGCAAAACACACATGCCGTAAGGCTGAAAAAAGCTGGGCTAGGTTTGATGCGGGTTGAGCTTGCATATTAGTAGTCCTAGGTGCCATAGCGTGTGTCCTGACAACTCTTGTTGTTTGCCCAGGTCTTTTTTACAACAAAAACGCTGAGCCTCAGAAGAAACACTTTCCTTCAGGGCAAAGTTCTATAACCAGGTTCAAATTCTGTAAGCAAGTGTAACGTGACGAGGCAGCAGCACAATTTTAGGTAGAATGAAACACTGAATGCAAGCTACGGTATAAATATCTATGCAGTGCTTTATATATATTTTCCGGCAGACTAGTGTAGGGTTTCAGAAAAATTTAGCAGAAATAGTGCATTAAATGTCGAAACCATATGATGCAATGTGATTGAGCTTATGTATGTGCAATTTGCACCACAAGATTAGAAAAATTTAATTACACGTGAGAGAGCGGGTTTTGAAGAAATTTTCTTCAAAATGCGGGTTTACAGCAGGGATGACTGAACATCATAAGATTGCTTCTGCAGCTTCTGGAGTCATCATTTGCACCAGATTGCTTTTGTGTAATGATTTGAACATCGCTCCATGCATATATGTGCAAGAGTCATACAGGTGACTGACTAATGCCATGACTAAGACTATGACTATGGCTCAGCACAACTTAGTTTGGTTTCCCATTTTCCTCACAAAATGGCGGCACTTGTCATCCAACGAGGTTATGTCATCTGGGGTTCACAAACACGTTAAGGGATAGATTAAAAAAAGAAAATCTAGAAAGCTAGTGCATACTTGCCTTCCGTATTAATACTTTCTTCTTCTGCTCCTTCTCCTTCTTGAGCTCTTCAGCAGTCTGAACTGAAAAGCAAGAAACTGAAGCTCAGACCAGAACGGGCGGTACTGCTAATTAGTCTTTAGAAAGAAACACTATGGCCACCCAAAGGAAGACGTCGTAAAGGCTAGAGTAACTCACATTTGAGAATATTCCTTTGTTCTAGCTCTTCAGGCGTCGGACGCAAACTTAGCCTCCTGCAAAAGAAAAAAGAATGCTAAGACATTTCTTGATTGTAAGCTTCAAAAGTTGCGATCCCATTGCATTTAGCACACTACAGTTATTTCTTCAGCACTGCAGACCTCGGCGGTCCAGGCAGGACAGTTACACAAGAAAAGCATGCACGTCACGAGATGCGAGTTGAGGTGAGGTGCTCAGTGCAGTCAATGCTGTCAGAGAAGTTTACCGAAAGGGGAAAGGCAAATAAGTAGGCTGAGGAAGTGAGCCTCTGACCTGCGTTATCACAGGTTGACAAACCCGTGAACACACTGACTCATACTCGCTTTTGTGGCATGAATGCGAGTGTGAGCTCAGTTGCTATGAATGAGTGCGGAAGCAAGTTCGATGATGAGCAAGCTACAATAGATGGAAAAAGTACTGGGGAGTGCGAGGGTGCATCCACTGATTTTTGCTAGCCTCTGCCTGCTGTTCAACACTAGGACACAATACAAGTGCTTGTGTAGAATGTGGACAGTGAACCCCACACCACTATTTGGAAATTTTCGTCTCGCAAAGGTATGTATGACTGGCCATAAGTTACCCGATCACAAGCAGAAAACTTTTGCCACGAACTGACAGCTGTTGCAAATGCCAAATGCACAAATGTGTAGATAGTCCTAGCATTGCAAACTTTGAACAAAAGGAAGGGACTCTTCTTGGTCTACATTGCAAGGAAATGCAGTAGCGGAGCTGGACCAAGTTTTTGCTCTTGACCAATGGCAAGGATGAAGCTAAGGGCGAGCTGGCCAGCCAAAAGTGATGTCATAACGACACTGATGATAACTATGGCCATCGCTATAATGACAAATGGACGAAGCAAGTCAAGCTTCAAGCTTTCAACTGCCATCACGGTAAAGCGACGCTAGCTGTCGGGCTCCAATGAAAGTGCTCCGATTTCCCAGACAAACCAATCATAGAATCCAGGTTCAAGAAAGTGGGTAGGGGACATGTGTAGGGAATACTATTGCACTAAAACAGCATGGAGTTATGCAGAAAATGCTAGTGCATTAAAGAAGAATAGGGGGCACACAAAGAATGCCATTGCATGGGAGCTTGGGATCACGCTGAGAATGCTAACACTTTAAAAAGAGCACGGAATGGAAGTAGTAGCGCACCTTGTTAATTTGTTTCCAACCGCCTCCCGCGACTCCTGCCTTTCGCGATCAGACTGCATCTGTAGGATGTTTTTGTCGATGAGCTCTTGCCGATCGGGCCGCTGGGAAAGCTTGAGGGCCAGCGAGTCCTTGCGCGCTATCTTGGCGGCCAGGCGACCTGCGGCGACACGGTCACTGCTGGTCAGAGACAAGGCGACGGCTGGAAAAACCAGGATGGCTAGTAGGGGTCTCAAGAGTTCCTCCTGCTAATATTACAGGAGGAAAATCTGGCGCTGCTATCACTCAAAACCATGAAGATGGTTGGCTGTGTATTGATCTGTCTGGTCTTCTTGTTTGTGGCTTTATTTATGGCTCTCTAAAATATTTCTAAATTTCCAAGTCATTATACTTCAAATGCAGCAACGCAATAAGTCTCTGTACACAGGCCTAATCACAGGTAGTGTACCAAACATGGTGGCCATGACATGTTTTCGGCTCCGCATTTGCTACCTGCGCATGCAGTCCCCAAAAAAGCATGGCCTCCGAGATCTGTTTCTCAGAGGCAACAGTCATTGGGGCGCAGATTTGGACACCACCTATTAGAAATGTTGCCTGTATAACACAACACTTTATTGTCAAAGTCGCAAGGCCATCTGAAGCCAGAGGGACGAAATTTAGGCAACTCCGTGTACTGCCGAATGGATTCCCATGCCAGCTGAACCGCCATGCTGGCAGCTCAGGTAGGCACTAGCGCAACAATTCTCTCTAGTAACTTTTGTACAGAACTTTATCAAAGGAGTATGTGGCTATGAGTATGTGGCTGTGACCTTGTTACAGGCAGCAGCAGTGCGCTTAGCTGAGGCGTGCTCTTAGGACAGGTTTCGGCAATGCCGACCATACCACAACACCCTTTGCAGTCGCAATAACATCTTGAAATGCACCTATACAATAAATGTGCTACTTGTGCAATTTAGTAATGCTGCATTTCGAATATAAAACAGCGCACATAAAAAAAAAAGAAAGAAACCTGAATGGACAGACAAAATGGCACCAATGGAGAAGCTGTTACAGAAGAAGATGCAGGACTAGGAGACACCTATACAGCTTCTACACCCAGGATCTGGTAGTACAGAGGAATACGCAGGCATAGGAGACACCTATACAGCTTCTATACCCAGAAGCTGGTAGTACAGAAGAATACGCAGGCACAGAAAACACCCACGCAGACTTGCAAGCAAAGAAATGGCAACAACACTGCAGCTGCCGCTCGCACCTTGCTCGTCGTCGCCATAGTAGTCGCGCCAGTTGATGGGGCCATCCTCATCCGAGTCTGAGTGGTTGTCACCGCCGGGGCTGGCGGAGGGGGGCGGGGGGGGCCAGTGGTTCTCCTTGTTGCTGCCCTCATGAAGTTGCAACCCGGGAGGCAGGGGACTCTGGGCCCCACTGGGGCTCAGGTGAATGCGCGTTGGCCGCAACCTGGACACACACACGCACAGCAGGACACTCGTTCAAGCATGAGGAGTAGGAACTCTGACACTTTTTGTCCATGCAGTCCTAATGACCGCCTGCCGATAATGCTGATATACAGTTAGACGGGCAGATAGGTTGGTTGATCAACAAGGTTTAACATTCAAAAAGCTAGATGGGGGCTATGACAGACACGACAGTGGAGGGCTCAAGTTTACTTTTAACCACTACAAGCACCTAAATCTAAGTAGATGAGCAAATTTTGCGTTTCATTCCCTGCTTCAAATGTGGATGCCGTGGCTGGGAATCGAACTTGGGACCTTGTGGCCCGCTGCAGAACTGCTACTGAGCCACCTAGTTCCTTCATTCCTGCACCAAACATCGTGGGTTTAAGTACTTTCATTGCTCCTCGAAAAAACATTTTTTAAATATTTGCACTACAGATATGAAAATCCACCTGCTTATAGAGCATTACAAGCAGATTTCAAATATGTCATTAGTTTCTGTGTAACCGCCGTAGTTCCCGAGTTATGTCCTACACAATGGCAAAATAGAGCAATTTTGTGAGCACTTTAGTGTGTAACAAATTTTTGCAAATAGCTTTGCGCTGTAGCTTATTTAGCTCTTTGTAGATCACTAAGTGCAGATGTATATTCAAGCAGCACCTACAATTAGTGCAACTATCAAAACTATGTACATTTATGGTTGTTCTATACTAACAAAATTTGGCATGCATACTCTTGAAGATATGTACAATGCTGATACCTATTTGAAATTGCAACATCTCCCAGCAGTAGTTAGGAAAGTACACGATCATATTTCAAGGAATCGAAATAAAAAAAAAAATTTGTTGAAATGCTCTGATCCTTTTGCATAGTTCCAGTAATTGGACACGCCATTTGGCTAGATATTGGCACTTTGCGTGCTATGAAGAGCTAAACAAGCTATACACCACAATGCTTTTTATGAAAATTTAGTACATCAGAAAGTGCCCACAAAGGCTATATTTTTCCACTGTCTATCACTTAACTCATGAACTATAACAGCTACAGAAAAAGTAATGACACATTTGTCGTCTGCATAGAAAACTCTATAATTGGCTGAATTTTGAAAAATCTAGTACAAGTAATAGAAAAAAGTTGTTTCAAGTAGCGTCTCCCCTTCCTCACCTGTGCCTTAACTGCCTTAATTACCACCTAAGATGCTGGGTTTGACACAAACCAAAGTTCGTGGGTTTGACTGCCACGAAAAGTCGAGAGTTAAAGTGCCTTAATTCTATCTTAATTAACTTCTTTATTAACACCAAAGGTAGGGGGATTCGACTCCCACCAAAGGTCGAGGGTTCATAGCCTTTTTGTGCCTTTCGTGTCGTCTGTGTGTTTTCGCTTAAGGTCGACTGACTAATGAGACATACTATAAGGCATTCACCTTAATAAACATTTCCTTCAGTTATTCAAGGTTCGTCCTTAAAGGGTTTGTAACACGAAGCATGGTTTCACAAGAATATGGTAAACGAGTACTGCGCAGCAGAACTGATTTGCCACATTCTTGTATACCCGTGCTTCATTGCTGTTAATTCACCCTCTCTTTGCCATCTGCTGGCTTCCTAGTTCGCTGAGATGGTAAAGCAGTTGACTCAGAAAGGCACTGGTCCAGGGTCTGATTCCCGGAACAGGATTAATTTTCCTTCAACTGCGAAACTTTCTTTCCGTTGAATCTGTACAGGTTCCCTTTGCAGTTCCCTCCGTATTTCCGACCATGAACGTAAGTGCTTTGCGCACATCTATAAAGCCCTGCGAGCAAGTGGGCCTAGTGTGGTCACCTGGCTTGTGCTGCCGTCAGCTGCTGCTGTGTCGCGTGGGCCCCGTTGACCTGCTGCTTCTTGAGTGCGCTCTTGCGGGGCAGGGCGGAGCTCCGAGGAGGCTCCTTGGCCGGAATCTCCTCGACGAGCGGCCCCCCACCGTCTCCACCGCCGCCGGCGGGCGAGGCTCCCGTCCGCGCGGGTGCCGCCGCCTCGCAGATGTCGCCCGTCACCCCCGAGTCGTCCGAGTCGTCACCCTCGGGAGGCACCAACCGGCGCGGCGGCAGGGGCGTCTGCTGCCGCGGCGGTTGCTGCTGCTGCGTCGGGGGCGCTGCGGGGGACCCTTCCTGCGATGCAGTGGCGGCCGCCATCTGCCGGTTGCGCTCCGCCATGGCGGCAAACCTGAGGTTCAGGCTCGAAGCCACTGCGTTTCAAACGAAAAAAAGTGGTGAAATAAGAGCACAGGCGAAGACTGCTGCTGCTCGTTCACCACACGTACACCACACAGTTTACCACGCGTACAGAAGTGTGGTGAACTCGTGAGGATGGAAAGGAGACGGTGACAAACGGCTCCAAAGATCTATACTCTCATTTTGTACTAGGCAGGAAACCCTACTATGCAAGTATTGCAGTCACAGAAATATATTACTCTGTGTGTTTCAAAGTGTAGTTGCTTGTGATCTGCTACACCCTAACAAGAGTTGTACGCAGCTTACTACGATTTATTCATGAAAGCAAGCAGTGGGCTGCGGACACTGCGTTTACCGTGCAGTTGCAGAAATGTGGCACTCTGCTCCTCTGGTGGCAAATGGGTTCAGATGTGCGGCACCTTTCATGTAACGATTATGTCATACTATCTGGAACTAAAGTGTGAAACTTAATATTACTTACATGATGCATATGCGTGACGTATGCGTCAAGTGTGACGCAAAAAATGCAAGCAGCAAGAGAAATGTATCTAGATCTTCGTTGCATTGCCTGCAATGTATGAAACAGTGTCTATCAGTCACAGAGGAGCATTCCAGGTTATTAACTTTGGAAGCTACAATAATATGCAAGATGTCACATGACAAATACAGGAAATGATAGCATCTATGAACAACAGGGTTCCTGACAAAGTGCAACGCACACCGTCTTCACAATATGCTAGGAATGCTTTCACCTGCAGATGCAAATGCTTCAAGCGCTGGCCATGTGAAATCTCACTAACTTGATTGCAACCCCAAAAGTGATCAATGGAGAATGTCGCCCACAATGACAGGTGGCAAATAAAAGGTGCAAGTAAAATGGCTGGGCATAGCTTAAGGATAATCTTGATTTGGGCTATAGTATATGCACTTTTTTACGCGAGGAATGCATAGAGAAAACGGAATAAGGTTACATAGACTTCCGATACAGTGAAGCCTCGTTAAACCATACCTGCTTATACAGTAGTTTTGTTTTAAAAGTAGTAAAGTCAAATCCCTGACTCAGCAGCCATTGAACATAATCCGTTTTGTATCGGCATAATCCGTACCATCGGTGTACATATCGGTTAACACATACTGTTTCCACTTTTCACTGCGCAAACACGGCAGTGCGTCGTCTCCATCGGGCGGCCCGGCAGAACAACAAGCCGCAGAGATCGGAACAACGGCCTCCAAGCGCCCTGTGCGTGTGCCCGTGAAGCCACATCAACATCATTTCAGCACCATGCCAGAGGACGTGGCGTCGTGCAAGCGGGAGCTTGCGTCATGCCGCTGACGCCGGATGCTTACCTCAGAAGAAAAATTAGACATCGTTCGTGCTATCGAACGTGACGTGAAAAGTTGGCGCTGGCACGCGACATGGCTCTACTGTTGGCTACGGTGTGCGGCATTTGGAATGCGAAGAAGTTGCTTGGCAGTGCTGCTGCGACGGCGAAGAGATGTCGGCTACGAGGTCAGACTTTTTGACATCGTTGCCTCTGTTGTTGCCAAAGTGCCGCCTATCGACAGTGATGAGGATGGCACTGGAAGTGACAGCACGGGCGATTCAGACCCGACAGTGGCAAAAGCTACGCGTTACGTCAGCCTCGTGAATGCAATCGTCGCGACGAGAACAGCACCCCACAATGAAAAAGGCGCCCCGTGACTTCTGCAATGCTACCGCACCCGTGCACAGAGAATATGCAACGTCAACGAGGAATCTGCCATGCGAGTTTGCCGAGGAGGCTGGCTGAAAAGCTGGCTCACAACTTCAGCAAGTTTGAGGCTGGTGTCGTCTCTGCTGGGCCGCCGTGGCATCAAACGAAAATATTACTTTTGTCGTGCAAAGCGATTAAATGCTGCATGTTTTTTTCCCCTTTTTATCGCACTCTCCATGAATTCCGTTTTTGACACGTAAGTGCGTGACCTCATGCTATTTCGGTTAAGCAGTACTACCGTTTAGTGCGCACTTTTTCCGAGCTCCAGCCAACTACGGTTTAACGAGGTTTCACTGTATTAATCATATCTTTGGCGATGAGGTTAATCGGATTTTTGCCAAAGGGACTCCTGCCAATGAGACATTTGCCAATTAGACTTTTGGAAATCTATCTCTGACAATGAGTGCTTTGGCAATCGGACTTTACGCCCCAAGACCTTTGGCAATCAGACCTTGGCAATGAGACTTTTGATGAGTGTATTTCTATCTGGCAATGAAATCTTTGGGAATCAGACATTTGGAAATCACAGATGTAAGCAATACCGATGCAATAAACACAAGTCTACTGCCTTCAATGTTCCTGAAAGAGAAAGTGAAGCAGCAGCAATGCATTTAAGACAAGTCATCGCCCGTTGAAAATGCCCATTTACAGCCTGCCTTAAGAAAACGTTCAAGCAGTAACTGTAGCTCACAATGTTTGACTATGGTATTTGCCCAATTCTAACGCACACGTTTTCTTTTAAGAAATTTGGATCGCAGGTACTCTAGGGAAACATTCCACTTCCCGCTTGCCTTCTCACTCTCTCACTGTACACAGTGCGGGAGTGCAGCAAGAGAGTGAGGACTGCACACTCATTGCTCGTTCCAACACCACCTAGAACTTGCTCTAGGTGGTTTTGTTTGTACACACATCTAGTCTGTGTCTCACAGTTTGTCGCTGTGATCATCAGCCGCTTGGAATGCTGACGTCAAGCGCTGCGTCAAGCGAGGAGAACCATAACCCACAACAGGTGGCGCTGCACCAATTTTCCATTTCCTTCATTTTCTTGCTTACAACAGCTTGATTCTCACTACGAATGACTAATTCATTATTACAGAGGCCTAATTGTTCAACCAAGCTAGACTTAATATTTTGCTTTTATGTCCCTTTAACCTGCTGCGATTGTTCAAGCACGATGTAATCAACCACAAAGCAACATTTCAGTGTCAAAAACCAGTGGTAAACTTGTTTAATGTTGCTCAAACACACATTATGGCACTAGTGGGCTCTATGTATGGCATATGTGCAGCAAGTGCTACCCTTGTCGAATGCATTCCAACATAAAACAATACTGCGCACTTGTCCAGCGCCAGCAACTGGCAGCGCCATGCAAAGTAATGTACAAGTGCCGAGTGCTGTTTCACAAAACGGAACAGCAGCAGCTACTACTGTGCATCCGCCGCGCTGGTTTTTTATAATGGCAGCACCTAGGATTTGTTCCAGTTGGTTCTAGCAACCTTAACATCGAAGATTCTTTGAATAGTAACATGAACATGCATTGCCATTTTTCATCACTTGGCATCCAATTTCATGTCAAAGTAAGCTGGGAGGTTAAGGAGAGTAATTTTCCGCAAGCACCTCTGGAACCAAAACCAACCTTCCTGACCTATTTATGGCTTTCGTGTTGCTTAATCCGCCCCTTAACAGTTAACTGGTTGCCACAATTTGACTACTCCACATCGATATTCCAGAGCCTGCGTATTCCCCAGAGTCTGGTGACTCGCCTAAAACAGCACTTGCGGTTTACATAAGTGATGAATCTGCCATGTCAATGGGCCTTTAATACAATTTTAAGTCTGGTTAACGGCACTCACTTGACAATAATATACTACATGCCACAGCTCCCTATCGTATCACTTGCCTGCTGCGTCTGCTCACCAGCCAGCACAATGGTGGGTGTCACTGTGTACTACTTGTACAGAGTCACCTACAAGCTGTCTTGCCAATATCCACATGTTTCTAGCTGATATCGGCATGGAATGAATATATTGTTACATACTCATATTGTAGTGAATATATTGTTATGTGGGTCAGGATAGTGTAACAATTCTACTACAATGCCATTCCTTCTTATGCTTCATCAGTGGTCAAAGCGGCATTTCGCCCATGTAGTTATTCAGGGGGATCAGCTATTCGTGAACAGTGGATGGTAAGAGTGGCATAGAATTCAGCAGAGAGAATTGCTACATTATACCGGCCATGCTTCTAATGAATTTTGCATATAATGAAGGAGTTTTCACATCAGATAAAACTTAATTATAGTGAGGATTGAATGCGCTACATTTCCCCATTCATGGTTAAAAGACGTTGGCGGGCTAGTTGGCTAGAATCCATGGTAGAGTGTACAAGCGCAACTGAACGAGGACATAGAAAGAAACAAAAATGTTTTCCCCATGCCTTGCACACGTGTACGGTTCATCGAAATGCACCACTGAATTTCCTTTTTGCTGTTACATTTGTTTCCGCTCACACGGTATATATTTATCGATGCGTGCGAAAATAAAATCTATAGTTGAAAGTGAAGCACTCTTTCTGTATATCTGTTTCTTTCTAGGTCCTCGTTCAGTCGCGCTTATACACTCTACCATGGATCCCCATTCATGCTTCTTTTGTGATAATACAAGCTACGCTGCGGTTCTATTCTCCTCTCCCGTTCCCTTGTTTCAGATCCAACATATCTGTACAGAGGGTCTCCTTCCAACTAACCTTCGGCAAACCGTAGCCCTAGCGTGGGCGACGGGTTGGAGAACATTGGCGGGGGCGGGATGGGTCCGATCTCGCTCACTGCTATAGGAGGCTCTGGCAGTGCCGAGAGGGTCAGGAGTTCCAGGGAAGGGGGCTCCCCCCCACCACCGCCGCCGCCGCCGCCGCTGTGGCCCACGGGGGACAGGTGCAGAGAGCTCATGTCCAGCAGGATCGGGGGTGCTGTGGGTGCCGTCGGGAAGGGGGGTAGGCACACCATGCGGGGGGTGGCGGCCGCACATTCACACGCACACCCACAGACACGGTGGTGGTGAGCAGCGGAGGAAGTAGGTTTTGAGGAGGAGGAGGAAGGATAAGAAAGGGAAGGAGGCAGGCGAGGGAGAAGCACACCAGTCAGTCAAGTGCACCGAGTGAACACAAACGCTTTTTAGCCTGGCACAGATTTAAGCCGCTGGCTAATTAACCCCTTTCTGCACCATGGTCGAGCTGGGTTTGTTCGCACGTTTCTGGTAAATACCGAACTAGGATGAGCTCAGCTCGCCCACGATACCTTACAGTTTCTTGCAATTTTAATTTCTTCGTTGACACTTTGCTTTCTCGCAATTGTTTATTGTTGCTGTGAAGTTTCAGTTTTGTAGCAAGTTTAAATTTCAGTGACTAAATGCTTGCGTTATTGTTTACGTTGTACTCTGTAAAAGTATACCTCAGTAAACAAATTTTGCCATTCTTAGTCAAAATTCAGTATAATAGCATGGCAAGGAAGGGGTCAATTTTTGTGGTTGTATGTGCTAAAACATACATTCATGTAAAGGGAGTGTGAGCTCATCAAGCAGCCAATAGCCTAGGCGGCTTTTATCTTTCACCCCCCCTTCATGTCATCTAAACATGAAAAAAAAAAAATCAATCAAAGTGAAAAAACATGATCTGGTTATGAGACAGGCCATAGTGGGGGACTCCCGATTAATTTTGACCACCTGGGATTTTTTAATGTGCACCTATACCTAAGTACATGAGTTGTTAAGCTACTGGCTGCAAAAATTAATTCCCAACTTGGCAAATAACCGAGACAGATTTACACTACTAGTTGCGACAATTGGCAATCACTTGGCATCCTGTCCCTCTACTAAGAGCACAATATTTTCTGCCAATTTTTTTACGTGCATTTCACTATTATGAAACAGCTCACAACTACAGATGTTCACCATATACATTTCAAACAAGAAAAAATTGGCAAGTGTTGTTACAACAGCAACATTAACACAAAATGAAATGAAGCAAGCGAAGTCCAACTTAGGAGAGTATTTGTGAAGCTCGAGGGAAGCGTGGACAACAAATGAACCATTCTAACATTCTGGCATTGCACTTTGCCACAGCTTTTATACGTTGCCTGTTGTTTTGAGATATATGAAACAATTTTATACTCCATTTTACACTTACCAGTGTAACACTACTGAAGCTACACAAATAGTGCAATCATAGATACCTCACCCACATGTTCTGCAGTGAAGTAGTTTTCGGCTACAAAACTACTGACGAAATGACTACTTCAAATGCTGCAACTACAACTACAGCTACTTAGTTCATGCCTATGTCAAATCATGTATTTTTGCGCCTTGGTGCTTTCTGTATGCGACATACCCAATTTTTGGTTTCGTTTGTGAGCTCAAAGAATGCAATGTGGCCAATGGCCACATAAACATGTCAACTCTTCTCGTTCCGTGGCAAATAGGTTGACATTTGCGATGCCTTCCCTGCAATGATTAGGCCATATTTAGAGACATCAAGGCATGAGACTTGATGTTACATGGATTTGCCTGACCCATACCTAGGTCTTTCTTTATTTTTGCATGTAACACAATTCTTGGTCCCGCATGCTAGCAGGGAGACGAGTCTACCTAGGCCTTCGCGGTGTTGACTGTTGTGCGTGCAACGGAATAAAGTGTCACAGGTCTCAGAGGCCTGTGGTTGGTGCCATACAACATTATGCCATTCTCGCAGCGCAAACAAACCACACGTGGGCAAACACTCGCAGACAAATAGCAATGATCAAAGCACACGCTGCTGGGAATGGGCACACGCACAGAAGCATATCTCGCCAAAATGCAGGTTCGTGTGGCAGGATACAAACACACAAGGCGATGCGCATGCAAAATAACCTCGACATGAGGCGGCGTACTGAATTCAGGTCATAAGCATGCCCACATGGAATGCCCACTTTTCCCAAAAACTGTGCTGGCTTATATAATTTTAACGTCTCGAGGTACTGCAAACAAACTAGAAGTACTTAAATTTTGCACATAGTCTAATGTTCGATAGAAACCTGTTTGGCGAGGACAGAACACAATTGTGAACAAGGAACCCTTATGGTCAATTCAACATGAGAATAGATATATATATTTTTTTCTTATTTGGTGAGAGTATGTGTTCTTATTTCGTGAGAGTACCATTTAAAACCTGGACTACATCATATGCTTCATGATGTTTCAAAGCAAAGCGGGTGAAACAGAGACTAACGATTTAAGTGACTAGAGTCACGTTTAATCACTTTTAATAATGCCTATTGCGCCTTATCCTCAAATCTTTACACTGTGCTATGCAATAATGACAAGGTTCATCTGAAAGTATAACCTACTGGCACGACTCCTTGTATATGGTGCACAAAAGACAAAAATCATCACTTGAGAGATTTCTAGCGAAATTGTGAGGACACACAAAAAGTGTCAGATGGAAACAGCTGCAGCAACCACTTTGAAAACAAGTGCCACAACTGTTTACAGTGTTTGTAAAGAAGTAGATGCAGGAAAGGCTGTAAAATGAACAAGATCTGACAGTTTTGCTGCAGCTTAGCTTTTAAACAAAGCAGCAACAACTTTCATGAGCAATCATGAACGTCAGGTCAAAATAGGCACCAGCGCAGAACCCTGTAGTTCCTATAGATTTTTTTAGCAGCTTCTCACCTAGCTCTACAAAATGAGCCACAGTTTTTACCAAGCTTTCCATGCTTTCTGATAACAGCACTGTGACATAGCCCCACTCCATGGACTGGCACCCTTTCTACTAATAAGCATTCATTCATCACCATAACGAGTGACTAGATGTTTTCATGTTTTATCAAAGAACAGCAGTGGCTTTATCTCTCTTTCTTTTTACTTCGCACTACTTGATTTTGCGTTAAAGGTGTAGAACAAATGGCACCGAGTGATTCAGCTGTCTTAACACCACTTGGGAAAAGACGCATCAGCAAAGCAAGAGATCATAAAGACATTGCACAAACTTTTTAACACACTCCAATTGACAGCGGAATCAGATTGCCGCATGTGTTATGGCAAAGCTGCCAGCCATGATGTAGCGGGGATGCATTTTCACATCACATGTGTAGCTGACCCAAGTAAAATGCAGAAGCTGTGGCATAAAACTTACAATTTGAGCCTCGTGCCTCACAACGACAAACACAGAGAAGTCAGACATTTGTGACTGGCTCACAGCACACTTGATGCTATTTTAATTTTTGGGCCTACTGTATGATCACGAAGGCCCAAAGGCGAACTTGGTGACACTGAAGGCACAAAGAACCTTTTAGGTCGTGAACAGTGCACTACCAGCAGGAACGAACAAATCACCACGGGCGTCTTCACGTCTGCCGCATGAGAGGGGACGGCAGAGGGGGGCACACACCACCTACCTGTCGCAGGGTTCTCTGCCTCAGAGGCGGCGGAGGGCGCTGCGGCTTCGTCCCCGGTGGAAGCGGGGGAGGAGGCTATCACAGACGTGCTATCAGGTTCCGACTCGTCGGGGGACACAACAGCGCCATTGGCTTGGGGGGGAGAGGGCGAGGGGGGCAGTGGGGAGGGTGGGGTCACAGTTTCCCCTGCAAGCGCCGCCATGCCGGGGCAGAGAGAAGGAGGGACAGTGAGGAGACCACTACGAGGTGGGGGTGCCACAGCGTGCGACTGGGGCCAAAAACTAAAGATACTAAATTAAAGAATATATGCATGAAGAAATAAATAAAAATGAAATAATATAATCAAGCAAAATAATTAGGAGTGTGCAAATATTCCAAACTTTCGAATAACGAATCCAATATTGTCCTATTTCACTTGGTCTGAATCAATTTGTCAATATTTTTAAATACGAATCATCAACTGTGCTCAATCAAACGTAAAGTTGGAGTGGAAGTATGACATAATTCAATCTCTGCAGCAACAATAGGCATAAAACTAAAGAGAACTTAAGGAGTATGTCGCTCAGAGAGCCAGACTTGAACCGGCTGAACCACCGTCATTCACACTTCAAAGAGTCCAGGGCATGCGAATTAACTATTTGTTCGTGATAGTCAGTTTGTGCTTTTAATAAGCAAGGCTTCACAACATGCAGTGTAATAACAGAAACTTGGCAACATTATTAGCAATAGGATGTGGACACTGATATATTATAATAGTGAAAACAGCTGTTCATTATTTGAAAACTATGCGCTATCAGATTTTATTTGTGTCTGGCAATATTCGGTTCATGTTCCATTCGGTCTCAAAAGTAAATATTCACACACCCCTAAAAATAACATGGGAGCACTATTACCAGCATGAGCGAGCAAATAAACAAAGTTTCAGCCTATTTCCATCCATGCAATTACAGAATACCGGAAACATGAGCTTCAGCACTAGCACTGACGGCTGTGATACAGAGTTCAATAAGAAGATACAGCAACTACAACTGCCTCAACCATATCAATTTGGCTGCTGGTGTGGAGGCTTAGAAAGCAGCAGAAATGGATGTGTAGGGACTCGATCTCTTTTCTGCTGTTTTCCTTCGATGAGAGCACTCGTGCAATACAAAAACGTTTTCCAAGGCATTACAACTTAGCAAAACGTGCCAACGTTTCCCTACGAGTGCTGATGCTGATACCATCTGCGTCTCTTGCTTTCCGGCATTTTGTGAACGGTAATATTATAGGAATGGGATAGAGCTCTCTAACGCTCGTAAACAAAAGCACGCAGAAAGGTGCAGAGAAAGACGAAGATGTGAGAAGGGGAGCGCCGATGCCAGAGCTGCCATAGAAATGGGCCACAGCCTTTGACCGATCAAGCAGAGCTTCGCCGCTACACTGATTTGCTGCAGTACTCAAACCACGTTATCTAATTATTTTGAAATATAGGAATTCAACAGATGTAGGCATATTATTACAATTCCTGATGTGCTGCAATTGTTATGCTACTGGAGTCGTGCTGTCGGGGGTCCATCCGGTAAGGCACATCACTGCTTTACCCGGAGATGTGGTGTATCAAGGTGTCCTAGTAGCAAGTGTAGACGGGTGACATCAGGTGGCTCAGAGTGCAAGCTTGAAGCAAAGTGCTTGGTTGTTGTGGCAACTGCAGTAAGTGGAGAACTGACCCTGCAGCCACCAGACAATTCAAGCATGTAAAGAGCTGTGGGCCTCCTAGTGTTTAGGAACTTAGCTGACCACGTCGCAGAGACAAGTTTAGTCGTGCAAGTGATTCGTGCTTTACGATAGTGTGAAACTCGAGTGGTTGTTGACGAAAGAAAGAGCGAAGAAAGATGGAAAACAAAAAACAGAGCAAGGGAAATTGGTGAAGCCACAGCATTTGTAAGGAGGGCAGCAAAAGAAGTTACAGAAAGTGCTTGCTCATGATATTGAGGTGATGTGGAGACAGGATGAGGCATTTTTTGAGACAATAACGATCGACACAACAGGAGCTTTGCCTGCTTGGGGTACCTGACATGATACACAAGAGAGTAGGAAGTCATATGAAAAGCATGAAAAGTAAAAAGAAGCAAGAGAAAACGTTTTCAAGATTAGAGTAAAATTAAAAATGATGTTTGACACAAGCGTGTGGAGGCAGAATGACAATAGAAAATGTTCAGAGAGCTTTGTGTCTACGAGACAATGTTGCTTGTACAAGAAAAGCAGTATAATAGGCAGACATTAGAAAAATAAGAAAAATACAGAAGCGTGAGAAGAGGACAAGTGACATTCAAAGTGCCATGTGCTATGCAAAAAGAATCAACCACACATAAGTACAAGAGGCTGAAGGCAGCAAGTTGCAGAGGCCACACGAAAACTAAGTCACGACTTTACTAGATGGTAGAGTTGTAATAGTTGTAGTAGTAATGTGAGTAGCAATAAGAGTTGTTGTAGTATGCGACAGCCCTTTAGTGCTTGTAACAGGAGTGAAGTGCATAAAAGTGAGTGAAGTGTTGCCTTGTAAGCATTGTATGCTTGTAAAATTCCTTGTAAATGCCTCATAATGTCTATACCTTACATGCTTACAAATTCCTTGTAAATATATAGCCCTAGCTCTGCTGTTCTATCAGAACTGTGTTAAGTAAACTGCCAAGCACATTCACGATCACAATGACTAGATCAGCAGGACCACGCTGAACAAAAGTTTAGAGAATACCGTGCAGTGCTCATAAAGTCAAATGCAAACAATTCTGAAACTACTCCAATGCGTTATTTCGTCTTTGGGTTCACCTGCATCCGTGGCACGGTGGCTGCATTCAGACTCCCAAACGTACACTCGAAAATACTCTGTGCTTAGAAACCAGCTACCGAGAAATTACACGTCATGCTTGCATCACACATCATACTTTTAATTTATGATCACTGCATAGACACAAGGCCCAAGTTAATTACAGTGAAAGAAAAAAACACACCTATGAACAGTTCAGACAACCACTTCCTCGAAAACCCAAGGAGCCATGGTAAGATGGATTCAGAAGAGCACCGGGGATGATGAAGCACTTCTCAACCGTCGGATTGTAGGGAGCGGGAAATGAGGCGACGATGCGCAAAACCGAGAAAATGGGAGTCCTGCCAAGACAGATCTGGCAGCAGATAGCCGCCGCAACCACCATTTTATAGCAGGCAGATCGACGGTGGCATGACAAGTGCTAGGTGTTAACAGTTCTTCACTCGCAAGATCTACGGTCGAGCAAACGACCATGCTATCACTCGCTCACTGCACCAAATACATCAACTACATTAGAACAACACACCAATCAAAGGAGAGAGACAGAATTTGTGCAACATGGGTATGGAGAATGCCCGAAGGTCTCTTGTGCAAAATTCAGGGTGCCAAAAAAAAATATATAAAGAGAAAAAAGAAACAGAAAGAAGGTAAGCTATGCAAATCACACTAACTACTTTGAGGAGGGGAGAGTGTCAAGGTCAAATGTGCAGCAGGAAGGTGCGAAAAAGAAGGGAGCTGCCCAGGTCGTTGCAAATCTATATTTAGCAACAGTGAATGGAAAAGGAATGTTCAACAAAAGAAAAGCCAAAGCTGGCGAGTGATAGGCGTGAATCCGACTCAAACACGATTTGGCACAAAATGAGAGAAGAAACAAGCACGGGAAAGATGCCTACCCATGGTCTTCTTGCAAAACTGCCCACCGCCCTCCTCCATGATGAAGGCACAAGGCAAAATCCTCACTAGCACCGCATGCTTGGTCACACGAACTTCTTCAGTTCATCAAAAAACACAAACGCGCGCAAACTGGTGTGCGGCCGAGATGAACCACTGGCTGTCGACGACAAAGCACGTTAAAGGCCAACGACACACCCTTTCAAAAGCGCCGCAACAAATGGGCCAAAGGGCTTCGAATGAGCAGCGACAGGACGGCAAGGAACACGCATGGTGAAAAAGAAAAAGCCGGAGCACGACTGGTGCACGGTTGCCGGAGGAGACACCTCCCGAAGGAGAGCCCTCTGGAATCCCGAGTGTGCCGGAGAGAGCTACGTCGGCGCCAACGATTTGCGACTAGCGGAGGCGGCGGGGGAGAGGAAGTGGAGTGGGGGATGGAGTTGTGGGAGGTATGCATCCCCAAAAATAACCCATTGAGTCAAGGTGAGTGGGGGAGCGGCAAATGAGGACGTAGAGGGGGCAGAGCACCCAGTACGTTCGAGGAGAAGGAGAAGGAGGAGGCGGAGGCGACGGTGGGAGCGGTCGTTTGTTAGAGGGGCTGGCACGCGTGGAACAGACAGTGGAGGCAGGATAGCGGAAAAGATTAAAAGAGACGTAGCTCAGGGGGGTCGTCAGCAGCACAGGAGAGAGGAAGGAAGAGAAGGAATGAAAGAAGTAAAGGGTGCTTCAGCATCTTTGAGGAAGCCCGTTTTGGTGCGGGTACGGATTAAGTATGATGAGAATGCTGCTCCACTTAGAAGAGGGGCGAATGGGCTCTGTTAGGGTGCGCCGGGTTTTCTTCTCCAAGCTTCGTAGTAAGTAGTAAGCTTCTGCGGATGCGCAAAGGATAAGTGAACTGGCACCCTCTTTCGGGCTGCCAACCAATGAGTGGCGACAGCGTTGCAAACTTGTTTGTTTTCAGTCGCCGCTATTTCTGTGTCCCTGAAGTGCGCACCTTGGTGTTTGTGTTTCCTGATTGTGGAACTCGTCAGAGCCTGCCCGCATGTCTTTCACAGCACAGCTCACTAATTGCCATATTAAAGTAGACAGAGAAGCAAGGAGTGGCGAGTTTCGTCAATGTGCAACATTTTCGTGACAAAATCTTTCACTGCAGTTGTGTTGCGGTTATCTTAGTCTCAATAAACATCTTATTAAGCTTTCTTCGACCAGAGAAATCAGTTTATTGTGAAATATCTTAGTATGATGAAACAGAAGGGTTTGAATTAGTTGAAAGCCCCTTTCTGATTGAAACATTTTTGGATGCATTTAAGTATTACTGACATGATATTTCCAACATGAGATCCCTAACTAGTGTTTTCTTTTTGCACGAAATGAAAGTCTAAAACCTATACATAAATGTGAGTTCCTAAACAAACTACTACAATACTATTTTTGTATATTTAGGAGTCAAAAAGAAACACGTGCAGCCCTCTTGTTCATAATCATTAATTATACATTCATTGTCTTAATACCTGGCCTTATTGGTACACAATGTTGACTGCACCAGGGTGGCATTTTGAGACTAACTTTGGTATCAAATCAGAATATTTTGTAAGCATTTCCCAGCCTATATGCAAGTCAGGTGTTATCCATTTATGGGCAAAAAAAAAAGTGATTGGTAGATTTTCTGCAACACTGAAAATATTTGTCAGGACTCCTTTAAAATGAGGCATGTCAACCATAATGTGGTAGTGTGTGTTTGAATTAAACGTTTCAGTAATGAAGCGATTCGAATGTGAGGTATCTTGAATGAACAGCAAAAGGAATTTAACGAGCATTATGACTGCAGCAAGCATGCAAGTAAGGCTAGGGGAGTTGTGCCAGCCAACTGGCAAGTCAACTCAAAAGAACAGAGGCAACTGGTAACCTCAGCGATTCGCCCACAAACCGCATGTCCTGGCCATACTATTAAAAGCTGCACGCGACTGTGTTGACATCACCGCACGGTCAGGGTCTTCCGGAGATACGCACGGATGGTTCGAAAGTAAAGAAAGGGGGTTTAGAAAACAAAGAAAGAAATAGGCTAAAGAAATGAATGGAGAAGTGTCGTCTTGACACTTTGAAGGTGAGGGCCAGCCGAGGCGTGCCAAATGCGGCCCACAGGAGTGTGTGCCAATCTTTGTTTTGTTCGCAGAGTGCTTCCACACGTCTTTCAGTGGCCCATTCTTTCCACGGTGCACTACGTTTTTGCTAATGTATGTGCTGAAAGTGACATTGTACAGATTCTAAAGGGGCACTAGGACAAACTATCAAAGAAAGCCAGACTGGTAGTTTACACTTTTGAAATATAGAAAACAGTTGACAGAGGTCTGAGGTTAGGCGTGGCAGAAAATGTGAATGTGAGAGACAATGCTTGCTAAACTAAAAAAAAAAGGGGGGGGGGAAACACAGCTACCTTGGAAGGCATCATTATCATAATCATCATAAGTCATTGTTAGAACTGCAATGCTGCACAGCCCAGATGTGACTTTTTTTTCCGCAAGTTGCAGCACAAAGCAACTGTGTCAAAAATTTTTTTTATGAATTTTACCCAAGCTGTACGGTGCTGCTATCTATGATCAATGCACAAAACGGACACTCTGCATACTCTACAGACCTGAAACAGTGACGCCCCTCCTTATCAGACAGTCAAATTTTGTCACTTTCAGCAATAAGTCACTTGGCATTAGTGCCGTTTGGAGGCTGTCACACAACAATGTTTTGCGACGCACTGCAGGGCACACTTGATGGTGAGTGAATTTGCTGAACCCACCCCTTTGAAGTACAGTCTCAAGCAGGTGTAAGAGTTAAAAAAAAAATATAGCAAGAACTGAGGAGTTTGATATTCATGTGCAAGTGGGTATCATTACAGCTGTGTATTCGCATCAATTAACAAAAAGAAGCATCTTGTGCAACCAATGTTCTGCTTTAGAAACCTCCGCTGTCGCACCTTTTCCTCCATGTACAATTGCAGCGAATCATGAAACAGCCCAAGTGCTTAATAGTGTCATTGTCCAAACAGATGTGCCTTTCACAATAGACATGAAACATTAATCACATTTGGGCAAGTGATAGCTTTTCAGGTCCTTTTCTGAGACACCCCCAATCATCAGTGCCATTCGTTCCAAATGACCCTTTCAGTGTTGTACCGAGCCACCAGAATGGCACACAGTGAAGCAATGTGCACTAATTCAATTGACCTTAAATTTGCTGCTCTTACTGGCTTAAAGGTACGTGCAGTTGTAATCAAACTGTATTCGTCTTTAAAAAAAGTTATTGATAGATACGACTGCGTAGGCAAGCCGAGCTTGTCTAAAATAAGGAAGGGGTTAAACATTCCTACATCGTCGTGAAGTTTTGGCAGTGTGACATTGCATTAAGAAAGACATGTTACGAGAAAGTGAGAAATAAATGAAATAAGACTCTTACGAATTGAACAGTAAGGTCAAGCCTGTAAGATGGAGAAGAAGGGTGGAAAGAGGGGCAGAGATAAGAAACAGAAGCTACGACGAATAGGATAGCGTTTCAGTGCGTTAAAAGCCTCACCTACGCACAAACACACATACACATTGCATCTCAGCAGGGAACAAGACATACAGGGGACAACACGACACACTTCATCTCTATGTTGAACACCATAGAGTGCAATTAGTGCAAAAAAGTTTCATACTCTCACAACCATCTTTCACACCTCAATGAAGTTCTACTTTAACACATACAATGTACAGCAAGAAAAAAATGTTCTCATATCGTATTACAAAGCCTACCAATGCAGAAGTGCTAAGTTCTACAATAATGCTTGTCACGACTGATTCAAAAGAGAACTCATTCGCTGTGCGTGACACAACTAGTGCATTGCAGAAGCAAGGAATGTCAAGTATCAGTGTCCGAAACACCACAGGAATTGAAAAAAAGAAAAAGCCCAGTTCACCAGTAGCACAAAGTGATGCGTTTCAAGGCCGCGATGCCCATTACCAATGGCATTTGTCATGACAGAGTCCACAGCCATAATAAATAGGCCCACAAAGACATTTTACAATCATGATGCATAAGATTCAAGTACACCACCAACGTCACCACCACCACCAGCACTGTTCATTCCGTCATACACATTCGCGACTTAACATGACAAAAGTCAAACACGAAACAGGTGTGCCATTTGCAACTGCCACCACCAAATATTAATTAGGGCTTGAAAACATGTTGCTTATTATAGATGTGAGTCAAGAAGGACCACAGATGCCTCCTCAGTTAAATGCGGAGAACACAGTTTCACCGAAACAAACACTTGTAACAATCAGGTAATCAGCAAAAGTTTCCGAGGGTGTTTAGGTCTGCACTTTGCACTCAACCAAGGCCACCTCAGCAATGTGTTAGCTGCCGAATGACCATGCATAAGTACATGCGTGAAGCCATGCACACACTATGAACAATGCACGATCACCCATTCAACAACCTATGCCCATTCCATGAGGCTAATCAGGAATAGTAAAGATAAACAGTAAAGAAGAGGAAAGAAAATAAACTATCCACTTGTTTGGTTTTGCTAGCCGAAACCTGTTGTGGAGGTATGCACTTGGACATGAAATGTGCTGTCGTTTACCATACAGGTGTGCGTGCACTATTATTCTCACAAACACTACCCTGCTTTTCGATAAGCTTACGAAATGTGCAAAGCTAATACAAAGCAGAGCTATCAGAAATCTATGATAACTGATTCACTATAATGCTTTACATCATGTAGCCAGTAGCTCCTCAATAAGAAAGATGGAAATTAAAACCGCTAGGTGCATGAAACATGCATTCCTAGAAGTTTCGGGTGTAATTTTGTACCTCAGCCATAATCATTGTTGTCCCTTCTGGGTGCTTCGGTAACACTACGTGTCCAGTGCTTTCCTATCAGGAACCCTATGCATGTCCATAGTGTTCCCGATAGAAAATGACCAAGCAGAAACAGAAAAAAATAAAACACAATAAAACTGACCAATAACTGCCGCTGTGGGGACAAAAGTGCACCCAAAATGGTGTAATGAAATTTAAGAGCACTATACAATTAGCACCATGTCTAGGCTAAGCTACAGTTGTAAGCAGCTGGCCGACAATGTAGCTCGCAAAATACGCCTTAAGACTTGCAGCAAGCTACATGGATAGATATTGCTATCTAAATAGGTATGCATACAGCTGGGTTTACTATACAGTTGTGGCGAGCTAGCTAAATTGATACTGTAACCTAATGAAGAACTTGTGGAGTTATTGATTCAGCAATTGGCGAGACATGCTAACAGCAGAGCGGAATGAAGCATCCAAGCTGTAATAGCATGCGGGCTCACCTTTCTGCGTGGGGCTCCCAAGCTCACGGTCAGAGAGCAAGACACCCCGCTGGATGAGCTCTTCTTTTGTGGCTCGCATTGAAATTTTGCGCTCCAAGGCTGCAGGGTTTGGCAGAGGGAGAGAAAAACGAAGAAAAATGCCAGGAGTAAGTTGCACAAATGTACCATGTATTTGCCCGACTGTAAAGCGAACTCAAACTTCACGGTCAGAAATATAAAAATGCAGTGCCCTCGACTGTGACTTGCATCCAGATTTTCGTAATTTGAAAAATCGAGAAATGCAACGCCTATGATTGTTCACTTGTCGGGTGTCACAGTAAGAGTAGTGGCAATTTATCCTCACTTGGAAAATTCATGCTATCTGAGCTACAGTTGACTGGGCCACACTGCATTATAAAAAAAGCAGTAGTGTTACTTGAAAACCAACCAGCAGCGTTCACATTACAGAAGCTTTCAGTTTGCCAATTATAAACATGAAAGGCAACGGAAGTCAGTCAAGACCTTTCAATGATGCTACAGACTAACATTTATATTAATCATGTGCAAGCAGCAGCACCTAAAAATTTTAGTCACCATTGTAAAACAAGACTAGATAACTCCGAGATCTTCGAACTGCAGGCAAACAAAGATGACTACATGTCCACGGGAAAATTTGGATCTGGAGAAACCTATTGAATTGTGCAAACGTTGCGGCCGTGTGCCAAAAAAAGTCGGCCAAGCTTGCCAAAAATATAAATTTAGGAGTTTAGAGCGTTTTGTTAGATGTAAGAGCTTTCAAGGCTGGCATTTTTGGTATTCAAGGATTTTGAAAGACTACTACCAGCTTCTGATACCACTGCAGACGATGCTTCCCCGATACAACACGTACCATACACCATACAGACACAAGCAAAAGCATTCTTTGTTGGGCTAGCTGATCTCGTGTGTAGGCACGACGTGGCAGCACAAATTAAGGTAAACATACAAAGATATCACAAGGACGAGTGCTGCTCACAGCTAACTTGTACACTGCCCGATGACTGGAATATACGTGCACATAAAAACGCATGCACAGGGTGCAGTTGCACCATAGTGAGGAATAACAATGAGGGGAAAAAACTAATTTCTCTTAATTCGCGCTGTTAAGTCGTCCCCGCTAGTTCCTCCCAAAAAAGGGGGCAACGGTGGCCGAATGTGAGGAGAAAACTCACTGCGTGAGGTCTGCTCGAACTTGTCGCTCTTCTTTTTCCGCTTCCACTTCCAGGGCTTGAAGAGGCGGCTCAGGGTGGCCAGCCGGCTGGCATGCTTGCTCACCTCCACGGCGCCGCTCGAGCCGCCCCCGCCGCTGCTGGCACCGTGCGGAAGCCGCGAGTTGGAGCCCAGTGAGCCCGTCCTCATGTTACTGTTCCCGCACTTGGGACCTGCACACACCACGAAACAAAGGCAAGACACACCTTGTAGACAACTGGGACAAAACAGTCGAACCTATTACGCTGCAGGACAAGAGCAGATATGCACAAAGGGCAATGTGTACGAAAAAAAGAAAAGAAAGATTCTCTTCAAATCATACTGTGTGGTCTAATGTCCGCAAGCTGCAGAGCGGGCTACGAGGCACACTGTAGTGGACGACTACACATAAATTTCGACCCCACCTAGGTTTCTGAATGTACACTTGAATCAAACTGATTCGTGTCCCAAAGCAATGCTCTGGTTATGAGAGATGCAGTAGTGGAGATCTTGACCACAAGTGATTCTTTTAAGTACATAGGCATCTTTGCATTTTGACCCCCTACCCCTCAGAATGTGGCCACCGCTGCCAGGAGTCGAAACTGTTACTTTGTGTTGAATTGGAACACACTATAGACGTTTCCATTGTGGAGAGAGAGCCCCTCCTCTCTGGAGTGTTGCACCGAGGCACAAAGGCAAGCACTGCAGCTTCTGCAGTGCTTTTGCAGGAAGATGATGCATAATTACAATGGCGACTTAGATAAGGCAAGTCTTGCGAATACGGGCCAAGATTCCTTGTGACCAGTAATGTCACATCTAAGGAGCAAAACAGCCCATCATAGTGACTGTGTGCACAAGGAGATGTTTGTGGGATGTTTTAGAAAAGTTGCAATTTGTTTAGTAACCTGGAACACGTTGCAACCTGCTACAAAGGGACGTCAGACGAATTGTCACTGTTGGACACTACAAGCATGTTGTGTTCGCTGCTGATGCCCCTGCTAAGCTATCATTGTTCAAAAGCACTGCTTCCTCCAATAAGCAGTCTGTTTCCACACAAGCTCATGTAGCCAACCTGCTTGCCTCGCTGCCTGCCCAGTCACAAACTCGTGACTGCACTGTCTTTTGCAACATCAGTCAGCAACTTGTTTTTCTGTTCAAAGTTCAGCCACCTGGCCACATATGCCGTTTCATCAAACACTCGATTGTGAGGCAATGAAACGCGAAACTGAGCATCAGTTCATAAGCAACTATGCAAAACAGAAATATGCTGTTGGAATTTGACTACCAGCAACTCGAGTGAAGCAAGTACATTTCCATACTATGATGCAAGAGCAGGCCAATGTCGCAGGACTTGATTATTTTGAAAAGCTTCTATGTTTTGAATGCTCGTAAATAAATAGAAACTGACATTCCATCAATAAGCATAAAATATCAAGCCCGACATCCTGTCTTCACTTTGCTTCGTAAACCGAAATGACAAGCATTAAATGATAAACATGATAAACAAGGTATTGCGGTTCAGTGAAGTTGCACAAGTTTATGCACGCACAAAATGCATTCGCTTTACTTCTTGAGAAGCATATAGTATTCCCCAAGTGAGCCTGAACATCAAGACATAGAATTAACAGGAGTGCTTGGACAAACCACTACTTCATTTGGTCGCAATTCTTGGCAAAGTGTCGTTAGCAAACCACCTATATACAGGATTGTGAAAGTAATTGACATTACACTGCCTGCCCAATGGAGCATCAACTATTTTAATAAGTAATCATCACCCTAATTAATGTCCGCTGGAGGCCAAAGGCAGTAGTCTTCTGCTACTAGTGTCAGGTTAAGCAAAGTAAAATGTCAGGAAAATGTGACAGACACACACAGCACTTCCGAGTCATTCCTCACACTTTATCAATGCTGTGACATCAAAGCTACTCCTAGAGCTACACAAAGTCAGCGAACAATTTAGCCCTTGCTAGGCAGAGGTCATTAAACCCAGCATGTGGAGCCCCTGCTCTTTTGGCATTTTGTTAAACAGTGGTCTGTACTCTGCAAAATGAAACAGGCGCAAGGCAGACAGATGTCTGCCCGCACGCATGGGGCCAGGAAAACAAACGGAGGCAGATGGGAGGGGGGCTGCAAATACCACCCCTTCCATCCACGAACTACAGCAAAGACCCTATAGCTCCTCCTGGCAGGCTTTCCGCTGTTTGTTGTGACAGAAAACAGCTGCTCCCGCGATTGCTTCAACCGTCCCCACCGTCACTCTACACGTCTCCATTTTGCACAGCACTCCTCTTGTGGTCGGCCCCAATAAAACTGTGCAGCGTGTCGTAAATGTGGCCCCGATTGGCTGCTGCAGCCAACCAATAGGGAGACGAAATGTACAAAGTAGCTTGCGAGCAAGCACACTGCTTATTCAGGTGATGCCTGTTGCCAGACATCACAGTGCTTAGGATGGCATGGAAATTCTCCTTTTATTTACTGCCTTGTCACTCTGTAGAAGTGGCATCCCAGTAAACCATGGATGATAATAACGAAATGGAATAAGCTGAATCCATCACTGTGTCACACCAGCTCCGAGACACCGCTTGACCAGAGGGAATGGAGACAGGCAGGATTAAATAACAGATGCTGCTTCTATCTATTTCGCTAGTGCAGCATGCCAGGTCCTGGCACTTGCTTAACGCTTGCATGCATATTGGCAGCACAAAACAGAAGTAAACACACACGCAAAGAACAAAACGAAGTAGACTGGACAAATGCTTCATTTTGTTTCTTTGTGTGAGCTCTGGCTGTTGCACACCAAGAGCTCATAGAATCAGACGAAAAATAAATGACACTTATGTTTCTCCTTTCGACATGTCGCACCTGACAATGCAAATGTGCGGGCACCACTTGGGCTTCCCACTGCAACTTTAGAAGCGCCTGCTTTGCATCAGCTAGTTGTTTGTGGTGGAGTCAGTGGCACCTACCATGATTACATAATGACCAACGGGCATGACTAACAGGCGCTGACTGATCACGAAGCGTTATTGAAAAGAGATCATTTCTGGCTGGCCTCGGCTGTGGGTTTCCACAACGACGCACGGTTCTAACAAGGCAGAGCGCACAGCACGTGAACAGAGGCTGAATGGCGAGGAGGAGGAGGTGCACGTGAGAAGGCGACAACCTCCTCCCATACGCGTCTATCCGCATCAGAAATCGATGACGTCACGAAATGCGCAACTCGCTCTGAACCGACGGGTCGTATCACGAGGTCAAAGAAGTGAGTAAGGAGGGGGGGGGGCTTGTCGCAATGCGTGGAATGTGCGTGAGGCCGGCAACAACAAAGGCGGGCGATTCAGCGAAGACGGCGCTTACGTCATGCGGTTCTTCGGTCGACGACGTCCCGCGCGCGTAGCAGACGGATGAACTTCTGCGCGCGGGCGAAATGAAAGCAAAAGCGGGAAGGCGCCGTGCGCCCTCTGCCGGAGAGGTCGCCGAACTTCCACTCCCGTGCATAGTGGCCTCCGAGATGGGTCCGCATGGAGTCCGTCGTCTGCTCTGCCTCCGTGATCCCCTGCCCACACTTTGCGCGGGAAACAGCGTTCCGCACCGTTCCAGAACAACGAGAGCGATGGGGGGGCGGGGGGGAGGGGAGGACGATGAATAACGGAGTCACCGAAACTAAACAATATTACTAGCGTTTTATCGATACGACTAGCGCGGTAATCGGGACGTCGATTTATGAGGAGTTGCTATCTGAACGTTTTTCACGTCACGACTAGTACGCGTGGAGATTTCCAGAAGGAACGTCTGGCACGCCTTGAAAGACTCGCGCGGGCTTCATCTCGCAAGCATCAATGCGTGACCGAGTCTAATTATTGCTTCGTCTTCTACGTTTGCGCCGACCTTCGACACGCCAGTCGCCCGAGAGGAATCGAAACGGGCTACTTATGAAAGCTGGCCCCGTTCCCCGTTCCCCACCCGATGCACAAGGAACGGAAGGCCGATGGCGCGTCGATTTTTCGAAGATTAGACGAACACCGTGCGAATACGAAACTGTGCAAAACCTCCGTAGTGGTGAAAAAAAAAAGGGGGGAGGGGCGTTTGACGAACGCTTTTCGAACCGAGTGAGCGATATTTCACAGTTCATTCGCATTAATTTAAAGAAATGCTTCGTGTGCGGCACGAAAAGTCGCGCTAAATAACGCACACTTTTCGTTCAAACACGTAGCACGTTGGTTTCGGAGCCAAGCGTTCGGCGCAGTGCTCTATATAGTATAGAAAGTAAGAACGTTCGTTTTTTTGTTTGTTTTTTCACCCATTCATCGTCGTATTTTCGAGACGAGTTTCGTCACGCATATGAGCGAGCGTAATTGGCCAGCCAACGCATCAACACAATTTCTCTGAGCTGGGACGGCGGTGTATAGCATCACTGCATTCTCACAGGCTGTCGACCTCAATTTAACCATCATTCCATTTTACGCCCACTTCGGGACGAAGAACCTTTCTCAGAGACCTCAATCACGCCTGTCTTGCGCCAGCTGACGCCATCCTACATGCGTGCAAATTTCGTAGCTTCGTAGCACCACCCAGTTCTCTGACGTCATCCGACAGCGCTTGCCTGCCTGCCCTTGACACTCCCATCATGTAGCCCTAATAGGTCACCGATAACCTGTCATTATACGCCATCATGTGGCCTACCAGACTCCTATTCTCCCTCTTGACCTAAACTAAAGAGCGTCGGCGATCCCCGCGTGCTTTCTAATCCACGGTACTGCTTTTCTCTCTCGTAACGTTACGCCGTTATCCCTTAACGCTACGACGTCAACGTTAATTTGTCGTTGCGCCACTCGTTGGACGGCGCTTAGCTTCAAGCTTTTTCTTCCTTTTTTTGTGTTAACCAGACGAGAGGGAAGCTTCACCATCCGCAGCTCAGATGGTAAGACAGTTTTTCGTAAGACGAACGCGATTCACGAAACCGGGCGGTATTTCTGGACATTGTCAAATTACGCCCCACTGTCGAATTCGCCATCTTGGCACCTCTCATTGGCCCGCAGGCTGACAACGGCCTCTGTGATTGGCTAAAATCACCGCCGTTACAGAATTCGGCAATATGACACTATAGTATCCCAGTGTACACTTCTCAATTAAATTACCCAAAAGACAAAAACAATTTTAGCTCCGGGATTATAAGAAAAAAAGAAAAAAGAAAACAGGTAAAATTGCGCGGGTAGCGATAACCGGCAGAGCACACTGTCACAATGCCACAAGTGTCGCGTTTTCCGAAACGCCAGTCACGTCCCCTGTCAGGGTCGTTACTGGCGCAGATCGTCCGAACAGTGACGTCATCACGTGGCTTGGTCAATTTCGGTATGACGACGTTCGCTTCGAGAAATGCGTACGCCTAATTAATACGAGTTTCAGCGTTCGTCTTGGCGTTCAGCCCGCGCGGAATTCTCCGCGATTATAGGGCTCCGCCCGGGCAGCATTCACGGCACCCCCGCAGGCCAAAGCTTACGCAACACCTCGAAGTTGAACAAGCCACACATTCGGCGGCTCTTGGCTCTATAGGTGTAGTGGCGTGCGTGTCTTGCACGCGCAGATGTGGGCTGTGCTCCAATACTCGCCGTAGATGGCCAAACAGACAACTAAGCGGACATATCAAGTCTCGTTTTATTTATCACGAAGCCAACAAAACACACCAAAAAAAAGAAAAGGCCAGGCTTTCGCGAGGATAACACCGAAGTAAAACAAAAACAAAAAACAGCGAGGGCTACACTTTGCTGTTTAAACACGGTGGCTGCTGAGGAGACTGCTCGGAAACACGACGGAAGGGTCTCCCGAGTATACAAGGAAACCTAGTCTCGTTTTCTTGCGCGCTTAGTCTAAGCCACGTTGCGGTTTTCACATGGTTCGCACGCGCAAATCGCTAAAGCACAGTTATACGCCTCATCACCTAGCGGGCGCTTCCAACAGTACACGCGGGAGCAGTAGCAGACGACAACCCTTTGCGTTTTTTCGTAGCGTTTTCTTGCCGCCGAGAGATGGCATTCAAGTCGCATACAGAAGTCTTGGAAATGCGTTCTACTTCTCGGTTTCGACGCTGTATTCTCATAGCAGTCGAAGTATAGTCGGTCTTGCAATGCTCGCGAGAATCGGAACACACCCATGAGTGGAAAAGGAATGCGCGAGATTACCTAGTCGGGAACGCTAATCCCATCTGAAACGGCGTGGCGCTGGAAGCCATCCAGGCTACTCTCTCTCTCTCTCTCCAGCCTCCTCCATTTCCTCCCTACGCGCACGCATTTTTGTTACTCGAATCTTGTTAAAACAAGTTGAATAACGAAACAACTTCCCAGACTTTTATAAACCGACGAACCTGCGAGTGACGACAAAATTAAGCAGGTACAACGCACATGTTTGAATCTATGTGAGGTGGGTAATTAAACTGTTAGCTACACAAGGGCGACGCGTACAATCGCGTTTATTTTCATCCTATACGCAAGGAATGACATGGAGCAATGTTTAATATGCACACGTAAAGGTCGTAACTTGATTCCCACGAAATTTTACCGCACTACACACTTCGCAAGCCGTGCCGAAATTTAAACACCACATCGGGCTGCTGCACAGTCCGAGACGTCTGTGCAACCATGTCACGAAAACGGAGAATGCGACGCTTGTTTAGGAAATGACGATGCGAGACGTATATGAACTGAGGAGTATACGACACACACGTTAATGCATTTAAGGCTCCCGTAAACCTTGTGTCACAGTGGCAGATGGTCAATCCCGAGGATTGGCCTATTAAGATATGGCCGAACACTACATGGTCCAAGAATGGAAAAACCCAAAGAAAAAAGGGGAAAGAAAATGAAAGAAACGTATGACGCACTATTCGGCTAGGAGATTCGCGCGTGCTTTAGAGGTATATATACCTATAAGTCGACACCTTGTGCACGTATAGGCATCACGCGATTCATATTTTATTATTATTATTATGCAGAAATGAGATGCGCTCACTGGCACTACTCTTTCAGTCAACATATAATAAACAAGCCGGTTTGCCGGAGCTTGCATCCCCGACGCACATATAACGTCTCCTACAGGACGACACACGAAGAAACGAAAATCAGGGCAGGATGGAAAGAACTTGGCTGTAAAACAATAATACGTGTAAGAAGGCAAACTGTAATAAACTGTCGTGAAATCCCAACCGAGCCACTTTCATACATGCCATTTCTGACTCTGGAACGCCTATGATGGCAAATACAACTACACGAAGCCAACGGATAATGAATCCGGGGAAGGTGTAGGGAATGACAGATGCCTGACTCTTGATGGAGGATGTTTCTAATGGTCAGTTAAAAAAAAAAAAAAACCTCAACGAAGTCCGCCCTCCGCAGAAATAAAGCGTTGCAACTTCCAGCACATGTCACAACTGAGGCTTAGACATGACAGTCGGCAAAATAACCTCTCGTTCCACGTTTACTCTGATGTCTAGAAACAGACTGCACTGTACAGCTACACTTTTCGTAGCCTCCCAGTTGACATGGCAGACTCGTTTAGCTCAAGCGGCTTAAACCGCAGCGACGAACAACAGCGCCACCTACACCGCTGGCGGTTTATTCAGAAATGCGGCTTACAGAGGAAGGGGGAAAAAAAAGGCGGACGGAAAAGACCCCATCCACTCATGGCGGACCAAGTGACGCAATATACTGACTAGACAGAAACAAAAATAAAGCAAGAGAAGAAAACAGCGCTACACGCTTTCTCCCTACAGAGAGACCCTACAGAGAGACAAGTGCTCGCTTTCTTGCAGAAGTGCGCGAGCAGACGACGCGCCGCCGACCAGCGTACTGCGTCATCTGTTGCGCCAGAGGCAAACACCGCAAACACGCTGCCTGCCGGTTCTGATGGGGGAGAGGAGGAGAAAAGATGGAGAGGGTGAAGCGGGTGACGCACGCCAACTCTCTGGCCGGCGGCCGATCAATACAGACACACACGCACGCGCGCTGCACCGTCGGCCAAACTAGGAGAGCGAAAACGTCAGAGGGAAATGAGGGAGGTTTGTCCAAAAAAAGACCGTTTACCCGTGGACACGAGCATGCGGCCGTATACGAGGCCGCGCTTTACTAACAACTCGAAAGTGGAAGCCGGCGGCGCTCTGGCCCCGGGGTCGTAACGCCGGCCCGCTCCAGAAGCGGCGGCAACGCCTTAACACCCCCTCCCCCTTCGCCCCTCTCTCTCTCTCCACCCGCCACAGCGGCGTAACGGGATTACGGTGCTCTCTCTTGAGCCTGCGTGCACGGCTGCGGCTTAGCGCGACGTCGGGGGTCGATGGTTTGGCCGTTAACACGTAGGTGAAGAAAACAAGAAGCTTGCAAGCGCAACGAGATTAGCGTCAGCGGGAGCCTCGCGGACCATATACCATCTACATTTCTTTTTTTCGGAACTCTTATACTTATTAGAGAAATCGCCTGTGACGGACAACTCTTTCCGGCGGCCTTTCTTCAGGTGGATTACATGAAGAGGCGGACACATGCGACTAATCGCAATGTCCATGTATATAGCTAACTGAAGAGGGTTATTAAATATTTAATTATTCAATTTGGGGTGCCTGTCGCGATTGCCAAACCGAAGCCGATCAGCGGTGAGGACTATAGCACCACTTCCCGAGATATCCCCGCCTGCGGAGAGAAAAGTTGTGACGAGGCAGAGAGAAGCACGACACGTATGTAAAATATGCACTTCTGGTTACTATAATCACGCTGTCACTCACAGTGCATAGCACATACCTATTCTGGACGATTGGCCGAGAATAGAGAAGCCCAGATATATAAACAGCCGTTGAACATGACGCGCTTCCCATCTGATTAGGCGATCCGCCTACCGAAGACTATGAGCCTACACCATACGCACGTGTTCTATCTCGCGATTGAAGGCGCCATCACGCCGAACAAACAATACACCGACAAGGCTCACATCTGTAACACAATAAACATGCCTACTGCCCCTATCCTGCCAACCTACCACACTTCCCTGCCTCCCTCTCTCATTTACACACACACACACACACACACACACACACACACACACACACACACACACACACACACGCACACACACACACACACACACTTTCTCCCGGCCGCAGTTATCAGAGCCGCGCGTGAACGTCAGAGGCACCCGGCTCTCACGCTCACTTCGCTGTAACGCGAGTCACAATCGCTGCCACTTCGCTGTCGCGGGAAACGCAGGGGGGGGGGGGGCGCTCTCGAGTACGAGCAACGAAAAAAAACGAGCTCAAGTTGACAGCCGAGAGAAACGGGATACGTCGCGGAAAGCACTGACGAATGCGTTCTCCACGAATATGAGCGACAAAATATAGCGGGGCTCGGTGTACAGATTACAACGGTGGGATGAAAGCATCGGCAAAGTTGGTTTCTCGTTTTCGCACTAAGGTACGAAGAGGAAATAAGGGCACAGCTCGTTTTTTGTTTTTTAGCAGTTCTAGCTTGTATTACGAAACGCATTACCCTTTAGGGAAGTTTGGGTTACCGAGACGGTGAACAGCAGCAACAACGAAGACAGCGACATCTCGTGATAACTGGTTCAACCACAACTCGCTGAACCAGTTTTTGTGTTACGTGGGTGCTATCGCGAAATAACATTTTAACAACGCTGCTCTCGTTTAACTATTACGTCGCTGTCGACACGTTACGCGAGCAGCTCGACAGAATATTGGTAGTTACTGCACTAACCGTTGCGTCCCCTTTCGTTAAACGATGCGCACACAGCTAGGTGGTGCCGCCAACTCGCAGCCGGCTCATTACAAGGCCGCTCAAGTTTGCTACGTCTCCGGTAACCTGCTTTTGCGCAAGAAAGCAATAAGTTTACAGGCGGGCTAAAACTCCCTAGTTATAGCAACACATACCGGCGCAGTGCTGGAGGACGACATCGGAGACAAGAAACGGGTCACGAGAGCGTGACATCCCCCACCCCTCAAATTACCACCGGGCTGCAAAAAAACGCCCCAATATGACGGACTGGCAACGCTGCTTATCCAGAAGTCGCCTAGCGACTATGAAGCCGGCTCACATATGCTGCATTCGCCCTGGCAGAATTACGGCTCCGGCAGAATCTACCGAGTCCACCCCCAACCCCCCTCTTCCCCCCGTTACAAAACCGACAACAAACCAAAAGCTGACGCGACGAAAGACCCGGCGTATATATATATATATAGTGTTAACCCAACAACCTCGAGAATCCAAAGCCTTGGTAGAAGCGGAATATAAACCCGCTGCTGTCAGCCGAAAAACCTGACTAATAGTCCCTTCTTTGGTCCAGAAAACAAAATAACCTTGCGCAGACAGTTAGTTAGGCCTCGCACGCCTTGTCTGGCCCGCCCCGCGGCCGAGATTTCGCCTAGCGAGCGAGCCATCTCCGCAGATGGGTCGAGCGAGGCATCAGAGCGCGAAGTCGGCAGATGGGAGGAGACACATTCTAGAGCACAACATATGCGCGCGCCAGCCCCCCCCCCCCCCCCTCCTCCCCTACCGTACTCCCTTCCCCTCCCCCCCTATTCCCCCCCCCCTCTTTCTCACGGGAATGCAGAATATAACCTCGATTCCCCGAGACGACGACGAATGCTTCGCCGTCGGTTCTTTCCTTCTTTACGAGTCTGGTTTACAATCAGAAAGGAGATGCCGCATGATATATATGCATATATATAGCACGCGCGAACAATAAAATGTACGAAGACCTTGATGCGAATACAATTTCCACTTTATGGTACTGGAGTCGTCGCTTGTACCACGGATTTGCGGAACGGGTGGCGTCCAAACCTACGGCCCAGTGGTGGCGCCCTCTGGATATGCAGATGCGGATCTTTAAGGCTACGCTTTTCGCTGGTTGCATGCGGCGGAAGCGACTGCTAGAGCCGGAAATACGTCACAGACGTCGGGATCCGGACACCCCCGATACCGGGTTACCGAAGGCATGCGCGGCAGTGGGAACGCCGAACAGCCACATCATGGGACGCTTTTGTTGCATCACAACGTGTCGGAACCATTTTTGTGTTACATAGGTGTTCTCGTCGAGAGAGAGAGAGAAAAAAACATCACGCGAACGATCATGCCACTGCCGCCACAAAAGCGGCGGCATAGAAGTTACAATAAGTTTAACAGATCTGTGTACACTTTGGTTGAACTATGCACCTCCAGGTGGCGCAGTGAGACGTGTGGCAAGGTCAAAGTTCAGTACGCGTCTGCTGCAGCAAAATTCCGGAGACGACGGCATTCACCATTCAAGAGCCTTAGTAAAAGCACACCATCCAGAAGCGCTGGGTTCAAAGTGAATGGGAACATTAACTGGTCGGTAGGTCGAAATAAACAAGACGTTTAAGATATCCCCGGGAAAAAAGCAGGAAGGACATCGAAGGACTAAGCATGGTTACAGGCCCAAACAACTACCTGCATAGAAGGTACTATCAAGCATACATTCAAACGCGAAGACGACGTGGTTGATCATAACTACCGTTACGCGTAATTACGTGGAAGTGTATCCTCTCCGTACGGCTCCGAAGCGAGGAGCACACTTTTAGGTGTACGCTTTGGAGTCTCAATAAAGGCACTGTTACAAATGCAGGTGAGCCTGGAAATGGAACAACGCATTGTAGTGTTTTCGGAATTTTTCGCGTTTCAATTTACGCCTACAGTACAAACATCCCGTACAACTCGTTGGCAGTCGATTATGCTCTTTTACAGCGCACGCAGACGACACACCAATGCGTCGTCTGCACCGTAAACTGGTATACAGGATAAAGCAGCGGACGTACTGCATACACGATGGCGAACGCTGATCGCAAGGTGAAACATGGTGGCGCCTCGTATCTACAATAGCACAGATTGTTTTTACGCGACGTTATGGACGCAGGTCCTAACCATGCTAGTAAACCCAACCTTGCCAGTTCACGATGAAGCCAGTGCACCATTTTATCTCGCGTGCAATGTTTTGCTTTCTTTTTCGAGGGTAACCGCTTTTCGTCGGATTATCACTGCCGTAAACTTGTCGCTGAGAGCAAAACGCGCCTGTCCAGCTGTCACGTTTCTTGTTTACGCGGCTTTTCTCGACGTGTTTAGAGAACCCCCCAAGATGGCGGCCGCGATTACCGTCAACGCACAAGACGCCGCAGAGAACGGTTAGACGCAAAAATTAAATGACACAACACGACTGCGATGGAGTACAGACGCGAGACATGGGACGTCCGTCGCATCGGTGCTTAAGCACAACAGAGAGGCTTTCCCCGCAAAACGAAATAAAACACGGGGCCGCTACTGCGACGTGTGGACAAGCGACAAGTCACGAAGGTTCTTTTTTATAACGCGTGGCAGTCGCAGAAAACACGCCGCATATATATATCCCCTCCCGTAGTATACGAGGTGGTGATGTAAAAAAAGATCATGCAATCTGTTATCGAACAGACGCCAGATCACGTATCATACCCTTTTCCCTCTCCTCGCTCAACTGGTCAGACCAGACTGAATCCTTTCGCTGTCGCCGCGCTTTTTTTTTTCTTTTCTTTTTTTGCCGTCTTCGGCGACGACGGAATTCAGCGCAAGGGGGGGCAATCTATTATACTCCCTCCAGGTTTGCGCCGGCCGACCACCACGCGTCAATTACGCAAGAGTATCTCTGCAGAACACGAACCTTCCACCTCCCCCCCCCCCCTCTTCCCTGTTTATGACGGGCGTGCTGTCAACTGAGGACACGGCGCGAGCCAGACCCACGATTTTTCAATTTGCAGGCCGCCGGAATTAGGCGTGTTATGGAATGGGAAAATGACATTACTGCGACCTCGGGGTGAAACTCCCTCGCCAGCTGTGCGCTGACGCCGGCTACACCGTGCATGTGACGATGTCGGCGAAGAGCTTGTCTGGAGAGAAACAGGTTTCACTAGTAGAGATAGAGAAAGTGCTGAAGGTGCCCACGCCCGGTCGCGATTTTTCCGAGCGATATAAATTATCGCGCGGCGGTCCGGGTAATGGAAGCACCGCCTTGTAGGTTGCGGTTCTTTACGTTAACAAAATTAGGCCAAAAGATATCTTGCGAAAGGGAAATAAGAATGTCAGGCTGTTCTGCGATTAGCTAAGACCCACATTGCATTTCCTTGAATTTTCTTTTGTTTCGCCAAAGGACACTCGAACGTTAGCAATAATTTTTTTGCAAGATGGGACATACAGGGTTGCAACTCAAGTGGCGCGTGAACAAGGAAAGAACTCACGTGGGGAGCGTACAACTGTTTTAAGCAACGTTACTTCGGCAGCTGAGGTCCAATGCTCCGAAGCTGCCGAAATTTTCACCACCTAGGGCTGTTTAACGTGCACACAAGACAAGCCATACGCAAGCTTTTTTTTTTTTTTCGCATTCAGTCCGTCCCCATCAGAGTGCGACCACCAGAGTCGGGGATCACACCCGCGACCTAGTGCTTGACGGTACAACGCCACAACTACTGAACCAGCGCGGCGGGTTGCAGAACAGCTGTTCGTAGTAATTAAGTTAACGAAATCAGAAAGATCGAGTCTGCCATTTTGTTGCTGTTACGTCCGCGTGCTGCTCTTTTTTTTCTCTCTCTTTCTCGCGGTTGGCTTGACAACAATGACAACCAAAGTTTCACTCGGTCCAATGATGCCGCGCTCCAGCTTCAGTGTGTCGAGGCCTCTCACGTGGTCATATACACAAGTACCGACTAATTATAAGAATGTCACGTCACAGTACACGTCGCAGTTAGGTGTAACCTCCTCAGGCTAGCTTTTCGGCACTGCAGACAGCCTGGCTGCCGATCAATTAAGGAAGGGCAGCGTTCCGAACAGGTATGGACAGGCGATTGACTCGCTACACGCACTGCGGGCCGCCATCTGCTCCGATCGGTGCCGACAGCCGGCAATATTGGGCCCCGCCGGCGCTCTCTTTAGGAGTGTCGCGCGCTGTATTATTTCTCGGCGGCATCTCTCGCAACGCTCACCAATGACAACTCACGGGCTAATCGAGATAGCAGTTCAGCGATTCTCCGCGGTAAGCGCAAAGTGAATAGGCCTCGTCGAACGCGAGCGATTGGCAATCCATCGCGCGCCGCAAGCCAAACATCTGACACACACACACACACACACACACACACACACACACACGCGCGCGCGCACACACACACACACACACACACACACACACACACACACACACACACACAAACATTCCTCGCGCCACCACGCGGCAACACAACTCTCAGCGCCGTGACTGTGACCTTGACACCACCGCAAATGTTTCCTAGCCGACACCATCCGGACACGCAGGCGCAATGAAAGCGAGGAAAGAAAGCAGAAGTGTAAGTAAATAAGGTCTGTAAACGCGTGACCATACCTCGTAGACTAAAGGCACTGCGACTGCGTGAGACCTTAGAGCGGCGTTCACCCATCTCGGATGCGCAGAGTCGGCGGCGACTGACAGCGCAAGTACGCCAGCAGAGACGTCGACGTCGACGCTTCGTTCAGGTCGGGGCGCCCGCAGCAGCACAGGCACGGCAGCAGCCTTCGGCCAACGGTCGCCGCTAGCATCCGAGGAGCGGCACGCCGACAGAGGGGCCGGAGCGCAAGCCGCAGGCGCCATTGGTCATTTCTCCGTACCGAGCGAACTTGGCACCAGAGAGAGCCGCGGCAACGGCAGAAACCGAGAAGAGACACCACGTCGTAATCGTCGCTTAACGAGGAGCGATCTCGGCTCGCTTGCCGGTGGAATGAGGCGGCGGGGGCCAAAATACGACACAAGGCGGCACACAGCCCCCAACAGACACTGCGGCGTTGATCGAAGAGGCGGGCCGCCGGGCCGGAGGAGCGAAGCCCGAAATTCCGACGGCGCTTTCTCTTTCGCAGCGCAGGACGTTGTTGGACTCCGACGCGGCACGGAAACAGGCGGACGGGAAAAGAAGCACGACGCAGGGACAACCAGAGCACTCGCTAAGCGGACTTCCCACTGACACCACGCCACCAGCAGCACACGGCGCACAGCCTGCCACGGCAGTCAGTCGATCGGATCGTAGCAGCGCTGGAACGCGTCACCGATGAAAAAAACAACGCCTCGCGCAGCGCACGCGCGAGAGAGAGAGAACGGTGCGCTCTCCTTCCTCCTCTCTCTCGACCGCAGCGAGAATTCTGCGGATGCCGCATAGAGGGCGGCACATGCGCAGCGACGGCGACAGCAGACGAAGCGCGCGGTGGCACCGCCCATAGCGACGGCCGCGCCCCTGTCGGCAGACCCGCGAACCGCAACGTCGTACGATAACGAAACCGGCGACGAGAAGGGGCGCGTTCACTGGGCACGGCCTCCAAGATCAGATCAGAGCGGCCCGGCAATCTCGGATGCCATGCTGTTTAGTATTGGGCGTGTTGGGACGTTCTTTTACGGGCAACACCACGTTTCAAACTCGAACGGTCCCGTGAAAGACGATTACGGTCAGTAAGGTTAGTGCACAGTATAAAGTTAAATCCACTTCTTTTCACAATTGCTGTCGATATGCTATTTACGTTTTACTTCTCAGAAATTATTTTATATGCTCAACACTTTGTAAGATACGTAGAATAAGTAGTTCGATTTTTCTGGTACACCCAACGTTAAGAACACGTTTTACGTACTCAGCACAGATTAATTAAATATTTCACACTTACAAAGTTCCGCGGTACCGAAGCTTCAAGTGGCCGGGAACTCAACCCTCAGCATCGCGATCAACAACAGAACACCCTAGAGTGGAGAAATAACGGATGGCGCTGGGGTTGTTGTCCAACCACTGTTGCGATCTGGATGCCACCTGTCGGAAGCACTGAATATTATATCCGCGTCGTATAGACAAAAAAAAAAAAACTAACGAAAAGCCGTCATGAAAAAAGCATTATATCTCGAAGGTTTCGTGAGCTAGCAATGAACAATAGGACAATACGAAATTCTGATTATTCCCATTCTGTTGCATGTGCCATCGTTTTGATGCATAGTAGGTCTCTCTTTCCGTTAACATTCGCGTTACGATGGCTTCGCGTGACGAAATTACTGTCTCCATCTCAACTTCGATTAAAAATTCTTGTAACTTACGTAACCACCAATGCTCTTCATACTTTTCCTTATTTTTTTTCGCCACTGCAAAATGTACTCCAAGACGGGTCTCCACACCAGCATCGGCTATTTTTTCCATCACATCCTAGCGCAATGTGTATGTACACATTGAGGCAAACAAAAACGATATGAACACGAAACACACGCCTACGCCCGGAGAGTGAGCGCGTGTATGTATGTCTGCCTCCCTCCCTCCCTCTCTCTCTCTCTCTCTCTCTATGTGTGTGTGTCGGGGTACAGCGTTCTCCAATGCGGCAAAACCAACCTCCCACGCGTAAGGACAGTCGAAGAACCGAGTGGCGAAGTTGATGGAGAAGGAGAAAGGATATCGGAGACGCAAGAGGGAGAGGGAGGGAAGGAGTGTGCGTTCTCATATCGTATTCCGAGCGATGCCCACAGGCTTTGGCGGCGGGAAGAGAACAACGCACAAGAGAAGAGATTGATCGAAGTCGAGTCCGGCGGGAACGTGTGCCTTTCTCGGATACAGCCCGGCGAAGCCATCTACCAACTATAGAGCCGCGGTCGCTCCTGAGAGAACCTCGTTCAACCAAGACCGTGGGGGAGTATATATATGAAGGCAAGAAGAGAAGCAGCGTTACCGTAAAGCCTCGAATTTAAGGAGGCGCCAAAGAGAAACAATAAATCCCTTGGGATTGATAAGGCGTTTGTTCAAAAACGCCCCTTTAGTTAATTTCGCATTATTACCATTATGATAACTAGCCTTACCAGAGGAAAAACTATGCCAGAACTTGGCACGCCAAGTCTCGCGTGTATGCTTCCGCATACTTTGAGATTCAGCGATTCTAGCGTACTTAGAATGTGGTCACTGCGACGCCTCACCCACCGCAGTATAGCTTGATGGCGCATGGCGTTCCGCTACTGAGCTCAAGGTAGCGGGCTCAAAACCGGTCGCACTCCAGCGGGGGCGGAATGAAACAGAACATCTTGCTCGTATGTTTAGATTTAGGTGCACGTTAAAGAACCAAAGGCGGCCAACGTTACCCTCGAAACCCCTCCCCCTTCTTCCCCATCCCCATCCTACCTGCAACGGCGCGCCTCATAATCTAGATCGTGCTTTTGGCACGTAAAACCCACCGATTCAATCTCTAATGTTCATTTGTTTTACATGCCACACGAAGTGCAAGCAGCTGTTTGAAGGTAGATCAGTCACGGGGCATCGGCGAAAGAGGGACGAATGAAAAGGTCGTATAGCATGGGGGCGGGCGCAGAGTCGAGAGAAACACGGTATACTGCTTGCCCGTACAGCGGAACAACATCAAACCGCAGCCGTGGACGACGGCGGCGGCGGGGATTCGCTTATATATCGGAGGCCACTTCCTTTCCAATCCAGCCGTATACACACGCACCCCGGCATGCTTTCGCAGAGGAAGACGGAGGAGCGGCGCAGAGGCATCGTCTTGTTTCTATGTTTGTTTTTCTTTTTTTATTTCTTTCTTTCTCTCTGTCTACCGCGCCGTTTCCATTCTTCGCCACGCCGAAATGGCGCGGCCCACACGAGATCGCTCTCTTCGATGTATAAGCGAGCAGCCGTGTAGCAATCGGGCCAATCCGTGCACACAAAGAAAAAAGAAAAAAAAAAGGGGGGGGGGAGAGAATGAAAGGACAACGCCATCGACGGAAAAGCAAGAAATAAATACTCTCTCCACTGTTACTCAAAAGACCAGCGGTACTCAAGGTTACTCAAAGGCCAGAGTATCTCGCTACTAAAGTAAATAACGTATAATATAAAGTGTAACAGTAAGCAGTAATAGTGCTTTCATAGGAAACGAGTGATCTAAGTATAAGTATGGTATACATGTAGCGGCAGATCCAATGTCAGAAGAATTGTAGGATAGCAAACTGGACTCAGTCTGGTTAACCTCCCTGCCTTTCCTTCTCTCTCTGCACTGTCAGAAAGTACACTGCAGTGGCAGTAGTATCACCTCGTAGTGGTACTACTAGTAGGTACCAGCTTCTACTACCAAGTAGAAGCAGGCCTCTCGACCTGCTATTACTTGATTACGACGCTGATGCTGCTACTTCAACCATAGCTAGTGCCCACCATTGCAATCATCCCAACCACTACTACTTGCCACGGCCCGGTAATACCACTACCGCCGCTGGTGCTACCGCGCCCACAACTAAAACTGCCTAACAGTATCTGCTGCTACTACTACCATAATAACCAGTTCATTATATGCCCTATTCGTTCGGCTCGCTGAAATAAAACAGAAAAGAAAAACTGAAAGGAAGGCCTCGAACATGCTGAGATACCAAAACAGAAAAGGAAAATAAAAATGAAAGGAAACCCTCGAAGTCGGCGTACGCAGTAGCAGGTAAAGTTGCGCAACGTCGTTCACTACGAGGAAACCTGCTCGCTCTCGCCATACCGTAAAGAAAAGAAAGTAAGAAAGGAATAAAGAAAGGAAGAACATTACACCGACAAAAAAATACGAGAAACAGGTGAAACCGCGACGGCTAAGCGAAAAAAAAAAAAATCACGCGGGAAAGAAGACTCGCCTCGACAGAGAACACGAAGAAATTGAAACGGCCGTGCTCAGCCCGGAATGCTCTCCCATGCGTTCCAAGCCGTAGGAAAAGCGGCAACCCGTGCCTAAAGCGAGGCTGGCGCGGTGAGAGGAAGGATTCGCCACGCGAGCGTGCGTGCGTGCGTACGTACGTGCGTACGTGCGTAAGCAAGAACCAAAAAAACTTTTGCGTAAGACGGTGGGCGGGCGGCCGGGCGGGCGACGCCAGCGCACGCGTAACGCAAATGAATCGAAGAGGAACCGTCACGCCCCCGGACAAGGTCACGGTCGCACGACAATGTGTGTAACTGGGACGCAGAGGAGGAGGAGGAGGAGGAGGAGGAAAGGAGTACACGCGCGTGCGCCACTACTGCGTGCTCGTATGGTCTCCCAAGGCACCGAGAAGCGCCGTGGAAGCGTGGAACATAACTCACGCGCCACACAGACGGGCGCGAAGCGGCGGACGAGGCAGCGGGCCGACTGCGAAAGGAAAACGGACGAAACTCGACATAGCGAAATCCCCGACTTAGCGAATTCTTCTAAAACGAAAGGCACTGCTTGCTAGCAGCAGCCGCCGAGGGTTACGGGTTACTCGTACTTTAAGCCACCTGTCGTGTTTTAAGTGTATGTACACGAGCTATATATATATATATATATATATATATATATATATATATATATATATATATATATATATATATATATATATATATATATATATATATATATATATAAATATATATATATATATATATATATATATATATATATATATAATAAATGCGGCCGCCGTGGCCGCGATTCGATCCCGCAACCTCGTGCTTAGCAGTCCAACACCAAAGCCGCTAAAGCAACCACGGCGGATTACACGAGCAATATTATACACACGCACACACACACACACACGTTCTCTTTTTCTTTGGAAACATTCAACACACACCGAATGGTTGCCGGGAATCGAAACGGCCAAGCTCGATGCTCGAGGTCGCGCAGCGGACAACTAAAGAAGACTGTGCTTCAAGCAACCGCAGCGTCTACATGCTACAGCCCCTAAGGCATAATACAGCTAAACAAGATGGCGGCGCGACAGCGAGCGGCCAGAGAGCAGCACACCCGCAGGAAAGCGGAGCCCAACGGAGACAAACGTGCGAAAGAAGACAAAGTAGAACAAAGGTTCGTTGCAGCCTCCAACCGGCTCGCACAATGGTGCGGACAGCAAGTAGCAGATAGCAACAGGAGACCCGGCGACAAGAATGATTACTGCATAGAGAATGAGCTCAAAAAACAAAGAAAAACAAAACACGGGTGTCTAGCGCTCGGTTCAACACCCGAGCCGGACAGTGCACTAATGCGGCACTGGCGACAGAGAGAAAAAGCAAAGGTGTGTCTCAGCCGAGAGCGAGTGTGTGTGTGTGTGTTTGTGTGTATGTGTGCGCGTGATTGCGTGCGTGTGTGCGTGCGTGTGTGTGTGTGTGTTTGTGTTTGTGTGTGCGTGTGCGCATGTGTGCATGCATACACGCCAATACCAGAGAAGCCCGCAATGCAAAAAAGGGAATGAGAAAGGTGCCTTGCACACACCGAGGAGAGGAGCGACAGATTGTTCCAAAGTAGGAGCGGGACAGAGGGGGCGGAGGGGTGTTGAGGAGGGGAAAGGGAGAGGCTGGAGTATCGTGTTAGCATGAATGAGACGGCGAACGAGATACGGCGGCCATTAATCAAGACCTCGACATGGAGCACCAGGCAACGGCGACGCGACCCCTTTCGCGTATGCTCAAACCTTAACTAATACCGTGCAGCGCGGTGGAAGCTATACACCCCAGGCGCCGGCTAAATCAGAGCCCGGGTTACCGACAGGCGCTCCTCCTGTCGATCTCCTTCCTCTGTACGTTGTTGACTTACGCTCCTCTTCTAATAGCTACGAAACTAACTATCCTAGCAGGAAGGAGTTCCGAGAATCTCATTTGCATCGGAACGGTTCACGGTTCAAAAACTACAACATTCCTACTAAAATAAGCACTCTGAGAACGCGTAGTTTGCACCGTTAACTTCTAAAACGTAAGTTCCATGCACAGCAGTCCTGAAGTCTCGGTTACTTTTGGCTGCGTCTAGAGATACCAGGTTCATCGAAGCAGGCGACTTCTAATTCGTATGGGGAATGATGAAAACACACACACACACGCACAAACACACACACACACACACACACACACACACACACACACACACACACACACACACACACACACACGCACACACGCACACGCACACGCACACGCACACACACACACACACTGATGTACCTTCAATACGGGTTACCGTGACAGAAGGATAACAGGGTGGTCTCACAGCCGGGAGGCAGTGCGGTTGCAAACAAGCCCGCGTACCGTGCATTGGACGCACGTCAAGGAATCGAGCACGGTACCACATTACGGCGTGCCTCGTAATCAGATCACGTAGTTATGGCACGCATAAAACGCAAGAATTTATTACAGTTTGCACGACGCATCGTAATGGTCGACGTACCAGCCTAAGTCTTCGCGCGTGCATCGTTCCGACACTGCCGCGGCTATAAATTACGCTGACATGGGGGCGTAAGGCTATATACATTGCACACGCGCGCAGCAGCGGGGTTAATTACGAGTAAACAAAACTCGGCAAAAAATAGCACGAACGCACGCAACGAGCTTGAATCGCACTGTGCGCTTATACGTGAATAGTTCTTTACAAAATGTTGAGAGCAATATATGCGAAAGAGAAAACAACGCCCACTTTATTATTTCTTTTTCTTTTTTTTTTCGGCGCTCGCCGAGAACGCGGGCGACTTCAAGCAGCGGAGCGATAATGAAGAAAGCTATAGTGACACATGATACGGATTGTTTTATTATAGAAACTGCGTGTATTCCAGTGGCGCGCGGAATACGAACGAACTTTGTCTCAATAGACCAGTGAAGCTCGTTCGATGGACGTTTTACTGCCTTCGCCTATCGAGGTCCACAGCTTCAGTATGAAAACGTATCACCTGTCCACGGGCCAGGCTGTGTAGAATTGGCCACGTATAACTCGGACGGTGACTCCAACGCGAGTGCCGTCAAGAAATAAAAGAAATAGGGAAGAAATAAGAATCGCTCGTCGTTCGTCGGCACCTGAAAATAGTCCGCGCTTCGGTGTAACCTGCTGCTGCGTTGTACGCGCCCCCCCCCCCTGTTTTTTGTTTTGTTCATTCGAGAAAGCGAAGGTGGCCATTTCCAGCAGCTCCACACCCCTTACACACACACACGATTCAGCGCAGAACGATGACAGCGGCACAAAAATGGCCATAAACACACACGGGCATGCGATTCAAACAGACGCTTCACGGCCGCTGTTCAACGACGCGCGACGCGATTTCAAAAAAAAAAAAAAAAAGCGGCTCGTTCTCCGTATTCGGACAGTTACGAACGCGCTAAGCAGTGACGATTTCTTTCTTTCTTTGCTCCTTTCAAGAGCTTCATTCGTGTATGTGCCCAAAAGAATGACGCCAAGGGTAAAAAATAAGATAATCATAAAATAGAAAAAAAGAACGACAAACAGTAAAGGCATGCAACAAGTTTACTGATGACTTCTGGCACTCCCTAACGCACAGACATGTGAAAACAGCGGGAACAGGAACAGACGGAAAGCAGACGAAACTCAAGTGACAAAAACAAGAGAGAACAAAACGACGTCGTCTGTTCGAACGAGCACCTAACAGCCAGGCTGGCGAAGTATAGCAACACAGCCGCCGTGCGCGGATTTTACGAGGCCGTTGAATGTGCTGGGAGCGCGTCGCTGACAGCGTCGTATATACCGCAGGCATTGTTGCGTGGAATGCGCTGATGCGCGGACGAAGGCGTGCCAGCAGAAGACACACCACGTTTGACGGCATACATTATTCATTTATTATTATTTAACACGCCGCGCTTAAAGAACCGTTGAAGGCATGACTGCATAGAAGAGCCAGCGGGGGGGAGCCAGACGCGAGGCCCTACGCAGGCGCCATCTTGCGTAGCCTCCCACCCAGCTGCGGAATGCGCAGATCCGCCCCAGACGACGAAATGCTCGGCGAGCAGCCAAGGCAACCAAACCGTTCGAGAGAGAGAGAGAACGATTCGGCAGTTAGCGACGAGAACCACGCTTCACCGCCCATTCCATGCGCACACATTGCAACATCAAGGAAGTCGACGTTTCTTCCGCGTTTTTTTCTTCTCATGCGGGAACGCATATGGCGACATTTCTTTTTTGCTCCTTCCTTTTTTTACTGCGAACGGAAGATACAGTAACTCCTCTTTATAACGAAATCATCGAAACATAAGGAGTTCGTTATAACCGACAATTCGTTAAAAGCAGAGTCTCGAACGAAGTCATTGTAACGGCGCTCACTGCATTTCCACAGTATCACGCAACGTGAAACGCCAACTATACTTACCCCCGTATGCAGAGATGCAACTTAAGTCGAAGCACATGCTTGACTTGATCCGAGTGACGCCTATCGGGAACGTGCCGAAGGAAACGCAATGAGCGTCTTTGGGCACGTTAACGCCAGCCGTCATCTAAATCAAGTCAAGCATGTGCTTCGACTTAAGTTGCATCTCTGCATACGGGGGTTAGTCCTGGAGAAAATAAAAACAAATGTATATAATGTTATATAATGTCCCTCCCTCCTATATTCGACCGGGACCAATCCTCTTCAGTCGCGATTCTCGCATTTGTGGACGCGAATTTCATCTTGCCATTTCTGTCCAGCAGTAGCAATTGGTGAATAAAATAAAACGAAAACTGAGCTGCGGGTAGAATGACCACTGTGCTTAACCAATGTTACACAGTTTACTTCAGACTGCAGAGTACTGCTGTACGTGCCCGCTTTACTAAAGGTACGTACTACCACTGCGTTTGACGGAATGACACACGTGCTGCGTTACGTAAGCAACGGCGAAGTACCAGTTTTTCCTTCCTCGTAATGCGCAAAGCCAATACTTGTACAAGTGGTTTGGCCCGGTGGTTCTTATCTTTCTTTCTACGAGTAAAAAGCGACATTATACTAACGACTGTAGACTTAGTTGAAATTTAACTACACTGTTGACGGATCCCCAGAAAAGTGCGTAAGGATATTCCTACCATTTTTGCTTCCGCTCAGAGGAGTTTGTGTCACCTTATATAAAATGACGCGACTGATATATTTGCGGTTACTGATTCAATGGGGGGAGGAATGCAAAAACGCCCTTGTACTTATATTTAGATGCACGCCAGAAAAACTCCAGGAGGCCAAAATTAATCCAGAGCCCTTCAATGAGGCATGCGTCATAATCAGACCGTGCCTTTGCTACGTACAACCGGAAGACTTAATTTCAATGTATTCATTCGCAGGGAATCGTAATTCGACTGAAGGACTACAGTACGCGTTATCCGAGTAAGTAACGAGTAAGAGCAAGCCCGCCAGCCGAGACGAGACGGAACGTGCTGGGGCAAGGGGAACAAAAAATTGACATTACCAACAGCCCCCCCCCCTTTTTTTGTCTTTTTCTTGCCAAAACGTGGCGGGCATCAATCAAGTCTGGCGCGCCAGGCAGCCGGGCGCTATTTTTACAGCGGGCACATCTGTCACGAGTTTATCGGTCGCACTAACGCAACCGAGGAGTGCGTACCTACGCCAAAAAAGAAAAAGAAGGAAGAAAGAACGAGAACGGAAGAAAACCAAGCAATGAAGGCAAGCGAGCGCAAGAAGGGGGGAGGGGGATGGAAGTGCCCCTGGAAACCCGCATGCATTGCTCGGCGTTCTAAGTGCGCAGAAAGGAATTCAACCCTACCTGGGTTGCCACCAGGGGTCGTCCTCGGATTCCCGTTTCTAAAGCTTTACCCACTCCTACAGCCTGTGCAGGGACTCTCTATCCAGTATACTTCAACTCGCGAGGCGTTTGCAGCACTGCGGAAGCTGCAGGATTCCTTAGCCAATAGGAAGGCCGGCCCTCGAGATGTGCTCATCCGCGTCCCGTCGTCTGCTCAGCGGTTGCCGAATTCGCGGTGTATACGACGTGCACGCGTGAACGTCCTAACATGTCACGTGTCGCTGTAACGTATCGTGCACCAAGCAGCAGCAGCAGCAGCAACTACAACAACAACAACCAACAACAACAACCAACAACAAAACTAATCCTGCCATCAATCAGACAGTTAAGCCCGGAACTATGTTCTGCCGCGCAATCATAGTGCCTGTGCGCCCTTCGCGCCTTCGGAAGCGCTGCAAAAGAATTGCAGCCTCGATGTCCTCCTCGCCCGCCTCTGGAAGGAGGAGGTGCGCGTTGAAGCACACTACCCTCTCTCCAGTTTGGAAAACGATTTCCCGGAACTAACGAGGTAGTCGTGAAATGTCGATCTGGTGTGATTTTAGGGTGCACTCACTCGATTGGCCTTTAAGGATCAGTTTCGTAAATTACTGAGAATAACGCTTCCTGCGAGATGCTAAGATGAGATTATGAGGCAGGCTGTAGTGGGGGGGGGGGGGGGGGCGATTAAATTAGGCCACCCGCTGGATTCTTGAACGCGCATCTATATCTAAGTATATGAACATTTCTTTACTTTTATTGGTTTTTCTTTTCTTTTTGCATTTCTTCGCGGCTGGGAATCAATCCCCTGCGACCTGAGGGTGTGGCCCTTTCTTTTAGCGCTTGTGGCATTGGGCGAGCAGAGCTATACAATGTGGTTGACGATATCATCTGGCTCCTCAGCCTGGGCGGCTAATTTTGAATCCATAACAGGAAAGTAATCGTAAGTTGCAATCCAAAGCAAAAGCAAGCGTAGGTAACCTTATACACACGCTTTAAAGCGACGCTTTCATGAGTGAACATTACTTGAAAGTTTTAATAATGAAGCTGGGTAAGTTCATACAAGATCTTTGCACCGACAAATGATAGGGAACGTTGACCGTATTTGCATTACGAGTTCTCGGCAAGTTGAATTCATTACGTTTCAGTCTGCCCAGTATCCCTTGGTATCAGAAACGCTCTGGACCTTATACTCCCACTCCAAGATGCGTTTCTCCTCGGACTCGGTGCCCGTCAACTGAGTGCAGTCAACCAACTATAGCGTAGACGCAAAACCATTCCAGCCGGCGGCCTGAACCCGGGGTCGAACGACCAGGCGAGGAGAGAGCAGTGGCCGATGAATGATCGAGAAGGCTACAGCAACGGGAACGCCATCCCCCCACCCCCCACTCCCCTTCTGGGGGCACATTTATATTCCCCGCAGCCCAGGGTGCCATTTTTAGACAGCGATCGTACGACGACCGTCTAGTCGGGAAGGCCATCAGCCGCTCCCTGCGTATGCTAGACAGGCAGATCGGAAGGGGACGCCACGTGACCATGACCGGCTGTCCTCTGTGCATGCCAATCCTGTCCTTATGGTGACCGAAAACTTTTTTTTTCTTATGCTCCCGAGGGGTTCACCAATTAACAGTACGCGGGCCATAATCGAGTGTTCATAGGTACCTATATCACCTAACATATACGGTATACTTTCGTTCACGGTGCAGTTTGGACCAAAATTTAAGGAAGAAGAAACTTTTTCACTTGGGTGCCACCGCACTAGTAACGTAAACGGAAGTCTAGGGAAGCGTTGACGATTGGAAAGTTTGAGAATTCACGCACCCGCACACACTCACGTCTACCCGAATATCGTGTCAGCGCAAGGAACTGCGCAGCCGCCTGGACATTAACACTTCCTGGCTTCTCTCGTACTACCTTTCTGGCCACCTTTGGTACTCGCGGTCCGTGCTACACATTAGAAGAACGTCTACTGCCGATCCCGTTACGCATAATGCCAGCTATAATTAACCCATCCAGGCTCAAAACCTCGAGTTTGGAATGCGTAGAGTCGGGGAAGCACAGCCATAACCAAAGCCAGAGTAAAACACGCCATCCCTATACGCGGCACCGGTGGGAGCGCGCGCGCAAGCTTCCCCGACTTAATTTCCAGCTGCTTCTTGCGAAACCCGGGAAACGTAGCGGGGCGCCGGGAAAGGGTTAAGGAATCTCCACCGGCCCGGCATCATCGATGTCGCAACCGTGGCTCCCACGCATGCAGTAAGTACACGCGTGTTGGTGCGGCTTGGGCCACACGCTGGCAACAGCAACGCTCGCTGACCACAGGCGTTCCTCCAAACTTCCCACGCACGCTCTACTTCATCGGAGCGAGATTTCAGGGAAAGGCAACTCCTCCACCCCCCCCCCCACCCCACCCCCGCGGAAGAGCTACCACGTTACATTCCCCCCCTCCCCCTCTCTCTCTCCTCCCCTCCATCACGAGTTTCTTCACCGGTTTCGAAAACCCTGGCATGCGCCAGGGACAGCGCAACAAGATTGGCAACTGTGCGTTCGGAGCAAAGAACGACGGTGCTGCAAAAACTGAGCGCCTCTGGCTGCTGCGCCGAGAAGCCGCTGTGTGTCGCCACGGGTGTGCTGACGTCACGGAGCTCGGAAGCGATTTTCTTTTTTTTTTTCCCTGGTCTGAACATCCGAGCACACACGAGCTTTTGAGTTCACAGTTTGCGTCACGGTTTCTTTAAAAAGAGAGAGAGAGAAAAAAAAAACGAAGCTTTCTTTGACTCGTCCTCCCCCCTCCTTCTTGGCGGGTGCTGTATCGCTCAGTGGACAAGTCGAGCCACCGCGGGTATGTGCAACTCGCGCATGCGCAAATGGGGGGCACGCGTCCATTTTTGGCCCCATAATTTGTGCCCATATTGTGTTCCCACAATGTGTGACAGAATGTGTCTGAATGATCAAGTTACATGAGAGGTAAGATGCTGAGATGCCGGCAACACCGAACCCAAGAAGAAATCGGCAACAGAAGCAGCCAAGTGTTCGAAAACATGAAACAAATCTTAACACCCATCTCACGGATAAGCGTGAGAACATAATATATATATATTGTCCCTAAGATCCAATTCATGGGCTTCGTTGATGCATGATAGTGATTTGAGGTACTCGCATCCCCCGATGTTAAATTTATTGGCGTGCTCACAGTTTTAGGTTGCTGCTCATTGTTTTACTATACAGGGTGATCGTAAGATTTATGAAATTAAAAAAATATCGGCCGTGGCAGATAGCATCATTAATGTCCTTGAGGTGGATTATTCGAATATGCGGACATTACTACCACGAGAAATCGGAAAGCATTCAACGAATCAACACAAAATACACTAGTCATCATATAATTCATTACGTTACGGCATATATTGCAAGTTATAAACTGTAACCGGTGAGCTTGCAAGAACTGTGCAATTGAAATAAATTTGCAGGATCACCACGCAGTTTACAGATATTACTTAACAAAGTGGAAATACATGGGCGTTCCAGTTACATTCGTGCTTCAATGGATAAAAGAGCATTTTGTTTGATGGCGCATACCTCCAAACTGGCGTCATTTGGGCAATTCATTCCAAGTGGATACACCCTGCAAATTCGCCCGCTACAATTTGTAGATTGCAATATATGCCGTAAATTAATTCAGAAGATTAGCGAATTTTTGTTAATTAGTTGAATATGTGTTTCGATTTCTCGTGCAACTTAAGGCCGCCTCTCTGAACAATCAATCTCAACGACTAGATCTTAATGTTATCTGCAAAAGACCATTTCTGAAAATTCTACAGAACTTACAAATGATCACCCTGTATTCAAGGTAATGAGATAACTAACCCATATTATCACTTTCTGTGTTAATGTAATAATAATAATAATAATAATAATAATAATAATAATAATTATTATTATTATTATTACCGTCAATTGCCTATTTGTCAGCAACGTGCATCTGTGATTTATGGCAGGTTTTAAGCATGGAAGAGCTTTTAGCTTCCGTTGCCAGCGACATTCAAGTGGCCTTGAGCCAAAAGGCAGAGCCGTAATTCGGGCACTCAAACGAGAACATCCGGCCAACCAGTCAAAACTTAAATGCCGTCTCTGGCTGCCAACCCTTTCTTTGTGCAGGACCCCATTAAATACGCTAATTACTGCTTAAACCAGCTACAAAAAATAAAAAAAAAACATTGCTTCCGAGTTCTTCCTAACGTTTGGTCACAGTATGACTAAAGCTAACTTATAGTACGCTGAAGTTTTATTTGTCATTCCCAATAGGTGATTTCCAATGGCATATACAGGGCACAGTACACTTTTTTTTTTTCACGCTGTGCGCTCTTTTGAACGTCAGCGGTCCGCAAGTTCCGCGGCGCAGGTTTCGCGTCGCCTCCACAGATGGCGCCACATTGGGTGGCGCCTCCTTCGGGCGATTTGCTTCTAGCTGGGCAGCGTGCTCAGTCTGCCTGGCGTCTTTCGCTGGCTGTCGTGTCCCCTTTAGCCGGTTTTCTTCTTCCAGCTGGGCAGCGTCCATATGGAGCAATGCACAGTACGGCGTGGTACCGTGCGGTGTGCCGTTGCGAACATGCACTACACCGATTTTAAGACGGTGGCTAGTATCATCTCCAATCAGCTCTGGCGGTTGTCATTTCATGCCTACATCTACTCTCTATTTTTCTGTCAGGCCTGCCGCATCCGCACTTTATGACTAGGTATGATGGCTAACTTTCAGAAATTAATTGGGAACCCTTTCGGGTTGTTTACCACGCGCCTAAAACTCGGCACAAAAAATGCTTTCTGCCTCGTTCCGTACCACGGGAACCGCGTCTCCGAAAGACGAAATCCAATCCCGCGACCTCGTGGCCCATCAAAATGGCATCTAGACCAGCGACCACGCGAGCAGTAATTCACGGTGGCCCCGACTAATAGAGCCACCCTCACCTTATCGACAAAACAAACGCATTTCCCTCCCCAGTGCACCGCTTAAGGACTGCGCGTATTCGCGACGGAATTCGCCCGGCCGGGCGAATTCCGCCTCGAGGATCCAGCGGAGCAACCCCAGGGACGAAATGGCGGCGCGCCGAAGGGGTTCCAACCCAGGGCGCCGAAAAGGAGTCAGGGTCACGACGAGGTAGGGAAGGAGTGGGGGGAGAAGGGGGTCTCCCAAGAAGCCAGCAGGAGCTCTCTCACGCGACATCAGAAGAAAGAGAAAGTTTGCTTGTTTTATGGCGCAAATGCGACTATACAGGCTACGCTGCGCGCCAGCCACATGATAGAGAGAGAGGGAGAGAGCACAGAAGAGAGAAAGTTGGAGAGACGAGAAAGAGAGAGAGAGAGAGAGTGAAGGACCTCAGGGTGACAGCGTGCCCGGAATACCGCGTTCACGTTTATAAATCGGGCTCGCTTCGCGGGCTCCGCGAGCTTGCAGCGGTGGCGATCGCGACAGGAGGAGGGGAGAAGAGAGGGAGAGGAAAAAGGGGTTGTGGCGAGCACCCGGCGGAGCCTGTCTGCTGGCAGCGTGTCAAGGTTGGACCGCTTTGGCCTGATATGAGAAGCAGGAGACACGGGGCACTTTTTTCTTTCTTTCTTTCTTTCTTCTTTCGCCAAGACCGCAGAGAATGGGGCACGGAGCCTGCTTATATACTTTTGTGCGGCTTGTTGCAGCAGCTTTGAGTGTTGCTTTTCTTTTTCGTTACCCTTGTTTCTAAGCTCTGCTCTAGCCACGCCTTGGCACTCTCTTCGGGGCCGGTGGCCCCGGGGCGCTATAATTTCCCTGCGCCGCAGGCCGGCTCTCTGTCGAATGAGATCTCACCGCTGCTGTCGCCGCTTCGACGTCGTCCGTAAGGACGATCGAACGAGTGCTTCTTTGGCGAGAACGTGACTAGGAGGGTCGGAAGCCGGGGACAAAGAAACAGAAGCGCGACGAAGTAGAAGAAGGACAATCCCGAAGAGACGTACAGGAACGGGTGACAGGGGGCTTTTTGTGAGCTATGATAGCGCACGCGCAATACAGAACACAAAAGAGCACGAGTTCCCACTCCACACTGACCCGCGCACAAAGCTTCCCAGTGCACCATTTGTTTGCATCTCGATGACCGCTTCGCGTTTGTGGAGCAACGCAACCAATTACCGATTTTTTTTTTTCGCTCGTGTTTAGATTGTCCCGTTCGTGTTGTACTCGTCCACGACGGTACGAACACAATTCAATATTTGGGGTTTTACGTGCCAAAACCACTTTCTGATTATGAGGCACGCCGTAGTGGAGGACTCCGGAAATTTTGGCCACCTGGGGTTCTTTAACGTGCACCTAAATCTAAGCACACCGGTGTTTTCGCATTTCGCCCCCATCGAAATGCGGCCGCCGTGGCCGGGATTCGATCCCGCGACCTCGTGCTCAGCAGCCCAACACCATAGCCACTGAGCTACCACGGCGTGTTGGTATATACGAACACAACGACGGTAAATTTAAAACGCTGAAGTGCATGGCATAGAGCGCCTCTCACCACTCGAAGACATCTCACCGCGAGGATCTTCACACATTTATATGAAAACTTGACACGAAATAACAGTATCAGACGGAATGCTCGGTGCACAAGCGGCAAATATTGCAGCTACACATATTAGCACCTGATGGCACACGCTGCCCGCGATATAAAAGACCACCGAAATAACCTGACATCCAAGCGTTTGTCTGTGCTTCACGTCTTCAAGCTGTGTCTAAGAGCTTAGTAATTATGCCTATAAACAAAAACAGAGATGAAAAATAATCGCCACTAGCTCAGCTTATTACCCATCTTGACATCGGCTCGCCTCTGTACGGCTACAGTCGTTCGGCGCGACATTTAGACCGAGTATGTTTGACACTCAACGTGCGCTGACGCGTAAATGAAGGAATGCCAACTCTCCCCCTTTCTCTCTCTCTTTGAAACTTATCTGGAGCAGCGCTGACCGACGGGACAAGGAAAGACAACATAAGGGCGTGGACCTGACAACCATTTATTCTATTTGAAGGAACAGATAGATACGATACGCAAACAGTCCGAGCCAAATGAGTTTCAAAACGTACCAGCAAGCTCGATTTCCAACGCTTATCTCTGACTGTCCGTCCGTCTGCGCGCGCGCGCGCGTGTGTGTGTATGTGTGTGTGTGTATGCGTGTGTGTGTATGTGTGTGTGTGTATGCGTGTGTGTGTGTGTGTGTGTTTGTGTGTGTGTGTGTGTGTGTGTGTGTGTGTGTGTGTGTGTGTGTGTGTGTGTGTGTGTGTGTGTGTGTGTGTGTGTGTGTGTGTGTGTGTGTGTGTGTGTGTGTGCGCGTGCGCGCGTCCTTGTTCCTGCTAGCGCTGCACTAGATTGAAACTCTGGTCCAAACTACCGTCGTAATAAGAATCTCCGCAGCGAAGCCACCATAGCGCGCCACTTCACTAACATCCTGGATGCTTGACAGAGAGAGAGAGAGAGAGCAAGGGAGAAAACGCGCGCGCGCGCACACACACATATATAGTATACACGAGGGCGCACACGCAAGCAAACAAGCCCGTTCGCACCCCCGGATCATTAGTACGCGCCACACGACCGCCAACCACCCGATGTATGCCTGCTACGCACGCAATCAAGGACGAGGAAGAAAAAAAAAAATGAAGCGTACACGCGCGCGCGTACACACACACACACTCGCACGCGATGTAAGCGCGCGTGAGCGCAGCGGCTACATGCGCCAGAGTTACACCGCGGTGCCCAGAGCCAAGTTCCGTACACGAGTAGCTAGCTACACGACGGAAGGCCTTGCGGCGCTTATCAATTTTCGCGGCCACCTATTAGAGCGAGGGCGGATGTGGAATCCGGTGAAGGTCCCCCCCCCGCGCCAAACGCTTTCTTTAAAAGGCCGGGCCGAACTCGCTGGAAGCGAAGAAATCGTACGACATCAGCGCGCGTCGGTCGCGCCCAAATGCGAGGGCTGCGAATCATTTGTACATTTCCATTCGTATTATGCGAGAATTCGATCCCTGCCCTCACTCGTTCGTCGTTAACGGTGGAAGAACAGTTGATGCTATACCAATCGGACACAGTCTGCGCGGCGGATGTCACAACCGGGAAAGAGCTGGAAGAACCGTTGCCAGTTACGGTTCTTTCTCGACGCGGCACTGGCTATCGTTATCGGTTAATCCGAAGCAACATCTCCGCTGTCCGTTCTACCAGTATCGCTTTAACCGGGGAAAGCACAAAACCGCAGAGGGCTCAAAGCAATTATTGCAAATATAAACCGTACCCTACTTAATTGACTAGTGTGAAATCTACGGCATCAATACAGTCGTTAACAAGTAACCTTTCCTAAAAATTTTCTTCAACCAAGAACAACCGTGTTACAGAAAAAAAAAAACTTCTCTAATCCGTTGAAATTCGACACACCGGTACGACATGTCGCTAGCAGCGTTGACTGTACTACCATCCGCGAGTCCGGTAACCCGGTATCCCGCAAAGGGTATAACTACGCAGAGGTCAACGGTATCACACATACTACAGCCAAGGGTGCTAAAGTAGGCTAGAACTTTAGAGTATTAGAGTTATATAGCTCGTGCGCAAAGTTCGTACCGTTTACGGATTAGCGGGTTACCGGAGCCGGTTACCGGAGCCGGGTTACCGGTAGCAAAACTGGCAGCGACCCCTCGTGACGCCTTGTCCAACTACAACGCGTCTGAAAAAAATAATAATAAATTATCTACCGATCCGATAGGTGGCTGCAGTACTATAGCCTTGTGGGCTCTCTGGTGAGGCTCGGCGTCACAAGATGCCGGCACTAGCGTCATTGCGGCCATATACACCACCTCGGTAACCCGGTATTTCACGAACGTTTACAGTACGTTTACGGACGAGGTAAATAAGCCCTCCTCATTCTATTGGCGCACCGTGTACGATAGAGAGAGAACAAAGCCGTGTTTCTTCGACAAAGCAACCAAGATCAGAATAGCATTTAACTGAGTTGGTAGGTTCACAGCTGAGATGAGTTTTGGACAAATGAGCTGAAATACAAAGGACGAAGGAAGAGAGTCGAGGGCTGCGACGTACCTCTCTGTCTTCCCCAGTCCGCTGTTTTTTCAGTTCATCTGTTCAAAACTCGTCTTAGCAACCAAGCTCGTTCGCTGTCCGCCCCGACTGACGGCTGTTTTTTTCTTTCTCAGCCTGTTGGGCGAGGACGCACAAGAAATCGAAAGCAAGATGCCCGCCGTCGCAGCAGCAGGCGAGATTGAAAGCAGGAGGAGCAGCGAAAGAGAGAGAGAGAGAGGGAGAGAGGGATGGTTCTTGGGACACCGGTGAGGCGACCCGTTTCACGGCAAGGTCCAGCTGTGATTCATCGCATTGGCGTTCTAGGAGAGGGGGGAAGGGGAAGAGAAAGTGGAGAGGCTTCGTTCTACGGTCGACACAAGCTGACGCTACGACGAGATGGACTGGCGAAAGCGCGGAAGGGAACCGTCGGCGACGTGGCGTACTCACCCTACAATTTCCGCGTCGGAGCATTCCACTAGCGCGCCGTCAGCGCCCTCTCTCGCGTCATGCGGATGCCGTTGCGGTGGATGACGACGACGCGCACGCGTTCGTAGTACACGTATACGCAGCAGAAGGACGCGTGTAACCACAGGGCATTTCCCCGCCTTGGCACCATGCTTCCTTTCATACATCAGCTGCAACGCTGTGGGGGGGGGGGGCTAGATATACTTTTTTGCAGTGGCTGCGTTAGCATAAGGAGTTCGGTGTCTTTTGACCAATTTTTGTGAAAGTGTGTTTTATATAAGGCCAGTTCCGAACGAAAATGAGAATTTACCCTAAGAAACAGACAAACCATGCGCTCATTCGACTGCTAACACCTTGTTTTATATCAATACGATTTTCGTTGATCTTTATTTGCATCCCGTCGCGGCAGCATCACGTGCATGCTCGCGCGAGCAGACGTCGCTGGCGATCGCCGAAGCATGGATGGAACGCGCGGAGTGATACAATTTGGAGACCGCACTACTTGCGCAGCTTCCACGGCGTTGCACCTGATGTAACAAACGGAGTATACTAGAAACTTAACTAGCGGAAACTGGGTCAACGCAAACATTCAGCTACCGTGGTAACGTGCCTGTGGCTTCAGACGTTCCTGTGAGGCTACTTCAGTAGGCTTTGCGTTTCTAAATTTCCGAGCACTCGCAGTTTTCTAAACAGTGCAAGACAACTAAACCTATCGCGCATGCGTAGTCATTACGAATGACAGGCACGAGCTGTGACACGGCGCTTAGTGAGGCGCTCTGCGGTTTCCTTATTGTGCACTTAAGTCCACTTATATTACCACTTATTCTTCAGTATAGAGCATAATTTGGGCAGCGGTGCTCGCAGGATGTTGCGCGCAGTGAGTTAAAAATGGCGAACAAGTTGAGTGTACAAGATGCAGGAGGAATGGGCTATAAGCAAGCGCAAAATCCGGCGCGGGTAATAATGCAGCAGGCGTGAAAGCAACGCAACGGTTTTCGTCTTCCTCACCACGAGAGAATGCAATCGCACGCGGCCGCCAGTCGAACCTGCGACCTTGCGCTCAGCCGACGAGCGTCATCGTCCGTTGACAGAGTGACACTGGGGGGAATTGGCGCGGTTTAATGCCAGAAGCCACTTCCCATAAAGAGCGAGCCAGGACACGTCTTCTTTTTGCTGTAATTATTATTATTATTATTTATCATTATTATCATTTGGCGGAGTGAAACAGTCTAGAACATGAGACATACATACACTTCAGAGTATGCAGGCCGAAACCTCGGCCTTCGGGCTTGCCCCCAGAGCGCTGTAAAAAAAGCTGGACGTCCTTTAGTGTATAGGCCTTGGGGCAAAGCCCCAGCAGGCGACGGTCAGACCATCGCTGCCCAGGCGGTCGCAATTTGATCGGCGCAAGGATAAACATCGCGGAGGCAAAGGGCGTAATGCGAAAGGACGGCATATGCGGACGCGGCCGGAACTGCACAGCAGACGACTTCTTCAGTTACGTTCGTGCACAGGACAGGAAGCAGACGAAAACAGGAGTGCTGGTGGCGATTCGACCCCCACCTCCTTATTACCGCACCAGCCGTTAGTGACTTCCCAATTTCTTGGCGCCACCGAGTCTAATAAAAGAAAAACAAGGAGGGGGGAAGAGGGGGCTATGCTATGTAAGCAGTCGGAAAGTATTTACACAACCGACAACGTTCTTCGACTTTCTGGGCAAAAAATGGCAGCGAATATACATGATTCCTTTGCGCAAAGATGGCTCGAAGGCAAGAAAGCTGTAGGCTGGTGTGTGTGTGTGTGTGTGTGTGTGTGTGTGTGTGTGTGTGTGTGTGTGTGTGTGTGTGTGTGTGTGTGTGTGTGTGTGTGTGTGTGTGTGTGTGTGTGTGTGTGTGTGTGTGTGTGTGTGTGTGTGTGTGTGTGTGTGTGTGTGTGTGTGTGTGTGTGTGTGTGTGTGTGTGTGTGTGTGTGTGTGCGCGCGCGCGCGTGCGTGTGTACGCACGCACGCACGCAAAAAATAAGACATAACGGTCACAGGACCATGACGATTTGAGTGGAGATGCATTGAAGCTCACCATACACCTTAGTGGATGAAAAATATCTATATTACTAATTCTCGGTCTTCTGAGCTAAACGGTTCATAAAAGTTCGCACTGCGTCACGCGAGAGCGCCAGTTTCTGACAGCTAACAATAGCTGTTGTACATCCTCCATTCTGGAGCCAAAGTCCCCCTCCCCAGCGGCGCCGGACATTTGATAAACCCCCGCCGGCGAGGTGGCAAGGAGAACTCCCTCTCAGAGGCGCCGGACACTTGATACCCCTCAAACTACGTGCCTTACTGGCGGGCGCGATGTATACAAACCGCAACCTGCGGTGCGGTGGTGCCTTCCAAGTGTGGAGCGGATTCCGGCCCGTGCGTGGTGCAAGAATGCTTGTGTGGCACGGTGTATTATGACTTTCTCCTTCTCTCTACTCTCTCCCATTTCCCATACCTTCTAGTGAAAAATAAAGCAGTCTTCTTGATGCGCTCGAAGCGAAAGGACGTCTGACGTTTTTTTCCACAAGTTCAAAGTTCTCCGTCTCTTATTCCACAACAATAGCCGCTTCAGCGCTCACCACCAAGGCTATTCAAATACCCAGCGCAGCCTTCCTATACCGGGTATACAGAAACACGACTTGCGCGTAATCCCAATGATACATCGCGACGAATTAGCACGCGGGCAAGTGTGGGCTTCATCCCACGTATAGGGGGCACACGCCTGGCCTGTGGGCTGTGCAGGCGGTCCATCATAGCGACAACATCGACGATCATCACGACGATCGTGGCCGCACAAAATTCAAAGAAACGTCTTCAACACCTCTCGCTGTCACGAACTAACGAAAATAAGAAAGAAATAAAGGCGAAAAGAACGGGGGGGGGGAGCCATTTCACGTAGACGGGGTGGTGGAGGAATCTGTGCCCTTGAAACTGCATTAACAGTATTAGCGTAGTACATTAGCGTAGACGCACGGCGCCGCGTGCCAGGTCATGCGGGGAAGTTGGCTTAACGAGGGCACTACCACCGCAACGCAAATGGCGTTCGGCGATTCCGACGGCGGCGGTCCACTGGGGGGCGCCCCGCAGAAGCTCTCGCTTCGCCGTCTACAGTTTCGCGTGGCTTCGGCCTCACCATGTTGTAGGGTTAAGTGCTAAACGCCTCCGCTTGGGGAACGTCGTTTGCGTAGCCCGGATGTACTACGTACGGGTCGTTGGTTAAACAAACGAAACGAAAACAGAGAGAGACAGAAAGCGAGAGAGAAAGAGATAGAGAGATACAGAGAGAGAGAGCGAGAGCGAAGAAACAAAACAAACGTCGTTACTAGCAGCACTTCCTGGGGAGATGATGCCGAAGTTCTTTTTTCGTTCTTTCCTTTCTTTTTTTCCCTGGAGAAGATGCGATGGTTAATGTGCGCTTGACCCTGTGCATCAGGACGGGGGCAGTCATTTGTAACGTGACCAGAGGCGGAGCGTTATCTTAATACGTTTATAGCGTCGCCCCGCGGTTATCGCGCTAACCAGCGGCGCTGCAGGTAATTGGATCAAAGGTCATTAGCGCCACCTCTCCCGCGCCGGGAAGGAAGCGAAATCAGAGCAAACGTAGGCGCGCGATTATGAAAAGAAAAAAAAAGAAGGAAAAAAAAAACAAGACACGTATAGAAGCTTCTTTGAGGATGAGCATCTTGGGGCCTGAATTTTCTTCGCTGCATTGGCTACCCCGGGCTACGCGAAAGCACATATGAAGCTACGTTCATCATACACATTCATTCATTCATTCATTCATTCATTCATTCATTCATTCATTCATTCATTCATTCATTCATTCATTCGCTCGCCCGCTCAAGCGTACATTCGGACATTCATTCGACGTTTCTGTGCGACGTCTGAGCATGCGCAGATGCCATGTCAGGGATAGTTGACAAGGCAAGGATTTCCCCGCAATAAACTGCAACGAAAGCCGTAGTGACGCTATGTGCTCTACCTTCCCTTCGCGTGAGCCGAAGTCCTCCTCTTCTGACCCTGTTTAATATCTGGCGGACAATATTCAAACTGACTCTAAAGAACGCACTGAATCAGATTACGCTACACGTTATACGAAGCCCTGGAAGTATGTACAGGGTGCCCCAGCTAACTTTAGCCAGATATAAAAAAAAAAAAACATGTGAATGCCACGCAGCCGGACAGAATCAAAGGCAATGTTGTTTGCCGTCGCTTGGAGATACTCGAATTACTATTTTTTTTCATTCTGCCTAATTCGATAATTAGTCTTCATTATTTATTCAGCCTGTCAAATATTAGGTGAGAAGTGTCAATGAGAAAATTGTACAGCGACGTGAAAAACTCCCGATAACGCTTTCCGTCGCTCAATACGTGCTAGATTGAAAGAAGCCCGCCCATACACGCAATATTACCGCGCGACTGGCCGCTCGAGGCGATTTGCGCGTACTCGCGGGCTTCGTTCAATTCAGCCTCGTTCAGTCCAGCCTTCACAGTATACCGTCGTGTGGGACTGCCCTGTGACTCGGAGGGAGCACTTCTCTTTCCGGCAGCCCACGCTTCCATTGTCAAGAAAGTGCTTCCTGCCCTACTTGACTTTTGTTCTGACACGCAGCTGAGAGCGCGGCTGTAAGCCCCGCATTGCTTCTTCAACCTTCTTATTTTCCGCCCTCCTTTCCTTCTCTCCCTTATCTTTTTCTCCCCACTCCCCTTTCCCTGTGCAGTGCTGTTGAGGTGTCCTCCTCTGAGAGACAGTTACGGCACTGCACTTCTCTCTACCTCTCCTTCAAAAATCACTAGACACACACAGTCCAGCCTTGATGATGAAGAAATTACGGCCACTGACCAAGTCAAGGTGAAAAAACACACAGAGACGTTTCGGGACCCGTACGGGTTCCTTGATCACACTAAAAGGGACCCGTACGGGTTCCTTTTAGTGTGATCACGGGTTGTTTAGTGTGTGTTGTTGTTTTAGTGTGTGTACGGGTTCCCGTACGGGTTCCTTGATCACACAACTCTTGACTACAGTCCAGCCTTACAACAGGCCTCGTGCTATCTAGGTGGCGTCGGTTCAACGCGGCTACTGTAGACGTCGCACACATGCCGGGCCTCCACGACCGACGAGACAAGTCGAAGATGTGCCGTCCGAGTGGAAAACGCCAACACCAACGGCGGGGTTGCCGCTAGGGGTTGTAGCGAGGGGGGGGGGGGGGGCTCGTCTCCTGCCCAAAACGAACGCGACACAGCGTGCGCCCGGACCGGGGGGGCTGGCGCCTTGTTCGACCAAGCGTTCCCGGCCGTCGGCTGGAGAGACACACGCCGTCGGGACGAGAGGCGCCAGACGTGCCCGCGGTAAAAATAAACCGCACACGGCCACGCGAGCGTTGGAACGCCACCGGAACGTCGAACAGCGTGTCGCCCTTGCCTGCGCGTGCTTTCTCTGCCGAGAGTGCAGAGACGAGGTTTTTTTCATTTATTTATTGAAAGGCTTGTTGTGCCTCCCGCTCTTTACTGGCCGCGAACTTGCGATTTCGCCGTGGCGGTGCTCCGAGGAGGCACATGACGTCCCAACGCGTACCTCGCCGCGGATATTTCTCTCTCGCTCCCTAGTCACTACTGCGCATGCGCCACTAGTAGCGCCGAGCCACAGGTGTTCCGCCGCTGCGCAGCAACGCGCCTTTCCGCCGCCGCGGTTTGGTATGACGTCGCACGGCGTTCCTCGTCGTTGCGCTCGCCTCCGCTCGCTTCGCCAGCTGCGTCGCATGCCTGATAACATGTCGGAGGACTGAAAAGGAGAGCTCGCGTGCGCCGCAACCACAGTTGAGGCGGCAGCATGGACGGCGACAATACTGATAAGCAGGAGGCCTGGAATCGACATGGGAACGAGATGAAGAGGAAACGAATTGCCCAGGAAACGGACGAACAGCGCGCCCAACGACTGGCTAAACGCCGCAACATAACTAGACAACCAGACTAGCTTGGACTTGCAATCAAGATTAACCAAGGCTAACCATGCCATGCCTTAGCTTTCGCTACGTATATCCTGGCATAGCCGAGTTAAGCCACTGCCAATGTTTTCCCCTTCCTTTCTCTTTTGTTTCATTAACAGTCACAACTGTTAAGGGGGTACTGCACTGAGATTTTTTTAGGAAGAGTCATGGCTATCGTATATCATTACATATTCATCGTGATAACACCAGAAAGCAGAAATTTGACTGTGGGGGAGAAGGAAGGCTAGGAAGCGGGTGGTAGTAGGGAGATATGACATTAGTACAAAGAAATCTCGGAATATGTACACACACACACACACACACACACACACACACACACACACACACACACACACACACACACACACAAAAACGCGCGCGCGCGCGCGTCAGATGGAACTTACCACACGCAGTCGCAAGCAAACACACGTACAAAAAAAAAGGCGAAACTAGTCTAAAGCCAGTGAGGAATGTGAAAACGCGCGAACATATAAAAAAAAGACTAGTCTTGTGACTCCCGGGTCCAAGCTGCGTCTCCCGTTTCTGCGCCAAAACACGCGCGCTGTGAAACGAAAACGCAGCGCTCTAAAAAGAAATTGAAAGAAAAGGAAAAGGTAGATACACAAAACGAAAAGTCAGGTACGCGAGCATCCGTCATTTTTTCCTCCTCGCCCTCACGTACGCTGCTGCGAGTTCCCCAAACGGCAGCACAGGCATTAACACTTTTGCTTCCGAGAGAAATAACAGAACAGGATGACAAACTCAGTCAGAAAAGAAAAGGAGAAAAATAGAAAAACGAAAAAAAGTAACTGCAGAGAGGAAAAGAGGAGGAGGAGGTTTCATCGAGGCGCCGGCGAGTCGGGCAAGCGTGGGGCACAGGAACAGACAACGCTACCCGGACCCACGGCCCACAAGGCCTGTTGGCCGGCCGCCTCTTTGCCGAAGCAGACGGAGTTGAGCAGACGACGCTCAGAGGAGAAAAGGGGGGTGAAGGATCGACACGTGGTTGACAGAGTCCTAAGGCTGCCGGACCAAAGCCTCCGAGATGGGCAGACACGCTGTCCGATCTCGGAGGCTACGTCAGAAACGCTTCCTGCTAAACTTGCTAGAGAGGACTGCAGCGCTGTGCTCGTTCAAGCTTGCGTGAGAATGACGGGCTGATCGATTTGCCTAATCTTACCGCTTACAAATATAAGAAAGGTTTGCAGAACAATGCAAAGTCACTGTGCCAGACGGTGCAATATATCGGACGCAAGTGTACGTGCACACAACACGCGTTTTGGACGAGTTCGGACAAATAGGAAAGCTTGTTTCGCCATTTATTGGGAACCAAGCTTTTCTATTTATCCTAACGATGGCGATTGACAGCGCAACCATCGGGAGAATTGACGCTGATCGCCGGGAATCAACGATGCCGCAATGTTTTAACAACGATACTTCATAGCGTACATTCAACTCGACAAAAAGCGCAGGTTAATATGGCGATGTTGGCCGCGGATGCCCAACATTGAGTACGGAGCTCTAACGTGTCCGTAAACTACTTGTTTGGTGGAGCCATGGGAGGCGGTAGCACAAAGCCCGTTTGCTTTGTTCACCTACAACGCACGCACGCACACACACACACACAAACACACACACAGAGAGAGAGAGAGAGAGAGAGTCACGTGAGTGTTCTTGTCGAAGGGAAAACACAAAAGGACTGCACGTTAACGATTATGTCCCTGCCAACGTTTTACACCTGCTTTTAAGCAGAACATGGTAATTATCAGGTCGCTGCAGTATTAGCTTTGGGTGCTTTCTAGTTCAACTCTACATCGCAAGATGTGGCTACCGGCGTTCTTGCGGCCGTTTAGGCCCAGTTTATGGGTACTTCCAGTTTATGGGTGACCCCGTATCCCATAAACGCGTAACTATTTGCGGAATACCACGTTTACCGGATACGCGGATGGCAGCACGGCAATGCTGGTAGCGCCACCTCGTGATGCAGAATTTAAAACCAGAGAGGACACCCTATTTAATGGCGTGTACATACCACATTCCACAAAGCTGCTGCCTGTAAATGGCGGACATCGACATAATCGTTAACAACCTTCTTTTTTCATGTTCATTGGACGAAATACGTCCATGCACGAGACGAAAAAAAAAAACCGCTTCTAACGCGTTGCTGCAGAAAAAATGCGCCCCGTGTTGCTACAAGCGTTGCCATTGCCGTCCACGTTGTTCCCTTATAGTCAAGTATTCAGTAACTAGTAACAGGCTTACCGACAAGCTAAAACTCTAATAGCGTACGGAGCATGCGCGGTGAGGACAACGGATATATTTTGTTTTTTACGCGCTTCACCTGTCATGTGTTCCTTGTTTTTCCACTAATTTGAAGCGTCACCGTGCCTGCGACAGTGCAGCAGAACGATGAAGCTACATCAACTAGGTCCTTTTCAAACCTTGCTTACTTTCCCAATTTCTTTACGTACGTAAGGCGTCTGCTTGCAAACGCTATTCTAAAACTGCCGATACAGTAATGGTACGCCCACACTAGCGACAAAAACGCGCGCGACACGCCGCACGCGGCAAGCGCCCGCGCGGCAGACGCGTGCGGGCAAGTCCACAGTCGCGTTTTGCGGCACGCGGCAGCGGCCCGTGGAGTCCCGCGTTGTCACGTTCCATTCGATACTTCTCGCGACAACGCGCTCTCCGTTCTGCCCATTTCGTCTTCCATCGGAAGTGTCTGTGTTTTTTTGCGCCGCTGCCGGCCACGCTCAGGCATGTCGGATACGGACGAGGAGCTACTGGTGACTGTGTACACTATAATACTTGTTTGTTCTTTACTTGTGCGACGCCGACGTGCCAGACAGCGGACGAGAAAGTTTTGAGTGCGGTACAGGGACACTGAGGGCCAGGCGCACACTCTGCTTCCCCACCTTCACCAATTACTCACCTGTCATGCCAAACTGCTGTCCATAATGTGCCAGCGGTTGGCGCGCAGCTCCTTGTCCGACGCTCAATTTATCACAGAGGTACGCATACCCGCGAACGGTTTCCAAAAACGCCTCCATTGCGAGGCGAATTCTTCGTCGACGCCTCAGTGGCGGTGTGGTAAGGCTTAACAAAAACAGCCCCCTTGACTGGAAATGGCCTCTGAGATTTTACGGCGCGCGTGTCACTGTTCAGTCTCAGAGCCCATAGATTATGATTCTTTGCTTATGCGACAGGTGGCGCCACAACAGCGCGGCTCGCAAAGCGGCTCGCTTCTGATTGGTGGACGTTTCGCGTCTGCCGCGAAAAATGGGTCTCGCACCCATTCGCGCGTTTGCCGCGCGTTGCTGCCGCTTTTCGTTAATCTTGCCGCGCGCGACAGCACCGCTCGCCGCGCGCGTTGTGTCGCGCGCGTTTTTGTCGCTAGTGTGGACGTACCATAACAGAGCGACGCTCCGGCTACACTTGGCACGCGCGACAGTTCTGCAGCCGCGACCTCGCCTCTCTCTCCCTCTCTCCCTCCCTCCCTCCCTCTCTACCTACCTCTCTCTCTCTCTCACGCCTCAATTTTTTCCACACCGAAGTGCCAGTGCATGGACGAAGAGAAAAAAAAAAGTGCAACAGAGAAAATGAAATAACGAAAATAACACAAGCAACGCTGGAGAGTGGATCAACCGCGGACACCGTCGCAGCGGTCGCACCGGATAACGCCAAGCGCTCGTTGCCAAATACAGGAGCGCGTGGAAATTCACAGAGCGACAGACAATGTTTTTTTTTTTCCTCCACGCAGCCAATGAACGCTAAAAGCTTCGTTATGTACAGGTTTTGCCTATTGCAAGAGAGATGAGGGGTGTCAGCGTAACCGATATCGCCGAAACGCCCACCGTTGCCGAGATTGGATCCAAATGATACACAAAAAAAAAAAGAATAATGAAAGACTGCATAAGATGGGGGGAAATGTATTACGGTTCCAAGCGCACGTCGCCAGATGAATCCTTTTGTAAACGTTCCGCGCTTTCAGCTGCTCGCGGGGAAAGAAAAAAAATTACACACCGGCAGCAAGGTATATGCAGAGCGCGAACGACGGAAGTTTTACGTTACGGCGCACAGCGGAAACAACCGCTCTGGCAGCTGCCCGCGCACGATTTTACGGCTACGTGGAATGTTTTTAACAATTATTCGCTGCGTACGATAAGCACAGGCACGCAAACAAGTGCGCCTTCACGTGCGAGCTTACAAATCTCAAACAGCAGTGCGTGCTTGTGTACGCGTTTACGTGCACTTATGCGTGCACGCTTCCGTATGTTTGTGTGTGTTTGAATGCGAGTACGTGTATTTTTTTTATTTATTTATTTAACAATACTGTTGGCCGAAGGCCGTTAAAGGGTGGTTGCACGACAAACGAAACAAGATAGGAGCTTCAAAAATAACGTACAGCGCAAAGGACAAGGACAGCGATAGGCGACATACACAGCGCTGCGTATGTCGTCTATCGCTGTCCTTGTCCTTTGCGCTGTACGTTATTTTTGATCATGAATTACCAACTAGCCCAAGCAACCACCCTGAGATAGCAGCGCTGCCGCAGTCTAGAACAGACCAAATAAGGCATATACACAAGGAAAGGCACAATGCAAAACAAGAAGCAGCAAAAGCAAATTACAATAGGGTGGTATCAGATGCACCACAGCCACTTGATTAATCATGTGTATACGTGTTCTCGCGCGTGCGCTGGTGTATGTATGCGTTTATACGTAGCTGCGCGTGTGTTTAAGTGTACACAGTCTGTCCACGTGCCTTTTTAGCGCCTCTCTACAAAGCGCATAGACTTTCAGCACCTGCAGTGCATGCGACGTCGTTGCAGTTGGCAGTGAAGGAACGAAGTTCGCGAGAAGAGATATCAAGCGGAGCGAGCAAAAGAAAAAACAAAAGCAATGTAAAGCAGAAAAAAAAATGATAGGAATACACGGCACACGCTACTACGCTACAAAGAACCAACGAATGCAGATCACAAACAAGCAGAAGCAAAAAAAAAAGGAGATAGAGAAAAGAGTAGCGGCCAATCAGCCATGCAGCGCGGTCGCACAACGAACGCCAACAGCGAGCGTGCCAAATACACGAACTCGTCGAAACAGAGCAACAAGCGATCTCTCTCTCTCTCTCTCTCTCTCTCTCTCTCTCACTCTCTCTCTATCTCTCTTATATCGTCTTTCTTTTTTTTCCTCGTTGCACACTTATTCCCTGCATACGCATCGCTGGAAGCGAGGCCTTGCGCGATCCAGGAACCCCTACTGCTGCTATAATAACAACTGCAGGGATCCGGCGATACGAGCCGGTAGGCGAAAGCGGAGCGATTTTTTGGCCACACACCGCAACCACCACCACGAAGTCGAGCCAAGCCAACCACGCGCTTCCCCCAGCTCTCTCTCTCTCTCTACAACAACTAGGGCCACTAGCTAACGAGGCAAATCGCGAGCCACGGCAAAAGAAAGAAAAGGCGAACGGAGCCGCCAAGTGGCTGCCGAGTGCGCGTACAGAACAGGGCCAACGGGGCAAGTGTACCGCAATTTCTCGCGCTCAAGCGACGAGATTTTGGAAGTAGTACGCGAGATAAACAAGTCGGAAGCCGTGGAGGGGGGGGGGGGGGGGGATCGAGCGCCAACGGCAGCCGTTTATCAAAGCGCCTACATACGTGTTACGCCGTAACAACGTAAGAGTACAATCAGAGGCCTCTGATTTCTTGTTTGTTGAATAAACGCTTGAAACAAAAGCAACAACGGACGCGGACAGGAAGTAAAGCATGGGGAATGCGAACACTTCCGTCTTATTACTGCGTAGAGATGAAGGAAAAAGAAAAACGAAAAAAAAAACCTGAAATACAAGCACGACCCGAAGCGCTGCTCATTCCATGCGCACATAGAGGTGATGGAGTTGATCCAAGAACTCATAGTGGTTTGACTCGTCAAGTAGACTTAATTGAGACAGTTGGGGTTGTAATGAGAATTCAAAAGCATACGTATTCTGAAGGTCCCAAAAAAATCACACGTGAGATCAGACAGCAAAAGGCACCGGGGAAAAAGAAATGAGAGAAGTAACCGGCGCACCACACGAAGCGTGGCCTCCATGATCCACGCCGCGCGTTGAAATCCAGCGCGCGCCGCCCGAGCTCGGAGGCCGTATATCAGCACACGCATTTTCCACGCGGACGAAAGATGCGTCAAGACAAGGCAAGGGCAGGAGTGCTCACGCACCTGTAAGCCTTTTGCTCACGAATTCGAGGACGATTCATACATCGTTTACACAATCCACCTGAAATATTGTCAGTAGTATGCTTAATGCCTTGTCTACAATACGCCGTAAAAACGGTTCATGCGCCTAGTTGCTACTGATACAGCGTGCACATAATTTGGTCCGGTGATAAGGATAGCAAGCGCTACGTATGGGACTCGCGTAAATAAACTGCGACCACATGAAGTCGATAAGCAATTAAGTCAAGGGAAGCTTAGGGACAAAGGCCCGTTTTTCTAATCGAAATGTGAAACGGAGAAATGAAAGTGGATGAAAAACACTTGATTTAAAAGAACAACTAACTTTCCTTTTGCTTTCCTCGACATCGACTTCGTTTGTTGACTTCGTGTTGATTGTTAGGCGACTTGTTGATTTTTCTTAGTATCCTAGTGCGGGCCATTCACACCACACCCCGCTAGCTTCGAATGATCACCGGAACACACGTCCATCGGGATCCGCGAGCCTGATTGACTAATTCTGCACGAGATCGAGGAAGGCACCCAGTGGGGCCAGCAAAATCTTTTATTTCAATAGTCCGCGAAAGTGACTACGGTGACAAATTCTGCGCGAGTGACACAGCAGTGCCGACTGCAGACGCCGCGAGCTATATGCATGCGTTCCATCTCACGAGTCCTTCGCAGCGAACTGTGGAAGCCGCAGGCCACCTTAGCCAATAGCATGGCTGAATGCCCCGTCTAGACGCGTTCCTCCCCACCGTCGTCTGCACAGCGTGGTCTGCTCTGCTCTACTCAGCGTCGTCTGCTCAGCGGCTACTGAACTCGCGGTACACGACGCGCATGCGCAGATGCCCTAACACGAGACGTATTGCAGTAACGTATCACTTACGAAGAAAAAAAAAAGAAACACTAGTTCCGCCATTAATAGGGGAGTTACGCCCAGAACTACATCCTGCAGCGCAGGGACATTACCTGTCTACATATCGTACCTTCCGCAGCGCTGTCAAAAAAAGAAAGAGAAAGAAAGCGACTTGCAAGATGCAGTATATTCAGGAGACGCCCGAACCACAAGTACCAAAAAAAAAACAGAAAAAAAAGCGCGGATAAAAACGTGAAACGATGCGGTATGTGCGCAAGACGGTGCAGGGAATGGGTGGCCAGCACGCTGGGAAAAAAGAAGAGGCGAAAAAAAAAAGAAGAAAAAAGGCGAGAAAAAAAGTTGCGACGCCGCCCCCAGCTGTTGCGCAGACTGGCACACATGTAGAGCGCCGATCGGCCAGCAGCTGCTAATTCAGCGAGGCCGCAAGGAGCCCTCCCTCCGCGGCACAAATCGGAACCGCATTACGGCGCACTCCGAATCCACACACACTCGGTGGAACGGGGAAAGCGGGAGGGGGGCGGGGGGCGGAGAACTCAATAATCCCGTTACGCAATTCCGATTGCGCGCGCAGAGTAGTAGTAATCGTTCCTCCGCTTCCACCGCCGCTGTGAAGCGAAGCGAGTACGTAGCCCCGAACACGAAAGCATGCATGCGCATGTACAGTGGTATACAGACGCCACGCGGACAAATGCGAATATATATGCTTACTCATATTATACCAACCAACTGAGTGCGATATAGCCTGCCCGCGAACTATTGCCTTTAACAGGTCACTATGTAATAGTGGCCTGTTTAGCTATTTCACAAGCTTAACTTACTAATAAGCGCCTATAACTCAAGGGAGAACTAACATGACAGCGAGAACTTGCACACTTGTTGCATAATAGCGTTATAGTACTTATTATATATTTCTCTCTCCCCCCTCTCTCTCTCTCTCTCTCTCTCTCTCTCACGCACACACACACGCACACACACACACAGCGTCTCACCGTATATTCTGAGCGACGACGTATAATCGCAAGACGGGATCAGGGGTCACTTCAAAACGCAGCTAGTCTAGTCTGCAGACTCCCCTTAATTTGGCAGGCCGGTCTACTGGTTGCGTCACTCGGGACTCCTGCATGCCAGCTCCGTGTCATCGCTTTTTCTTTCATCTTTCGCACGCGTGTGCGCCGGGCATTTATTTCCTCCGGCAATGACGATGACGAAGGGGGGGGGGGGGGGGGGGGAGCGGTGTTCAAGGCTGCCAGAGGCTGCCCCTCTCTCCGCAGCTGGACTGTGTCCGGCATTCTCTAGCGATGAGCCAGAACCCGAGCGCACGTCTCCAGTGACGAGCAGATCGAGGAATGGACGGAAAGGGGTGAGAGAGAGAGAGAGAGAGAGGCGCTAAACGCGCACATTGCGAGAAATCAGGGGAACAAGTACGCTACAAAATAAACACTTGTACATTGGCCAACGTGCGAACATTCGTAAGAATTACCGCGGGCGTCCCTTGCACAACAATGCGGCCACGGGCAGCCGGGTATCGAACAGACGACCTCCGAAACACGCGCAATAAACCCAAACAGCGAGAAGATACATTAATGAAAACTGAAGATGATCACGAACTTGCTACTTACTACGGGGTGTGTGAAATTACATAATGAAGGCAATAAAACAAAAATTAGGAATAATACGAACAACTAAAGTCAAGATTTGAAGAAAAAAAAGCAAGAAATTGGGTGTGTGTTTTTTTTTTTTTTCAAATAACACAAAGCTTGTCGTTTCGGGATCTGTGCAGTGACCTGTTGTGTTGATGCTTTTACCTGACCAGACGGCGTTTCCTCGGAACTCCTGATTACAAAATGTCGAAGAATGCATCTACAGATATAACAGCGGGGTATTCGTGATTCGCATTGCGCCTTCTCTTCTGTCACAAGAGCCCCAGGAATTCGCTAGTCGCGCTCTTAGCCTCCACAAAGATTACGGCATGCAGTCACCACCTTATCGCAGCGTAAGCGCATATGGTAAGCGCGCGCGTACAGAACATACAGAACGTACAGAATGCCGTACAGAATCGCCCTTTAACGTCTTAATCTCTCTTCTCCTCCGACTTCCCCTCACCCTTTCACACTTCCTCTCATTTCCCTTTATGGTCTGAAATATTGCCACAAATTATTTGACGCCCACTTTTTGTGCCACCCAAGGCAACTGATACGCATTCGGCAGCAGGCTTCAAAAAAATGGACGACGTCGTGGATTCTGAGAGTGCTCGTCCGGATATGCGTTTTTGAATCGGCAATGATGGACTACAGTGTATTCTAACAGAGCCAATGCCCGAACACATCAAGTCCCAGAAATTTCGGCTGCCCCCCCAACTACCCAAACACGAAAGAATGCTTTGCAATTCCGCCACTTCGCACCGCATGCAGTGCCAGCGCTGGGAAGCCAGTCACGAGAGCTTAATCACTAACTACCATCGCTATTTCTAAAGCTGATCCACCAAATTAATCGAGGAACGTTACCCTAACTCCTGGCCGATCCTCCCTTAAGCGGTTAGGAGTTACTGCCACTGTGATGATGATGACCATCATCACAATCACAATCATCACCATCGCACCCAAAAGCGGGGGCCCATTTTCTTTTCTTTTTTCTTTCTTTTGCAGGTTCACTGCCCGAAGCCCGTATGCTACAGTCGGCGCCTTGAAACCGCTCGTTCATTCAAAGAAAGAAAGAAAGAAAGAAAGAAAGAAAGAAAGAAAGAAAGAAAGAAAGAAAGAAAGAAAGAAAGAAAGAAAGAAAGATTGAAAGTAAAGTGTGTCCGCAATGCATGAAAGGAAAGCCACCGCCCAACGTATACCTCGGCAGAAATGTGGAGCGATGTAGCTCCCGGATAAGGACAACCGAGAGGGGGGGTTACGCCGGGCCACAGTGCGTCTTATCGGAGGAGGAGACGCACGCGAATGGTACATAGGCGAAAAGAAGCACGGAGATAACCGTTCCTCCAAGAAGAATGCGAGATAGGAATAGACGACCGGAGATAGCAGAGATCATCACAAAAGGCTTAGGGGAGGGCAGGCGCGCGCGCGGCCTATAGGCAAGAACAGGCATATGGCGGCGGTACGGTATAACGACTTGTGCAAGACGAACGAACGGGTCATTGTGGAGAGAGAACACAAGGAAAGGTGAAACCGACAGAAGCGCACAAACATATCTTTAGCCTGTCCGCATAGGTATTATTGCACAGGTTATTAGATGTTATTGCATAGGTATCCGCATTATATGTGAATTATTATAAATGTACACAGACTGTTTACTGTACTGCTGCCTTGTCGGGTCTTTTGGGTCACGTCAAGCTACGTATGTGGCTTCTAGCCCGAAATGACCATCCAGTATGTAGTAAACTGGAGAATAAAATTGATTTGGTTTGATTGACTGATTGATTGATTGACTGATTGATTGATTGCCCTGCACGAAATCCCGCGTAACCGTAGACGGACCAACATAATACGGTATAGCAGCGTTATTAGCGACAATTTGTGGCGTTTAGTGCAACCACAGCGTATTAGAAAGTAGGGTGTGGCTACTGGGTGTTCTTGTCGGAAAAAGAAAAAAAGAAATTGAACATTAGGACACTGGGCACACCTTTGTAAGTACATGCTACTACTTAAAACAAGGTTGATCACGAAAGTTACGCTACGACAGTTAGACTCTGCCCTCTCTGGCTAAACTCCGCCCCACAATATGGCGGCACCAACGCAGCTGTTCACATCTACGTCTCCAGGAACTGAGTATTTTGTGAGGGCTAAAAAAAAACGTATACGAAAAGGTGAAATTCTCTAATGAAGCAGCTGCAGCCACTGAGAGTCGTGTCCGTACAAGCACTGCATTTTACGGAATACTGAAATACCGGTGACGTGGACGGCAGCAGTATGTCGCTGGTATCGACACCGCGCGATGGCTGCTTCAACTACCAAGCTTCGGAAATCACGCTGTTCTCATCGAAGGAAAATATAGGAAGAGTCGTGGTACAGCCCTCAATAACGAAGAAGTCGAGAGGGGGGATGTGAAAGAAGGTAACTATTTAAAAGGAGAAAAAAAAAAAGAACGAACGAGGATGCGTGTAGGAGGGAAGGGCAAAACGGAGGCAAGGCGTAAGGAACAGCCAAACAAGGAGATAGCGAACGTTACAAAGGTTACCTGACGTAACAGGAAGACTGCCCATGCTTACGGAAGACAAAACCTGATATTAAAAAAAAGGAGGCTGGCGATGGAATCGAGAGCTCATCTCTGAAAGTCGAAGGACCGAGATGAAGACAAGAGCGCTGCGTGTCACAAGTGCGACGGGAAAGATAATCGCATTGAGACGACCAAATACCGAGCGCGCGATGAGAATGAACGACAAAACCGACGGACTCGGCAGGGTTTGTGTCAACAATGCTACTGAATCCATGCGAAAGAGATACACATAAAGTGCGTTACAAATTTTTTTTTCGGTGTTAGTCTCGAAAAGATAGATAACCAGGCTCGAACGGACACACACGCACACACACACACACACACACACACACACACACACACACACACACACACACACACACACACACACACACACACACACACCCACACACACACACACACATACACACACACACACACACACACACACACACACACACACACAGGAAAACAAATACTGTGAGCGACAAAAACACAGAGCGTACAAACGGCCGACAGAAACTAAGCCCCCACCGGAAGCCCCACTTAGGAAACGTCGCCGCGTATTCTCAACACCAAACAGGGATACAAGATAGTCCACGCCTCTCGACAACACTGCCGCGGCACGCTCCGCTAGCAGCGCAACCCAGAGGCAAGAGCAAAACACGCAATATCTCAGCAACGCTTCCGCAATCCAATCGAAGCGTACATTAATTGGAAACGCGCGGGGAAACAAAAGCGATCCGGCGCAAGCTAGGGCAGAGGCGGCAGCACCGCCACACTGCTTTCCACCAAACACTGCAGACCAATGCGTGCCCCGCCCACGCAACAGGAAACTCGAAGCAACACAGTCGAACCGAATCCTCCTCTCTTCCGCCCACACGTCTTCCGTGCCACAGGCACCAAGAGCCATAAACACCGAGACACCCCTTCTCCTCCTCGCCGGGAGAAGGGGGAGGAGGGGCTGTGAGGAAGATGGCACGGCCGAGAGAATCCTATTTCCACGTTTTATTTATTTATTTATTTGATACATACTGCCGGCCTGAGTGTCAGGCCTTGGGCAGGAGTGGGTATATATGAAACAATACAGAATAAAGGAATACATTGGTACAAAAATTGCTTATCAGCGCCATGCTAACATTGCGCGTAACAGCACTTGGGACTGCGCATAACAAAGTGAACATTCGATATTACAGCTCACATATATAAAGCAAGAAAGAATACAAGTGAAACAATACAAAAAAAAATTCCGCATAAACAGCATCCCAACGTCGCGCACGACAGCACTCGGCACTGCGCAGAAGACACTGCGCAGTTTTGCAGAAGCTTATTGGGAAACTAGAAATACGACACGCAGGCAGCGCGTTCCTTTTTTCGTTTCTTTTTGCTTTTCAATCCAACAACGGTTCTTTCAGAGTCCGTTGCGAGCAGCGGCGCGTTACAATGCAACGCCTCATCTCTATTGTTTTTTGTTCTTTTTTTTACGCGGAAGCTGCGTGTCTGGCGTGCTCTTCCGTCTCCGCCGTGCTTCCGAAGGGACAACGGGGGTCTCGCGCGAGAGAGGAGGGATTCGATCGGGCAACGTGACCCGAACTGAGCGCGATGAAGACACCTAACTGAAAGCAACGAATTAATGCAAGCGTCATCGATCGGTTCGCACACAGGACTGCAGTGATCTAATTGTCGCTGGGAAAGCTGGGCTAATTGGTTGCCGGCGTTACGAGACGTGTTTATACAGAGCTAGGAAACACGAAGACGGAAGCATTTCGTGTTTTTTTTTTCTTTTGTCCGCAGTAGTGATGTAACCCTTAACCTTGTTTCATGATAAAATGACACACTTCTTCATGTATGGAGGGAGTGATTGACTCCTTGGCTGACGGAGAGACAGGTGGGCTGATGGATGAGTTGTAGTGATGAGATAGATTGCATAGGCGAATGGAGTAGGTTCGAATGATACCGGATGATTGGCGTGATGGGACCGATTGCATCAAGAATGATGGGACGGGCGGACGCGTAGGTGGGTAGGATGTTATGTTTTCGAGCACGGATTTTACCAGAATGAGCATTCTCGAAGGTCGTGCTTTTTTTTTTTATGTATCAGCTTTCCTACACGAATTAAAGTGTTGTGTCACTGCTATGAATAACCCTATTGAACATTCACGGCGCCAAAACAGTGGCTCCGCGTCAGGGCCCGAATAGCCAGACGTTTCCATTTCATAGCGCTGGGTGTCAAGGTCGGTGTTGAACTAACCATTTCAACGCGCATTTGGGCACAAAATTTAGCGCTTCAGTCGTACTAGCTGCGCAACGCTCCCCATGCAGCATCCATCTTTCGAAACCCGGTCACAGAGATTGGCGGACAACGTGGGAACTCGACCGACTGTCGCGACACCTATGGACAACTAACAAAAGCAAAAGTAACACTAAAATATGTAAATTAAGGTGCCTGTACGCATAGTACGCAATGCCAAATAAACGTCATTTCCCCAATCAGCCCTATTTTTCTTTCTTTTTTTTTCTGCAGTGCTAACCATGCCGAGGGTTTGTTTTAGCAGACGTTGGTGAAGAAGAGTACGGGTTTGATTCTGTTGCTCACTGGTTGCATGGCAGTCAGCAATCCCCACACGCCATTTTAATTTTGGTGCATGGTGTGTGGGGAGCGGAGGGGGAGGGGTTTAGCGGGGAGGCAGGAAATAGATGGGCACGGCATCACCCCCAAGATTAGGAAACATTGCACGATGAGGTAGAGAGAGAAACATCAGTAGATTGCAATAGATATAAATTCTAATAGCTGTCACAGGCTAGTTATATATGTGTCGCCACCCTGTTTCAATTGAGACGTCGTTAGCTATCGTCATGAGTTCATCACAAACAGAGAAAGTAAAGCACGCCACGGGCAAGTCCGAAGTCCGTAGCGTAGCTTAGAAACCGCTACGAATGAATAACCCCTGGGCGCAAACTACGACTACGTGCTCATTTCCGAGGGAAGCGGCACCGAAGGGAAACGAAGATAAGCAAGAAAAAAGAGGCACAAGAAAATGGAGGAAGGGGGAGGGGGAGGCTTCGCGAAACAAAGCAAGGCATTGTGTCAAGACGGGCAAGGCAGGTGGTGATATAGTCGGCTGCTAGGCCGGCTGAAGTGAGATTTCAACGACAAAAAAGAGAGACCCCCGAGACAAGCGCCGGCACACATTGCGCGGTATCTTCCAGCAGACGGGGTTCCGAATGGCCGGCTAACTTCCCCTTCACGCGGCAGTGTGCCGAGACAGCGCTAGAAACGCGCGCACTGCCCACTGCAACCAACCCCTTTTGTCTGCCAGTTTTTTGTTCTTTTTCTGCGCTTTGTCCACACACATACCGACTTCCGCGAAGAAAAAAAAGTAAAGAAAAGCTAGAAAGGAAGAATCACCGCGTGCCGGTCATTACGGCGTTAACGTCGGGGGTGGAGGGAGGAACACCGGCGATGAACAACAGCCAAGCGCCGGGGCTATACTCTCGGCGCAGGAGACGCTCGACAAAAGGAATCTGCGAAGGCTCGGCGGCTAGAGGCGGTGGCGGCAAAAAAAAAAAAAAACGAGCACAACAAGTGGCACGTTTTAGACGGACGCCTCCCGCTACTAACGGAGCGAGGTCTCCCGAGGGGGAAAAAGAACGAAAAAACAAGACGAAGACGACGACGACGACAAAAGAAAACTGTCGGCGAACAAAAGGAACTTCCGAGGTACACGACAACGGAAGGCTTGGCTCGGTCGCCTCTGGTTTCTTCGTTGACTTCCTCTTTTTATTCCCCCCCTTAACCGAAGAAAACAACAGCCTGTTGTGATCCCCCTGCCATAATGCGACGGAATCGAAGACGGAGCGAACTAGCGACGATGCCTGCATACGACGAAGCGGGAGCTAGAATGTCTTTCGGACTTCATTCATTCGGAAAGAAATAAAGAGAAAAGCTCATAGCACTCATGGAGGGGGGGGGGGGGGGGGGGGTTATATAGCGACCCCATTTCGGGCGCAGCCGAGATGTCGTTAAGCGGAGCGGAAGCCATTACTAAGCGTGCCCAGCTCGCGATATTATAGTGTTTGTACCGAGCGGCGGGCTTCTCGAATTCTACGACAGGGAGGACATTCAATATGGCGCCACGGGCGTCATACTGTTGCCCGCATTCGCAGTTTCTGCAGCGCCATGCACTGAAGATAAGGATGGATAAATGGATGGGTGGATGGATGTTATGAGGGTCCCTTTTGGAACGGGGCGGTGGGTTGCCCCGCCACGCTCTTGTTATTATACTGCTTAATGTCCTACCTAGGTTAACAAAGAAAAAGAGAGAAAACGCGATGAATTCCCATAACCGAATTTTCTGACCCCCCTACTGTGAACTACGTTTTTGTAAAGTCTCCATTTTTTGTCGTCGTTTCCCTATTTTTCTTCCCCCTATCTTCCAATGCCCTCTTATTACTACTACTACCTATTGCGGACACGTTTACTTTACCCCTGCTCTCGCTGAACCAAAGGGTAAGGCGGGGAGCAGAGCCCCCTTTAACACTTTCAGTACTAAAATTAAAGCTTTAGCTGACTCCGGCAGGAGACGCCACGGTAGCCCCACGCCACACACACTACACGTGACGTAACTAAACGGGCGCCGTGCCTCGCAGGAGAGAGAGAGAGAGAATAAACATTTATTTCATAAAGCGAGTAGAAAAATTTCCTCGATGAGTGGGGCCCTCAGTCCAGGGCTCCATTGCCATGCGCGACTTCGCGAGCCCGCTGGATCAACCGTTGCTGTTCCTGCTGGCTTGCGCTGAGCAGCGCAGACTCCCAAGAGGAAAGGGTAGGGTTGGGTATAGGAGAAACACCTGAAGGGTTAGGGCATTCCCATACGGAGTGATACACCGTGGGTTTGGCCCCACAGTGGCGACAATAGGAAGGGTACAGGAACTCTTCGCAAGATAGTCTAGCGACTGCGCTTCGATAGAACCCGGTGGAGAGGTTTACTTCCGCAGCCGCCGACGACAACAGAGAAGACGAGCGCGAAGGAAGTGAGCACACCTTTAAAGTAAGAAAACACACAGCGGGCGGGCACCACCAAAGCTCGGTGTACATGGAATTCGACGGTGGGTCCAGGACGACGTTAACTCCCCCCCCCCCCGCCTTCCTCCCATTTTCCCGGAGAGAGAGAGAGAGAGAGAGAGCAACAAGACGCGCGTTTTCGTTCACCGTAAGCGTTTGACGCTGAGCCGTGCTCCCGCAAGGGCTGCAGAAAACAGCGTCAACCTTTCATTATCCCTTCAAAAACCACTTCTCTCTCTCTCACCGTAAGCTCCAAGTGGCAGGGACACGCACAGCGGGCGCACGATCGTCACTGGCCCAGAGACGGGAGGGTAAAGGGTCAACGGCACAAATATATGTTCACCAGAAGCAGCGGCACCATACCCACTCCCAAGTTCACGCGCCTCAGCTCGTCTAATGGATCGGCAATTAGCTGGCACTCCGCGACGGTCGACTTGGGGTTGTGCTTGCAGCGGTTGTGATTTCAGCGCTCGACAAACACCACGCAGAAAAAGTTTAAAACAATGACGACGCGCGCGGGTTGCTCGAGTCGAGTATGGACGCTCTTGACCGCTTGTCGAATTAGTGAGCAGTTCAACGACGCCGGCGTAAACGTCGTTGCCGAGCGAACTTTTTAACAATATATGTTGATAAAGGTAAAATTACGCATCCTCCCAATCATAGCAACTGCTGCAAAGGAAACCCGTACGGGTTCCTCGAAAGAAAAGCCTCACAGTTGAAGACAAATTTCGTCCTGGTCAGGGGCTCGAACCCGGGACCATCACCTTTCCGGGGCAGGCGCTCTACCATCCGAGCTAACCAGGCGGCCAGCAGATGGCAGGGCGAAGTCGAATTCATCAACGACTCGAAGCAAAGGCAAGAGTTTCGCGTAATAGTTCTGCGGAAACCCGCAAGGTGGAGAGAATAACAATACATGTGTTTAAATATCTTCCGGGCCTTTAGGTGCCAGAACGACGACCTGATCACGAGGCACGCCGTAGTCCTGGAGGGCTCCCGTTAATTCCGACTGTCTGCGGTTCTTTACACTGCTTCTTTAGTTGTAACCAAGGTGCCCTTCATTAAATTGAGAACTTTAAAACTACCTTCATCTTCGCCGCGTAGTGCGCAAGCGCCCATTAGAGTTTCGGCTCGTCCCCAATTATCGTTTACGGGTTACCGGAGCCCCGGCCGGCAGTTAAAAAGCTGGCAGCGACTGCTTGTCAAGCTTTGTGCTACTACAACACGTTCGAAACATTCGTGCGGACATGTTGACCGTTTTCGTCGAAAGACAATTATAAACAAAAAGGACTGCACGTTAACGATTATATCGCTACCAAAACGAGAACTTAATTAGAATATGGCAGGTAGCTGCTGTATTAGTTTTCCATGCACTCTGGTTAAGAGATGTCGCTACCAGCTTCGTCGCTACCGCACTCCTCTCCGGTCAAACGGTAAGAAGTTCACGGACAAGCCAAGCCGCTATATGTGATGTAACACTGCGTTCACGACCTGTTTACGTTGAGTGCTATCTTTTCCGGGACGTGTAGCCAGCTGCAAAATGGTTTGTTCGATTCGGAAAAGGTACTACGACACTACAAACGAAAAGGTGCGGGTGGTGTCAGTTACGGTGTGCCGGGCTGCACCCACTCGCTGCAAAAGGTTTCAAGGGTCCCCTGCAGCTCGGTGGCACCTTGCCTTGCACCCCTCGATCAATCGAGCACGCGGGTGCAGGTTGCGCCGCTACACCTCGGGGGAATCGAAGGCCTATAGTGCAGTGTACCGTGAATAGATGCAGCAGCGGAACGTGCAGAGAAACTTGGCCAAGCCGACTAAACAAAAAAAAAAAAGCGTAGCCTTCGAGATTAGTTTTTCGTTACTCAGCGGAGGAGAGCCGTCGCCGGGGCGTGGATCTTGCAAACGGGAAGAAAAATGACAAATGACGGTTCTCCAGATTCGAGCTATACATAGCCACCGATAACCACGAAAGTGTGAAGCCGTTTCGTGTCCTTCTCCAGTCAACCACTGTGTGTCTGAGCGTACGTAGCGCCTCACCGGCCGCCGAACGAAGGAAGGAAGGAAGGAAGGAAGGAAGGAAGGAAGGAAGGAAGGAACGAACGAACGAACGAACGAACGAACGAACGAACGAACGAACGAACGAACGAACAAACACACGAACGAACAAAAACAAACAAACAAACACAACGGGTGCCCGCTCACACACGCCCTTCGCTGAGCTCGAATAGCGGTTCTCGGGGACAAACAACGACGCCTTCGACGCCGTTCGTACATTCCGCGGCGCGGATTGCGAGAGATCCAGCGCTATGCTCTCGCATCGCCAATCAGGCGAGCCAGTCGCCGCACTACCAGAAAGAAAGGAAAGACAACAAAAAAGAAAGTAACAAGAACATGTGCACTGTAGTCACACGGTCAACGCCAAAGCCACTGCCGCAGGAGGCGGACTGCGGGGGAGCTCCCCGAGCTGAAAGGCGCCGGGAAATGGAGATTGGACATCACTCGAAGGACGCGTATACGCGGGCGCCCATCGGACGAAGAAGGAAGCAAACAAGAACGTAAGGGTACGGAAAGAAGGAAGCAATTTTTTTTTTTTGGCTCCGCACGTCAGGGTACGGAAAGAAGGAAGCAATTTCTTTCTTCTTTTTTTGTTGCTCCGCGCTCTTCAAAGGCGAGAGCTCTTGGCCTCAAACCACGAGAGGGCGTCTTATGTTTGCCGCGTAAGTGCGCGTGGATGCCCGTGCTAAAAAAACCACGCTTATTGTATGCAGTGCATGTACTGATTGTGCTTGTTGCCTGTATGGGTACGCTACGTGGATATAACATACATACATACATACATACATACATACATACATACACACACACACACACACACACATTTGCGCATGTATACATGTATGCAGTACGTGCAGCCTTTGTCAAAAGCATACAGGCTACTTGGAGCGGTTCCAGTGCTCAGATCTCTGGATGGCGAGCACCATAAGTAGTACTTTTCACTGCTCACAGGCAGTGGAACTTATGGAATACCATGGAAACTCTTAGTGGCAATTTACCTCCACCCCATGCGCACGGCTGTCGCGTGAAACTTTTTTCCGTATACGGTATACCTTAGACTAAGAGTGCAAGTTACGTACAGCGGGTACCAGCTTACCAGCGTACCAGCTTACGCTAGAAGCGGACACGTGAACTGCCGCTAAGTGATACTGGTTATTTTTTTTTTCTTCAATCGCGCACAAAGAAAATTCTGCGACAGTCGTCAACTGCAAGATGCCGCGCGTCTTTATAACGTCTACGTGTAGGGCTGCCTAAAGAGTGCAACGACCTTTCTCCCCTCCCTCATTCCGATTTGAAGAAAACATTTCTCGACGATTCGGAGAATGAAATTCGGAAGCTTCCACAAAGTCGAGTGTATAGACGAAAAAACAAAACGCAAGAAAAAAAAAAGCTACACGCATAATAAATGCAGGGGCGAGGAGGTGGGAATGGTAAGGAAGGAAAGGACGCACAAGGCGCAAATTGTTGGACGGAAGAGTGAATAAACCATGCACACGATACGCAACGAAAAAAAGGGAAAGGATAACGGGACAGAAGACGGGGCTCGGGGCAAGCACTCCTCCCCACTTTCCCGCTTTGCGGCAAGTGCAAATTTTCCCATCGCTTCCCTATTTGCGTCCGAGATGGCGTCTCCTTCCCCCGCCCACTTCCTCCACTTCCTCCTTCGGGGGGCAACGCCCACGTCGTTGTCGCTTGACCACAACAGTGACCCGCGGCCTCCTCCTTTTGTTGCCCTCTCTCACGACTGGGGGGGGGGGGGGGGGGGCAAATGACCAGATATCGAGTTATATGTGACGACGAAAACTTTGCGCTCGCTTTGATGCATTCGCGGTCGTCATCCTACCAGCACCCTAAGGCGGCCGCGCAGAAATTTCATAGGGTGGTATTTGGAACGGTATAAAGTTACTGCTGTCACTTAATAAAACATGGAAAAGCACTACAAACTTCAAAGCCAACCTTTCTTTTTTTTTAAGAAAATAAGGAAAGGCTAGACTCGACTATTCCAACCCGCGACCTTTTGTATTTTCTTTGCTTGGCTTTTCTTCGCTTTAAAAAAAAATTGAAGCCTTAATTATGCGGTCCTTATTATCGATTGCCACGTTTAGACCTTTAGGAAAAACCTACATGAGTGAGCCTTAAGATTCGGAAAATCTAGGTTAGCAAACAAAGCCGTTAGGGAAAAAAAAAAAAAAGACTAGGCGCAACGTATGTGCGAGGTTAAAGGGCGACTACAGAGAAAAAAAAGATTTTACTTAGCTGTTTTAGTAAACTGCCCTTCCACAATAACAAAAAAAAAGAAACGCTTACCGTGAGAAAAGGCCAAGCAAGCCATAAAAAATGCAAAAAAGGGGGGGTTCAGGTGGCGACGCCACCGTGGAATTCCCGCACCAGTTCACCGTGACGTCACGGATTTTGACGGCTCCTACTCGCGCATAGTTTCTTCTTCATCGGTAAATATGGGCTATACTACTGCATTCTACATGAGCCAAGGACTGAGCTTACCGAGTTTCGAGAGTCTTTATTGAGCCTCAGCAGGGAAAGAAAAAAGTGAAATTTGTGACGCCACACTAAAGTACTACCGCCGAGGTTTCGGTGCGAGATGCAACAAATTATGCGTCGGGCAGCTAGGTGCATAACTACCAATGTTTGTTTCGCGAAAGTTACAACAGGATAAAGAACAAACCGACAGAAAACGCCGCCAACGACAACCGAGTGACATTTCTTTCTGCTTGTTATTGTTCTTTTATACATTACCTTCCGCGCCGCAAACGCCGACAGCCATGCATAGCGTTCACACTGCTTCGCGAAACCAGTTCCGTGTGGTAAGCGCTTCGCAGATCCCTTGTCATGCGAAATTTCTAAATTTCACTCGCGACGGCGAGGTACGCGTTTGCAACAATACAGCTCCTGTCTTGTCTGAAGCCTGTTGTGTGTCATATGTCTAACCACGAAAGACGACGGGAAGAGATCGCAAACGGTACGCACCGAAATACCGGTTTTGCAACGGCCGTGCTTGGCCGACGGCACGCTACCAGATGGCGCCACAATATCCAACCACAGAGAAAGTCAAAGGAGTTTTATCACGTATCTTATAGCATAAAGGCCGCTTCACCAGCGGCACGCCAGTCGACGTGCATCGGCAGCGACGACCGACGGGCAAGAGGACATACGTCAAAAAACGAAACGAACCAAGACAGGAAATCATGAAAGACAAAGAGAAAGAACGCATAACGGGGCGGATCGCAAGATGCTGGTGATCGGCTTTCCGCGACGCTGGCGCGCAGATCGACCGATCATCGGAGAGGGAGTGGACGCCCCCTACGCTTGCGTGCACATCGATCTATGCAGCGCGCGAATAACGGTGCACGGCTAGTGCAACGTGCGCGCACCGGCTGCTGCCTTTCGAACGACCAGCAGCAGCAGCTGCAACAGCTCTCGGCTACACACACACACACACACACACACACACACACACACACACACACACACACACACACACACACACACACACACACACACACACACACACACACACACCCTTACCCTTGCCGAGTAGAGCACGGTTGCAGCACCCTCATTCAGCGCTATACGTTGTCCGCGGAGGGTATATAATAGCACGCCGAGGAGGGCCGAATTAGGCGTGCCTACAATGAACCTATTTGTTCACGCGCGCAGACAACCCACCCGAAATAGTTAGAGAACAATAGTTACAGAACAATAGTTATAGAACCACGCATATAGAACCACAGATACAGAACCATAGTTACTCTTTTGTCACAGAACAAACGCTTTCGAGTGCCGTTGAGTCAACAGCTGCGGAGACCCTTACCATACATCGCTTCGAATAAACGTGGACGTCGATCTTTTGCGATGCTTACTCCCGATATTCGCGCTTCCGCCTCCATCGGAAAGTTTGACGCGCGTCGACTTCAGTAATGGCCGAAACCAAGCACTTCACTCAAAGGCGCATTGTTCCTAGAAATTGGCAATCCTCGATCTATTTGTATTCCATCTCCCGTGGTCAATGAAATTCGACCCGTTTCTTTTTTTTTTGGGGGGGGGGAGGGGGGAGGTCACGTCATGTAGGAGTGACAGTGTGCAGGCAGGCGGGCAGGACAACGCGCAGTCAGAGTCGATGAATGAACTGTATAGTTTTTTATTAAAAAAATTGCTGGCTCTCCCGCAATAGAGAGTATATGTAAGCATGAAATGGCTACCGGCAATGCAGATTGGCTGGAGATGATACTAGGCACAATCTTAAAATGGGTGTAGTGCAACACGCCATACTGTGCTCTGGTCCATATATGGACGCTGCCCAACTAGAAAAAGAAAACCAGCTGAAGGCAGCACGACAGGCAGCGAATGACGCCAGGGAGACGGAACGCACTGCCAAGCTAGAAGAAAACCGCCTGAAGGAGGCGCCACGCACTGTGGCGCCATCTCTCGAGGCGACACAGCAACCGCCCTGCGGAACTCACGGATCGCTGGCGATCAAAAGAGCGCCCAGCGCCAAAAGATGACGATGAAGCGTATGACGCCCTGTATTTAACGTCGCTATTCGAAATGACAAAGCTTCAGCGTACTAGAAGTTCCAGCTTGAGTGATATTGTGAACAACCATTAGGAAGAACTCAGAAGCAATATTTGTTGTAACTTGTTCGGGCAGTAACCTGCGTATGTAATGCGGTCCTGTACAAAGGGTCGGGCGCCAGTGACCGCCTTAAGTTTTGACTGCTTGACCGCATGTTCTCCTTTGAGTGCCCGGATAACGGCTCTGGCTTTAGGCTCAAGGTCACTTGAAGGTCGCCGACATGTGGAGCGAAAAGCATCTCATGCTTAAAACTTCGCCTTCCAAACCGATACTGCAAGGCGGCGGCAGCGACTCCGACAAGCGCGGCCAGCAGTCGTCCAATCGAATTGGGAAATCGTCGAATCAAACCAGGCAAAAGTAAATAGAGGCGTAATAATATTAACCGGAATACCGATACAGCTCAGTGGCGACGACACCAACGACGCCAGCGGTCGTCGAATCGAGTCGGCGGTCCTCGAATCGTATCCACGAAATGTAAACGCAAACGCCGTGGCGATACTAATGGGAATACCGATACAGCTCAGTGGCGACGACACCAACAACAGTCGTCGAATCGAACGTACGAAAGGGTAAAACAACGCAAGCGTGCCAACAGGAACAAAATGGCTTAACGAGGACGCACGAACCATACAGGAAAGATAACCGGTGGTCTACCAGAGCAACGGAACGACATATAACGTATACGCCACATATATACCACGACACGGGAAATGCGGTCGAGGGTAGCAGGGGACTCACGCGGGCTAATGCGATTAGGCGATGCGTGGGCACGCAGGGAAACGCTGGTGACGCGCGCGGGAAGCAGAGGTAATTGGAGGTGCTCCGGGAGAGATCTGTGTTCGGCCGCGGACTTAATTACTCCATGATGACGGTCGGCGCCATCGCGAGACAGGCAGCGCGGCCTAATCGCCTAATGAGGCGCAACAAGGAATTCCTTCGTCACTACCGCGGAAAAACACACGCCTCGTCAAAGCTCTTCGGCTGAGGTAACTCGCGCGTGAATGCGACAACGACAGACAGAGTACACAAGGTTGGTACGCGATCATTTCGATAACGCGCCAGAGAAAACCTTGGCAAATGGCGCAAACAAGGGCTCAAAGTAGGAGACAAAGGCTTATCCTATACGCTGTCCATTTCCACACGCATGTGCACGTCATCACGTAGAGTTGGTTCAAAGAAATATATTTATGTTTGACAGTCACAATTGTTGCTTGTGTCTTACACAAACCCACGGCGATATACAGTTCAAAGTGGAGACACGAGATTCACTGACTAATGATTATTAACGTCAATATCTAGTCTGGGTCTATCAATGATGCCGCAGTGGAGGGCTAACTCCTCATTAAATAATATGCATAAGATAGATATGTATATAGGTAACATAGATATATAGGTTAACTAGATATACGAAATAGATAGATAGATAGATAGATAGATAGATAGATAGATAGATAGATAGATAGATAGATAGATAGATAGATAGATAGATAAACTAGATATACGAAATAGATAGATAGATAAATAGGTAAACTAGATATACGAAATAGATAGATAGATAGATAGATAGATAGATAGATAGATAGATAGATAGATAGATAGATAGATAGATAGATAGATAGATAGATAGATAGATAGATAGATAGATAGATAGATAGATAGATAGATAGATAGATAGATAGATAGATAGGTAAACTAGATATACGAAATAAATAGATAGATAGATATATAGGTAAACTAGATATACGAAATAGACAGACAGACAGACAGACAGACAGACAGACAGACAGACAGACAGACAGACAGACAGACAGACAGACAGACAGACAGACAGACAGACAGACAGACAGACAGACAGACAGACAGACAGACAGACAGACAGACAGACAGACAGACAGACAGACAGAGACATAGATAGATAGACAGACATAGATAGATAGATAGATAGATAGATAGATAGATAGATAGATAGATAGATAGATAGATAGATAGATAGATAGATAGATAGATAGATATGCACAGTAAAGGTACGGTCGAAGCAAGCTATAGGAAATAAGCAAATTGGGTCAACAAATGTAGAGGTAAGTGGACCTGTTTTTGTCTAGGCATGAGGTGGACAACTATAGGTGTCTCTGTCCGTACACTGCGCCGCTCATCTGAGACTTCATTCAACCGCACCTACTACGTAGATATTTGCTCAGCAGCAACGTCTCTGTGTTACACCGTATGCTATTCCGAACTTCCGTGTCCGTCGCACTTCTACGCCCGATTACCGAACTGCATCTGTCAATTCCAGACTTGGCATCGACGAGGCCCGCGACAGGTTTCGTTCTACCGTTCTTCTCACGGTCGGTCGCAAACCTCCGCACGCTAATTTTGCACACGGAACCGTGCACACGCGGCTCTCACTTCCTTCCTCTGTCGGCCGCGAGACGGCGCGTCGGTCGCCGATTGCGCCACAGCTGGTGGAACGGTTCTTCCTTCCGGTCTCCGAAATCGATCGATCACGATAAAGTCTGTACATGAGCGGTGGGGGGGGGTTCACGAGCGAGGCGTGGGACTGATAAAAAAAGACAGCTAGGATAGAAATTGATAGATTGCACGAAATGAGGCAAGCGAAATGGCAAGGTGGGGGGGAGAGGGGGGAGAGGTGAACCAGCAGGATAGGGGGCAAGAGTGGGGCGTATTCCCCTCTCCATACGCCCTTTCTCCATCTTGATCCGTAGTTTGCGCAGCAGATGCCCGTCAGAGCACGCCCGCGAGAGGGAACTCATCTCTCTAGTAACGATGAGACAACAATAGAAAGGGGAGGGGAGGAAATCAGCCAAGCTCGCCGTAAGTCCTCCCCCCTCCTCCTCGTGGGCGCCGAAGCCCCGAAATACCCGCGCAGCAAAGACGATGAAGGCAAGTGAGAGAGAGAGAGTACGGGATCGGTGATGTCACGAAAGCTGCTCGTGACGTCATCGGTTCGATGGGAGGCAGACACGCCAGGGGTGAACGGCCCAGCATGCGGCCACCGCTCCACACCAGAGGCCTGGATGCCGCAGAGGAAGGGGGAATTGGGAGAGCGGATTCCCAAGACGGAGCGGCAATCATGGCTCAACAGACTTCCCCCCAGCTTTAAGCAGGAAACTGTTTGCTAACACGCGAACAATAGCCCGTTGGAAGCGACGCGGGAATGAGCCGTACTTTTGACGAGTTGCGTTCACCGCGCACGCAGCAAGCTACCGGGCGAATTGGTCGAATCGGCTACGGGGCTAGTGCTCGTTAGGCCTTGGAGATACGATGTTGACTGAAGCACTTGACCGGGTTAATAGGCCTCGGTTAATGAATCGCTTATTCCGATGCGTCGAGTTCAGCCGCCGAACGCAGGCCGGGTGGCGGTAATTTCTGCATCTACAGTTGTTCTCATTACGACTAAAAAATTATGGGGTTTTACGTGTCAAAACCACTTTCTGATTATGAAGCACACCGTAGTGGAGGACTCCGGAAATTTTGACCACCTGGGGTTCTTTAACGTGGACCTAAATCTAAGTACACGGGTGTTTTCGCATTTCGCCCCCATCGAAATGCGGCCGCCGTGGCCGGGATTCGATCCCGCGACCTCGTGCTCAGCAGCCTAACACCATAGCCACTGAGCAACAACGGCGGGTGGCAATGCGAACTCTTCAGTTACGTGCATCAATGTATTCAGTATATGTGGGTCACATTTTAGCGCTGAAAAACTGCTCGAAACGCGGTACCATTGAGCCTACTGTTCCTCTAAAACGCATAGCGATCGTCATTTATCAATAAAGAATTGACCAACACCGCACAGACGTTGTCAACAAATAACTGACGTCGCGGAGCGCCAGTTCAGAACCATAAAGGCGGTGGCGCCACCGACCAGCAACCTCCCCCCCCCTCCCCGCTCTATATACGCTCTTTTTCTTTAATAAGTATTTTGTCGCTTAACAAATAATCCCCTCGAGGTAAGGCCAACTTTTTCTTTTTTTTTTGCACTGCAGATGCGCCTCTACTAAATCCGCCTTTTATTAGTACTTAACTTTAACTTATTCATGATTAAGTTTATTAACCAAATGTAAAGGTGCACTACAGGTATCAGGTCTCAAATGGCCCGTTCAGTGTCCCCGTAATTCACGTATAGAGTGATCTTATACCCGATCACTTCCATCCGCATCACCGCCGATTTCAGATCTGCGCGTTCGATCCTTCTCAGAACAATGAACAGAGATACGAAACTAGAGGTGCTTATCGGCCGAAATTCCGAACTACCAGAAGTACGTCGGCATAGCTGGCTGGAGACAATCTATACACTGTCCCTTCGCAAATCCGTCGCATACAACTGAGGCGCGCATTTCTTGAAGCGGCATTGTTGCAGAAAGGGTCACACTGGGAATGATACATGCGCCGTCTTCGAGGCAGGCGACCTGTTCGAACGTCGTAAACGACCCTCCAATGACCGCACGGAGAACGAATACTGGGGGGGAGTGAGATAGTCGATTCCGTGCGCGGAGTAATCTTGCAAACAATGGCCAACTTCGCAAAGGCGATTTCCCGCGCGGCGGATGAGAAGATAACGTATAACCGAGCTATCTGCGTTGCCTGCAAATGATGAAGTGAAGGAGTACTGACAGTTATTCGCCAAATTGTAATTCTACCACGCGCTTCCTGCACGTACTCAAAAAAAGAAAGAATGAATGAATGCAAAAGGGAAGGAATAAATAAATAACTCTTGGAAAACATGGCAAAGGCTGGGAAACTGAACGCTACTTAATCACGTTAGCGAGATCGATTACCGAACCACGAAGTCAGTGCGCCAGGCGTCGGTAAATTAATGGAAAAGAGCACTTCAATTACGCGTCCCGTATAAAACGACATCCGCGCAGCTTCAATTTGGCACACGATCAGGCTTCGCCGACTGCGTAAGCCGGAACGAAGACAAGAAAGAAAACATCTGGAAAGAAAATCTCCGATCGGTTCGTATAAGTTCGCATTACAGAGAGAAAAAAAAAACTCGCATAGGAAAAGGCCGTCTGGCCTCCGTGTGAAAGCACACTTATGTGCGTGTGAAAACAAAGGGAACAAAAAGGAACGTGGCTTAGATTTTAAGCGAAATTAAGGACAGCTCTTTATAAAAAAGAAAAAAAAACGTTCTAGTAATTGAGTCAGCTGACACAATCCCTGACATTATCTGGATTATATATATATATATATATATATATATATATATATATATATATATATATATATATATATATATATATATATATATATATATATATATATATATATTACACGGCGAGGCAACGCTCAAATTCCTCGGCGCCTATGCAAACGTCGACACAGCGTTAACGCCGACTGCTGACCGGTCAACAAAAGACCCATCTATACCTGAACTAATTGACGAAATGGGCCAACGTCGAATGCTACCGTGTGAACAGCGACGACCTCGTATTCCCAGGTTGCTACGCGCTTGCGCCATACGCGGGGGCGAAGGTGCAACACGGGAGGCGGAGTTCGGCGGAACGGTGCGATATCGTGGGCGGGATTTTGCGACTGATTCGACGACTGTGAATGCCCGCGATACAGTCATCAGAATCCCTAGTCTAGTCTCCCAGCGAAGAGGACGGTATGAAAAGCGGATGCCTTTGGCGCAGTAAGGGGCTGACGTGCCCCTAGTCTAGATAAATAGATGTGATAGATGGATTAGATATATAGATCAGACAGATTAGATAGATAGACGGATCAGACAGATTGATAGATCAGATAGAAAGATAGATCGGACAGATTAGATAAATCAGACAGCTTGATAGATCAGATAAAGAGATAGATCAGACAGATTAGATAGATAGACGGATCAGACAGATTGATAGATCAGATAGAAAAATAGATCGGACAGATTAGATAGATATATCACAGATTGATAGATCAGATAGAAAGATAGATCAGACAGATTAGATAGATATATCAGACAGATTGATAGATCAGACAGAAAGATAGATCAGACAGAAAGATAGATCAGACAGAAAGATAGATCAGACAGATCAGACAGAAAGATAGATCAGACAGATTAGATAGATAGATAGATAGATAGATAGATAGATAGATAGATAGATAGATAGATAGATAGATAGATAGATAGATAGATAGATAGATAGATAGATAGATAGATAGATAGATAGATAGATCTACGCAATTCCAGCAAACCCACACAAACTATGCAGGTGACTAGGAAGTATGTAAATGAAATCTGCAGCGGTATTGCTGCAGCAGGTGAAGCAACTATACAGAGCCGAGCGGTGTAGTCGTAGCTTTCGCAATATAGTTATAACTACGCTGACATACACATTTATCTCTCAAGAGAGAGGAACGCTGAGAATGACTGCTGCGTTAAATAGCTACCGCGCGGCGAGCTACGGAGCCTCACTTGGCACCACCTAGAAGCTTTGGAAATACCGCTTCAGATTTTTAAAACGCGCATCGTGATAAAAATGTTAACAAGCTCTTCAAGAGCAACTGAGAGACGTTTTGGGTAACGCCGAAAGAGAGTATTTCCCCCGGGTATAGCCAACAACATTTCTTCCCCTTCCTATTCTACCTCATTTTCCCCCGCTACATATGCCGCAGAAACTACAGGGGGAAAAGAAAGGAGGGGGGGGATGAAAAAGGAAAGAAATGTAATGCACAACCTTGACAGAAAAAGAAAATGTAGGTGACCAAACTCACTAACTCCCCGGCGTCTCGCACATAACCCGAAGGAAGACCGTGCGCTTCTTTCGCTTCCAATCCTGTTTCGCCATAATTTCGTGGAGATTCTCCCCATCTCATGCCAAGTTGCCGCCGCGGAAGTACCTAAATATAAGCTGTTTCGTGGAACAAAAAAGAAAAAAGAAGGCAACTATTTCCAGTTCTAAGCTTGGCGAGCGACGAAGTTCAGAAGATTTATTTTATGTTCCGATTCTTTCTTTAACCCGGCAGGAATGTCGTTCCCCCTAGCTACATAGTTTTCGCAAACCAGGGAAAAAAAATAAGAAAAAAGGAAAGAACATACAGCACTGGCTCTACCACTTTGAAAAAAACTTTCGAACGAAAAAAAAAAAAAGGAATCCGGCCGCGTCGTGGCAATCCGGCGTGTGCACTCAGGACTGACACCACGGGCATTAAAAGGGGAGCCCGGACCACGAGTGCATTTGCGACCCCCTCACCATTTTCTCTGCACCCTCTCCCCGCCATTCCCAGGAACACAGTAGGAAGCGTTGGAGGAGGGGTAGCCGGCAAAGGAAAGGCTAGAAGAAATCGGCTAACAGCTCTGCCAGCGAATCAGTGGAAAGGCATGTCGAGGTCCGAGGGACCGCAATACGAATTCCGTCTTTTACTCGTTTTCTTTGTTACCTTAAATTGCTGTTTGTTTTTTGTCTTGACAACACTCGTTTTCTGCATACGTCACTATCTTTCCCTCCCCTGCTGTTTTTTTATTATTTTTTTTAATTGCTCAGCGGCAAGACGTCATAGCCACTGCTCTACCACGATGCGAAGGGCTATTTACCTCAGTTTTTCCTACGGTGTTTTTTGAACTTAGAGTTCTTACAACCTTTACCGAATACTGGGTTAACGGAGAATACATCAACATAACAGCCGCAACACTGGAAGCGGCATCTTGTAACACTTTAAGTAACCCCGACGATTTGGACACTTAATTTCTTGCGTCACAAGGACGTAATGGCCGAAGCAAAATAAACAACAGAAGAAATCAAAACCTGAATTTTAACAACTGCTTCGCTGGCGATCCTTTACACCAGCACCGTAGAGATCATTCATGTTTGGTCATTGCAACAATAGCTCAGTGTCCTCTCCGGTTACACTCCGCACCACAAGGCGGTGCCACCAACGCGGGTGTTCGCCTTTATGGCTGTGTTCCAATACTCGCCGTAGACAGCTAAGTAGAAGGCTAAGTAGAAGGCTAAGTAGAAAGCTAAGTAGAAGGCTAAGTAGAAGGCTAAGTAGAAGGCTAAGTAAAAGGCTAAGTAGACGGCTAAGTAGACGGCTAAGTAGACGGCTAAGTAGACGGCTAAGCGGACACCGGCCATCTTAAGTCTCGTTCCACTTCTTACGAAGACGCTGAAGTAAACAGCTTCGCGAAGACAGCATGGAAATCAAAAACGATGCAGGCTACTTTCCTGCCCAAACAAGATGGCGGCCGAGCACGAGGCTTGGAAAGCCGACAAGAAGGATGTCTGTACACACACACACATACACACAAAAAAAAGAAGGTAGACGCGCTATCCTACGTTATTAATGTAAGCTACATTGTGTTTTTCACACGTTTGCAGACGCGAAGACTTAAAATATGGAACTAATGTGTGCTTTTCTCTACTTTTTCTTGTCGCCGCACGGTGGCGTCATGTCGCAGAGGCGTCTTCCGTGCGTCTTCCAGACGGCTAGAAACGTGTTCTATTACATAGCCTCGAAACTCTCTCGGCTGCTTCCTTAGCCGTTTACGTAGACCGTGTCGGATGCTGGCCAGAACTGGAACGCACCCGATGTCTTCCGTAGCCCAACTGCTCGAACTGCGAACCACCAATGCGTTCACGGACAGGCTAAAAACTGTCACAACGTATACAGACACGCCAAATCTCATTAACTAACCTTCTCTGTTTGCGAGCTTTCCGTGCTTTTTCCGCATTTCGGTTTCTCTTCCATCTCCCTATCGACCTTTTGCTCGCGTTCCTTTTTTTATTTAAAGTCGCGTACGAAACTAAGCTGTCATAAACGAAGCTGCGGCAAAACGGCCCCCTCGCGCGCGGAAACCGCGAGATAAAACACGAAACGCATTAGAGAGGCGGCTTAGAGTCCCAGCCTCTCGCTCCAGATTGCTAGCCTCGACTACGACGACGACCCTGAGGCGATATTTAGCGCCTACTCCTTTTCCCTCGGTATTATATATATATATATATATATATATATATATATATATATATATATATATATATATATATATATATATATATATATATATATATATATATATATATATATATATATATATATATATATGCTTCTGTAACGCCGTTAAACCCGTGCGGACAGTGCATGCCGGGACATCTCAGATACTCGGCAGGGGAAAAAAATAAATGTAACAAATCAGGCGAGAGCCGGAAATTGCCACTCAGGCCGTTTTTTTCTTTTTCTTTCCTCGGCGCTAAAAATCCGGGAAGCTTTTCTCAGTCGCCGCGGTTTCATTCGCTTTCACGTCTCGCCTGGGTGAACTCTGGGAGGGCTGAGAGGATTGGGGTCCTCTCGCAGGATCGCGCCGCACATTACCATCGCAAAGAGGTGCGCAGTGGAAACACGAGAGATACGCGCATAACATGATGTCTTTACAATTATTTAGCAGACAGATGGCGCTGTAACTTAGGAACGGCTTAGGAACGGGATGCCTTAGAACACGCACCTATAAAGCGAGATATAAGAAGGAAAAAGAAGCATGTGCTTGCTGCGGTAAAGCTAGGGGAACGACGGAGCATATTTTATTAGAATGTGAAGACGTCTACCCAGCGGTCGATTTAGGCACCAAGGGCCTCCTTGAAGCCCTTGGGTTCAGCGGGAGCAGTGGTAAAGCAAACAGGTCCGCAATAGACATTAGTAAGAGGCGATTGGAGGATTGGTGGAAGAAAAGTAGGGAAACGACAAAAGACGGAGACGTACAAAAACACAGTTCGCAATAGGGGATCAGAAAATTTGGACGTGTTAGTTCATAGTTTTTTTTTCTTTTCTTGTTTCATTGGTTATCCTAGGTAGGATATCACGCAGCATAGTAGCAAGAGCTCGGTGGCGCAACCCACCGCCCCGTTCCAAAGGGGACGCTCATAACATCCATCCATCCATCCATCCATCCAGGTTAGCACATACAGCAACTCTAGGAAAGCTCAAACATGAAGAAACACTGCGCGGGTTAGAAGAAATGGAGAAGGAGCCAGCTAAAGATGAATAAACCGAATCAGAAGATATTTAAGCTTTACAATACTTCTAGTGACAGTACCATACTGTTCGAAATCTGATCGGCTTGCCTGATTGCGCGCAGTTAAAAGTTTCAGATAAAATTGACTTGCATAGCGTGCGAAAGTAAGGTGGAAACAAGCGTGTTTTCGTTGAATGTCATCAGAGTATCCGTTCGTAACTGGTTCGCTTGACCGAGGCGATAGCTTCTAGGGACAGTAGGGCGAACCTAAATGAATCTGCAGTGAACGACTATAGGTTAAGATAGAGCTGGAAAATTGGTGGTCCGAAGGGAGGAAAGGCATACAGCGAAGCGACAATCACTTTCTCTGGCTTCCTTATCCGTCCTCTTATTACTACTGCCGTAAGTAACGAAAAGTCGAGAATTCCGACTCGCCCCTAAAGATTTTCTGCCTTAAAAGTACGGACTATTCTAGAAGTATCCAACGCAGTCGACATAATTCTGACAAATGCCGCCAAGCTATGCACTTGCCGTCGCTGCCATAGCTACAACAAACAAACAAAACTAACGAACAAATACAAACAAACAAGTAAACAAAAATTCTTACAAAGCAAGTCTTCGAAACTTGACAGCAGAAGGAGGTCGAAGCAACATTGTTAAGAGGTGCGCGACCTTTTAAAGAGCGCAGCAGTCGCATCCCGTTTCTTTGTGGCGCTTATCCCCTCGAGGAATGTTATCTGTCAAATCGGGAGAACACAGACACGGCTGAAAGAAGGAAAGAAATAAAGAACAATACGTGCCTGCCACCTTTACAGCCGGCGCTGGCTCGTTCAACGCCTCTACTCTCTGGGTAAGCGTAAACAAAAACCTCTTCTTGCGTCGACAGTGCATGCGCGCTTCCAGATGGTTTCAAACAAGTCGTTCCACCTCGTTAGCCGTGCGTAAGCAATGCCACGTATAAACATCGGTCCCGGGAACACACACAGTGACGTGTTTTGTTTGTTTATTTTTGCTTGCGCCAGGTGTGTGCAGATCGTGCCGCTATATCACAACCGGGCACCTGCCAACCTGTGGACTTTGGAACTCGTAAAAGATACCGTTGTCACTACACAACGAAACTGGGTAAGGTTGAACACAAAAACAAAAAAAGCAAACACGCTTTTGGTTCGATAGATACGCAGACGCTTCATTCACGACTGAGCTTTTATAACGCAGCAAACTTGCAACAGCCCCCTCTGAGAAACAAACAACCCACTGTTTTTTGTTTGTTTGTCTGTTTGCTTTCTTTTTAGACCACAGCGACATATTCGGCGACTGCTGTTGCCAGTTCTGGTCTACTTGGTTGCTACACGAGCGTTGATGCATCCTCCCCTCCCCCCCCCCTCCAACCACACATCAAAATGCGACCGCCTCCAGCGGGGAGTCGAATTCATGAGATCATATTCGGCATCAAAACGCCACAACCATTGCGCCGCCACGGCGGGGTAAGAAAGAAAGAAAGAGAAAGAAAAAGAAAGAAAGGAAGAAATTCCGTCATCTGGCACAGACGAATTTTAGCAAGTCCGCTCCCACTTTGAGTTGCGTTGTCGTCGTCTGTCGGAAGAAATGCTTCAGTCTATGCTTATGGTGCGAGGGCAACTAATCGCATTTAGTTGCCCATCATCTGTCGGAAGAGATGCCTCTGTTAATGCTTATAGTGCGAAGGCAACCAATTGCAATTAGTTGCCCATCATCTGTCGGAAGAGATGCTTCAGTTAATGCTGTAGTGCGAGGGCAACCAATTGCAATTTGTTGCCTTCGCACTATAAAGCATTAACAGAAGCATCTCTTCCGACAGACGACGACTTCGCGGCAAGCAGCTCCGCGCACCGCCCTCGACTTCCAACGTGGTGAGCCGCGATCGAGTCGGGCATTGCGACCAGACGACGCCACCGTCGTTGTCACTCTGAAATAACGCCGAGGCAACGACAGCCGTCCATCATGCCCGAGCGAACGTCTCTCGTCGGCGAGAACGTATCACGGGCGGCGGCTCCGGCCGCACAAAAGGAATTGACGTGCCTGCATGGACCAAGCTGAGACAATGAGTGTCTGGGTATGATGGGGAGGTGGGGGGGGGGGGGGGAGGGTACTTCGCACGGAAGAACGCGAACGTCACAGTTCATCAGCACGACTCACCTCGGCCCGCGAGAAGACAGAGCAGCTGCGGGACCAAACGAGACGCGAGAGCAACGCACGACCGAGCGACAAGTGCACTAAAGCGCTTTAGCAGAAAGCTTATCACACATTATCACAAAGAAGGCAACAATTATCACAAAGAAGTCTACAAACATTGACACCAAGGACAATATAGGGGGAAATTACTGACCATATCATCAAAATGATTAGCTTAGCGTTGCAAGCTTGCTGCTATAATCATAGAGGCAAGCTTGCACAACACGCGAGCTCGGTGCTTCTACCTCGATTTCCAGGGAATCTTAGGGAACTGGTAGCCTCCGCTTCAAGGTCCCAGTAGTCGAGCGCGAATTAAAGGTAGAAATGATCACACTTGGCCATCGCAGAACCGACTTGAACCAATTTTCGAGGCCTTCAGCCCTTGAGCTCGGTGTTTCTAACCTCGAGCGCTAGCGAGTCTTAGGGAATAAGGTATATTCCTCCTTGATGCCTCCCGATTTAAACACGCGTGAAACACAGAAACGCTTACGTGTCGCCACTGCCGAATCGATTTCAATGAACTTTCAGGGCCTCCAGCACACGAGCTCGGTGCTTCAAACTCGGATTCCTAGCGAGTTTTAGGGAGTATACAGACTATCTCAAACTAACCCTATTCAAGAACGTGCGAAAGGTACAAATACCCACATTCAACCCCCAACGACCCAACCTGAATGAAATTTCAAGGCGTTCTGCGCGCGATCCTCGGTGCTTCTACCTGGAGTTATAGGGAGTCGTAGAGAAGAGGCAGACTACCTGTCCTTATTCAATCACGCGTGAAACAGAAATGATCGCACATTTTACTTGCCACCGCGCAGAATGATAAGCTCAATGAAATGCTGCGCATAAAAACAAAAAATGTAGAATGCTAGCGGCTCTTGAGGGCACATTCATAACTTAGGCTGCCGCTGCTATTAATTAATCTGCGAAATGTCGGAACAGATCATAAATTGAAGCTTCAAAATTATAAGTCAAGCTCCGCAATGAAAGCAGGCGTCAACTACGTAAACCGCATCGATCACGCAACGTCAATGTCCTACAAAGAATTCCGACTCTGCTGCAAAGCTCGATTGACAGGAGGTTCCTTTGTACCAAAACCCCTCCCCCTCTTCTTAAAAAAAAAATTACCGACGATTACGTTACTTCCTAATGCGAAATTTGAGCGCAGCAAATAAGCTGTTTCACCTTTTCGATAGATTGAGGCAAAGAAATCGAGCAACACATGTATGCGCTTTCACAGAATTTTTACAACACATGTATGCGCTATCACAGCCTCCGCTTCGGCGGCGCGAACTGCAGGGTCTTCTCGGCGGCGGCGATGAGCTTCTGCTGGTTGCTCTCGACGGCGGCGATGAGCCTCCGCTTCGGCGGCGGCGCTTAGCCTCTGCTTCGGCGACGCGTACTCCTGGATCATCTCGACGGCGGCGACGGTAAGCTTCTGCTTCGGCGGCACGCACCTCTGGATTCTGACGGCGACGGCGCTGGGCCTCTGCTCTGGCAGCTCGTTTAGCAGCAGCAGCAGCAGACGGAGGACTTCCATCGGTCGTCTCGCTCATGGCTCAGAAAGAACTGGCAGATAATTTCGCAGTGGCGAACGGCAGTGGCAATTTCGGCTCGGGCGGTGCACATATACAGATCCGCCGCCACCGATCTGGCTCTCTGATTGCCACCGCACAGGGGTTGCATTGGAGGAGGAGCGAAGAAAGGAATTAAGTTCGAGCCGGCGCTTTGACAACCGGAGACTCGCAGGAAGAGGGGGGAGGGGGGCGGCCTGTACACCCAGCGGCAAACGATGGGGGCAGAAGCGCGCGCAGCAAGCGGACAACACGATAAAGGGAGGAGGGAAGAGATAGCAGCGACTGACTGATGCCGCTGACGCCGATAGTGAGTCAACCCCAGCTGCGGAGTTGGTTTCAGGGACAACGCCGCCGATGCCGACACAAACAATATGATACCCTCGCTTCCGCAGCGCTAAGAACCAGGTCTAGCCGTGGGAAGGTGGTCACGTATTCGTCGACGTGCCGGGGCCTACGTGAAATAACCGGCGCGTCGGCAACTGAAGAGCACCCCATCCGCCACACAAGAACAGGGGGGGGGGGGGACCCTTTCCTCCTCTTTCTGCATGGCGGCGACGGTGTTCTATGCAGTCACGTTATCTTGACTCTCTAGCGGCGTCAGCGGCATCCAGCGGTATCAGTCGGTCGCTGCTAGCGCTGGGGGGATGAAAGGGGGGCGGAGCTGGTTACGAGGCCGACGACAACGCCGACGACGACGCGAAACCCAGGCACGGACGCCAAAGAGCTGCGCTCTAAAAAAAAAAAAAACTAATCGCAGGCAGACGCTGCACAAACACGCTACTCTATCGATTACCTGTTACAGCATGGTCACGCCTTGCCGTTAGACGTGAACACTCACGCCAGATTCATGCAGTAATGCCACAAGCGAAGGGAAAACATTTCGAGCGTCAGCTCGCTTGCGGCATTCAAAGCGTCATTGCGACAGGGAAAGTTGCGCGTTAGAAGTGGTTGAAGCCGCAACTCGGCGGAATACTAGCGGATTTCAGTGAAGCTACTGCGCTTTTGTGTTAATCGTCAGTATGTTGTAGGCGCACACTTAAGCAGCACATATACACACTTTCGAGGACACTTTCCGCCCCCGCCCCATCCAAACAACCCCAAATTCCTTGTTTGTTGACTATCGGTGTCATTGACGCAGTAGTTCTGCGGAAACCCGCAAGGCGGAGAGAAGTAATTAATAAAGGGAAAATCAGACATACACCAATCCGGACGAATTCGTCCGAACGGGTGGATGCCCGTTACGTCAGTGACACCGATAGTCAACAAACAAGGAACTTCTAGATGTAGAAGGGAGGGGGGTGGAAATGTCCTTGAAAGTGTGTATATGTGCCGCTTAAGTGTGCGCCTACAACTTACTGACGATGCAGACAACCGCAATTCTTCATCTGCGAGGCTTTCCTTTCGAGGTACCCGTATGAGTTTTTCCTTTGTAGCAATTGCTACGAACGGGTGAATGTCTGATTTTTCCCTTTATTTTATTTTATTTATTTTATTTATGAATACTGCGATCTTGTACACAAGATCATAGCAGGTGGGAAACATTGTGTGAAGATACAGAATTACAGACACAAAGAAAACAAAATTACATAGAAATTCAACAAGAGAATACAGCGACAAGGTCAATTAACAACAATCAATTCAAATGCTCTTGAAATGAATGTAATGATGTGTGTCTGACATCATCCATGAGGTTATTCCAATCAGTGATGGTCCTTGGAAAAAAAGGAATACTTAAAACAATTAACTCGCGGATTTGATGGTGTCATAGAAAGAGAATGGCGATTTCTAGTTTGGTACCCCGAGGAATAGGTAAGGATATTGGAGATGTCAACTTTGAGATTATTATTAATTAATTGATAGAAAAACTTTAAGCGACATATGCGATTTCTGTTAGGAATCATCATTAGGAATCATATCAGCGTCACTCTCGCTGACGATCATTACAAAGGTGTTTGCCATACCGGAATTTCGTTCCTCCCATCAGTCACCTATAGTCCAATCCACTCGGTCGCAAAACCGCCACGGACGACAGACGGCGACCGGTGAAATATGTCACATCCCCCGAAAATCGGCGCCGCCTGGCCGAAGCGCGAAAGCAATTTTCTCTCGCACGCGCCGAGGCCCACAAATCAGCAGCTGCGCGGAGTCCGCGCGCCGTCCCGATCGTTCATTAGGCTAATTAGCAAAAAAGTGAGGCGGCGGCTCCCGCCGCTACATCGGCGACCGTCGGCGCCGTTTCCACTCCATCGCAGTCGAGCCTCGCTTGGACGAGGACTTATTAGGGAAATGAGCGCCGGGTCCCCCCTAACGAACCTCGCGACGACGACGACGACAGTTTCGTAAAGAGAGTACAGCACGGTAAAAATGTGGCACTATATAGTGTGCTGCGCACTGGAGCGGCGAGTATGGCGGGCTCCAACTATATCATCATCATCATCATCATCATCATCATCATCATCATCATCATCAGCCTGGTTACGCCCACTGCAGGGCAGAGGCCTCTCCCATACTTCTCCAACTACCCCGGTCATGTACTAATTGTGGCCATGTTCTCCCTGCAAACTTGGCGGTTTTGTAGTATGGCGGTTTCCAACTATATATTAAGAACGATATCGAGTGTTTCGCAGTGACGTCATCCTATGGACGCCATATTGCGGAAACAACAGAGATTACAGCAACTGTCAAAATGTGGCACTATACACTGGAGCGGCGAGTATGGCGGGTTCCAACTAAATATTAAGAACGATATCGAGTGTCTCGCAATGACGTCATCCTACACGGGCGCCATATTGCGGAAACGACTCGGTGGGAAGCTGCGTCGGTGACGTCGCGTACAGTATACATCCGTCACGTGCAGTGCGGCAGTAGACACACACTGATTTGCCCGAAACGTCGTCCCTGCGTCCTCAAACCATCTTTTGTTTTACTTTGCAAATTGATGATTTTAAACAAAATACTGAGCTATAAATGCGACAATTCGCAACGATTGCGCAGTCTCCGCAGAACTCGTAGGCCTTTCACGCACTGAAAAAAGAAAAAAAAATATATTATATGTGTATATATATATATATATATATATATATATATATATATATATATATATAATTGGATGGTTAAAAAGAATAATTAACGCCACACCAACGTTCGAAGCTATCGGCACGAAGATTATGGCAGGGCAATCCTGCGGAAGCCCGCTTCTCAAATGACAAATTCATCGTGGTCCCAAGTTCGAACCCCAGACGAGGGCGATTTCTTTTTATCTGCGGAACTTTCTGGGAAGCTCGTACGTGAGGGGGGGGGGGGGGGGGGAGGTCCTTATATATTTGTGCTACAGTCCGTTTGACGACAATTTTTCTTCCTTCCAAGCACGAAGATCTGACAAATCAATGACCTCGACAATAGAAGCTGAACGATTCGCAGCGCCCAAGTACAACTCTACAGTATAACTTTCTTTTGTAGGAAACCGCTTCGTACCGCGTACGCATCTAATACCCCTGTCACACGAGCACTTTAAAGGCATTTGAAGAAAAAGACATCTCACACAAAGGAGTTGCATCCGCAGACACACGCCAAAGTTTAATCTCTTTTTCAGAAGCGGTCTTTTCCGAAACCGGAGATCACCGATCTCTTTTACGGCTGGAAAGGCGTAGCCTCCAACGCAGTGGGCACCAGTAATTATCATGCAATAAAGAAACGAAGCAAAAGTGCATTTTTATTTCAAGTGTACACATCACAAAAAAGGGTTTTGTCTTTCGTTGAACCTTAAGTAGGCGCAGTTTTGCACTTTTTGCACGGCACTCTCGTAAGCAGTTCGAAAATATCACGTGACGCTAACAGACGATGCAAATTCGCGCCATTTTCTGCGACCATGGCTACGGCGAGCGGTACCGACGAACAGCCTCCGGCACGCCAAAGAAAACCGCGGGTACAGTGGTCGGAGAGAGACACCTGGGCGTTAATCAAGTTATGGGAAGACAACCTGCCCTCGCTGCGTGCGCAGAAGCACAACGGAGGCGTTTACGATGGCATTGCACAAGCATTGACGAGCATGGGTGTACCTCGCACAAAGGCGCAAGTGCACAGCAAGATAGAGAACCTGGGACAGACCTACAGGTAAGACAAAGCACAGCAGTAAGCTGTGAGCGCTAAATTTACCTTGAAGCGGCTTCAGGCTGTGGTCGCAAGCTGCAAGCTCTCGTTTGTGGTGTCGCGACCTCAGCATCGAACGTTGTTTCCGTAGTAGGCAGCGACGGAACCCTAATCTAGCGGACGGAGCCGTAGTAACGAAGGTTTTAAGGCAGAGACCCTTCATTTCAGCTAGCGTCGAATTTTGCAGGGCTGAACTGCGCCCTGCACACACGAAAGTCGACGACGCGCTAAAGGCTGTTTCTGCAATTCCTTTACAGTGCGAGTCGGTCTGAGTAAACGCAAATTCGCCTTCACATGCGGCGAAGAATGACAACCCGCGCAGGTCGTCAATAGCATGATTTCGTTCGTCACAAGATAACGGGAACCTTAACTTATGGACAGGCGCATTTCACATTATATTGTACGCCTTCTCACGGCAACATATAATACGAAGCAGGAAGTCGTCTGCATGTTTTCATTTCTGCAGATGTGACTACGGTTTGCATTTTTCTCGGACCATGCGCAAGCGTTGTTCTCAGACAAGAAAACATGAGAAACTTTAAATTTTTTCGAGTAAAAAGGGTTACCTTCGCTTCTCAGGCTTTCTGTACCATCAAGTCGCGTTTGTATCTATCGGCAAACGTTTTGCTCTGTGTATATCTTTACATTTTGAGTATATAAAATTTTAGTTCTTTCGTTTTCTTATCCAGGAGCTGCCTGAAACACATGACAACAGGGTCATCACCGCCGAGCTGGCCATTCTTCTCCGAAGTCCATAGGTTTCTAGGATCCCTGCCTGTTCACGATACATCTTTAATGGAAGAGGCTGGGTGCAGCGAGAGCACAACAAGCAGCACTGCCTCCGTCGAAGAAGTAAGAAATGCATAGTGGAGACTATATATGCTTTATTACAGTCAACTAAATTTCAAGACATAATGTAGCATCAGCTGTGCTGCCAAGCCCATAATCTGCACAACCCTGCAGTGTAGCGGACTGCTCTTGTTAATACTGTGGTTCATTTCTGCTTGTGCTCACGCGCTGTTCATTTTGCAAGCTTGGCAGTGCGCTGTTTGGAGAATAAAAAAAATGCAGACTCTAAAATAAAAAAACGTGAATACATACACGCAAGGAGAGGCAGCTCTCTTGCAAGTAAAAACCCTGAACTAATTGTTTACCGCTTCACACATCAACTAATGTGGTCAATGTATTTCGGATCCCTTCTTCAAACGCAGCTGATCTTCGACATGCTTGATTCCGGCTCTGCTTCTTGTGAAGACGTCGCCGAAGATTGTTCACCTTCCGAGTCGCCAGTACAACAGGTTGAATCCAGGAACCTCGCAAGTGGCAGTTCCGAATGTGCCCGCAGGAAGAGAAGGCAACCGGCTGGCGACTTTCAAGAAAGGATGCTTGAGGAGCAGCGACGGCAGAGAGAGCAGTTTGCTGATGCGCACAAAATGGAAATGGATCTCCGTAAAGAGGGGCTCAAGTTGCAAGAGAAACTTGTAGATGCAATGTTGAAGTTTTTTAGTAAAAACTGACATGGTGTTCCACAATTGTTGCTGATTCTTGGGACTCTTGCGTTCAGTTCCTTCGCTTGTAATATTCCACAAGTGCTGTCCTGATGGCGGATGCATTTCCAATTTCAGCTTCTGTTCTGCGTGATGGCTGTGGAAATGTAGCATTGGACTGCTGCACCTCACTTAACCACTGTGGGTGGACACTGTCGTTGAAGTGCTCGCAAATGTTATTGAGCACGCAGCATGCTCGTATAGCCAAACGGGCATTGCCAACAGAACACTCCATTCTTTTCGCAATGAAACGGAACCGGGCCTTTAGCCTTCCGAATGCGTTTTCAACTATCCTCCTTGCTCCAGATAAATGACAGTTGAAATTCCTTTCAGCTTCACTGATGACAGTTCGGTGTCCAAATGGCTTCATGAGGTTTGGGGTTAGTGGAAATGCTTGATCGCATAATATTATCGGTGGGACTGCTGTGGTACCCACTGCGGCAACAGGTGCTTTGAAAAGGGGACTGTTGACAATCTTCGACAGCCGTGAAACACCAAACACATGTGCGTCGTGGCAGCGTCCTGGGGCACCGACATTGCAGTATCTGAATCGATACTTGTGGTCGACCAATGCTAGTAGGATAATACTGTGCCTGCAAGAAAAAACAAAGTGCAAAGTGAATAAAGGTTAGTGCAGCATGGCACTGCTGAGTTCACTGCCTTTAGTTACTGTGATGCGATTTTACAGTTTGCTTTTATTAATAGCTGTGAGTGCAGCTCGGATTACATTATTTCACATAATGCCACAACCGGTCGCTGTTAGCGTACTCTACATCGTATAGGAGTTGCAGTCCTGCGGAGAACTCTTTTCGTCGTCGCATTAAAATTGTCGCTGCTAAACACTGCAAGACTGCGAACCAAATTACGCGTTTTCTTAAGAGCTGCTGGTAAAATTGAATAACATTTTACTTAGCAATAAAATATGGGTCAGTCAGTTACTTTTTTTTACTACTATAAAAATGGGCCCAAACAGAACACTTACATGAAATAAGTTAAATCGTGGCTTACCAACCCTTGTAGTTGTAGTAGTCGGTGGCGTACTTCTTTGGAGGCGAAATAGGGAAATGGCAGCCATCAAGCGCACCGACAGCTTGAGGGAAATCGCACACGGCTTCGAACTCTTGGATGTGCCTAGGCATTTCCTCTTCAGTAATCATTCTGATCCAGTCACTTTCGAGCACAGAGACAACAGCTGCGCAAAACTCTCTGTAAATGACGTTGACGGATGAGCGCCCAACGCCGAAGAGGTTTGCCACAGTTCTATCTTCGGCAGAAGAGCACAATTTGTAGAGGCCAATGGCGACACGCTTTTCCGCAGTGATCGGGTCACGCATGTTGGTAACTTGTTTTTCGAGCACATGGCGCAGACTTTCCACGAGAAACCGGAACGTTGAGGGGTTCACTCGAAACGACTGCTTGAAGTTGTGGCCACCGAGGTGAGGCACAGTCTCCTCGAACCACTTTTCGTGGCGGATGAAAGCCCACGTCGATCGGTTGCAGACTCTCGTGGGAAGCGCCAAGGCATAAAATGTACACCCGTTGAGTAGCAACTGCCGCTTAATACGGTCTTTGACTGCCTTTGCGGCGTCTGCTTCGCTCTCTGCAGCAAGAATCCTTGCCAAAATGCATGCTATTTCGACTTTTTCCTTCGTGTCCGTGCAGTCCCCCATATTCTCGACCTCCATGTTGACTCCGATGTAAACAGTGGCCCAAGGTTGCTAGACGAACATGTAAAATTTGCTACTTCTGCGAAGACTCTTGAAGCTACCTTATTAAATCTTCTTTAATTTAACCTTTTCGAATAAACTGTATCTAAATTCACTAAAACAAGCATATTATAGTACGTTTCTAATTTCTATATTGAAATACGTTGGTTTATTCTAACTGGTTTTGTTTCAGAATCTAGCGCCATGCTTTCCATAGCGTGTTCGGAAGGAAACGATAAAAGGAGATCGCCCGCGCCGTGTGTCTGCAGCGCAACTCCTTTTAATTAGAGGTCTTTCAACTCGGTAAAGGACCGCTTAGGTAAAAGAGTTTTTGCGTGCTTGTGTGACAGAGGTATAACACGCATTAAGAACAGACGACGAGACAGGCAGGCAGCCTTCAGAGAGGAGAAGCAGACGGCATCGCATCGTGAGAACAGAAGTGCGGCTTATGTACACAAACACACACACACACACACACACACACACACACACACACACACACACACACAAACACGCGCGCGCGCGCAAGAGCTCGCATCAAACAGAAGCCCGCTCGGATCACTGCGGAAAAGTTGGGTGACGACATGGCGGGCCCACGCACTCAGCACGCACCATTAGGAAACAGGCGTAACCTTGCTCGCGCCGTGCACAGCCTTTTATTGTTGTTTATTACTACTATGTTTATTACTATTTTGCCGGCGAGGCGCTGGGGCCGACCAGAGAGTATCGGGGGACGCCGTTAGCCAGCAGCCCTCGAGGCAACGTCGCAGAAGGACCGTCCATCAGAGCGACCGAGGAGGCAACGATTGCAGCAGGCAGAAAGAAAAAGAAAAGCTGCACCAGAAAACACAAACACGCCGCGGCTGCGTCTGGGGAACGCGGCAACAAGGCCATAATGCATGCGGAGGCTGCCGACTATATACGCACACACTATAGGTCCTAGGACATGTACAGATTGGACGAGGAGCGCGTAATGTGTGTTTGGCTATAGCTGGTCCAGTGTACGGCGCCCGTACATCAAACGCCGCGTGGATATGTTGCCTGAATTGCTGTGATACGCCCGCCTGCTTCAGCATATGCCCGAGTGTATATACACGCTTCAGAGTATACGACGTAGCGTTTTGCCGCCACACCCGAAATTTATACGCGGGTATGTCGGAATGTCTCACTCGCAAAGGAACTATTTGCCGAAGCGCGGAGGGATCTTCCGGTAGGCGCAGCACGCGCTTTTTTCAACGGAGGAGACCCTCCTGAATTAGTGAACTTGTTGATTACACAGCCAGCGGTTGAGTACTTTCAGCTAAATTTATTGAAGTTAGAATTCCATCTTAAGAAATCCGTTTGGCCTGACATCGACATTCGAGGTTTAAGTCTCCCGAAAAAGAAGAAAACAACGCATACTATAACGCGAAGAACTACTCCGTCCTGAAAAAAAAAGTAAACAAGAAAAAATACAGGACCGATATTTCTTACAAAAAATTAGCAAAGTAGCACTCATTAATCAAGCAAGAAAAGTACACTTACCGCGTAGGCAATTTTAATGTGGCTGCAAAAGCAGACGAAAAAGTTCCAAGCTTTAAGGGAAGTTCGAAATGTCATCTGTTGGCAAAACATATTCCTAACAAGCTATCGCTCAATGATTGCGAAATTCCCCAAGTTTCGGCAACCACTTCGAAATAAAGCGTGATTGCTCTAGGCTGAAATCGTGTTTTAATCAGTTGCTCGAGTTCCTTGCTTTTATTCATCAATGATAGTTACGAACTAGGAAGTCGCACAGGAATTCATGGGAGCTCCAGAACTCACCAATATTTTGCCAAGGAGACCCAAGCATTTTACCAGTCTCGTAACGGAGAGCAACACCACAGATCTCCCACGCTTCGTCGGACAAATCCGGGTTTCTTCAACACGCACCTTAAAGGGAAACTAGATATTAATGTTAAATTAGGCCGTACTAGTAATTAAACTAGCGCTTCTGCAACAGTACAAATGTCACTAGCTACGAGATGGAAAGGCCAGAAAGGTCGCTGGACAAACCCGGGTTTCTTCAACGCGCGCCTTAAAGGGACACTAGATATTAATGTTAAGTTAGGCTGCGCTAGTAATTAAAGTAGCGCTTCATAAATAGTTAAAATGTCACTAACCACGAGATGGAAAGGCCAGAAAGGCCGCGAGAAGGACAATGCGGCTGGTGAGGCTGTTCCGCACAATTCGAGCACCACCTAACCGTGACGCAGTGGGACTTTGAGAGGGATTTACTCGGGTCCCGTTATTAGAGCAATACTCGAAATTGAGCAAGCTCACATCCCCCGCACATCTCGTATGACACGCCCCGCACACGATTGGCGGACGTCACCCTAGAAGTGGAGAATAAAGCGGGAACTCAGGCGTTGGTGCCACTACGTCCTTGTCACCGCCTTATCCTATATAATAGCTTGCTATGGCGTCGCTGTTTCTTAGCCTACCCTCGGCGAAATGTGGTCATGAGCATCTGGTTGTCGGCAGTCTTGTGTACGGCTCCAGCCTAATAGCGTGGAAAAGCCTGCTTCCAGAATTTCGCACATTCCAAGCCGGAACCTAACGATGTTATGTGCCTTTTTCCAGCGCCAAAATGGGCCAACTTCGAGAAAGTATACTTCGGAATCCGTGACGTCACAGTAAGGTAAGAGAAGCTCGGACTCCCTTTTCCGCTGTAATATAACCATTGTTGCGACGAATGAAACACCGATTTCCGAAAAGACACTTTACCGGCTAAAATTGACCTTAATTCTGCAATTAAGTGGCCCTTATTAATCTATAGCGAGGTTACGGGATCATATCCCGGCCACGGCGGCCGCATTTCGATGGGGGCGAAATGCGAAAACACCCGTGTATACTTAGATTTAGGTGCACGTTAAAGAACCTCAGGTGGTCGAAATTTCCGGAGTTCTACACTACGGCGTGCCTCATGATCAGAAAGTGGTTTTGGCGCGTAAAGCCCCATAATTTAACTTTCTTTATTAATCTATAGGTACACGGTTGCGAAAGCCTAACCCACCATCCTAAGGAATAAAACCAGTTAGTTGGTTGCTTGGTACAGCAAGAAATGCAACACAAGCGCCCATCAAGATTTCACTGCAGTCCAATCGACCCAGCGACTGCGCAACCCCAAGCACTTCGGCGGTCCTAATGTATTTAGGCATGCAAAAAAAAAAAAAAGTGGGAGCCGGTTTTTCGCAGGAGCTGCCCACATTCTCAAAGCCCATTCAGAAGAGGAAGCCACATGACGCAAGCGCATCCATACGCTATATATACTGCGTTCAAATTTAGGACTCCCGTTGGGGAAGCACCCGCCGCGAATGACAGCACCCGTCATCCTGAAACCGCAGGAATATGCCCGCGTTCATAAAGCGGCGCCCTAATAAACCCGCCGGGACTGGGGCGACCCCACTCTTGCATACTAAAACAGGACGTACGCAAATTACTCCGCCAATCCCCGCAACGGGCTATATCTAAAAGGAAACTATAAAGAGCTCTATTGTAGGTTATCTGACGACGCTTCTTTTTATTCTACTCCTTTTCAGAACATCGCCGTAGTATCAGCTAGGAACATGGCACTGCTCCAAGGTCGCGGGTGCGACAACGTTTCACTGCACGGAGGTACGAGTTGCTGACAGTTCTGAAGAAACAAGAGGAAAAAAAAAATGAAAAGTACCTGCTCACATTCTGAAGATTTTTTGTTGACTTTTCATAGACTTCAATAAACTGCCTTTAGAGAAACTATTGAACTTCACTTCAAGTGTTGTAAGGGCAAGCCATACGAGCAGCCAAAAAGAACATTCAGCGCCTGCGACATTCCTCTCTAAGAAATCAATCGTGATGTCTAAACTTTAAGGGTCTATTCATTAGCTTCAAGTTACCTCCGTTCCACTTCAGCTGCTTGTTTACATCCTGCCAACTCGACCGTCACAATTTTCATGACTACTATTCCGTGGAGTGACATTACCTTTGATGTCATCCGTCAACATCCCGAACAATCATGAGCAGGCTTGCGGATCTCACAAACCACAAGCGGCACGTAAAAAAAAAAGAAGAAGAAAAAAGAAGCAGACAGGGCATATATGCCTTAATACGAAGCTTACACTACTCTCTAAAACCGCAATAAAGTTTAATGAATATGAAAATTTTCGAAATTTTATAGGTTAGCGACTTTGTCAATGTAAACAACAGTCGCATAGGCTTGTACGTTCTGGTTCTATTTCGTTCGGTGTGACGCTAAGCGTAGATGTTGTTGTTATTCACCTGGCGTTTTATTATCCATGCTGAAAAGTGACAGCTGGCTTCGCAATTGAGATATGTTTGGCGCCTGGTACCTTTACTGCGATCGACGTGAACCTTCGTACCCATGTTAATTGAGGCCTCGTATCGTTTAGGGCACATTGACTATCCAGGTCAAATATCAAATGTGACTATAGCAAAGTTACCATGTTTAATGTTTAACCCGCGCAATACAACGACCACTGGAGTGTGTACTACGTCTCCTTCGGCACGTTTCGATAAATGCCTAACACTCCCCGAAGCCTAGCTAAAATCTGTCACTACCACTAATAGAATATGTGAGTATTATTATTATGTAACTATGGACACCAGAAACGTTCGATAACAGGAAAGAACACTTGCCGTTAACAAACGCTGGGAGTTCCGGGCGACCTGGTGGTTGCAACTCGACCAGCATACAGGTCATGGACGAGGAGCCCTTGAACACGAGCTTGGAAATGTCGGTGACCGGTGTGCGGCGCCTCCTTTCCTCGAAAGCAGATCACGAACGGCTGATGACGGCCGCACGCTTACTCACCGTACACACAAAACACACGTGACACGGTTGGCAACTAGAACCGACGACCACGAAACGGGAAGGAATCCCAAGGGCATCTAGACGAACTGAGCTGTAGACACGGAAGGCTCTCCCGTCGGCGCAGCGTTCACACTAGCGTCTGCGAGCAGACTTGACAGGCTTAGCGGTGCGCAGGCGCACACCGCAGCGGACGACGACGGCGACGCACGGCCAGCAGACGACAACCACGACAATCCGGACGACAGCACCTACCAGCCTGCGACGGAGGAACGCTGTCGCATGCGCAACCGCGCAGGTCGCGTGCCAGGCCCACAGGGGCGAGCAGACGACGGTTCTCCAGACGACACACTTCTGACGCTACCAGACGACACTTCTGCTGGCGAAAACCACCAGCCAGACGACGCGCACACCTCACACGAGCGTGCCAACGGCAACTGGACAGATCAGAACGAAGACTGCTAGCAGACGACACTCTCGGAACGGAGCAACAGACGAAGCGCACAACGCTGACAACGATGCCGGCGATAATGGGGCAGAACCGCAACAATTCCGTTCACGCAGGTTTCGGGGCTTCTTTTCTTTCTCGCCTGGCGTTGTTCTCCCACACCTCAATTCCTTTCGGTGCACCGTCACCTTGACGGCACGCTTCCGTTTCAAGAAACGAGAATGGTTTGGCCGTGATTCGCGGGGATTCGCACCCCAAAAGCGAGCAGCAGCAGACAGTCGTCTGGCGTTAACGACAGCGTCACGAACGCCGGCGCCGCAACGAGCAGCAGACCGCCGAAAGGAGACCGCGCTCTCACGCGCGGCAGCAGACGACAACGCAGCAGACGACGACAGAGGCGCGTGCGCGCGCACCCGTGGCCAGACGATCAAGGCAGAGTGCGAGGCATGTCGACATCCGTGTAGAGGGCGAGAGAGAAAAAAAAACGTGACAATAAACCGCCTAACACCTTCGCAAGAAGCTGGAGGGTGAGCGAGAAGGAAAAGAACTGAAACTGACGTCGCTGCTGCCGCCGCCGCGAAGCACAGCGCCATCTAACGACGGCGCGCGAAAGCTGCGGATGCACGAATTAAAGCACCCCCGACGGCGGCCCTACGACAGTGTAGCCCCGCATTGAGCGAAAAACATTTGGCATTCCGCACGCATTCGGGAAGGTTTCCTGCTTTTGGTCGCGGAAAGCGGAACGACACTTTCCGAAACCATTCCCCCTGAAAAAGTTCCGATCCATACGCTCCGTCGGCTCAAACGATGAGTCCCAAACTTCTCCGTGATCAGCATCCACTATTCTTCCCCGACATTTTCTTTTATCCAAAGCGTTTCCCACTTTTACAAGAAAGGCGCTTTATTAGCTGTCAGTGTGTGTGGGCATACAAAACAGTGCGTAGGTGAGTGCGGCAGCGTTCAACATCACGTGACTTCTGAAGTTAATAAAAAAGGAAGGGAAAGATGAAGCTACGCAACCAGGGGCGCTAAACTGCCGCACAGCCGATCGAAAAAAAAGAAAGAAACAACGAAAAAGAAGCCGCCCATTCTGGTAATACGGCTGTGCGGCGCCGTACACTGTTTAACTCGCAACAACTCCGCTTACTGAAGCGTAGCGTACGTTCCCGTCCAATTTAGAAACAACCCTGACCTCTTTCATTCGACCCAACAAAAAAAAAAGTGGATCCAGAAGCACCAGCAGAGAACCCAAACGCTAAGCAGGAACAAAAGAAAAAAAAAGTGAATGAGAGCTCACCGCCGTTCCCGAATATTGGAAAAGTCGAAACCAGGTCACGACCACACGCTCTCGCGTTCACTGACGATAGAATTCGGCGCACTGCGACAATGAATTTGAGCAGCCGCCTCTTTTCTTGTTTCTCGTTTTTTTTTTTTTTCGGAAACCGGCGGGGGCGTACAGCAGAGAACAGAGTCAAAGCATTTCCACAATCGTAACGATAATTTTTTTTTACCCGGAGCCTCTTTTCGAGGCGCTGCATTCGGCGATAGCTTGTAATGCGAGATTGATTGCTTGTTCTATTGGCTGACTAACGCTTTGATTACTGATTCATTAGATGAGTTGGCCGTTCATGAGGCAACCGCTGGGCATCTGATATACACGGTTAAGGAGGGCACAAGAAATACTAAAAGCCTTTTAGTTAATCAAGAACACCTGCCAACCTGTGAACCCTAATATTTAAGTAATGCCCGCGGACACAGCACCGGAAGGGTGGAGGGGAGTAATAGCTCGCATTTGTTTATGGCCCGGAGCACACCGTTTAGGGAATACACATCGCACTGTAGTACCATGGTCTCAGAGATGGGTAGACGCACGCCTCCCGGTCTCGGAGGCTTTGCTCCGAGACCGGGAGGTCGGAGACAGACGAGCTAATTTTTTTTTTTTTCGAAGGCAATCTTCTTTCTTAAAACTTGATGAAACAAATGTAGAATCGTAGAGGCGGCCCAAAATCGTAAGCAGCACGGAAAATTCTGGCAAAATTTGGCAAAATCCAAAAAAATGTCGTTGGCAGGTATACCCATTCGTTCATTGGTGAGCTTGTTCGAGACGCGACATTGGACTTATCAGAGAGGCCGTAGTGAAGGACCTCGGAGTCATTTGGGGACGTATTCTGAAACGTTCGCCGCGGCGAACTTTTCGCACTGGCCACGCCTCCGCCGTAGCGGCGCGCGCTGAATGGCTCCTTTGACAAAACCGGAAATTCAGCTGGCGCAAGTGAATTTCCGGTTTTGTCAAAGCAGCCATTCAGCGCGCGCCGCAACGGCGGAGGCGTGGCCAGTGCGAAAAGTTCGCCGCGGCGAACGTTTCAGAATACGTCCCTTGTTGACCACCTACAGTCGGTGACAAGCTGAGAATGGAAATACCACCACCGCTGCCGAACTGAAATCCTGTCGATGCGACAGCCAACTACAGTAGCTCATTTTCGTTAAGTCATGGCGGAGACACCACTCGTTTAATATCGACAGCTCTCTTACATTTACTATTACTAAAACACTAAAATTTAACGAGAAATAAAACACATTTAGTTCAGATGTTCGATGTTGAATACAGAAGTGCGCAGACTTTGGTCAACAGAGATAAGAACTACTAAGAGATAATAAGAGATAATAAGAGATACTACTACTACTACTACTGCTACTAATACGGTCAAATGGAGCATTCTTATGGTAATCTTAACACGGCGTCACACTGTAAATCTCGCTGATTACTACTACCATTTATATGGGTAGCGTGTGGAAATAGTGAAGAGACCATGGGGCACATTTTGTTGGCATGTCGCAGTATGCGTCCAGTGGTTCAATGACGATGCAGTGACACTGCCCGACACCTCGATTTTTCACCAATGTACAGGTCAGGTGAATGAAACCGCGGCGGAGAATACAATGAATGACGGCTGGCTGGAATACCGGTTACGCAAGAGTTGGGAACACACAGCATAAAAAGAGCTCCGTTCTTATATGGCATTAAATTTCTAGACTGTTAGCGCGAATCACGGATCTAAGGGCCGATAATAAACGCGGAAGCAAGGTAGAAAAAAATATTTTAAAAAATTAAATTATGGGGTATCACGTGCCAAAACCACTTTCTGATCATGAGGCACGCCGTAGTGGAGGCCTCCGGAAACTTCGACCACCTGGGGTTCTTTAACGTGCACCTAAATCTAAGTACACGGGTGTTTTCGCATTTCGCCCCCATCGAAATGCGGCCGCCGCGGCCGGGATTCGATCCCGCGACCTCGTGCTTAGCAAATGTAAAAGAGTAGCTTCAGCCACTCTTTTACATCATCAATCCGTCAATAAATCAATTCGTCCACCAATCAATCCCTCAAGCAATTAATCAATCAGCCATCAATCAATCAATCAATCATCCATCCATCCATCTATCCAGCCATCAACAGCGGTGTTAAAGCTCTCCATACTATTGACAAGATTGGTATCACATAAGCTCTGCCCACACAACCACAATGAAACTGCACTCCGCATCCCCGCGCACTCATACGTAATTCCCGAGATATTCGAATACCGCAAGTAGTCCGATCGCCTCCGGCGTGACGTCACGTAAAAGAGCGAACTTAATTGGTCGGCGCCCCCCATAAGTTCTCGTCAGCGACCTCCAACTTCCATTCTCAGGTTGTCACCAACTTTAGCAAATCTATACAAAAATGCGAGAATCGTACCAGCGTCGTCGTATCATACACAGAAGTACTCCGCTGCGCACTATTGGCCTCGAGCTCCACCACTGGAAAAGCTGGCGCCACCGTCGGCGTGACGTGCTAGGAGGGATCACGTGGACATAGCGGCCGCGTCGGCTGCTTCGGGCGCGCCGAAGCGAGCTGAAAACGAGCTTAAATTCCCTCGTACGCGGCGGTTTTCATTTAGTGGCGAAATTTTCCCGCTTCGAGTGTCTCCTTTACAACGCTTGAAAGCACTACAATAGGTATGGGCTGCCTTTGAAGGCGCGCGACATGGTAGGCTACTGCTCGGTGCCGCAGGGCCGGACGCACGTAACGGAGGCCGGTGTCAGCCTTATTCGCACGTAGCCGCAGGACAAGAAGCTGTGTGAAGCTTGGCTCGCAAAACATAAAACCGGCAAACAGTCATCGGCTACAACTCGGGTATGCAGCAAGCACAGACGCGAGGAAGATTTCTGTTACGGCGCCCGGTCTGCGATGTTCTGAAAACGCGCACTGAGATGCTCGCCCGAGTCCGCTGTCCGACTAATGTCATGACGGTTTAGTCTATGAACTTGTCCATACTATAGATACTGGCAAGTTCAGTGGAGTGGAAAGGCAGCGGTAAGAAGCACATTTTAAGAAAGCATGGCATATGGTCATGTTTGTGTTATGAATTAATGCACTGGATTACAAAAAAGGAGCAGCGGGAAATTGCACGCTGAGAACGCCCATTAACATACAGTGCGACGCAACTCGAGGAATAGTATTGAAAGGTCAAAGAATTTAGAAAAAAAAATATTGAATCGTCGCGACGGCACATCACAGTCCCGTAGGCGTCGAAGTCTGTACAATAAAATTATTCTTGAACAGCTCTGATAGCGCCCACGCAACAATGGTTGCTTGTATACTGTCAAATGCTCATATTCTGCGGCCTTAAGCTCATGGCACGGTGCGAAAACGCACGCGCGGAGTAAGCAAAACAGTGCGCGGACAAGCATGCAGACGCGCAGTCGGTCGCTGCGAATCTGCGCGATCGCTGCATTGAGGCTTCATTCTATTACGCTCCATTTAGTTATACAAATACTATAAGAACATATTTCACATAGTTTGCTCTCAGCGTTTACCTACCTTTCACGCAAGAAGCCAGTTCGGGAGACTCCATCGCGGCGACCGCGCGCAGTGGCGTTCACTGTACGTATTCGGCAAAGAGATAGCGGCTGTAAACGATTGTGTGCTTTCAGTTTGCCCAAGATTATTATTTAGACAGCAAGAAACTTCTCTCGTTTCGAAAGTACTTACAGAAATGTCCGGGAGAGCTCGCGCGTGGTGTTTTCAGTGAGCGCTGACAGCAAAACCTATGAGGAGCGCGCCACGTGATCCCTCATACTACGCCAGCGAGGCGCTTCCGATAGAGGGCGACTCCGTAACTCCTCGCCGCCAATAGATAGTTCATACTGAACAGGTAATCTACATACTGTGCAAACATCCAACACTGACAAAAAGAGAGGACAGAGCACTCTGTGCATTCCGAGCATGGATATTTTTGCGCAGTGCTTTAGTCGTTCACTATCAACAGTACACGTCGTGTTAAGAAGCGTTATAATGAGCAAATTACGGCCCCGATTCGGGCGCCTGCTTTCAATAACGACGCCTCTCTGTGTCGCAAATGGGAAGTTGTATACGGCAATTTGATATAGAAATGCGGTCAGAAGACCTGATACGGCATGCCGGGAACGAGCTAAATTATTACGATCACCGCGTATGAAATGCTTCAACCTGCAATCCTTTCATAGAACACGGCTGCGCCCATCGGGCTAATTAGAACCGTCTAAATGGCTATATATAGCTAAACCGCACGAATGCCCAGCGCACTCAAGCTCAGGGCGCATATTGGGGCGCCGCTCCGAATAATAATGGCTACCCGCACCACGGCACATTCGATGACTGAGGCAATCACACGAGATGGCTGGTACGGACGAAGCTATCTTTAACTGCTCGCAAAAAGAATCCAGAACAAAGTATGAAAAAGAAAGCTGCAATAAATAAACAAAATACGAAAACGAAATGGCCAGTTAGAGCCCGGAAGCAGAAACACCATTCCGCATCGAGAAAAATTAAATGCACCAGATCGATTCACTGATGCGTAATTTGAACGCGATAGCGCTAAGGGAACTGTGTTTCGCAGAAAATCCGGTGTCGGCGTCGGCGGAGTTGGTCCGTGAGCGAAAATTTCTGTACACATTTAAGTATATGTATATGCCCCACCTTGCTATATGTCATGCGGTACTTGCGGGTAAATATTGCCACACCATTCTATCACTGAAGTTGCTCATACCCTGTCTCACATTACTGACAAAGTTATTCCTCGGAATTTTGAAAATGACAGCCCACAAACAGATGCCACGAAACAGAAAACCCCGACAGCGCATGCCTTTCAGCTTGAATCTTCTCAGACTTAAATATTAAAAAGTGCGAAACAATAACAAAAACCTGAAAACGATTTTTTTTTTTGGCACGGCTGTGCACTATCTCCGGGATCGGCCCACGCAAGAGGCCGCGTTTTTTGCCAGAAAGCTCGCCTTCGTGCGTAACGTTCGCAGGCCAGCGTCTTCCGGTAAACGTCACGGTTACGCAAGGTGCTGTTGCCGGGAAGCGTGAGAAGCAGATAGAGAATCTGAACGATATCGCGTTTCACTCTTAAAGGCGAAGCTTAAGCAACCTCCAAGTTTTTTAATATATAAAAGTCTGTGCGAGTAGTAGTGAGACCCGAGGAGGCGCGAGTCTGGGCGAGTCGAGGCAAACACGAGTACAATGTTTTTTAAGCTTAAAAATTAGTACAGTAATTGTAATCTCCCCCCCCCCTTTCTCACGCGCTCAAGCAGCTCCTAGATAGCAAGCCCGCGGAGCAGACGACAGAGCCCGCGGACCAGACGACAGAGTGTGTGTCTCACGTTGCCAACACGTTACGAAAAGCCCGTCGCAGGCGCCGGTCACGTGGTTAGAGAGGAAGAGGATCCAGCACCTCCACTGTTCCGCTTTCCGCGTACAGGCGGGCAATATATCAGACACCGAGATACCGAATGGAAGGACCCAGCCCTGAGTCAGCGTCCTGCTGCGACGAGACAAACCGCACTTCCGGAAGCGGTATGTTTTTTTTTTCTTATTTCGTTTTCTAGCTTGTTTGTTTTTCTTGCCTTCTGCAGAAGCAATGTCCGAGAGCCGCGAATGACGGCGGTATGCGGCAACCTCGAAAGGCGCGTGTTATCGAATGCAAATATTTACGAAACACTGAGACCAGGAAGAATAAAGATAGAGAAAGCGAAACGCTCGGCCTGCATGTGCCACAACCGAACGGTGCAACGTCTGCTCTACGCGGATGCCTCATAGACCCAAACCGGGCCCACAAAATCACACGTAAAGCTGACATTTTTTTTTTCTTTCTTTAAAGCGAAGCCTCATCTGCCTCTTGTCAGGTGCTTTGCGGTAGGACGGTTCCTGTCTCGCATCGCTTGGGGCCCCTTGAATCAACTACCTCAAGGGCTAGTTGGCCGTGCGGCTAAGTAGGCGCTCCACGCAGAGACGCCAAGTACAGCTGCACGTAATCACGGTTTGAATAAGAAAATTACATCTACAGTGGGTGGGATCCGAACCAGGGTCCCGCCGCGCAACAGCCCTATGCCCTACCTACCGAACAGGCCATACAAACGCATTCACGGCACGAAAGTCAAACAACACTAAGGAAAGTGTGCACAGTTTGAGGCTCGTTTTGTCTCCGAGCAATAGGGACTTTTAGCGCGTCCGGTATCCGGGAAAGCGCGGGCGGTTTTCCGGTTTAGCGGGGGCGTAAAGGTGAGCGGCCCGATCGGTGGCGCCAGCTGGTGGCGCAAAGCTCAACCACACAACCACAGAGCTAATTACTGTATTCTGCTTAGCTGCTGGGGTAAATATTCGACAGTGGCGTAATCGTGTTCACAATTACGCCGCTGCCAAAAATTTGCACGAGTGGCGAAGCAGGATATGGTGAGTTACTGCAGTTTTAGCTATGCGTTTGTCTGGTTGAGCTCTACAACACCAGGCGGCTTCACCGCTCACGTTTACGCCCCGACCACCCGGTAACCCGCCCAAACCACTCCCGTTTACCGGATTAGCGTACAAGCTAAACGTCTCTAATATTGTTTATCTAGCGTAACTTGCCTATCTTTAACGCTGCGCTATCGGCGCTTGCAGGTGACCAGAGCTTCTTGCAAATATTACCAGAAGGAAGCACAAAGACCAAACAATTCCATATACTGACCGTCATTCCCGTGGTAGCTGAACAACCACAGCGCAGGAACTCCCCCTGGGGAATTTTGCAGGAAGCTGCAAGCGCTTATTTAGCGTCACATATAATTCTTGAGAAAAAAAAAAGAAAGCAGCCAGCAGTCTTCAAGAATGGAAACGCAAGCCAAACGGATGAGGGTTATTGTTTGGAGACAAAATACTCCCCGAAACGTGTTTTTTTATTATTTTTTTTAAGTGGGAGCAGCATTCTTGGCATGTCCAAACCAGCTCTCTTTCCGGCTAACTGGCTATCCATCTGCCCCAGCAAAAATTTGGATCGTGGGCAGCACGCATAGGTATGCCCCACGGGGTATGGGCCGCTCGCCGATGAACCTCTTCACTCCACTTTAGGTCAATTTGTACGGGGCCGCTGAGTGTGCGCGGACTTCACGGCGGCGCCGCCAGAAGGCGCCCCTTGTCACGAGGAAAGCACCTGGCTACAGTACACGCCTCATGCACGAAGGGTTACGGCTATATTCGCGAACTTTATAATCATCGTAGGCGAATTCTGCCCGGTTTAGAGTAGACCTTACCATACTACCTTCCACGTACAGACTAAGCGTTTCGAGACGGTTGGCTCGTGCTTCGAGTCGGACAGCAACCATTTGCTTATCTCGCAAGAGCTATAGCAACTCGAGATGTTGCGCGACATTGCACAGCCTTCGGGATCGGCCCGTGCGGTAAATGGGGTAGCTCGCTACGCTTCATCGCGGCAATGCGATAAATCAGTCGTCAGGCCGTAGTTACGCACACAACTGCTCATCGTCTTACAAGGACATGTTGCGCCATCTCGTAACGAACTTGAACACAGAACGATGTCTATATAGACAGCTATTTGTAAAACGATTAGTGTGATTACCACAGTTGCTTTGGAGCTGCGCAACTTTGGAGGTGTTCTTTCTCGGCTGTCTTTTTCGCGGTTTCGTGTACCCTGACCACTTGAGTACGAGCAAACAACAGTGCAACGAATAAATGTAGAAAGAAACCGTTCGAACGGCAAGCAACAGTACAAGATTAAAAAAAGACAAAAGTGCTGGATTTCCATGCTTTCGAAAAATTCAACGGTTTTTCTTGACTTCAGAAATTAAATTGATAGTAAAACGTTTCCAACGCGTTTTATTTTTTTCGTCGCACAAAAAAAGAAAAAAAGAAAACTAATAGTGTCGCCGCCGCTTTACAGCCCTCAGCCTGCACTACTGCGCTTCTGCTTAAGCCGTCCGCGACTGTACACACCACGTCCACAGCAACGCGCAGCACAGCGAAGAAAACGAGAAATCAAGCCGGAAAATGGCTTTGCAAGCAGCGACAAAAAAGAAAAAAAGAAATGGATGAAGAACACCATGCCAACGAGAGAACTTTTTCGTCAGAAGCAAACTTGCAGTTGGCAGCGCGTTACGAAAACTTTGGTCATGTTGCAACTCCCTGAAGAGGGAGGAAGAAGAAAAAGAAATCTCGAGGTTTACACGCTCAATGGGAAATCGACAAAGGGGGAGCCTCGACGCTGAGCGACGGGAAAGTTCCGGCATCAATACGCCGTGAAACGCTGGAGAGAGAGAGAGAGAGAGAGAGACGTATAACGAAAACATAAAACGCAAGACACACCGAGATCTACTCACACGATGCGCTTTCGCTCGGTGATGAAAAAAAAAAAACGCTAGAGGGGGGGGGGGGGGGGGGAATCTTCGCGTTTTTGATGTCCAGAAATCGTTTCACTTGCAGAACGAGAAGACGGCGATGATGCGACAACAATACGACGTGGTGACGGTGACGCCCCCTCGGCGGCTGGACTGATGTGTCGAAACGGGCGGAAAACGCGGGAGAAACGAGACGGGACGGCGGCGCGCTGAGTGCAACACTTGGTCCCGCAGATCGTCTTACGGCCGCCCATCACCACTTTGCGCCGAAACACGGAGAAATGCCAACTTTCGAAAGTTTGAGGGGGGCTACGAAGGGCGCTGACAGGAAGGGGGGAAGGAAAAAAAAAGAAAGCGGGGAAGTTTTCTGAAGGTCATCGCTATGCAGGGTTCCCGGAGACCATTCCACTCAAAATTTCAAGGACAATTCAAGAATTTCGAGGATGGCCACGGCCAATATTGAAGGAGGAGGGAACAAACCTTATTCGTGCACATATATACTGGAAAACAGTGAAGTCCCTCCCTCCTTAGCTGCAAATTCATGCAGCTGCTGTGTTGGATACATGTGCTTCAAGCTCTTCAGGTGGTTTTTCAACGTTGGCTTTCCTATCGTAAAGATGTCAATCGGCTTGTAGCCTGATGGTCAGTATAGTTTTCGGCTTCAATCGCAGCTCAGCGCGTTAAAGCCAAATGGCCGAAAGGTACCTTCCGCCAGGCATTTCAAGAGCCTATAGATGCCCGAAACATAGAGCCACAATGGCTGTGCTGTGAACCAACTAACGAATACCAAATTGTGGTAGGGCAGGATCGCTAGAGCTCAGTGGCGTAGCCAGAAATTTTGTTCGGGGGGGGCTACGCCACTGGCCCCATGTATATATATATATATATATATGGGGCCAGTGGCGTAGCCAGAAATTTTGTTGGAGGAAGCTTTAGCTCGGGTGCTCCTATTGAAATACATGTAGAAGGGGAATTCGTTTTTCCCTGCAACCACTTCACCAAATTTGAGGAGGTTTGTTGCATTAAAAAGAAAAAGCTTAATTCTAGTGACTACTGGTTTCGAATTTTTCATTTAGGTGGTCAATTATTTATTAAAAATTGGCCAAATCGAAAATTAAAAAGCTTAAAACTCCGTGACTCAACAATGAAAAATGATATCACAATTCTGTGAATTGCACCTAATAGTGCATCTACAGCGGACAAAATTGATATGTTCCACATCAATCTCAAAAAAATGTAGTATTGTTGAAATACAGCTTGTGCAGAACCCTTGCACACAACGTAACCAATTCACGTAAGATACAAATTGGCATAGCAAACTTGTCCGCTTTGACTGTTATAATAGATGCCGTTTACAGAACCACAATGTCTGTTCTTCATGCATAGCTATTAGTTCGTAAATGTCGTGCTTCTATTTTTTCAAGCTTTCGAATTTTTCAAAATATTTTAAACAAAATTCAGGCCCTAAATCGAAGTTGTGTTTCCAACAGAACTAGGATTAAACTTTCTCTCTCAAATGCAACCAATTTCAATAAAAGCGATTAGCAGGGTTGTCTAAGAAAAGCGTTTCTGCGTTTTACAAGTATTTGAATAGGCCGCGTCGGATTAGGCCCGAGCTAAAGCTTCTTCTTAAACAATTTCTCAAGGGATCAAATCCATGAATAATAACTTCATTGTCATTGCCAAAGATGCTGCAAACGAATTCTTGAACCCTACGCACAGTCAAAACAATAAAATATGTATTTTTTCATAAAAGAATATACTCGTATGTGCCAAAAATTTTGCCCAAAATAACTGATATCAATGCTTCCATATTTTTGTCTATTTATTAAGTAAAGAAAATATCACACGAACTTTAGAACTATATCAGTTCGAAACCAGGAAAGCAGTGCATGCCGCTGATATGAAAAATTAAAAGGCAATGAACTGAACAAGTTGAGGACAAATATGTTAATGAAACTTTGTCATTCAAGAACCGTGCTTACATTCTTGTATATATGCAATGGCCAGTGAAAAATCTCAATTACGCTGTAATTTGCTTTAATGTATTACGCAGTAGCAGCTGTCACCGGTCGTGTATCGTGAGTAATTGCACCGAAATTATAGTCGCAGCAGAGGGCACGTATAAAAAGCAGGAATTCTGCAAGATATACGAGAGTAAGTCAAATGAATGTGAGCCAACAACGGGGTACTTTATTTAAAAGTAGTCTTCATTAGAATTTAGACAATTGTCCCATTGACTCACGAGTCGCGTGATTCCCGTCTTATAAAACTCCTTGGGTTGCTCCTTCAAAAAGTCTGTATCTGGTTCCCTTGAGCTGTTTTTTTCGGTTGCCCCAAAATGTAGAAGTCGCAAGGTGACAGGTCTGAGCTGTATGGCGGATGCTGCAGCGTTTCCCACTTGAACTTTGCCACATTTGTATTAACCACATAAGCGACGTGGGGACAGGCATTGTCGTGGAACAAGATGACCCCATTCTTCAATTTTCCACGTTGCTCGTTCTTGATTGCGACACGCTGCCGTTCTGGCGTTACACAATATCGGAAACAATTGATAGCCTCTCAAGATTTAGCATATTCTATCAGTAATGGACCCTGACGACCGAAAAAGAAGTCAACAACACCTTTCCAGTGGAAATGATGGCCTTTGCGTTCTTTGGGCGTGGTAAATTCGAATGTTTCCTCTGTAAGCTTTGCCGTCGTGTTTCAGGCTCGTAGTAGTGGCACCAAGGTTCGTCCCCGATCACAATTGCAAACAAGAAGTCGTCATCCTCATTGTGATACCCGATCAGATGAGTCAAGGCAGCGCGAAACTTCTCCGTCTTCTCGCGATGGATCAAAATCGTGGGGATCCATTGTGCACCAAAGAGCCGATAACCGAGAAGCTCATGAATTATGGCGTGAGCCGAACCGTGACTGATGTTTAGACCGTCTGCCAGTTCATCCATGCTTATCCTCCGTTCTTGTTTCATCAGCTCATGAACCTTTGAAATTGTGTGGGGGGTGATTGCACGATGGTTTTGGCCCGGTCTTGGAACGTCTTTACAACGTCCTTTAAACCGTTTGCTCCAATGCTTCACAGTGGTCAATGAAATGCGGTGTTCAACGTAAACGCCAGCCATACGGCGAATAATTTCTGTTTTGGAAACACCTTTAGCTGTCAAAAACTTCGCGACACCGAGCTGTTCAACTTTTGAAGTGTCCATTATGTGACGCAACCATATTCAACCCATGAATAAAGGGAAAATCAGACATCCACCAGTGCGTAGCAATTGTACAAAGGAAACGCATACGGGTTCCTCGAAAGAGGAGCCTCATAGTTGAAGAAAAATTCCTAGTCCGGGACTTCGAGGAACCCGTATGGGTTTCCTTTGTAGCAATTGCTACGAACGGGTGGATGTCTGATTTTCCCTTTATTCATTACTTCTCTCCACCTTGCGGGTTTCCGCAGAACTACTACGTCAAACATATTCAACCCAGTGTATGAGAGCAGTAAAGAACATTTATCTTCACACCTGCGTGTCACTTTTGTAAATGAGACATGCCGTTCTCCTACGCGCATGCCTCGCAGATAATGAACCGAACCATTATTGCGCAGTTAGGGTAGACTCACTTTAATTTGACTCGCCCTCGTTCATTAGAAATGCAAAGATACAATGGCATATACAAATGTGAAAATACGGCTTGATAAAGGACAAAAAAGTATCACTGGAAACAAAGTTCACTGCATGTATACACAAAACCTCGCAACAAGATATTTAAGTATACGTATAAGTCTCCAATGAGTCTATGTATGTAAGAAGAAGTAACTGTATATAATGCATCAAACAAGGCAAATAAACATGTTGCACAATCATCGACTCACAGAATCCTAGATTCCGCCCCCATTCCATCCACTCCCCCCGATGTATTGCGCGCGACGGAAGGCGGCGCGCTTGCTCCCCGCTTTTCTCCTTTGCGCACACAAGACTGAGCCACCATCGTCGGCTCACCCATTCCACCTCCCCTCCTACGCTTTCACTCGCACATACAGCATGCAGCGCGTGGTCACGATGTTATCACCCTTGGACTTTATACGAAACATGAGGGCGACGGCAGGAATGCGCCTGGAGTGTCCATATAATTGCTTTCGCAATAATATAGTAAACGTATCCAGCAACTGAAGCGTCCCGTCGCCCATTACTTTTCGCAAAAGAAGTATCAAAATCGAACTTTCACCATGCGACAAGTCGCTGCGCCGCAACAATGTATTTTTTTTTCTGTGGGGCGGAGGCACCGAAATGATGAAAAAAAAATGCATAGGAAAGTATGTTGGCCAGAATCAAATGCCTACATCGGGCCCCTAATGGGGCTACGGAATTAATACCGAAGAAAACATGAGACGCTTGGCCCACTGAGAACCATACGCATACTGCTCAGTATCCTACACCGGCGAAACAAGACTTTCCGGAAAGGTTCCGCTCAAGGAACGCGGTGCAATCATTCGAGTCCCCACAGTGATGGCGGCCAGCGACCATTTTTTTTTCTCGTCTGCTAGCCAGAAAGCTTCCAAAACTCTGTCAGGTGAAAATCCACTCGGCCAAAGCAAACCGAATGCCCACCGAAATGCACCGCGCGGTGGTCGGGGCCATACGAGAAAAACATATGCGCTCTGGCTCGCTCTGGCATCCCACGGGTAGGGTAGCGAGAACAAAAAAAAAAAAAGAAAAATTGAAGAGGCTCAATGTGTCCTCGGCGAATAAAAGTCAAAGTAGAAAAAATAAATAAGAACGTAGTTACTTTGGCTGGCTTTAGTGTCTTGACATGGATGTTCTGGCGTAGGTTAAAAAAATGTTGAAATTTTTTTATGTGACATGATGGCACAAATTAACCACCCCAACGCATCGTCTCATTGGACCTCGCTGCGTGCTTTGTCAACTCGTCTGCTAGTGTGTTGATTTGGCTTGTCTCGTTGTATGTTCCGATATAAGACTTCAGAAAAGTCAATGGGCCTTTGGCGTCAAATGTTTATAACAACATTAAACCCACAAAGTTCCGCAAATGAAAATTTAAAGCACAACTTTGGAAATATCAATGCACGTTTCACATTAAGAGCTTATGAGATTTATACCCATAAAGTTTCGCAATTGATATCCATGCGCTCCATAGATTCCGTGGCCTCAGTGAGATGCCGCGGCGAGCCCGCTCACCATCAAAGCGCCCTTGAAACTTTGTACTCGGATGGCACTACTTGGCGTTATGTGACTGCCGGTGTATGGGCGTTGCCATGAAATCCAGCCCGAGTTCGCAATCTTCGCGGTTAAATGTCTTTTCGAGCATCAAAAAGACATTCTAGACAAAGTCCATAGTGATTTCCGGCGCCGGGGGTCGCTTTGGTCGGCGGTGCAAGGACAGCACGAAAAAATTTCGGGGGGGGGCTCAAGCCCCATAAGCCCCCCCCTTGGCTACGCCCCTGCTAGAGCTGGCTTGGACTAGTCACACGACGGCAACGGCAATTTAAACACGCCTGTAGATGGTCACGCCACATTACAGCGCTTAGCGACACTCTGAAATTTTTGTTTTAATTACATACATTACTTTCGTACCCCCAAAATCCTCGCCGCGATTGGCCGCGAAAGAATCGCAGGAATGGCGACTGCTGGAGAGATACGGATCTAGCATGAACAAACCACAGTTGTAGTAGTGCAGAATCCTTCCAAAGGGCCCCAAGCGCAATGTTCGAGCGATTCGCCGTAGTTTCGTAGCCGCGCACGTTCTTGATAATGGGACGAGCATGTGCTGCGCGTTGTCACGGGCTGACCGGGCTCGATCTCTCACTGCAGCTGCGATTACCACCAGCGACCTCTCCCGGTGTGACACTACACTGGTGTACCGCCTGCCACACTGGCCGTATCCTTCACAAATTCGTACTCCCTTCCTCACTGGAAAGGGTGACCTTCCCATAGGCGACGGCTGCAAACGAAGGGGAGACCACCGAGCACCTCCTCTGCCACTGCACGTTGCTTCGACGTCCCAACGTCAGCCTCCTCGGAGCGCGCTAAGGTAGGTGGACGGTCGATCCTTCCCAGAGGCCAAGATACTGGTTGTTCGGCCTCACCCATCCTCAACCCGGAAAGTTACGCGTGCTTGAATGACTTTCCTAAAACCAACGTAACTGAGAAAATGATTATAGACACACCCGTCGGCGTCTATATACTACTGTGTGAGTGAGCCCTCTCTCACATAATCCCCTTTCCCCTGCGCAGGGTAGCCAATCCGTCGGTTTAAACCTCCCTTACTGTCTTCACTTCCTTCTTGGAAAAAAAAAAGTAACAGTTCTAGGATAGCTGTACGCAAAAATAAAACCTAATAATGAAAGTACTTCAGATGCACCCAGTTCTTCAGATCTGACGTCGCGCCGGCGGTGCCCACCTTCCCCGTTCAGCTCCAGCAACAACCAGCCTGTCTCGCAAACTTTCAAACTACTACTTCGAAGCGATTCTACCACCCAAACTTCTTTTCTCCCGCTGCCCTTCTGGAGGAGGAAAAAAAAAACTTTACTTAAGGCCAACACTAAGGCCCAGTAAAGAAGAACGCTTGCTCCGCTAAGGCCCGTTGTTGATCCGCCGAAGCCGAGTGAAGCCAAGCACACCATGAAGGAGGGGAAGGGTAAGAAAAAATAAGGAGATGTAATGGCAGTGTTAAGTAAGTACAGAGTGCGCCCTTGTCTCCGGACAGTTGGGGCTGTGAGCTGTGCTACGCCGACCTAAGTTGTAGAAGAGCATTAGTGGCGTGCGAAGAGTGTTCGTTTGAACTTCGCAAAGGACAAGTGCTTGTTCCGCGTTGAGTGAAGTCTTCTGGAAACCTCGAAACGAATTCAACCAAATGACCAGACGTTCCTTAGTGAATTCTCGCCAGACGCGCCGGCCACTCCGAACGCAAGACCGACACACGCATGGCTTGGAAACGCCTATACCAAACCCGCACATACAGCGCCACTACACATGGTGGCCCAACCTCGTCAGACTGGCGCGCAAACGCGCCGGACGATTGTTATGCAAAACAGGGGGGAAGCCGTCCCTTTATGCGAGACAAAAGCGCCGCTCCTCGCTGAGCGACGCGCGAACTTTGTCCAGAGTTTTACCGGACGTGCGTAGGTGCTTCCGCCTATTCAAAATAACGCCGCGCCGAAGGGATGAGGGAACAGAAACGGGGGGAGGAAAATGAGATAGTTAGCCAAGGCGCCGAAAATCCACCTGCTGCGTTGTATTAGTTGCAGAGAGATTCATAAATTAGCGTCTCCCGAGCAGTTTTGCATACTAAAAAAAAAGGCGCAATAACCAATTGCAAAATGAAAAACTTATTAGATTATAGAAACGGAGGAATGTATAATTCGAAATTTTAACACAACGCTAAACGAAACGAACACGAGAGAGAGAGAGAGCAGCTTATAAACGAATTCTGCCCGGACTTCGCCTAAGCGCAGATTGCACACAGCTACATCCTTTTCTTCCCCCTTTTCCCCATACAGCCATTCGGAAGGCGGCGCAAATATACGAAGCCCACGCGCCCAACGAAACGAACGCAGAAGGGCACGGTTCTGCATTTCATGTTTCCTTTTTTTTCTTCTTTTTTTCACAATGTGACAGCTACTAACGTTCGTTTATCCCAATATCGGGATACTTCCAAAGCACAAGCGCTAGAATAGCATTACGAAACGAGACGGAACCAATACTCCCGAGTAATCCGAGTTCCGTTCAATCAAAACGGTTCCACACAGAGGCGCCCCCCCCCCCCCCCGCCAGACGCTATAAACGCAACGGAACAAAATCTCCAGCCTTCATACCTCCCCCTTTCCCCCACCCTTCCCCCCTCTTATATAAAAAAGAACGGGGGGGGGAGCCTTAGCACTGGGGGAAATAACGAGAGAGAGAGAGATCCAGGTCGACAGTTTCGAAATAAAAACAAATGCAGGAGAAAAATTACAAAGAGTTATACGGCTCGCGAAACCACGCCGCGACGAGCTTGGCAGCGCAGAGAGACGGAGCGCCCCCAATCGCCGTCAAACCGCAGTTAATGGGCGTAAACCAGCCTCGCGCGCGACGACGAGAAAACGAAAAAAAAAAGAAAAGACCGACAGCCCCGAGCGCACGAGAACTAGATTTAAAGAAAAAAACAATAACAAAAGATAAAAAACCGATGGCTCCTTGCCGCAGACAAATCTCTTGAGAGCGGTGGCAGGTGCTTTTAATTTAGAGTGGGAGGGGGGAAAAAAAAGAAGAAAAACACCGAAACGATTACACCGCCGTCTCACCAACCAACTCCGTGCAGTACGCCCAACGCCCAGGGACTATTACAGACGTATTACAAATACCTTCAGGATCAAATAGACATAAAAGAGAGGTGGGGGAGGTGGCTACAAACAACACCAATTTAGAAGTATCTTATTACACAATGTTAGCAAACCCCTCCACAAATCGGTCATTACCTTCGAATGCTTACAATGGGTACGGGAAGGTGGTTCCACTACCTCGCTTACTTCTGCATTGTGGAACGCCAGCTTCGCGAGAATGATCTGGTCGTCGTGGAACGAGATCGGGAGATTAGCTGAATCGTCCAGGCGCGAGTGATAATATGTCTTAGGAAATATTCCGAAACGAAAGGTCTTACTGCGAGCGGACTATGGGCGAGGAGTCTATAGGCCGGAATTCGCTGCACTTATTCTCGCAATGCGGCTGCAATCGGAGAGAATAAAGCGAACAGAGTTTTGACCCATTTCAAGCGAGTCAATCTGATTTGAATGAGACGGACTTCATCGCGTCTCCGCAATTCCGTGCACTGCGGCGAAAGCTATGCACAAACCGATCGGGAAAGAGAACCAGACGAAGGGAGCTCCCCCCCACTGTCGGTATCTAATCGCGCTCCACAAGACGCCCTCTGGATATAAGCTTCACGGAAGGGTAAGTAGCTCACAACGGGGGAGTCGGCCTCCTCCGAAAGACAGAGGGCGCTACCGGCTCTTTTTCCCCCATTGACTGAGGCGGGTCCTACGCTTCGCCACACTGCACGGATATAGTGAGACGGAGTAACGAAACAGAAAGGCATCGCCCGGTGTCCGACGCTAAACCTTCCCTTCGTGACCAACGCCAGCTGCACGAAAGGAACACGGTCGGGTTAGCAGCCACAAGTTATAGCTACAACTAGCAATCAATGCAAAGCGATAACAACCGAATTCCTAACCTGAGTGACAATTCTTGCTCGAGTGCGTTAGCTCACCCTAGCCAGAATTTGCTACAACGATTAACTTCCCCAATGAATAACTAGTTGTGTGTGGGCACCAGCACCTGCCTGTGCAGTTGGCATTGCCTCAAGGAATCAGATAACAGACCACAATATAATCTATGAAACACTCTGTTGTAAAGTTAATCAATTTGGAGAATAGCACTCGCATTCCTAAACTGTTGACAGTGCAAATTTTGGAGACCGTGCCTACAGCCATCAGTTCTGCCATGTCAGCCTCTGCTTATGCACCAAGCATATGTACTACTGTAATGTGCCACGTCATGCTCTATGCCAGGTTAATTCAGTGAGACAACGAATGCCGACTTAAATAGCTCTGCACACAAAGTGGCATGGCTTCAAATAATATATCAATATATAGCCACAGTCACTGAAGTTTATGCTTCGAAATACACCCCATTTCTGTGAATACTGCTGTGTAAAACGAGAAATAGCGAAACAACACATCTTCAAGAAAAGTCTAAGCAATTCATTGTTGCATAATCCCATCAACATCCCACGCTACTCATTAAAAAACAACTATCTGGCTCCTGATAAATTGAAACCTACTAGGAATAGCCACAAACTTAACCTTGCATCATTTCAACCGCACACTAACCTATTGAAGTTTAGCTTCCTTCCTCATACAATAGAAGAATGGAACTTACTACAATATGAAATTAGGCTACTACCCTTTAGAGGAATTTTTCTATAAGTTTATTCATGCTGTGTTTATTATTAGTCATGGTATTTTTTTGTTTTGAAGTTATCATGATTCCTACAGTGTCGAAGTTGATTTGTGCAGAAAAATGTTTTGTTTAATGCAATGTACAAAACCACTCATGCGATAGCCCAATCGGGCTGCAGTATGTGTAAATAAATAAATAAATAAATAAATAAAATATTTAGGTCATTTCAATTCCACAAAGATGTGCGTGCTTACAAATCACAAAAAAAAGAGTACACAGTGCTCTGCTGTTCCTTTCAAACCTTATCTGATGACAGAATTATTTTTCCGGTGCAGCATCGAGCGTCATTACTATGTCTAAGGCCTGGACAACCTCCTAAATAAGTATGGTTGAAAGTATGCTCACGTTAACCTCAAGAAGAAATTGTGCTGCAAAGAAGATGAAAACAAGAAAATAGGGGTGTAAATGGGCATGTCGGTTAATAAATGACTGACAAGGAAGGTGACTTGGATAAGTTAAATCATCCAACCTCATCAAAGCAGGAGCTTCATAACTACATTTCTTGCGAAAGAAGAACCCATTTTACAACTTCTACGTGCAAGCTAGCTGGAATGCATACAACAATTAGTTGTATGCTTGTACCGAGTAAACCTGCACAGTTAAATGCACTCGCACAACTTCATTCATGTGGCTGCAAAGCCCACAGATGAGGCTTCTGTCTTGCTATAGTAAAATGGAAGTAAAAAGGGAGGCAAGTTCGCAAACCGAGCAGTGGAGTGTGAATGCAATGGTGCAACGTGGAACACATCTAGCAAACAACATCCAGCCAAGGGGCTAGTTAGAAGCCTGGAACTAAGGCCGTATTCAGAGGCTACTCACCGATCGTGTTCTGTTTTTTTCCTGCTTTGCATGGCTCGCATTTCCAGCAAGCTTAAACTTATTGCAAACGTTCCAATCGAAAATAGTTCGGGAAGACTAATTAAGGCATGTCAGAACAATGGCTATTTTATGTACTTGGTAAACGATATGCCACAAGCCCACCACTGTTCTCATTTGCACCCAGAACTACTGTTAGTTTATTAAGATCTTTGGTATTCATAGAAACTTTGTTCCCCAATTTACTATACTTCAAAACTTGGAAGTAGCAGGAAAGGCATGGCTATTGGAACCATCGCTTGTAAATGGCAATTGCAAATCGTTGGACACATGAAAAGCCAACATACCTAGTTCTCAGCAGCGCTGAGGAAGGATGCATTATGATATGATGCAAGATACTTGGGCAACAAGTAATTGAGACACAGATACAACATACTACTGCAATTATTATATCCAATATGATACTTTCCATTTGCATATTAAGATTCTTCAATACACTCCCAAATTTCTTATTATAGATCTATATGATGCAGCAGCAAACACATATGCACAAAAATGTTTGCTTGAAAATTTCAACTCTCGCCAACCTTGTTTCATTTGAATGAAATGTCTGTTAGTACCTCTATTTACTTGTCTGTCTCGTTCAAACTATATCTTCATTTCAAAAGAATTCATTGGGTTTGCTTTAGCTGCTTGACATGAAAGGGCTTTATGCACTACGCTGTGAGCAGTTTTTGCCTGTCGCGTTTTTAATTGATGGGAGTCGCTGCTTTGCTTGCCAACCACCTTGCAGTCACCATCTAATTACAAGAGCATCAATAAGAAGCCTTTGCACAATGGTGCAAATAATGTTGTGGAGTGCCTTTTTTGTAAACGCATTACCATTTACGCAATACAGGATCACTAGACAGATGTACAGCAGCAACAACACTGGTGGCGACATCGTTTGTGACACATCGTGTATACAGAAGAAAAGGCGTTAACCGAGGGGCTTGATTTTTATCAATAACATGAGCCAACAAACAATAACACCAAGGAAAACATAGGGAAAATTATAATTAGTTACCAAATTATTTAAAGAAATGATGAATGAATTGTCATCCACTTTCATTTCCATTCATTTATCATTTATTTAATTTAATTAGTACCTACAAGTCCTTTCCCTTTTGTTTTCCTTGGTGTCATTGTTTGTTGGCTTCTTATGATATGATCGTGTATATAGAGAGCACATCAAGCTGCAATGAACTTTCATATTCTACTTATCTGCTGGTGTGAAGCATTTGTCAGTGACATATTAACATGCAATACTTTTAAGATTTTTTTTTTGTACGAGAAAACTTGTGCAGCCCAAGAACATTTCATACATATTGTAGTGGCACAAAGCACCACACAAGAGGAACTTCGATAACGGCACTATAGTGGCATCAGAATTTGCATGAGACAACACATGGATTGGCGTACGCAGCACAGTACCGTAGCTACAAGGAAGTGTCATGGCACCAGCACAACTAAAAACAAAAGAAAACAATCCCAAAAGGTCGGCTGCGTGCGGAAGTTTGCACACTTGTTTTTGTCGAGAGGGCACGAGCGCCACCATGTGACTGCTCCACCGATAGGAATGGGCAGACCTTCTCATCGCCTACCCTCGCCTGAGGGCTCTGGCGGAAAGATAAAAGAATGGCGCCGCCTCTAGTTTTATTCAGCTGGCTTATCTAGCAGAAAGATAAAAGAATGTCGCTGCCTTTAGTTTTGTTCAGGAGGCTTAGTGGCCACAGTATCAGCTTGAAAGAGGAATTCAGCCAACATTTGTAGTTTTGCACAGTAATGTTGTGATAGCCAACATTTTGTACTTTAAGATACTCGATACATTCTTTCATGTATCAGAAATACAGATGCTCATACATATCTTGCCAGATGTATCATGATACAGGTACAAGATACCCAACGAGTATCTCAGATAGTATCGAAGATACATGCATCTTCCATACTGTCCAGCACTGGTTCTCAGTCAACATGAAACATGTTATAAATCGAATGACAAAGAAAAAACACAAACAGCACAGATTGTGTTTCTCTCAATTTTGTGCGTGTTATACGTTTCATGAACTTAAATACCAATAAGCCGGTCTAACCATATTAGTTAGAGCTATAATAAAGACAAGTCACTGGTGACATTCTCAACATGCTCTCCTCCTATCGAATGAAGACAAACAACAAACGGTGCTGTCAACTTGTGTTCACAAAACACTCACTCACAGTCTAGTGAAGAAAATCTTATACTTACACACTTGAGTGTGGAATGCCCATGCACGTAAATATATTCATCATCATCAGCCTATTTTTTATGTCCACTGCCAGGACAAAGGCCTCTCACTGCGATCTCCAATTACCCCTGTCCTGTGCCAACCGATTCCATCTTGCACCTGTATATTTTCTAATTTCTTCACCCGACCTAGTTTTCTGCTGTCCTTGACTACGCTTCCCTTCTCTTGGCACCCATCCTGTAACTCTAATGGTCCATTTGTTATCCGGTAATAAATGTCTTACAATGTATATTGATGCTGTTTTCAGAACCTTGACTCTCAACATAACGGAGGCTTGCACAGCAGCAATTTTAAGTGCTGTCAAACAGAGATAGTACAGTAGCAGCTGCGCAGAACATCCAGTACAATTAGAACCAACAGGCCTTTCGCAGTTTTATGAAATGCACCTGATACGTCAGCTCAAGACTCCTCGGACAATGTATACAAAAGACTGAAACAAAAACAAAACATTTATCTCTCGAGTTACAACTGAATGGACCTATACTGCGAAGGGTTCTTGGACAGAATGAAACGAGTCTTATCTGAATATTTGGTGAAAGTCCTTTTTTACAGGAGAGTGTGTGTTACTTGTTTCAAGCCGATTAATTCTGTAAAGGTGACACTGCTCTCAACAAAAAAGAAAAAAGAAACAAAGTTGGTGCTTCAGCAGTACAATGAGTGTCTGAGCTATGCACCCTGAAGCAAAACAGTTTTGGCACATGATTGCAAGAGTACAGGCTTGCATAAAAGCAACCGAAGTTCATGATCTAGCAAGGTAGATAACACGAGATTACGATGGTACTATCCTGACTTACACGAAAGGTACACAAGAGCCTCTGAACAAAGACAAAGCGTTGAGCATGCTGTTTTGATCCACCGGTGCATCTTCCTTCCCTTTGTTCGTGTTTCAACGGCGCACCCACAAGATTATATGCAAAAGATAGGCCAAAGCGACGTCAACGTGACAATGCAGCATCTTCCGTCCTTTTGTTCACGCTCCGACAAAGTACCCACAAGATAGACAATATGCGAGAGATAAACCAAAACGATGTTTAAGTGACAATAAGCATATAAAATCAATACAAATGACGGACCAGCATAGGAATATGCCAAGCCAATGGCAACAAGTTCCTAGTGAAACCATACGAAATAAACAAAGCACACTTCAAAACAAATAGAGACTTGAAAGCTGCAATCAGCTCAGCTTGAAAGATTTCCTCTTCGCATCTGAATTTAGAGTTTACTGCAACGTTACACCAACGAGGAGGAACACAAGGTAATGCACAATCTATAGCAAGATAGGTAGCCTGCATCACAAAATAAAATTTATTCAGCAACGAAACAAGACCACTGATAGGCATGCCAATTCGGTAGCCCAGTGACATTGGTAGAAAAGGTTCCAGATTCGAAGTGCACAAGCACACGACATGTAAAAAAAGACTGGCAAGACCTGGAGCAGACGTAAAAGTGCGAAACTGCCACACCTGGCATAATGGCTAATACGCACGTCCCCCGCATGCGGCTTGTGCTGGGGAGGCACACTGGCGCCTAGGAATAATGTAATCGCTTGTCGCTGCACAGTTGCACCACGAGGCAAAAGCGTAGCCGAGGGAAGCGGACTTAGCCAACGTCCAGTAAGATCGCGACCACGCCAAAGCACAACGAACAAATAATAATAAAAAAGGCTTCAGGTAGGTGCAAGACCCGCGATATCCGCTGGCTATTCGCCAGGACATACGACGCGCGCTTGTGCCTGCCTATACTGTTAAAAAAGATGAGGGGGGCGCTTGCTTCATCGAGAGCGCGCGCTCGTTTGGATCGAAAAGAAGAAATACGACCCACGCACGCACATTAGGTTGGTATCCGCCCCAAATGCGATGTAATCTCGCGGGCTAGGTGCAATCTGCTCACCTGGCCACAGCGAATAGAGCTTGCAGCCCTTGGAACGAGCGTCGGATCCCTCCACTTCGCCTCGAAACACCGCCTTCGCTGGGCAGTCCATGACTTTGGAACACGAGCGTCCGTCCGTCCGTCCGTGCGTGTGTCCGACTCGCGAGAACCACAACGGACTTCTTTTCTTGTTTACTCGACTTCCGCTTGCCAGAGGGGCAATGAGGCAAAGTGCCTTGCTCAAACCCCCCCGGGCAAACTTTCGCCGTACGAGATTGCGCGCGACTTATCGCGAGGTGGGCAGAGATAACGCAAGCATATCCCAAAAAGCACACTATCTTGAGTGTCCAGAAGTGCGACTTGTGTGCCAGTGAGGTAAGGAGATGAAAAAAAGAACGGAGCTTCCGCCGCGACGGCGGCTGCAACGCCGTGAGCAATTGCCTGATATCAGCGCCTCGGCGGTTTGAAGACCGGCTCCGAGTCGAAACACAAGCACGCACGCTCACACGTAAGATCACTGGCTTCAAATGCGGAACGCGGGCTTCGAAGGTGCAAAACAATAAAGTTTGCGCGCACACACTGAATAAACGAGCCCGTAAAAAGCGCAGCGAAAGTACTTTTTTTTTTCCCTCACCGGCTAATGTACAAACGGGCACAACAGCAAACAAAAAGACTTGTGAATCAAGGGTTGCGGGTTGTAAACATCGAAGCAGTGCACATAAACACGCTCTCGCCGTCACATTACTCTGGCCGCTTCCCTTCGCCAGAGGGCTCCGAAACAATGAAGAAACGTTCGTCTCGGCGCGCAGGTCACGTTCCGACGCCGGAAAAAAACTTGTGCAGCCGGGGTCGCGTCAGAAACATCGAGCACCGGAGCGCGATTCACCTGTCAAAACTCGTTAAGCCTAGCACCAGCGAGTCCGTTAAGCCGACGAATCTCGCGAACTACGGCGCGCGGGGCGATGCGGTCACGCGGGGGTGTCAAACAAATGCTCACCATCTTCAAGGCGAAGTTGGGCTAGGGCTTCGGCGGTCGCTTGAGGGTCCGAGTTGCTGCGATGTCTCCTGTGACCAAGTTCACGCACCTTCAAATATCCACTGCCCGTGGCAGACATTACAGTCCCCGAACCCCACGCGAAGATTTCCGGAACCTGCCGAAGTGAGAGCAGAGCGCTGCTGCCATCTATGAATGTTTGCAGCAAACATCGTGTCTACAATTTCATCACATGCAGTAGATGTCAGCACAGTTTTCATAATTTGACGTAAACTATTAAGATCTGGCAAATAAAATGCTATATCAATACAAATGAACTGATTTAATTTAGTTATTTAGCACAGCAAAATAGGAAAAGTGAGTAAATTAGGCGTTCTTTGAGCAATAAAAGTGTGGCGCTATCTGTGGTCATTTAAGGAATCTTTCTTTCTAGTAGTTTGTAAAATATTTGCCAGAAGGCAGCACTGCATGTAGAGATTGCGTGAGTTGATTGCGTGCGTTGACAACATACTCTGGGAGCGTAGAAACGCTCTTCCCGTCTCTACCTCAGACAAGTGGGAGAAGTCCCTTCAGAAGCTCCCTACTTGCCGGCCGGTAATGCAGGACCCCAATAAAGTTTTCCAGTCCAGTCCAGTATGCGCTGTATCTGTGTCTTATTTCCCTCCGTCTGTATTATTTCGCGCTGCCTGAGTAAAGGTAGCCGATGAATTTGCGAGACGTACCTATTTAAAATGAGTTTCCAGGATGACACCTGTTGCGAGATGTTATAGCCCAAAGTGGGGGGCGTAATACATGGGCGTTCCAGTTACTTTTGTGCTTCAATGCATGAAAGAGCATTTTGTTAAAGAAAGGAAGTGGAACAACAGTGATATTTTTCGGTGAGTTCGATGGCGCATATCTCTAAACTGGCGGATTTCTGGGAATCCATTCTAACTGGATATGTCTTGAAAAATCACCGGCTACAATTCCTCACTTGCAATGTGTGCCGTAAAGGAAATGATTAAAAAGTTTACTAGTGAATATTTGTTAATTCGTGTAATATGTGCTTTGATTTATGGTGCAACTAATGCCTGACTTTCTGAATAATCTAGTTCAAACACTAGAATATGACGTTGTGCGCAACAGACAATTTTGAAAAATTCAGTAAGGCTTAAGAATGATCACCTCGTATATACATACCTAACATAGCATTTGCAAACTCACTTAAAAAAAACAAATAACCAAATAAATCACCGGACGTAAATGTAGCAACATTATGAAGCAGTAGATTCTATTGTCTTTTGGTCTTCGAAAAAGAAAAGGACATTCTGGAAAAAAAAGGAAGAAGGTCGATCTTGCAGTTAAATTCTTTTACTTTATTGGCTGAGATATCTTTAAAGCTGACATATCTATACAACGTGAGCTTAAACATACCCATTTCGGTCTACGCCTGTTTTTGAGTGGAGTATACTGTGAAATACTTTTAGTCTCAATGTCTTCCTTCGATATTGAAGTGCGGGCCAAACCAGTGAGGTCTTTGCACCTGTTATATTAAATGTACGTTTGAAATTTCCAAAGACAAATTGAGCACCTATAGGTTCTTCAGTTTTTAAACCTTTTCAGCATCGCATTTTGTCGAAGGGTCACACAGCATGCAGGCATACCACAACACCGAACGAACGTGAGTATTGCCAAGAAAATTTGTCACGTTAAATAAAAACAACTTCGCATTACGGCGCAGCAAACACAAAACTCTGCAACCCTTGGATATTGAAACTGACATGACGATTCCAAGACAACGTTGACCTGAATATGAGGGGGAGCACTGCAGCGCGATTAAAAGATGGGACAAAAGAAGACACACAGGGACACACACAGTGCCGTGTGTCTTCTTTTGTCCCGTCTTTTAATCGCGCTACCGTACACCCCTTCAAGATGCATTACCAACAAGCCCACGTTGCAACCCTCCTGAATATGAGACCAGTGTATATGTACTTAAAAAAAAAACAGATAAGAGTGCTAGTTCATTAACTGTTTAAAGGGATTCTTGAGAGGTTCTTTTTGCTTGGCAAAACACATACCTACGGTTTTCTTTATGTTAATAGGTGCTTTCTTTTTATTACGTCCCTCAGCAACATTCTCGAAGCCTTGTTGTAGCACAGTAGGGGCGCTTGCATTATTCATTGTTCTGTAAATGACGGAGACATCTGCCGCAAATTATCGTTGCTGGGATGAAATACCAACACGCCTCTAAACATTAACCCGGGGGAATACTCCGAGGTCTGCCCCTGGTTCCACGACAGACAAGCGGACATTAATCATGTAATACGGGCCTTCCCGGCCAAATTCCCCTCACGAGGGCTCGCAATTTCAAATGCGAAGGATTGGGAGACTGCTCTGCTCAGCTCGGACCCAGACCAACAACATCGGGTAGTCCAGCGGGCGTGGACGCTACTGGCCGCTTAGTGGCCTTTCGATCCTTGTTGCCAATAAAGTTTTACGAACGAAAGAACCTGTCACAGCATAGGACGCTGTGATTACAAGCCACGCGGCCGCCCAGGGTCACGAAAACCCGGCGAGGTTCACACAGAAAAGCTTCGCTTTTGATAACAGTAATATATTTGGTGTGTACCAGGTTAACCTTTCGAGTTTCTGACGCTTCGTTCGCGCATCCGGCAGGTATTGTCAGCAGCGCCGCGCCAACAACCTTCACCGTGTGGGCCGGCAAGTTCAGCGCTTCGATGCAACATTCCTTCCCGTTTCGCCGTCACGTATACATTTTACTTGTCATCGGACAATTAATTACATGCTTCGGCAACTTATCCTCTGGCGGAAGCCGTAACTCTCCGTTCGTGAGTGAGTCGGGGTTGGCACTTGATTTATCGACACGATGCTTCGACTTTGGACATCTACTTTTGATGACGCGAGTATATGTGTTTGGGAGGGAAACACAGCTGCAGGGATTCGCAGAGCATGAAATCGACCAGTGTACGCCCTGTTCTTCGAACAGGGAGCAATGACATGGGAGAAGGAACAAATTAACGAGCCCGAACGGGCTGCCAACTCCCGGTCGCTTACTTTACGGCCTTCGTTCAAGAGTTATAGACGCGACGCATCTCACCTGCACACGGGGACGCACTAGTCACGTGGACCTCCTGGTCGAGGGAACGTGAGAGCGCTTAGCAACCTGTGCTCTGTTGTAACACGGAGGTAGACAAGTAATCTGCGTCTGTTTCAAAGTGGACGCTTCAGTAGTGTGGGATTGATTTCCACTTTCTGGATCCATACTGCCGACCTGAATGTTCTATAGTGACCTAAGAAGTACCAGTGCCCTGAAATTGTTGCGAACGACCTGGACGCATAATGCTGAAGAAAGCCTTGCTCAGGTGAATATTTGAGATGTTGCAGTGATCCAGACCATGTCCTGGGGCAATGGTTATCGTGCTCTTGAGTGTGTGTACGTCTAGCAGCTACGAGTCTCTGTAAAGCTCGTTTTTGTGTCTAGAAAGACCCGCGATGCCGTCGAAGTGCCGCTTACAAAGCTGCCTGCCTCTTTGCTATTCGTTCAGTTATCTTTTTCCCGTTTCAGTGTCATACATCGGTTGCTGGCGATGAATCGTATCAGACTTTATTTGTTTATTTTATTTATTTACATTTATTTGGCCATAAAACGTACGATATAGTATCTTATGAACCACAGAAGCATTGCTAGTTTTGAGCGGCATTGGGCAGTGCGTTGATCCAGCAAGTGTAAACCTGTTCTTGCATTTAAATGAACATTAGGCAACAATGGAGACAGTACAGGGAAGCAGAAACCTTCGTAAAGTTATTTTCCTTTACGTGCCATTACGACAGGATGTCTCATTCGACTGCTTCATTTGCTCTGCTTCCATGCGCGCCCGAAGCTAAATTTCCACGCTGTAGAATTAAAGTATGATCAAAGGAATGCTACTGTAAGAGGTTCCCTCCATACGGTGCAGCTACAATCACCGGGCCTCGTCTGATGCTTTCGGCATTGCTCTTCGCCAGGAAGTCCTCGGTGATGTTAAAATAAAAATTTGAATGTGCTTCTGTAGCAACTGCCCACTACAACGTTTGACCTAAACGTACTCCCTCCTTCATTTGAGAGACAGAGATGACGGAGAGATGGTGGCTTCAATGAGAAGCTAGAGATAGTTGTCTGGCCGATGGCCTCACCTATTGCTCCAATCACTGGGGGAGAATTTTGGCGCACAATCAATCAATCAATCAATCAATCAATCAATCAATCAATCAATCAATCAATCAATCAATCAATCAATCAATCAATCAATTCAGTTAAGCAAGCAATCGATCAATCAAACAGAAAAACTAACAAACAAACCCTGTGTGACGTAGCAGTCAAGTCGGCCTTTTATTAGGCCTGAAAGCCACGGCGAATTTAGGTTTCAAGCACCGGCCAAAATAATGATACGTCCCTACAGGCTATGGAGAAGTAGGGTAGATGATGATGATATCGTACCGATGAGGAAGAAGTACACAATAAATTCCCACAAAACAAACGAACAGCACATGCATTTATATACCAGGTTTTTGTTTTTAGGCGAAACACTTTAAACATTGTCATATCTAGGCCGGTGAACTTTCTTGCAGATAGGCTGCGTGGCTATGTGGACATTGGAATCTAGAAAAAAAAATTGTCACTAACGCGGAACACAATGCAATCATGAACGATAGAAGCGGAAACTTTACCGCGTGGAAAACTCCAGTTTTTCTATTCAAATGCATGCAGAATACAGGAATACTTTTACAAGACAACCGCTAAACTGATATGAATGACGTTTGTTGCAGTTAGGAGAGAAAAATGAGTTCTACCAGCCATAAAACGCAGAATGGATTTGAGAGATGAAATATTTTTGAAAAATTGCTGAATATTGGCAAACCGAAGCACAAAGTTTACAAATCAATAACTCTGTACTAAAAACAGATATTGCAGTTATGCAAGCTGCATCTCTTAGAGCATAAATAGTGGATACATTTGATATACAAGTTCAAAAATTATGTCAAATTGTTTTAATGTTTACGAGGGTTTCGCAAAAGCCGTTCTCGAAAATCAACGGTATACTAAAGTAGGGTGCACAATACATTGATTTTCCCCGCTTTAGACGTGATAACTGCCATTTGCGAAATTCTAATATTGTTTATTGTGCTCTCCCATAGATACAGAGTTCTAACCCGGATAATCTAGTTTATTTTTATTACATATGACACTGGTCATACCTTTTAATAACCAAGTGATGAACCTTTTAATAACACAGGTGATTTATCTTGCCTTCTTCTTCCATTGTGAAAACAGTGTCGCTGTCTGTGTCTGTTTCGGGACCCCCCATACACATCCTCCGGAGGAGCCTCCTCTGCGTCCACACATCATCTTCATGCTGGCGGATGACCTAGTGAGTATACGAACGGGTCTACGGCACAAACTTGTACTAACGTAACTAGAGATAAACACGGTGCTCCCATCGCTCAGCCACGACCGAATCATGGGTAGAGTATGAGTTTTGTATACGATTTCGCATGGATCCATTGAGATAGTAGATTGCAGAGCCTTATTCAAGCGAAGCTTTCGCTGTCGCGTCCCACCACTCTGCGGGGGGAGGGGGGGTCTGGCTAGTGGCGGTTGCTCGCTTGCTGATTATACAACTTGGGTCGCTGGGCATTTGCCTGGGGGAAGGGGGTGTAATCGCCCCTGTTAAATGATTTAGGCCCCCCAGTATGTGCTATACTGGGCAAAGCTTGGGCTACTGGATAAGTGCAACTGGGTACGGTGCATCTGGGCACGTGACACTAGGCGTATGGGTATGTGCCCCTGGCTATGTGCTTGAATATTGAATAGTTGCACTGGATAAGTGAAACTGGGTACGGTGCATCTGGGCACGTGACACTAGGCGTATGGCTATGTGCCCCGGGCTATGTGCTCGAATATTGGATAGTTGCACTGGATAAGTGCAACTGGTCGTGGCGTGAGAAGATCACGATGATGATGATAATAATATTAAACGCAGGGGCACCTATTCAGAGGGGTTGTTCAAGAGGCAGGCGTATTTTGTAAACGTATTCGAAGGACATTAATTTAAAAGGTACAACAGTGATAAATAAATGAAAGGTGATTATACAGAATATTCAGGCATCTTTGTCTTGAACATTCTGAACACTTTTCTGGTGCATTCTTGATGGGCGGGTAAGGAGCGTTGCGAAATCGTACTTTCGAGTAATTTCCTTGCGAGAGGAATTCTAGATATGCTTCGTACTTTCCTGCTGGTGTTTCAATTGTGCACAATAGCATACAGCGTAGCGCGACCAGAACTATAGCGCGAGACTACAGCATAGACGGGGTACGCGGCGTTACTAAGAATTGAGGGTTTATTACACGTGGTCTATACGTATACCCCCAGGCAGCAGGAAAGAAGAAAATAAAAAAGGAGCGAAAGAGTACAACGCCACAAAACCATGTGTCGCCAGTCGGTCGTCATCCTGTACCTCCATGAAAAAAATATAAAGAATAAAAACTTGTTTCCTGATAAAGTTTCGTGTCACATTTCTTTTTTTTTTGCTGGTTGAAAAAAATTAGTACTTGTGCTTTTTGCCTTCCTCTGTTTCCGTAATACATACGTTGATCGCTCACAATAAAACCTGCCTGATTGTTAACAGCAACATGTCACCGTTTTTTTGTTTTTTTTTTCTGCCGGCCTGTGCGTTCTGTTTGCCGGACAGTGTATAGCGTACGTCCCCCATTTTTAACCCTTTCAGTCTCTGTGCATCCATGCGAAACGCATCACACTTCTGGAAGTTACGGCTATAGCGACAAGAAGAAAATAAAACTCTTAAACATGACGCTAAAGGTAAATGTAACCCTCTGCCAGCCGTACACAATGTCGTAGGCGTGTCTAATACTGAGAGTACTGCAAAACAAAGGTAACTTAAGCGGTACACTGCCACGTTTGCCTAGTGGATAAGTATCAGTATAAGTATCAGTATAAGTATTCGTGCTCGTGCTTTCGAGGCCGTCAACACAATCATAACTGGTGCGTCTACTTGCAGCAAATAATTTCGGTTCTTTTCATAATATGGCGCGTCAGGGATAAGAAGTCAATATCCTCAATTTGTTTTCGTAGTAATGAATACCAACCTCGAAGTGACTTTAATATTCATCCTATAGGGCCCATTTCTTTTTTGTTTTTTGCAACGTTTCGGTCGCACTTCCTGGAAATATACAAATATATGGAGGTCTTGAGAACACTAAGTGACAGTTGATAACTGAAACGACCAGAGTGTTGTAGCTTTGCACTGTAAAAAAAAAAATAATAATAAGATTCACCACTCTCAATAATTGTCTACTAACGAGTAAGCATTCTTTGGCTCGGCTGCAACTTCGCTTTTGCTTATTTACACAGCTAGCTTATGCACGTCTACCCATCGCTACAGATTTATTTATTTATTTATTTATTTATTTATTTATTTATTTATTTATTTATTTATTTGTTTATTTATTTATTTATTTATTTATCACTTTAACCACAGCGCCACGAATGGCATTACAGTGGGGGGGATATAGTACAATGAAGGGGGGAAAACACAGGTGAATTGCCATGTGCATAAAACATTGTGACAACAAACACACATGAAAACAGACATTGCTAGAATAAACCATAGGAATAGAAAGCAATAATTTTAGTATAAAAATTATACATACGTCACAGGGCTTATCAGTTACGTAGCAATTATAGGGCCTAGAATACATTCTTTGTATCGGATAGAATTCACTTTCGCATCAATTACATTGTCCACGTAAATGCACTACTGGAGCAACTGGAGATCACATACTACTACACTATTATAATGATTACACGTGTTAACTTGACCAATTATGTATTTATTTTGCAGGTATAACGTATCAACTGAGCTGAAACGCCATCACAACCCGATTTATCTTTCGACACACCACAGCTTTTAGTGCGAAAGCACTACTAGCCTACCAACTAGGATTTCGCCTCTGTCTGTGCGAAGCCTTTTCATACATGAATACTTTGTTTAGCGCAAAACGACAGAGACAAGAAAGACGACAGGACGTTGTCTCTGTCGTTTTGCGCTAAACAAAGTATTCATGGATTCGCACCAACTAGCCCGCCAACGCATTGTGCTGAACTATATTCCTCTTCATACAGCCCAGCGCGAAGAGGCTCTGCCCGCGAAACGATCTGCTCCGCCTCCATTCTCCTCAGACCGCGCGCCTCCGCGCGTGACGTCATGGAAATCTACCGCGCATGCGTGTCGCGACACTCAGTCACTCCTCCCTTACGCCTCCCCTTGTGTGCAACGAGAGCTGCGTACGTAGCGGGCTTTACGTCGTACGGGGTTCCCGAAAGCTCTAACCGCACCGAATTTATTTATTTCAAATTTTTTCAGCGCAGAGGCATTGCTACGGTGACGACGTAGTGGAATAGTTGCATAGTTCTCGTTTTCAAAGATATTGATCTCGTCGGAGACACCAAAGGCGTGGTCAATTAGTACACGGACCAGAAAACGAGCTTTGTGCAAGTCTACAATCCTCCTCCTCCTTGTGTCCACCAAGTAAACTTGTGTGCATCATGCAACCCAGCTTGCATGACTATGCGTATCATGTGTGAGACAAAACAGCAGTTTAACAATGACGTCGTGACTGCAAGGCATTTAATTAACAACCGGTAAAACAATGGCCTAGCAATGCCTATGTTGGTGCAAGAAAAATGCGTAATTTGGTCCAAGAAAATGTGCTTTTCGCGCTATATTCCTAGGCTGGGGCAGCCAAACCATCTGTCATCTTATTTTATTTTCGCTTTTTATTTTCCTTTTATGTTGCGACTTTGACACGCCGACGGCGACGTAACCAGTGTTATTTTTTTTGCTAACGCTACCAATTATGTACTATTACGCTACTATAACTATTACCCGCGTCAACTTGAAAAATTATGCATTTATTTTGCAGATATAGGGCGCCACGGAACGGACAGATTTTGATGGGGTACTCAGTAAAGAATGCTTACGCATTGAAATAGCGGAATCTATTGGCAGTCTCCATAGAGTCGATCGAGATACGACACTCAAGAGAACGTGGTTTGCGGGTTCTTGTGCTTTTCTTTACGCTTTAACACTAAATTTGCCCCTCGAGTACACCAATCTTCTTTCAGCGACACAACGCTCTAGCGATCCAGAAAGAAATTACACGGGTTGTAAAAGCGGTGGTGACGGTGCCACAGGACAGGCAGGGAGGTAGGAGCAACAAGTTCGAATTTTTTTATCAATCTATAAATTTTAATATTGTTAGACATTACTACAATTACAAAGGAAACGTAATGCAGATGGAAGCCCTAAAGTAAGAACTGTCAGGGGGGCCTCCTGTTATAACACGTATAAAAATACAGAATATACGATTGGCAACGAAGGTAAGAAGAGCGTGAAAATACAATCAACACATTAGAAGTGATTAATGAAACATCTGGTGGTTGAAGATTACACAGAATGAGCAAGATTAATGCTATATTGAAATACACTTGAAAGTGCGAACATCAAAGTAATTGAATAGGATTATAATGATTATGTAAGAACAGTTAGGAAGGAAGAGGCCACAGAGGAGGTGGAGTCATTTATCAATTTCAACGCGACTGTGATCTCGTCTTCCCCTCGCCGGCAGGCTCAGCCTTCCTGGCGCAGAACATTCTTGGTAAGCTCTTCCCTCTCCTCCTACTCCTTCCCATAACCATCCTTATCACCACTGTAATTACGGTGGATAGTAAGATCACACGGCAACCCTTGGTCTGCAGGGTTGGAACGACGTGAGCTTCCACGGGTCTCGCCAGATCCCGACACCCAACCTCGACGCCCTGGCGGCCACCGGCGTCATACTGCAGCGCCACTACTCGGCCTCCACGTGCACACCCTCGCGGACGGCCCTGCTGGCGTCAGTCTACCCGGCTCGCACGAGTACGTAGGCATTCAGTCTCCTTTGTATTATAGAACCATGCTCTATACAGAGTTCCGCGCTTCAAACCATGCAGGTTGCGTCATGTGAGTGTAAAAGTCATACCGCACGGATCCCTTACGTTTTTTTTTATTGGGATAGCAATTATGTGGACACTCCAGGCAAATTTTATCCCCTGTTGGCGACGTCGTCTTGAGGTTCCGTGTGAAGTCCAAGGGCAACGTGCTGTATTTTTTGGCTTCGAGGGAAAGCGTGCGAGGAGGAGCTAAGAAGCGCGTTGACGCCCAATGTTGAGAGTCACCTGATAAAGTGTGTGCCGGAGGGGGGGAGCAGTGAGCGCACGTCTCTTCCTTTAGCACAGCCGTGGCTGTGCACTGCTGACACCGTGGCTGACCGCCTACGCGACCCGCGCGCCCTACCTATCTTGGAGATAGTCTGCGGCGGGTGCAAACTTGGGTGAGCCGAGATGGCCGATGGCTTCGTGGGCTGTGCTCTGGCGCACCTAGTGTTGCAGGTGACGTAATCAAGCTTAGGAGAAGCGTTCGAGCGAGTGGTGCAAGAAGTGTTCGCTCGGTATGGCATGAATAACTTTATTGGCTCCTGAAGGTGAATCCTAGGTTGACGCGGGCCGCTCCCACGTTGGGACTGTCAGGCCGAGCCCTCCAGCCACATCGCGGGCCATCTGGATTGCCCGTAATTGGTCAGAGAGGGATTCACTGTGTAGCATTTGCCGCCACCATTCTTGTTCCTTGTCACATCCTGTGAAGACCGCGGTGCCGTTGCCGCATTTCAGTACGTCAGCGTTGTGACAGCGGCTGTTCGCGGTCGTTGAGTGAGATCTGTTCGTGTTTGCCTATGCGCGCATGACAGCGTACTTGTATGTTGTGTAGTGAAGAGGAATGCCCTGCGCTGCAGCCACATCGCCAGCCATCAGGGAGGCGTGAGCTCTAGATTGCCTGGGCTGCTCTGGCTGAGACACGCTGCCTGCTGCTCCCTTGCACTGAATTTATTAGATACTGGTGGAGGTGCTGCGGTTTTCCCCCAACCTGGAATTACGCACCCGGGCTCTGCCATCCGTCATGCCTGACCGTAATTCAATTAACAAGTGAAAGTTCATTGCAATCTACGCGACCGCTAATATTTTGCTCCGAACTTTATTCTGTGTAGTTACGTTTTGATATCGCTATCAATGCTTCGTCTTTCGGGTGAAATTGGAATTCTTGTCAGTTCAAATTGATTTTAAAGGTCACCTGTATCAATGGCTTTCTTTCGCTTTTCTATGTAATTCTCTGTAAGAGGCTGAAATTACTCGTGTGCCCGTTTGTTCTAAGAAAAATAGCGCGACTGGAAACAAGGACGGAAGGGCAGAATCCATAGGTGCACACGTTGATAACTCAGAAAGCTCTCTATGTTTGGCAATTTCTGCGCCCGATTTTTCTAGTCATCAAATACGTTATTAATTACTGAACATGCTATTATCATTCATTGTCTCGTAGGCGTGGGGTACCAGGAGCTTCCTCCGGCCTCGGAGCAGTCCCTTTCGCTGCGCTTTCGTCTTTTGCCGCAATGGTTGAAAAGGCTGGGGTACAGCACGCACATCGTGGGCAAGGTAAACATTTAATTACTTACTACACAAAAGGTAGTGCTTTCTCACCATGTTGAAAGGCGTCAATTGATGGACACGCATTCTGTACCAGCTTCCCAGTACGGTCTTGCGATGCAAAAAGCAGCTTGAAAAAAAAAGAAGAAAGCTGGCAGGAGCGCTAAAGGGGGCTATAATGTTGGTCTGGTTTGTTCGACTACACTTCTTAAGTAGGCGCACTCCAAATGCGCGCCCCGGCAACGGCTCCCTCGGATAACAGAAGCCAATTTCGAAGACCGTGCTTTTGTGCAACGCAGGCGCCGGAAGTGATTGCAAGAAGCCGGAAGCACGTAATGGCTGCCATATTTTAGACATCCCCTATGTACAAAAAAGATTAGCCGTACCCTTAGCATAGCCTTCGTAAGCGACAAAAGAAGCACGGACAAAAGACGACGAGTGGCTATGACAGGTTGGAGTTCCCGCCTCGCGACATCGCAGCTTTTAAAGGTGTTTCCTGGTAGCTCATAGAGCGTTTGTCGACAACCAAAGATTAGATGTTCTTGACGAACAAAATATTCGCATTAGCAAATGTTTTCTGCACAAGAACGGCCCCAGTTGGCGACAACACACTGAAAAGCGTGACGTCACTCGTCGTATAACATTGAAGCAATAAATGAGGCTATATAATTTATTCACAAGGTCTGGCTGCGCACTTTGTGGTGTGCTTTTGTTTCTGTCTCTGTTATTAGTATTGTGCTTTTCGATTAAGCAAGTGGCGCAAGAGTGCTGCGTGGTGTGACTGCAAAATTTAAGAAAAAAAAAAAAACTCCTGCCATAGTATTTTTCGCTAGTAACTAACCACAAACAATTCGAAAAAGACTCTTGAAGTCCCAATTTAGCCAGTCATAATAATATCATATTTCTTTTGGCTGACGTAACTGTAGTACCATCTACCCGAGTACTTTGTTTATTCGTAGATTTTACTAGAATACTTTCTAGTAGAGGTATACAAACTATAAATGATGGGTTCAATAAAATCGCGGGAATAAAATGAAACTGGTTTCCTCCTATAAAGCGCTGAGCAACTAAACGATGGCATGTTGGAGTAGCACAATGGATGCCAACGGAAGGAAAATGCCTTCTCAAGCGGTAGACTGTATAGAAATTTTGATTAGGAAAGGCATCAGGCTATTGTTCCCTCTGCGTAACAAGTCAATTTCACTTCCAACGAAACTCCAGCAGTCTTTGTGTTCTGCAGTACTCAAGACGCTTGCGTCCCCTAATCTAGAACTGTTTTGTTTAGTTGGGCAGGGAGAGTAGGGTTATGCAGTTGTCAGGCGTAAAATGCACTCCGTTGACGCCCGACAAGGAAAAAATGCAGATTTCTCGGATAGGCGTTTTGGTTGTTGGTGGACCTAATCTAATAGGCGGTCGGCTAGATACACGAAGCCCAAGATAGTTCCCCAACGCAAACTGAAATCCCACTCTTTTGCAGAATCGTCATTCATCGGTGCACTTTATGAAATTAATCGCCAAACACGAATCGAAGTGCAAACTAACTGCACACTAGATATGGTCACTTGTATAGCTGGGCCGAAGATGTGTCTTCAGTAGAATTGACCTTGAGTGTCAACTGCGCATGTCCAACATGAAGTGGCACCTGGGTTACTCAGCCCTCGAGTACACGCCAACCTGACGTGGCTTCGACACCTTCTTTGGCTACTACAACGGCGCCGCCTACTATTTCAACCACAGCCTGAACTGGGTGAGTCGTCACCACTAACGGTGCCGCCTATAGTCAGGGTTTCGGACTTCTCACAACATTGATGGAAGCGTAAGAGCAACACACGTCCTTAGAATACAGACAGAAAGACAGACACAGGAAAGTCGAACTAAGCTTTCGAGAAGATAAGAAATACAATTGCCACATATTCTTGCACTTATCGTACGTTAGGTTTCTCATGCGGCATGTACACCTTCGGGCGTCACAAAGAAAGCTTCACCAGACGCGGCGTCCCAACCACCGCCATTATTGTCCCGCTGGCACTGTGGAGCTGGAGTTCAGCATATCTGGCTTTGAATTAACTGCGGCGTGATTGCACAGGCGCTTTTTTAGGCATAAAACTTTAATTGTAATTGTAAGCCAGAAGAGCGCGTGTTCTTCCTTTTATCAGGCAGACATGATTTTCCTGTTGCTGTTGTTTTCTCGCGAGTGAGAGCAACGTTTCACGGTATAGATAACAGACAGCATAAGCACGCCAAAATGGGCGAAGCAGTTAAAGAAGGCTCATCGCATCAAAGACTTGTGCAAAAACCAAACTGACATCTTCAGGGATGGTTTCATCCTTCAAATGAGTCATCTGCGGTGGCGCTATCATGCGTGGGTGGGTTAATGCGATTCGCATTCTGAGCCTGCTTCCCTCACTGCAGATTGTAAATGAAGCGTGTCTACAGCAATGCGCTTTGTCGCTACATTGCTTGAGTGCTAATCGCATTTAACGTCAACAGACATTGTGGGATTTGTTCTGCCGGAACGTTTGCAGGCAGCTTTCACGAAGCCATTTCTTCTTTCTTCTTCTTTTTTTGCGAATGGGATTACGCATGTCAATTTTGCGCCTGCTACGCGCAATTCGTTATCACAATGCTCCTAATTGGCCAGCAAAACTCACGATAACTGTGAAAGGGGGCTAACCGTCTTCTATTTGGGATGGTTCATCCTTGCACCTCGCTCAGCATGAAAGTGATCCAGATAAATTTAGGCACCTATTCTCATATTTTTTAAACCCTTAACCTACCACTACCACGTTGTTACTCTAACGTCTAACTTTTTAGTGCACGTTATACAGTAAAAGCTCGTTAATTCGAACCGCAAGGGGAAGACACTTCAGTTCGAATTAACGAAAGTTCGAACTAACGAAAATGAAGGAGGGCAACAGTACACTGCGATTTGGAAGCAGTAGGGCATGTCAGAAATTTGGCGTGTCAGAAAGTGATGGCGTGTGCCGCGGGCACACGCCATCTTCAAGTCGAAGCTCTGGGTCCGACTGTGCCACACCACCGACGTCCACCGAAACGAACGTTAGCCGAGGCTTAACACCATCACAATGAATCGCGACGGCCGATACCTCCTAAGCTGAAAACAGAGGTGCACAACCGATGAAGACTGCCGAGACAAAGACGCTGAACATGTGAAGGTGGCGAAGGCCCTCATTCGTTGGTTCTTGATTGCAAGCGCAGCTGCGACGTACTTGATTAGCTGTGTTTTGGAGCTTGCCGTGCCATCTCCACACAACATTAGCAGCTGTACAAGATTTGCAAAGCCTCCGAGATTCGCAACGGGCAAGAAGTCTCGGAGGTTACGTAGAACGGAGAGGCGGCAGCCGCCGCTGCCTTCTGGCTGACCCCGAGTCGGCTAGATTTTTTTCCGATTTTGCCTTCTCTCGCCTTTCTCTCCGTTTCGGAGGCAATACAGCCTTGTGTGTAGGCAGTAGGCGCGCTTCTCTGGCCGTGTGTCAGGCGAGCGTAGTTCGAATTATCCGTGAGGGAACCTTCTCGCGTTCGAATTAACGGACTTTTTTATACATAGACTTCTGTGGAGCTTGGCCGGACCAAATCGTATAGTTCGAATTATCCATAAATTCGAATTATTGAAGTTCGAATTAACGAGCTTTCACTGTACTGCCGGTTGTGTTGCCATTTCTACTGCCGGTTTGTAGCCTACTTTGTTTTGTTTTTAATTTTTCTTGCCCATCGTCTACTAGCATGTATACTAAATTTTGTTTACCGTTGTACAAAGAAGTTAGCCATCATTGCATAATTATGACCATAGTGTTTATTGATGCTTTCCCCCCCCCTCATGTAATACCATGAAATGACGATGATGATGATGCATTTCTAAACCGCCGACCTCCTTCGCAGCAAGGACACTGTGGTTTAGACCTTTGGCACAACGAGGGCCACAGAACTAGACCTGTCACCAACCTCGACGGTGTCTACTCCACGGACGCGTTCACTGAGGAGGCCAAGCGGATTATCCGGAAGCACGACAGACGAAAGGTGAATTCAGAATTTTAATGCCTTAGCGTTACGAGTGTTGAAGTGGGGAAAAAAGATATTAGTGTACTTATGTGCGGTGATGAATATATTTATATAGCGCAACTGACGGGGGTCCCTTCCGGACCACCGTGAGCTCCCGAATAAATCATGGATCCCGGACCTCAAAGACTTGGAACGCAGTGCTAACGCATTTCTCTAGCATTCCCCGCTAATTCGCCACTGAACTTCTTTCCCCGTTTTCTCGTCCAATGCGCAGCATAGGTTTGTCTATTTTCTTCGCTCAGTACCGAGTTCTCGCTAATTCCCGTTGAAAAGACCTCCGCTTCCGAACGCTTCGTGACATTTTGAATGCAATAGGCGCGTGATATAGGCGTCTTCCTCAGTTATTCACTCTTCTGTATATCAATTATACCTGACGGTAATACGATAGGCGTTGGCACAAGCGTAGAACTGGAACCACCGTTTTCTCCCATCATATCATTAAGTGGCTTTATCGTGATTTCGAATATCGAGGTAGCTGTGTTCGCAATCTCGGAGGCGTTCCCAAAATTTCAATACGGCAGCAGATACGGTGAGAAAGATGTGCCCGAAACTGAAATCGCTTACGTAGTAAACTACATATGATGACGGCATTTACGTGCTCGCACATTTTACAGCCGCTGTTCTTGTACATGAGCTACCAAGGCGTCCACAGCACCTGCGATGGTTGCACCGCTGAGGCACCCCGTCGAAGCTTGCGCAAGTTCTCCTACATTACAGCTAGGAACCGCACTTTGCTAGCCGGTGAGTGTTACCTGATACAGATTAAAGTTTTGTGATCCAAGAGGAACTTTGACCCCAGGAGGCTGTTGTTTAAGATACAAAGAAACAGAGACACTGTTTTGCTCGGCATTCACTACAACGATCTTCGTGAAGTTTCTCGCTTTAAAAAGAAAAGAGGGGGAGGCGGAGAGTTTAAGTCTACCGATGGCTTCAAGCGGGTCTTTTATTTACGGCCTCAACTGACCTTCAAAACTGCTGAAAATTTTCAAATAACGAAAGAAATGTATACTGAAGGACAAAATTACCCGCTCTGTAATCGGGAAAGAATGAAAGAAAGAAAAAAGAAAATACGATATTGTAATTCTGTAAGTCGCTCCAGTTGAGATCTACCGTGTGTCGCAGCTAACGTTAGCCAAGGGATTGAAAGAAAATAACATATTTAGGAAGCATTGGGAAAGATACAGTTTTAAAAGCGAAGGTATTCGCTCATTAGAGGTCTGGCGACTAATCACCGCATGTCTTAAGATCGTATCTCGTACCGTGTTTTTCTCAAATTATTTTTTCGTTGGACAGCTTGGATAACGTACATAAGCTGGGACAGGTTATATAAAGCGCAGAAAATCGATGTATTATGCACCGCTCTGAAGCACGTCACTAATTTAGAGCGTAAAACTTTTGAAAGACCCCCGTACATGTTGCAACAATTTAACTTCACTTGTTAGCGCTTACAACATATTTGTCCGCTTAAGGTACTTAAAAAGATATTGTTTATAGTGCTACCACATGTTTTTGGCGCAGAGTTACGGCTTTGTTCTGTAATGTTGATTGTTGGAGCTGTTTAAAATATTTTGCGTTTAATTGAATACTTCTGAGTAGTACAGTTATAAGTGCGCTTTCCCCACTATGCATTCAGTAATATTTTATTTCGTGGCGTTGTTGCACAGCATGATGCGGTTTCTTTGTTAACACACAAAAAAAGAACGGGAAGAGCAGGCCCAACAGGCGCTGTGCAGCTCATACCTATTGTGTAAAGCTTCGAAAGAGGTGCGGTGAAATTTAAAGAAATATATGCATAATTCTGGAGATTTACGTGCCATAACACCGATGTGATTATGAAGCCCACCGTAGATGGCGTCCTCTCAGTAAAATTTGGCCACACGGGGTTCTTTAACGAGCACCCAATACACGGTACATGGGCGTACATGCGGTACGCATGCAGAACTTGTGGCCAGGATGTAATAAGCTTTCAGTTACGTAATTTACTTACATGGTGCATGCCGAGGCATGTTTTCGGAGATAAGGTAATCTTAGCAGACGTCATGCGGGTTGGCATATCTGAGAGCTAGGTATCTTGTGACCACTGTAAGGGAACCCTTTCGCACCTCCAGAGCGTCGTAGCTAATCCCAAAAGGTAACGAAACGGGGGTCTCAACGAGATAAAAAGAGAGAATAAGTCGAAGAGCAGGCGAAGCTAACGGAACGGGCCTACTCGGTGCCAATATAACAAAAATTAACCACACCGCAACATACCTCTGTCAAGGGTGCACCGCAGCAGCTGTTAACATGATCAGGGAAAGACACTGTACGGCACATTTTTGGGAAATGGAGCGAGTTCGCTTGGGCTAAGCAGAGGTCACGTGACGCAGATTTGACCGGAAGGCGGCTTCGCTGGTGTCCGCACGAAGCGAAAATTAGTTGCAGAGATAGTAAAATTAATGGCGCGGGCATGATTAACGTCAATATAACCAAAAATCACCTGCGCTAAACTTTAGCTCCTGTAGAGGGTGCACCACCGTACATATAGTCCTATTGAGGCAAAGCCGCTCCACGGCAACCTTTTGAGAAATGGAGTTAGTTCGCTTGGACTAAGCAGGGCCGGTATAACGTATAACTATTCCAACCTGTGTTTATTACAAATCGGCCATTATGCATATATGATACGTATTGCTCGGGCATTGCCCGTATGGGCGTGGTGCCTGCCCATACGGGCTGGACCTGAACCATTCTTACTTATCACGGAGGGCTAATGGCCAATTTGGAATAAAAACCAATTGGCGTTGTTTTACGTTATACAAGTCCAGAGCTGACGCCAGGTAATGGTGTCTGGAAGGTGGCTTTGGTGGTGCCCATCAAAGAAGATACTTAAATGCAAAGTACTAACGGTACTCTACACTAATGGTACGAGAGTAAGTAGTTCCATTACAGTCGAAAATAATAACATTGCACCATCTCCTCAAGTGGTCCACTTGACCTCTTGATCAAGAAAAGAAAGGATTAACCAAGTGTATATGCTAAAGAATACAATATCGAGATAACAGTGCGTGAAATGAAATAGGAATAGGATGTGAGATTAGTGAATAATGAACATGAAAAAGAGACAGAATAGCGGGATATAATCAACATTTCATCATCGAATCCTTTGAACTACGATGTACGTCATCCTTGTTGTCTTTAGCGCAGACACTTGGTTGATCCTTTCTTATTTTTATTAGGCCCACTTTTTATTACGCCTAAATATGCCTGACCCATAAGGAATAATAAAAGTAATGCTGTGAAGCATTCAAAAAACTTCTCTGTTATTAAGCCTAGTAGCCCAGACGAATAGTCGGCCTTTATTGAGGCGTTGTCTGCGTCCATAACAATGCTCCGTTGAAAAATGAACTTGATTTGATCTGATGCGGAAGAAAAGAATGGGCTGTTCCCTACCAAAAGTACCAAAGCTACAGCGTGCTGGGTCATGCAGACTTTGGGACGGATTCCGGGGCTCCTGACGTGAGCAATTTTGACGCTTGAAAGCTGCGGATGACAGAGAGAGAAACGGTGTCCCTTTCCCTCTTCAAAAACCTTGGTACCGTTCGAGTCAAACACAGACCCCACTGCAGGGCACGAAGTCAACGTGTTTGAGCACCCGCTGTGATCTGAGCACTTTTGGCCGAGACTGTATATAGTGCCTTTGCTCGCACAGTAGTCACAATGTGTAGCGCCCGTCCGGTCAGGTCCCAGTGGTTCGGCTTCAACTGTAGCATGCAAGTTATGCGGCAAACGCCTTGGTGTGCACACCTCTGGCTTCTTCTTCTTCTTCTTCTTCTTCTTCTTCGTCATCATCATCATCATCATCATCATCATCATCATCATCATCATCATCCTGGCTACGCCCACTGCAGGGCAAAGGCCTCTCCCATACTTCTCCAACTACCCCGGTCATGTGCTAATTGTGGCCATGTTGTCCCTGCAAACTTGATCTCGTCCACCCACCTAACTGGAGCACTACTGGTGAACGCGCGTTCGCAGGAGCCGTGGACGCGTTGGACAAATCCGTGGGACGTCTGCTGGAGGCGCTGCAGTCACGTGACATGCTCGCCCGCAGCGTGGTAGTGTTCGCCAGCGACAACGGCGCGGCACCGCTGGCCACGGCGTATCACGAGCTACCTAACGCGGGGAACAACTGGCCTCTGAAAGGGGGCAAGGAGGACGCCTGGGAAGGCGGGGTCAGGACGCCGGCGCTGTTCTGGTCCGCTAGCCTCCGAGACACTCTACGGCGGCCGCCCTCTCAGCAGATGCTGCACATGGTCGACTGGGCGCCCACTCTTTACGCAGCTGCAGGTGGGGTGGGCTAGGACATTGGCGGTAAAGCTTAAAGGGTGTTTTTAGCTGGTATTTGTAGACTACAGCAGCGGAGAAACTTGAGCAAGTTGGTGAACGCTCATATTTGTCGAAACAGTTTTGAAAAAGACAAAGACGAACACGAAGCAAGGTATAGATAGGAAGGTAAGGCCGTTCCTTTCTTTTCCCCCTTACGTGACGATGTTTAGGTTTTGCCTTTTTTTTTATTTCTTGTACCCGGATGGTTCTGCCGCGCATGCAAAGCTTATCTAATTTGTTTAGGCGTCCACGCTATACACATATTTTTTCTTTCTTTTTTTTCGTGAATAATCTTCTAGGTGAGAGTCAGCACTTTTTTGTGTACCCATCCTTCTTCATCTACGTCTTTTTTTCAGCATCGATCTTTTGCCAAGTATTTATAGACCATTTGGCGGAATCGTTTCGGTGCCACTATTTGGGGCTTATTTTAACGCTGCCATTATATACCTGTGAGAAGCAAATGCGCGGTATACGTTCGATTTGTAAGCATGAGAACTGTTGTACGGGTGCATTCGTTGTCTCTTGACCGTGTTAATTTGACATCGCATTGCACTAAACTGACATATAGTTCGTGTAACAACCCAGAATGGCGGTGCCTGTGGGCCGAAAATGAAATAATTTATACTTCGAAGAGTCCAGCCCGTCCGTAAGCGTCTCACGATTTACGGAATATTCAGGAGTGCCGGTGATGTCAGCTTGTGAGGCTGTCGTCAGCTGGAGCGCACATAATTTTAATTGCGACGTCCACGTCTTTTTTTTCTATCTGCTCGTGAAAATGACTCGCCAGCAACAATCAGTAACATATGTGGAATTTTTTCACCTTCTCTTCTCCAAAACAATTACACGACAGAAAAACGTTTAAAGGAGTTGTGGTAGAATAAAGCGCGAAAGAATGGCTATACGGGTGCCGCTGTTGTTATCGAAGTCTGCGGTGTTCTCGTATTCCGTAAAACGTAATAATTAGACGTTCACTGCCACGCTAAAACTCGCTAGTTTTGTCCTGTTCTCCTCTACGCAACGGTTTTTTTATGTTTTCGCATGCGCCTGCGCAAGGTGGTGACGTTTCGGACCTTGGCGACGTAGACGGCAGGAACTTATGGAAGGCGCTGACGACCGGAGAAGGCGAAGGCCGCGACGAAGTACTCCTGGAGTTGGAAGGCGAACAGCGGACGTCGGCTCTCATCTCCGGCAGGTGCGCATTCACGAGCAGAAAGCATAGCACGTCTCCAAGAAGAACAAACGAAAAAGCAACTACAGACACCTGGCGTTAACTCAAGAGAGTCTATTTTGAAGCTCAAATACCCGTTCTTTTGAACGAAGCAAAGGCGTTCGCTGCACGTGCAGTCAAGGAGCAAATGTTTGAGCCCACTGACCGATTAGTGATCCGTTCTCAGAGTGGCCAACGTAATACCCATTCGTGAGTCTCTGTTTGTTTAAGTAGAAGTGGTCATTGTCGGTCAAGTCATTGCAGCGCTGACGGACCTACCCACCAAGCCTTAGTATGGCTTCCTCCTATACAAGCTCACGCGTGTTGACTGGTTTCCGCGCATTAACCCAACATACAGGCTCAAATAGACAATACTATCGGTGGATAAAAAGTTACAGTCCCCCGATTTAGTCTTCACGTAATATGCGCGTTTGTGGTACCTCCCTTAGAGGCACCTTGACCTTGTCTGCAACGCGCTATACATTCTCCTTGGATGATCTTCCACGTAACGGTCTGCCGTGACAGGAGTTCTCCGACGGTATGCTAAAAACGGTGACCTGCTAAACTGTGTGCTAAAACATTGATCTCGTAAGCGGCATGCTAAATGTCGACTGTGTAACCGGCTCCGAAAGTTGCGGCGCGTTGCATCGCTTCGAGTGTTTTTTTTTCTAAATTTTCATTTTATCTCTTCTCTTCTTCTATCTTTTTATTCCTTTTATCCCTTCCCTCATAGCAGTGTAGCCAGTCGGTATTTACATTGGATAAAATGTTAACCTGTGAAGCGGTGTGCGAAAACGTTGACGATGGTATGCCAAAGCATTGATATCCCGACATGTCTACCGTGGTTCTGTGGGAAAGCAGTGCATGCGTGGAGACCTATCCTGTCGCGTATCGGAGTAACTTATAACGCAAAGCTATACATCTTGAAAGGAGGCTTCTGTACGTGCACACTATCTTCAACGTGGCTTTTTTTTATTTTGGTCCAAATTCAGCTGAAGTTGGACTTTAACTAGTCTTCGGGTTGCTGGCATAGAGTTTCCTACAATAATTACTAGAGGGAACTCTGGAGCTGCAGTCCTTCAGCCACCGTAGAAATAATGGTTTGTACATGTATTTGTCTGATCTTCGTGCTTGTGGCTTCAGACATACGTGTGGCTTTGTTTATTACGCTTTATCTGCCTTGAATGGTGTAAGTTTCACAGCAATCTATACGCTTTTTTTAAATGCAGAAGGCAATAACACCCTACACACATGCATAATGACCACTAATTGCAGTGGTAGGACTTCTCCGTGCTGTCGGTGGCATAATATGTATTTTCAATATTGGGCTTCTGCCCTATAGAGGTCCTGCGCTCGAATCCTGCAATCAGTGAGTTTCAATAATGTCTACTCAAATATCTGTAACGCAGCAGTTCTTTGAACACGATCAGTTTCCAAAGTCACGAAGCCGTTTAAAGCCACAAGGAAGAAGTTTAGGCAAATCCAGGGGCTAACCATCGCTTCCAAGCTGCCCAAACCGCCCTGCTGGCAGTTCCAGTAGACGCTAGCGCCACAGTTTAACTCTAGCGAATCGTACGAAACGCTGTGGTTGTAGGTACAAGCTAGTGGAGCGTCTGAGCGGACCCGAAGACGAAGCACACGACGGCCGTGTGGAACCACCGCGGGGAGAGCCTCCCGACGACCTGGACCTGGACGACCTCATGAGGTCCTCCGACGCCTGGAAAGCCTTGCAGGGCGCCCTCGGGGACCCGAACAGCAGTTCGACGCCGACGACCCCGCGAGCGAACTGGCGCACGGAGGCGACCGTTCACTGCGGCGGCAACGACGGATCGGCGAGCAACTTCGATCCCCACGACAGCCTGTTCGTGTTCGATGTCGTCAGCGACCCGTGCGAAACGATGAACCTGGCATCGTCCGAACCCGAGGTACGAAGCGAGCTCTACAAGAGTGTACCACTGCGACAGTCGGGTATATTGAAGCGTGATGGGAAAGAGCGCTAAACAAACGTGGTAATACACGAGAAAGAAAATTTTGAAACTAAAACTTTGAAGGAATTTTGGAACATGCAAGGAATTGAGGAACCTAGGTTATGGGATATGAATGAGGTATGAGATCTTACCACACTCACTTTAAACCAACTATGACATCTCTATGCCCATGCTGGCAAAAATGGGGGAAGGCGACTAAGTCCAAAGCAAAGAAACTTTATTTAGAACACGGGGCAAGAAATAGTTCTCTGTGGACGAACAAAAAGAAGGGGGCTATTCGTAGTCGATAAAGTTTGAGATGTAGGGTACAGGTTGCTGTAGAAAATATTTACCTCCACGGATACACTCTCTTGTGTTCTATGAGTTATGGCGCCAAGTGATGTACAGTCCCTTCATGTAGCTGCTAGAGTTGCGGCCTCTGTTGCCATCCATATCCCATAAGGGGCTGTCAAGTTCTGTCGAGCTCCTACATGGCTGCGAGACGTTCCCAGCATGGGTTAACAAGTTTCAAAGAAGGATTGCAACAACGTCAGCCACATCGTAAGATGTAGGACAGCCAGATCGTTCATGGTTCACCTTAGAAATCGCATTTCTTCTTCTCCACAACGTTCACAGACAGTGCGCTGACGCTCTACTCCGAACTCCAGTTAGTTGATCGCTTGGAAAGCGAGTTGACTTTGTTCAGAGCTTAGAGTTCACTGAACATATGTTCAAGTTACACTCTGCGACTTGAACTGAAACAAATAATTGTTTGATCGTTTGTCGTTTCTTTTATTTCATAACATATACGGCGTTGTAAAAGCTCGTTCAAACAACAGAATTTGGCGCCTACTGTACAAATCACGAGATCCGTATGCTCACGAAAACGGCACGTGTTTGTGTTTTACCAGCTGTTAAGCTGCGCATCTGCAGCTCGTAATTTTTGCTCAAAGTGCCAATGCGTAACGAATATGCAAATATGTGCGTTATAAGAAGTAAATGTGTTCTTTTTTTTTTTTTGCTGGCCCTGTAATCAATAGGCCACTCGATCCTCAATAAATGGGATGCATAGGTTCATAATTACCGTGACACTGAAAATTACATTACAAAGCGTGTACTTGTGCTCAGAATGCTTTGTTGTTATCAGTATGGCTAACGTGTGTTTTTGATGTTGTACAAATGTAATGATGGAACGAAATGTGCATAGCACGAAGGATGGGTTGCCCTATCCTACACACAGGCGTTCACGCTTTTATGAGCAGTCGTGAGGTACTTGCCAAGGTTGACGACTGGGCGTGTTGGTATAGCATATTAGAGGTTGGATTGCGCAACATTTTGACGAGACACACAGAAGAGAAATACACGCCACAGAGCACTCTGTGGTGTGTGTTTATCTTCTGTGTGTCTCGTCAAAATGTTGCGCAATCCAACCTCTAACGCGAGGTACTACTGTTGCGTGCTCAATAAAAGAATATGAGCCCTGTTTCTCTGTCTACACAGATACGAGAGGAATTGCTGAGAAAGCTGGCTGCGTACCGGGAAGTCGCGTCGCCCAACTCCAGCACCATCAAGTCCAGTGAGCGGGGATACCCAGAGCACCACGGGTGCCTCTGGGCGCCATGGGTGGGAGTGGCGCCGGCTCAGTACCACAACTGCTCCTGCTGAGAGGGACAACCACCGACTGAGCGTGGTGCATCGAGACAACTTTGCGAAATGAAGAAGATCGGCGGATAATATAGAAGTTCAGTGCACTTCAGTTCAGTTTATTTCCAACAAAATGTTGGGGGTCCTCCAGACAAAAAGTTGTCATAGACAACTTGAGGGGACCTGGGGACCATACAAACAGCAGGTAAAGTGATACATTTACAAAAGAACAGTTTGAAAGACTTTACCTCACAGGGTATTTTCAAATAGTGAAAATAATATACAATCCAAGAAAAAAAAATCAAATACAGATATGGCTACTACGAACATACAATGAAAACATAAAAACATGAAGCGGCACAGTTCTTGCGTGGTTCGAGTTGGCCTCAGGGTTGACGGATGCTCTCTACAGACCTTGTGTCCATCCCGCTTGGGCAAGAGCTTTCATCGCTTTCAGAGTTAGAAGCGAGAACGATAAGCTAAAATACCTTTATAAAACATAAAGCTACAGGTGCAGTTGACAGCATACGGCAGGCGTGTAATAATTTTGTAGGCACTGGTTTGTAAGAAAATTGATACTTTGTGTGAGACTGTCACTTATGACAAAACAAAAAAAATGAATGTGCGGTACATTTCAAATGCCACCAGATGACGTGGCACCCTAGGATAAAAAGTGAAGGCGAAAACGGCCATGCGATGTTAAACCTGCATTTATGTGTTTAGGAAGACAAAAGACGCATTTATGCGAACAAACTGGAGAAACGAACTCTTTGTTCACGTGCATGGATGTGATGATTCGAGAATGTGCTCGAGCAATTTGATCAAGCAAGTACTTTTTTTCCGAATCGTAACAGACTGCTTGACAATAGGGTAGACTTTTAAAAGGTGTTGTGTCACTAGGATTTTGTTCGTTGATTCGAAGGTAGACACTGTGTCGATCGACCCCTTGCGACCTGTCGTACTCGATCGGCCATTTCAGGGTAAATCGAGAGAGATCAATAATTTGAAATGATGACTCGAGGCGGTACTTCGGAAAGTGAGCAATTGGCAATGAAGTAGGGCTAAGGTGCAGTATGCAGTATAGAATCTTCGGACGCAAATCTTCACTGTCAGTTAAGTGGATAACCTCAATCTGTTACCGGAGTCAATCCGCGCATTTCTTTCTCAATTATTGATAAAGTTATTTCCTCCTCCTCTTCTTCGAATGACGTCACCATCTCGAACCGGTGCTTGCCCCTGAATGCCCATAGCCCTGCGTATTCCCACGCCTAGGTGACACATGCATAATTGTGTCGTTTTGTCACGCAAAATCTTTCACTTGTCGTGGCTAGTCGGGGGCTATATTTTCACTTTTGCGCGGTGTAATTCCCAGCATGGTGTACTCACTTCGCGGTATCCACGAGCGTCCCGTCAACGCACTCGAAAACCGCGTGATGTGAAAAAATAACGCTGATGGGAGCTCTGCTAATCATTTCTCGCATCCACTGCCACTGACTCTTTGGCCAATCAAGCCTGACTGAAGTCACACTCAAGTCACACTGAAGTCACTCAGGTCACTGAGGACACAGAGAGTGATCGAGCGAGGACGCGAGGCTTAATCGTAAACTTGACCTATACATTGATTCATATGTGACGCTTCTCAAGTAGCTCGTGAAGCATGGGTTGACATGTGCAGAGGTTTACTGTATGGCACCAAAAAAGAACTCCTCGGCCAAGAACCTCCGGTGACGCTGCCTCTAAACTGTCAGAGATATTCTTCAGGACGTCACATACTGCGGAAAAGAATCGGTCTTGTCCGGTTTCTCCTAGAATAACAATTAATAAAATTTTATAGTACGCCCTGAAGCTCGTTGGAGTAGTTATCCAGGGAAAAAAACAACGGCAAGAACTGTCAAAGGTTGGAATTCGAGCGATAAATCTCCGTAGGGCCTCGTCAAGCTGCCTCTACTGGAGCAGCGTTTACTTGCAGCCTCCTCCAACAAGTATAAGGAAATAAAGATGTTATTGTTATTAGTGTTAACCTGCTGAGATATTCAATCGGGCGTGACGCGAGCGTGTGTGAAGACAATGCGACCGCGGCGGAGGCGGCGATGGCATGACGACGAAGCGAAAAAATAATGGCAGTGAACATATGTCGTCATCGTAATGACATCATCGGTTCCGCAGTTTGGGCGAGAGAGAAGATCCAGAAAGGAATCTTGGCCGTGATCTCTGATCTTAGAGGCGCTGTTGCTTCTGCGTTAAATGGGGGAGCGAGGGGATATAGTGGTTTCTGCGTACGGCCGACAGTGACAGCTGTCCGCGCAGGCATTTAGAGGAAGATGTTGACAGAGGGGAAGTGGAAGGAAGCGACGAAGAAAAAAATAGCAGAGCGCGTCAACGCGAAGGGTTCTAAGACTGTCCCGGCTTGGGGGACCGTGTGCCGTCGACATGCGGGCTCTATCCGCTTTTTTGAAGAGTACATCTAGCCATCTGTCACTGTGGAGGGCGAGTGTCTCAAGAGACTGCGGTCCTTCGCCAAGGAGACTGGCATCCCCCGCGATTTCTGAACTATTCCTTACGTTTACACTACACTTCACCCAACAGGCCCAAGCGCCATCTTCTTTCAAACAAAAATTATTCATTCACGAAGTTATTGTTGTTGTTGTTGTTTTCAAGCCGCCATTTTCCCTCCCTCTGCAGAATGTTCTTTGCGATTCCAGCCGGAAATTTAGGCTTAACATTTATCAAGATCGATCTTATAGTCATTTGGTGCACCTAATGCGCTTGGAAACTAACCCCAGGTATATTATAATAGCTGTGCATAAGTTCATTGAGGGTTAAGTGGCTGGGATTGCCGATCGGGGCACAATTTTTTTGTCTGTGCGGGAAATATGCTCGATCAGTATTATGCTGTCCTTAAGTTAACCAATGTTTCTTTTTTTCTTATTGTTTCCTTCATTTGTCTTTGCGGTGTATAGTTTTCATCCTTATCAGGGTGGCCGTTCCTCAACGTAGGTATGAGCCGTGTCTTGAAACGATTACAACGTTTCGTGTGACTGCGGATGGCTCGACAAAACTTTTCTGGCCCATGATGCCCAAAGTTGCAATACAACCAAACTGCATAAGGGCAACCAGCAAGCTCAAAACAAAACATTTATGAGCCATGTCCTGAAACAACTGTACAATAAAGTTTCGTACGACTCTTGATGGTTCTGCAAGGCGGTTCTGGCATGTAATGCCCAAAGCCGCAAAAAAAAAATTATGGGGTTTTAAGTGCCAAAACCACTTTCTGATTATGAGGCACGCCGTAGTGGAGGACTCCGGAAATTTCGACCACCTGGGGTTCTTTAACGTGCACCTAAATCTAAGTACACGGGTGTTTTAGCATTTCGCCCCCATCGAAATGTGGCCTCCGTGGCCAGGATTCGATCCCGCGACCTCGTGCTCAGCAGCCCAATACCAGCCCAAACGCGCAGTACAACCGAATTACATAAAGCTCATTCGCGAGTGAGAAGCAGAACCTTGGAGGAGTAGAGAGATTCAGTCGAGAGTAAGCGCTCTGTAAGATCAAGTCGTTTCTGTTCGTTGCCTCTCTACTACGTTGCAGTTGAAAATGAATCAATACCAACTGCGCCGACCTTAATTTCTTCTATCAGAGAAGCCTGTTTATTTGAGCTGAAAACTCGCGTTAGCATAGGCATGTAAAAGATTGTTGAATTTATTTTATACGAAACAGACGTACGCATATCATAGAGGATAGCACCAACTGAAAATAAAATAAAACAAGGCAGAAAATGATGACCTTTGGCGAGATGATGATCATGACAAAGCATCGTCTTTTGAATGAACCTGAGTGCGTTGAACGATTGTGTTCTATTCCGCCACAGATTTTTCAGCACAGAGAAAGACTTCCTTAATAGTGCATTGTCGTCATCCTGGAGACCACCTATAATATCGCCGCGTATTCTTCTTCATTTGCAAAGTCAAGCTATTGTACTGAGCAACAGGAAATCTTTTATTGTCATTTGCTTTGCTTTTTGCAGCAGTATTTGTCGCACGGAATAAGGGAAATAAAGGAAATTAAATAAAAGCTCCCAACTCTGCATCGTGCAGGAACTGCCGCGATGTCTCTGCAATCTTATTGTCTGTAACCCAACGGATGTAGATCTTCATTGCGCTTTATAACATTATCCGCGAGATAAACAGCACGGGCAATGCCCTGATTCATTCACTGATTGTAAACCGATTTGCACCCTCAAGGATGCTATGACTGACAGCCTTACACCCTTTACGGGTGTAAGCGTGCGAGTTATAGACCGATTTCCACCCTTAAGGACCCTTAATGGTGTAAGTTAGTTTGCAGTGAATTGGGTTGCCCTAGAGCAGACGATGCTTGAACACTGGCACGCTCTGCGCGCATGCGCACACCCTCACTACATTCGCACGTCTACTGCGCGAGCCCCCGCTCCCGTGTACAATATTGGAGAGCTGTATAAACGTACTTCGTCGTTTTCATTTGTGCGTAGGTTGATCTTGTACATAACTTGAACGGTCTCGGTACTATAGTATATATATATATATATATATATATATATATATATATATATATATATATATATATATATATATATATATATATATATATATTCACCGAAAGATAATTTGAATACAGCCTGCTTCTTGGTTAGTCCCCCGTGATGGGCTCTAGCTCCACTGCTTGAGAACGAGAGTACGAAGAAGAAAAAGAAGTCACTTCTAGGTCACGCAGCTCTCACGTCATTTTTTTAGGCAACAACAACAACGTCTGTAGCCACGTTCTGCAACGACACCGTCCGCGAGCGTCCGTGAGATTTATCGATCCTCCACAAGGCGCGAAGGCGAAGATGGGTAAGAGCCGTATTGGGCGAAAAGACGACGCTTTTGAAGGGGACCGAGACGAGCCCACACACACTCATTGAGAAGCGCTGCTTCTTCGCCAAACTAGGCACAGTCCCGTATAGGATGTTCTAAGGGCACGGCGTGGGCGAACGCGCCTACCTTCAGACGGGTGGCGGGGCTCCTGGAGAAATTTTGACGCTCGAAAGCTGTGGATGGCGAGCAACAAGTGTCCGGTTTCCGTCTCCGGAACCTTGGAGCTCCTAAAGAATCGCATAGAAGCTTCGCTACGTTCGCGCACGCTATGGCCTGCGAACTTTTGACCAACGCTGCACCAACCGGTCTAAATTAGTGCAATGTAGCCGTGTTGGCCAATCGTGCGATGACACAGATGTCAACGGCCGTTCTTCTGCCCCGCAGGTCAGCCCACCTTCGAGATATCGTGGATCGGTAAGCTAAAACACTCCACCTTTCACACGTGTACCACCAACGACCATTGCGGTAACGGTTGAGGAGGCGAAGATGCGTTCACATATGCATATTTTTGTCGCAGTACCCGCCGCAACATAGTTCAGTGGGTGTGGCGTTGCGACGCTGAACTCAGGTCGCGGGTTCGATTCTGACCGCGGATGCCGCATTCTGATGGGGGCGGAATGGCATTCGTGTATACTTAGATAGTTAGGCGCACGCTAAACAACACCATGCGGTCAAAATTAACCCGCAGTTCCAGACCGCGGTATGCCTCATGATCAGATAGTCGTTCTGGCAACTAACACCCCACATTTTCTTCGAGCGAATAATTTCTGCGGATGCGAAATGAAAACAAAAAAATGTTAGCACGCCTCCCCGACTTCAAAGCGCGTTCACGCGGAAGCAAGGTTGGCATTTTCGACCGTGGAGTCAACATCACGTGACAACTGCTTTGCTTGGTGCCTGTGAGAAACGGCACTGGCAACTCGCTGCATGCTTCTGCCTCCCCCTCCCTCCCCCCTTCCCCCTTCCCCTCTCGTCTGAGCTAACAAAGATACAACTTAGGAGGCAGCCACAGTTCGGGTGGACTACTCAAACTTCCGCATTCAAATACATGTGAACCAACTCATAAATGGTTTTTATAGACAACCGAGCTGGATCGAATCGAATGAAATTTGTTGCATTTGAGAGCAAAAGCTAAATTCTAGCAATTTTAGGAAGCGGAATCTTTATTTAGGGCATCGTGCGTTTCGCGAGAATCGCCGAAAATTTTTAAGTTTCGAACGAAGCGAAGCGTGAAGTTTTCACATTTTCAACCATGCACCAAGGACAGATGTCGCGATCCTGTCAACTGTATCTATTAGAGCGCCTAAACGGACAAAGTTGATCTATATGAGTTTACAGCTTAGGTAGAGTTGCTAGTGTTAACCAGAGTTTTGCTAAAGTCATACTCACAAATGACTAGTATATCACAGAGCTATGTATGACAGATCAGTTTTGCGCGTTGCAGACGTCTTAGTAGGTGCGTTTTAGAGAGGTCCGATATTTTTATTTATCACTGAGTTACAGAGTTGTAAACTCAGCACACGTCCTTTCTTTTTTTACTTTTGCAATTTTCAGCATTTTTTGTCAAACAATATAGCGCCTTAAATAAAAGAAAGTCGGCTTCAAGCTTACATTAATTAGATTTAGCTTTCATTTCTTTTAAATGCAACAAACCTTATCAAACACAGCTTAGTCGTAGCCGAGCAATACAATTTCTCCGTTCTCATGTAATTGGATAGCAGCTCTCGAGCTGACGCTTCTTGGAAAGCTTTAGTAAGATCTTGATGAGGGATAATTGGTTCATATTTAGAACTGAGGTTGAACAGCGCGAATGAAACAAGGACACGAGTAAACAAACACCTGGATATACCTACAAATACAGCGCTTGTCTGTGTTATTTGTTTCCTCGTGTCCCTGTTTTATTCGCGCTGCTCAACCTCAGTTCTAAATCCGGAAAGCTTTGGCTCTGGAGCTTCAACATTGGCGGCAAGCATGCTTAGTGCTGCCGCGGCTGTTCGTGCCGCCTCTTCCAACTCCTCTTATCTAGCGCAAGGCCTACGCACTTCGATCCATGACGTCACGCTATCTTGCCTGACCGCCACAGTATCTAATGTGGATGCTCCCGAAGTAAGCCGCGGCGATTTCTGACGTCACCGCTTTCGTCACGCCGGTCTTGCAACCGTATAAATTTCGGTCCAAGTAGCATGACGTCATCAAGCAGAGTGCAGCGGCCTACTAACTAGGTGGCGCTGCCTCTGCCGGCGGTCTCCGGTAAAAGATGGCTGCCACGTATATATACGCAAAAAAATTCAGGTCTTCATAGACCAAGTAAACCTCTTTCTTGGGCTAGTTGGTTCATGCTTGAAGTAGTAAAGGCAAGGCGCAGAAGACCACGACTCAGGAAGAAGAACAGGCGCCGGTCCTGTCTGTGTTCTTCTTCCTGAGTACTGGTCTTCTGCGCCTTGCCTTTACTACTTCATAGACCAGCATCTTTCGTCATCTCGCTCACATTTCTTTTACGGCAAACAGATTTAATCTCGATCCCCTTCGTCAGCCGTCGGCGCAGCCCCCGCTGGAGTGCGGGTTTGACACCGGGGTCAGCTGACGACAAAACAATGGCGAGAGGGCGCTTGCGGCAAGCACGCGATAAGAAAGAAAGGCTTAGCGTTGTCGCGATCGTTCTTTCGTTCTTTCTGCCAGTTGCCGCAGTCCCCGGCGGAATATGGCTGCCCTCTAGAATCGCCGCAAGTTCCCATATATAGTCTATGCCAGCCCACCATTTCAAATATGCGCTGCTGACTCTCGAAGTGGATAGATAGATAGATAGATAGATAGATAGATAGATAGATAGATAGATAGATAGATAGATAGATAGATAGATAGATAGATAGATAGATAGATAGATAGATAGATAGATAGATAGATAGATAGATAGATAGATAGATAGATAGGTATAGAGATATAGAGATAGAGAGATAGAGAGATAGAGATAGATAGATAGATAGATAGATAGATAGATAGATAGATAGATAGATAGATAGATAGATAGATAGATAGATAGATAGATAGATAGATAGATAGATAGATAGATAGATAGATAGATAGATAGATAGATAGATAGATAGATAGATAGATAGATAGATAGATAGATAGATATTCACACAGATAGTGCACGATCTATTGCTATAAGTGCCATCGCTGTCGTTATTATCGGCTATCGCTTACGGCGGAGCTGCGAATTTCTTCTAGGAACTTCCTTCTTTTTTCGTTTTTCGCGGCAGGTGATCCTGAAATGAAGTCTGTCACAGGTAAGATATGAAATACGAAGCGCTTTTACAAAGCAAATAATGCGTCCAGCTAGAAAGTTGGATGTATTCAGCTCGACGTTTTGGGGAGAGACCATACTCTTTCCTAAGGGGTCAAACGAAAAATCGCGCAGGAGTGATGCTTTGGTAGAGGATCTTGATAATAGAGGGCCTGGATTTCACTTTTGCTTATATGAGCTTGCCTTCGTGGTTTATCGTGATAATAGAGAGTCCGTAGGGAGGAATTAAAGTTGACCCCAAAACTTAAACATAAATCCCGTTGTTTTCCCTTTGTCCTTCCTTTTTATTTATTTAGGGATTTTTTGAATGGGGACGTTATTCGCTGAAGCATGTCGGCCGGCTAGTTGATTCGGCTTCATGAGTAATGATGTACCCGCCGTGGTTGCTTAATGGCTTTGGTGTTGCGCTACTAAGCACGAGGTCGCGGGATCGAATACCGGCCACGACGGCCTCGTTTCCATGGGGGCGAAACGCAAAAACACCCATGCACTTCGATTTACGTGCACGCTAAAGAACACCAGATGGTCAAAATTAATCAGGAGTCCCCCACTACGGCGTGCCTCAAAATCAGATCGCGGTTTTCGCACGTAAACCCCTCTAATTTTCAATAATGATGCGGTGCTCTGTGTGCTTACATCCTCTTTCTTTTTTTTGTCTAGTCACGCTGCACGTTTTAGTTATGAGTTATCAACTTCATAATCATCCCTAACAGAGAGGCGATTCCGTGCAAATGTTAATAGCTGAGTTTTCTTAACCCGCCAGCAAAATAGAAGCATCTCTGAAGAACTGGCCAATATAGCTGAGTACGGCAAGGTAACGAGAGATGACTCTAGAAAATATGCGAAGAGACATCTAAAGAACAGGTAAAGACGACTTATTTGACTCATCGGTACACATTGATGTCCCATGGCTCATTTTTACTTTAAGAACAATTATGTAATTATACATTACTTAAACAATTATACTTCCTTTAGTAAACGAAAACAAGCAGCGTTTTACATTCCTCCAAATCAATACAACGTTAACAGCATATAGCTCATAACGTGAATCTTAACGTCATCAATGCTGAAAGCAATACCGGTGACGTCACAATCTTACACGCAAGCTGTAATGTGGTCTTCAAGTGACACCAATAACTTTACAATGTTTTACTGTTTCTTGTTTTCTTTTCGGAATTTTAACAGCTGAGGTGCAGGGAAAACAAGAGTAAGTGCACAGAAAGCTTTTTTACGACCTTAATATAATGTATCAATATATTTGTCTTATATATTAGGCAGGCTCACCCCTTTATTTCTCTGCGAAATTTATATGCGAAAATTATACTTATTTACGCAATTTATATAAACTCCCATTACCCTATTCAAATACGTTTGCAACGAAGAAAGGGCCTTAATACGCAACCAGTCGCCCTATTTGCATGAAATATTTGCTGAATATAAGAAAGATAGTTAAGTTCGAGCAAATGTAGGAAGCGAAATGTTGATTTAGGATGTCACACGTTGTACTATATTGCCAAAAACAGGAAAACATAGAAGACTGAAGCCCGGAGTTCAAAAATCTGTAACTCTGCAACGAAAACATATGTGCTGCAGTTGTGTAAACTGCATCTGTTCGAGCACCTAAAGGGGAAAAAAAGATGTTCTACATGAATTTACAACTTACACGAAATCATTCCAATGTTTACGAGGTTTTTCCCAAAGCCCCACTTACAAACTAGAGTGCTGTATATTAGATCAATTTTGTTCGCTCAGCTTGATGGTTTATGAGGTGCAGTTTACAGAATTGCGATTTTTTTTTTTTTACTGAGTTATACTTCTAACTTTGTGGTGTTTTCGAGTGCTCACAATAGCTGTGCAAGGCCGTCTGCGTTGCGTTTCCGACAATTCCATGTCCCTCACCTGCCTGCCTGCACGAGATGACAGCACTGTCATCACTGTCACTGTCATAAACACTGTCACTCGGCTGTCATTCTGTCCACGGGCAAGTTAACGGGCTTCCCTCATTGGCCGACATCTTGGCGGGATTCAGGCCCTTGCTTGCGTTGGCTTAGGGGGCGCAAGACGGTGCCCGGGGAGACCACATCCACGCGCCGGAAGGTGTGTCAGTGTTTCCTCTCGGCAGCCCCGTTTTCCCGATGGTTACTCCGCCTCCTCCGTCGTCTAGACGTCCTCAGGCAGCGCCGTCCGATCGTGCTCACCGGCTGTTGTTCTGTGTTGTTGTTCTCTTTCTATTTTCTCTGCTGTGGAGGCGTACGGTGGCAGGCGATGGCAGAATGATAGGCGGCCTCTCTAGACTAGATTCGTTGTTCTTTGTTTTTCGTGGTCGCGCTGCTCCGTTAGCGGCCAGCTGCGATCATGTCGCTTTCGTACAACGATTACATTCCAATTCGGCTACGCGGTTAAACTTGCGTTGCGTCCAAACCCGGCGTATCAAATGTGACATCATTGTTTCCGGAGAGCTTCGCCCAGGGTCTCCCTTGCTTGGTGCGCGGGCTCGCCTTTCCCAATAGATGGCACCGACTGGCCTCTTACGCACAGCAGGACGTCGGCACACGGAGGGGCCGGGGTAGGAGCGTATAGGCGGCGCACTGTATACGCGTGAAGGCTCGTGGTGCTCGAACCGGCAGCGGTCGTTCGGTGCTCCCGACCGGAGCGTGCGCACCGTGAGGGGTGTGTGTGAAGAGCGAAAGGGAGGTGGATGGAGGTCGGCACACGGGGAGGTACATATATGCATCGGCAAACACAGCTCGTTCGCGGCAAGCTCCACCTCAGCAACGCAGCGGCTTAGGCGACCACAGGCTGATTAGGCTCGTCGTCCCACGTTGGGCTCTAATCTGTGATCACTCTCACTCACTCACTCACTCACTCACTCACTCACTCACTTACTCACTCCCTCACTCACTCACTCACTCACTCACTCACTCACTCACTCACTCACTCACATACATACACACACACATACATACATACATACATACATACATACATACATACATACATACATACATACATACATACATACATACACACGCATACATATACACACACATACATACACACATACACACACACATACACACACATACACACACACACACACACACATACATACATACATACATACATACATACATACATACATACATACATACATACATACATACATACATACATACATACATACATACATACATACATACATACATACATACATACATACATACATACATACATACATACATACATACATACATACATACATACATACATACAAGCAGACAGAGGGGTCAGCACAGTGATGTGCGAACAGAACACGGACGAACTTCGGCATGAGCACAGCGCAAGACTGGCGCGACGGCATTGTCCGACGCAAAGGGGATGTTACTACGACAGAAGTGAGCCACCCAGTGGCGTAGCTAGGTCGTCTGGCACCCGGGGCCCATGCGTCTTCTGTCACCCCCCCTCCCCGGGTGTAGCCGGCGGAAAGAGGGGTGTTTTCAGACGTATATGAACCCCCCCCCCCCCCCCTCACTGGCCCCTTGCACCCGGGGCCCACGGCCCCCCGGCCCCCCCTGTTGCTACGCCACTGGAGCCACCCCTGTCGCCCGCCCGAGACCCAAGCAGAGCTCTGTTCGCGGCCATTGTTTTCTTTGCAGGGGGAGCAAAAGTGGACCGTGGCTCTCCTGGACCACATTCTTTTGGATAGCCGTCATGATGATCATCATTGGTTTTCTGTTTGCCGTGACCTTTTGTGAGTGGATTCCTCTACAAGACTAGTCTGTCGTTAAACCTGTCGTTACGTGTCATTACGCAGAACTAAAGTCAGCGCACAGACGAGTTATAGCTGTGTAGAAAGTATCATAGAACAAGGATCGGTATAGCCTAGAGTGGTTCACAATCAATTATGTCCTTCCTTTTTAGAAGCAGGTAACGGAATTGTGATATCTTGTTTTAGTAAGCGGTAAAGAAATGTTTAAGCTTGAACTTTACCTGTCGAAGAGAAAAAAATATGAATTGATTCTTCGCGAGAAAGTTTGGTAGTATTTTCATGTAATACAGGCTAAGGAAAAAAAAAACTTATTAAGACAATGATTTACGACAGAAATCTTTTTGTCTATGGTACAAACTTATCTAAACTCGTTTTAGTGCTTGCCAGAATTGAGCGTTCCCGTGTCTCACAATTATTTGAGGAAAGATGCCTTGAGGAGCAACTTGTTCCGGTGGTTGTCTTACTATTTCCTCCTCTCCATTACACACTTGTAGCAGGAAGGAAGTCGCGGTAAGTATACATAAAGCACAAGTTTTCTTCGGCTGTGGTAGTTGTGACGTAGTTGGCCAAAGGGTGTTAAAGGTCAGCTTTAACACAATTTTGGACCACGCGAAAGACCCATTTTCAGAGAGTGAAGAAAAAGATCGAATTCCGCCCAACAATTTACGTTTAAAATAGCAGTGGATGCGACACGAAAAGATCGGATAGAGAGACATCTTTTTTATCCGGACACTGAAAAAAAAAAAGAACGCTACAGATGCCACCGCTAATGCATGCCGGAAATGACGCATAACTCGGAAGGTTGACAACGAGCGCTGATTTTTCAGTGACCTTCGAGACGCTCGAGGTGTTGCATTCGCTAGGCTGATGATCTCGGAGGTCATGGCCAGAGATTTAAGTCATATCTCATAAGGGGCACTTGTCGTCTGCTCAAGTGCTGTTTAAAAGCTGTTAATAAGAAAACTGAACAGTTACCGGCTTGGATAGTGACCTGTACGCTACATTTATAACGAATTTAGACAAACTGAAATTCAGTTCCAGCAGTACGCTGGCATCTAGTTCATGATCGCAATCTCCATCAGTATCAGCTGATTTAAATCCATTGTAGGAAAAGAAGGCTTGAACCCCGATATCTTCAATCAGCCTTGTCCTGCGTCAACCCCAAGCCGCGGCGGTCGGTGTACATGTTAACGTCATTGAACGTGTTAAATTTCGTTAAAATAAATTAAATTTGTTGACTTTATAGCCTGTAAATTTGGGAATTTGTAAATCTGTATTTCTCGAGGATGGAGCTTAATCACAACCTCTTCAGGCGCTGACTCTACCCACTGATAATTTATTTTCATTACATTTCTTGCATCATAGAATCGTTAAAAGCATACCGCAGCAGAACAAATGGAGTATTTTCAATTCCTTAAAGGCGCTGCGTCAAGCGTATGTACTGTGAATCAATTGTAAATGAACCCACATTACCTTTCTCCCCCATTAGGCCCGGCCACCCCCTGACGACGTTGTTACTGATCTCGCCTTTCTTCCTGGTGGTCATGATATTCGCCTTCGCCGTCGTCGGAATCGTCACCTACGGTGCGTAGTCACTGTGCGATCTGGCGGGGGCTGTCGTGTCCGGCGCTCAGCACGTGTGTGGGGGTTGGACGCCGAATTTCGATGGTAGCAGAATGCAGTATTACTAATAGTTGGACATTCGGCATCGCTAGCTGCACTTTGGTGGGAAGAAACAGCAAAAAAAAAGAAGAAAAGAAAACGCTCGCATATATTCAACTGCAAATTAAATAATCCTCAGGGGTCGAAATACGTTCGGTGTCCTTCACTATGCCGTACTTTGTAATGCTATTATTGCTTTAGAACGTTAAACCCGTCGAGCCAAAATTAGGTTCATTCATTCCTTCATTCGTTTTTACTTCTGCCTTTACTCCATTACATGTGCCAAAAAGAGGAACGAAAACGTTGCCTTGCGATAGCTTGACGGGGTCCACCTACCCCAGAACTAAGTGCTAACAATAATCGCAATCTCAAGTTTCCATTGGTTACAAAAAAAGAAATGACAAAACATGTTGCGCATCACCAAACAAAGCACAAGTTCTCACAATAACGAACAAACAACGCATACATTGTAATGCGGCTAACTCATTCTTCACGTTGTGGGAGATGCACACTTGTCCAGCTGCAGATATGACTGCGTTTATTTATACCGCTTCTTTGACTGTTCAGACAGGAAATGAAACGATTCATGGATTCACGCACTGATTTCATTTCGCTGCATTCAGCACCGGCCTATGGCATCGCCCTGCTGAGCTAGAGGTAGCGGCTTCGATCCGCTTTTCGATGAGAAGGGCGCGAAACGCAAGAACGTTCGTGCAGCTATATTTCCTCCAAGCGGTGGAAAATAATCAGGATTCCATCGCTAGGGCGTGCATTATGATCACATTGTGGCTTTGGCACGTATAACACTAGAATGTCATTACATATCCTATTAAATTTCATCCTACTCCTAGGAGGCCGGAAGTCTCAGACTACGTTTGTGCTCGACGCGATGGCGCAGTTGAACTCCTCCTCCTTTTCCGCAGGCGGCCGCCGATCACTCGACACCAGCAACGGCTTCGAATCGCACGCCACCGTCAGTGAGTGAAAAATTTTCTTCCCGCATCTAGAACCCGCCGTGGTTGCTCAGTGGCTATGGTGTTGGGCTGCTGAGCACGAGGTCGCGGGATCGAATCCCGGCCACGGCGGCCGCATTTCGATGGGGGCGAAATGCGAAAACACCCGTGTACTTAGATTTAGGTGCACGTTAAAGAACTCCAGGTGGTCAAAATTTCCGGAGTCCTCCACTACGGCGTGCCTCATAATCAGAAAGTGGTTTTGGCACGTAAAACCCCAAATATTATTATTATTCCCGCATTTGGAATTTTACCAAGCACCCTTTACGTTCTTTGCGTTGACAAAAACCTCTTCTCATTGCGCTGTTTAGATGGCTCTGTTGAAGTTTAGAGGGAGGAATCAGATATATCGTAAAGAAAAAAAAATCTCTCAGTGCCCTTCGACCCTGTGAAGAAGGATGATCAGTGAAGCTGCGTACGTGGGCCCCTTGGTGGCGAACTGCACCTCCGCCGCGGGTGGGCCCGGCATTGCACTGTCTTCGTGATCGGCCCACGTATGGCGAGTTGTGCGTCAGTACACGTCAATACCCGCCGTGGTTGCTCAGTGGCTGTGGTGTTGGGCTGCTGAGCACGAGGTCGCGGGATCGAATCCCGCGGCCACGGCGGCCGCATTTCGCTAGGGCCGAAATGCGAAATCACGCGTGTGCTCAGATTTAGGTGAACGTTAAAGAACCCCGGGGGGACAATATTTCCGGAGTCCTCCACCACGACGTGCCTCATACTCAGAAAGTGGTTTTGGCACATAAAACCCCATAATTTATATATATCATTTAATTTTGCACATGGCCACAATTCTGTATGGGAGAACTAGCCCTTAACAGCTCCGCTGTAAAAAAAGAATTTCAGTTTTGCCCGAAGGCGAAGCAGCAATGAAAGCTCGAAAGCGTTAGCACGGTTTAGCGTGGCGCTGGAGCCATCTCGGTGTACGCTGACGTCACGAGGGGCGTGCCAATGACGTTGTAAAAGAACGTGGAACTTCGGTGGTACACGAGCTGAGGAAGGAAGGAAAAAAAAAGACCGTCGGCTTCGATCGGTGGGTCCAAAGAAGATAATTGCACGAATTTATCCTGACGTTCACCACGGGCGTTTGGAATTTGCTTACGCATCTGTTCACCAGGGGGCGCTATATACTGTGTGTGCGTAAAACCCCTTAAACTTCGTAAAGTACTGTCACGCTTTGAAGAATGCCGCCTCCTCCTCGCGCGCTCTGGCCGAGGCCGACGCCGCGTCGCTATTGGCCTAACAGCATCACGTGGGCCCTCGCGCCGTGCATCAGCGCCATTTTTGCTCGAGAAGCGTCTACGGAGTGACGAGGAGCGCATGCCGGCGCCGTTGCTACGCTCGAGGAGTGTAGGCGGCGCCACGGTCGAGGAGGGAACGTGAAAGAGAGGAGAAACGAGGAGGAGGGAAGACGGAGGAGGAGAGTGTCACTACTTTACGAAGTTTAAGGGGTTCTTATGTGTGCGCGCACAATGGCCGTGTCACCGTCGGTATAAGTATTCTGTAGGAGTTCACCTAGTGGACTGTCCATTTCGGCCGCTGCTGATTGGCTGGGGCCGCTCGTCTACTCCTCGCTCGTACAGCTACATGGACTCTCTTACAGAATACTCTCGCAGCAGGGCGCTGCTCCCGGCTGAGCCGACTGATCAGAGCGCAACGGTACTGTCTGCTTGCTTACAAGAACTTAAACTTCGACGAGTCTGTAAGAATTCACGCTTGACTTCTATAGCGCATAAAAGAAAAAAAAAGACGAGGATTCAGCAAGGAAGACCAGACAGAAGAGCGCTGCTTCAAACTAAAGTTAAATCTCAGAAAAGAACACACGCCTATTTATCACCCGACACAGATCAAAACCAAAGTACATCACGGCGCGTGCTCGCTGCATACCCCCGTGTTGCGATTACAGTTTTACAACTTTCTCAAACCTTTTTTTTTTCTTCTTCAGCATGAAAATAAGCTCATATGTCAGAAAGCATGTGTCTGTCAGAAAGCATTGCGTAATACATTTTTTTGCTTCGTTTATCGTACACTTATTGGCCGTTATTATTTCATGTTGCGAGACCACAGCCTATAAGCACTTAAACGGGACCGAATATTTCTTTGCCTTAGGCAGTGCATACGTATTGTGCCGAACATTCTTGTAATATCGGTTCATGATCTGCGTGGACCTGTTTGAACAGCGGATGTGCTCAGCCGATTTCTTGTCTCTGAGTAACACCGGGCCCCAGTAGAAACGTGTATAATATATATATATATATATATATATATATATATATATATATATATATATATATATATATATATATATATATATATATATATATATATATATCCAACGTTTAACCTGATTTTCTTAAAGAGTTAACCAGAGATCGTGATTACTGGTTAATCTCGTGAAGCTGTGCAAGAGCGTATATATCTCGGGAAAGTGAAATAGCAGTCGTGGACCCTTAGAGGGAATCTCGAGACGAGTCAATATGGAGTGAATCGTGTGTGTGTGTGTGTGTGTATATACATATATATATATATTTATATATATATATATATATATATATATATATCGGATTCAGTAAGCGCGTTCTCGTGAAAAAAATCTTGCCTCCCGCATTAAAGGCGAAGCTCTGATTTCGTTTTGCCTACAAGCAGTTCTACGTGAACCAGAAACATCACGTCCTTAATATGTCGGCGTCAAAGTTCCGAATTTGAGAGGAAGAGAAAGCATCTGAGACCGTTTCTAGCAAAGGTAGACGGACACATAAGAAATGACACTTTTTCAGCACTGAAAAACATCACTCTGAGGTCAATGCGGTCAGACACGACGCTGGGCATCACGACCACGGTGGTAACGACGACCCTGGGCCCATATCCCACGCTGCTTTGCGTGCTGGGACACAATCTAGCAGTCATGCACCAGACGTGGGACTTCTACTGCAACTACATTGTGTACCCGGATGTTACGGCGACGCCTAACGGTTTCGTCGGTCCCGATGGTCCCTACGCCTGGAACCTGTTCTTCAATGTAAGTTGGGTACAAGAAGAAGCGGAAGGAGGGGGAGGCGTAGAGCACCGGATTTTTTAGCTGGGCCTGCAAGTTTCAAACGCTCCGTTGGACACGTAATCTTTTTTTTTAATAAGAAGGCCTGAAACTATAGACGCAACAAAAGCCAAGCTCACCAACCCACCCACCCGCTTTTATTTTACCTTACCTAACTTAACCTAGACTTGCTAGCTTAGCTTAGCCTAGCCTTGCATTACCTAATTTAGCCTGGTCTAACTTGCCTACCCTAATCTAACCTTGTCTTAGGTAACACAAACCAACCTAACCTTACCTAACCAAGCGTTGCCTAACCTAGCTTAGTCTAGACGAGCCTTTATTTGCGTTGTCTTGAGTTGCCTCGTAATATCTGGTGCGGGATTCACATTAAGAATGGGCAGAAACCACCGGAGGTCAGTCAAAGTCAAACGACAGCTTCCCGGTAGAACTTCTGAAGTATACCTGCTGAAATATTCTCCTCGAGGGCAGTTATTGGTTAGCTCCACTGACTGATGCTGTCAGTCGTGTGGGTGCTGGGACGTTCCCCTGCGTCCAGGATCGGTCCGCGTTACAAACCACTGTAAAAGCGTCCCGAGAACATGCATCGCGAACTGGTACCAGAATCAGCGTGCTTCAGGACACCACCTTCGATTGCACTGCCTCCGCAATCAGTCCAGTTTACTCAGTCAGACAGTCGCTGACGCATTATTAGAGACAGGGAAAGCTTTGCCCTATAATACGAGAAAGTAACTGAAGAACACCAATGGCCCAGACACCATATACAGCGGTGCAAACAGAGCACCAAAGTGCAGACAGACACCATACAGTGGCAGCACGGAGGCGCTGTCTACGTCTATGTAGACTGACAAGGTAACATTGCAAACGCCAAGAGCTCATGATACAATATTAGAAACATTGGGGAACTAAAGATATGCAAGACATAAGGTAACACAAATCTGTTCTTGCACTCCCTTTTCATGCACGTGCGCCATTTTGCATGCGTCGCAGTCCTGATAGTAGATAGGGGCGCTGTCGCATTTTAGAGAGTTTTAGTATAGCGTAAAGCAGCAAACGCAAAGAGTTAGCGTTAGCGTTAGCGTTGCGTGCACCACACTGCGCATGCGCTATACGTAAACGCTGCTGGAGCTCTTACGTACGTACGCTATTTTCAGGATTTAGCGTTGAACGCTAACGCACGCAAGGGGAGCCTTACGTACGGCAAGATGGCGGCGCCAGTCGAAGTGAGAGCAGCCCGCTTCGGATCTATCGAGCCGTCTGCCTGCACTGCTAGGCTCTATCCTTCCCCACAAATGCTCGTGTTCGCCTTAGAATTGTGTGATGATGCTTCGGCAGCGGTGCACAGGTGACAAATGGGCGTTGTTTACGATATACGTTCTCGATTAGCGGCGCAGTAGGCTTAACGAGAGGGTTGGCTCATAGAGTTAGTAGAGCAACTCTATGGGTTTACTAAATGTGTTTGCTGTATCCGCCTCGAGATGGCGCCCAAGTGCATTTCGCTCGTTCGCTTGGTGTAAAGCCGCATGTGGAACCGATGCATGTCATGTTTTCCGCGGCAAAACACAGTAGTGTGGTCGGTGCTGTGGTCACAATGCGTGTGCGTTTTACCAACGACGACGATATGAACCTCGTGAAGGAGGTTTTCGCCTTGAACCCATTCGGATGGACGTCAAGGTGGGCGTCCGTTGCAAAAAATCGGAAAGAAGTGGGAAATCCGCTTTCTGGAAGAGAAATTGTCGGCGAAACGTCCCCTCCGGTATAGCTTCGACGTTGAGTGGATCTTGAGGACACGTAGAACCTGCGCGGTCGCTCTCGTTCCCGAAGCATGAGGGTGTCTATGTCATCCCAACTTAAAAAGGACACGTAATATGGGTCCCACAGAACACTCGATCGCAGCATGCCAAGATTAATCGGTATGTTTCGCGACTCTCGACAAAACAACGCTCAAACCAAACACCTACATGCGTAATTAACGCAGCGACTGTGGCTTTCGATAAGCTTGACTTAGGGACACACTTGCGGATTCGGCATTCGATAAGCCCGACATTTCGTGTGGATTTGGCTTTCCAGTACTTTGTGTCTTTACATCTAGATGGCGCTGTATTTGTTTGCGTTAACGTTAACGCTTTTCTCCGTTCCGCTATTCTAAAACACTACCTTGTGCCGCGCAGTGCAGTCTTTCTTTGCGTTAGCGTTGCGTCGCACGCTAACGCTAACGCAAGGGTTTTACGCTATACTAAAACTCTCTTTTGATAGAAAGGTTTATAGACAACAGCCATGCATGCGCAACGGCCCCAGACATCAGAGAGTAGAATTGCCGCGCTCCAATGAAAAGGTCCACCAAAAATGGCTGTGGCTTAGGTAAGGTTAAGCCCAGGATGCGAAGCATACTAGCCTTTATTTTAGTTGTTGAACCACTGTTTAGCCTGGTGAACTGCTGTTGCTTGGCTATATTTGGTTCGGCTAGACGAAGAAACAACTCATGCATTACTTCTTCGCCTTCAAGAGTGGAACGCGACAGCGTTCCCGTCGACCCGCCAAGGGGTGTAAGACAATGGGCTACAGGGCAGCGACTACGCGCCCCGCATTGGACGCGGTGAGCGTCGAGCAAAGCAGCGTTCGGCGCGGCAACGAAATGTGCGCCTGAGCAAGAGACGCACGCCTTAGAAACAGCGCGTTTCTAAGGCAACACCGCATTCACTAGAGGCGCTTTTGTACCGCTTTGAAGCGTTGTACTCGTGGCTCAGTGGTAGCGTCTCCGTCCCACACTCCGGAGACCCTGGTTCGATTCCCACCCAGCCCGTCTTGCAAGAGTTGAGCCAAAGCCACTTCTCCTCTGTCGTGACGTCACGGTGTCACGTGATTTCATGGTCACCGCCGCGCCTGAGGAGCTGGGTTGAGCCCTCGTAATATGCTTCGCATAAAACATCAATTCGCGACTGTCCTCGGTTTAGAGAGAGGTGATCTTGCGTTTCTCTAGAGACGTGTACAGACATTACACCGCTCAAGGCCTCCCTCTTTCCCGCAGGCCACTCGGTCGATGCCAGACTTCCTCCCGGGTGTCGCCTTTTCGGCGGTGGATGCGAGCCACCCGAACAGTACGGTGGCTCGCATTCCGAGCATGAGGAAGGCGCTGGACGCCATGGTCTCCAAGAAGGTCGTCGCCATGGGCGTGCTCAACTTCACCAGCGACACCTCTCACAGCACCGCTGTCTTCAAGACGCTGTTCGAGGTGCGTATAACACCCGCCGCCATATAGTCTAATTCCCATTTCCTCAAAGAAAACAGCTCGTTTCTAAGGCAACACCGCATTCACAAGAGGCGCTTTCGTACCGCTTTGAAGCATCGAACTCGTGGCTCAGTGGTAGCGTTTCCGTCTCACACTCCGGAGACCCTGGTTCGATTCCCACCCAGCCCATCTTGCTAGTTGTTTTTTTATTCATGAAGTGCCTGCTGGGATTTATCGCTCACGGCCAACGCCGCCGATGCCGACGACACCGGCTTTTCTGCGACACGAGCTCCTTAACGCTGTCGCGTTAAAATCACCGAGGAGCTCATTCTGCTATATAGCCAAAGCATTGAAACCCGACAGCTTGTTCAATTGCAGCGAACGCCAAACGTCACCAGCATCGAAGACCACTGGTCGTCAGTGCAGCAACGGACAGTGTGTGGCGTCCAGTAATCTCGTGATTATTGTGATCCGGGACGGAGTGCTCTTACGATTCCGTCTACTGTCGCGAGTTTCATTGAAGGGGACACACCAGCGTGTTGCAGATAACCCTGTTCCTACTGATCCTGTATGCTTTCCTATACAGGGACACTAAGAACGTACACGCACTTGTGTACAGTGTCCCAACATGTCCCTACGCAACGTTCATGTGTATCTTCATGCGCCTTAATATGTACTCATGCAGGAACATTATAGGAACGTGCATGTTTTTCATAGAGCGTCGCTGAATGTCCCTATGCAGTTTCCCCGTAAATTCCTGCTCCCACGGAGGGACACATGCAGGGATACCAGGAACGTATTTATACGTGTATACAGCCCCTACATGTCCCTATAGAGTATAGTGTGTCTCTGAATATGTTCATGCTCCCCTGTAGGGACATTTACATAGCGACACTAAGAACTTATAGCGTTATACAGTATCACTACATGTCCTTATAAAGTTTCATGGTATATCTTCACGAGCTTCAAACAGGTTTTCTCTTTTTCGTTTAAGGAGGGTGGGGGGGGAGGAGTGTCTTTTATTTATCCCTCACATCTCGTACTACTGCTTTTTAAGGTGCTGAACGAAACCTTGCACGGCCGACAGGGGGCGCTGACGTTTCTCGGCGTCCGCCTACACAGCATGCAAGACGCCAGGAATTTCGCCGCGGACGTCCATGGCCTCACGTAAGCTGGGCTGTCCGAATCCCACGAATCGAGTCGAGCTTTGCGGTGAAGAGCTACCGGCGAAACTTTGGAGCAAGTAGCCAGGATCACGCACACTTTCACGCAGAAGCTCTTGAATGTAGAAACTGCGAGAAAATAACAAAATACAGGTCAAATGTATACGTGCTACACCCGAACTAGTGTAATGCGATAGCGTCGGGGCCCTCTATCATCCAATAACTACGCTCCAACAGCCATTTGAACTGCGTGCTCGGGCCTTGGCCATCTAGGCCGTATTTTTTACCACCTACTCTACATACTGACATTTAGAGCGCAGCTTTTGGGCGCCCGTTTCTGAGGTGAGCGTCGACGTCGGCGTAACCACCAAGGGAACAAGCAAAGCGACGAATGAAAGAGCGAGCGCGCAGCGCAGCGGGGGATGAAAAACGCGAGGGTGAAAGCGAAGGAGGAGCGTATGGCGAAAGCGGGAGAAGAAAAGCGTAGTGCGGCGACGATCGCTACGAGATGGCGCTAGAGTAGCGCGCGTCGTCTGGGAGATCTGTCTGCCGCGGCTGCCGCGAATTGCGCCCACGCGTCACCCACACGCTGGCTCTCGCGATCTCCAGGTTAGCGAGGCAGTTCGCCACACTTCGCTCCGTTTGCAACGTGCCGCACGAGACAGATTATCCGCGCCAGCCAATATATCGGGATGATTATTATGAAAAACTATTTATCCCTCATTAAAGGGAAGGTACATGACCGGGGTAGTTGGAGAAGTATGGGAGAGGCCATTGCCCTGCAGTGGGCCTAACCAGGCTGATGATGATGATGATGATGAAGTAAGGGAAGGGGGCAAGGGAATAGAGGGTTGGGGGAAGAACTATTTGAAGTAGGCCTCCTCTATCCTCTCAGCCCACTGCAGGATGACTTGCTGAAGGCCGGGCCTGGAGCTGCTGAAGCCAGCCTCCCACAGCTCCTCACTAAATATTAATTCGGGAAACGAAAACATGTATAGAGCTGCGCTCAAATTTTGCATTAAAGAGTATCGTTACCACCGGTGATTTATTTTTTTTTTTTTGCTTTCACCACTCCTATTTTAGGCGCAATTAGCATTCTTAGCCTACTTTATCTACTTCTTCTCTATCTGCCTAGCGTCCTTACGTTGCTCATCAATTAAAAAAATCCCTTAAAATTTCTTTCGTGCTGGACAGATTCGAATCCCCATCATACGGGATCCCTGACACTTCAGCGGGGCGCCACGAATTCCTACCGCTATAGCAGGCACTGGCGCGCCACCGATGCAGTCTCCGAGGCCACGCAATATCGGAGGGGGACTTCGCACGCGCGCCGCTAGATGGCGCAGAGTGTTCAGAGGAAAGCGAGAGAGAGGAGCCTGGCTGCAGCACACGACTTAAACATGACGCGTTTCGGCGGCTGCAGTGTACGGTGTGTCGCCACGCTGCTTTATTGATAATGGCGCTGACGTCGAAAGTCATCGGGAGACTCGTCCTCCTGCTGGAAATATTTGAGGGTCAACTCTAGCGATTTTGATTGATTGATGTTTGAGGTTTAATGGCGCAAGGGCCAGGTATGGCCAAAGAGCGATTTTTCTGGCCAATAAATTTTACTAAAATTTCTGCTGCATGTCCTCTGTTGGCACTCGGATCATCTGCCCCGGGCGGTACGATGAATGTTTAGCTTTACAAAATATCAATTTTAAAGATACCGTGGCGGCTAAATCTGAAAACACTCGTGTATTTAGTTTTAGGTGCGCATTAAATAAACGCGGATTGTTAAAAAAATGGCTGTGGCTTAGGTAAGGTTAAGCCCAGGATGCGAAGCATACTAGCCTTTATTTTAGTTGTTGAACCACTGTTTAGCCTGGTGAACTGCTGTTGCTTGGCTATATTTGGTTCGGCTAGACGAAGAAACAACTCATGCATTACTTCTTCGCCTTCAAGAGTGGAACGCGACAGCGTTCCCGTCGACCCGCCAAGGGGTGTAAGACAATGGGCTACAGGGCAGCGACTACGCGCCCCGCATTGGACGCGGTGAGCGTCGAGCAAAGCAGCGTTCGGCGCGGCAACGAAATGTGCGCCTGAGCAAGAGACGCACGCCTTAGAAACAGCTCGTTTCTAAAGCAACACCGCATTCACTAGAGGCGCTTTTGTACCGCTTTGAAGCATCGTACTCGTGGCTCAGTGGTAGCGTCTCCGTCCCACACTCCGGAGACCCTGGTTCGATTCCCACCCAGCCCGTCTTGCAAGAGTTGAGCCAAAGCCACTTCTCCTCTGTCGTGACGTCACGGTGTCACGTGATTTCATGGTCACCGCCGCGCCTGAGGAGCTGGGTTGAGCCCTCGTAATATGCTTCGCATAAAATTTAATCCGGACCCCTCCACTGTGGCGTACATCCATGCACTTTGCAGGCTTGTTACGTGAATCTTCGTATGTTTTCCTTTTTCTTCCGCAGTACGCACGTCTGTACTTTTACCCCTCAATGTCTTGCTCTATTCCTCTACGATACTCGCATTCGCGTATAGTGTGTCGGGTGGTTTATCGACTATCTATTGGTTATCCATGAGGGAATGAGCGATTGGATCTTAAGACTTCGTCGAAGTGCCGGCGAAGGGGGGGGGGGGGGGGCAGATGTGCGCTTCATGCCCGCTTCCTGTTGCGCGCAGTGGTCTGGACTGCGTGGTGCTGCAGACGCACCTGTCGGACGCAGTCACCGTCACGGAGTCGTGCTTTGCACACCTCGTCAGCTACAAGTACACGGCAGATCCCGTGCCTTGTTTCGTGAGTATCCCACTCTTCGGATCAACTCTCCCTAAAGTATTAGAACATTTAGAAGTACCTCCGCGTCCACACCATTTGTAAACCCTAATGGCCACACCATGTTTGACGCATCATCGTCACCACCACCACCATCATCAGTATTATTATTATTATTATTATTATTATTATTATTATTATTATTTAATTAATTAATAGGGTCACGAACTCATGTAAACACTGTCGCGTCGGATTGGCTCATCCCGACATTTTAGTTATCGTTGCAAGGCGTAAACAACCCGTACAAAGACGAGCGCGTGCTGCCTGAAGCCGCGCCAATCCAAGCCAGTGACCACGGCGAGTCGCCTGCTGTGTTACCACAAACTATAGGCCTTCATGACTCGACAGCGACAACTAATCTCGAAAAAGACCATCGAGATAACGTTTTAATGTGAGGCCGAGGTAAGGCGAAGGGTTACGAAAGTCTACAATTCAGCGTTTATTCTTTTTTTCGTCAAGGAGTCAAACGGGTCAGAAATGGCGACCCGTCTTGCCTGCAGACGGCGGGCTTGTCGCCGCCATGTCGTCCGACATAGTTTATGTGTGAAACGAGGCTCTGGGGCAGACATGTCGAAAACCTCCTTAAGCGGTAAGAACACGTTGTGTGTTGTTGGTTGTAGCACTCCTTTTTTTTTTCCAATACTTACTATAAGAGAAGCGTCCCTACAGGTAAATTACGGGCCAAAGGAGGCCACCACCTACAAGAAAAACCGAAGCAGTGTATTCGCTAATTAAGCTAATCGCGCAAGCGATTCATTTAAAATTTTACGGCAGAACGTAATATTACAAACTCGAAAGGAAGCGTCACGTAAAAGCATCACAAAAGATTTTTCCGTGTTTCTGCATTTGAAAAAAAAAAGAAAAGAAAGCCACGTATGCCGATATAACTGCCGTGATATTGTTCGCACAATTCCCTTAACTAGGCACACGGTAACAGCGAAGAGTGGCTCGCAGCCCAGCCTTCTTGTGACGCAGAGGGGTGGTGTGAGGTGAAGCTGCCCCCGAGCAATGAGTTTCCTGCTAAAATTACTAGAGGGACCATCGGACCCGCTGCCACCATTCAGCTACACATACCATGGTAATTATGGCTAGTGCATGAATTTGTCTGACCTTGGTGCTCATGGCGGCAGATGCTTCTTGTGGCTTTGAATGTTTTATCTGCCTTAATTTTTTTAAACTATCATTTTCTTTTCTAAATGCGAAAGGCAACAACAATGTGCACACGCATAGACAATGTGAACTGTATGAGGCGATACTTTTGTTGAATGGGGTCAATTTACAAAGTCTCAAAGCCGTTCGAAGCCAGAAAGGCAGAGTTTAGGCAAATCAATGTACTACTCATCGTTCCCGTTATAGTGTTCTAGAAGGTTTCTTGAACACTGTAAATTATATAAGGTTTCTAGAAAGTTCTAGAAAGTTTCCATTCTAGAACACTGTATCTAAACCGCCATGCTTGCAGCTTTCGTAGGTACTAGCGCCAGTGTTCCCTCTAGTGATTTTTGTAGGAAACGTTTAGATGCACCCGTTGCGTCACGCGCATTATTTTGTCGCCGCCCAGGCCCACGCGCTGGAGGCCGTGTCTGCCCTGAATAACGCCAGCAGCGAACTGCTAGTCATGTTCAGCTCGACGCTGGCCGCGGTGGACTACGTGGGCGCCAGCGGCGCGCCTGGTCCCACAGCGCCCGGACAAGACTGCGAGTCGAACTTGGCGCTCGACGTCGACATCGTCTGCAACACCAGCGCCAGGCAGAGTTATCGCACCGACCCATACGATGTCGTGGAGGTGGCCAGGTACAACGTCGACGTCTTCGCGCACTTCGCCAGCTTCGAGAGCAAGGACACGCTGGCGAAAAAGGTCTCGCGCCTTTCTGGTGCCTCTCTGTCCGTCCGTCCGTCCGTCCGTCCGTCCGTCTGTCCATTCGTCTGTCTGCCTGTCCGTCTGTCCATCCGTCTGTCTGTCCGTCTGTCCGTCCGTCTGTCTGTCCGTCTGTCTGTCCGTCTGTCTGTCCGTCTGTCTGTCCGTCCATTCGTCTGTCTGTCCGTCTGTCTGTCCGTCCATTCGTCTGTCTGTCCATTCGTCTGTCTGTCCATTCGTCTGTCTGTCCATCCGTCTGTCTGTCCGTCCGTCTGCGTGCGTACGTGCGTGCATGTTCGTGTATGTGTGTGTGCAAGTAAGTATGGTATGAAGAACTTTATTTGGTCCTGAAGGTCAACCATAGGTTGACGCGGGCCGCTCCCACGTTGGGACTGTCAGGCCGAGCCCTTCAGCCACATCGCGGGCCTTCTGGACTGCCCGTAATTGGTCAGAGAGTGATTCGCTGTGTAGCATTTGCCGCCACCATTCTTCTTCCTTGTCACAGTCTGTGAAGACCGCGGTGCACTGCCAAAGCATGTGGTCAAGAGTAATGATGCCATTGCACTTATTACAGTTGATTTGAGTTTCCCTCTCAGGATAGATCCTGTTAATAAAATCTGGACTTGGGTATGTTCTAGTCTGTAGCAAACGTAATGTGACCGCTTGGGCTCTGCAAAGCTTACCGTATGGCAATGGGTACTCCCTTCTGCTTAAATAATAATGCTTTGTGATTTCGTTATATGTTAATAGTCGATCCCTGTGTTCCCGGGGTGAAGTGTAAGTTGCTCGGTCTTGAAGAGCACGGCTAGAAAGTCCTCGTGCTGCTTCATTTGCCACCTTCATTTGCCACCTCCGTCCACTACCCCCAGATGTGCAGGAAACCAGCGGATTTCAATCCTCTCACTGTTGACCTTCTCTAGTAATTTTGTTGCTATCCGTGTCACATATCCGTTGGTAAAGTTGCGTATGGCTGTTCTAGAGTCGCTGTAAATACGTGTCCACCGATTAGCCCGAATAGCTAAGGCGATTGCTACTTGTTCTGCTACTGTTGGGTCCTTGGTATAGACGGTGATGGCATCCCGTATGTTACCTTGAGTGTCTACAACAACGGAGGTATACGCATCCTTATTTTTAACCCAGGCAGCGTCAACGAACACCGCCTGCTGCTTATGTTGATCTATATATATATGTTATGAAGGAGTGCCTTCGCCCTTGCCTTTCGTCTCTCGAGGTTATGTGTCGGGTGCATGTTCCTAGGGAACGGGGTCGTCTTTATTGTTTCTCGTAGTCCCGCTTGCAATTGTGTTAATAATTCTCCTTCGTTGGTGTGGTTGTTAATTTCTACGCCAATTTCTTCAAGTAGCGCCCTCCCACGTTGTGTCCCCATTAGTCTCACCTGGTGGGCCACCTGCTGAGCCTCAGCTATCTCTTCTATTGTGTTATGCAGCCCTAGGCGCAATAAGCTGTCGTTAGCCGTGCTGATGGGAAGTCCTAGTGCAGTCTTTATAAGTCGTCTGATTAAAGCGTTTAGCTTCTTCTTATCAGCCTGTGTCCATTGTAGCATGCCAGCCACGTACGAGAAGTGGCAAAAGGCGAATGCACGCACCAATCTTATGGCACTGTGTTCTCCTAGCCCATTATGCTTGTTGGTAACTCTACGCAGAAGCCTAATGACTTCTTCTGACTTGTTAGAGATGTGTTGTATCATCCTGCAATTAGATCCATTCGCTTGCAGGAGAAGTCCTAGCACTCTAATAGTCTCCACCTGCGTGATTGGTTCTCCATTCTTGGCCTATATGTCAATGCGGGGTTCTTCCTCTGGGATATATCCGTTCGGTTTGCGCCCACGCTTACTGCTCCGTAGTACCAATAGTTCAGATTTCTTAGCAGAGCAGTTCAGTCCCATACCCTCAAGTGTTGTTTCCACCACATAAATGCTTTCCTGTAGTTTCGTCTCTGTTTGTCCCATATTACCTGCGTATGTGCTATTTTCATGACTAAAGTTACAACTTGGGCTTGGTGGTAATCCACTATGTCTAAATCGTCAAGTTTATTTTCTCTAGCACTAGTGCTTTCTTATGAGTGAAGCAGTTGTAGCTCGTTCGAGCAGCTTCCCCACTGGTCCTCATTAGAGACCTCAATGCCCACCAGCAGGCACCAACGACAAAAAGAAGTTGGCAGTCACTTTATCACACGCTAAGGAGCATAAAGGCGAAAGCCGGCTCTCTCCCGAGGCATATTAATTAAATTACTTGTCATTCTCATTCGAATACGTTGTTACGTACTTCCTATTGTTTTCTCCCATCAAATGTCGTACAATCGAGTCCCTTAATTAACTCTGCTTTAATTAGTTGCATACTAATCAACAATAAAATTCATGGGTTCGAGTGCATTAATTAAGACGAACCTTTGGCTCGCGCCCAACACCGATGCCGCCTGTTCAAATACATGTAAAACGCAAAAACACTTTTCTAAGATAACCACTGCGACGATTTTAAGGAAATTTGTTACATTTGAGAGGTAAAGTTAAATTCTAGTGACTGTTGAAGCCTAACTTAATTTGAGGCCTTAACTCTTTAAAGAAAAGTTTCAAAAATTGGTAAGATTAAGAAGAAATAGAAGAACGAAGTTTATAAATTTGTAGATCTGCACCAGAACAGGTATCGCAGCTTTGTGAACTTCATCAGTTACGGCATTTAAAGCGGACAAATTTGATATATCAAGTTTATGTCTTACGTGAATTTGTTACATTGTTTACATAGGTTTTGCAAAAGTCCTACTCACATATTAGTGGTATACTTGAGAGCCAAGTGTTATAATCAATATTGTGTGCTCTAGATGTACTATTAAATGCAATTTACACAATTATGATATTAGCATTTATTGCTAGGTTACAGATTTGTCAACTTGATAGCTTCGTTTTCTAAAAAATTGCGATTTTCAAGAGCTTTTATCAAAAATTTGATGGCATAAATCGACAATTCGCTAACAACAGTCACTAGATTTTAACTTCCTTTATATGCAAATTTCATCAAATTTCGTGCTGTGGTTGCCGAGAAAAACGTTTTATCATTTCCCTTGTACTTAGATAGGAGCTCCCAACGTAAATATTCCTCTTAAATCTGTCTTAATTAACGTTGAGGTAATTAAGGCACCCGAACCCATGACCCTTGTTGGTGGCACCATGTGGCCATGGTGGCACCTTCATCAACTTCGCCTCAAGTAACACCAAAGGTGGCGAATTCGACTCCCACCAAAGGTCGTCGGTTCAACCATCAGTGGTGGCACCTTCAGTTCTGGTTCCATCCATGTTGGCGTCATTTAAATTTTCCGGACGGTAAAGTTTTCGATCCACGAGCCATCTAAGGCTTTTGCCTTCAAAAAAGTAAGGTTACTCCGCACAGTTGTTTTTCGCAGTCTCGTCTAACAATGTGCAGGTTCACTGGCACCTGAAGGACGCAAAACTGCACTTTTTATATCGTAACACTAGATTCTTGGTGAAACATTCACTGCAGAAAAGGCCATATTAAAACTGCTTAGCGGAAAAAGAAATCTACCAACCTGCAAGAAGCAAAAACTCGGCGGACATACACGTGCGTGCAATTTCGTCCCTGCAGTATCTGCACGTGATGCATTCAGGACTTGGCACTGCAGTCGCCGCTGTTGCAGAACGGCTCAACCGAGGTCGAAGATGACCAAGCGTTTCCGGGGTCGTTAACACGCGTGAGAGCTTCACTCAATTCAGATATGCAGTTCGAAAACGAGGTCAAGGTCAGAATCGACGTCGGAGGAATGAACTAAACCAAGAGGCAGCGTTACGTTCACGCCAGCCAGCCTTTGCGAGTCAAACTCATCGTGAAGCCCCCCAAACCACCTTCGTCTTTTCCTCTCTCAAAGAGTCGGCCCAACACGTCAACACTGATTAAGGTTTAGAACGGCAGAAAGCTGAGCTAGTTGGTAAGGATTCATTATGCAAAAAAAAAAAGAAGGTGAGGCGTGCAGGCAGGACACAAGAGAAGTTCGCGTTGTCCACTTGTCTTGTGTCCTGTATGCACGCCTCACCTTTTCTCATAAAGCAGCGCTACACAGTTAACCATACACAGGGACGAAAACAATGTTGGAAAAACGGCGCTTCGTCTGTGATGGTTTCGTCCCGGTGCAGCGCTGCTTCCTAAGTGCCTAAAAAACAAATGTGACCCTGCGCTCGACGAACTCGGTCCAGCAATGTTTGATTTGCGGTATCCTTTTTTTGATCGATGCGCGTACTTCTTCGGACGTCTCGCCGAGTTGTCAAACGCTCTGCGCGCTTTTAATGACCGTTATACTTTGCAACGTGTGGGGCGCAATCCAGCTGGCTGCACTTGCTATCGCACTAAGTGGTCCTCTCGTTAGAGCGTGCGCCGAGCAATGGGAAGCACTAGGACTTACCACGACTTGACCGCATGCTGGCCTCCGTTTTTCTAGCTTCAAGTGCTTCAAGCTTAAAGTTTTCAGTAACGTTTACTTCCTCGTTCTTTTCCTCCCTTCGTGAAACATCTCTCGGCACTCGACGGGCCGTCTAACTATCGCCGACGCAATTTCCGAGTCGACGACGATCGCGCGCTCTCTCCTCAGCGTAACGCTGTCCGCGCATGCGCCGTAGAGACTGGCCGACGGACGGCGTGTGCCACCGGAGTGGTATTTTTTTTTTCTTTATCGCACAGATTGGCTGTCTCGACGCAACCCACAAAAAAAAAAGATGACGTATGGAAAACGTTACTTCTCACTTCATGCAACCATTTTCATTCGAATAGGGTTCTTGCGACTCTGTACAATGAGGGCGTCTGAGGGAATGAGAAATCCGAGTTTTGTCCTCGACTTGACCTGCTTCTTCAAAAGAATCTGACAATCAAAGAATGGAGAAGCATAGACAGTTTCGCGTTAATTCTTGCTGGGATGCATTCCACGCTCCATACGTATGCAGCATCGCCTTATCGGAGAGTTATAGCTCGACGAGCCAGCGGGCCAGCGTAGACGCCAGTGCGCATGCGCGGTACAACATGCGCAGTGGCGTCTACGCTGGCTTGCTGGCTCGCTGAGCTGCAACTCTCAATTGCGTACGCCTGTACGCATAGAGTTTCTCACTATAACACCTAGAGGGTAATCTGGCGCCACCGTCTATGGAAGTTTCTTAAGGGGGCACCGTGCCGTCATGGGAATGACGGTATATGTGTCTGCGAGGCTCGTATTGGCTGGTGTTGTAAGAGGCTTCGTCTAAAACGTGGATATGGCTACGCAATTAACGCGTTCTCAAAGTAAAATCTTGATAAAATGTTTCCATTCACGCATATTACATCTTTACTCACCCACGATGCATGACCAAGCGAAGAAAAGCAAGAACAGACGACCAACTGTTGCAAAGCGAGCGCGAACCTTGTCGTCTGTCCTCCAACTTTAGCGGCCCGCTGGTACTTATTACGTAACATGTAGTCGTACACAATAACAAGTTCTTATAGTTAAACAAAACATGTTTTCGCGTAATAATAAAGCTAAAACAGCTTTTCACGTGCTGTTCTGGTAGAAAATGAATCATTGTGACAGACGGAACGGTACTTGCCAAGCGCGTCTTCAAAGGGTCCTGTCTCTGCGAGAACGATGCCAATCCGAATCCACAATATACCGGCATTCCCATGCATACCACAGCGCAGCAGCGCCAGATTTCCCTCTAGGTAATGTAGTGAGAAACTCTATGCCTGTACGTACTACGCACATCAGCCACGGTGGCCTACAGCGGCTATGGCGTCGCGCTGCTTAGAAGGAAGTCGCAGGTTCGATTCGTAACCTCGGCGGCCGCCTTCCGACAGGGGTGGAATGTATACAATAGCGCTTGTGTACCATTCTTAGGGTGCATGCTGAAGAGCCATCGGTATGACTTTGCCACGCACTGTAAGCCTAGTTATCTTTTTTTTTTAATTTTGACAGGTGCATCTGTGCGCTGACTTGTTTATTATTGACATTGGTCTGGAATTCGCTTGTGTAATATTTACGCTAGCGATCTCTCAGTTGGTATTGTGGCGCGTAATGTAAACTTGGAAAGATAAAGAGACGATAATTATTGTAATTAAGAGATTTCTGCGAGATCCCGCACCACGGTTCCTTCGTTCTTCACCCCCGCTACCCTATATGGTATACCTCTTAGCCGCACGTGTAACAGCTGTTCGTCTTTTTCTCTCGTTTTCTTTCTTTCGACGCTTTTCTCGTTTTTTCTTTATTTATAGTGATAACATCGTCGGTACAAGGACACACAGGAAGCGATTTCGAGAAACACTTATTCGTCAGACTGCAGAAAAAAAATCTGTTGTCTGTCCACGACTCCCGACGTGACTGAAATTCGATTCCAAATCCGGATTATCCGCCTATAGATATTTTTTTTGCAGAACTACGGAGGTGAGTAAGACACCACTGACGGGGGGGTCAATGCTCTCTTCGCAGATGGACACTTACCTTAACTACACTTCGGGGGGCTGGGCCGTGTTCGACATCCAGCGCGACGTGTCGGCCTGGTGCCTGAGCCCGGACCCGTACCACAGGCTACAGGCGATGGCCGCCAAATTGCTAGAGGTCAGGCATCGCGCTGGGTGATCCACAGCCACTTCTGTCCTCAGGCGCATCACGTGGGCGTCACGTGGTTATCACGTGGCCGTCACGTGGCCGTCGCTGCTTGCCTTCCGAAGGACGGCTCAACTTGTCATGAGAGACCAACAGGGCTCAACTGTCGAGTGTTCAAGTGCGACTGTCTGATCACAGACGCTGCTATACTGATGTATGAAACTGCTCACCTGTGCATATTCATTGTTTGGCGAACGAATAATGTTTTTTTTTTCGTGTTGCGTTTCGAACTCTTGATTGCTCGTCCTAAATTATGATCGTTTTCTGTTTTGTCGGATTTTGTACTTCTACCTCCTGCAATGGCACACCTCAATAAACGCAATCTTCAGAACCGTCTCAACGCGCTCGCTTGCCCGCGAGGAGTCCATAACTCGAAGGACCGCTCATCAACGTTCAATTACACATTAATGCTTTCGCATTCGCAACACTCATACGAAGTGCTTGGGTGTCCTCGGAATTTTGTGTGTGTGTGTGCGTGTGTGTGTGTGCGTGTGTGTGCGTGTGTGTGTGTGTGTGTGTGTGTGTGTGTGTGTGTGTGTGTGTGTGTGTGTTTGTGTGTGTGTGTGTGTGCGTGTGTGTGTGTGTGTGTGCGCGCGCGCGCGCGTGTTAGCGTCCAAAAAATCGATCCGCTTGCTGTGATCGCTGCGACATGCGACCAACTTGTTGGTCACGCACCGCAGGCCTCCTGCAACGTGTGCGATAGCGATTGCCATCGCATGCGATCAAAATTTTGAACCGGCAGAGAGATGGTCGGCACATATGCAAAATGGGTACCTTTTTTGTTGTTGTTGCTATTGTTTTGCGCTGTTGCAAACAAATTTGTGGCTACAGATGCTTTCGTCGTAACTCGTGCTGTCGCACTGTAAAATAATTGACACCCTTCATAGTGAATAACGGTGTAAATTGGCCCATAACTCACACCCTAACACCCAAGAAAGAGTGTAAGCGTGTGAGTTATATACCTACTCTTATTCACACTTAAGGGTGGAATTTATTTTGCAATGCACGGCGCTCCGTCCATTTAGCTTTATTGCGAGCAGCCGTGGCCAGTTTAGCGCTGCCGCAACGCTTCGTGCCAAGCGCGTCCAGGCATGTTTCGATGCCACGTGTCTTCGTGTGTGTGCGTGTGTGTGTGTGCATGTTGGTACCCACGCTTGTCAAAGCGCGGAAGCCGGGGAGAGGAGTTCCCCAACTGTGAAGCGAGGAGGTCTGACCGGCGCCGGCCCGGCGGATGCGTCACTTCTCGTCTCAACGTGTCCGTGCGCCGCCGTCACGTGCGCCTCATCCCGTGCCGTTCCTTCTTGCCCTCGACTCCGAGAGTATAAAAGCGGCTGCCCCCGGACGCCAAGAGGGAGGCTTCGAGTTCTTCCGTTGAGTAACGTGCTCTCCCGTCTCTCCACTTCGGTCGACCTGACCGGCCGCTCTTTTGCGATGCTAGAATGAACAAGTTGTTCTGTTAGCAGTCGACTCATCCTTTGCCAGGACCTTCGGATGCTTCCAGCTGTGCCCCAGGCCGCCAGGCCAACGCTACCCTTGGGGGCTTGCGACCCAGATGCAACACCGTGAGTTGAACGTCCCGTATCCCGCATTCTCGCCTCTGTGTGTGTGTGAAGTAACTTTAAAGAGAAATGGAAGAAATAAGTGCAGTGCCATAACTGTCTCTCACAGGAGGACACCTCAACAGCACTGCACAGGGAAAGAGATGTGGGGAGAAAAAGATGAAGGGGGAGGAAAGGAGAAGGCGCATTCTCAGCTCTCCGCTTCGTGGATATGTTGGAGTGAAGTGGGTCGTGCGGGCATTCAGGGTGCCCGGAAGATACAAAATTCCTTGTCAAAATAAAGTTTTCTCTCCTCCTCATCCTCCCTCTTCCTCCTTATCTTTCGCTTTGTACGAATGGTATGGAAAGTGACGAAACTGAGGAGTGTGATGCGCTTCACCCGCCGTGGTGACGTAGTGACGTCGACGCTGCGCTGCTAAACCCGAGGACGTGGAATCGAATGGCGGCCACCACGGCCGCATTCCGATGGGGGTCGCGAAATGCACAAACACAAAAAAAAATTACGAAAGAAAGACGCCCTTTGTAGCGTGCATTGGGTGCACGTTAAAGAAACCCAGGTGGTCAAAATTAATCCGGAGTCCCACCCCCCACTACGGCGTGCCTCGTAATCATGCGCTGGTTTAGGCGCGTAAAATCCCGAGAAATTATTTTAGCTTTACGTGTGGTGCGGTCTTTCGTGTTCGTGGCGATTCACGACTCAACAGTAGCGTCGGTGACGACGTCGCGTAGGAGGCTGCAACGTGGCAGCGCCGAGCCGTAAGCGAAGCCATTCTGGCCCAACAGAAATTGCAAGTAAAGCACTTGCCTCCAGATATGCGGCCTTAAAGTGCGCTGCAATATATGTGGGCACTCCAGCTTAATTTCTTTTTGTGTGCGTGTGTACGTGTTTTAAAAACTGTTAGCAGACTTTACTTCCACTACCATTCGGCTTCGATTTTACAATTCGAACAGTTGCAACAGTTGAAACATCTGCTCTAAAGTGCGAAAATTAAACAAGTTAATTAGCAAATGTATTTAATTAGCCATGTGTATATTGCCATATCTTACGCATGTAACAGTCGCATCTTCAAGAATGCACCGGAATAGTCCGAATAGGGCTATATATGCTCTGTGCGATTTTAAAAAAAATTTCGTTCAAACTAGAAAATTCATACTTTTTTTTCACGGTCGCAAACAAATCTTGGCGCTAAGACAAAGGAAGAAGAAGTGCAGGACGCGACGGTTTTCTCACAACAAAAATTTTATTTGCATTTACATAGAGTATACACACATACAGAAACTAATAGGTAATTAGTCTAATTTGTAGTCTCTTTAAAGTATTCTGTTTCATTGGTTTTACAGTATACATCGTTCGGACTGTACACTTATCTCATTCTGCAACTATATTTTTGTCCTGTGCAATGTGTTTTCTTTATTCTTTCCTTTTGCATTGTATATATGTTTAAATACTTTTTCTAAAAAATTGTCTTTTGCATATACTTTGTGCAAATCTATCCCTCTATAATATGACGTCATATCGTCTTCGCTTCATTTTCCTATGGCATGCTTAAGCACAGTTCCCTAATCAGCTCGTGTATACATTGACAGGTGCGTCAAGCACCAAAGTGGACAAGTTGATCCTGGACACTATATAAACAATAAATATTGGTTGATTGATGTTTTTTTTAAGCAATAAATAACGTGCACATGAGAACCCGGAAGTCAAAGAGATGTGCCGGTACCCTCGCATAGCCCACTATAGAGTGCCAGGATTCTAGACATATCACCGCATCGGGTGTTCGCGTCTCTTCTCGCCTAAAAAGAGGTTGCGTCGTCTTTTTTTCAGACTACCGCATTAATTGGAATATAACTTTACCCGTATTTCTTTTTCATAAATGTTATCCAAGATGAGCTAGAGCCCTATACTCTAGACCAAAGAATCTCGACCCATATTCGTGAACGAGGCTAGCAATGTGCCAAACTAACCGAAGCTCCTTCGAAGGCGACGTCGTCTGGAATGCCGAGGACGCCTGAGAAGCATCCGACGAGGACGCCGCTTGTGGCGCCGACTGGCGAGATTCAGTAGCCAGAGAGAGCGAGAGAGATGCAAATGAGAGAAAGGCAGGGAGCTTAACCAGAGTTTGCTACCCTACAGGGCTTAACGATAAATAAAGGTGTGTCAAGTTCAAAGTGATTCTTCCTTCAAGAAGGATATGGGTCGACCTATATTCTAATTGTATTTCTTGTTTTATGCGAAGCATATTACGAGAGCTCAACCCGGCTCCTCAGGCGCGGCGGTTTCGCCTTCAATACCACGTGACACCATGACGTCACGACAGAGGAGAAGTGGCTTTGGCTCAACTCTTGCAAGATGGGCTGGGTGGGAATCGAACCAGGGTCTCCGGAGTGTGGGACGGAGACGCTACCACTGAGCCACGAGTACGATGCTTCAAAGCGGTACAAAAGCGCCTCTAGTGAATGCGGTGTTGCCTTAGAAACGAGCTGTTTCTAAGGCTCAGGCGTGCGTCGCTTGCTCAGGCGCACATTTCGTTGCCGCGCCGAACGCTGCGTTGCTCGACGCTCACCGCGTCCAATGCGGGGCGCGTAGTCGCTGCGCCGTAGCCCATTGTCTTACACCCCTTGGCGGGTCGACGGGAACGCTGTCGCGTTCCACTCTTGAAGGCGAAGCAGAGTAACGCATGAGTTGTTTCTTCGTCTAGCCGAACCAAATATAGCCAAGCAACAGCAGTTCACCAGGCTAAACAGTGGTTCAACAACTAAAATAAAGGCTAGTATGCTTCGCACCCTGGGCTTAACCTTACCTAAGCCACAGCCATTTTTTTTTAATTTCTCGGCGAGTTCAATATATATATACAGGGGTCGACCGTGTATAGTCACGTTCGACCTAATTTCGAGTGAACGCTGCAATTCGATGGGGTTACCCGGCTTCACTAGACGCTCCTGCGTCGCTTGACGACCACGAGCGCTGCAGCGACCGCACCACCCACCACGATCACGACTCCCACAACGATCAGCGCGACGGCCCATGTCGGCAGCCCGGTCGTCGACCTCGCTCGCGGCGGGGGCGGTCTTTGGAACGTGGCCCTGGCGACGTTGGACACCGGAGAGGACAGTCGCGCCTCGTTCCACACCCTGGACGCGAAGTAGAAGTCCAGGCGCGAGTCGTTACGCGCGACCGCGAGCAGCTCGTCGGGGACGGAGAACCGCAGGCGCTGCCTGGAGCCGACGGGCGCCGACGCGATGCCTCCGTGATCCGTGGAGTTGTCTCGGATCTCGAACGCCGAGTCGAAGTCCTTGATGAGGTCGCTCAGGAGCGTGCTCGCCCTGAGTTCGATTCGGGAAGCTGCACGCGAGGAGGAAGAGAAAGAACTCCTGGTGGTCAAAACAAAACAAAATTATTCCGGAGTGTCAAACCGCGGCGAGGCCTCGTAAGGGAGGTCGTGGTTTGAGCACGTGCATAGAACCTATGATTTTAATTTAACGGGTTCCGTTTCCGTGTATTGTGGTAATGACATGGATCATCGCAAGTTTAGTCAGTTAGTTAAGTTAGTCAGTTACTTAGTCAGGTAGCTAAGTTAGTTAGTCAGTTAAGTTAGTGAGTTAGTCAGTTAAGTTAGTGAGTGAGTTAGTTATTTAGTTAGTTAGTTAGTTAGTTAGTTAGTTAGTTAGTTAGTTAGTTAGTTAGTTAGTTAGTTAGTTAGTTAGTTAGTTAGTTAGTTAGTTACGGAGTCGTTTTTCCCTCTTTGTGACACCCCAACACATGGAAATCAATGAGATCTGTTTGTGGAGAAGTTCTTTCAGCTCACAGGGACGATTTCCTGTGGCCTGAAGAATCCCATCTAACCGTCACATGCACTGGCACCTCCGATTCAGGTTTTATCTTTTCGCAGCAGTCAATCACAAAAAAACACCCGATAGGTGATCCAAATACTTTACGCGGTATTATTTATACCACGCACAGTAATTTGCTGGAATCATCTGCCACCAAACGTCACCTTAGAGAACGACATTGAAAGTTCGAGAACTTCGAGAGTTGAATGCCCCGGTCTACTTAAAAACTGGTGTGAAGCGTTCGATGCGACGTAATCGTCAACGTGGAGTCCGTTTTGGGGCTTTTTCATGCGACGAGGACTTTCACATGGCACCAATATTTTTCGGACGCATTGCAGTTGCACAAAAGTGTGAGAAGATGTTAACAGCCTTGCTACTACCGCCCACGGCTCGGTAACATGGTAATCCGTAAACGGTAAGGAGGTTAAGGGTGTTAAAGCTCTATAATAACTAACCTCTTACCACAGAACTAACGAAAACACAGTTTTAAAAGAATGCCTAACCAGACAACTTTACCGATGCAGTGCTTCCCTTGAGTTTCCCTTTAATAGCATAACAGCCCCAGCTGTCTCTTACAGTTCTTAAGTGGAATGAAACACGTCTATTTAGGACTAACTAATGGGCACACTTTCGTTTCGACCGTCATGCAGTTCGTGTGAAATTGGCGTCATATTTGGCTCGGACACTTGTATCAGCGTCCGTATCACCATTTGGTGACCCTAGAGCCGTAAGCGTATGCTCTCGAGTAATGGATGCTCTTGACTGATTGCACGCCGCCCCCCCATCCCATAGAGCGTTCTATACCTAAAGCTTCCCTTTCGCGTTCCGTTCCTTGAGCACTGTAAGCCGTTTCGGGGCAAATTAATGAGTACATTCAACTGCTGCTCACCGTTGCCAGAGTTCAGGAGGGCTCCCGGGCAGGTCCAGGCCAGGAGGACCACGTGGTCACCGTTTTCGCCCACGAAGGAGTCCTCCACGCGCAGGTCCTGAATGGAACCCGGAGGAATCGTCGAACCATCGATCTCATGACTGAGCCGGAACGAGCCCCCTTCGGCGTAGCGCTCGAACTGGGGCGCCCTCTCGCCGGACGCGACCTGGGGCTCGGCCTCTTCGATGTCCTGGTCCACGTAGACGAACCGGTTGAGCGGAATGCCTCCGGCCACGTCCGTGGGTGCCGCGGCTGCACCGACGACCGGCTCCCCTGTCCGAATTAAAACAACGCGAGATGACGCTTGTTATCAAGAGCCCGAGACAGTGCCGTAAGCTGAGTATACAAGCTATACAAGCCATAGAGTTTCTCACTATAACACCTAGAGGGTAATCTGGCGCCACCGTCTATGGGAGTTTCTTAAGGGGGCACCGTGCCGTCATGGGAATGACGGTATAAGTGTCCGCGAGGCTCGTGTTGGCTGGTGTTGTAAGAGGCTTCGTCTAAAACGTGGATATGGCTACGCAAATAACGCGTTCTCGAAGTAAAATCTTCATGAAATGTTTCCATTCACGCATATTACATCTTTACTCACCCACGATGCATGACCAAGCGAAGAAAAGCAAGAACAGACGACCAACTGTTTCAAAACGAGCGCGAAGCATGTCGTCTGTCCTCCAACTTTAGCGGCCCGCTGATACTTTTTACGTAACATGTAGTCGTACACACAATAACAAGTTCTTATAGTTAAACAAAACATGTTTTAGCGTAATAAGAAAGCTAAAACAGCTTTTCACGTGCTGTTCTAGTAGAAAATGAATCATTGTGACAGATGGAACGGTACTTGCCAAGTGCGTCTTCAAGGTGTCCTGTCTCTCCGAGAACGATGCCAATCCGAAGTCACAATATACCGGCATTCCCATGCATACCACAGCGCAGCAGCGCCAGATTTCCCTCTAGGTAATGTATTGAGAAACTCTATGATACAAGCGAAATCGTGCACAGCCACAGCCACAATACCACAGCCACAGCCACAGCCAATACCACAGCCTATGGTTTTAGCGCGCATGCGCATTTCGTGGAAGTGGTATTGACAGCGCAGTGCGGGAAAACTTCAGAAAGATCAAAGACCATTCCACTTCAAGGAGTGCGTTCAGGGAAAGATAGAATTCGTTCACCTTGATTCCTGACCATGTTGGGCACGTTTGCACAGAGACGATGAAATAATAATTCGGTGAAATTAATTAGTAACTGATTTATTCGTAATTGGTTTGCTGAACTATTCACAACAGGAAGACCGTCGCGGTTAGTCATTCTTAAATTGCAGTGTGCACAAAAAAAAAAACGAAAGACTTAGGCAAGTCAAGAAACAGGCGCGGTCTGTTTACTAACAACTCAGTTTATTTCTGGAAATAATTACACATATGCACCCAGTTAATTTCAATAAGCATGTGCAGAACGATTGAAAGTAACTTAAAAACAGCACCAAGTGTAGTAACTTGCCCGTGTCTTTCGTCTTTTGTGTGAGCTGAGCTCTAACAATGAATAATTAACAACGGGCTCAAATTTCAGTACTACCGAGGACTCGCTCCAACGGTAATAGATACGCTACTAAGAGTTCAGGCGGCTTCTCTACAATGTAAAACAAACTCACCCCGTAGCTGAGGCGCGGGAAGACCTCCAGACGCCTTCCGCCCTCGCACAATGACGGAGTCGTTGCTGCTGACGACACGAGCCGAGACGGAGTAGCGGCCAACGCCGTCGAACTGCGTGAAGTAGCTGCTGTAGATGCCGTCGTTGGCCGTCACGTCGGCGCCTGTAGGATCAAGAAGGTCCGCTTAGGTGGCTGCGCGTTTCGAGGCAGATACCGTACAGACTCGTGTAAGAGCCGCACTCGTGTAAGGCCGCACACCCAACTTGGCAGCCCAGAATTTGGCGAACAACACTTTCCAACGGAGGAGCAATCATCGGCGAATTCTCGCACGCTGCGTTCTTCCGCGCACCGCTGCTAGATGGCGAGAGCTGCGCGGTGACCTCTGACGCAGTGGTACGTCCGGGGATCCGGGATGTGCACAAATCGCCGGCTGTGGCGGCACCACTGTGACCGAAAGGTGCGGTCCCGTGTAAGTGCCGCACCTCGTCAGAATTGCGAAAAAGAAGTGTGGCGCTTACACGAGCCTATACGGTACGCTTCATGAACGCTCGATCTATGTATACAGTACGAGTGAAAAACTTTAAGGCACGTGGGACCCGACAAAAAGCTAATACTTTTGTAGGTTGGCATGCAGCCTGGTATTCGGGTTTCCAGCATGTACTGTAGTACTATACGTACGGGAGCAGAGTGTGGTAGAAAGTGTTTTTTTTTTTTTCTGCGGTTTTACTGATGATGAATTTGGTGTTTTGTGGCGCAAGGGTTAAGTATGGCCAAAGAACACCGATACGGTTTTAGTGACTACGTTTATATAGCTCAGAAATTTTAACGCTTTCTCAAATACCGCGGTCGCAAACTTTTGACGCCGACTGTAGTATTGAGCTCACGCAGGTATCAGACGCTCCACATCATGACTAAGGTTGGGCATTTCTCTTTACGACTGAAATAAGCCGGAGAAGTAGTATGAGAATTTTATTTTTTGATAATTATGTCTCAACTGAATGACGTGGGTATACTTCATCCCAACGTGGCAAAAAAATAAATAAACGCCTGAGGAGCTGGGTTGAGCTCTAGTAATATGCTTCGCATAATAAAAGAGGTAGAAGCTTATGCGCAAGAACTTTGCGATTCTAGCATGGGAAAAGTACCGATCCGGCACAGCGTTGACGCTCGTTTGAGTATAGCACGTGATATGTATAACTTCCGTCATTGCATACATAAATGAACGATTTTGAAAGGCTGCCACACCCAGACAGTTAATAAGCGTTTCCACACTTCTATGTCACTTCTCCAGGCCATGACGTCGCGAAGATAGGTGCCTGCTGTTGCCTACCGCGCACCGAGTGCTTGTGGCAGAAGCGCGAGATTCCATACTCGTCCTATACTCCTATACTGGTCTGTAGTTCGTGTCCTCGTATAGCAAACTTGGCTGAGGCGGAAATTACTGCAACCACGAATTAAAGTTGTTCGAACAGGCACTGCTTAAATTGTTGTTCTTCGTTTGCACCTGCCCATGCTCCTGCGCGCTAGCAACATTGTATGGTTCTTGTTTATGAACATGAAGTTTGTACACACGCGGATTATGTTATTCTGCTGGTAGAGTTGGTACGTACGTGTAAATGAGCAGGAAAGATTGCGAGAAAAAAAACACTTCGTAACCATTGCGTTCAAGTTATGACTACGCGGTCGTCTTGCGCGCTTGCTTCTTCCCTCGTGTGCGCCTCTTTTTTCGCTGGTCTTCCTGTTCATTTACAACACTGCATAGACGCGGTCGGCAGAATACCTAGGCCATCGTCGAACAGCTCCACATCGACCTCGTAAGGCATCCTGGGCCTGATGACGGTAGCCGTGACCTTGGCGTGGAGGACCACTTGTGCGCCCTTGGTGACCTCCGCGTAGATGACAGCCTCGGTAGCGCTGTTCACCTCGGTTTGCTTCAGGAAAGCACGCACCAGCACAGGCTTTGTGCCTCGGTTACCCGCCAGGGAAGTGGCACGAACGTGGATGTCAGCCTCGCCACGTCCGAGTGCATTTTGGGACACCACCAAGGTCCAGGTGCCCGGCTGTCGACGGAAAAAAAAATTGTGGACGATCCCTTCACCAGTGACAATGACAAGGGCACAACAGTGAGTATCGACACCGAAACATGGCAACCTTTATGAACTCAAAAGTTTACTACTAAAATGACTGCAGGCAACGTTGATCAGCAGTGGTAGAACGAGATACGTCTCTGGAGCCAACGTTTGGTCAAGAAGACATTTCTTAGTGTTGATTTGATTTGTCCCTTGTGCGGACTTGTCTTCGCAATGACTTGACTCGTACCATGGGTGGACTTATATTCGGCCTGACGAAGACAAGTACCCGCCAAGGGCACTTAAATTGACTTGGCTTATCCTGAGTTGTTCTTTGTGGGAACTTGCCTTCATACCGACTTGACTTGTACCATGCGTGGACTTAATTTCGTCCGGACGAAGACAAGTACGCGGCAAGGGAACTTCTCCCTTATGAGGACTTGACTTCGCACTGACTTGACTCGTACCACGGGTGCACTTATGACGAAAACAAGTACCTGTCAAGGGGATTTGTTTTGATTTGACTTGTGCTGACTTGTCCCTTTTGAGGACTTGTCTTCGTCCGGATGAAGACAACCCTCGTTGTCGGTACGTCAACTCCAGAGAGGTTCCTCGCTATTGTTTTTTATTTCCCAGCAATGGCTCCCACCCCCGATCTGGGAGCTCTTGGTGCCACGTTTACTCGTTGTGTTTTTGACACTTGGTGCATGGCCTTTGATTTTTGTGTTCATATAGGAGGTGGGCATGGGCAGGACATGTAATGAGGAGGGAAGATAACCGATGGTCATTAAGGGTTACGGAGTGGATCCCAAGGGAAGGGAAGCGTAGCAGGGGACGGCAGAAAGTTAGGTGGGCGGATGAGATTAAGAAGTTTGCAGGGACGGCATGGCCACAATTAGTACACGACCGAGGTTGTTGGAGAAGTGTGGGAGAGGCCTTTGCCCTGCAGTGGGCGTAACCAGACTGATGATGATGATGATGATGATGATGATGATGATGACCTACCGTGGCGACGCCGGGTATCCTGAAGGTGATATAGCTCCCACGCTTCGCGGGGCCAGACTCCAGGCAGTCTTGGCAGGTCTTGCCATCAGGGTAGCGCAGCTCGGCCTTGAGATCGGACGCCTTGTTGGACTGCACCGAAACTGTGGTCGAGTTCCCCAGGTCTGCGTCGACCAGTATCGGGAACTCTCGCGTGTCCACAATTTTGGCCGCTCGCTCGAAGATCTTCCGGGGGAACCATGTAAGCGAGAACGTACTGTAAGTTTCGTAGCGTCAGAATTTGGGCTTCTTGGTTCATCAATTTTCGATAACGCGCCAGAAAGGCCAACGATTGATACGTAATATCACTTCGCCCCACGACTGCATAGCAGTTTCCTTTTCTTTTCCTGCTTATCTTCCTTGTCTTTCTTTTTCTGTTTATACGTGTTCGTTCTTTCAGAATAAAGTTGTTACTGAAAGTGAGTGCTGTGAGTTCCCTCGTAACACACTCTGTGGTTTCAGGGCTTCAAACCGCGCAATTTAACGTCTTTTATTACATTTAATTCTTATTCGCCACGGCGGTTCAGTGGTTGTGACACTATGTTGTGGGTGGTGTGGGTTCGACTCCCAGCTGCATCGGCCGCATTTTCGATGGGGGGTTGGATGCGAAGCCTCGTGTACGTACATTCAGGTGCAGGTTATAGAAACCCCAGGCGGCCACAGTTAATCCGGCTCCCTCTGTTACGGCATCCCTTATGACCAACAGAGAAGTTTGTGGACGTTGAATCCCGCCAATTTTGATTTATCTTGCTCATCCTTGCGCCGAATTCATTTTGCCTTGAGTTTGTCTCTTGCGCTATACGTTCTCCTACGCAAACGCAACCTTCACAATAAGCCTACAAAGCATACGGCCAGCTCACCACAACCGGCTTCTCATCGTCGTCCAACATGGCAGTGGTTGAGTCCAGGAAGGCGGACTCCAAGGCGATGGCTGCGCTGGACTCACCGTCATGGAGCGAGAACGGCTTGCCTCCAGTTCGCAGGGCCAGGTCCTCGAGCTTCCGCTCGGCCTCCGTGCCGAAGGCGATGGTGTTGACCACCACCTGAGCGGCGATCAGTTCATCCATGACGTCGTCGATGGATGGTCTCACATTCTGTGCGCCGTCGGTCATTAGAATGATGACGGAGCCGGCCGCGGATCGGTTGCTTCCTTTGAACATCTGGGCGATGCAAAAGATCGAAACGCAAAAACACGTGACACTGAGAGAAGTAACACACACCCATCCATGCGCGGATTTACGGGAGATATGCGCATGTACGGCTGTTGCTTCTGGCTGAAGCAATTTCGTTGGCGGGTTTACACACACTCCGGAAAGATGTGCTCTTCTGTCAGGCCGACGTGGCCGCAGCTCGCTCACTATAGCTCGGAGCTGTAGGAATTGCAATAAGACTGAAAGGCGGGCCAGTTGGTTTGACTCCATTTGTTTGACCACTGTTTCACCAAACCGCTATTTTGTATGTTAGTCCTAATCAGACAACGAGAGAGATTGTAGACGCTTGGCACATATCTAAACTACAGGGAGCACGTGTTAGCCAACCGTCTGTTCGCTTTGTGTTATAGTGAAATCTTGCTCAATTTTTAGACGATAATGCGTCGATTATGATGCATTTTATGAGAGTTGTTATCATGTGGAACGGTTGCACAAGCGCGACAAGTTTGGGTTTGAACCGGCGTTCTCCGGGGAAACTTGGTCCGCCCAACCAGCATCGTCGTGTTCTCTTCGCTGATAATGGTCGCCGAACGGGAACAGCGTTCTTTGAGAAACGCAAACCAAAGATTCGCTTAAACATTGGTTCCCACAGCTCGTAAGGTCCGCATTCACGTTATTTTCCGTTCACCTATTTGCACATTTTGTCTCGAGCTGGTGACCGCGGCACCGTTACAACTGCAGGTACCAACTATGTCCTGCCTGCTTACCTCCAAGGCCTGTCGCAACGCGCATCCGATGCACGTGAAGCCGCTTTCGCGAAGCCGCTGTACGCTAGCAACCAGCTGTTCTCTCGTAGGCCTTTGTATGGACGTCAGTGGGGCATCCACCCGGGCCTCGTCGCTGAAGGTGACCAGGCCCACTTCCAAGCCGTCCGGTACGATGACCCGGATGTAGTGGCTCGCCGCTTCTCTGAGGTGCCCGATGCGGTTGTAAGTCTGACCGACAACAGACGAAGCAATGAGTGGTCACATGTGGCGGGTTCTTTTCGTAAAAGAGAGCCACGTCAGCGGTATCACACACCAGGAAAGAACGAGTTAGCTATTGCGATAACTTCATACTTCGAAAAAGAAAGAAAAAAATAACAACTTGAATCCTAACCCCTACATCTAATAGGAACCATGCGTACCATATAAAAATATCATATGATGCTTATATCATCCATTGGAAACATTGGTTGCGCTTTCTAGACAATCACATGTAAGACAGGATTGTCTAGAAGTGATTGTCTAGAAAGCGCAACCAATGTTTCCAATTACAACGAACCAACTTGCCCAACAACGCATCCTGCTAAACTTCATTTATATCATCCACCTGTTTATCTCGTATGAGTAAATGTGTGTGTGAGAGGGAGACAGAAAAAAAAAGAAAGAAAGCAAACAGAGGAAACCCAGCTCGGTATACCAGACGAGCGTCCGGTTTGTTACCCTACACAAGGGGTAAGGGAAAGTAGGAATGGAGAGAGGAATAACTGAGATAGTGAGCATTCCACGCACACACACGGCAGGTCTACAGTCGGTCATTGAGGTCGGAGCTCTTCAAAAACTGCCGTAGCACACGAATAGCTTGCTACGCCATCGATGGATGGGGTCTAGCTACAAGGATTTTAAGGCGACAGCTTTAGGTCGCTCATACCACGATGGGCTTGAAAGAAAACGTGCCGCCTTGTCCAATGGCACAAAAACTATCGTCTGCAATGCCTCATACCCCCCCTAAGCAAGCTAAAGAATGACAACCGAGCTTCGGATCTCAACAGCAAGGAGGACTGGAGTCGGCGCATATCCAGCGAAGTCCTCCAAGATCAACTCCTGGCCGTCCGTAGAGCTCACAACATCGGGAAAGCCTTTGGCCTACCGGCGCCTACGTGGGCGGAGCCACCGACTTAGCCTGGGGGCTTTTGCCCTTGGGCTATAGTTTCTCTGGACTAAAATAAAGTTCTTGCCCTGCCATGCCATTCCACTCTGTGAAGATGGAATGGCAGCGAAAGCTGGCGGCGGTCAAAGTTCTCAAACGAAAAGCAAAGTGCTTTCACTGACATTCTAACCTCTTCTAACCTTTCCTCCTTGAACCTATCTTCGCTACTAGAGCGGTGTAATGCAGGAAGTCTTAAAATGTTTCACACCACTGTTAACTATGAACGTTGCTCGTCCTTGTAATGCATTAAGTTCGCTAAAGCGTCTAACACACGGAATTTTCACCCTCTAAATATGACACCCCTATACGCCGGCACTGACAAATTCAAATGTAGTTTCTTTCCCCGATCGGCAACCAACTTCTAACATACTAAAATTGATATTTGATAATTGTGTTAAGGCAATCACTGGTTGATGCCCGTGATTCCTAAAACAATGTATATTATTCACTATGTTTATATGCATATGTGTACGTATTGAGACCATTTTTTTTTCTTTCTCAACATAGTCCTTATACTGGTGCTTTGCTTTGTATCTTTGAATAGTGTAACCCCTTTTGATGTGTATGTGGCCTCCTTGATTTTATACCCCACTCCTGCGATAATCCTCTTGGGGTTGCAGTACGTATAAATAAAGAAAAGCACTCCCATGTCATGCATCTAGCGAGGGGTTCTAAAATGTCGCGATTTATAAATCAGTATCTCTCCTGGTCGAGAGTCAGTAGTAGCCGCACGTTCTGGCATTGGTCGCACTTACCGACATGCTGCCTGAAACGTCCAGGGCGAAGATCACCCTGCCGACGGTCCCTCTGCGTTTCTGGACTTCGGTGAACCTGACGTCGACTGCCTTTGAGAGATCGGCAGGAGGAAGTCTGAAAGGAAAAAAGAAAGCACGGAATACGGCGATGAAATATTTGGATGACGACCCACGCAATAGCGAGACAGAAAGACAATAAGAGACTTGCAAAGCAAGAGACAGGTTCATAGGAAGATCAAGGCTTCGAGTGATTAACAGTGCTAAAAAAGGGGGATGTCGTTGAAGCTAACGTTTTGACATGCCCTCTTGCCGAAACGTTGGCTTCAGTGACGTTCTTTGTTCTAACACTGCTAATCACAATCGGAGAAGTAGAATCACGAAATTTCAGTTTGCATTTGCCGTGTTTTGTCGACTGCAAGTACCACCCTCCCGATCCCATAGGAAGGGGTAGGGGGAGGTGTTGACTCATGAAGACTGAAGACGAAGGCAAATTCGATTTTAAATCGATGCGATACATTTCTTGGCGATCATTTGCCACTTTGACAGTATCTATTTATCTATTTAGACGCCTACGTCTTGGTTCCATTAACTAATTGGTATGTAGCAAAGTTGGCATAGTATGACAAGAGTGTATGTCAAACATAAATGATAGTTCATGACGTGCGCGTCATGTAGGTTATGAAACAGCTGCCTATGTTTATCTCCTCTCCTGGTCGTTTCGTTAACTTGGTAGTCTCCGCGGACATTGCGGCGCATAACATCGATTCTCACAGGGCGTGGCATCTGCCGGCTCTTCTTTCTTCTGAGGAGACCGGGCAGGTATCATAAATGTTATGCTGAACAAGCCTGACCCTAAAGTGTGATCTTGCTGCGAAAGTTGACCAGGAACAAACCAACGGTAAGCAGCACAAATTCTTTTCAAGGAGAACGTCTTATGTGCCCCATGAAGCGAAAAATCCGACGTCCGTCCGACGTTGACATCCGATGGTACCAAAACCCGCGTGACCAACTGATGACGTCACATTCCCGGCACTGTATCTGCTAAATCTGACAGTGAACAGCCACGGTGTCGGACGGACGCCGAGGCTCCCCACCCAAAAAATCAACCTGGCCCACTCCCAAAATTGGAATAAGGTAGAATAAAGTGAACTAAGGTGGATTAAAGTGGATTAAATTGGATTAATGTTAATTAAAGTGGATTAAGGTGCTTGAAGTGGCTTGAGGAGGATTTGTGTACATAAAAGTGGATTAAGGTTGCTTACGGGGTATTAAGGTTAGTACAAATTAGAGCAAGGTGGATTAAGGGAGAGTTTTAACGTAAGATAACAACTTATATAGAGAAGTCATTATGCTTTCGCATTCAAACCACGTAAGGACACTTAAGTTACAGTAAATTTTTATAAAGGGGTCCTGACGCTATATTTATGACAATTCATTTCTTGCGTTCAATAAAAGTTCTAGGCCTTTTAACCGTAAAAAAATAGTGACAAGCGTCAGAGCGCAGGAAACAATTCACATATGAGATTTTCTACAGCCAGTTTCGGTTTAATTCCCAGGAAAATTCCCTGTCATGACGTCAGGACACGGCATGTGGTCACGTGAGAGCAGGACACTGCGACGTTTCGACACTCGCTCTGGCTCGCTTGGTCTCCCCATATGCTGCGTCTTGCTGTGAGCTACAGTTAAAGCAAAACAGAAAACGAATACTCGAAAGTATCGTGTCAGTACCTCTTAAAGAAAAAAACGTTCAGCGGCAATTTCGCAGTAAATGCGAAAGAAATGCGTCAGCATTGCGTCGCACCTCTTTGAGGTCCGGCTTCCATGATTTAAACCGTGTTCACCTTGTTGCAAAGTGTTGCTCAGGAGCTCACTTGATACACCTCCTGCCTCTTCAAGAAGCCAAGTGAATGCGGGGGTATATATATATATATATATATATATATATATATATATATATATATATATATATATATATATATATATTATACCCTCCTATCTCCAATTAGCCCTGTGCTGCGACAACCTGTTCCAACTCCTGCCTGCGAATTTCTTAATTTCATCACCCCCCTGGTCCTTTGCCGTCTTCGACTGCATTTTCCTTCTCTTGGCACCCATTCTGTATTCCTGATGGTCTTCCGGTTGTCTAACCTACGCATTAGATGATCTGCCCAGCTCCATTTATTTTTAATAATGTCAATTATAATATCGGGTATGCCTGTTCGTTCTCTGATCCACACCGCTCTCTTCCTGTCTTTTAACGTTGCGCCTATCATTCTTCCTTCCACAGCTCTTTGTGCGGTCCTTAACTTGTTTTCGAGCTTCTTTGCCCGTCTCCGAGTTTCTGCTCCATATGTTAGCACCGGTAGAATGCACTGATTCTACGCCTTGCTTTTTAGTGATAATGATAAGCTTCCAGCAAGGAGCTGAGTATGCCTCCCGTATGCATTCCAACCCAATTGTATTCTTCTGTAAATTTCCCTTTCATGATCAAGTTCCCCTGTGAGTAATTGACCTAGGTAAACGTATTCCTTCGCAGACTTTAGAGTCTGACGGGGAACTCTCGTTCGCTTGCCAAGCTATTGATCATTATCTTTGTTTTCTGCCTATTAATACTCAACCCCACTCTCAGACTCTCTCTGTTAAGGTCCTCAATCATTTGTTGTAACTCGTCCCCAATGTTGCTCAACAGGACAATGTAATCTGCAAAACCAAAGTTGCTGAGATATTCGCCGTTGTTCCTTGCTCCTAAGCCGTCCCAATTTGCTTGAATACTTCTTCCAAGCACGCAGAGAATAGCATTGGAGAAACTGTGTCTCCTTTACAGGTATCTTCCTACTTGTCTTGTGGGGTAGCTGTGACGCCTCTGTAAATATTTTCTAAGAGATTTACGTAAGCGTCCTGTACTCCTTGATTACGTGATGCCTCTATGACTGGTGGTATCTCCATTGAATCAAATTCTTCCCAAATGTGTATATATATATATATATATATATATATATATATATATATATATATATATATATATATATATATATATATATATATATATATATATATATATACTTGGAAGGAAGCATATATATATGTATGGACACTCATACTTCTTTATCTGCATCCGGAGACCATATTCCACAGGCTAACAAATGCTAAACGGTAGTAAACGTGGTCCAGACCACCGTCAATTGCAATATCTATATATATTCGCATATGCACGTGCATAACCGTCTCCTATCCCCTATCTACCTCTACCACGTGACCGACTTCCCACACTTCCCATACATACACTTTTTCTTTCACTTTGACACTCCTAAAGTAAAAAAAAAAACTCGTCTGGCTGTATAAAAATGGCTGTGGCTTAGCTAAGGTTAAGCCCAGGATGCGAAGCATACTAGCCTTTATTTTAACGCGACAGCGTTAAGGAGCTCGTGTCGCAGAAAAGCCGGTGTCGTCGGCGTCGGCTCAGGCGTGCGGCGCTTGCTCAGGCGCACATTTCGTTGTCGCGCCGAACGCTGCGTTGCTCGACGCTCACCGCGTCCGATGCGGGGCGCGTAGTCGCTGCGCCGTAGCAAAGCCACCTAGAAACAGCCTCTGTAGCACGCCGCAACCTTCGCTTCTCATTCCAACGAGCAGCTCTGTCTCCAGGAGGCATCTCACCTCGTGAGTGTCTAGCAGAGGCAAGCGCAGCTGCTTATATACCGCCGCGACGCCGCGAGCGACGGCGCGAGTTGGAGCCCCGTTTCTCCTCTGTCGTGACGTCACGGTGTCACGTGATATTGAAGGCGACACCGCCGCGCCTGAGGAGCTGGGTTGAGCTCTAGTAATATGCTACGCATAATAGTGGCCCGTGAACGACAGAATGGTCCGCTCACCCCTTGAAATCCTCATTGGCGCTGATCACTTCCCAGGTGGACCGGCGCTCACAAAGGTGGTTGTGCTTGTTAGGAGCGTGGGTGTTGTGCCTCCTGTCGCCGTCTTTGTGGCAGAAATCCGACACCTGCGGCAACAGAGCAAGACTTTCCAATCTGGCCACCGATAGCGGGTGGCGTCGCGCGAATCCTTAGCGCCTGCTCATCTGGTATACTTGTGCCCTTTAATGTACTTTAATGTACTTTTTGTACACCATCGTCCCCGTAACATGTCCAGCGTGTCAGCACGCAATCTATAATAGCAAGCTCGTCAAACACCTAAAGGCGGCACGGTCCACCGCATGCGAGGCAAAATACCTGCGCAAGATGATATTTATTTATTCGCTCGTTCATTCGTTCGTTCATTCGTTCGTTCGTTCGTTCGTTCGTTCGTTCGTTCGTTCGTTCGTTCGTTCGTTCGTTCGTTCGTTCGTTCGTTCGTTCGTTCGTTCGTTCGTTCGTTCGTTCGTTCGTTCAATCGTTCGTTCGTTCGTTCGTTCGTTCGTTCGTTCGTTCGTTCGTTCGTTCGTTCGTTCGTTCGTTCGTTCGTTCGTTCGTTCGTTCGTTCGTTCGTTCGTTCGTTCGTTCGTTCGTTCGTTCGTTCGTTCGTTCACGTGAAATTCACGTGAAGCGCACGACGACGATGGTCAGAACGTTGTCTGTGTGGGTTGCACTGAACTTTCCGTCATATTGTCCAGAGATAAAGCGAGCTGCTACGTTCTGCGCCCTTTCTAATTTAGCTATTACGCACGCGTAGTCATGGATAGATCTCATGAAATGTTTTAGAGACTAGCTCCTTCGAGGTTACCGTAAATGTCTTTGCATTTCGGGTAAGAAACCTGAATGTCTGACTTGCTTTACCTGTCGCCTAGTCAACATGATGCTGCTAATTGAAATAATGCGTAAACTCCTTGATACGTGTTCTCTGCGACCTTAATTATTGCTACATCATCAATGGTGTAAGAAGTCTGATGAGCTTGATTTTTTCGAGTGAATTCTATGAAAGATGTTCTCTTCAGGTTTAATTGCATGCGCCATCATGTGCACCAGTAATTAATTTTGTTAATATCTCTTTGCATACAAACTTTCGCTTGACCAAGTATAGTCATTATACTTTTTATAATCAGTTGAATAATCTCTACTAATTACGATATGGACATTCCAGGTGGTTGCGGACAACTTTCAGTTGGTTTCGGGATCACATTAGGCTTTGCTTTCTATTTTGTTCTTTCTTTAGCCATTTCACTAGCAAAATACTGTTTGCAAAAACACGGCAAGAAAAACAAGAAATCTCCCATAATTTTCCCTTACTTCCCCGAGCTTCAACAAGCAGCTAACTCAATGGAATGAAAAATGTTCAATGTAAGCTTTCTTTCTTGCGTGCAATGAAAATAATAAAGAGCAATGCTTTCAGAAACGCAGTTGTTTTTTTTTCCAGCGAGTTTTGCCAAATGCATAAAAGGCTTTAACAATATTTTCTCAACGCGTGACAGCAAATCAGATGTACACTATGTGATAACATGCTCGAGCGGCGAATCTCAGCTTTAAGGCAACGGGGTAAGCCACGTTTACGGCAATTAAAGGAATTGAAACCAGCCGCGTGGACAAGCAGCGCTCTTCCTTGGCGACATTTTTTTTATTTACATTATCCCTAAGGGCCCTCACACGAGGGTACTACATGGGGGGGGGAGGGGGGGACAAACGGGAAATATACACAAGAAATAAAACTACATCAAATAAACATACACACAAGGAACATAAAATTGTACTTAAACATAAATTGAATTTGAACATAAAATTGAACGTGTACTTATCTTTATCGGGCGAAACGCGGTCGCCCGATAAAGATAAGTACACGTGTCAATATGAACAAGGGGTATATTCACTTGGTCATGAAAACACAAGAACATTTTACATAATATGTTAATATGTGCATATAACCAGAAGTAATATCTAATCTGCTACCACTAACCGTTGGTACGAATCGGCGGGGCGCTCACAGCGTGGGTCATAGGGCTCAGAAATTGCTCCGTGTTTAACTAGAGCACGCGGTATATGTCTTGAAGAGCGAATACACGTACGACCATCACTTACCCCATTGATGTAAGGCATGAACATGATGGACGACGCGACCGGGTCCTCGCTGTTCCGCGAGAAGTGAGCCTTGCACTTGGAAGAGACGCGGCAGCCCCGGTAGATGCGACAAGGCTCTCCGGAGTCCGTGTACACCGTGAACTTGTGGCGCTGCGAGCAGGTGCTGGCGCGGACCTGTTCGGGGCAGAGCGCCGCATATTTGGGCACCCGCTAAGTTCAAACGTTTTAGACAACAAACCCTGCAGGAGCGGCGTGAGCCTTGTAATTCGCGTTAATTGCGTCGCACGTGTCCTCTATTGTGATCCCGTGCTGAAATCGTGTGCCAGTGATCTGTCTCTCTATCTGGCGCGCAGTACAGTGATTACTGTAGTGTGGCTTAGAGCACGATACTTGTGGTGGGTGTAATATGTATTCGGGGGTCTCTCGTTCTTTCCTTATGCATGCATATGTAATCGCTTTGTGTGTCGAAATCAGCCGAAGTTAGCGCTCGCGTTTCGTTGATGCAGTGTCTCTATCAGTGTCGCACTGCTTGTTACCGTTGCTATATCAGTAGCTCCGAACGAGCGTCGACCAATCACGTGCTTAGACGAGCGTCTCACCATGCCGAACTCGCAGTAGAGGCTCGGGTACCGGTAGCTCCTGGGGTCGCCGTACTCGTCGAACACGCCGTACCGGAAGTGAGCCCACTCGTGCACCAAGAGGTAGGCTGCGACGAAAGATTTATTGTGTTCAGTTTCCGCACGTCACTGCGGAATCGCAGAAGCGCCTTGTTTCACTACATCTATAGTTTGGACGACGTTCATTTTCCCACTGGTCGCGTGTATAGGCGTGAACAGGCTCACAGAGCTGTTCTGTAATGCCGCCTGCCCAGCCCTCCCTCACTAACCCCCTCCCCCCACAGATATACACGTTAGGACAGTACGGACGCTGAAACATCTTGATTGATTGATTGATTGATTGATTGATTGATTGATTGATTGATTGATTGATTGATTGATTGATTGATTGATTGATTGATTGATTGATTGATTGATTGATTGATTGATTGATTGATTGATGTTAACGGGTGAGCTTACCGTCCCAAAGCAGCGACAGGGCCGTGAGGCGTCGTTAGGAGATCGGTATTCTGATAACTCTGGGTCATTGACCGCGAATTCCTGCAGAAACCCCACCACGACAATTCTTTCCGTACTTAGTTCTCCAGTGCCATCATTCCTTCGCCTTGCCATTTATGCACCGTGCTGCAACCAATCCACCAATCAGCAAGTTCTGTTAAAATTGAAATCCGTACATATCGCCTCGAACTGTAGAAAGATGTATTCGCTGCACCAATGTGGAAGAGGCTATAGTGCCGAAGTGGCAGGCGAATCTCACCCGGACTGCCGTAAGCCTCGGCGATGGAGTCGTTCATCTCTCCCAGGAAGCGCGGCGTCAGGTGGACGTACTCTCCGCGCTCCCCGCACCCTCGGGGCTGCAGCGTGTACGGAGTGTCACCGTACTGCGGGTTCTCCGCGGCCACCCTCACGTCGGCAGCCGGGAACAGGTTGGCCGCCGTGCTGTTCGCTCCCTGCCTAGCGGGCCACGTGTCCGGGACGGCAATGGTCACGCTGCCGAAGTGCACCAGGCCGCGCGTGGCCCGGTGGAGGAACGTCGAGGCAGAGCGGAACAGGGCCTTCGAGAGAGCAGTAAAAGGGGTAGTTATGATGGGCGTAATAGTTCTGCGGAAACCCGCAAGGTGGAGGGAAGAAATTATTACTGAAGGGAAAATGAGACATCCACGCAATCGTAGCAATTTCTACGAAGAAAACCCATACGGGTTCCTTGAAAGAAAAGCTTCGCAGTTGAAGAAAAATTGGTCCTGACCCGGGACTCGAACCCGGGACCTATGCCCTTCCAGGCCAGCCGCTCTGCCACCTGAGCTAACCAGGCTGCAAGCAGATGGTAGGTTGCGAAGTCGAACACATCAACAACTCCGAAGCAAAGGAAACAGTTCGGCGCAATAGTTCTGCGGAAACCCGCAAGGAGTAGGGAAGATGGGCGTTATGATGGACGTCTAGACGTATAGCACCGACCGACCAGCCGACCGACCGAGTGGACTGACTGACTGATATATCGATAGATCGGTCGACTGATTGGGCAATCACTGGTGCGTTGTTTTCACCTTACAGCTGATAAATCAATCGACATGGTGAACTTATTAACCAGTTTATTTGTTCGGGTAGTACATTGGCTCATTTTCACACGCGTCTTCAGTACCAATAAAAGCGCACTGAGTACTTGGGGAATCGTTAAAATATTTTTCTGTTTTAGGCATTTCAGCCCACCCAATTTCGTTGGTGTAGGGCACAAAGACCTATCTAGGAGGTTGGCTTTCTGTGCCAGAAATCTATTAGTGATTACGCGATGTTGAAACAAGAGCACGCTGACAGAGAGAGTAAAGCTAAAGACGTCGGTTCGAACAGGCACTCAGGCCTTTCAAATGACGTTATGGTCCAATGCATAAATTTCAACCATTTCTTTGCCCTGCATGCCCCATCACGTCATAGCCTAAGACCCGAGGTTCACTGGGGCACTCTGTCGTCCCACTTGACGTCATGCTCCCCATAGCATGGATTTCTACGACATCCCTGGCTGTGCGCTTGACGTCACTGTTCATGGCGAGATTTCCAACAGGATATCTTGCTTCGCGCGTGACGTCATGAATCAGACTGCACAGACCTCCCGTTATCCGGCAGTTGCTGAAGCGTAAGGTAGCGAATGTTCACTGTGAGCTATGACGGGAGCCTCAGTAAAACCTGCGTCTTAATTGCAATAACCTCAATTCATTTAACGCGTACCTAGATCTAAGCCCAGAAGCATTTTACGGAGAACAGCAGTTGTAATCTGGGGAATGGGCCAGAACACTCCCATACCTTCGTAAGCATTGCGATCCCCTTTCATACGACAAGAAGAAACAATATGCGTGGTGGTGTGGTAAGTTAGACCAGCGCTTACAACGACTTCAAAGTGACGGCTCTGCCTACCTAACCTAGTACACTGTCGCTCTACCCGCTACTCTATATACGCCCTCCATTGCGACCAACCTTTATAAGCACGGAAATGGGTCAAGCCTGTCGATACAAGGCTGAGAGGATTAACCGGGCTCCGGTGAACGATGCGCAGTAGGAAGGAGATTCAGCACAGTGAGTTTGACGTCAGAAATTAGTGTATATTTTTAACGAAATGTTTTGCACCAGCCTTCGCTATGAGTGCAGTGCTTCATGGAACAAATGACGCTCGCTATGCGACCGGTGATTCTTTGGGCTCCGCCTCATAGGTATGCGGCCGCCTCCGTCGAAATTCCAACCCGAGACCTCGGTCGTGCTGAGTGGTAGATAGCCATAGCTGTACTTAGCAACCGCCGCAGGTGTTGGAGAAAGAGAGTCGTTAGAAAGGAGTACCTTGATGTTGTCGATGATCCGTTCGTCGGGCTCCACAGATTTGTCGATGGCCACCACGATATCCTCATAGGCACCCGTCGACTTGTCGATGCGCAGACCACGGCTTGATGACCAGCACGCTGACACCACAACGAGCAGCGCAAACAGCCGCATTCTGGGGAGGAAACACAGGCAAGCACATCGAGATTTGATATCATTTTGCGTCAAATTATATTTCATGAAACAGCGTCATTATAGCGCGGGTTTGTGACCATTAAGTTCATGACTTTAAGGTCCAAAACCTATGTATGGCCTATAGACGGACTCTTTAATGTGGGCTTTCGCCTGTGCTATGCGAGGTGACGTATGCGCCAATCGCATACGAAAAGCTAGTTGGCGCTGGAACCAATTGTGGTCTAATAATCAGAGCACCACTTCGTCGTTCTGGGGTTTGATCCCGAAATGGGACAGGTATGTTTTTTTACCTGCCTACCGCAATATGCTTCTCATAAGAAAAAAAATTATTTGTGTTAAAGCAAGAAAGCAATAAGTATCGACAAACTCAGTTACACATAATTCAGAAGCTCAGGTCCGTATAAGGACGTTGCAGGGCACCCCTTTTTTCGCTCCGTAGGAAATTCTCCTCGGAAGCCAAGTGTCTCTATGAAGTCAGGGCTTTAACAAGTCTGCCAACACTCAAACGTTGTCTATTGCTCGCTGCTCAGAAACGAGAAGAAAATGCGTATTCCGTCTTGTAGGCTTACTTGAAACGACTTGGGGACGATATTTAGAGGAGATCGATCCTTACTGTGCAGCGCGAGGGTTCCTTTTCGTCTGCGTCGGTGACGATATCTGACGGTGCCGCCAACCCCGCGCGAATAAAAGGCAGTTCCCTTCAGTGCAATAAGAGGTCAATGAAGCCGCCCAGATTCGCAACCTGCGATAACACAACACTGAACAAGCACGCCCAAGCCGTCGAAATGACCGGACGGTATACGTCAGATTCCAGGCAATAGGCAATTGTGGTGACACACAGGTGATGAAATATGGCGGTATCACGCACGAGGATAGAAGGTGATTCCGTTCGCTGTCAAAAGGGTTAAAGGCATGCGCGCCGACTTGCAATCTGTGATGACACAGTCCGATGCAAGCACGCCACTCTTTCGCAACTGGCCTGAAGTCGCGTTCGCTTCTCAGTATTGGCGCTATCGCGGAAGCACCAACGTTCGAGAGGCGCGGATAAGATATGAAGCCAAGAAAGCAATCTGTTAAGAGGAGGAGGGGGAGGAGGCGGAGGAGGAGGAGGGGGAAGAGGAGGAGGAGGAGCACTGCTGCAGGTGCATGCTTAGCCTTTGCTAAATCTACGAGCGATTGCTGCACCCGAGCGGTCCACTCGTCGATTGAAGTCGAGTCTGAAACATGGCACAATGCACAGAAGATTGCAGCCGCGAGTCATCCGTTATACCTCCCCGTGCAACCACACTTACTTACTCTATAGATAGTTTTCACGTGACGTCACGGACGCACCGCACTGCGCCAGTACCCAAAGATGGCGGCTACGATGACGTCAATGTATTTCACGAGGGTTGCAATGTGGGCTTATTGGTAATGCATCTTCAAGGGGAGTATGGTAGCGCGATTCAAAGACGGGACAAGAGAAGACACAAAGGGACACACACAGCGCTGTGTGTGTGCCTTTGTGTCTTCTTTTGTCCCGTCTTTGAATCGCGCTACCATACTCCCCTTGTGAATGTATTGTATCATCACGCGCACATTGTTTTGCTTATTGACGGTCACTGTTTTTTCACCGGTTCGTCACTGTTATCGCTTTGTCGTTCGACACAAGACGGGCCCATCGTGATGTCATGCTGACACGTTTCCTGATTACACATCTTCTCGACGTGCCAGTACCCAAAGATGGCGGCTGCGATGACGTCTGTGCAAACTATCTACACAGTTCGATATCGAGGAGAAATTCGAGGAATCGAGGCACCTGTCTCCCGAATACCCGCTGTCCTCGCGACAAAAAAACATGTCGCAAGCATTTTCGGGCAAAGTCATTTGACGTCCATCTGTTGACATTTTACGTTCTCTATCAGATTTAGGATACTCTTATTTTTTTTTTCCATTGTGTGACGTCTGCGGCTGCAACGAGAACATTGAGCGCCTATTGTGCAACGGTGCTTGATTTGAAGCACGAAGACAGTCTATGTGCAACGTGTCCAGGATACTAGACGATCGCCCTCTGAGTGAGCAGACGATACTAGAGCACCGTCACTCCCTATCATCGGCTCAGAAGGCAGCGAAAGCACTTCCGCGTTTTCTGAGAACGTCTGGCTCTTGCGAGCGCCTTTGAACCTGTAGTGCTGTCCGTGTGCGTCTCTCTCCCCCCTCTCTCTCTCCTTCTATTCCCCTTCTCCCTTCCCCCAGCGTAGAGTAGCCAACCGGACTCTTAACTGGTTGAGATACCTGCCTTCTTCGCGATCTCTGTATATAAAAAAAATAACAATGAATGCCAACAAGGGATTGACAATGCATAGGCGATGACGACACGATAAGTTCTGTTTTGCATCGCTGCGTTGGAGTTTGCAGTGACATTGTGTGGATGGGATAAAAGAGGGCAGCTTCCGTTATTAGACAACCCTCATTTACCCGAGGTTGTCGTGGTGGAGAAGATGTCAAGCACTCGTTTGAGTTGCGTGGATGTGTGCTGCCGGCTTTCCTTTGCAGCAGATTCTCTGGGGCGTTACAAATCATTGGTTGCGGTTAGGGCGAAGAGAGGTGGTGGCCACGAACAGATCCTAGCCACGTGATTATAATAAACAATAACAATAATCAACTATTCACGTGGATGCAACTAGCAGAGGATAAATCTCCAACGGTGTAATATATTATTACGATATCATCGAGCGACGCTCAAGGGGCGAGCCGCCGCGAGAACGACGACGAAGTGGGTCTGTGCCCATGGCGCGAGCTAGTGTCGGCCTGGCGCTCTGGCTCCAGTGTAAATAGCCTGTATAACAGCCTCTTTCATCTGTGTCTTTCCACATTTTCGAGGGTAGCTTCAATGACGGACTCAAATTTTAAAGTGAGGTGGAAAACCTACTCGTGTGCTAAAGTTTCAAGGTCTGTGCGAAGATTCGAAATTTCAAATGCCAGTCTACTACAGTTTGTTATTTGGTTACTATTAGAATCGAGAATATGATAGTCGAAGCTTAGGTCGGCGAACTCACTCATTAGTCGATTCACTCAGACTCACTTGTCGCGGAGGTCGTTGTCATACTTACCATAAAAACCGTTTATACGTGGGAGCGAGAAAGTTCCTAGAAAACAAAAGCTAATTTGCCCCCACCCAATATCGAAATATCGGTCCACGAAGTACGAGCAGGGACGCTGGTACGAAGTGTAGCACCATCGTGGTGCCTTCCTAATTTTCGCCGCGCTCATCCCTCTCATCGTCACGTTCGTCGTCATCATCTCAGCCATGACATTGTCATCCGCGTCGTTACGCTGTCTACGTCATCCTCGTCAATGTCACTCTTCGTCGAGACGCCTTCATCATCCTCGCCATCGTTACTGTCATCCCCATCAGTACGCCGTCATATTTCTTCATTGCCCACGTCGTTGTCATTCCGTGTTAACGACGCCATTGTTCTCTCACCATTGTCACGGCAATCTTTGGCGTCATGCTGTCATCGTCTTTGTCATCCTGATCGCTGTCATTGTTGCTGTTTTTTTTTATCGTCAAGCCGTGTTTGCTACCGTCACTGTCACCGTCATCATCTTCACCGTCCTTTCAGTCTTCAAGCTAGGCAGTTTCAGCGGCCACGGCCCGACATGCATACTCGCCGGGCCACCCCGCCGGACGAACCACGAAGAAAGGCTGGCGTTACCGAGAAACATGCCAATATTCTACAGCACTGCAGGCTTAAAAAAGAAGAGTCCACGCACCCCACGCCACAGCCCTTGCTCAACAGAGAAGGAGAAGTAGCTTTCAGCAGGTTTACCATGCTTATTAATGGAGACTTATCAATTAATCCTGCATCGTATCTGTTCAGTACGTACAACGTCTAGGCTTACTCGACACCATCATCCGAATTCACTAACACCTTACTTTGCACGGACGGATGTATTCAAGTATTCTTTTTTCCCCCGGAACTATAACAGACTGGAATAACTCGTTGTTGCCTGTTTCAATTGATTGACTCATTGTATTACTGTTGTGTCTTACCACCTTACTTGATTGGATAATGCATTGTAATATTGTTGTGTTTAACCACCCTGCTTGTACCTGTTTTAGGTCTGCAGTATGAAATAAATAAATAAATAAAATAAAAGTCTACATACACGGCACGTTACTCCACGGGATCATGCCCCCGCAGCACCCATACACTTGAAAGTTTTGAGACGTCCCCAACAGCCTGCGCCACATAATGCGGCGGCGTCGACCACAAACACCACCAACACAAACAACAACTGAGGAGCAGTGGGAGGCCCACTTGTTCCAGCTCGAACCCTGAGCTAGCGCTGGTGGACAGGGCTCGGGAGGAGGAGGAAAGAGAAAAGTAGAAGGCAGGGAGGAGGTTAACCAGAATAACGCCCAGTTGGCTACCCTACACCGGGGGAATGGGAAAGGGTAAAACAAGGATCACAGGGAGAGAGAGGAGGGAAGGAAAGAAGGAAATTGCGGCAAGTTCGCTGACGCGTGTGGACAGGGCCTCGGAGGGCTGCCTGGGCTCATGGCCTCCTCGAGTGAGGACGCCGTCCACCTCGGGTGAAGGCTTCGCTTGCTCAGAAAAATAAAGACTAATCGGCCTTCTATATTATATTTTTTTCGCGTGATCCGTCTTGACCACTTCTAACTTACTAACGACGAAATGTACCGCACAATATTTTCCGACCTTTCCGACTTTTTTTTTTAATGTAACAGTACATATTCCCCTGGCGCTAATGTTATTCACCCGAATTTCAATGCGCTCGTAATGATTATGCATGTATGAAGGTCTATTCACGCCCAGGGAAGTGGATATATATCACGTGTTGTATTAATGAAGCTACTTACGAAAGCTTATTGTTTGTACTGCGGATGTGTGTGATGCCGATGTTGCCTGGTGGTGGCCCCCTGGCCTCGTCAAGCTGTATGTTCACAGCTTTCTTGCCAGGGTGGCCTTCAACACTGTACTCTGTACATGTTGTAAATAAACTTGACTTGACCTGACTTGACTTGACTTGACTTCCGATCCGCAGATGCGCGGTGACACCAGTGACGGGACTGGTCCAGTTGGTCGTTTCTCATCGAAAGTTCGGTGTCGGTCTTCCCCTCAGGTTTCGGCTGAAAGTGACACAGCTATGCGCACTTCATGCTGCGCGCTGGGTTCCCAGACTTCAAGTCACGCCTTGTGCCAGAATCTACAAACCTTGCGCTAAGTGAATGGACCCCTCAGCAACTGAGCGAGATCGACAGAGGCTGGCTGCTGCTCAAGTTCGTCACGGCAGCCAATTGTTGTCGGAGCAACGCATGAAGAGCCCTGGGGGGGGAGAGAATTCTGCAAGAGTCCACCTAGTGGACTGTCCATTTCCGCCGCTGCTGGTTGGATGCAGCTGTACGAGTGAGGGGGAGACGAGCGGCCCCAGCCAATCAGCAGCGGCCGAAGTGGACAGTCCACTAGGTGGACTCCTGCAGAATACTTCCCCTGGGCGGCAAATGTGACTGTCGTTTAGGTGCCATCCAGGTGTCACGTGAACGTTATAAAAGTGCACTGGTTTGCATATTTCTTTGAGTAAACTTTCCTGTCACGTGCTTAACATCTCTTTGTCCTCGTCGTCACCCCATCATGTTTTCTTGTTTCTCTAAGCGCTGAGTAGCGGCCTACCCCTATCGAAGAAAGAACCATATGCCTGATATATAATGTTCCCATATGAGAGTAACCTGATGTAGCATGTCAGGGGAACAGCCAGGCTAGCACCTTCAGCATATTATTAAAGCTTGTGTCTCTCTCATAGATCAACGTATCAGATTTCCATATAAAAACACTATGTTTGCATAACTATTATAGGGCTCGCCCCATATAGCATACGGGAACACACGGGTTTTTAATATGGAATCTCCATATGTTCGTAGGGAGTTATTGGATATGGGAAATACGGTTTTTCTTTTTCGCCGGGGAGAGGAATACACATCGGACTGACTTCTATGCTTTTCTGATCCAAGTTAAAACCTTATTTCTTCATTTGTTACAAGCGTGCCAAACAGGCTACAGTAGTGGTCGCCTAGGCGCTGGCTAAGACTCCCATGGTTAGTTCTAGTGGTATCACATAGATATCTCAGAAAGTGGATGGGAAGACGGCGCCGCGCTAGCTCAATTGCTAGGGAATCACACGCGTAATGCGAGGACGTGCAATCGTTCCCCACCAGCGGCAATTTTTTTTCGTCCACGTTCAACCTCATTAATTTATAATTTATTTATTTCATTGAGTAAGTACAAGTAATCTTCCCTGTGTTTTCATTGGTATCTTTGTCGGCTCCTTATGATATGACTAATATCAGGCCCCTCGGTTTAACTTCCCTTTCTTCTCGTATATATATTGCTGAAAAGACAAAAGCGCGTTACAGCGTTTATTATACGACTGCGAGTAAGCGTATAATAAATGGATCCTGTTAGCACAGTTACCACGACTACTCTTTTGGCTATAGTGTTGGGCTGCTGAGCACGAGGTCGCGGGAGGGAATCCCGACCACGGCGGCCGCATTTCGATGGAGGCGAAATGCGAATACACCCATGCATTTAGATTTAGGTGCACGTTAAAGAACCCCAGGGGGTCAAAATTACCGGAGTACTCCACTACGGCGTGCCTCACAATCAGAAAGTGGTTTTGGCATGTAAAACCCCATAATTTATATTTTCTTTATACGACTATTTCACTCACTTAAACCGGTTAACTGAGTAATACAGCAGCTTGTACGGCAACTACGATACACAAAGTCGTACAATTACTTTCTACTGCCTTTTCAATCGAAGCTCCGTTTATATCGATGTGTAGCGTAGAAAATTCAAAGGATGCTACATAGTTAACAAACGAGACTATACCGTAATGAGAGCTTCGCTTTCCAAAGTACGCTGGCATGCAGAAGCCAGAAAAACGTCCACCATGTAGGCGACGTATACGTTACAGGAAGGTAATAAGAAAGGTAACAAGGTAATAAGGAAGGTAACAAGGTAACAACAAAGGTAACAAGTATTTGCGCCGCGAAATTGCTGCCTAATATATTGAGCTAGTGCTTTCTTGAAAACGTCAACGGAATACTTAATGTAGAACTACGTTGCAGTCTCCACTGCAAGGGGGCGGGAGTGGCGTCCCTTTCAGCAGACAATTGCAATTTCTATCTCCTTCTGATGTCTGTACGATATGTATGCTCCCTGATGAATAATTAATGCAGTGTAGTGACACATATCTACCGAGCTTGCAGACAACGTGCTTTTCTCACGAAGCATGCAGAATGAAACGGAATGCGGTTCCTTTGTACAAAAACAAACAGAAGATTTATTTGTCTTAAATTAGGATAACGGCAAAATTGATCACAGAAAGCGAAATCATAAGCGTGGAGACCCGTTTCAGGCAGTTAGTGCAACAGCGACTTGGGAAATGCATTGCCGGGGACCCATCGCTCAATGCCGCCTGGTGGATCAGTTCCTAACGTCACGTCCCTTAAAACATACAGCTGGAGTGCACATAATTTTATTTCCACTCCATGCCGCACGGTAACCCAAATGAATAAATAGAAAAGAAAGACAAACTGATCGGTTGACTAGCCTGAGGTATATCAATTGCAATGATTGTTGTCAAGAGGGTATCGGTGCTGCTTTCGTTCCATCTCCAGACCAGAAGAATTCCGAAAGAAAGACAGCAACAAAAGAAATAAAGAAAGAGGCCGAACTGTTAAATACAAGGAGTGCGGTTCATTACCCGAAGCATAAGCACCTCACTCAATGGGGAAGTCAGGAGATGCGATGTGTACTCAGAATGGTTAGAACGCACGCACATTGAGGATTCGTAAAGATCGTGGTGGCAGTACAATAAGAAGGCGCGGCGCTCTTTATTAAAGTTCATGTTGTTACTGACTAAATTAGATCCTGGGAAAATAGGCTCCCCAAAGAGCCAGCTATCCCGATCATCAGAAAGAAACTACAGCACCCCGATTACGGAATGTCGAAAGAAGAGCATGACGACACCCTATGATTTGCAGCATAGGGCGAGAGTGGTTGATGGAGGACAGCGGTGATTGGCGATATCCGAGAGAGCCCCTTTTAGCCCGCACTTCACTTAATTAGGTTCGTGAAGACGATGCCGATAATGACGATGCGATCAAGGCTTGCGTCCATACGTCAAGCCTTCTTCGTCGCTAGTGTTTGCGCCGTATAATTTCACCGCGACATCGATCTCGACGAAACGCTGTGCCAAGAAGCCCCGCTTCCAGAAGGCGACGGCAGACCCTAAACTATGTTCGCCACGGCACCAGGGCGGCGCCTACGCCATAATCGCTAAGTATGGACAGCTGGGCTAGTTGGTTATGATTAGCATTGTGAAACATTCGGCGTTCGTGTTGTCTTTCTCTCCTCGTCCTTGTTCAATTGTGCGCTGGAACTATGTTTCACAATGCTAATCATAACCAACTAGTCCAGCTGTCCATACTTAGCGATATACTTTCTAGTAAACCGGCGTTCGTGTTGTCTTTCTCTCCTCGTCCTTGTTCAATTGTGCGCTGGAACTATGTTTCACAATGATAATCATAACCAACTAGCCCAGCTGTCCATACTTAGCGATATACTTTCTAGTAAACCGGCGTTCGTGTTGTCTTTCTCTCCTCGTCCTTGTTCAATGGTGCGCTGGAACTATGTTTCACGCCATAATCGACGTCACGCAGCCGCTCGTCCTGCGCCACCTGTCGACCTTGCGCGCAACGATAACCAGCGCGAGGACGACAAACACTGCCGCCAGGACGCCCAGGGATATGATCCACCAGGTGGTCCCCTTCGTGTGCGGCTGCGGCCGTGTGAAGGTGACCCTCACGAGGTTCGACACCGGCGAGTGGAGCCCGTCGTCGTTCCACACCCGGGCCGCGAAGTAGAAGTCCCGGCGCGAGTCGTTCTTCGCGGCGGCGAGCAGTGCGTCCGCGAGGTGGAACCGCAGTCGCTGCCTGGAGCCGACGGCCCCGGCCGGTACCTTGCCGTCCGCCGCGTAGTCTTCGGAGACCGCGAAGGCCGAGTCGAAGTGATTGATGAGGTCCACGATGCGCGTGCTTCCTCTCAGCTCGACTTGGGATGCTGCGAGCACAAGAAAAAAAAATGGCTGTGGCTTAGGTAAGGTTAAGCCCAGGATGCGAAGCATACTAGCCTTTATTTTAGTTGTTGAACCACTGTTTAGCCTGGTGAACTGCTGTTGCTTGGCTATATTTGGTTCGGCTAGACGAAGAAACAACTCATGCATTACTTCTTCGCCTTCAAGAGTGGAACGCGACAGCGTTCCCGTCGACCCGCCAAGGGGTGTAAGACAATGGGCTACAGGGCAGCGACTACGCGCCCCGCATTGGACGCGGTGAGCGTCGAGCAAAGCAGCGTTCGGCGCGGCAACGAAATGTGCGCCTGAGCAAGAGACGCACGCTTTAGAAACAGCGCGTTTCTAAGGCAACACCGCATTCACTAGAGGCGCTTTTGTACCGCTTTGAAGCGTTGTACTCGTGGCTCAGTGGTAGCGTCTCCGTCCCACACTCCGGAGACCCTGGTTCGATTCCCACCCAGCCCGTCTTGCAAGAGTTGAGCCAAAGCCACTTCTCCTCTGTCGTGACGTCACGGTGTCACGTGATTTCATGGTCACCGCCGCGCCTGAGGAGCTGGGTTGAGCCCTCGTAATATGCTTCGCATAAAAAAGAAAGGCAATCTGAGAGAGAGAGAGAGAGAGAAGTAAGGGAAAGGCAGGGAGGTTAACCAGATGGGAAGATGCGGTTTGCTACCCTACGCTGGAGAGAGAAAGGAGGGGGAGGTAAAGTGATAGCTAAGTAGAGGTAAAGAAAGAAAGGAGTGTAGACGTGCAATCACAGTCGGTCGCTGCCACCGCATACCGTTACCGCGCAGCACAGTAGCACTTGCAGCGCCTGAACATCTGTTCCTGAACATCTGTAGCCTGAACATCTGTTCAGGCTACAGCCAATTCTGTTGCCCTTAAAAACTGCAACAGTGCCCTCGGCGCCCTCCGCTGCGATGGCTTGTGATGCCGGCATTCTTAATTAAGTTACTGTGTTAGAGGTCATTGGTCAAAGCGCGCTATCGCGATTGCGAGCAATCGTCTCTGTAAATTGTAGCGAGGACACTGAGAGATTTATATATTACATAATTGCCTATGTTCTAAGTCGCAAGGACCGAAACGGAGCCGCTCTTAGAGAAGACGTCCTCGTTAAACGGGGAGACACCTTACTACCAGCACTCCGGGAGAATGAAAGGGAAATAGAAGCGGAATATAGGCTAGACAGTTTGGCTAGTTGGAATTTAGGCAAACACATGTTCCAGCACTTAAGAAAAGGAGAAAAAATTGCATAGAGAACAGGACGATAGAAAACCCCCGTTGAACGCTGGTTTTAAACTGTAATACCTCTGAGAAGCAGGACAGCAAGTCACATGGCTACGAAAAGGTGGCTACATCACGTGGCTACATTTTGGCGCGCACCTATATGTAGCCAAGTGACTTGCTGTCATATTTTTTTTTTAAGTTAGTACAGTTGAAGACCAGCGTTTCAGAATTTTCTGTCGTCCTTTTGTCGCTGTACTTCTTTTTTATTTTGTAGGGGCAGAAGCCGCCGGATGTGTATTCTTAGACTATCGTTAGTCATTTATTGTCCCTTCATTCTTTGTCAATTGGTGCGTTGATTCCCTTGTAACATAAGTAAGTTTGGAACCGTTTATTGCTGTTGTAGCAATTACTATCAAATCTTTGACAAGATGTCGTATTGCGAACTTGCGCTCTCTTACCTTAATCTGCATATTGTTTTCTATTAACCTAAGAAACATAATCAGCATCCTGAATCGGTGGCACTTTGCACACGCATAAGGGGGAACCGTTCCTACCAGCGGCGACATGCTCTGAGACCTTACCGAATACCGAGACCTCCGGCACAAACACCGGCGACCACATATCACCTCGCTTAAATACCGGGGTCACCTCGATCAACGACCATCACGCGCGAGACACATTGCTTCGCACACACGGTGAGTTTGCACTTGAGGCGGGGAGCCTGTCTTCGCACGTGAATAGCTTCCCTGAACCCTGACCCCTTGTTGGACCGAACAGCCATTCACTTTCTTAATGGAGATAACTCATTCTACGCCTACGCTAAAAGAATCGAGGGGCTCGATCATTAACAGCACGTAGCCGATAGACAGGCCAACCAAGAATCGCCTAAAAGAATTAAGTATTTTTTTTCCTTTTCGCGGAAAGAAAAAGTTCCAGTATTCTAAATGAAAGCGAAATTTTCGGTCCGCTTCATATTCACAATAAATAAAATACGGCTGCACGCGTAATGCGGAGGTTGTGGGTTCGGCTGCCGCCAGTGTCAAGTTGCCGTTCCTTTCTCTTTCGTTTCCTTTTGCTTCGCTAAGAATATGACACTTATCGAAACTTTTTGAATTTGATAAAAGAAGCAGCTAATTTCCCTGTATATTCATTGACTTCACTATCTGTATGGTCTCGACGTCCACACCGCTACTTTTCAAACTGTCGCTACGCTGCCAATGGCGACCTATACAAAACGCTGCGTCACTGTCACACAGCGCCGCAACCACGAGCTTTCCCGGCGTCGTGATACCACATGTTAGCGGCTTCTCGATTTCGCTGTTTCAGCAGTATTTTATAAAATAAACGCCTTAATCTTTTTCGAAGTTAATATGCCTGCGGTACAACAACTTGTCTAGAAAGTACCACGAAAGGGAAAAAAAGAATAATAAACATTCTTCACAAAAGTAATGGTTGCACCAACAAACTCACTGCGATTCCTGGAGATCCTAAGTATCTCGGGACAATCGCAGTGTTGATATCAACTCGCACTCTTCCATGAGGAGTGACCCGCATTTTGCTTTCATGCAGATACCGCACTCACTTCCTGGCCCATTATACAAGCTCTGAACCGCTTAGTGACCTACTCCTAAACCTTATCGACAAACTCCTAAACCACGTTTATGCACATAACATATCATAGCTGCAAATCTTCTTTCTACTTCGTAACGAGCCCCAATGTCAGCACTGCGAATCAGGAACAGCACACAAATTACGTCAGAACTACTGCCACTTACACTAACGGCTAAGCTGTGCTTTGTAGAGCAGCTCACTAAGTTGTTGCTTCTTTTTTACAAATCGTAGTATGAATTATACAGCTACGAATTCCGTTTCTGTGAAGTCCACGTACGATTTTCATTTTTCGCGCAGGATCTAGTGTCTCTGTGAAAATTGCGGCTGCAGTTCCCCGAAGACATTCGCGCAGGCTCACTGAGAAAGCACCCCCACCAGAATATCCAGTTTTAAAGGCCAACTAAGCCAAAATTTTGCATCGTGTAGAAAAAATAAGAGAAAAGCCTCAGTGCTAAATTTTATGCGCGAATGGCGGACGGGTGCATCAGAAAAAACTCGCAAAAATACATGCTTTTCATACCGAAGCCGGAAGACAACTCCTCTATTAAAAATTGCCGGAAGTCATGCAGAACTCTGAATTGGCCCAGCCCGAACTGGCATGACTGGTCTGCTTTACATGCACGGTGTACGCTGAGTGCAGCTACTCTTCGAAGACGTCTCCACACATCTTAGAAACAGAGAAATACCTCTGGCACAGCTGCTTCCATTCCAAGTTCGAAACTGTGACTGACGTCACATCCGCTTGCCATATCCAGCGCCCCCTCTATACGGGTGCGTGTCGTCTGCAACTAAAAAATCTGAGCGCTATGTGCAGTTTGTAGCCTTGCTCCTCTGGCGCGTTTATATTGTGTGATACTTGCCGTTTCTCGAAAGAGGAGCACAAATGAATGTCTCGCCCCATTCGGTGTTCCAATATTTATTTTATATCATTTCTAATACTACCACCCTCAGTTGAGAGCGTTGCTGGGGCGCAATGTAAAAGTACCACAATGTGTTCGAAAGTGACAAAGGCGCTCCTAAACATAGCTTTAAAAATCGTAAATAAAGAGAAAATATTTTTCAAACATGCGCACTTTGCCCACACACGACTACAACCACCGGAGCCGCATTGTTCAATACAAGTGCGGAACCATACCCGCTTCCCCCTACGACATCTCTCGTAAGTCAAATTTCGCGTCAAGAGGTAAAATTCTGCAAATATATCACCCGATCCATTAATCAATCATCGATTAATCGATTGAGTTCTTCACACAATCGCAGTTGTATGAGGAATATATTATCGCCTTCTCACCGTTGCCAGAGTTCATATGAGCTCCCGGGCAGGTCCAGGTCAGGATGACGACGTGCGTTCCATTCTCATCCATGAAGGCGTCCTCGACCTTTAAATCCTGGATGGAGTTTGGTGGGATCTTTGAGTCGTCAAGCTCGTTGGTCAGACGGAACGAGCCGCCTTCGGCGTAGCGCTCAAACTCGGGTGCCTTTTCACTGCGCAAGACCCTCGGCTCGGCCTCCTCGATGTCTTGGTCCACGTAGACAAATCGCTCGAGAGGAATACCGTCGACCTCGTCGGTTGATTCTATCGCTCCACCACTAGCGAGAGCTGTGCAGGGAAATTTCGTGAAACGAGGTCGCGATTAGAACCTCACAAGTTTGTCGATGGCGCCACAGCTTCGTAACGTCTTGTCGTGTCTGAACTGAGACATGAATTGACAGAGAACACCGCGGAAGACAACGTCTTACAATAACAGTTACGCGGATCACACTTTGAGCTAGCACCGTTCTAATAATGAACGTATAACGTAATAACTTTACGTTACGTTATTACGTTCATACGTTACGTATAACGTATGAATGTAATAAGAAACGTTTATACAATTCATATAGTTAAAATTTTAAACAGTCTACACCTGTCGCTAACTGGCTCACGAAGAACAAGAAGCGAAGTTAAAGAAAAATAAGTTTTATTTACTGAAATCGTGTTACCGCAAGGTTCCACACACAGTGTGTTCCTGGATTACCTTTATCGGTTCTGGGTCAACCTTTTATCGAATTATTGCATCATGTATTGCCCTCCACGCGTTTCATTTACATGCCTGTAATGTGCATATCTTCCTACTACATCCACTGAATAGGTGATGTTTCTTTAATTGTATCCTTCTGATTCGTTTCTCGATATTGACTGAACGTGTCCCAGCTTCGACCGTACGTTTGTGTCGAAGCCCAAACTTGTCATAGGCTATGGGTTCAAAGAGTTCCCGCATATCTGTGGTGTGAACCTTCCGAATTCCAGGATACAACAGAAATGGCGTCCGTCTTTTTAGAGTTGCGAACGAAACCGCCACCTTTTGCCGTGCAAAAAACTGACAGCACAGGGTCAGCTACTATGACACCACACCTTCCTGATGCACCCGGCTGTACTGTGACTTAGACGCCGAGACGGACAACTGTTGGTGCTATTAACGCCATAGTCTGTGTGGAATTGAATTTGGACAAACCTTAATAAAGATGTGGGTCTCCAATACATTTGAGAAATGGCACAGGAAACGCCACTCCGAAAGCAGGGGACCAAAGCAATGAAGCTTGAGGATACCCCTTGTGACGTAACATCCATGTGGCACGCACAGTTTAAGAGGTTCGAGCCCCAGTGACGCCAGCACAAGTTCATTTTTTTTTCATATCGTGCAATCATAACATTAAACGCCCACAAGTGGCGCCAGCAGAGCCCAGAGCCAGAATATGCAAATACCTCTTATAAAGGCCCTTCTAAATGCAATATGGCACCTGGAGCTATAGATAAGTGAGTAGAAAGCTTCTTAACGCCATCTACTGTTCAAGAAGCCGAGTAGAACCATCATGACAAGCATGACGCAATCTCATTTACAGAGGTTACTCTCCAAGTTTCATGGTCACCGATGGTTGCGATATGGCCAAAGTTGGTTCATTTTGTCAGAACTGAGTCAGAGCGTAAAAAAAAAGCGAGAGGACAGTAGATAACACAATAGTAACATGTGCACACAGTCGGTTTTCTAATATCCTCGCAGTTTTCCGTGCTACAACTTCATGGTCAGGTTTTCTCATCAGTAGATCACGTGACATGCCACGGGACATGTTCCCAATCTGTATTGTGCTGACCTGGTTATTCTCCATGGTTATATTGTGCTCAGTTTTAGACAGACAATATTAGGGAAGGACAGGGCGTGGACGGACGTAGCGTGACGGATCGCGCTACGTCCGTCCACGTCGTCACGCTACGTCCGTCCACGTCCTGTCCTTCCTTAATATCGTCTGTGTAAAACTGAGCGCAATATAACCATGAACGTTCACCAACTAGCCCCCTTCATTGCTTTACTGGTTATTCTCTTTTTTTTTTCTTTTTGCGCTGTAACCATACGTTCAAGTTTGAGACCTCACCAGTCGCGCGACAGATAACGCGACTAGCGGCATGTCACGTGACGTGAGAACAAAAACATGCATTCCCCTCGTCCAAATACAGGCCCGTATACTTGTACCTGACACCTGCGGAGCGGGCAGTCCTCCCGAAGCCTGGCGTCCCTGGACAATAACAGAATCGTCGCCGCTCACGACGCGAGCTGACACCGAGTAGCGGCCAACCCCGTCGAACTGCGTGAAGTAGCCGCTGTAGATGCCATCGTCGACCGTCACGTCGGCGCCTATACAGGAAGGAAACGACCACGCACATGACACACCCTTCCGTTCGCAACGGCCCGCATGTGAATCGTGACGGCTTCTGCACACCTAGCTTCTAGCTGTGTTAATGTACCCATCAGTCACCTTCTGTGCCACTGTTCTCGCTTCGATAATCAACGTGAGACTCTCCAGTGTGCCTTAAATAGACTGGATGACAGGCCATTTACGGAAGCGAAGATCTTGGGAGCCTGGCCTCACAGTTCATTGGCCTAGAAAGCAGTTCGAGCGCTTTTTCGCTACCTGAGGGCAACAGACTTGAGTGCCCGACTATAGACATCCTACACCTAAGTTCTCTCTCTCCCTCTTTCACTCCCCATTCCCCTCCCCACGTGTAGGGTAGCAAACCGGACTCAGTCTGGTTAACCTCCCGGCCTTTCCGTCTTCCCTTCTCTCTCTCTCTTAAAATCCGTGCGCGGAAATGAAATTGGATCATTCTTATATACGAATAAGTTATAGTAGATTAGACTTTGTCGCTGTGCAGCCTTGCTTACTATTTCGCACCACCGAACATCCCTGCCGAGTGCCCCTGGAGAGCTTGTGGGGCCCCTCACAAAAGCGTAAATAGCAAACATAAGACCTTCACTAAGGCGCGTCACTCGATTGCAGTGCGAGTGCCTATAGTGATGACAACGCAGCGGTGACGTGGATGCACGCGGCTCGAGACGCACCATCTATACAGCCGATGTACTGCCAACGATCCAGGACAGTGCCAGGGAGCTTGACGTACCGAGACCGTCGTCGAAGAGCTCCATTTCCACAGTCCCGTGACCCTGCGGTCGAACGACGGTGGCCGTGACCTTGGCGTGAAGGACAACGTGCTCGCCCTTGGTGACCTCGGCGTAGACGGCGGCCTGGGCCGCGCTGTCCACTTCCGTTCGCTTGAGGAAAGCATGCACCGTCACGGGCTTCTCGTCGGGGTCCCTCGCCAGGGACGTGGCACGGACGTGGACGGCGACTTCGTCGCTGCCGAGGTCCTGGGAGACGACCAGCGTCCAGGTTCCGGGCTGTCGAAGAAAGAAAGAAACACCCCACACACAGAATTTATTATGATACAAGCGTGTACATAAAGCAAAGGTGGTTAACAAGTGAACGAGAGGCAGGGATGCTTCGAACCATAACTTCAAACTTGGAGTTGGAAGTTAGGGCTCGAAACAAAATTAATACTAGGCATGATGGAAAAACGGTACGATTTGGCAAAGATTTATGGTTGCAACAGGGGGGCCGGACACGGACTAAATTAAGGGAGGGGGACACCAGACGGTGCCGACTGTCAATTGAGTTTATTCCATGAAAACGTCTAATATATAAAGCATAACAATCCCATGATTTTTCACCCAGCCCCTCGGCATTTTCAACGAAAGCTATCCAAAGCACAACTTTTATGCTAAGGATTCGCACCTTGTATGCGGTTGTTACACTTCATATATTAGTTGTTTTCTTGGAATAAACTTCTGTTGATAGCATCGTGTGGCGTTCCCCTTCTTTTTTACTCCTTCCGTGTCCAGCTGCACTTATTGCAGTTATAATACTAGGCATGTACTCTACTACTTGATGCGAAAAAAAAAGTTGAAAGGTCAAAGTACGAAGTCGGAAATCGTGCCTGGCACCACCAACTTCCACGGGCTGCGTCTCTACCAGCTTTGCAAACCACGTGAATAATGAATGGAGCTGCAGGTGCGCTTTGATTGCCCGAGGCGATGGAAGACTTGTTAACCAAATCAACCGTGTGAAAAGCAGCATGGATTCGACTGTACCTGTGAAATTTATTGTCGCAAAGCAATCCAGGGCTGGCGAATCTTCACGGATTAGTTTCGTCCAGCCGGGGTACCTTAACACGGGCTTAAAGCATGGGACCCCGTCCTTCCTGCATTTACTCCTCCTATGCAAGCATGATTGTCTGGCCTACTTGTCCCTATGTATCGAGTCTGCTGCGACGCTCAGAACAAATGTTGCCATTTTGGCGATCTTGTCACTAGAATTAGGGAACTTTTGTTATGTTTAGCGACAATTTTGTTTTCTATTTAGCGACCGGCGACGTTTTTTAGCGACAGAACAACTAGCACTACTTCGTGTCAGTTTGCTTCTTCGTTCACAATCGGTGTTCATCTTGTCCCCGTTAGTGTGTACCGTACATAACACAGTAACAATGGAACTGGCGACAGTTTATCGACTTCGAAATTGAGGAAGTTGTTTAGAAAACTACTTTATAAAACGCTCTTTGTTATGCTAAAGCTACAAGAGCACGGCCGAAACTGGATGTATGGTTAGTGGGCTCCGTGGTAAGGAGGAAGCAAAGATGGGCACTGATGCCGTATGGATTGCGCCTAATTGGGGCGAGGCAAACAGAGGCTTCGCACGTTGTGCTCACAAAGTGCACGTTTTCTTTTCTTCATAAAACCTAATAAAAATGAGTCTCTTAGCGCTGTGAGAGCCGTTGTTTCCCTTAATATGTTTGATTTGGGGGCTTTTCGCAAGCGTAGCACTAATAGAAATTACTAACACCTATTTGCAATAAATTTTATGTTAAGGCTTAGACCGCAACAGGTGTATAATGGGACAAATCAACTCCAGAAGCCGTACGTTTCGAAGCGGCTTGACCGACCGACCGACCGCCCCGGCAGAACCGTTGAAAAATAGGCAAAGAAAAACTTCGCTTTGATAGTTGGCAACACTGCTCAGAACGCTACCCTACCGTGGCAATGTCGGGGATCCTGAAGTTTACGTAATTCCCAGATACTGCGGGTCCGGACACCAGGCAATCCTCGCACGTCTTGCCATCCGGGTAGAGCAGAACTGCTTTGAGGTTGGATGCCTCTTTGGACTGCAGTACTACAGTGGTCTCGTTGCCCAAGTCTGCATCCACGAGGATGGAGAACTTCCGCTCTTCAGCCACTTCAGCTTGTTGGTCGAAGATCTAGATGAAAAAAAAAAGCACCGCAAGCGAGAAGTACAGTTCAGTCTCGACAATACCAAATTACACGTGGCGCTGAAACTCGTTGAAAAGAACCGCACAAGCAGCGCAGGAACTTGTGAAGAGCGTCGAACCAACATTTCAATCAGAGAATTGTTGGGAGAACTACGTTGAACGCGGATTCCGGTGCCCTATTATAGGATACCAAGGTTCCCTGGAATATTACATGCAGGGCAGCACAGGAAGTGATACAGGTGGCTTAACGTTAGAAGCACCACAATGCTAACAACTTACCCACCTCGTGTTTCTTCAACGGGCGCAGAAAGCTCGATAAGGGAGCGTCCTTGTATTCAGACCTCCATGAGGATGCGGATACAGTGGCCGGCAATCGAACCCAGGGCTTCGTGCTAATCAGCAGAATGTTAGCATAGCCCCTAGCCACTAGCCCGATCTTATACCTTGCTAAGCCATTGTCAGTGTCTGAATCAAACTTACAAGCCCCTTATGAAGACTTGCAGCGTTGGCTCACTGGCAGGGGCGTGTTGCTGCAGGCTCAGAGCGACGAGCTTACGGGTTCGACTCCCTTCTGTGGTGGACGCATTCCGGTGTGCACTTAATGAAGGAAAAAACGCCCACGTACCCCGCTTTGCTACCCTACATTGCGGGTGGGAGAAAGGGGAATAGAAAGAGGGGAAAAGAGAGAGAGTAAGCACTGAGTGTGTGTGGGAGGATGCACAGGGACACTACACTCTTAGGGAAAGTTACACCCTTTGGCTTGCCCCTTCTGCCACACAACAATAATCGGTATCTGCCTTGATGTGTTTCCTTTCTTTAAGGCTGCGAGCCCGGTACTTTCCAGTAACGAACGGCACGCGCGTTACCAGCATACAACAGTTTACACCCTTTGGAGTGCCCCTTCTGATAACGTGCGTGCCGTTCGTTACTGGAAAGTTCCGGGCTCGCAGCGTTACAGAAAGGAAACGCATCAAGGCAGATGACGATTCTTGTTGTGTGGCAGAAGGGGCAAGCCAAAGGGTGTAACTTTGCCTAAGAGTGTATAAACGGTCTCTTAAGCCGGTGCACTTCAAGTAGTGTATACTAGAGCACGAATCGCTTTTCGTGCCATAGAATTGCATCTGCAACAGCAGGGAGAAGCTTCTGAGGAGGACGCTTTGGAAAGAAGGCGAGTGTTTTCGCGGCCAATTTACGCGAGAAAAGAAATTAAGCATTACAGCAACATTTCTTTCATTTACCAAACACAAGATTGGTAGCAAAAACGAGTTTACTGGGGAGATTGTCATAGTGTGCACGGTATTCTTTGTAGTTGCTTAGTTCTTAAAATATGGCAGTCTTGTGGTTTCAAGGGTGCATTATAGGCTTTACAAGTAATAATTGCAAAGAATGCTACGCACTATAGCACAGTTCCCCAGTGTGGAGTTTCTGCCCTAATTTTATTCGTAACGTATCGGTGTACTGGGGGCGCATTGAAATCCATCCCACGTGCGCAATTTGGACCAGTACAATGCAATGTCACCATTCCACATCGGGTGGCTGTGCTGGAAGTAGTTTATTTTTGCTAATGCCGGCCGGGCTCTCTAAAGTTTATCTCTATAGGGTACGTATAAATTACTTTCTGCAGTTTCATCAACTGTTGGCGATAAAGGTACAACTGCCTCGTCAAACTAATCATAGAAGTAGATTAAATTTCAACGCCTGTACCACACTTACTGCATCAAACGAGACAAAAAAGAAAGACCTTCATTTGGTTTGAAACAGCAACGGAATCGGTTCATCGTTTGTCTAAGGATGCCCCTACTTCGTTTCACGCTTATTTTGAACAGATATACGGTCAACAGCTAAGGATTCCTTCTAAAAACAGCGCGATATGCTCACCACAACGGGCCTCTTGGACTCGTCCAGCAAGGCAAACGCCGAGTCGAGGAAAGCTGACTCTATGGCGGCCGGCACGTTGGACTGGCCTTCACGGAGCGCGAACGGCTTGCCTCCAGTGCGCAGGGCCAGTTCCTCCAGCTTCTCCTCAGCCAGCGTGCCGAAGGCGATGGTGTTGACCACCACCTGAGCGTCGATCAGTTCGTCCATGACGTCAGCGATCTTGGGCTCCTCGGACTCTTCGCCGTCGGTCATGAGAACGATGACGGAGCCCTCGACGCGCTGCCCGTTTTCCTCGAACATCTGGAACAGTTGTGCGACAGGACAACGTTGACAGATACTGGTCGGGAACATCGTGGAAGGATGTCGCTACCGTCGCTATACGTGCGGTTCACTGCCATACGGTCGGCATGCGTTAACAAGCTGGCGGTAAAACGGGTGAGTGCAGGGCAAGTGCTAATTTCAAGTCAGGAACACATGTCCGCCAGAACCACCAGATCCGACCGACGACGTGTCAAAGAGCAGGATATTCTGACGGATCGAAACTGGTGGAACCTGTCACGACCTAGTGGAAGTAACATGTTGAAATTTTGTTGGAAAGCTGTTGAGAAAATTTCTATTGAGAAGAGGGATAACGAGCACTGATCGACAAATCACTGGGAACAGGTTAGAGAACGGTCAAACTGTTGTGATTTGCTCAACAGAACAGAGCAGCCAGTGGCAAAAATTGGGCACTCTAGAACCAATTTCTCGGGGAGACAATTGCTAGACTCGTTATTTTCCTCGAGTTGTTAGCGATAACATGTGCTGACATGATCATTGTTATGATGAACAATATGAATGATTTTGTTGGAAGCGTTGCTGTTACTGGTAATCTCCGGACAAATTGGATTATACTTACGCAGGTGTGTAAGTAAAAAGAAAGGGCAAAGAAAAGAAATGGGCATGGGCAGGACATGTAATGAGGAGGGAAGTTAACCGATGGTCATTAAGGGTTACGGACTGGATTCCAAGGGAAAGGAAGCGTAGCAGGGGACGGCAGAAAGTTAGGTGGGCGGATGAGATTAAGAAGTTTGCAGGGACGGCATGGCCACAATTAGTACATGACCGGGGTTGTTGGAGAAATATGGGAGAGGCCTTTGCCCTGCAGTGGGCGTAACCAGGCTGATGATGATGATGATGATGATGACGACGTGTGTTTCGCGCTTAATGTGGCAGGTAATCACGTGACTTTATCACGCGTGTGAAAGGAGGAGCGATATATGAAGCGGGACAGCGTACGTAAGTTCCGTAGACGAACGCATTTGGGATCTCTGCTCCCGGGCCACAGCCTCTCTCTTGCCTAAAACAAATTACGTCTCGTTACGGCGACTGTTCTAGTTCTCAAGCAGAGGTGCGATAGGCAGAGGTGCGGCGTATCTACGCAGAGACCATTTGAGCAAAAATTGGAGGACGCTTAAGCTTCGCCTTCAAGAGTGGAACGCGACAGCGTTCCCGTCGACCCGCCAAGGGGTGTAAGACAGTGGGCCACGGCGCAGCGACTACGCGCCCCGCATCGGACGCGGTGAGCGTCGAGCAGCGCCGCGTTCGGCGCGGCAATGAAATGTGCGCCTGAGCAAGCGACGGACGCCTGAGTCTTAGAAACAGCTCGTTTCTAAGGCAACACCGCATTCACTAGAGACGATTTTGTACCGCTTTGAAGCATGGAGCTCGTGGCTGAGTGGTAGCGCCTCCGTCTCACACTCCGGAGACCCTGGTTCGATTCCCACCCAGCCCATCTTGCAAGTTGTTTTTTATTCATGAAGTCCCTGCTGGGATTTATCGCTCACGGCCAACGCCGACGACGCCGAATACACCGGCTTTTCTGCGACACTAGCTCCTTAACGCTGTCGCGTTAAAACGTTTCACACTCACCTGGAGCGCCAAGCGCAATGCGCACCCGATGCACGTGGAGGCGCCAATTACGAGCTCCTTCACACTTTTAACGAGATTTCTCCGTGTAGACTCTTCCACGAAGGTCAGCGGAAACTTTGTGGAGGCTAGAGTGTCGAAGAGAACTACTCCGACTTCCAGCCCGTCCGGTATAACTGACTCGGCGAATCGGCTCATTGCTGCGTTGAGGTTCTCAATGCGGTTGTGCATCTGAGAAGAAGATAAAGAAAGGAGAAGAGCACAAAGTTAGGTCGTGCTGTGAATATGTACATGGGCGATTCATTAGCCGATTCCCCAGAGTGGGCAGCGCCATTTCACTAGGGAACAAGAACAAGAACATGGGCGAAGCAAGCAAGGGTGCTGTGGCGGATGCTAACGTGTCGGATCTAGCTCCTCTTGGCTTGCATTCTGGGCCGGGCTGGTTAAGTATCGGGATGTTTTTCGATAGTTTGTTGATAACTGTGTTCAGTTCTTGTTTTATTTTAGGTTGAAGCAGCCTGTTTTCTTTCTTTCGGTACATTTGATACCACACCGATGTCCAGGAGTTCTCCTCGACTGGGGTGTTCCCCATGGACAGCCGATCTTCAAAATGATGAGCTGCCTCTTGACCTCTTTCTCCGCAGCGGACTAAGCAGTATTCCCGTCGCGCATGTGCCCTTGGGTGGGGACTCCATCAGAATAAACAACCCTAAAGCTATCCAAGAACAACTACATGCGGTGGCGCCTAACTACCAGAGCATCACTGATGTCCAGCAGTTTGGTCGAGGTGGCATAGTGTGCAGGTCATCAAACCGGGCATGTGTAGCGGACCTGCTGATTTGCTCCTCATTTGCATCCATCCCGGCGATTCCACCTGTTCCACCAAACCTCGCGTGCACAAGCGCATTGTGCGTGGCGTCGACCTGGAACTAAGTTCATCTGAGACATCAGAGAAGCTTTCTATGGTAGCTGTTTACCGCTGCAATCGCGTTGTGGGCGATGAAAGAGTCCCCAGTGAGTCAGCGATTGCGACTTTTGCCGGAACTGCTTGTCCACCGGAAATTAAAGCGTGGCCTTCTGTGTTCAGAGTGGATCCGCTGGCGTCACGTCCCCTACATTGCCGGTATCGCTGGCGATATGGCCGTAGTGCTGGCGGCTGTAAATCTGCTTTGCGATTATGCACATGTGGTGAGTCTCACTGTGAGGGTGACCGCGTGCCCCAAGATGAGAAGTGTTGCCTCTGTTGTGGACCACACCTTGCTGACTATTCAAACTGCCAAGCTAGAGTGCAAGAAATGCACGTGTTAAAAGTAGTTAACAATAGCAGGTGTTCTAGGAGAGAAGCTATTGCCACTATTAAGAATGGTGCTCACGGGTATGCTGGCGTAACAGCACGTCAGCCTTCTCCCACGGACGCGACTATTTCGCAGGCAATTGAGGCTGCAGTTGAAAACTCAATCGCAAACGCAATCGAGTGATTAATAGTCAGCATATCAGAATGCATGTCTCAAATGGTCAGTTACCAGACAGCTAATCTTCTGCAGATAACTCCAGTATTAACTCCTGACACTTTTACACTGCCACTTAATAAATAAGTTAAAGTTAGTAATAACGCTGGTGCGTCCCCCTCGGAAAATAGCCACGAGACCTTTGAGTCTTGGCCGAATCCTACGGCGTACGCTAGACAATTGCTCGTATCCACAGACGCTGAATCGGCGCACGGGCTCGGAGACGGAGACGGTCCCCAATGAACCTCTTCTTCTATGACCAGATTAGGAGATATGTCATCTCTCTCTCTCTCTCTCTCTCTCTCTCTCTCTCTCTCTCTCTCTTTCTCTCTCTCTCTCTCTCTCTCTCTCTCACACACACACACACACACAGCCACACACGTGCACGCTTCATGAACACTCCTGGAACACACATTACCCAACGGTATATGCTCTTGACCAGCAGGTTAGCACCGTATTTTGGCCCGAATTTCTTCGCAGGCAGACCCTATGGCTGCCAGTGCCGCAGGATGCGTTGATAGTTTGGGCAGCGCTCACAAGAGCCACTTCTTCCCGAGGTTGGAGTTTAACTGAAAAAGCGATGCTCTTAATTCTATCCTTTGTTGTCCCTATCTCTTGAATCCTCTAACCCCTCGGCTGAATGCTTATTGAGACAGGCTTGTCCCTGTGCCGTCTGCACGTGGGTATATTCTGCCCTGCACTGAGAGCCTTCATCAACTTCAACCATCAACTGAATAAAGTTTATCTCTCTCTCTCTCTCGCTTCGGAAAGAGAAATAGCCAGAAAGAAAAAGGGAAGAGAAGGACATAAACCTTCACCGCACTTACAGCCATGCTGCCCGAGATGTCCAACGCAAAAATGACCCTGCCCAACGTGCCCTCCCGTTTCTGCACTTCCGTGAACTTCACTTCCGCGACTTCTTCGAGGTCACCAGGGGTCAAGCTGCGCAAAGAAGGCCGCGCTGAGAATTGCACGAAGGCAAGAAGCAGACAAAAAAGAAAAAAAACACATCTCTACCCTCCCACTCCAAAGAAAAGCTAGGCCAGAACGTAGCACCGCTAATTCTAAAGGAGGTGATGATTGTGACATATCGGTAGCTGCGCGTGGGTGAGTCACCGACGACCTTGCACAATTACCGTTCATCAAAGTGACTCCTCCATACATACCATCTCTTACGAACTCGCGATTTCTTGCATTCTGGTGACGCACTCATGTAAGCTCAACACACTGCTCAAATGTTCTATTACATACCTCCAGAGTGGAATAAGTCCCCCTGTAATGCTATATTAATTTAGCACTACAGACGCTAAAAAAATGCGCCGCAAAAAAAAATTGTTTCTTGCGCGTTTCAGCAAGAAAAGGTGAAAGGTTCTCCACACTATCGTGGCTGAAAAATGGCGGCATCGGCCTTGGCCGTTGGCGCTTAGCTATCATTGCTCAATATGCGTCTTCTCCGGATAGGCGCGCAATAACCCTACTAACTCTCATATAACAGCTGCTACTTCATTCAGAGCACGAGCTACTTGCAGCTGAGCAGAACGCCACGCCTTTTGGCAGCAAAATTGAACAACGGAATGAAGAATGCATACGCGTATTTTCCTCAAGAGCGAGGGCGTAATTTTGATGTCGCAGTTTTCTGAAGGCGCGGTTACGCAGACAGAGGGACTGGAACACGAAAGCAAAACGTAACGTGATGATCTAACCCTTCCGTATGCGTAGTTGTGCTTCGTAAAACTTATGCCTCTCGCCAGCTAGTTTAAATCGCCATGCATCTGATGTCACATCTACGTGATTTACCGCTGCAACTGTCATATAAGCTACGAGCAATGAGGACTTCCTTCTTTACTCACAGCTGACGCGGAGAGTACAAAAAAAATCCTGCTTCGAGCAAGCAGAATGGAAGGCGTCCCACTTACTCTTTGAAGTCTTCGTTGGCACTTATCACTTCCCAGGTGGATTTGCGGTCGCACAGGTGGTTGTGCTTGGTGGGCGCGAACCCATTGTGAGTGTTGTTGGCGCTGTCGCAGAAGTCCGTCACCTGCGGCATCAGCGGTGTGAAACGGTCAGTCATCCAGATAACATGACTGGCAAACACAACCTATATCTGGGTGATAAACCAAAGCGCATCACGGAATTAGGGCCGAGATGATGAATCGATTACATTTCAATGTTAATGAAGGGGGGGATTCATTTCAAATGGACTGAAGGCAATGTTGTCTTATAATGCACAAGGGTTAGTCGCGCGAGAATCTGGCCCGTCCGGGTACCGGAGCACTTACGCCTTTGACGTACGGCATGAACATGATGGACGACGTCACTGGATTCTGGCTGTGCTGCTCGAAGCGCGTCTTGCACTTGGAGGACACGCGGCAGCCCTTGTAGATGCGGCACGGTTGTCCCGAGTCGGTGTACACCGAGAACTTGTGGTGCTCGGAGCATGCACTCGCACGAACCTAGCGATGGCAGCATCGAAAGCACAATTAGCGTGGGTCACTCTGCCCCATTCGAGGCAACGTCGCGCTCAGCCAGGCAAGTTGGTGCAGGGCTTCGAAGACAAATCAAAGTATGATTCCCAAATACAAAAACAAATGTCTGTCAAAAGCCTGAGCTTTCACGATGGCGAAGAGAAAGAAAAGTGATTGTTTGGTCACAACAGAATTATTTTTGGGGTAACAGTAAGACGTCGCGCATACCACAGAAATTATCGGCGCTCTGTTGCGACGTCACTTTCTTGTGACGACCGGACGCTGGGCAGTGCGACAGCGTTTACTGGTGACGCGAGAGAAATTTCTTACGTGACGTCAGTTATACGCGTCCAAAATATCTACGAATAGGTGGTACGACAGAACGGGCCGTACGGCTTCGTTACGTGGAGGCAACGCTAGGGCTGGTGGGACTAAACCCCGGACGGCATAGGCATTGGTGCTTTCATCAGACTCGGTGTTATCAATTAAGGTTTACAAACAAGCGAACGTCAGGAAATTCCCCATCGTACATTTCGACCGCGTTAGCATCAAACTAAGAAAGGATGCAAATATGAAGGAGTTCACGTAACCTAAAGCGCTGATATCCCTGAGATTGGCTTGCTGTGCACAAGAACGAGGCAACGAAAAAAATGAGACGCAGTCAGAACTTAGAAGCAGAGCGCGGTTTCAGTTCGTTCACTGAGGTAAATTGCAATGCGACCGAAGACGGAGAACGAAAAAAGGACAGCTGCTGTCCTGAGCAGTTCTTTGTTCTTCGACTGTCGCCCATTTATCGCAGTGGTTACACGCTGTGTTTCATAGTGCATGAGTATACGAAATAAAACTAAGATATGTGTTGACGCTAATATACTTACGTTTGTTTTGTTTTGTGATTAAATAATAAGTACCACTCTGCTGCATCTGTATCCCAAATACTCTGAGCCGTATTCGTGCACTGTCTTAAATCTCAACATTTCAAGAGGGTGAAGTTGCTGCGAGCCTTTGTTGCGCTCTGTACTGCCTCACCCGCGTTTTTGCCTTGTTAAAAAAAAAACGTTATAGGACAAAGTAAACAAAGCGTATCAGTGCCGAAGTTGCTTCGTTATAGTAGCTAGAACCATAACCTAGATATGGATCAACCAATCACGTGCTTAGACGGTCGTCTCACCATGCCAGACTCGCAGTAGAGGCTCGGGTACCGGAAGCTCTCGGGGTCGCCGTACTCGTCGAACACTCCGTACCGGAAGTGAGCCCATTCGTGCACCAAGAGGTATGCTGCGAACGCCAAATCCATTGGAAACGAAGCATTCTTTTTATGAATACTCTGCGCAGTGATATCACATCAGGTAAAATTGTTTAGATCTTAGTGGTCAACTTAGCCAGATTTTAGTTTAGGGCGGCACATACAAGTTCAAATAACACACGGTACAGGAACAATAAGCTTAGGCCTAACAGGATCCTGCCAACACTTGCCACTGACCGAAGGGTGCCTCGCCTAAGCTAATACGCACGAGTACCGTCCCCAGGCAATCTGCTCCCGCCAGTTCGCGTGCTGGAACATTACATTGGCCCTTTCGAAGCCATTTCGATGAGTGGCACGACAAAAAGAGTTTTCGAGGTTGCCCGCTCGAGCAAAACGACCCTCCTCGCCGAACACTGCCCTGACCATCTCCGGTTAACGATTCTCAATCCTCAACATATATACTGCAGACCAAGACATGAGTTTTGGTCTGCGGTCTCTCTCTCTCTCTCTCTTGAAACCATCCTTCCTCTTGCACTGCATCGTTTTTGCACTGTCCTATCTCGTCTACTAGTTCGTTTTTCTCTCTTTTTTTTCACATTGTCACATTGTCGCCTACATTGTTGGTGGACAATATAGGCGACAATCAATCTGCCCATTCCTCTGTTCGCGTTCTACACCAATTAATCAGCACGAGCCGCTACAGGCCTCACCCGGACTGCCGTAAGCCTCGGCGATGGAGCCGTTCATCTCTCCCAGGAAGCGCGGCGTCAGGTGGACGTACTCTCCGCGCTCACCGCACCCTCGGGGCTGCAGCGTGTACGGAGTGTCACCGTACTGCGGGTTCTCCGCGGCCACCCTCACGTCGGCCACCGGGAACAGGCTGGCCGCGGTGCTCTTCGCTTGCGGCCTAGCGGGCCACGTGTCCGGGATGGCGATGGTCACGCTGCCGAAGTGCACCAGACCGCGGGTGGCCCGGTGGAGGAACGTCGAGGCAGAGCGGAACAGGGCCTTCGAGAGAGCAGTAAAAGGCGTAGTCGCCATGGGCGTCGAGAAAACTAGAACTGACAGACTGAATCACCATTCCACCGACAGACCGACTCATTGATTGATTGATTGATTGAGTGAGTGAGTGAGTGAGTGAGTGAGTGAGTGAGTGAGTGAGTGAGTGAGTGAGTGAGTGAGTGAGTGAGTGAGTGAGTGAGTGAGTGAGTGAGTGAGTGAGTGAGTGAGTGAGTGAGTGAGTGAGTGAGTGAGTGAGTGAGTGAGTGAGTGAGTGAGTGAGTGAGTGAGTGAGTGAGTGAGTGAGTGAGTGAGTGAGTGAGTGAGTGAGTGAGTGAGTGAGTGAGTGAGTGAGTGAGTGAGTGAGTGAGTGAGTGAGTGAGTGAGTGAGTGAGTGAGTGAGTGAGTGATCGATCGCCGTGACCCGCCGTGGTTGCTCAGTGGCTATGGTGTTGGGCTGCTGAGCACGAGGTCGCGGGATCGTATCCCGGCCACGGCGGCCGCATTTCGATGGGGGCGAAATGCGAAAACACCCGTGTACTTAGATTTAGGTGCACGTTGAAGAACCCCAGCTGGTCGAAATTTCCGGAGTCCTCCACTACGGCGTGCCTCATAATCACAAAGTGGTTTTGGCACGTAAAACCCCATAATTTTTTTTTTCGATCGTCGTCATAATATACTGTAGTAATAGTAATAAACGACCCGAAAGAGCGAGGGGTTACAAAATGACATACCCACCGCTTTTCACTGCCGACCCGTCCATTTTTGGATGGCGGACTCCACATCAGTGCTTTATGCCTCTGAAGCGGCGATTGGGTGGATGTTTAGAACGAATGGCTATCCGTGAGAAAATATTCGTTCCTTTTCTCTTTCTTTCTTTTTTTTTCTTCTTTTAGTCGTTAGAACGTCTTATATATGCACTGGAGATGTCTTTGTCACATTCAAAAAAATAAAATTCAACCAGGCAACCTGCTTAACCTGGTCCTGCTATAAGTGGAATGCGAGCATTCTGTCGAGAAGCTCACCTCGCAGTTTGAAATTTTCGGCACAAGCTAATATGGTTACACAGTGGCGTCATCACCCGCGAACGGTGGAGGCCAATGAGAACGGCCCCTTCAGTGAGGTGCGCGTGTGAAACTGGTGTCATGCGGACCCGCCCGACCACTTGATGCGTACTCATATCATGGTCTCAACCGCACCGCTATAGTTTCGCACTTTGCATGGCTTTGTATTTCGCCATATGTGCTCACCGTGTAACCAGGTGGTTTCGTCGAGGGGAAGCCCGTCAAGGAACTGCACCGAATAAGGGCAGGATCTGCGCATACCCCAGCGTGGATATTCGAGACCAGTTCTCCGTGGTGTACTTCGTGCAGTTACACAGGAGACGTCGAACCCTTTCTGCGGTCACGTCCAAGCTCTACTGTGGCGAAAGGGTCACTCTGTCTGAGAACCTAAAGAGAAGGCCTCTCACGTATGCGCGTATCTTCAACCCCTTGTGTTTGTTGAAGGATCTGCTATGGCATGCGAGGAGGCGTCGCGCCTTCTTATCGCATTTTCTAAGAGACACTGAACTGCTCGACAGATGCTGAATTCCCCAGTGACGACGAACACCACCGGTAAATTTGCGTAGACGCTTTGACCGATTAGGCTGGTTCATTGCCCTAACGTCACGGAGGCGGACAACTCTTTCCAGTACCGGCGTCTCTCCGGAAACATGTCTTTTTTTTAGTGCCGAGGTACCGAGCTCATCTGCAATGCCACTTTGAGGGGACCCAAAGGTGTCTGTCTGTCTGTCCGTCCGTCTGTCTGTCCGTCTGTCCGTCTGTCTGTCCATCTGTCTGTCTGTCTGTCTGTCTGTCTGTCTGTCTGTCTGTCTGTCTGTCTGTCTGTCTGTCTGTCTGTCTGTCTGTCTGTCTGTCTGTCTGTCTGTCTGTCTGTCTGTCTGTCTGTCTGTCTGTCTGTCTGTCTGTCTGTCTGTCTGTCTGTCTGTCTGTCTGTCTGTCTGTCTGTCTGTCTGTCTGTCTGTCTGTCTGTCTGTCTGTCTGTCTGTCTGTCTGTCTGTCTGTCTGTCTGTCTGTCTGTCTGTCTGTCTGTCTGTCTGTCTGTCTGTCTGTCTGTCTGTCTGTCTGTCTGTCTGTCTGTCTGTCTGTCTGTCTGTCTGTCTGTCTGTCTGTCTGTCTGTCTGTCTGTCTGTCTGTCTGTCTGTCTGTCTGTCTGTCTGTCTGTCTGTCTGTCTGTCTGTCTGTCTGTCTGTCTGTCTGTCTGTCTGTCTGTCTGTCTGTCTGTCTGTCTGTCTGTCTGTCTGTCTGTCTGTCTGTCTGTCTGTCTGTCTGTCTGTCTGTCTGTCTGTCTGTCTGTCTGTCTGTCTGTCTGTCTGTCTGTCTGTCTGTCCGTCCGTCCGTCCGTCCGTCCGTCCGTCCGTCCGTCCGTCCGTCCGTCCGTCCGTCCGTCCGTCCGTCCGTCCGTCCGTCCGTCCGTCCGTCCGTCCGTCCGTCCGTCCGTCCGTCCGTCCGTCCGTCCGTCCGTCCGTCCGTCCGTCCGTCCGTCCGTCCGTCTGTCCGTCTGTCTGTATGTTGAGGTCTGGGCTTGTGCTGAACTACGAGTCACCGATTGAGGACGAAGCAGTATGCATACCTTGATGTTGTCGATGATTCGCTCGTCTGGCTCCACGGACGGGTGGATGGCGATCACGATGTCTTCGTAGGCACCCGTCGATTTGTCGATGCGGAGACCGTGACTGTGCGAGTACCACAGACACAGCACGGCGAGTAGCGTGGCGGCCCGCATTCTGTGAGGACCAAGTACATTTTGTAGATACAGTAAATAATTCTGTGGTTTTACGTGCCGACACCAGGATATGTGATTACGAGGCACGTCGTGGTGGGGGACTCCGGATTAAGTTTGACCACCTGAGGATCTTTGCGTGCACACAATGAACGGCACACGGACGTTGTTTTTTTGTGTGTGTTATTGTTGTTGTAGTTGGTTTTTTTCTGTTTTGCTTTTTTTTGCATTTAGCCGCCATCGAAATGGGGCCTCGCTGCAGCCGGGATTCGATACCGCGACGTCGTGCTTAGTGTTCTATAATTGTAGCTTGCACTGTCTCATCATCATTATTAACTACTTCTAATATTTGTTCCCTATTCTCTTGATGTTAAACTGACAGTTCTTAGAAAAAAAATTTATACGCTTGTTTGTTCCCAAATATTTCACGTTTTTGCTTTGTCTATGATGTGCCCCGCTTGTTGTTCATGTTATTCTGCTTTGTTTAGTGCTCTATTGTATACCTTATCTACCTTTTGTATTTTGTTGAATATCGTGGCTTTTTCCTTCATTGTGTAGCTCGTACGTGTATTTATGTACGGAAAAGAAATTGTTCATGCCCGTCTGCTAGGCTCTCGGCTGAGAGCGGCAGCATTGTAAAATAAATAAATAAAATTATCGTCATTTATTGACCCTTATAAAGGACCCTGTTGGGGTATTGCATAAGCGAGGAGCATACATAAGAAAAAGGAATGTTGAAAGAGTCGTGACTGAAGTAAAAAACAATAACAATAACATTTAGAAGGGTACAGAAGGTGAAAGGCAATGACACTCAAACACTCAAAGTAAAAGCCTATTCGCTCAAAAAAAAGGTGTGAAACAGCAAAAAATAAGTCAAAATATGTTAATACGTTAATTCGTTTTTTAGAGCGCAGCTCTTTGGCGTCCGTTCCTGGGTTTCGCGTCGTCGTCGGCGTTGTCGTCGGCCTCGTAACCAGCTCCGCCCCCCTTTCATCCCCCCAGCGCTAGCAGCGACCGACTGATACCGCTGGATGCCGCTGACGCCGCTAGAGAGTCAAGATAACGTGACTGCGTAGAACACCGTCGCCGCCATGCAGAAAGAGGAGGAAAGGGTCCCCCCCCCCTGTTCTTGTGTGGCGGATAGGGTGCTCTTCAGTTGCCGACGCGCCGGTTATTTCACGTAGGCCCCGGCACGTCGACGAATACGTGACCACCTTCCCACGGCTAGACCTGGTTCTTAGCGCTGCGGAAGCGAGGGTATCATATTGTTTGTGTCGGCATCGGCGGCGTTGTCCCTGAAACCAACTCCGCAGCTGGGGTTGACTCACTATCGGCGTCAGCGGCATCAGTCAGTCGCTGCTATCTCTTCCCTCCTCCCTTTATCGTGTTGTCCGCTTGCTGCGCGCGCTTCTGCCCCCATCGTTTGCCGCTGGGTGTACACGCCGCCCCCCTCCCCCCTCTTCCTGCGAGTCTCCGGTTGTCAAAGCGCCGGCTCGAACTTAATTCCTTTCTTCGCTCCTCCTCCAATGCAACCCCTGTGCGGTGGCAATCAGAGAGCCAGATCGGTGGCGGCGGATCTGTATAGAACTGTTAGTGGAGTCTTTGTTAAAGGAATACGTGTGAAAAATAAAAAAAAATTCTGTGACAGAGCATACATGTGTTGCTCGATTTCTTTGCCTCAATCTATCGAAAAGGTGAAACAGCTTATTTGCTGCGCTCAAATTTCGCATTAGGAAGTAACGTAATCGTCGGTAATTTTTTATCTTTCTTTTCGTTGAACAGCTTGGCTAGTGTTAGCTGGCCGCACATGTTAGAGGGTTCGAGCGAGTGCAACCGATGGCCAGTAAAGACAAGTGTGTGTCGCTTCTGTAAAATCAAATAATAATGCGCTAGCTGGCTTAGGTGCCGGGCTATGACCGCCTTCGCTGCAGATATAAAAAAACAACATCGCGATTCCGTGGTTGTCGGGCCATTGCGGTATCTCCGGCGACGGCCTCACCGACGAAGCTCCTAGAAAATACACGAATGAACAAACCTCGCAAAGAGAAGGACGTAATCGGCACATCATACGCGTACTAATTATCGAGCTGATATATGGAAGACATGAACCATAGTTGAGAAGAAGGAAGACGGCTCGACGAGCACTTGTTCGGAAATTTATAGACGAAACTTTAGAAGGCAAGATGGATGCACGCAGTGAGGAAGAAACATTGGTTTGTTGCATTCTAGTCGACATGGAGAGAAATGAAGAAGTGGAGTTGCGCAGACGTACAGTTTGGTGCATTGAACAGACAACAGTTCAATGATTCAATGACAACAGTTCAACAGTTCAACAGGCAACAGACGACAGTTTTATTAGAGCAACGTAACGTTTGCCAAAGACAGAGGGAAGTAGTACTACAGTCGAGGACGGCAGAACATTAGGTGCGTGATGAAATTTCAATGCTTGCAGGCATAACGAGATGTGAATTTGCTCACGCGAGATCGGGGAGTTTGAGGATCGCTGGGAGGGGGAGCTTTCACCTCGCTGTGCCCACAGAATAAGCTGACGATGGCTATGCAACGTACAGACGAATTGCATGAGTGATATGTCACCATGCGGATTGATTACATGACTCTAATTAAACGGTATCGTTGACTATCGACACCAAACAACGCTGAATACTGGACGCAGAACGAGAAAACGGGGGAGGCTGCTCTGACTACCAACTGTTGGTGGTCAGCGTAGCGTCCTGTGTCTTCATGTTCTGTGACTCATCTTTAGAGATATTTTCTCCCTAAACGCGTACAAGCTAGGTCACCTATAGTAGTGTTATTATCGCTTGATATGTATAGCATAACGAACGTAATTGTGCAACATATAGCTCTTAATTTTTCTTGTTGTCCTTAATGGAAGAATGCTAAACAATCTGTGACCACCCTGTGTGGTTATCCTGAGCACCTATATCTGCCTGATATGTGCTAAAATTTTGCTGACTTTAGTCTAAGCCACCTCGACGCTCTGCCGTAGGTCGTTAAAGACAGCTTTATGATAGGCATTGCCTTCCCGTCATCTGGCGAATTTGCATCGCCGTTGAAAGCGGCATTCAACAGTCCAAATCGCACGTCACCTCTAGTCCACGTAGGCGCACTTTGCTTTCAACAGCCGCACTATACCCTCCTTATTACGCGGAATCGCTGACAAGCTGATGTCCCTTGATCTTCCAAACATAGAGTTTCTCACTATAACACCTAGAGGGTAATCTGGCGCCACCGTCTATGGGATTTTCTTAAGGGGGCACCGTGCCGTCATGGGAATGACGGTATAAGTGTCTGCGAGGCTCGTGTTGGCTGGTGTTGTAAGAGGCTTCGTCTAAAACGTGGATATGGCTACGCAAATAACGCGTTCTCGAAGTAAAATCCTCATAAAATGTTTCCATTCACACATATTACATCTTTACTCACCCACGATGCATGACCAAGTGAAGAAAAGCAAGAACAGACGACCAACTGTTTCAAATTGAGCGCGAAGCTTGTCGTCTGTCCTCCAACTTTAGCGGCCCGCTGATACTTTTTTACGTAACATGTAGTCGTACACACAATAACAAGTTCTTATAGTTAAACAAAACATGTTTTAGCGTAATAATAAAGCTAAAACAGCTTTTCACGTGCTGTTCTAGTAGAAAATGAATCATTGTGACAGATGGAATGGTACTTGCTAAGTGCGTCTTCAAGGTGTCCTGTCTCTACGAGAACGATGCCAATCCGAATCCACAATATACCGGCATTCCCATGCATACCACAGCGCAGCAGCGCCAGATTTCCCTCTAGGTAATGTAGTGAGAAACTATATGCTTCCAAAAGACTCGACCGCTAGAGCACGTGTGCACCAGGTATCTTTCACCACAAGGCACGCTCACCTTGGTTCCTCTATGTTGGTTCTTGTGAGCAGCTGTCATGCAGCCTCTGAGCACGTCTACGGCTTCAGCGATGCTCTCCACGAGCACAAATGACGCGCGCCGAAGCCTACAACATCCACGCCCGACTGGCCGCCGCGACGACTGACGTAGCATATATTCGGGCCCTATCAAAACACGGCCACCTTACTGAAGCCTTGCGAAATAACCCGCTTTTTTTTTCCGCTCCGCTAGACAGCGGCAGCATAAGCGTCTGGAGAGCTCACAGAATGAACGACAGATAAGATAAGCGAGAGCGATGCGTAGGTGGTTGCTCCGTGGGAATGGCTTTATGCGAGCTACGCTTATCGGCCAGTAGAACCGAGAACCTGGCGAATAATAAAAATACTGCCCGAATCCTTATCGTTACGCCACCTTTTGTGAAGTACTAGCGCGTCACAGATGAGTTGGCCTGCCGCGTATCATAGCTCGCTCGGACTGCGACAGATTTCAACAGGCAGCCGTCAACGGTTAGCAGTGCGAGTAATGCCGGCAACTCGCCACTTTGTGATTCTTTGTTTTCGATAGAGGCGCGGAAGCGCCTTTCAACACTGGGCACGCCGTGGTAGTAGAAGAGGGGAGGGAAACGATGGTGGTGCAGAAGATTGGAGGAGCGGTCGCCCTCCTCCGTCCCCCCACAACCCCCTCCCCCCCTTATTTAAAGCGACCGCTGCGTCACACGCTACGCATCTAGGAGTCCCGGCTCTGCCCTGAAGAGAGAGAGAGAGAGAGAGGAAAGGCAGGGAGGTCAACCAGATATCGGTCTCCGGTTTGCTACCCTAGACTGGGGATGGGAGATAGGGGTTATAAAGAGGACAGAGAGGAAAACGTAAAAAAAAAAACGCGCACGCACACTCTAAAAATTTTAACACCCTTAAGGGTGTAAATGACTTGTCCCATGGGTGACACCCTTTTTGGGTGTATTGCTACACCTCAAGCAAAGGGTGCAAATTAACACCCTATAAGAGAAGGGGTGTTAATATGACGTCACCTCGCCTATGGGTGTAAAGCTAACAACACCCTTTCTATATGGGGTGTAACAGAGACACCACCCTTTCAATATGGGTGTAGCATGGACAACACGCTTCCAAAAGGGTATTATCCCTGCAAGTATTTTAGCGTTCACTACAGCCATGTAGTTAATGGGCAGACTAGCTGTTGTGAATGCTGCCTAGCCTTAGCTACGGTACTACCTTGTTCAGTATGAGCCAGAATCTGTGAGGCGTCGTCATATTGCGCTTCTGGTCCGTCATGTGGTAGCATAACGTGCGACCCTTTCAGGCAAACAATTGAAGGTTTCACCATTGCAGCAAGGCACACAGGCCATGCTTTTCGTAATCTTCCTCTGCAGTGATAGTACACTGCCGGTCGGATGCAGAGCGCAATAACAATGCGCGCTGCACTAAGGACACAGGATCTCCCGCACCTTGGTGCACCAGTACTTATAACCCCGTGGAAACAGCACACAGCCAAAAGCATAGTTACATGCATTTCAGAAATAATTAAAAACCTCCACTTTTCTTGGTCAAACATTTTCGCAACACCAGCTCGACCAGGAGGGAAAGACACCACAGCTCGTTGTTGTAGCTCATATTGAATGCAATAGAGCACAAGCAATGCATGGATTGGCGACGGTAACAAGTACAGTACTACAGAAGCATATGTTTGCCTGTCAAACAGTTTTTTGCCGTTTTAAGCACACATTTTGCACCTCTATTCATCAAAGTTGTCATTTATCGCCACGGGATGCTTCTACTACTACTTTGACACATGACTTAAAGGTAGCACTCAAAGCCAAAGAACAAAGTGCTTCCACGTCGAATCATGTTTCAGCATTTACGAACAAAACAGCATGTGTAGCTGTCCTTGCTGTTCAATATATAAGCATGCACTATTTCCTGAAATATATGTATGCTCCATTTACTGAAAGATACCTGCTTATACCCAATAACTTAGTTTATTTTTCACCATGTGCTTGCATTGAATATTGCAAAGGCATTGTAAGTTAAGCTACCAGAACAACAATCAGCTAGTCTAAGGTTACGTAATTGAACAACATTATTGTAAAATTTGTGACGAAATGTCAGAAGTATTTATTTCATTCAAGAGAAATGGTTACATAATAATGTTTGCACATTTTAAAAGTAAAAAGGAAGATGAGTAAAACCATACCAATACAAAGACATAAGCACCGAATAATGGCACAGGCTTGCTCAATTAAATTTTAAGCAGAACAGTTTTTTTAAATAACCTGACTACTAAATATCACGTTTTCATTCGAAAAGCACTGCATCTTATTATAAAGCACAAAAATAACCGGTCACATAAGTAAGAACAAGTCTGAGTGTGTCTTTAACACAAGGATAAAAAGTTGGGCGAGTTGGTACAGTAACATGATCTTGGATTGTAGCGCGAAGTGGCATGGACACAGACTAGAAGCAGACAGGATGAGCGCTAACTCTCAACTAAATTTTTGCAAGCTAGTCTCTTATCAAGTATACCTGTAGGCATTGCGACCATTGTGCTCCCAAGATGCATGAGGCATTAGTCATTGCAGAGTTGTAAGGACATGACAATCCTAGGATGATTATGTTCTTGAGGCTTTTTTTCCCCACTTTCCATCTTTTGAAACGTGTATACTTTAGTCATGAATACAAAAATGCTACAACTGGCATGTGATAAGTTTTGCATCTTATTTCCTAGCAGCTCATTGAACCAAGCCACGATGACAAATTTAAATGCTGTTACCTCATCAGACATTCAAATTTCTTAAACACAAACAAAACCAGATAGGCATTAGAGTGAGCATCACTTAAATACATTACACTGGTTTAAAGTTATTGCGCCACTTTGTGCCAGGTAAAAACGTTAGAAACATCAAAAATGTTAAGATTCTACGGCCAACCGCGAAAACTAAATAAAAAAAATCATTAAGCTTTCTTAAACGGGTACAGGAGCTTTACAACTAGCCGTCTTGGTGATGGACACGCAGATAGATGGGCAGCCATTCCACTGAGACGAGAATGTTGAGCGCTTCGCATGGAAGACTGTGAGACACTGCAGAGTAGTTCTTGGTCCACATGAAGGAGGTTGCTTGCATACACGTCTGGGCCACCATACTGAATGCATGGTGTTACCGGAGCTTTTTCCCCCTGCATTGTGGTAAAAAAGCATGGTTAAGTTTATACGATATTTAATATGCAAAAAAAAGAGGCGAGACATGCAGACAGGACACGAGAGTAGAGAAGTGAACACGAGCGCGAAAAACATGAAAAATTTCATTAAATCGTTTTATTAGATAAAATTTTTATACTGTGTGTCATTCATTATGAGGGTTCATAACCGCAACACATTTAATATATAAGCAGGTAGAATTATCAGCTTGGTCAGTTTGTACAAGCTCGTTTGAGGCAAGAAATCGAGTTTCACAAACACAACCTCAACATTCTTGATTGAAAAAGGAACACTTCACATGACATGCAGTCCTGTGAGTGGAAATTGCACAGTTCAAGAAAAACAAATTAAAACTCACAGACCGATCCTGAAAAAGGAATAAGCACCTGCTACTGCAAAAAGCGAATTAATTGATAGGTTTTAGTAGCACAAGGGCATCTTTGGCCAATTAGCGCCAAGCCTATACTGCAAAAAATAAACTTAGTGCATCTTTACAAAGCAAATATATAAAGATGACTAATGCCTCTCTGCACTACAGTTGCTTTGCTCTAGCGTGAAGTCATTTTAATGCATGCACACGTACATACACATGCTACACCCAAGTGTAACAGCTGCAGAATTAAAATTGGGCATCAACAAAGTCGCAACATTTAACCATTGATCCCAAGCTGTACTAGTGACTGGAGGTAGTACCAATATCGCCAATGACGAGTTGCACTCTTTCTGCCCGATGTTATGCTGCTCGTATTGTCAAAGATGAGTTACAGTCGGCATTGAGGGAAAGCTGCCCTCAAGAGCAGCTCTTATTTTTGTGTTATTTCTAACCAGAGACCAATGAAGTAATATATTTTTAGAATGAGAATGACGCCGAAAAATTGAGTACGTAAAAAATTTGGTGCATTTTTCCGGAATTAACTTGGGGGTTAACAGCTAAAGCGGCAATCCAGACACTAGAACAAGTTTTGACATGTTTGTTACCAGTGAATGCTAGAAAATATGTTGGCATTCTGTAGTTTTGTCCAACAATGCAAAAGGGATTCTTAATAACTGATGAAATAAATGGAAAAGTATCATGAAGTATATTTCGTGAATGTAACGCAGAATCACTCAACTTCTGTTACTATATAATCTCCACTAGATTAACCTGCACTTTCTGAACTAGTTCAGGAGGTGCTGAATTTCACTCCTCATTCCACCAGTTCAACGTGGCAGCACCTGCACGTTGTGATTCGTTTTACTTAGTGCAGGCTTTGTACAGGGCGAGTTCACAGCATTCCCTGCACTTGGCCGAAAGGTAGTGCATGTTTACGCAGCAGGTGTGGTGCCGCTTCTGCACGAGTGAGGCGCAGAAATCAGAGTTTCATACAATAATTACTAGAGGGAACTCTGACGTTAGTGTCCACAGGAGATCAAACAAGAACGGCTGTAGCAGCATGGAAATTATGGGAAGTACATGGATTTGCCTAAACTTCATCTGTTTGGCTTCAAACGGCATGTGACTTTGTAAACTAGTCATTCTCAACAATATACTGTGTAATAAATAAATAAACATGAAAATCGTCCGACGACAGGATTCAGACACAGGAACTAGAACAGAAGTCTGATATTGAAACCATTAAGCCACGGAGGCATGTAACGACAAGCGAGTGCAACGCCCTGATGAATTTATCGCGGGCATACCAGTGCCTTAAGACGCTTGGCGCCCTTCGATTTGGCTACCTGGACAAGCTCAATCGTTGCAATTAATAGCAATTGTGCGTGTTGACGCCGTCTTCTGCACTTCGAAGAGTATAGACTGCGCTGAAATTTACGGCAATGAGATTTATATAGCGTATAATATACGAAGCCACAAGAACGTCTGAATTCACAAGCACGATTATCCGACAAATCCATGTGCTTCCCATCATTCCCATGGTGGTACGACTGCAGCGCCAGAGTTCCCTCTAGTAATTACTGTAAGAAACTCTATGGCAGAAATAACCGAAGTGCCTCGCATTTTGTTCTGGAGTAATAAACTAAGTTTTGCTGGTCCCATAAATCTTACTGGTCATTAATTCCAAGTTTTAGTGCAGTCACATGTCTAGTAACCAATTGTGGTATTTTGCATAAACATTGCAAAGCCAACTGTGGTGAATGTTCACCCTGGTAAATTGTTTATGATGGAGTAGCATAGGCTACTGAAGCAATCTCTGGAAGGCAAGTCAAGTAATTTTCTTATTAGCAGCCTCTAAACAGCATTCGAGCTTATGACACATGCACCTCAGATATGCAAATATTTCCTTGACTCAGCAAGAAGCGATGCTTCATGTTCCACGAGGCTACCTCTATCAAAGCAGTATTGGTGCTCTCTAAAAACAATGCCAATGCATATTATCCAAATATTTTTCAGGGGCAACAGTTATGCCTAAAATCATGCTAGATTAGTTTTTTTAAACACATGCTCAGACCATGTTAGAAGTGCTTCTTAAAATCCTCCTATTTATTAGACTAGTCATATATCTGTACACAAAGGCTACTAATTAGGTCCCATGCTATATCATCTTAACAAAAACTTCACTTAGTAATACACATGCTATGATAAGATTTGAGACCACATTGAGATACTGAACAAGGTGAATTCATTATTTTTAAAATGAAGCTCCTGTTCTTCCAAAGGAGAAGAAAGGATACTGAGGGTCAAAATTTTTCTGAATCACAGCTGGAAGATGCCAGGGAAGGCACGTGGAAACTTATTTGTAATTTTCTATTTAAATGTAGAAATGATAAAGGGAAATGAAAATGGTAAAAAAAAAACCAGGCATGGGGGGAGAACGAACCTACAGCCTTTGCATTAGGCATGCGATGCACTAACCACTGTGCCACCGAGGCAGCATTCAACCATCCACAATGGCCCCTAAGATTGTCGACGCTCGAACACGGCAGTAGTACCACAGTGGTTAGTATATCACATGTGTAATGTGAAGGTTATGGGTCCGTTCTCCACCCACAGGTGGATATCTTTTAATCCACTTTCACTTACCCAGAATTTATCATTTCTATACTTCATATAAAAAAACTTAACACATGTTCCTGTATGCTTTCCTTGGCCTCATTATCTGCTGGCTTCTTCCAGTTCTGTTACTTCCAACACTTATACATATTCTAATCTGGTAAGTAAACCGTTCTGCATGATGCTGGAATACAATATAAACATTATTGCATGGCAGTGTTATGTAGAATGCCTTACATTGCCCAGGCAAGGTGTATTTATGTCAATCTGAAAAAAAAAACCATTTCCACTCTAGGCAGAAATGCTGTGTACTGCTGTGTGCAACAGGGTTTAACGAAAACAACTTGTTCAGAAATAAAGCCACCAAACAACGAGGAAACATGAAAACTAGATGAAAATTTGTGCAGTTGCATGTTAAAAATTTAGCACAGCAACAGATAAAGACATAATGAAGGAAGCGCGAGGATGGTTTATTTTGGACACACGAGGCAATATACTTGAAAGATGCATATGAGCTTACACGTGGAGAAATATTGTTTATGTAGTAGCTAAACTACGAACAGGCCTAGAACACACTGATATAAGGTGTCGAGCATGTCAATCTTATCATGCCCTTAAGTCAAAGAAACATGGCTGTTTCTCATGATTCGCTACACATGGCTGGCTTACACAACTTAGCCACTTCTATATATGCCTTGTAATTACCAGGTGGTCTGTATAACACATGCAAGCTTTAAATATGTACAACTGCAACGTAGCTGGACAGCACCAAGGTAATGTCGTTTGCCATCGTTTTGAGGAAGTGAAACCAATTCTTGCATTTTTCGTAATTAGGTAATTAGTTAACAACGATTACTTAACTGCTCAAATATTATATTCAAAGCAAAAGTGTCAGTGCGAAAATTGTAGAGCACCCTGAAAAATTCCCAATCCAGCTTTCTACTGCTCAATAGGTGCAACAAATGTTTCTTTCAAGCTTGAAAGAAGCCAGTGAACACATGCAAGTGCCGTGCAACTAACCGCTCGTGCACCTGAACACCATTTGGCTCCTCCTTTCATGCTTGAAAAAAAACTTTTTGAAAAGAATATTTTAGAAATTGATTCATTATTGACTATGTTTTAGGCAAAATGCATGAAATAGTGTGACTGCCACCTCCATTTTCGGCGACATGAATTGACTCCATTTTCATGTCCAAATCCAGCTATACATGGTGTGTGTTTTGAGCTAGTTCTGTAATTTAGGCTGGTTTTGACTAATTGAAGCTTCGCACTTTAATAATGGAGTCAGGTTAAAAAGAAATCGGTACATAAACAGTCGCTGTCAGTACTCCATACTCCTTTAACTTAGTGCAAAGTGCTTGTGAGCCAAGAAGTTGGTAGTTCTAAGCAGTATTTCTCATTTTGACCTAGTGTTATAGCCCACTTACTATGATGCCATGCTGCTCAGTCATGCTGGTCCCAGCTTCAATCTAGGCCATGACAGCTGCCCTCCAATGAGGGTAAAATGCAATAACGCTTATGCACTTACATTCAGGTGTACATTAAAGAAGGCCAGGTTCCCAAAACTTCAGGCTGTGACTTTGGTATGTAAAAGCCCATAATTTAATTTTAATATCTAAAGGTGCTTTATTAGGAGCAGGGGCATCATTTTGAGCTTTTACTGCACTGCCATGGCACCAAGAAGCTCTAAGTAAATAAAACAATTTCATGGACAATGTACATATCTTGCAAACATTTACAAACACTTCTCTGCATGCACCTCTGTTGCTGTTATATTTAGATCCGTATGCCAAGGCGGGTTATGATGTTAGAACTTGTTTCAAACTTGTTTTTTTACCGCTTTAAAGTTGTTGGTTACCTTGCATCTCATTGTGTGTCGAACGCACATTTCAGTGCATCAATTTCTTCAGAAAGTGAACTCCTCTTTATTTATTTGTGCATGCAAAAAGGGTTCAGAAGAACTGCTTTCTGAAGGTCTGTATAAGAACAAAAAACAATTCTATGTAGGCTGCACAGAGAGAAAGGATTGGTTTGTAAATATGTTATTTAGTTCTTAAAAAAAGAGGCAGCTGTCAGTATTCTGTTCCAAAGTAAAAATTGGCCCTACCTGGCTCTGCTTCAGTTTCCGATGTTGATGGTCCATTCGGGGGCACTCAACTGATAGGCTGCACTTTGGCGATGTCGGGTGTGCTGTCACCAGGCCCAAGGTCGATCGACAGCCTCACCAAAAGTCGAGTCCAAACGCTATAAAAGAAATATCTCATCATTTTGCTATCAGTTTTGTCATCTTGCGTGTTTCACACACGGCCGTCGGTGGAATATTTCGTCACTTGGATACTGAAAGAAATTCAAGCATTTTCTGGCAGCCAAGCTGATGATGATGATGTGTGGTGTTTTATGGCGCAAGGGCCACGTTTGGCCAAAGAGGGCCATGACAAGTGGTAATGTTGACGATGTATTATGGAAGATGTAACTTGGCTGTAAACTGGCCTAAAAATTGTCGCTGTAAAGTGCGTAAAATCTACGTGCTATAAAATTATGGCGATGACTAATGACAAATAGTATGAACATTAAAATCCATCGTGGAAGAATGATGCAAAATAGAAAATATACAGGATGGTAAAATTACTTGGAGCACTGCTGCCTCGCCAGAGCCCTTGAAACACAAGGGCCTAGAGGCATGTGCTATACGAAAGAGCTATCACAGCAGCATCCTCTGAAGAGAGGACGGCAGCCAAGCTGAATACACAGTAAATGGAGAACATTAAAGAGCAAATGCAGTTGTCACATTAGATTGATCAAGTACAGCAGAAATGGAAAATAAATCAGTGATACTCTGTTGGCTTTGAATGCAAGAAACGTAAAAACAGGAACTTGCAGCCACGCCACATTGAATTTCCCGCGTTTGCTACACCTCACAAGTTTGGCATCGTCCGGTACTCGGGGATAGTAACCGCTTAAAATCAAGATGAACGAGCGTCGGCATAAATTAACAGGATACTTAACCAGGCAATATTGGCGCATAAAACAACTCACGTAGCGAAGCTACTGTCAATTACCCGATGACGCATCTGCGGGCGAATTCAAAAAGGAAAGAGTTTCACTTGTTTCACGCCTACTAAGCTAAGACAGAATTCGAGTTTCTTACTAAACTATACTGGATATTTACGCTCCGAATAAAACGCTGGAAATTTTGTTACGTCACATTGCATACGTATGAAAGTGGGGAAATTGCTTTTGTTGTATGCTGCCCAGACGGCATGCAGCAGCTACCTCTCATGCAACAAAAGCATGAAAGTGGTACTCGTGACACCGAAAACAAGCATATACAGCGCCAACGTTACGCCCCTTGGAGTTGGAACTAAGCACGATAAAGCCAGTTAGTTTTCTAGCTTTCATAACGCCATGAACACGACCAAACATCGAGCGAAACAACTCTCTGCTCTCGAAAATTATTACCGCTTCCATTTATATACTTATCGCTGCCACAAGCAAAAGTCAATGGGCTAGCTGTCCACAAGCCGCAGATTAGACTGACAGCAACATATTACGGTAACGTAAAACAATTTCCACGCTAACTTAGCAGCCGCGGTGTGCTCTAAATGCCAAAGTTCTCGTTTGCCGCTCGAAATTCACACCATGATGACGGGCACTGCATCTTTCACATGAAATATTGCACGCTTTGCGCCGGAGCTCAATAGGAGGGCGAAACGCATTTGCACGTACTACCTGAAATCCGCATGCCGGAAAGCCGTTGACGCTTCCGAGAACAGGGCGCACAGCCATACACCCGTACGGCGGCTTGACTTGGACGTGAGGCACTTCTACCAAACATTTCACATGCGACATGCTTCACACCGATTGCGCGAACACCAAAAAATGACGCAGGCCGCATTGCGACGCCGAGCAGACGTGCATCCACCGATGAGCTGCGTGCGCGGATTGCAGAGAACAAAGCCATACAAAACGTTAGGCGCGAAAAGATGGCGGCTCTCGTTGCGAAGACGAAGCGAACGAAGCAATGACGCGCGAATGAATGTTGCCAACTGTTGGTTCCGCGTTATGCCGGCGGTGGTGGCTTTAGTGGCGTGTGTTGCGGCTGTCTAACTTTTTATTTCTTTTTCCCAAACAGTATAATTAAGATCAGTTATTTGTTTGAATTTTTAACTGTGTCATTTGGCATTATCTTTGTCTTTTTATGCTATTAAGCGGCCAATTAGGGCCTCCCAGGTTCGCGCGCGCCAGCTGCGCGCGCAAATCTCAGAGGCCATAAGACAACTCGTTAGGAGATGCCGTTCTTGTCGTTAACGTTTCATCATCGTTTCTTCAACTGAGATAGGTAGTGTCCCTTTTCCCGGGGTTGGGAGGGAGCGATCAAGACGGCATCGCTCCGCGGGGCGCCGAGGAGTGGGTTGGTGTTGGTTCTTATCGCGAAATTCGCGAACCCTGCGATTTTTTTTATAACGTAAGCATTTCTATACTTCTCCAACAAGAAAAAACATCCGTCCGTCAGTCCGTACCACACGATACGTTTCAAAATAGAACCCGCAACAGCGAGTGAATTCACCTTCGTGCTAGCTCTCGCTTCAACGCGACCGAAGCGGCGAGAACACTGCGCTCACGAAGCTCTCAGCTCATGCCGCACTATGCGCTTTTCGCAGAACACTTTCAAGATAGGTGTACGCGCGTCTGTTTTCAAAGCGAAGTAAACGGTGCGAACACAGCGCGGGAAGGTTTCAGCAGTGGGCACACTCTGTCCACAATGCAGTTCGCTTTCAAGATACGGTTCGCGCGGCCGTGCCACAAGCAGCCGCCGCCGGAGAACGGTTGATAATGTTTCGGCGCGGATGAGGAGGGCTAAAGAGCGATAACAGCTCAAAACGAACGGAACGTCACCAGCGCGCCTGGCCCCGCCACCTGCAGTACTTTGCTTGCGCCGCCGACCAGAGCAGCTCGTGTCGCCGCAGCGCTGTCGCTTATACTTGTCGGCTCAAGTCTCATAACATTGATAACGACATGGACTGCGTGTAGATGAGGAAGAGTCACAATGCTTACGCACACTTAGACAAATCCGAGAGGAGTTCCGGTGTGATTTTTTTTTTTTACCGGAAATGTACAGTCAGCGGTGGGACCCAGAGTTGACAATGCCTGTAAGAGGGGTGCCAAGCTTTTTTTTTTTTTGTGAGAGTCTTGCCCAGCTCCCAAAGATCTGCTCAAGCTAAGACTTGCTGATGGCTGTATGGGTTTTTTTTTATTGTCGCATGCCCTCGAACCGCCACAGATCCTACAGTGTAATGGCATTAGAGCAGTATTCACGTGCAAAGGGAAATGCAGCCGGTAATTGGGCTGCCTAAGGTTTGCGGCCCGGCGGCAGCTGCCCTCCCGTCCCCTGTTTCCGTTGACAAGTTACAGGGAGGGGTCTAGAGCAATCTTACACCCTCTCCCGACAGTGGCGTAACCAGAAAATTTTTTCGTGTGAGGGGGGGGGTCCCAATTGGCCGTGGAGGGGGAAGGAGCGGGGCCATTGCCATAGCAGCAAAAATTTTACTGTTAGTGAGCGTTACAAGTGCCCGGCGTGCCCCACTTGGCTACGCCGCTACTAGCCCCCCTCCCTCCCCCCCGCGCAATCGACGCAAATCGAGCTATCAGAACGTGCATGACACGCATGCATGACATAACATGAATGACATGCCGCGAAGCTAGCATGGATGTCGTCACGTCATCATCATCATCAGCTTATTCTGACGTCCATCGCAGGACGAAAGCTTCTCCAGCGATCTCCAATACCCCTGTCTTGTGCTAACTGGTTCCACGTGTCTTCAAGTTTCCCAATTCCATCACGTCCACATTATTCTCTGCCGTCCTCGACTGTGCTTCCCTTCCCTTAGCACCCATTCTGCAACTCCAATAGACCAGCAGTTCTCTCCCTTACGCATTGCAATGTCTGCCCAGCACGACTTCTTCCTCATAATGTCAACCAGAATATCAGCTATCCCCGTTCGCTCTCTAATCCACATCGCTGTCTTCCAGTCTATTATCATCATGCCTAATAATTTTCATTGCATCACTCGTTGCGCGGTCCTCAACGTCTTCCAAAGCTTCTTTGGTAACTTCCAAGTTTCGGCCCCATACGTTACTAACGGTAGAAAGCAATGGTTAGCAGTAAGCTCCCTGGTCATGATTTAGTAATGCCTGCCGTAAGCTCTCCAGCTAATATTTTATTTTTGTTAATTTCCTTGATCAGAGGCCCCTGCGACTAATTAAGCTCAATAAACGTATTTCTGCGCAGGTTCTAGAGGCTGACTGCCGACCATGACATTCGTTCTCTCGCCACGCTGCGGAACATTACTTTTCTCTTCTGCATACTAACTCTCAGTCAGACTTACACTTTCTTCGACATGTTCCTCAAACGTTTGTTGCAAATAGTCTGCAGTGTTGCTGAGTATGCCAATGTCATCTACAAACCGTAAGTTGGTGAGCTATTTACCGTTAGCCCTCACTTCTAACCATTCCTAGTCTAACTGGTTGCACACCTTTAAGCATTGAGTGATAGCATTGTAAATATTTTGCTATTGATCATATGAAGCCTTTTGCAGATATCTGGCTATGCAAAGTCTGCGCGTTAGTGTCATCCGTTCGATATCAACATTCGTGGGAAACTTCGTTTTTGACCACTGTTCGGAGCCAGTGCGCTGCTGCCTAGGTGCCCCGATCTAATCATTCCAGCTACCTGATTCAAGCGCAGGTAGCGCGCGTTTCATGTACAGCCAATATCAACGCCTTAACTGGCAATGTTCATTTATCATATACTGTAAGCTTGTTCACTTACTCCCTTATAATTAGGGTGTAAATTAGAAAGACTGGGGGTGTTCCAAGGGTGTTTTCTTGTTGAACGCCCTTTTGCGCTGAAAAAGGGTGTTTCAAGGGTGTTTACAAGGGGTGAAAAGATGAATACACCCGCATTACACCCATAAGGGTGTGAAAATTTTAAGAGTGCACGTATGCACACAACACATAAGAGGGTCTGCCCTGAAGAATATGTATATGGTTAGAGTCCTCCGTTTCCGGTTGTGTATATATTTTTTTAATTGGGCGGTATAAATTGGGGGGGGGGGGTACCTTTAATGAGGAAAGCCAGGTAGCTATTGGGTTCCTTGCGTGTCCGAGCCAGAATGAAGCAGCCTGCTCCTCGCTTCCCCCTTCCTGTTAAATGTATACAGTTTCGTTTTTTTTTTTCTTCAAATAATGAAGCACGACGTCGGCGCTGGTTTCGCTTCCTAGCGCGTCATCCGCCGTTCGCATCTACTCGACCCGCTTAACTGCGATGTAACCCGCCGTGGTTGCTCAGTGGCTATGGTGTTAGGCTGCTGAGCACGACGTCGTGGTATCGAATCCCGGCCACGGCGGCCGCATTTCGATGGGGGCGAAATCTGAAAACACCCGTGTACTTAGATTTAGGTGCACGTTAAAGAACCCCAGGTGGTCGAAATTTCCCGAGTCCTCCACTACGGCGTGCCTCATAATCTGAAAGTGGTTTTGGCACGTAAAACCCCATAATTTAATTTTTTAACTGCGATGCGGTCGATGCGCCGTTCTCGTAGTCACGTGTACTAAACGCGGCTACTATGCGAGGGATCGGGACTGAGGGCGTTGGCGCGCTTCTTGGAGGGACCGGCTCGAGTCTCCACGTATCGCGACAAACAACTCGTGCGGTCGGCAAGCTTTGCTCAACTGTGCGAAAGCGTCATTGCAAAAGAGAGGCGCGACAGCGCGCACACGCCCCTCGTCCTTTTTTTTTTTTTTGGTTCGCGCGTCACAGGCAGTTGATAACGCTTTATCAAAGGCTATGGACAACTGACGCCGCTTCACGCCCTCGCCGCTGGCTGAGTCTCTCTTTCCCGAGAATGTACGTGAGGCATATTAACTTTGATGAAGCCGTCGAATTGCCCTGATTGCACTGATTGCACTGAACGCCGGAAATAGGTATAAAGACCTATTTTCGCGTTCGTTTTTGCAGCGCAAGTCGCGGTTGTACGGAGTACTGCCGAATGCCTTTTGTGGTTTCGTTGTTTTTCTTCTGTGTGCGCGCATGTTCTGCGTATCGCATGCACGTTTCAATTGTACCGCGCCTGCTTCGGCCACAGGAGCCTTGCGGTATTCTGAAATAAGTTAATAAACTAATTGTTTAACAATTAATTAGCAAGGAACCAAACAAAGCATACGTGGCAGTTTTGAAAACAATAAATGACATGACCCTTGCCCCCCTCCTTACACACATACAAACGCAATTACAAGTAAAACTCATTTACCTGATCTTTAAAGGTCCCTTAAACCACTTCGCTATTATAGCCTAAAAAAGAATTCTATGCTCCTCTCTGGGCTTTTCCGCTCCCTTCTTTGCGACGCCAAAAAAGGTCACGCGCGTGACGTCACCAGGGTAAACGCTGTCGATTGGTTCATATAACACCATGGAAACATCGGTTTTAAACCGACAGCTATAGCGAGCCCTTGCGGTGCAATAGCACGAGCTGTCTTCCTGGCCGTCTCGCTTGCGTGTCGTGCGCGATGAACTGTTTTCACCTCATGTATACAGCGCGTGAAGGAATAAACGTTTATTGGGTCCAGCAAAACGCGATAATAAAACGCGCACCCGGCGGCGTGTTCTTTCACTGCGCGCGCGGCGGGTAAACGTAGTGTATAGCCGAAAAGCGCGCGGAGTCCCGATAAGGGAAAGTTGACTGCGATTAGGGAAAAGCGCCGGCGGGACGTTCGGTTTGTGGCGTTGCGTCTTGTACATATCATCATCATCATCATCAGCCTGGTTACGCCCACTGCAGGGCAAAGGCCTCTCCCGCACTTCTCCAATTACCCCGGTCATGTACTAATTGTGGCCTTGTCGTCCCTGCAAACTTCTTAATCTCATCCGCCCACCTAACTTTCTGCCACCCCCTGCTACGCTTCCCTTCCCTTGGAATCCAGTCCGTAACCCTTAATGACCATCGGTTATATTCCCTCCTCATTACGTGTCCTGCCCATGCCCATTTCTTTTTCTTGATTTCAACTAAGATGCCATTACCTCGCGTTTGTTCCCTCACCCAATCTGCTCTATTTCTTATCCCTTAACGTTACACCCATCATCCGCTCTGAAGTATGTCATTAGCGCGTGAGTAGGACTTTCGCAAAACCCTCGTAAACATTGCGACGATTTCGCTTAGCCTGCATGATTATATACCGCATTTGTACACTGTAGACCCTTTAGCAGATGCAATGTGCAGAATTGCGACATCCGTTCGTGGTGCAGAGTTACGAATTTGTAAACTCCGTGCTTGAATTTCCTTTTAACTTTCCAATATTACGGATTATATCGTAAGGACTTCAATGCCCTAAATCAAAATTCTACTTGATACAGACACTAGAAACGGTATTTCCGTCTTAAACGCAACAAACTTCATTAAGCTCGGTTCAGTGGTTGTGCGCAAAAAAGCATTTCCTAACTTTGCGTGTATTTCAACAATGAAATCGATTGCGCTGCCAAGCACGAGGTCGCGGGATCGAATCCCGGCCGCGACGGCCGCATTTAAATGAGGCCGAAATGCAAAAAAAAGAAGAATAAAAGCACACGCGTGACGTTCACTGCATGGGCGCTGGTCAAAAAAAAAGAAACCAACCCGAGGTGGCCATAATTAATCGCGCAGTCTCCCACTAGGGATGTCTGCATAGTCGTGGAGATCGTGGTTCTGACATGTCACACCCCATAAAAATTTCAACCTTTCTGCAGTAAGGTAAATCGGAGTCGACCATGAGATAAATCCCGCCTTTTAACCACGAACCACGACACTGATATAATAGGCCGACGTGCCTATAAGCAATTGCAACATGGCCGCCCCCGGGCCGGCTTCGCACGGTCAAGAGCGAGCGATTGTCCTCCTGTTACTCCTCTGTCTGCCTGTCAGCCCAAGGCGTTTTCGAGTGCAGCGGTTTCACAGTGCAATGACCCTCGATATAAGTATTGCACATTGACGCGCGAGGGTGGATTAGCGAAGATTATTTATTTATTTTTTTTTTTAGCGCGCGAGCCGTGCTTCTTTCCCAACAATGTGACATCGTGTGGTGACACGCTGACTGCGGAACGCCTATATATATATATATATATATATATATATATATATATATATATATATATATATATATATATATATATATATATATATATATATATATATATATATATATATATATATATATATATATAAGCAATGCATTCATGTAGTCGCGCGAAGGTTTCCAAAGCTGTGCTACGATAACAGCAAAACAAAGCCCAACGTTGGTTTTCAAGGGCCCCTCGCACGAAGTCACCAACCTCACCTAATATTCATTTCAATAAAAAAAGAAAGGTTTGGTCATTGCAATCAGACAGGCACGGTGCTTAGATCGTACGCGATGATGGTCGTATCTGCAAACTATTACACCGTCGTAAGCCCACGAAAAACAGACGAAAATTTCTAACTTAAGCACCCACCAAAAAAAAAAACTTGGACCGCAGATATGCCACATACTTAATTATCTCATCGTGAACGTTTTATATGTGTGTTCTCATACTACAATACGAGAATATTGTATGCGTAGTAAAGAATGAGGAGCCGGAATCAAATTAATTCATTTAATTATGGGGTTTAACGTGCCAAAACCACTTTCTGATTATGAGGCACGCCGTAGTGGAGGACTCCGGAAATTTCGAGCACCTGGGGATCTTTAACGTGCACCTAAATCTAAGTACACGGGTGTTTTCGCATTTTGCCCCCATCGAAATGCAGCCGCCATGGCCGGGATTCGATCCCGCGACCTCGTGCTCAGCAGCCCAACACCATAGCCACTGAGCAACCACGGCGGGTGAGGAGCCGGAATCGACAGGAATGAGGAGCCATCGTGTCCTTGGTGTTCAGACAGTATTTGCAGGATGACTTGACAGTTTGAGAGAAAAAAAAATTGATTCTCGCGTGCATGTGTATGCAGAACCGGTAGTGTACTTTATTTATTTGTTTCACAACAACTGCAGGCCAGATTGGCCCAATCAACGTCCTAAGGCACGTCACTCACTTCGCCGTCGCACGAATTCAAGGCGCGCAACACGTCGAGCTCCTCAAGTTCTCGTTGAGTATACGGCAATTCTCACCCTCTCCTTTCATCGCTGCCGCAACGTGCAATCTAAATTTACTCTACATCGCAAACTCACGCGGGAAACCCCCATCACTCAGGACACGTCACTCAGGACACGTCACTCAGGACACGTCACTCAGGACACGTCACTTACCACGCAGGACATTCATAGCGCACTCCTTTTAATCAATAAATAAAACGCATTCAGGGCGCGACCGCGCTACGTCACGACGAAAGTGACGCCTCTGTTCTTGCTGCGATGATCCAATACCTTGACCGCCACCGCCGCCACCGCAGCCACGACGAACACCGCGGCCAGGACGCTCACGACGACGACCCACCAGGGCGTCCCTTTCACCGACGAAGCCTCCGACGACGGCGGAGGAGGTCGCTCGAACGTGACCGGAGCGACGTTGGACAACGACGAACGGAGTCCGGCGTCGTTCCACACCCTCGCCGCGAAGTAGAAGCCCCGGAGCGACTCGTTCTTAGCGACCGAGAGCAGGTCGTCGGGGACGGAGAAGCGCAGTCGCTGCCTGGAGCCGACGGGGCCCGAGGTAATGTTCCCGCCCTCGGACGTCTCGTCCCGGACCTCCGGCGCCGAATCGAAGTCCCCGAGGAGCGCGGTCAGGGACGTGCTTCCCTTAAGCTCGACTCTCGAAGCTGCGGGAAAGCGAGAAGAAACAATAAAAAATGGCAGAGGCTTAGCTTGGCTAAGCCTAGTGGATTGCGAAAGCAATCTTCTGTTCAGGTTGTAGAGTTCCACACTGCTCATCGAACGTGTCGATGCAGTCTCGTCGCCATTTAAAGCATCCATGAGGCTTGCTGTCGAACGATCAGGTGTCGCCAAAGTCGCGTAAGCACTGAGAGCGTGCACGATACTTGCAGATGCGCCCAGATCAAGAGATGTTGAACGCGTTCGCCTGGCTGCATAATGTGCACGCCGTTTAGCTAAACGTTGTTCCCGCTCTTCATCCGTTTCTTCCGCACGCCGCCACTTCTTAGCTGCAGCACATCGTTGCAGCTTCACCTTATGCACATCATCCGACATACCGTGGAGGAATCGCTGGGACGATCGCGACGAGCCGAGTTGGGGACCCGCTTTTCCACAGCTGGTATGACGTCACACATAGTTCACGCTAAATGTCAATGGTGGGTTCTCCGGGACGACGGCCAAGAGCGGAAACCTCGAGCAGTATTGCTTTCGCAATAAAAGAAGGAAACTTTTTAACCAGCGCGAAGGAAACGAGACGAAGGATGCGAGGAACACGAAGAAGAGACACGGACGAGACACGGTCGGCTTCTTCCTATTCCTAGTCCTTCCCCTCGTTTTCTTTGCCCTGGTATAAGTTTGCTTTAATATCATGAGCCAACTAACTCGCACCAGAAGTCCTGCTAGGAAAAAGGCATTTGGCTGTTTAGTCTGCGCTCGATCATCACTGTCCTAAACAGGATGCTGAGCCAATCCATGTATTATATATATAGCCCCAGCAACCGATATACCCTACATTAGATTTGTTCCATCACCCCTGTCCACCCATCATCCAGAGCATCATCGTGCTTGCCTCTGTTTAAATATTCGTCCCCCCAGTATGGCGGCTTTTAAGACCTCAGAGCTTCTTCGATCTAGGCGCTTGCACCGAACACTTGGGGACACGTTATTAAAACATCCACCATAGTTTTCCTGGCTGTAAAAGTACACTATGTGCACCGTATTTTGACATCCCTTGTAGAATATCGATTTTTTTTAATTTATTGCGCAGGAAAAATATCAGCTACACCTTAGACCACCATTGATTTTAACGCTACATTACGCGATCAATATCTCGTGTAAACCTGTCTTCTTATTAAACAAGACTCACGGGCCTTAATCAGTGCTCTAACCCAGGCCACTAAGTCTTACCACGAAAAAAGAAAGGAGCTATGAATGCTAGGATATGAACCACTCTACCATTTTTCTTGGGCTCAAGGAAGATGACATATTACTAGATTATGTGGCTTAGAACTTTCTGCGGGCCTAGTTGGTGCATATTTGACAAATATTTTTAAGGCGTAAACGATAGACGCGCGGCACAAAGGGAAGGTCATACACAGGGCACGCGCCATATATCCTGTGTATGGCCTGCTAGATTATACGCCATCCGAGAAAACGTCCAGTCTTGCACTCAGGACACATACTATACAGCAGGCATGGCCACACAATGATGGGTTCCTCACCGTTGCCGGAATCCATGTGGCCTCCGGGGCAGGTCCAGGACAAGATGACCACGTGCGTACCGTTGTCGTCCACGAAGGCGTCCTCAACTTTCAGGTCCTGAATGGGGCCGGGCGGCAGACTCGACCCGTCAATCGCCTTGGGGAGCCGGAACGAGCCCCCTTCGGCGTAGCGAACAAACTCGGGCGCCTTTTCGCCGATCAGGACCCGAGGTTCGGCCTGCTCGATGTCCTGGTCCACGTACACGAAATCACTTAGGGGCATCCCGCCGACCTGGACGTCGACCGGTTGCGTCGATCCACCACTAGACAGCGCTACACACGGCAATATGGAGGAAAAAACGAAATCAGGAAAGAAACCATTTATGATAACTCAAAGGGAAGCTCATTACTTTTCGAAGCGAGATCGGGATGCCTTAGAACACGCACCTATAAGGCGAGATATAAGAAGGAAGAAGAAGCATGTGCGTGCTGCGGTAAAGCTAGGGAAACGACGGAGCATATTTTATTAGAATGTGAAGACGTCTACCCAGCGGTCGATTTAGGCACCACTGGCCTCCTTGAAGCCCTTGGGTTCAGCGGAAGCAGTGGTAAAGTAAACAGGTCCGCAATAGAAATTAGTAAGAGGCGATTGGAGGATTGGTGGAAGAAATGTAGGGAAACGACAAAAGACGGAGACGTACAAAAACACAGTTCGCAATAGGGGATCAGAAAATTTGGACGTGTTAGTTCACAGTGTTTTTTTTCTTTTCTTTTTTCATTGGTTAACCTAGGTAGGATATCAGGCAGCATAATAGCAAGAGCTTGGTGGCGCAACCCACCGCCCCATTCCAAAGGGGACGCTCATAACATCCATCCATCCATGGCAAAAAAAAAAGCGAAAGTGAAGTCACTAAGGTATTAGGGCACGCGCATTCACAAAAAAAGAAAGGACCTTACACTCTAGGATTGCCTGCGATGAAAAATTTCAGCCAATACTGATGCTGGACATACGACTAGCGAATGCGGCGCCGACAAATGGCAAAAATAGCACTTGCGAACCGAAGCGTTGTACAACTCGGCCGGAGAACGTTTAGCGTCGATATTATTCCTGCGTTGCACATCTCGTCGAGTCTGCGCGAGAAGCCCAGAGCGACTATATGCAAACCTTGCGAGACTTGGTGGCGTTGTCTTTTCGTTGACATTTCTGAGGGTGTCGCGAAGAACGAGAAAGAGACTTATGTCGATAATGTTTGCAATATATACACGAAAAGGGCTTTGTGACTGCCCTAAGTACGTGGAAGAGCGTGAAAGGTTGGACAACGACCTTACGCGTCTCGACAGCGCACCGTTGTCGGAGGACGTTATTTTAGGCCCTTGGCCAGATGCTCAATCGAGTTTCAAGGCCATCCAGGCATTACTGAACTTTTTAAAAATTACGGGCCCGGATTGCAGACTTTGAGCATGCCAAATTGCGTGCCATGTGTTCTACATCTTCCTTCTATCGTCATCGTCACACATCATGCACCTCTTTCTTCCCTCTTTTTTTCCCTCTTCCCCTTCCCCCAATGCCGAGTAGCTGGCTAGAGGAATATACCTCAGGCCGACCTCTCAGCATTTCGTACCATCAAACTTCTCTCTCTCTGTACACGAAAAGGCGGATATACGTCCACGAACACCTTTATCAGCGTCAACGACTAGAAAGCCATATAGTCCTGGTTGGTTCGCATGCTTCGCTTCATTGCGGCCAGTTGCACGCAGTGAATCGACATCCAAGGTGCTGTGGGCAACCAACACGTCTCAAGAATGTTGTGCGAAGGAGGCAGCACCAGCGGAAGAGACCTGCCATGGTATAGTATAGTGGCTACGCCGTTGCGCTGTTATCGTAAGCTCGAGGTCGCCGGTTCGATCCAGGCCGTGGTGGCCGCATTTCGATGGTGGCGAAAACGCAAGAACACTGCTGCATTTAGACTCTGGTGCACGTTAAACAACCCCAGGTGGTCAAAATTAATCCATAGTACCACTACTTAAAAAAAAATTAAATTATGGGGTTTTACGTGCCAAAACCACTTTCTGATTATGAGGCACGCCGTAGTGAGGGACTCCGGAAATTTAGACCACCTGGGGTTTTTTAACGTGCACCTAAATCTAAGTACACGGGTGTTTTCGCATTTCGCCCCCACCGAAATGCGGCCGCCATGGCCGGGATTCGATCCCGCGACCTCGTGCTCAGCAGCCTAACACCATAGCCACTGAGCAACCACGGCGGGTAATAGTACCGCTACGGCATGCCTCGTAACCAAGATCGTGGTGATGGCACGTGAAAACCCCAGATACGAAAGGACTAGGAGACCGACCGCAGCGTTGGCTTCGCGAGGGGCGCGCCTGAAAAGTCCACATGGGCCCAACTGCCATACACAATAATCACGCGTGCTCCGCGGGGACAGACCTCATACAGAACCCCGTTAGTTCATGAGGGGTTATTGAATATGGAAGTTACAGGACACAGTGTCTATTTGTTTTTTTCATTTGATTTTTTTTCCACAGGAAGTCCTTTCGTTCTTTTGAAATGCCAAACTTTCAGCGGCTGTCACCCTGTACACTACTGAAGATGTTCCGGCAGCTTGACGTTTTTCTAATCGCGCTTAATGCGTGCTTCAATTCGATACACTAGGATCGCAATTAAAGCTGTGCCCGGAATTACTGCCAACTACGGGGAATAGACGCTCGTCTGTAGCCTTCATACAGCTTGTGTAATGTGATGTGTCGTGGTGTGCCTTCCTTCTTATATTTTCCTTTCTCTTTCTTTTCTTGTTTCTATACCGTTTTTAAGCGGTTGTTCGTGGCGTCAACTGCTATCCTGCTCCTATTTCTACTTGTGGTTGCGTAGTCTTTATACATGCCCATACGAATAACAATAACATTACGCGCTATCTGCACAGAAGGTACAGATAGCGCGGAATAGCTCGACACACTAAAGAGCCGCTCGACACACTCGACTAAAGAGCCGCAGTCCCACGTGACACGGCGCACGTGACGTCAGCGTTAATGCAGGGGAGCCAATCCGTATGGTACACACAGGGGCACAGCGAAAGGAATTCGCGCAAAGCTTCGCGGTATCGTGCCCCCGTTATACGAACATGCAAAAGGATAGACAGTTGGGCGAGTTGGTACGGTAACGTGGTCTTGGCTTGTAGCGCGAAGTGAACACGGACGCAGAAAGGAGCAGACAGGACGAGTGCTCGTCCTGTCTGCTCCTTTCTGTGTGCGTGTTCACTTCGCGCTACAAGCCAAGACCATGTTACACACATGTCCGTGCATACCTGACGGTTGTGACGCGGGTAGCCCTCCCGAGGCCTGGCGACCCTTGACGATGACGGAGTCGTTGCCACCGATGACGCGAGCCGACACAGAGTATCGACCGGCGCCGTCGAACTGAGTGAAGTAAGCGCTGTAGATGCCGTCGTTGGCCGTCACGTCGGCACCTGAGGGGAAAAGGACGAGCTCCTTTTAGGTAATGCTGAGCACTTACGTCGTGCGCAGTCTTTGATTTCTTTCTATCTCCCCCTTCCGCTCTCTTTCTCTTTTTATCCCCCCTTAACCCTTCCTCCCATGCAGGGTAGCCAACCGGAACTGCCTCTGCTTAACCTCCCTGCCTTTCTATATATCCTCTCTCTCTCTCTCTCTCTCTCTCTCTCTCTCTCTCTCTCTAAGTTTTCAAGCAACAGCGCAAACGACTAAGTCCTGTTGTATGTCCCATGCTGTAAAGGGTTCTTGGGGCACGTGGGCGCGCTCACGTACCGAGACCGTTGTCGAAGAGGTCCACTTCGATCCGGTTGCTTGCCCGCGGCTGGACGACGCTGGCCGTGACCTGGGCGTGCAGCACGACGTTCGCGCCCTTGGTGACCTCGGCGTAGATGGCGGCCTCGGCCGCGCTGGTCACCTCGGTCCGCTTGAGGAACGCGCGCGCCAGGACAGGCGTCTGGGCCGCATCGCGGGCCAGAGACGTGGCCCGGACGTGGACGTCGCACGTGCTCGGGCTGCAGGACACCGCCAGGGTCCAGGTGCCCGGCTGCGCGACAGATACACGTACACGTCCACGTACACGCATTCGTGAGCAATACGTAGCCATAACGATAATACTGACACGTATACTTATCTTTATCGGGCAACCACGTTTCGCAACCTAACAAATGTAATCGCACAGCGTGGGAGGCGCCTGTATGTATCCGAAGTTTCTGGAACGTTATCGATGCTTCTATCCGCTGTCTGTTGTCGCCGAACGTTATGTTATCTGATTTCATCACCTGACGCGAATGGTGCAGAACTTTGTGGAAGGCACGCGGGTCCGAACGATTAGTCTGGAACATTCGATGACTGCTCTATAAAAGCCGACGCGCTTGACCCGCTGATCAGATTTTCGACGATCGCCGAGCGCGTTCGCCGCTATCGTTGCTCTATAAGTGTAGCCTGTTTTGTGGGCACAGGTTCGACCAATAAAAGCTAGTTTTCTCTTTCACAGTGCTGCTACTGTGTTATTCAACGTCACCACCACGTGACAATACACGTCTAGCAGATTGGATTCTGTTGGCTGGGATGGACTTGTTTTGCTTCTGTTCTTGCTGTCGAGCGAAACAGCAGAATCTTTTTACGGGGTATATAGGTCAAGAATTGCGTGGTGTAAGGGCAAACTAACTTTTGAAGATTGATTGATTGATTGATTGATTGATTGATTGATTGATTGATTGATTGATTGATTGATTGACCGATCGATCGATCGATTGATTGACTGATCGATCGATTGATTGATTGATTGATTGATTGATTGATTGATTGATTGATTGATTGATTGATTGATTGATTGATTGATTGATTGATTGATTGATTGATTGATTGATTGATTGATTGATTGATTGATTGATTGATAACGTCGCAAATGCAACCAAAAGAAACGCCGAAGTGGAGGAGTCCGGAAGTCTGGAGTCTTCTATACCACCTGTACATTAAATCGAAGTGTGCCAGCGTTTCTTTTTTTTTCTTGTTTTCCTTGTTTTGCATTTCGCACCGATCGGATTGCCAGCGCCGCCGCGGAAAATCGCTCGCGCGACCTGGTGCTCGACAGAAAAAACGCCAGGGTCGCTAAGCTATACTACCGCGGCTTTAAAAAAAAGTAGAGAAAGTAACGTATGTACGCGTATGCCTTTAGGACGTGCAAACAGCAAGTAATTCGGGAAGTACTGAGCAGGGATGACGATAGTGATCGTCACAGACGGAAATCTCAATGTGGAGCAACAAAACGACAACCGAGAGGGATCGTAAGTCTTAGTCTTGTACACCCGTCACGTAGATTTCGCCACGCGTTCCGCGTTTTCAAGTTACTTGTCTTGCTTATTGCTTAACCAGGCCTATTTCCAGCTCAGGAGGGTCATGCACTACAGTGTGTATATATATATATATATATATATATATATATATATATATATATATATATATATACATATATATATATATATATATATATATATATATATGTATAAACCACCTTTATGTTTAGCACAATGTAACAGCATACAAAAAAGAATAATGCGTCTGTTGCGTTACGATAAGCCGTTTGGGCGAGATTGCGATGACATGCTCTAACTACCCACAGTGGTTGCTCAGTGGCTATGGTGTTGGGCTGCTGAGCACAAGGTCGCGGGACCGAATCCCGGCCACAGCGGCCGCATTGCGATGGAGGCGAAATGCGAGAACATCCGTGTACTTAGATTTAGGTGCACGCTAAAGAACCCCAGGTGGTCGAAATTTCCGGAGTCCTCCCGTACGGCTTGCCCCATAAGCAGAAAGTGGTTTTGGCACGTAATAGCCCATAATTTAATTTAACATGCTCTAACTGAAGTTGGCGCCCCAAAACGTTCGTTTCTTCATTCTAGAGATATTAGTGCAGCTGCATACCGTGGCCACGCCTGGTATCTTGAACGTCTTGTAGTCCTTCACTGCGACGACGGACCTCTGGCAATCTTCGCACGTCTCGCCATCAGGACAGCGTAGCTCTGCCGTGAACGTGGCCGCCCCTTTGTAATGCACGGCGATCGTCGTCTCGTTTCCGAGGTCCGCGTCGACGAGGATCGAGAACTGCCGCTTGTCCACCACTGTCGCCGCTTGCTCGAAAATCTGCGCAAAAAAGTGTTCTTTTTTTTTTTATGCTGGCCTGATTGGCATGTGGCCGCCTGACTGGTTGGAAGAACTTTGAGCCCGTGTAAGCAAACACAAAATCCAGCAGGAACAGTCAAGCCATTTGCCATTTTGTTCTTTTTAACAAATTAAAGAAATGCTTCGTGGAATTCGGCCGATCACTTAAAAGCTGGAGGCGTGGGGGGGGTGCAGGGTGTCAACTGCCACGCGTGACGTATCCAGCACTTTATCTGGCAGAAAAAAAAACAAAATAATGTTATCTCATTTGTGGTGATCAAGAGTCCCTGAACAAGAGATATCGTCAGCCGGACGCCTACGTTTCGACAACGGAACGGAGGCAAGTCCTCGTCCAAACGTAGATTCCCGGCTGAGGATTCTCTTGTTTGGCCACTGCTGACCATATAACAACAACAACAACAACAACAACAACAACAACAAATTGCCCGCATGAAAAATCATAATGTCAAAGCAGCAAATAAATATATTCCTTAAGTTTATGATTATTCGCTTCAGGGCACGTGCTGCAGTTACGAAATTAAAGCATAGAAGAAGTCACGTTGTCCTCCCTCGCATGTACTAGAACTAGCTTTTCATTTCAGCTCATGCTTTCCTAAAGGCGTCCCTCTAGCACTTCACGATGATCTTAACTTGAATGACAATGTGTGTTTTTTAAGAAGTATATACTCCCGCCCCTGTATTCTCAAACAGTCGTCGGCTCGAAGTCCGTCCTTCAGTACATGATGATGACTTCCGACCCCGACAAGATATCCGCTTTTTAAGGACAGAATGGCATTTGCGAACGTTGACGACTTTTGCCGAATCTTCCTCCACCAGGCGGCTTTACGCAGAACTGGGGAGGTATTCTGTAGGAGTCCACTTGGCGGACTGTCCATTTCGGCCGCTGCTGATTGGCTGGGGCCCTCTCGTATCCTCCTCGCTCGTACAGCTGCATCCAATCAGCAGCGGCCGAAATGGACAGTCCACTAGGCGGGCGCTTACAGAATAGCCCCCCTGGTTCATCTAACCACAGATCGTGGAGCTTTCGACAACGTTTAGGCACGTGAGGCAGCAAACCGCGTCTGCACCGAAGTGCCACTCACCACGACTGGCCTCTTGGCGTCGTCCAGCAGGGCGAAGGCCGAGTCCAGAAACGCCGACTCGAGGGCGACGGCCAGGTTGGCCTGACCGTCACGGACAGCGAACGGCTTGCCTCCAGTTCGCAGGGCCAGGTCCTCGAGCTTCTGCTCGGCCTCCGTGCCGAAGGCGATCGTGTTGACCACCACCTGAGTGGTGACCAGCTCGTCGACGACGGCCGATATGTTCGGATACCGGTTCTCTTCCCCGTCGGTCATGAGGATGATGACGCAGCCAGCCGCGGACTGGTTGTTTTCCTCGAACATCTGAAATGACGCAGCCAGCAGTTGAAACCCTTCGCCGTATTGAACAAGCGGCGCAGACACGAAGCACTCGGGAAAGGCGACCAGACGGTCTCCGAGTGTTGTCGACCGTGATGTTGTCTTCCGCAAGTTCCGTTTGCCGGGCCTGTTTGTTCGATGTGTCGAATTTCAATCAACTAGCCCGAAGCAGTGCTCTTGTTGGTATGTTTGCAAGGAAAAAAAAAAGATAGCCAATCATCATCATCATCATCATCATCCTATTTATGTACACTGCAGGGCGAAGGCCTCTTCCGTCGATCTTCGATGACCGACGTCTTGCGCGTCTGGCCCTCATTTCGAGCCTGCAAATTTCCGCATTTCATAGCACTGCCTAGATCTCTCCATCCTCGAGCGGGCTGCCATTCTTTTGGCACCCATTCTGTAAGTCTAATAGAGTTACAGAATGGTTATTACCTGTTATCTACCCCACGCGTACACCGGGCATACTCGCTGGTAACTTGAAAATGCTGCGCAAGACCACAGGGAACAAATTAAATTTCCCGGAATTTTTAAAAAATCACCTGTGCAATATAGCGGAATTATGGTCCTTGAGCTAAATTAGTCGAAGAGGCGGACAATGCTAGCACTAAAAAATCGAAACAGACAATGAACTAACTAACAACAATGCACTAGCTGGCTTGTTCATTAATTACTTTACATCAAGTATTGCAATTTACGAATTGTAGTCCGTGAGTTTATGACACGTATCCACTTGAAATGGATCTCCAGGATGACGCCAGTTTCTAGATATTACTTCCCAAAGTATGGAACGAAATACATGGGCGTTAAAGTTACTTTTGTGCTTCAATTCACAGCAGAGCGTTTTGTTAAAAAGGTAAGTGGAGCGACAATGCATTTTTACGGCGAATTTGATGACGCCTTTCTCCAAATTGGTGTCATTATGGAAATTATTTTTAAGTAGATACCGCATTGCAAGCTCATCGGCTACAATTAGCAATTTTCACTGTCCCGTCCAGTAAATAATTCGAAACATAATTAGTGCTTTTTGTTAATTAGCTCTACATATGTGTTTCTATTCCTCGTGCAACTAATGTCCATCTCTCTGAATAATCCAGCTCAAATAGTAGAATTCTCTCATCTCCAACAGGCAAATTTTTTAAATTCCGGTAAATTTAAAAATTATCCCCCTGTATAGTTGCGGACAAGCGTTTTTTCTGATATCGAAGAGGGGAGTAGCTACCACACATGTGTTACTACGCCAAGCAATTCGGCAGAGCTTGACGACGCTTTCTGTTACAACAAAGTGCTGCTATTCAGGTCGTCAAATTCCACCGTATTGTGTAATTCTGTAATGGCGACATTTTCCAGTCACTCAGAGAGGCTTCAGCAGCCCTGGGCCAACCATTGCCTACAAGATGGCGAGTTCAACGAGATGACGGAAGCGGCGACAATTTTCATAATAACACCCTAATTCCGGGTTTCTATAGGAGCAGGCGCTGAATCAGAGTAGCTTGCAGATTGCGGCGGTTTGACGTTTGCTAAAGCTGCGGAAGAGCAAAGTGACAAAAAAAAAGGAACTTTGCAATTAGCGCTGAGTGTGTATCTTATGTCTCATTTTATCGTCGGTATTGCAGCATTGTTTACTAGTAATGATGTTGTCCACACTGGTCTCTAACATAAGAATGGGAATATAGCAGAGAGTAGTGGTTGTCCCCATAGAGGTAATATAAACAACTCTAGAGGGAAAGCTGCCCATAGCGCCCATTGATTCAAATGTGCAACAGCAAGGGCGCCGCCATGTTGCTACTCTGTGCAGGCGGAGTCAACGCTATCCAAATTCGCTTTCAGCATGGTGACGCCATCTAGTTCGTGTGCCTGGAAACGCACCCTTTCACATTTTTTCAAGTAGTAGCTTAGCGCAAATAAAACCACAAACACAAGGAAGAGAGACAAGGACAAGCGCTAACACAAGGAAGAGAGACAAGGACAAGCGCAAACACAAGGAAGAGAGACAAGGACAAGCGCTAACACAAGGAAGAGAGACAAGGACAAGCGCTGGTCGACCAACTAGCCCAACTGTCAACTCTTCTAGAATGCACCCTTTCACGCACTGCAAAATTGACGTCAAAGCTTTCTAAACAGCAATCGCGTCTTTCCGAACAAAAGAGTATATGGAATGAACTTTGCACGTTGTCTATACGTGCTACGTGTTAATGCTTTGTTTTTGCATGATATTTTGAATATACTTAGCGTTACAAAGCTGAGTCGTAGCAACATGGCGGCGCCTTTGTGGTTGCCACTTTTTTTCGCTAAGCTTTTTCCCTCATACTAACCCCATGCTTATCCCCGACCCCTTATGTGATGCCCCGCAAAAAGCCCTAATAGAAAATAATGACGATGGTGATAGTAACTGATCTCTGCTATATAGGGGATAGAAGAAGATCATAGTAGTAGTAGTTGTAGTAGTAGTAGTAGTAGTAGTAGTAGTAGTAGTAGTAGTGGTGGTGGTGGTGGTGGTGGTGGTGGTGGTGGTGGTGGTACGGGCGCGTAATCGTTACCTTGAGGGACTTCTGCAGGGAGCATCCGATACAGGTGCTGCCGCCGGCTGTCAGCTTCTGCACTCTCTCGACGAGCTCCTCTCTCGTAGTCTCTGCCACGGAGGTCAGCGCAGACACCACCGAGGCGGCTTGGTTAAACTGAACGATTCCCACTTCCATCCCGTCCAGTAAGAGCGCCCGGATGAACTGGCTCGCCGCTGCCTTGAGGTACACGATCCGGTCGCTGGTCTACAAGACAAAAAATAAAGAGAAAGAGGCGACCTCGATTTTTTTAGCTCTGAACTTGCTGACCGCGACAGCAGCAGACAGTTGTTGTTGTTGTTGTTGTTGTTGTTGTTGTTGTTGTTGTTGTTGTTGTTGTTGTTGTTGTTGTTGTTGTTGTTGTTGTTGTTGTTGTTGTTGTTGTTGTTGTTGTTGTTGTTTGCGGTGGTGGTGATGGTGGTGGTGCATACCCGCAGGGGTGGATTGGCCTTGCATCAATTGGTTGAGAGAAATAGACGAGAACGAAGGCAATCAACGATTTGAATGTTGCCACATGCAGATAAATATTCTAGGGTGCAGGAAAAAGTAGAAATTAAGGTAATATCACATGAACCGCCTAATTAAGGAAAAGCAGTAAGAATGCTTTAGGAGAGAGAGAGACGCAAAGGAGGGAAAGGCGGGAGGTTAATTTATTAATTAATAATTAATGTAGTAGGTGTTCACAGCGCACACCGTCATATCCGCAAGAACTGTGATGATAATGATGCCTTTAACAATGACACAAACCCACTGTGGAGCATTTGGGCTTGATTTTGTTTGTGTATTCTTTGTGCGTGCGTGCGTGTTCTCCACCTCTTGTATTCTTTCATCTCAAGATTTCATCTGAAGTAGCAATGCCTTCATGAAGCAGGGCTGACATCTTCAGCTTCCCCCCATTAAACTCTTTCCCTCTCTTCACCTCCTGGATACCGAAACCGAAACTGGTGCGTAGAAACGCGTGTTAAAGTAAATCACTAAGGGTGCTATGACGTTTGCAAGTTTGTAGTTCTATAATTTAATGCTCTGGACTTTTGTTTGAAGGAAAAAATGACAAGTCGAAAATCTCATGTCATTACAGCTTCAAGTGGTGCTGCAGTAAACAGCATACACAAAACCTAGAGTGGAACTGTAGCAACGATAAAATGGACGCGCAGTCGTTGCTCAGAATGAATGGCGAAATTACATCAGTTGGCAAAGTCACAGACTTCAAGAACTGCGCCATGTCCAGCCAGGGGCGTATCAAGTAGGGGCTTATGGAGCTTCAGCACTCCTCCCCCACCCTAGAAAAATATAGTGTCGCGCTGTCATGTACACCAACCCAGACAACCACTTGCGCAGGAAACCATTCGTCGGTGCCTTTTCACCTTTTTCCAAACAGTTCGCCATCTCTGACCACAACATGGTGGCAACATCAATTAGCTGACCCTATATCACACTTCACAAACTGTTCGAGAACGTCTTGCCGCTTCCAGCCAGAGACCTCCCCACGCCTCGCCTGGCAACTACCTGCCGCGTGATACACAAGAGGGGTCCTGCGGTCCCCTCCAAATCCCTCCCTCCTCACTTTCCTCTTTTTTTTCCACTCCCCTCAAGGCTCGTTTGAGGTCACCACCTCTGATAAGACATATACCGCACGTCTTTGTCGTCTGGCCAGCGCACGATGCCAGGCAGCAATCATGCACATGAGGCTCTGTGGTCTAAGGCTCGTATTTAATTTTTACTAGCTCGCTCCTGCGGTCGTGGCATCAGACGCTCAAAGTAGACACTTGCTGCGGCCAATGCGCATACCTCTCTTTCCCTAGTCCACTACCAAAAAAAAAAACGTTGCACCGCCAAAGCTTGTTGTCATGTGGCCACACTTCGATTTTGTTCTTTCTTTTTCTTTTGCATAGCGAGAAATTTTGCAACAATGTTTCTGGGTACCCCACTGTGCCCGGCACGTTCGTCCCAAACGCCCACTTCCCAACGCCTCATACTGGGAACAGCGACCTGTCCGATTAGTGATTTGGGCCGCTTGGGCAAACTAATTGGAAGTGCGAGTAGACAGCCCGTTGGCAATGGTTACGAATGTGAGAGAAAGAGTGATGGTAAATTGTACGCGCAGGATGCAAACAAGTCCGTGCACATGGTGTTTTGCAACGACGACCAGCGAGAAATCGAGAAAACTACGATAGCACAAAGGGCTGTGCCTTTTGATCTGAGGTGATCCGAACTGGGTATACCTGAAGATATAAACATGCAGAAGCAAATATTCGCCACAGGGTTATGCAAGTGTCGGAAGCAGGGAAAAAAATCTGGAGACGACATCGGCACATTGCACTTGAACGCCATGGTATTCTCCCAGCCAGGACCGTATAGGGACCTTCCGCCTTCCAGAAGCGCTTGGGTTCAACGCTGATGGAAGCGTTAACTGCAGAGAAGTAGAGATATGCAAGATAGGTTTACAGTATTGGTGAAAAAAAAGGGGGGGAGCCGGGGCAGAGGACAGAAGGGTGCGGGATTGTCACCGGCATAGATAACGGTGTACGATGCTGCCGCGCCCTTGATTCACAGGAATCGCCATTAGTGATTATTATCATCACCGCCCACACAAGGTACAGTCCGCCACCTCGTAACCCTCGCATTTACATTGTCTGTCGTCACACCTACCGTCATGCTGCCCGAGACGTCCAGCGCGAAGATCACTCTGCCCAGCGCGCGTTCCCGCTTTTGCACTTCCGTGAACTTCACCTCGAAGGCCCTGTCGGGTTTCGTCGGGACCAACCTGCGCAGGGATCACATTCGTGATGGCGCACAAATAGAAACAGAGCGCGCATTAGGAAGAAACAGAAACGCTAAGCCTGTAGCAATCACCCTTCGCCCATATAGGCTTGAAGAGGCACTGAACAACAAAAGCCATGTTAGCCACCTTTAAAGCGAAAGCAGCACAAAATGACACGACAAAGGAGACGAACTTAAACACTAGGATTTACTTTGCGTGCGGCAAAACATGTTTCCTCTCTTGTTGTTTCTTTTACAGGGAAGCAGTTAATGGCTAGTGTTCCGCGAAATCTTCATGTGTGCGAACAAAAACTATCATCATCAGCAATGACTCGTGTCACTGCTCGCGCGTTACTCGTCGTCATCGTCTCTCTCAACATTTGGCTCCGTTGCCGCTCATGCATGCCAGTGTTCCCATAATGCCCCTCCCTCTGCGAAGGCGCTGACGGCAATGGCCCACTGCCAGTCGGTGCGACGATTTCTGTCTCAAATTTTTCGCCTCAATATGAGCACGAGGTCGCGGGATCGAATCCCGGCCACGGCGGCCGCATTTCGATGGGGGCGAAATGAGAAAACACCGGTGTACTTAGATTTAGGTGCACGTTAAGGAACCCCGAGTGGCCGAAATTTCCGGAGTCTCCACTACGGCGTGCCTCATAATCAGAAAGTGGTTTTGGCACGTAAAATTTAAAAATTTGTTTACATACATACATACAGAGCCCCGGAAAAGTGCATGAAGCGCCCTAAGAATAACAATCATTCTGGTCAGGTCTAGCTCGACCGACCGACTGAAGAGCAGGTAGGCGGGCAGGTCTTTTTCGCATCAAGGTGGTGACAACAGGCGCCGTGCATGCCGTAGAGGAAACACTGCCTTTAATAGGGTTGTCATAAAAACTATGTTACCTGCTGCAGTCAGCGCCCCCTGTGGGCACCAATACCTCCTGACACACACACACACAGCTAAAACAAAGTGCGTTTCACTCACTGCTCGAAATCCTCGTTGGCGCTGATAACTTCCCACGTGGACTTGCGTTCACAAAGGTGGTTGTGCTTGTTGGGTGCGAAGATGTTGTGAGTCTTGTTGGCGCTCTCACAGAAGTCCGTCACCTGTGTCGCGAACACAGGTGTTCCTTGAGAACTCGCTCGCTCTCATTACGCAGCTGCTCTCCGGGGCCCAGCCATTACAACGAAGTAACCGTGTGAATGTGTGCACCTTGGACTATAGAGAGTTGTAATTGCGTCGATGCTCCCTGGGCCACTCAAACCACGACTGCTTGTGTGCCGCGGATAACCGTTATATATAGATGAAAATTTATTCGTTCTGATATTAGGAATGCTACAAGAAAATGAGTTCGTGTTCACAGCTGATACCTAATGGAAATAACTACATCAGTGAAGAGCTTAATTAGATGTCCCCAAGAGTACAGCCAAAGTCGCGAGAGAAGACTGAGATTTCGCGACAACTTAATCAGGCCCGATTACAGCTTAAGTGAAAACATGTAATGATTATTAATTCCTTTGGGAAAATAATAAAATGGCATACAAGGAGTAGGTACGTTTAACTGTTTGGTTCACAAAGCACATCATCACCATCATCATCATCGTCGTCGTCGTCGTCGTCATCGTCATTTTATCTCATGTCCACTGTTCCACTGCCGGAAGGAGGCCCCTCCCATCGATGTCCAATTGCCCATTCGCGTCAGCAGACTCCGTCTTATACGTCTGCAAGTTTCGCCATTTCGTCACCCCGCCTCTGCCAACAATTTTCTTTCCATCCACAACCTTCCCTCCTCCGTTTTTCCCCCTCAATCACAACTGGATTACAAGCTACAGACTTCCGCTCTCTAGCAAAAAGTGTGCTCTTCCTGTCTCTTATAGTCACAATTAGCATTTCCCACCTGATCGCTCGTTACAAGATCCCTAGCTTCTTCTCAAGCTTCTTTGTCATCTTCAGAGTTTCAATCACATAGGTAATTAAGTGCTCATGAAATGTACTAATTGGAAACATTAGCATTCAGTCACGGATTATGTCCAAGTGTTCTGAAGACATTTGTGAACCTGCAGCACGAATACTTAAGTCGCATCAGGTCACTCATCACAATTACAAAAATTAGTGGATTGCGAATGTTAAACTCTATAGATGAAGCGTTATATAATTTCTTTTTTTTTTTTGCACTAAACTGACTTCCAGCATGCCGTTATGATGTATCGTCACTAGCCAGATCATTCAGAAGTAATTTGTGTTTCCATATGGAGACACTGTGACGGAAAGAGTTCAATAAACTCAGGTACTTCAGCCCGCATTGAAAGAAATATAGTTATAATACTTTAAGTCGTTAACCTAGCAACATACATGACATGGTACTCTGGGCAAGCTGGTGAGGGATGAAAGAAAGGCAGTGAGATAAAAATAAAGCAAAACACACACACACAAAGTAACACAAATGCGCTAACACGAAAGTTATTTACACAATCTCATCCAGGCCTGCATCCCGCAGGAATGCTACAAGCGCTTCAGTCTTATTCGTATCGGTCTACCATGTGTACAGTCTCGGTATGCTGCATATACGCGGTATGCACTGACGTCATCAAGGTCGCCATATTGTAGTACAGCTAGCACGGTGTAAGCCTGCGTGTTATCTCAATCCGCTTATCTCCAGCAGCGCAGTGGAAGCTATGAATAGGACTACAGTACGGCGTACGCGACGTCACTTGAATACCCCCTATAGAGGTCACTCACGCCCTCAAGGTACGGCATGAACATGATGGATGACGTCACGGGGTCCTCGCTGCTCTGCTGGAAGTGCGCCTTGCACTTGGTGGAGACGCGGCATCCCTTGTAGATGCGACAGGGCTCACCCGTCTCGGTAGACGCCGTGAACTTGACCCGGGAGGAGCACGCGCTGGCACGAACCTGCCGATAGATGGCAGTGGCGGGACGATCAGCACGGGACGTTCGTAGCGAGTTGAGTTCTTTAAAAAATGGTACTGAACTTCATATTTCTGACTATTCGCTTTTTTTTTCTTTTGCGTTAAACGAAGGCCATAGAGACTCTAATCCCTAAAAGAAAAATAAACAGTGACACGTCTCAGAGCGCCGTGAATAATTTGATACAGCAGCTTTTCTACATCCATATTCGGTTTCGTTATCAGGGGGTAATGTGCCATGACGTCACAACACAGTCATGTGGTCACGTGGGAGCAGGACACGCACGACGTTTCGACACTCGCTCCGGCAAGCTCGTTCTTCAGGTATGCCGCTACATTCGACCTCACAAAGAGTAGCAGCATAGGAGGCGACAGAGGGAGCCAGACCGAAAGCCAAAAACGTCGCATGTTTCTGCTCTCTCCCGCGTCTTCCTGTTTTGTGACGTCACAACACAGTCACCTCCTTGGAAAACGAAACCGCGAACCTGCTGGCCGCACTATTCTTTCAGAACTGTACCCGGTGGACAGGGATTAAACACTAGTGGACAAAATGGAGGCGTAGCTTCCCTTAGTCGAACGGTGGTCCAAAAGCCACAGGGTCAGTGCGTCGCTGTGATGTCACGGATCTCTATATACTTACTTGGCGTTTAGCTGAAGGTGAAATTCTGGAAGCTAGCTAGCTTTGAACTTTTGATACGTTTAGACTTCGTAATGTAATATCATTCTTATTCGCGGGCAAACACTCGACTAGGCTCGAGCAGACGCCGTCAAGGTTTGTGACCTCACGGTGAGCAGTTGCAGAAGCTTCACGGCGGTGGCGCCACGACACCTTTCGTTTCAGCGTCTCTTCTGCCTCACCAAGTCACCTCTCGAAGAAAGAATGGCTGTTTGCCTACGTCACGCAAATGCGTGATTTACTTTTAAAGCCTACATTATTATATTTCTCTTCAGTACTAACCTTAAAGGAACGCTGTAGACATGGGCTGTCCACACCACCACACCTCCCAGCGACTAACGAATGCCAATCTCGAAGGTCACCCTTTTGCGAGCCGTGAATGCCAGAATGACGTCGTGGGCGCCATGCCCTCGACGCCTTCGATTAATTAATCACGCCTTTGCCGGAAGCCGAGATATGGCGGCTAGAACTACACGAGAAATGAGCCTCGATAAATCCCGTGGCTCTCTGAACAGTCTCACCATGCCGAACTCGCAGTAGAGGCTCGGGTACCGGAAGCTCTCGGGGTCGCCGTACTCGTCAAACACGCCGTACCGGAAGTGAGCCCACTCGTGCACCAACAGGTAGGCTGCAAACGCAAGACTCAGTGTGTGAAAAACTCCTTGCACACAACTACACGAAGCTAACAGACAACGAATGACGCCAAGGAGGAGGAGGAGGAGGAGGAGGAGGAAGACGAGGAGAAAAAGCAGGCAGGTCAACCAGGCGCTGTAACATTCGCGGTGCTGGTCGCATTCTCCAGATTGCCCCGCTTGCCACGATATCGTCCTTTCTTTTGCCACTCCCTGATTGGCTGCTTAGCGCTCAAGAAGCGCGTCGCCGAACGAATAAAAGTCATTGTCTTCCTGGCGCCCAACGTGGGGCCAGGAAGACAATGACTTTTTGAGCTTTTTGAGCTCTAAGCAGCCAATCAGGGAGTGGCAAAAGAAAGGACGATATCGTGGCAAGCGGGGCAATCTTATCTGGAGAATGCGACCAGCACCGCGAATGTTACAGCGCACGTCCGGTCTGCTAGCCTACATGGCGGAGGGTTTTAAGGGAAGAAAAGAAAGAAAGGATAGGGAGGGAAGAAGGTACTATTAGTGTGAATACGTGCGGTTGTCCGTCGCTTTACGGCCTGCAATCGGTCACTGAGGCCAGTCGATTTCATGACGCCAAGCAAAGCGTGGGGCAAATTACCCGTAGTCTTTATTTGAAATATGTAAAGTACAAGGTAAGGGGAAATTAAAAATGGGCGCAAGGACAATATATGCCGCCAATGGGAGCCGAACCCACAACCTCTGCATTACACGCGTAATGCTTTACCGATTGAGCTACGGCAAGGGCTGTTCTCCCTTTCACTCTTTGGTATTTGCGTTCATGGCCATTGCAGCTAACGGCCACCGTGAAATACAAGGACGCGCTGTTATCAAGGATGCGCCATAAAGTCGCCCGCCCATTTCTTATAAACTACAATTATAGAACAAAGACTCAAGGGAAGCCAATTGATTACGTGTTTATTGTATATAAGCATCCCCTCTTCCTGTCATCATCATCATCTTTCATGACCTTTTTTTGTACACTTTCTTCCTTTTGCTACTCAGTGTAGCAGTCTAGATCATACTAACTCGGACCAGCCTCTCTCGTTCTTTATGCTTCTTGAATAGAATCAAAACACGAAATGAATGAGTTAAGTGGGCTTCTCCTTAGGGTTATCAACATTGCAAGGAAACCAGCTCCCACTTTTCATTTGCTTTTTTAATTTTTTCGTGCGATTTGTTCCAAATAAGCAATTTTCGAGGTTTCTGCGGCGCTCAAGATTGTCTTAGAAAAGGAGAGGAGTAAATAAATAGAGAAAGTGGGGACGGTACGAACGGCGCAGGCCAGAACGACGGCGAAAACCCTGGGAAGTACTTAAAATAAAACTGTCAAGCGCAGGCGCTGTTATTGCGCCATTTAGAGAAGGCAGAACGCGCTTAAAGATTGTTCGGGTTAACTATCACAAGGCCTTTACGTAAGGTTCTCGAGCACCGGCACTGCCTATACCTTTATAGAGAGTAGATGCTGCAAGAGAGCTTCACAATCTCTCGCGTACCATCACGTTGAGTTACTGGCATACTCCGCATAACTCTCACCGTCCATTATACCGCCTCAACCAATCACTAAAACTGCGATTGCCGATAAAACTTTCACGACGTGACACAACGCTTCTGGGTCGGGTGTGGGTCGGAGCAGACTTCACTAACCCCTACAACAATGGCGTTGGAATGGCAGACTCAACGATGTGCGCTGAGTGCAAGTGTGAAGATACAATCGGTCATCTTGTGTGCCACTGTTCTCGCTTCGATAAACAACGTCAGATTCTCCAGTGGACGACAGGCCATCTAAAGAAGCAAAGGTCTTGGGAACCTGGCCTCGCAACACATCAGCCATTCGAGCTCTTTCTTCTACTGTACCTGAAGGCGATGGACTTGAGCACCCGACTTCAGATGCGCTGCACCTGGCTCAGTGCATGTGAAAGAGCGATCAGGACTCGTGTCTTTTCTCTCTGTTTCTTTCATTTCCCCCACCCCCTCCCCTCGTGTAGGGTAGCAAACTGGACAGACTGTTTACGCTCCTGCCTTTCCTTCATCCCGTCTCTCTCTCTCTATTCATTAATCGAAGGACGCGCGGCGCTTAGTTTCGATACCTGCCAAACGTCTCGGGCATCATTTTGGTCTCACCTGGACTGCCGTAAGCCTCGGCGATGGAGCCGTTCATCTCTCCCAGGAAGCGCGGCGTCAGGTGGACGTACTCCCCGCGCTCACCGCACCCTCGGGGCTGCAGCGTGTACGGAGTGTCACCGTACTGCGGGTTCTCCGCGGCCACCCTCACGTCGGCCATCGGGAAGAGGCTGGCCGCGGTGCTCTTCGCCTCCTGCCTAGCGGGCCACGTGTCCGGGACGGCGATGGTCACGCTGCCGAAGTGCACAAGACCGCGGGTGGCCCGGTGGAGGAACGTCGAGGCAGAGCGGAACAGGGCCTTCGAGAGAGCAGTAAATGGCGAGGTTATCACAGGGATCAGCCGGTTGGGAAAATTCTGACCGCCTGAGCATTCTTTGATAAAGTCAGAATGAGTATTTTTGTCCCGAAAGAGACCAGACCAGACCAGACCAGACCAGACCAGACCAGACAGAGAGAGAGAGAGAGAGAGACAGACAGACAGACAGACAGACAGACAGACAGACAGACAGACAGACAGACAGACAGACAGACAAAGATAGATAGATAGATAGATAGATAGATAGATAGATAGATAGATAGATAGATAGATAGATAGATAGATAGATAGATAGATAGATAGATAGATAGATAGATAGATAGATAGATAGATAGATAGATAGATAGATAGATAGATAGATAGATAGATAGATAGATAGATAGATAGATAGATAGATAGATAGATAGATAGATAGATAGATAGATAGATAGATAGATAGATAGATAGATAGATAGATAGATAGATAGATAGATAGATAGATAGATAGATAGATAGATAGATAGATAGATAGATAGATAGATAGATAGATAGATAGATAGATAGATAGATAGATAGATAGATAGATAGATAGATAGATAGATAGATAGATAGATAGATAGATAGATAGATAGATAGATAGATAGATAGATAGATAGATAGATAGATAGATGAACACAGCTTGGTGGTGGTGGTTTTGAACCCTGTTCCCGATGCGCTACCCATTTGACCACGGACTACCCAGAGACCCAGGTAGGCGGAAACAGAGTGGCACACAAACATACATAGATACACACAAACAAACAAATATGTATGCACACACAGCCACCGGAAAGCGTGTAAAGCACCCTAAAAATGCTGATGCATTAATACGTGGAACGCAGGCTGCATTCAAAGTGAATCAAGCCCTTAAACCTAGAAAGACTTGAGAACTTTTTCTGCGTATGCGATCATTCGGCTACCATGGCAATGGGGGTATAGAGCACCTGCATTTGTCTAATATTAGAGCTTGTGACTTGAAACGTCCTTTCTGCCTTATTTATTAAGCTTTAGTCTTCAAAATTTCAAAAGAAAAAATCACATATTTCTCACACACACATATTCCTGCGCACATGCGTAACCATTACGATTTACCGCACTTATAGAGAATAATTTTGCTGGAAATGATCAGCTTACAAAGCAAAAAAGCCGCTTCCAGCCAAAAGGACGAAGTTTTCATGCAAGTCGATGTGTATTATCCTTCCCAGATCCGGCTGAATCATCACATTGGCAGCTCCCGCAGACACTTTTTCCGGAGTAATCTTTAGCAGCTGTAAGGTCGCTCTGATTGTTCGTGTTCTTATGTGTCACGAATCGGCCACGTGCTGTGTGTATAGAGAGGGGGTTCGCTGCATCCCCCCCCCCCCCATGTCAGCGGGGCAACCGTTTCTGTGTTATGTGGGGTCACGGACCACGCGGTGTTGGTTGACGCGTCGCGGCAGGCGCCAGGCGGGGAGTGCCGATTCCGGGAAATCGGTATTGTGCGCATGGTGTTGGCAGTCCGCCGACGGTCACACAGACCAGCCTTGAAACGGACCGCTGTACAAGGTATTGTGGGTCTGGCGCCCGAGTGCCTGACTAATTGGAGGCGCCGCCGAGGTTAAGAAGGACTTAGCAACTCTGACCCCGTGCCGCATGCAGTGAGCATGGACCTAATCTGCTACGCGTCCGGAACGCAATCGCCAGCCTTGTTGTTGGGTGCGACTGCCTGTGTGGTGTCGAAGGCCAGCTTACCGTGCACGCTGTAGGAATGCGGTGCACACGTAAAGAGTGCATTCGGATGACGGCGTCTTGGAAACACCCACTCGGAGAACTTTGTCTTGTAGACAATAAGTTTGAAGGACAAGGAGAGCCATCCGTCTCCCACACGGCCAAACTTTGAGTACAGCGGCACTTCGTGGTGTCGATGCCCCTGCTTCCGAGACATTTGCGGCCTAGACGCCGTTGGGATTTGAAACGGTCTAGCGGTAACTTGTTCGGGCCTGGCGTGTTTTGCTGAGCCCTCACTAACTACGGAGAAATGAGAGGGCAACAGAGTTTTGGCGAAGAAGGAAAAGAGCTTTGTTTTCCAATATGTTTATTTTTGAGAGTAAGCCCATCCCTGTGGGTTGTGGCTTAAGAAACGGTTGACTCTGATTGGCAACTGAACCTGTGGGACGGGCCAACGGCCCTAACGTTTTTTTTTCTTTGTATATTTGGGCTATAAAAATCGGGACGACATGCTGTCCCTCAGACTTGGCTGAAATCAGGATTGCTGATAGATCAGTGAGCCTCCGTACTATGTACGTTAAAACGAGTCTGGGCTCTAACAGTCATTGAGACAGTAGAAGAGTCAGACTTTGTTTCTCAATTGTTCAAGTTTGTAATGTATTTGTTTTACCTGCCATGTATATAGAAAAGTTTGCCTATAAATATTTCTTGTACATCTGACCTCATCGTTTCCTGCCTGCGTTTGATCAACAACTGCCGATCATCGTCCGAGAAGCTTCAAGTTCCAACGGTGAAGCGAGGACGGAGAAAGAACGAAACTTTACTGCAGCCTTCCTTTTTTTTTGGTAGGACATCTATAGGTAGAATAAGCCGGCGCTTAACCGTTCTCAATTCTCATTGTCATTGTTCTCGTCGCGCTGCCTCTATCGACTGGCGTCTCTACGACGGCGGCCGACGCCCATTGCGCAAATGCGACAACGCGACAAATGAGGTATTGGAGAAAGGACGATGCGGTATATACGCATATCCTGAACTTTATCGGTACATGTATATCCTGAACTAACTTGTTCTCATTTGTTTGTGTGCATTCTAGTGCCCCTCCGCTTGGACCGAGAGGTCTGCAGTATGTATACTAAATAAATAAAATAAATATACCTTGATGTTGTCGATGATCCGCTCGTCGGGCTCCACGGACGGGTGGATGGCGACTACGATGTCTTCGTAAGCGCCCGTCGACTTGTCGACGTGGAGGCCGAGGCCGGATGGCCAGCACAGAGACGCGGCCACGAGAAGAACAGCGGGCCGCATCCTATACGCGGTGCAAGCGCGTTAGATATCAGTCAATCAGTTATTTTAGTACACTTGTAGAAAACGCGGGACGGAACGATATGGCAGGCACCTTACCGTCTAGCTTATAACATGCCCTTGTGCGCAGCGATTTCCCCCCCCCCCCTCCCTCCCCACCAAAAAAAAATAAAATAAAGAAAGATGCCGTAGCGAAGCTTTGCTTATCGCTTGACAGCAGTTGCAGTGCGTTCGCAGAAAGTGTGTCCTAGTCCCAATCCTCAGTAAATTATGTAAAACAGTGCAGTATGAACACGTCCTGTAACATCCCTTAAATGTATGGAATGCAAGTGCGTTAGCAGGCATTCAAAGCCACGTTCCCGCGCGTCCGTCCGTCCGTCCGTCCGTCCGTCCGTCCGTCCGTCCGTCCGTCCATCCGTCCATCCATCCATCCATCCATCCATCCATCCATCCATCCATCCATCCATCCATCCATCCATCCATCCATCCATCCGTCTGTCGGTCTTTGAGTACGCGCCTGCGAGCGCGCGTGCGTGTTGTGAGTGCCCAATGGGATCAAATGGAAGAACCACCCTTCGGATTGCTCTGGTTCATTTTTCCAGAAGAGGAGCGCTCACACCGATCCTAACACAATAAAGAAACTACGGCAAACAGTTCACAAAAGTAAATAAAAGCAGAATGTACGCTAATACAGAGAAGTATAATCATATATCTTGGCTGTATACGCCGCCCCTGTCTCGCGAAAGCTTTCTTCCGAACACACATATGCTCATTCAAAGATAGCAAAGTGGCATAATGCGGGAGCGTGCATAAAAGCTGTCCCTTAGAAGGACTTGGGATCACTAAGTAAGAACGAGCTTCACATCCCAAGTAGAAAGGCTAAAGCTTGCAGGGTACTTTTGGCAAGCATCGCCGAGCCCCTCATTTTTTTCACTATTTCAAACTATTTCAAAAGCAAAGGCCCGGGGGTGGGGGGTGGAGGTCACTCAGCCTGAAAGCCCCTTGCGGCAAACTGTTACAGTAATTCCACATATGAACGAGATATCGCACAATCTAAAGAGCAACGTGAACAGGGCAGGCGTTACGGTACCGTTCATTGCCCCGAATAAGCTCCGTAGCCTATGTCACAAAGTCAATCTAGAGACCGCGACTAACATAGGCTGAAAAAAAAAAGGCATGGAAAGAAGTTTGTTAAGTAGCGATGTAATGTCGCTCACCGGATTCCTCTTACCTGCGGGTGTTTGAAAAAAAAGGAGGGGGGGGGGGACGTTATGTTAATGACCGGCACGAGCGAACACTGAAATAAAGTATACAAGCAAGCAAGATGCCTTCCACATCGCGAAATGTGGCGATGAGTGCAGGCGTAAGCTTCCCATCCCTTTCACTACTTCCAGGGGACATATCATCCCTATCGGAGTGATTTCGTCCCATCATTTCCACGCATACTCCTTTTACGTCTTTTCATTCTTTTTTTTTCTTGTTGAGCGGTATACTCCACATGCAACTTTAGAAAATAAACATTAAACACTTGGCTGTTAGTCGGTGTCGGCGTCTGTCCCTTCCTTACGTCTTGTTCTCTTGGGCTGTTTCTACTCAAGCCATGAGACCAACCAGGCCAAATGCGCATGCAATTCTGACGTGCATAATGGCTTCAACCTCCTCTCCACAAGCACAAGATGGACAACTTACTCTGCACAATCGGAAGGAACAAAAAAATTGAAGCTAAAGCCGTCCTCGATGATTACCTATGTCGCGCCAAGCATTTGTGAAAGATCGAGACGACACAAACGTGTGAGCAAAATTTTTATTTCGCAAGTGCTTGCCGCTATCCCTACACCCCTACTTTATGTATACTTGATAAATAGAGATAAAAAACAAGCACGTTATTTATTAAATAAACATAAAGTATCTCTCTCCTTGTCATTGCATCACGTTCACTGATCTATCTATGGGGATCTTCTGTAGGTCTACATCATTTTTCAAGTGCTGTTGGCGATGTTCATGAGAACGTTTGAATAATACTCACCCTCAAGTACGTTGACAGAAGTGGCCCGGACTAAGGTAGCCTGCTTGTTAAGCGCATATAGCGACGATAAAGTGTTATCTCTCTGTGCACATATTGCCGCTTCGTGAGTCAGTGTTCGTTGCCCGTTTGTTTCCTTGAGCCCCGTGTTTTTTTCGCATAACACAATGCGTCATCCGTAGCAAAAAAAAAAAAGAAAAGAAATAAGATATGGGGTTTTACGTGCCAAAACCACTTTCTGGTTACGAAACACGCTGTAGTGGGGAACTCCGGAAATTTCGACAACCTGGGGTTCTTTAACGCGCACCTAAATTTAAGTACACGAGTGTTTTCGCATTTCGCCCCCATCGAAATGCGGCCGCCGTGCCCGGGATTCGATCCCGCGACCTTGTGCTCAGCAGCCCAACACCATAGCCACTGAGAAACCACGGCGGGTTATCCTTAGCAATTAAAACATTTAAAGGACGACCGTCCTTTAAAGGACGCTCGTCCTTTACTTGGAGAGAAGGGTTTTCCCGCTGCCTCACTCCAAGCTAAGCAGGCAGCAGGTGGTCACGCTCAGACTCTTGCAAACTAACTCCTACGCAAATCCGGCGTTCCTTAACAGCGTATATCCTGAGATTTCCCCGAATCGTTCTTGCGTGGCCTGTGGTGAGGTTGCTACTTTGCATCAGATGCTCTGGGAGTGCGGGTCGCTGGGCCCGAAGTTCACCAAGGAAGCGTGGGACGCCCTCCTGCGAAGTCCCGTCTTTGATGACCAAATCCTGGCCGTCCAGCGCGCCCGCGATCGGGCCGGCAGGCTAGACCTGTCAGTCCCGCCGTAGGATTAGCCGGGTGCGCTTTTTATCGCGTTTTGCTGCTGGACCCAATAAAAGTTTAGGTATTCACTCACTCTCTCAGACCACTTGGTCGGTGCAAAATAGATAGATAGATAGATAGATAGATAGATAGATAGATAGATAGATAGATAGATAGATAGATAGATAGATAGATAGATAGATAGATAGATAGATAGATAGATAGATAGATAGATAGATAGATAGATAGATAGATAGATAGATAGATAGATAGATAGATAGATAGATAGATAGATAGATAGATAGATAGATAGATAGATAGATAGATAGATAGATAGATAGATAGATAGATAGATAGATAGATAGATAGATAGATAGATAGATAGATAGATAGATAGATAGATTAAAATGGCTGAAGTAGAAAAAGGTTGCTAATAGCTTTGATATTTTTTTCATACCAAGTTTCGGTTTTGAGTGTGGTGTTTCTGACTAAACGTCTTCGGTTACTAACACTGAATGGCAGGCAGCAATCGTGATTTGTTCGATTAGGGCAGGAACAGAGGATGAGGAAGTACGGCGCGGGACTCGATTTCTCTTGAAAGCATGGTCAGAGGAGACACACCGACGCAAGATACCCGGATGCGGCGGCATCACACAGTGTAACTCAGAGCGATGAGCAAAACGAGAACAAGGTGTAAGCAGGAGCCAACGTTTCGACAAGTGGACTTGTCTTCAAGGCGACGTATGCTTTCCCCGCCACAGTTTATATAGGTGGGGTGCTTCTAAAGGGGAGAGGGTGTGAGGGCCGATTTACGCTCGAGCCGCCCATCGCCGCAAGCCGCACCGCACGCTTGCGGTGGCGCGAACAATTGCACTTATCCAGCACTTGTGCACAAATTACCATTTACACTGTGTGCACAGCGTATACCTTACACATTGTAAACCGAAATTTGTGCACAAGCGTTTGATACGTGCAATCTTTCGCGCGACCGCACGCGTGCGGTGCGGCTTGCGGCGATGGGCGGCTCGAGCGTAAATCGGCCCTATGGGTGCGGCAGCGAGGGAAGGTGTGATAGCGTTTTCCCCAGTGTAATTCAGAGGGGACGGCAGAAAGTTAGGTGGGCGGATGAGATTAAGAAGTTTGCAGGCACGGCATGGCCACAATTAGTACATGACCGGGGTTGTTGGAGAAGTATGGGAGAGGCCTTTGCCCTGCAGTGGGCGTAACCAGGCTGATGATGATTATGGTGATGTTGATTATTATTATTATTATTATTATTATTATTATTATTATTATTATTATTATTATTATTATTATTATTATTATTATTATTATTATTATTATTATTATTATTATTATTATTATTATTATTATTATTATTATTATTATTATTATTATTATTATTATTATGAGTTCAGAGGGCACGCGATGTGCACCCCCTGTTTCGCAACCGCACTTTTGCTCCAATTTTACGATTACTTGGGCGCAGTTGATGTTCTGGAATATTCGAAAGAAGTATTCGAAAAATATTCTCATTCACGAATAGCGATCATTCGATTCGAAGACCGAGTCGAGTGCGGCACTATTCGATTCGCTATTCGAAAGTTTCGAATATTCGATGGCTCTTATAGCACAGCGTTCTGCCTTCAGCTGCTGGCACGAGCGTTCCGTGCCCGCCCACTAAGCCGTACAGTGTCTCCGCGCTTCCAGTTGTCAGTTAATTCGCCCTCGTTCTCCCATATTCTAGCCTCATTAGCTCAAGTGGTAGAGTGACCCCACCCCCGAGCGACATCCCTCCCCCCTCCAGGTTTGCAAAAAAAAAAAAACTGCATTAGGATGCCCCCCCCCCTCCCCCTACCATAAGCAAACGGTACAAAAATCTTCGTTTATAGCCTTTTTTTTTATTCAGATAATAATAACCAAAGTGCAACTAAGGGCTCGTCATACCTGCGTGTTCCACATTATTACATGCATATCCGACCGCAAAGACCATGTTTGCAAGGTTCAAGAGTGTCTCCCCAACGTTAAAGAACCCCTGCAGGTGGTGCAAATTTCCGCAGTCCCCCACTACGGCGTGCCTCATAATCAGAAAGTTGTTTTGGAAAATAAAACCTAATAATTAAAATTTTAAGTGCCACCCCGGGACAGAGCTTCTGAACTTTTCTTTCTTTCCTATAGGGCCACATCGGATTGCAATTTGTTATCGACGAAAGTCGGCGGAGCCACGCGGAACTCTGTTGATGTCTAAAACTGATAGAGCGCAACGTAGAAAAGAAGAAACAAGCCGAGCCGGCCAGATAAAGGAACACCGCTCTGTTCGTTTACCTGGCCGCGGCTCAGCTTGTTCCTTCCTTTCTATGTTGCGCTGTACCAATTTTAGAATGCAATACCTACTCGCCCAATCCTCAACCCTAGTGATCTGCTGATGTGTTTTACGCCTTGAAACTGGACGAAATTTTTTCACCCGTGAAGCTTTCCTCCTGAGAAATCGGTATTGGGTTTCCTTTGCAGGACAATTTTTCTTTTTCGTGTGTCGTTCTTTATACGAGCTATAGGTACTATGGTACCTCTGCAATGTCACGGTTCTTCGTAACGCCAAGGATGCTTGCTTGTAACGTCACGCCCGAAGTCTCGAACACTAGAATAACGCTTAGAACGATCGAATTTGTTCGCTTGCGGGTTTGCTAAGTGACGACAGTGCAGCGCGGCGTACAAAAGAACGTTAATCGTGTTGCGCTGATTGCGCAAACATTCCTTCGGTTTTGCATGACTGGGGTCGCCTATATCTATAAGTTAACGAGAAAGGGTAAATCTCAATGGATCTTCCAAAAGGACTTCTTCTTGGGCAAGTTCGTGCTTAGATTTCCTTGGTATACTTTGTGGCGCAAAATACATTTCTGGAAAAGGGACAGAAGAAAGGGAGACAGTGAAGCGCCAACTACCAACTGTTTAATGACAGCCTGAACAAACGTATAGAAGAAAATACAACTTCCGCTCATGCGCAGGGAGCCAAAGTGTGACAGAACAACGTGGTCATGATATCATGCTTTGGATGAAGCACATTTCTGCAGAATGGCGCTTCACTGTCTCCCTTTCTTCTGTCCCTTTTCCAGAAATGTATTTTGCGCCACAAAGTATACCTAGGAACTCAATGGATCTGCTTAGCGCAATCACTGACTCTGGACTACCGAGCCTGCTTCCTCTTTCTTTTTTTGTCTATTGTCTATTTGAACTATCAAATAAAATGATATGGCGTACGGCCTCGCTTACCTTGAATATCGTGAGCCGCTGTTAGGAAGGTACGAACCGTCTCCGGGTCACGCCGACGACCTGAGTGAACGTTTTTTTTCTGTCAGTACCGGCAAAAAAAAAAATCACGGAAGCATCGACGCAGGCGCATTCGCGAGTCGACTAGATGTGCACCTCGTGAGGACGAGTTCCGTTTACTTATACGGCGTGTGAAACTACAGCCCTTACCTGGCCTTGTGAAAGAAAGATAGAAGCACCCCGTTATTTCGGGGCCGACGACAACGGCGGCAGCTCGACGGTGTACCACGACGTCTCAGATAAGATAAGCCGACAGAATAATCTCTGGGCGCGCGCAAGTAGCTCGCTTTGGTTACCCTAATCAGAGTTTATCAGTCCGAACGCAGAATTTAAAAAAAGGAAGATCTAAAGATACGGTTAGACTCTGCTTATTGCGTCGGCTTTTTTTTTTTTTGCTTTTTCAGGACAGCGCAGCAACGAGCAGTTCTGTCGTGTACGTTAGTGGCACGGTGGGGGCTATATGCCAGCCATGCTACAGAAGGGGTCAGCCTGATGGCAGACCTTAATAATAATATATGGGGTTTTACGTGCCAAAACCACTTTCTGATTATGAGGCCCGCCGTAGTGGGGGACTCCGGAAATTTTCACCACCTGGGGTTCTTTAACGTGCACCTAAATGCAAGTACACGGGCGTTTTCGCATTTCGCCCCTATCGAAATGCGACCGCCGTGGCCGGGATTCGATCCCGCGACCTCGTGCTCAGCAGCCTAACACCATAGCCACTGAGCAACCGCGGCGGGTAGATGGCAGACCTTGACGGCACTTGCTGCTCCTGAGCGTGCACTTTCCGTGTCAAATACGTCACAACGAGTCGATCAATCCGCGTGTCTCTCGCGGAAATGTGAGCGTAATGCGCCGCACTTCCTTAACAAATGTCCACGGTCTTTCTTTTTTTATTATTCCAATAACTCACAAGCTCCTTTACATGGGAGCATTGTGTGAGTGGGACAATACACATGGAAGTCGCAGAAGCATAAGAGGAAATACATCGATTGAAGAAAAAAACGTTATACAGTTGTTAGCGACAAACACCGGACATTATACTCTTAAAATCAAGGAAAAGCAGTTATACAAATTTTAGGGTTTTAGAAATGTCGCTCTGTAAAAAAACGGAACACGACTAGCTTGGCGGTAAAAAGAGGTAAATCCTCTTTTTCGCATCTTCCTCGCGTGGTCCACGTCCCCTCTAGCCCTAAGCCCGCTCCCCTAAATAACCGCACATATATTTTATTCATGTTACCCCTAAAGGCCCTCACGGGGAGGGTAATACACAGGGGGGGGGGGGGGTGCGATACAATCATTAATAACGCTGTACATACTAGAAAGAGCAACAATAATACACAGAGCAAAATTGAAAAAAAAAATGTAGTGAAAACGTAAAGCACAATACGAAAGGAAAGGATGAACAAAAGAAGAACGAACAAAATATTATTGCACACTTCCATCAAAGCGAAGTAAATATATCTATAGCAGATTCTTTCGATTGTTCGGTGCCAAAATAAAAGATTTGTCGGCGTGCGGATATCATCAGCCCACGATGCTGATATCAGCCCACGACTCTTTCACACCCAGCGGCGCGCGAAAGAGTCGAGAGACAGCGATAAGCGCAGCAAATATGCATTGTCCGTGAGATAAAACACCTAGTGACCTCTTCCCTTCGCATGCATGTGCTATGTCGCGCTGGGTAGAAATCACGGACGAGTGACTCTCACTTCCGTGACGTCATCGTCCCTCTATCAGGTAAACGGCTATGCGAGCGCAAGGTACAGTTCCGCGTTGGTGTCATATTTATTGCAAGCGCTTGGAGCTGTTCGCTTGGAACGCTGGCCAAGCTGCTAAAGAAAAAAGTTAGAAGGAGCTGTGCAAGGTACGACCTTAAGAGCTACAGTGCTCGGTCGTCAAACTCCTGCCGACTGAACAGCGTGTATTTCATAATTGTATCTTGCATCGTCTTTTTTATGTCTTCTTTTCTTTTTCGTTGAACAGCTCGGCTAACGTTAGCTGGGACACGCGGTACAGCCTGTTTGAATCTCACAATACTTAGAATGATAGAATAGAATTTATTGACAGGAAAGACAGAGAGGTCGACCTGAGCTAGTGGGCTCTCGTCTGCTACTCTGCACTGGGGAAGAGGGAAGGGGAGTGAAAGTACTGGGATGGATTAAAAAAAAAATAAATTATGGGGTTTTACGTGCCAAAACCACTTTCTGATTATGAGGCACGCCGTAGTGGAGGACTCCGGAAATTTCGACCACCTGGGGTTCTTTAACGTGCACCTAAATCTAAGTAAACGGGTGTTTTCGCATTTCGCCCCCATCGAAATGCGGCCGCCGTGGCCGGGATTCGGTCCCGCGACCTCGTCTGGGATGGATGATGATGATAAGAGAAGTGGTGAGTGCATATATATATGAGACAGTTGCCTTGCTATAGAGCCGCTCGTCAAGCTTGGTGTCCTGCAGAAACTTTAACAATACTTTAGTTGCACGAGCTGACGTTGCAATGTCAGGCCATGGGCCGAGGATAGCTTCCTCCGACAGTGGTCGTCTGCCGAGGCTGGCTAGGAAACTTTCCAACGTCCTTCCCTCCAGCATATATGCTGGGCAATCGCGCAGTATGTGTTCCAGTGTTTCAGGCACCCGGCAGTGTTTACAATCAGGGCTGTTCGATTGGCCGATGAGGTGCTCGTAGCAACGGCTGAAAGCCACGCCCAGCCGAATCCTGCGTAGCAAGGACGTTTTGCTCCGCGTAACCTTCGGGGGCAAACTCACAATACTTAGATTCGTAATTTGCAACATGTTTATACCTGTGTGGCTTGTGAAAATTTAACATTGTATATGTACAAATTATGCACCCACCTCTTAGTTAAAAGGAAGCTGTAAGGTTTTCCAGAAAAAATGAGTGAACATCTGTACATAATGGTTGTACACGGTCGCGGAGGCTGCGAAGGAACGGAACACTAGTGTTGACGTCACTACACCGCGGTTTCCGGTCTCCGCTCGCATCGTCAGCGTCAGCAGCAGCGCGCGGCATTCGACGGGGGGCGGAGCTACAGCGCAATTTCAACCGACGATTACGTCGCTCCTAATTGAAAAAAAAACCAAATTTTACCTAAATATTTTATAAGGTTCTCGCATCCGTATATGAGCGTCTTATTGAATTCGACAGACTCTTCAGCTTCCCTTTAATACCCCATTTATTAGGGGTAAAACGATGGATGGATGGATGGATGGATGGATGGATGGATGGATGGATGGATGGATGGATGGATGGATGGATGGATGGATGGATGGATGGATGGATGGATGGATGGATGGATGGATGGATGGATGCTATGGGCGCCCCCTTTGAAACATGGTGGTGGGTTGCGATCAGCAAGCTCTCGCTCTTATTTCGTCTAACGTCCTACCTATCCCTTTGGAAAAAGCGAAATGAAATGATGAAGCGCCATCTGGGGAATAGGACCTCCGACAGCCCTGCATGCTGGAGCCGCTGATGGACTCCTCACCGAAACGTAGGCACAGACGTGTTTTAATTAATTGATAAGTCAGACATGGTTGAATGAAAAGACTGCAGAAAGCCTGCGCAATATTCAGAGCCATTCCACTATGTCAAGGTTGATGACCAGCGGAGCTTTATACATGGTGATAGACATGTTGATAATAAATATGTTGAGTGAAAATAAAAAAAACACCTACCACAATGAATTCTGTTCTTTTTTTGCGATTTTTGCTGTTGTTGTTTTATTGTACTCCATACTCAATTGTTCTTTTTTTTATCTTTAACCTTCTTTTGTTTGCTTTTTGGGATTATTTGGGCATCAAGGTGACTATCGGTTTGTGGTCGCCATATGTACGGCCAGTGGCTCTGTGGCGACAGTGGAAAGGTTCTTGGCCAATGTGAGATCTGTACGCGACTGATGACGCGTCGTGGGCACACTGCGTGTTCGTGTCGCATTGAATGCCGAACCGTTCCGAGGGAGACGGCACGAACTACTTTCCGTCCGGCCGAGATACACGTCCACGTTGAAGTCACCCACAAATACGATGGGAGTGGAGTCGGCAGGGGTGATCCAACCAAAAGGCCTACGCCATTTGCCGTCTGCGGCGCGATCCTCGTCCGTTATCACGTGACGCGCCAGCCGGTCGCCGCCCACATTCCCGCATCTGTTCGTCACGGCGTCGTTCTTCGCAGGTACCCGCCGTGGTTGCTCAGTGGCGATGGTGTTGGGCTGCTGAGCACGAGGTCGCGGGCTCGAATCCCCGCCACGGCGACAGCATTTGGATGGGGGCGAAAATACCCGCGTGCTTCGATTTAGGTGCACGTTGAAGAACCCCTGGTGGTCGAAATTTCCGGAGTCCTCTACTAAGGCGTGCCTCATAATCAGAAAGTGGTTTTGGCACGTTAAACCCCATGATTTATTTTTTTTTCTTCGTAGGTGCGCTGTTCTTTCGCAGTCCTCACCGCAAGCCGCCCACCCGTTGCACGGGTGGAAGGAAACTGAGATAAGATTAACGTAGTTTGCCTATAGCAGAGCTCGTGACGTCAATCAAACCGCAATCCGTACTAAACAGTGTCTATACTCCGTACTTACTTTTGGGGCGCGTTGGTTCAACTTGAAACATATATTGTGTGTATTGCTTGTGTGTACGGTGTCTCCCTTCTTGTGGTCGTCTGTTCGCGCTGTTACCCATATGTTTCAAGTGCCTATTCCGGTTTTACTTTCCTTACTACGATATTTTTTTTTTCTATCGCAATACGTATTGACACTTCTCGCGACTAAACGCAATTGGGGCACACATACCTGGCGATACGCTTTAACCTTGAGCTCCTTTAGCTGTGGGCTGGCCGCCATCTTTTTTGCATGCGCACACAGACCGCCAAAACCTAGCGTATAACAGCTACGCTGTAAAAAATAAAAATAAAATAAAATAAAAAATAAATAAATAAAAAGGGTTCTCCCAAGAATAAAGCACAATCTCTATGCCTCTTTCTGTGCCAGATCTGATTTCCCTATTCGGATACGTGTTATAGTCAGAAAAGTTCTCATTAAACAACCGGCGAAACGATACGACTCAAATTTGTTGCATTTAAAAGGCTTTCTTTCTTTTGACTACTTGGACTCGACCTTTACCTAGGTCCCGATTATTTATTTGTTTGTTTGTTTGTAATTGTTTGTTTGTTTGTTTGTTTGTTTGTTTGTTTGTTTGTTTGTTTGTTTGTTTGTTTGTTTGTTTGTTTGTTTGTTTGTTTGTTTGTTATCTACAATCTATAACAGTATCCTCAAGTCCGAGAGAGTGTTATAGAGCATGGCACTAATTATTGCATATCGTGCATAAAATATAACTGATCAAATCAACAAAACTGGAATGTAGTGAGCGCCGTATTCAGGGGGCATTGTCACTCTCTGGTATATCAGCTTTGGGGAGCCATGCTTTCGGTGTACGTCAAGAAACCCCATAAAGTCATAATGATTCTATAGCGTCCCCCCCCCTCCCCATCCCTCAAACACCCACGGCGCAGCCGTTGTCACCGTTATCGTCGTCGTCGTTGTTGTTGTCATCGGCGTCGTCTCAATTTCAGGACGTTACCCTCGTAATATAATGAATTGTTACCGTTTCATTTTTTTTTCTTTATCTGCAGTTAACAATCCCTGGGTAGGCCAGCGGCCAGAATGCCCGCCAATCCACGCTTTAACACGTCATAAGCAAATGCGTGAGAAACACACAAATGATCTCGTTAGGCAACCGACAAATAAAGGAAAAGCTTTTAAACGAGTTTTTACTGCATTTAAAATTAAATGCTCGAATATTTTCTTACAAAAATTGCCGATAATTGGTAAAATTAAAAAAGAAAACTTGAAGCCCGAATTTTACAAATCCATAATTCTGTGCCAAGAACCGATATCGCATTTCTGTGAGCTGCATCTTTTAGAGCATCTAAAACGGGTAGATCCGATATACGAGTTTATAGATTGTGTGAAATACTGGCGATGTTTGCGAGCACCTAAAAAATCACTAGTGTATTACAGAATGGTGTATAACACAGCAATCTTGTCCACTTTAGGTACACTAATAGGTACAGTTTGCAGAATTGCGATATCCTTTACTTTTTTGCCGAGTTAGACAGTTGTACAGATGTCATAATTTAGTGTCTTAAAATATTGCAACGTTCGATTTATTTTTTAGGAAATCGATGCCTAAAAAATTTGCTTTCTACTGTCGGTACATTCTGACCTTTTCTCTCTCTCTCTTTTTCATTTTTGTAACACTCAATAAACGTCACGAGACTTCGGTGTCGTGGTCTCCGAGAAAAACGTTTTTTTTTTTCCCGTTACCATGTACTTAGATAGCAGCTCCTGACGTAAAGCTTCCTTTTAAACCTCCATAATTTCTTCCTGCTCTTCTTTTCTTTCTTCCTCTTTTTTTTCTCTCTCTCTCTCTCTCTCTTTGTACACGGACTGGAGAAGCTCAGCAAAACATCCACAACGTTTGCAGCACCGAGATCAAGAGATACAGCTCATCCGCAGCCCTTTATTTACGTTCGCCCCACGACTCTGCAGTTATCGGTGACGAGAAAAGCCCGCGCGCCAGAGGTCAGGCTCGAAATAGCACAGCTCACGCATTGCGATACGCTTCACTATGCGCCGTCAACCTGCGTCAAAGAGACTGCCGCCAAACATGTCCTCCGAGATTCGCCAGCGCCCGACCTTGGCGGCCATGCGCCAGCCACGCAGCTTCCTGCAAAAAGCTGGCGCTGCGATCGTTGAACTACTGTGGGCATAGAGGTACAGTGAACTACACTGTAATAAATGTATCAGGACTATCTTTTTTTTACATGCACTTTGTGCGGGCTCGTGTATACGAGTGTAGTGCCGGGCAGGGTCTATGACGTTGCGTGCTGCTCTTGGCTCGCTGGGCTGTAGCCAATCAGAGCAGACGACTGCGCGTCTTCTTCTGCATCAGCAGACGAAAAGCGCCTGACTCCGTGCTTCCCCTGACTTCGCACTTACTGGTTGCGTATGTGCCCCTACTGCCTGAAACCTAAGCGCCAATATACACGAGTTCCCTCTCACCAACAAATCTAGACTAACTGCAGAGAAATACATGGCGAGAGCGCAGAGCACGAAGATCACTTCTCAATGCGTCTAATACAGCGCTGAGTCTGAAACAGCCCGCACCATCTGTACAAGATAACTTTATCTTCTCTGAAGAATTAGCTCACCTTCCTCCGTGGCACATGGTCACGCCAGCACTTCGTTACCGTATTTGCAGCGAATATTCACTATCATCGCTATATCAGTGCAGACCGAGCCGACAGTATCAGACAAAATGGCGCCACGCGTTTGCAACGCCAGCCTGTTTAATTGTTTGTCGTCTGCTGTCTACGCCCATCATAACCGCAGTGTAAAAAGTGTACTTTTCATGGTAAACTACAGCTATAGAAATGTTGTCGCGTAGGTGGACGGAGCTACATTTTTCTACATCAAGTAAAAAAAGAATGGCGACTTCCTACACTATAGTGCGAAGGTAAGATGAGTACAGGTGCTTCCGTTACTTCTTTGATGCCTTGCACTACGAAGGCTACGACGTAACGGCCGTACACGTTTTTACACGGCCGTTTACGGCCGTACAGGGCAGTAAACGCTTTTAGCTACACGTACGCGACGCACGCCAAGAGGGACCCCGTAGCTCCATCTATCGGGAAATGTGAACTCGGCGGTAGCCAATTCAATCCTGTCGCCGTGTTTCGATGCGAGCCTGCTGCGCGTGCGCGGCCCGCTATCGCTTGTTCGTGGTCTTGCGGAACTCCCGCGCGAAGCTGTCTACGCGCGCAAGAAACGCACGCAAAGAATTGAATCTCACGTACGTACGTGAGACGCGCGCGCGCGCGCCCGCTACGTTCTACGCATGCGCACTGCTCACACGTAGAAGCTCTACGTACGCAAAGCCTCTACGTACTACGTGTAACTACTAATAGCCCACGCGTCACTCACGCGCAGCCTCCCGCGATCGCGAGACTCGCCCCACATTTCGCTCCATTTGTAACGTGCCGCACGAGTAACATTATCCGCGCCAGCCAATATATGCTTATCTTAAACTAACTTAAGCTATAACTTAAAATGTAAGCTTCTTTTAAAGCTAAAACCGCTGTTAAAATATAATTCGCTCCTTGCACGGATCGAAGTTTATCTGTGTGGTGGAAGCCAGTGTGTGAGAATCGATGATGAGTGCCCTGCTCCTGCACCTGTTAAGTCGGTCATCCCACAAGGATCTGTTCTCGGGCCTCTGTTCTTTTTAATCTTTATTAATGGCGTAGTTCGCCACCTACCCGTCAAAATTAAGCTACACACTTACGAGTGCATCATCTACACCCGCATTCACAATTCCAGCGACCAGGCTGTACTTAATGATGATTTAGAGAAAAATTGCAACGTGGTGCTCAGATTGGTAAGTGACAATAAACGTAAAAAAAATCAGTTGCGATGATCATAACACGGAAGCGACAGTCGTTAAGTTTCTCGTGCTGCATAGGTGGCAACCCTCTCTCAGAGGCAAACAGCTATAAATATGTGGGTGTAATAGTAACATTGGATCTAGGGTGGAATGGACCCATATCGGAAGTTGTGAAGAGGGCCATGCGAAAATTTGGTTACCTAAAGGGACAATAAAGCGAAACAATAAATCAGTTTAGACTAATCAATCATTGTTTGAGAACCCTCCAGGCAGTCATATAAAAAAAACTGTTTGATTATTCGATGAGAAAATGGAGGTCCAAGTATCAGTATTTGAATCTCGCGCCGAAACCCCAGCGCCGGTACGTCAGCGTGACGTCAGGGATTCCAAAGTATGTTTTCGCATTTGGGCCGCGTTGGCCGAATAAAGGTTCCCGAAACTTGCCATGTTTAATATTTCGTTCCCTTGGAACACAATGTAGTCAATCTGGACCGCTATATATATTTAGTAGGCCCTAGAAGATGCCATCAAAATCCAAGACGTCACAGCCCCTAGGTGCGGGAACTTGAGTAGGCGTCGCCACACGTATTTCGTTCTTGCGCTTTTTCTGGCTTACCAAACGTCTTATCGTTGTACGAGTGGTGTTCTTGGTGTTGTAGAACGGTAATTTACTGATGCTGAAGAAATCACTTTTCACTTTAGTGTCCCTTTAAGAAGGACCCTTCCACAGTGCACACACGAGGTTAAATTAATAGCATTTAAAACCTTAATTCGTTCTGTGATAGAATATGGATCAATTGTTTGGGATCCGTACACTGGAGGCACCATAAGCAAGCTATAATCTGTCAAAAATAAAGCGGTTAGGTCTGTACACCGTTCACATAGTCGGCGTAATTCTGCGAGTGTTCTGGTAAAAAAAAAAAAGCAGGTCTAGATTATTTACAAAAGCGGCGCCAACGCGACCGATTAAAGTACATGCACTTGCTATTCCACAATAAACTTGGTATATACAAATACACATACATATTGCCACCTGGTGTTTTGAGCCAGCGCTGCGTGCCCAGCAAAAACGGTGATTGAAGACGACGAAGTCAAGGATCTTGCGCCGGCTGGTGAACCGTCCTCCTTGTGTCTGACGTTTTCGTGTCTGGCTGCTGATCCTGCTGCTTATTCTTGCCTTAGCGCGTGACAAACTGGTGGAGGTGCTGGGTAATCTAATCTATGCACCAAACCCCTCCGGGCAGCAGGAGCTCCAGCCCCGTACCGGTGGTTACGCCTGTACACCGCGCCAGCAGAAGGATCCGTGGACAAGCCCCTGAGTTTGGACTCCTCCCAGAGAAAATGGCAGCTCCGACCACCCCAACCGGTATGGAAGGCACAACGCCGATTCATTGTATGCTACTCAATCCGCGAACGCCGAATCCCTTCCACGGCGCCATACATGAGGACGTTGAAGATTGGCTGTTGCACTATGAACGTGTTGCCGCGTTCAATAAGTGGGATGACGCAGACAAGCTGAAAAATGTCTATTTCAGCCTTAACGATGGCGCACGTGTATGGTACGAGAACCGTGCAGATGCCTTAACTTCATGGGCAGAATTCAAAAGGCGGATTCTTGAGACATATGCGAGCCCTGATCGCCGAGAGCGAGCTGAGCGTGATCTCCAGTCCCGTATCCAAATGCCGAACGAGAGTGTCGCAATGTACGTCGAGGACATGACGCGTCTCTTTCGACGAGCCGACTCCAGCATGTCGGAAGAAAAGAAGGTGCGGTACCTGATGCGCGGAGTGAAAGAGCAGCTGTTCGGCGGTCTCGTGCGCAGTCCTCCCAAGACTGTGTCAGAGTTTCTTTCCGAGGCCATCACCATGGAGCAGACTCTTCGCCAGCGGACACCATCATACGACCGTCAAGTGAACACTGCCTCCCCTACGGACTTCTTCGGAGCTCTCGGGGGTCACGTCGATTTCTTTCGAGAGCTCATTCGTTCCGTGATCCGCGAAGAACTCCAGAGACTGTCGGTACCTTCACAGCCGACGCTCAGCTCCTTGTCCAGCGTTCTCCGTGACGAAGTTCAGCATGCGCTAAAAGAACCACCCTTCAATACAGAAGCTCGACCGCTAAGACATGACAGCCCACATATGTCATATTCGCAAGCTTTGAGGCAACCTGCCCCACCTCCCTCCTCGCTTCGCGCCGCGCGCCCGGCCATGCTCGAGGCCGTCCAAGCTGCCTCGTATTACCAGGACCACCGACACGCCCCGAGGAAATCAGACGTGTGGCGGGCACCTGATCGCCGTCCCCTTTGCTTTCACTGTGGCGAAGCTGGGCATGTCTACCGACAGTGCTCCTATCGAGAGCTCGGACTACGCGGATTCTCAGCGAACTCGCCGCGACCTAGGTTCGGCCAGCGTCCTCCTGAAATCGAAGAATACGTTGCCCAGCAGCGCGGATCTCCATCAGCTCGACACCAGTCACGCTCCCCTTCGCCGCGGCGGTTTTCTCCGACTCGCCGTACGTATGCAAGCGTGGTGCAGGGTCGGTCGCCCAGCCCACGACGGGAAAACTAACCACAGCGACCTTTGGGGGCGAGGCCGCTCAGTCTGGACGTGCTCAAGGACCCCCACTGACGCGTACGCGGACCGACGATACATCGACGACGACAGTACCTGCTGATTACAGAAAAAGAATTTCCTTGGACATTCCTGTACTGCTTGACGGTCGTGAATTGAGTGCTTTAGTGGACACTGGAGCGGATTATTCTATAATCAGCGAAAAACTGGCCACCCTTCTGAAGAAAGTGACCACGCCTTGGAATAAAGCGCCAGTTCGTACAGCTGGCGGGCACATCGTCACACCACTCGGCATGTGCACGGCACGAATACAGATTCGCGGTTCTACGTTTGTTGCCAGTTTGAGCGTTCTCCCTCAGTGTTCTCGAGACCTAATCATCGGCATGGACTTTCTCAGGGAGCACGGCGCTATAATCAACATTCGACAACGCCTCGTCACTTTCTCGACAAAAAGCGCCACAGCGACGACCAACACCATCCACCCTCGAGCATCTCTTCGTGTCATCGATGACGCTGTCACGTTACCACCGCGTGCAAGTGTCGTGGTTAAAGTGGCATGTGACAATCTCATACACGGTGAAGCAGTCGTAGAAAGCAATCGGTCTCTCCTGCTTTCTCATGGTGTTTGCGTAGCAAGAAGCCTTGTCGATCTCCACGATGGCCACTGTGAGGTTCTTGTCACCAACTTCAGCTACGAACACCGGCACCTTTTCCCCGGTACTGTCATCGCCTACGCCGACCCGATCGCCGATGTCACTGAGTGTTTTGTTTCCGAGGCAATCGGCACTGCTGACGCACCTCTACGCAACGTCGACATTAGTCCAACGCTTCCTGAAGAGAACAGACAACCCCTGCGCGAGCTGTTGCTTGAGTTCCACTCTTGCTTTGCACGGTCGTCGAAGGTACGTCAAACATCGATTACGAAACACCGTATCATCACCTATGACGACGTGCCCCCCATACGGCAACAGCCTTATCGTGTTTCCCCGACGGAACGACATGCTATTCAAACGCAGGTGAAGGAAATGCTTCAAGACGGCGTAATCCAGCCTTCATGCAGTCCCTGGTCATCGCCAGTCGTTCTTGTTAAAAAGAAAGATGGCACGCTTCGATTTTGTGTAGACTACCGGAAGCTAAACAACGTCACAAAGAAAGACGTGTACCCGTTGCCTCGTGTCGACGATTCTCTGGACAGGCTGAGGCACGCGAAGTATTTCTCCTCTATCGATCTGAAAAGCGGCTACTGGCAAATTGAAGTCGATGAGCGTGACCGCGAGAAAACTGCTTTCGTAACTCCGGACGGCCTTTACGAATTTAGAGTACTCCCTTTCGGGCTCTGTTCCGCTCCAGCCACATTTCAGCGAATGATGGATACTGTTCTCGCTGACCTCAAATGGAAAAGCTGCCTCGTCTACCTCGATGATGTCGTTGTCTTTTCGGAAACTTTTGACGAGCACCTTCGACGCCTTCGGAATGTACTCGAAGCCATTCGATCGGCTGACCTTACACTCAAGCCAGAGAAATGCCATTTCGGTTACGAGGAACTGAAGTTCCTTGGTCACGTCGTAAGCGCGGCAGGTGTTCGGCCTGATCCTGAGAAGACTGCTGCCGTAGCAGCTTTTCCCGCTCCAACCGATAAGAAAAGTGTGAGACGATTTTTGGGCTTGTGTGCATATTATCGCCGCTTCATTGAAAATTTTTCGAAGATTGCCGATCCGCTATTTCGCCTTACGCGTGACGACACGCCATTCCTCTGGACTGATGCACAACAGACCGCCTTTGCGGAGCTACAACGTCGCTTGTCTTCTCCTCCCGTGCTCGGTCATTTTGATGAGGATGCCGACACAGAAGTACGCACTGACGCCAGCAATATCGGTCTCGGAGCTATCCTGGTGCAACGACAAGACGGCACTGAACGAGTCATAGCCTACGCGAGCCGCACTCTGTCACGCGCAGAGTCCAATTATTCCACCACAGAGAAGGAGTGCCTCGCGGTTATTTGGGCTACCACAAAGTTTAGGCCGTATCTCTACGGGCGGCCATTTAAAGTTGTGACCGACCATCACGCTTTGTGCTGGTTGACCAACCTCCGAGACCCTTCTGGACGATTGGCACGTTGGAGTCTGCGACTCCAGGAATTCAACATCACCATCGTGTACAAGTCAGGCAGGAAACATGAAGATGCTGACACGTTATCACGGGCACCTATTAAATCTCCGAATCCTGACGTGGAAGACGACAGCGCCTTTCTGGGAGCCCTCAGCGGGCCGGATCTGCTCGCTAAACAGCGGTCGGACGCTGAGTTAAGACCCGTCATCGATCACTTAGAAGGCGGCATCGCGTCCATTCCTCGCCCACTTTCGCGACGGTTGTCGTCATTTTGCCTACGAGGGGGCATCTTATACAAAAGAAACACTGGTGCCGGCGACAAACCACATCTGCTAGTAGTACCTCAAGCCCTTCGCGACGACATCCTATTAGCCTGCCACGACGAGCCGACGTCTGGCCACTTGGGCTACTCAAGGACTCTGGACAGGGTACGGCAACTGTACTACTGGCCTAGACTGACTGCTTGCGTCAAACGCTACGTGAAAGGATGCCGTGAATGCCAGCGCCGCAAGTCACCACCCTGCAAGCCTGCAGGCCTTCTACAACCCATCGACCCTCCGCGTACGCCGTTTGATCAAGTTGGAATGGACCTTCTTGGACCATTTCCCTTGTCTTCCTCCGGCAATAAGTGGATCATTGTCGCAACTGACTACTTGACGCGTTACGCTGAGACGAAGGCACTACCACGCGGGACAGCATCTGAAGTTGCCCAGTTTTTTATGCATCACATTGTGCTTCGGCACGGCGCACCGTCATTCATCATCACTGACCGAGGGACGGCATTTACGGCGAAGCTTCTGGATGACATCTTCAAGCTGAGCTACACGAGTCATCGAAAGGCCACTGCATACCACCCTCAGACTAACGGCTTGACAGAAAGACTCAACAAAACACTGGCCGACATGCTCGCTATGTACGTGGATGTGCAGCACAAGACGTGGGACGAAATCCTACCGTACGTAACGTTTGCGTACAACACTGCCACGCAGGAAACTACACGCTTCCCGCCATTCCGCCTCGTTTATGGTCGAGATGTCCAAACTATGCTAGACGCCATGATGCCATATGAAGATACCGACCAGCTCGACCAGTTAGCTCCTGACGTCGAGGAGTACATTCAGCGCGCCGAGGAAGCGCGTCAACTGGCCCGCGTGCACATAAGACAGCAGCATTGTATCGATGCAATAAGGTACAATCTCCACCATAGACAAGTGACCTATGAGCCTGGTGACCAAGTTTGGGTTTGGACACCCATTAGACGGCGAGGCCTCAGCGAGAAACTCCTCAGCAAGTACTTCGGACCATACACAGTACTAAGGCGTGTAAGCGCCGTGAACTATGAAGTGATCCCAGATGGAGACCTGCCATCGTCCAAGCGCTGTTTACCACGCGCAGAGACTGTACATGTGGTCCGCCTCAAGCCGTATTTTACACGGTGAAGTGTACTAGTGAAACAACCTTTTGTTTTCGCTGTCGTCGCGTCTTCCTCCAAAGAACTGTGAAGCGTTTTTTTTTTTTTTGTTCCCAACCGCAGAACACATTTTTCAGTGTGGATTTCCGTATGTGCTAGCGCGTTCCCCCCCCCCCCCCGCATTTTTTTTTGTCTTACCTAATTTGTGTAGTTTCCATGTACGTTTTGTGTTTGAGCATCGAGTCGATGCTCCGTTGGGAGGGGGAATAATGCCACCTGGTGTTTTGAGCCAGCGCTGCGTGCCCAGCAAAAACGGTGATTGAAGACGACGAAGTCAAGGATCTTGCGCCGGCTGGTGAACCGTCCTCCTTGTGTCTGACGTTTTCGTGTCTGGCTGCTGATCCTGCTGCTTATTCTTGCCTTAGCGCGTGACAATATAGTGCCAGTGTTCAGACGAACCACCCGATCGCATCATAATGAAAAGATTAAAGGAATATTCCTACCGTACTAGAACGTTCGAAAATTATTTCTTTCCGAAGACAATTCGTGAATGGAACCAACTATCAGCCAGCATTGTGAAATGCCCAACTACAGATACATTTGTACACGTGCTTCAGTTGTAATAATTTTTTGCAGTCAGTTGCAATCGCCAGTGCTTCAAACGCTGCGCGTGTGCTTTACTTGTCCTCCTTCTTTTTTTTCCTTTCTTTTTTTTTGACAACGCGTTTTAGCAGGTGTTTTCGTGAGTACGTTTCTTAACTTCTTGTCGGTTTTTGTAGCACGCTTGTTGTGTCTTGATTTCTTTTATGCATGAGCACTTTGCCCTCGTTTTTCGTGTCACCCATTCCTGCTTACTGCCTCATCTGGAGTCTAGCAGTACTGTATAAATAATATAGTAATAAAAGTAAAATAAAGACACGTATACAGCTGCGCTCAAATTTCACAGTAGGGAGTGTCGCAATCATCGGTTTTTTTTTTTGTTACATAAAATGAGGTGCGTTTAGATAACCAGCCGAGAGGTTGCATTGATGCACCTCAGTAATAATAAGTAATAATAATATTACTATTTTTTATTCCCAGCAATAGCAAATACATATTGACAGAGTAGACGGCTAGGAATAAGAGCAGAGAAATAGCTGGGGGGGGGGGAGGGGGGGCAAGGAATGAATGATTATACTCTGCCACAGTCACATGATGGTCACGTGTGCTGTGGGAGTAGTCCAAATACGCCGACAAGATAAAAACCATGAACAAGCGCATTCATCGCTTAAACTTCCTACTTCTGAATGCACTTCTCGGCGTGTTGCGATATTCTGCAGCCTTCATGGCGTAGGCTTGCGTACTGTGGAAAGCTTCACTGCAAGGTGACTATAATAATAATATTTGGGGTTTTACGTGCCAAAACCACTTTCTGATTATGAGGCACGCCGTAGTGGAGGGCTCCGGAAATTTTGACCACCTGGGGTTCTTTAACGTGCACCTAAATCTAAGCACACGGGTGTTTTCGCATTTCGCCCCCATCGAAATGCGGCCGCCGTGGCCGGGATTCGATCCCGCGACCTCGTGCTCAGCAGCCCAACACCATAGCCACTGAGCAACCACGGCGGGTTGCAAGGTGACTATAGCATATGTTGCTGTTTCGTGGTTGTACCTCTCTATCACGACTGGTAATTAAACAGCAAACATTTTTTGCGACAGGAATTCCAGCCATGAATAAATGGGACCTATGGTATTCGTCATACTATCAGAAGAAAATACACGATAAAGTTGTGCTGTGTGCAGTGAAATGCGAGAACGCAACGCAGACACTGACCAACGAAGAAAAAAAAAATAGCATAGGTGTTTTTGCATGGCCTTCGAGATGCGGAGGCGCATTTTCCCCGTCGCCACACCAGCCGCGGGACGTTCGTTCGTGAATACACAACAACGCGGTGTTTTCCATCTTGCGCGAGTAGAGAGCCTCCGAGCGCGGCGGTCACACTGAGAGCAAGCCGAAAGCGCTACCTCTCCAAAGACAGTATGGACCCCTGGATTCGAAGGCTAAGGAGGATGCCGTCGCCCGAGCTCACGCTGTGGAAGTTACGCTAACCAAGCTGGGGACGAAGCCGAGACCGCCAAGAACGTCTCTCGCACCTACGAAGTGCGAGGTAGAACACTACAGGATCTCAAGAAGACTATACCCTTAGCCACACAAAACCCAACTATGGAGCAGTCGGTAGCCTGGAGAATGCTGCAGACAAACACATACGCTGGTATACACATACCAAGTAAAATCCACCCATCTGCATATGAGGTACGTTGAGAGCAACCCCCCTTTTTGTCACGCCACGCGGGCCTGCCATAAGCAAACGGCAGTGGTAAACATCGATCGGGATGCCAACCATCAAGACTGCGAAAACTTCCACTAGTACGGAGGAATGCGTGATCATGCGCAGACCACAGCATGCCGAGGTTGCACACAGACGTATGGCCAACTCATATGCGCGGAAGCACCGGTGTAAGGCCGCCGTAATTAACCTACAGCATGCAGTGACCGTCTGGCTGCGAAAAGCACGCCTGTATCAGAGATCCGATACATAATAACCGCAACACGTGACTCACAATTCTTATTTTGGATCGTATAACGAAGCCCCGTAGGGCCTGCCAAAAATTGCCATGGCCGACGGTATTTCACGTCGTCCCGGCGGGGTATTGGGAAAAGTTTTCAACTAGCAATAGTCGCCCCTCAGTTATCACTTCATTGGGTACGACACCGCCTCTGCGCAAAGCTAACTCATTCCGCCTTTGGACGAAAGTGCCCCTCAGGCATAACCTAGGTACTGACCCAAGCGTAGCGAGGCACATTTATTAAAATTATATTTGAACTGCACAATAAAATAAACGTTTTACATAATCTGCTAACTGAAAATTTGTTTGCACAATTACCTTTATATACAAAGTTAGGTAAAATACAGTTATCTTTTCTAAACTTGCTTTAGTAGTGCCGTAAATTTAATCAAATCTGTTGCCGTTGAGCGACGGAGAATTGAACGGCACTCGCAGTAACCGCCGTTAGGTGGACAGTACCTATCGTAAATATCTGACCTGCGCTATCCTGAATTCTAGGTGTTGCATATAACGGAACTTTGTCGTTTTCTCCTTTTTGAGTATTCTTCATTGCTGTATGTGCAGCTGTGTTGCAATCGAGAGTGGCTTCGAGCGCCATTCTCCGATATTACTCCATTGAGTAACAGGAAGCTGCTAGCTCACGCGGGCTAAAGTTCTCTGCAACGAGTATGCAACTTTGTGAGATAATTAACTCATGGGCGTATTTCTGCTAAGTACAGTGATAAAATAGTTGCCAGAATCGAGCGAACTCAAGTGTTCTCCGCAGACTTTTAGTAAGTATTTCATCATGTTCGAACCAGGCATGTTTCTTGGGGCACCGCTGCTCATGCCACACTTGTTAACATTTTCGGGCCCATTGGACTCACGTACACGGCTCATATGCTTATGACAGTTGCATGTAGCCACATTTCGTTCATCTGTTTCCTGCCCACCGTTGCCTCATTTTGGCTAGCTTGAAATTGTTTGACGGCAACCGGTCTGGCCTGGAAAATACATGTCCGAATATGCGAAGTGAAGCATCGATCAAAAGATTAGTGAAATCAACGACGTTTCGCCGTCGTACTGAAGAAGCCTCGTGAACGGTAAAACCGATGAAACAAATGCAGCGCGTTCAAGTAAGCGTGTGAGGCAAGCAGCGAGCATACATCGGTGGAAGCCGCCTGTCGTTGCATGGTGTGGGTGTGCGTGTAACGCAGCTTCGACAATTCGGTCTCCGCCCACACCCAACGCGCGTGCGACATGGTTAGACATAGCTCAGGCCAAATAGAGACCACCGTGCCAAGTGCGCGATCCATTTGCACGTGCCTACATCTGCATTCCATCTGCATGGCGTTTTTTCTTTTTTCTTTTTCTTTCTCACCCCCTTTAACTAGCTAGCACGTGTGCAGGGCACTTCCACAGTCAGTCCTGTGGCCTGCAGTTTGTGCACGTATGGCGAAGACTGTTGAGGCCACTCACCATTTCTGGGCATCGTACTAGTGCAGCTTGACGTGTTCCTTGAAATCACCTACACTCGCCATAATATACAACTACACCGGGGAAATTTTCGTGTAGGAGCTTCTGTATTACGTTTTTGTGCTGAAACATGCACAATTTTGACCTAGTACTTGTGCATGATATGAACAATCATCTCACTCGTTCCTGGGGCTTCCATTGTACAACTACCATGCTTATCCAATATGTTTCATCAACACCTTCACATTGAAATTTAATGCCATTCTTGCTAGTGCAATGAGGTGGAGTTATGAAAACCAACTGCTGATTAACCGAGGTGAGTCTATAATCGTGGTGTTTCAGTCATTCCAAAGAAACTTGGCCGCTGCACCTGGTATCGTGTTGGATTGTCGTCACATTACTGTTTTACATAGTCTCTTATTTCCTGTTTACTAGAATGCAATCTTAACTTTGTTAACGCATTAGCTTGTGTTACAAAAATAAAGACTGCATTTTGTATGCATGCATTAAGCAATGAAGACAAGAACGACTGCAAATTGGGCAAGTCTGAATGTATTCATTTTCTACACGACGTCCTTGGCATTCTTTGCTGTGACCTTGCTCACTTTGCACATCATATATGAATGAGTAAATATATTTTGTTCAATATCGGATAACTCTGTGGCCTGTGACGGGGTGCAGGAAGGAAGCATATGGAGCTTCATTTATAGAGAAAGACAAGGACTGGTGCAGACTTTCGAGTTTTATTTAAGGGAAAAATCACAATCTCTGCAAGGTGCAAAAGTAAGTCAGGAAATGTTTTTAATGGGGCAGTGGAACACTTTACACCAAGTGTTTCTACATGCCAAATGTGCAGTAATTCTTTATACACATGCACTTTACCAAATGCCTAGTTTTTTTTTTTTTTCCCTTCTCTGGAAATGGTTTTGTCATTGAAAGTATAGAGAACTGCTGGGGGGAGTTAATTTTGGTGCATAATTGTCACGGCACAAGAGCACACAGAACAATGAAAAAGATGGTAAACACAAATGTACATTTGTGTTTCCAGCCTTTCTCGTTGTCCCGTGTTCTTGCACCTTTTACAATTACACTTCTTTTTTTTTGCTACAGCCCTGCCATACTTATCGGCATGTGAAATTCAGAAGCCAATCTCCCAATTCAGTGTTGGTGTTTCAGCTTAGCCGCGTTGATGCTAAGCTCAGTTTGTATTGTCATGTGTAATCTCATTCATGTTATATTTGCATCGCTGCCAGCTCAGTGTTACACAAGTGCATAAGTGGCGTGCATGTCACACTCCATTAGCTTTTTCAATAAAGTGTGTGCACCCATCTTTCTCCATCTAATTTCAGCAATAAATAATTCTGTAGCACAGTACATTGTCTACAATTAATGCCATCTGTCATTCTTGAAAGGATCGTTAGTGGCCATTGCTATACACTCGTTCCAATGGGAAGAGTCGCTATAGCCATGACTTGTTCCTATCTTGTACTCTGATGCCCGGCTAGGTGGGCACGCATTGCCTTCAGATGCAGCCTTCTTTTAGCCTGTGACTCCAAAGGTTGGATTACTTCATCTTAATAGCATTTATTTACGTATGTATGCAATAATAAGGATGTCTTTTCTATCGCAACATCTCTCACTGAAGTTATAAACATGGTACAACACTAGCTGGTTGGTTCTAGACATCTAGAGACATGGTTGTGCAGAGTTCTGAAGCTAAATGCAAGAATTGAGTGCACATATCAGCATAGTTTGGTGCATAACAAACCCCCTCATAAGTTCATTTAAAGTCCTCCATTGGGAAGTGAATAACATCTAAAAAGTGTAAAATGGAAACATTATCTTTACAATTATAATTAAGCAGACAGGCAATTCTGTCAAAATGTTTGGCTTCCAGTCTCTATGTACAGACTTTATAAGCTAAAGGCAGTGCAACTTGCCATGAAGCATATCAGAACCCTGAAAATAACTTGTTTTCACGACTATTAACTTAATAGTTAAACCCAACCCGACAGGGAGTTCTGTCAGAGCATCTTGTCTTCATTCCATCAGATCATTCCAATCATCATACCATCAGATTCCATCATTGACTTCAGTGCGGCAGACCTTGCTGTAAAGATAACCTTGGCACACAGAACCACATGCACCGGACGCTTCAGAGCACAGCAACTGTTCTGAAATGGCAGATGGATGTTTTAATTCATGTTGCCTGTGCTTCAATAAGGTGTGATTTCATTGTGCTTATAGTACCTGCAATACCAACTGCCTTAAAAAGCCTGTAAGCAATATAATTCAATCCCACTTCAGGAGATTCTATTGCTGAATACAGTTCCTGGTCTCTGTGTCGTACCTAGTGCAAGAATAACACTATGCACAGTTCAGAACCTGCCTTTCAACTTCTTTAATTACTTGCCCTAGCAAAAGGGCAGCATTCAGTTCCTGGAGGCGCATACAGCTGCTGCCATCGCTATTTTCCACCTGGTTTTATAGCAAAGCCTTCTTTGCCTACTTTCTCAAGTTTGGTGTGGCTGCCCCTCTGATGCTGGGGTGGTTGCTGTCCTAGCGGATATATCTGTGGGTACATATATACATATACAAGTTATATGAAAGCACCAGCAAAGTAGCTTGCATAACTCTTGTATGCTGACCAAGTATGTGTACCTCCCTCTTGTATGACAAATATTATTTCTTTAATAAAACCTGAACATATAATTTCAGGCTCACAGAGGTCTCAGAAGCCCGCAAATCTGTGACTGACACCACTTTCGTTGATTTAGCCATTCAGTATGTGCCACTGAGCCCATTCTGGGCCAGTCCTCCAGAACAGGTATGTCCCACTGTGACACAAGAGGCAGAGAATTTGTAAATTGCTTGATAGGTGTCTTACTTTTCTGTGAATACACCTGTCATTGGCGTCTTGCCCTCAACAAGCATCATACATTGCCTTCGTCCTAGCGACATCACAGCATACATGTCACGCACTGTGCATTTGCCCTATTTCGAGTTTGCATTTCGGCATAGCTTCTGAATAATACAGTATGTAAACATAAAGTTTGCACGACAATAAAGTTGCGACCTTTGTGGTGATAAACGTAGTCCATAAGATCACTTTGCATTGCATGAAAGTAAGCAAAATTGCACACACTGCCATTAGTTGTAAAGCATTCAATTACCCAATGTGCTTTAGTAAAGCTTAGTTTTATGTACGTAAATACGAACACGTGCTTTGCATGTGCTTTTTTTTTTCATCTTTGATTTAATTGGACAGGCTTAAAGGGTTTGTCTTTATTGACAGTTTCTATTGGGTCTGAAATCTCTGACCACAAAGTAATGAGAGTGACAAACCAGGAACCTTGGAATGCCTAAAACCTGCCGACTGCACACGTTACCTTCGAAGAGGGGAGGGCATGGAAACCTGCTGTATATACAACACAGGAAATATGAACAGACCACAATTCACTAGACACAGAAAGTGCTATCCTTCCGCAGTTGTTTCACTTGCTGAGTAAGTTGTGTGGCCTCTGGTATGCTCTACTTCTGCACTCCGAGCCCAAATGCTGGCCAGTCATGGATGATACACCTTGACTTCTACACTTCCAAATGCGCAGCACTTTCAAAGTCGCCACCAAACAAGCATCCACAAGCCGCAAGGCGTGGATCACGGATGTTCAGAAAAGTTTAGTCGCTACTTCTGGTGCACTGAGGCAAGGTGGGTCTTCACCAAACGAATCGGTAGACGATGACAAAAGCGGGCATCACGATGATGAGAAAAAGGGGAAGAAATGTATTTTTATCACTGGTACATGGTTAGTGACTTGATCAGTCTCGAACAGTCCTGGTTAACACGGGGGCCAGGACGACCTTAAATAACCTCCTGCATACAGCCAAGATAATCGGCAAAGAGGTCTCTTGTCAAGGAAAGCAAGGGGGCCTCCACAGAACAGGTTGTTTACCTCTCAAGATTCCATGGTTGTCGAGGTCATCTCGAGAAGGGGCTGCAGCTGTGCCCATGGAGGTCACAGCCTGACCATTCGCCGCAGAGTTTTGGTCTTCTTACAACTTGTAAAGTCAATGACCCCCTCCTCTCTGTGGCTTGCTTTGTTGCCTGGGTCAGCTCAGGATATGGCAGGGGCCATAGGGCTCACATTTTCACCTAGTCGAGGGCAGTTAGCTTGACAAGGTAAAGCGAGCTGGAACTTTGCCCGGACTTGTGACGCTGAATTCCAGGCCAATCATAACAGCATCGAGAATGTACTTCAATGGCAAATAGTCAACAGCTTCTTGACCAAGATACCTAGAGGAGGATACCAGAGAAGCCTCAACCGGGGCCTTAATTTTAAGAGAACTAGTAAATTTTATTTTCCTAACCACTTTCCTTCAAATGTGAATCATTGGCTTGACTATCTTCGACTATATTGCTAAAATTTTCTTTCACGAACTCTCATCCCTTGCTGAAATGAGACTACAAACTGCATGCCACGGTCATCTACTGCGTGGGAAATCACTGCAAATGGCTGCTTCAAAGTATGTAATGCAGCAAAATTTAGGTCGTATCACTTGGCTGAAACGACTATAGAGAGTTGTAGGGTATAATACTTGCACAAGCTTCCTTATGCATCTAGAGGCTTTAGGTGCACTAGTCACTCAAGCATACTTATCTGTGCTCGTATAAGAATTATAACTGCATTTGGTATACTTTGGTACCAGTGTAGCAGCAGTCGCTCTCAGCATGTACAATAATCTGAGCCTTTCTGCAAGTGTAGGTGTTTCATGAAATCCAAAGTGTATGAAATTTTTAATTGAAAGCACACTGCAATGCAGTACTACACAGGTCTGCAATGGTGGCACCATTTTATAATAAAAAAAGAAAAGTTGGGCCAAAACCATGCTTATTTCATTTTAGCTGCCGCAAACCAGTGATGAGTTCTTGGAACTCCCCTCCCCCCGACTTGACCTTCCCCACCACGATATGAATATTGCCACAACTAGCTTCGAGTCTGCTGTGCAAGTATGCTGCACAACCTCACAATGTGCTAGATAGTATGCTTTATAGTTCTGGCCCTGATCAATGCTACTGATTCAGCCATAGCTTTAGTCTTTAGCTACATCACATGCAGTTCTCCATATCTAAAATGTATACTTGCCAGATGTCCAATCACCGAGTACAGAAATGGGCTAGTTTATGGTTGATGCACAGTTTGCTAGCATTAAAAACGACAAACAGAACACAGCAGCAGGGGCTTCGGAAGAGTATTGCAAATGGGGGAAGCAGGAGGTTGGTACCCAGAGCTCACTTCACTCTGCATACTTTTCTTTTTATACTGAAGCCCAGGCTTTATTATATGAGGGGACACCCCCCCCCCAAAAAAAAAAAATTTAACATGTGGAAGCCCTCAACCACACTGCCCCCTCTTCAACTTCTGGAGGCCCTGCATAGTAGACCATCTTGCTCTTTCCAATCTACCTTCAGCGGCGAAAAATTACTTAGCCACAATACCACATAGCACCATGATAGCGAAGGAGAACGGTGCTCATATGGCTGACAGAAGCCAATAGCCACCTCTAGCTTAATTATCAAAGCACTTCGGCGCACCGAAATATTTTTCCTTTCTCAATATACCACAAGACTTTATTTCATCAGTTACTAAGTAGGCGCATTCAGGATATCGGACAAGTGCCATCCTCTCCGTCTACCTCAGTATATTACCCAACAACTGCACAGAGGGGTTCAAGAATTATGGGCAGCTTCGACATGGTCTCGGAGCAGATTCCCACGTGTGAATGTCTTTGGGCACGATGTACAGGCAAAGGGCCGCTCCCCTGTATGCCTCCGTGAGTGACGTTTCAGATCCTGAAACCTGAGGAATGACCTGGGACACTGCTCGCAGGTGAAAGGCCTAACACCTGTGTGAGTGGTCACGTGCTTCTTCAGGTTGTCACGCGCAGAGAATGCGGCCGAGCAATGCTCGCAGGTGTACGGCCGTTCGCCCGTGTGCGTACGCAAGTGGATCCGCATTTCGGCCTCGACAACAAACCGCTTGGCGCACTGTGGGCAACTGAACCGCTTGTAGCCGACGTGCCTGTGCACATGGCGCTGCAGGATGCCCTTCTGGGAGAACGTCGCCGGGCAGAGATGACACTCAAACGGCCTCTTCGACGTGTGCGTGACCAGGTGCCGAGTCAGGTGGCCTTTTGAGCGAAAGCTTTTAGAACACTGATCGCAAGAGTGGTGCTTCTTTGAGTTGGTTTGTTTGCTTGAACCAAGGGACTTCGTGTTTGAATGCTTTGCAATGGTGCCGTGTGCTGTGCAGACATGCTGTTGCAAACTGACACTGTTGTCAAGCTCTTCTGGACAGAGGTGACATGCATGGCGAACGGGGTTAGGCTTCTTGGTATGGCAAGCCACCACCTTCACAAATGCGCATTCACGGCAACATGCATTCTCCTTTTCTTCATCGGGGCACATAGGGTGGTCATTTCGGACGTGCTCCACAAGGCTTGATGCATCCTCGAAGCTTTCGGGGCAAAGATTGCAATCGTAGGCTCTCACGGATGACAAATTATCTACGGAGTCATCGACGTCCGTTGCCCTGGCAGTGATATTGAAACGCTCGCTCATCGACGGCTTCTTGTCTGAACTCTGCCGCTCACACGAATGTGCGACCCGGACATGCTCGGTGAAGGTGGATGAGTCCTTGAAGCTCTCAGGGCAGAGGGTGCAGTTGTAAAAGGACGGTAATTCATTTACGAAATCAGCAGCGCCTATTGCCCCAGAGACATCGAGACGATGTTTGTTCATCAACGGTTTCTTGGCGGCACTGTGCAATTCACAGGAATGCGCTATCTCTACGTGCTCAGTGAGGACGGCTTCATCGGCGAACTCTACAGTGCAGAAGTCACAGCTGTAGCGTGGTTTGGACAGACTGCCATAGCGTTCATCGCGCTCAAATTTCAGGCCATGACTGTTGGAACATTTCACACTGAAGGCTAACTCATGGCCATCAATGTGACCCTGCAGAGCGAATGCATCATCAAACTCTTCTGGGCACAGATGACAACTGTCAGTCTGCTTGACTCCGTGTTCCAGAACATGTCGATCAAAATTGTCCTTGCTAGAGAAGCTCCTGGAACATCGGGTGCAAATGAACATTTCACTAATGGCTGAGACTTGTGCTGTGCCGTGTTCAGTGAGGCCTGTGCCGTCGAGGAACGCTTTGGGACAAAATTCGCTGTGGGAATGTCTGCAGTGAGTACGATAATGGCACTGAAGGCTGTCGTTGTTAGCAAACATCTTTAAACACGAGCTACAGACATGCCATCGTTTGCCAGGATGTTGCTTTACACATTTTTCAGTGTCTGGCACTTCGTGGCCACAGGCAACATTTACTGGCAGTTTCTGGGCAACGCCGCCACACAAATTCGATGATACGTCCTTTAGCTCTTGGAATCCACATACTTCATCAGCTTGCTCCTTGGTGTCTATTTCTTGGCTATACACTTCCTCAGAGAGGTTGGTGCAGTGAGTGAAAGTTTGTTTCTTAGTGCAGCTGTGCATTCCCGGGCCATGCGTGCAGTTCACTGTAGCATACATGTTTTTGCAGGCTTGGTTCTTCTTGGTCCTGGCCCGTCACAATGTCCTTCAGGTCACTGTGTTCTCAGATGATCTGCTCAGGTTTTAACATCAATGCATGACTAAGGAGCTTGAAACGAGCGCAGCCCACATTCTGAATGAAATTCAAGGTGATATCGTGGGGCACATCAGCGCTTCTGAGAAGTTCGATGCCATTTTGAAGAGGTGGCAGCAAACTGTAAAGGAAAATAATAAAGCGTCAGAAGCGGTGAAGCTGTCACGCCCACGTAAAAATATGCCACCAACTTTTTCATCATTCAAAGAGTTCTTAATTTTTGTTTAGGTCGGCTGAACAGCTAGTTTAGGCAAAACAGCAAATGGTTTTTATTGTTCAGCTGTATTTCCAGAAGAGGCAAATTAATTTGATCCCGGGGTTCTACTTGCCAAAATCATGATCTAGAGGCATGCTGTAGTAGCGTGGGACCCTGGGTAAATTTTGACCACCTGGGATTCTTTAATGTGCACCTAAATATAAGCACACACACGTTTTTGCATTTTGCCTCCGTAGGAATGTGGCCGTGGCTACTGGAATTGAACACACTCAGCAGCACGTCATCTGCGCTGGACTATTGTGACAAGTAAGAAAAGGCAGATGTTACCCGCACTGGAAATTACAATATCCTAGTTGCTAACTTAAATAATTTGCTAATTATATATTTAATTATTCAATTAGGACACACATTGCAGTAGCGAAAATACAAGCTGAGCAATGCTGAAATCATGTCTGCATGGCAAAAAATCCTAAATCTAGCATCACTTTCGATATCTCCCATAAATGTGCAAAATACAAATGGCATATTGCAGTAAACTCCCAAAAAGTGTCCCTTTAGCAGTTCAAGACCATATTTAACTGCAACACAACACACAGATTGTTTTAGTAGTTTAGGGTACGGATATTTTCAATGTAGTGCTACTTTAGTATGTAATTTTGCTAATTAAGATGCAACTTCACTATACTGCTAACACAGCTTCACAACTGCAACAGCTTCACAACTGCAACATGTGCACTAACATGAATAGTGAAAAAAGTTAATTAGTGAATACTTTTAACCAGCTACGTCAACAGGACAATTAATTTCCCCCTCTCCAGGTAATTTACCTGAGCAAGCCGAACACACAATTTGCAGTTTTCCAAGTCGGCTGTACTGCAAGCCAACTTTCCAATCGACAAACTTTCGTCGACAGACTTTCTTCCTCTAAACTACAGAATTTCCATGGAGAAAGTGCGAGCATGAGGACTTTCCTAGGACGATTCCAAAAATGTAATTTCACCGCCTTCTCTACCTGCCGTACCCTCGAGTAGGGGGGTGCGCTGAAGTTTGGTTAGTAGTGGTACATTCGAGGCTGCCGAGTGAGAACAGTAGTTTGTTCAACTAGTTTGTGGACTAGATTTTGGGGGAAAACAGACTTCCTTGCAAATGCGCAGCTACGGCCGGTCTGGAGTGCACGTCTGGCGCTGGGCACGAAACGCAAGTTCGTGATTGGCACTCCGCTTCCCTAAAGCTGCTCGAGAGTACACCTTAAACTGTCGGGTCATGCCAACGCATTGGTAAAAGTAGGGGCAGACTTGGATCACAAGATTTCTAAACAAATAAATATGGATTGGAGCACACCCGCTCCGAAGCATCAGGTGGCCATTTTCCCAGCACGAACATATAACTTGAAAAATTTCGTACCACCACCTGTATGACGTTTTGTTTCAGTCTGCTGTGTTTTAACACGTGTATTTTTCTGTTCTTACCCATTCCCATCTGCAATGCCTGTGGCCTTAATTCAGGGTTCAGTAATATGATAAAGCGACCTGAGAAGGTAAAGACGGCACACGAAACGGAAAACAATAGGTACAATGTTTTATGAGTAATCCACACAGCGGCGTGCATTACAAAGTGGACCCGGGTAGCATATATTCTAGTTTTTATTTTTATAATATTATTATTATTATTCGTTCATTCATTCATGCATGAAAGGCCGCAGAGGCACATTACGTGAGGTGTGGGCCATGGAGATTAAGATAAATAGAGTTGGGGAGGTCATGGTAATGGAGCAGTTAAGCGGAGCGTCTGTCGCAGTATGCAGACGATGCAAGAGTTTGGGCCTTCGAGCTGACGATTCTAATTTTACGATTCTGGCAGGAAAACGGAAAGAAATATCGGGGCAGACAAAACTGAAGAGAGCTATATCAAATGCACAAATGCGTGTGACGTTCGGTCGTGGTAGTGAACAAACGTGCGGTCGGTAGACACCGTAAATAAGCTACAATTGCAACACCGTGCACCTAGTAGAGCTCGCACTACGGACACAGAATGGAGGCAGCATCGGCAAGAGACATGCCGGTGTCGCACGGCCGCTTTCGATCGCGATTGAGCCCGATCCGGATCAAAATTCTATCCGGATGGGACTCGAACGTGATAAAAAGAGCGCCGTGTGAGACCGGCGTAAATCGAGCATTCTTTATGGCACCAAGTTACAGAAATTAATCGGAGCGCGCGTGAACGACGCGGGACACAACCGACACCACATACGCAGTTTCTAAATGCAGACAATGTTAACTTTTTTACTTCTACTTACGGAGTGAAAACAGTGACGCCAAAAATGTGGATTCCTGTTCGTCGGGATTCTGTGGCAACATGGCACGGCGGCCCGCGAATGCTGTCAAAACACGCGCTACCGTACCACGGAACACGCAGCGACCATGTGAAACCCACAGAATAAAAGTTAAAACGTGGGTTATAGAATAAAGAACCAACCAAATATGAAAGTAAATATGAAAAATAAAATAAAGAAAATAAAACCAACCAAATCTGAAATTTAAAAAAAAACACTATGTTTTTGCAACGTTTGCAACATAATCGCACACTGCGCTGCATTTGACCACATGGAACTTCTGATTCGGCAGGTTCTGTAGTTTCGGTTCTAGTTTCGGTCAGCCGACGGTGTTACAGTGCTTCCGTTGAAAGATGTCATCACAAGTGGAAAACAAAACACCAGTAAGCGCAACATCTCCCTTCAAAAGTAATAAACAAAAGTCACGTGCACCCTACACCAAGCCTAATGCTACCTGCCAGTTCTCTCATACAAAGACGTGCATTTTTCACCACACATATTACTATTTCAAAAACAACAAAAGAAATTACTGCACGCTTGCCGCTGCTCTGTCCTTGCTCAAATTACATAGAAGGATAGCTTTCTATGGTCCAGTTGTATTGCTCCCTCCTAATTTATTTCATTCTTTCATGGCAGTAGGCATGTTTTTGAGGGAAAAGCTCCTTAATACTTACACCTGGGCGCGGCAAACGTTCAAAATTCAGATGTCAAAAAGCCATATGGCCCAAACCAAAGAAATTTCCTAACATTTCGTCTGAAGAATCGTGAAAGCGAACTTCCACAAGTTGCCCTACCAGGTTCAGGAAGCTCGTAGAGTCGCAGAGCACGTACGTGAAAGAAACCACAGTTGGAAGACGCATGGACCTGCTCAAATGCTTCGCCAGCATGGCATGCCATCACAGCATTCTTATGACAGACAGGGCACTATTCAATATCGAAGCGATCTTAAACCACCAAAATGATAGGGTATTGCCAGAAAGTCTCAAAGAAGCCAGTGTCAACGGAAGAATTGCCTTAAGGTTTTCCCGTCATCAATCGGTGATAAAATCTGGGACAGTCGCTTCTGATGGAAAGAGATCACTAGTTTTCTTGGAGAAAGGAGCAACAGTAAATGGAAGAAACTATGTGGAAGTTGTTCTGGAGGAGGAGGTACTGCCTTGGGCTAGATCCTATTTCGGAAACTGTCAGTGAACGTATCAGTGGGATTCTGCTCTGGTTCACAAGGCGAAGATGGTGCAACGATAGTACACAAAGAACTTCCCCAGTTTCATTTCCACGTTAATATGGCCCTTAAACTGCCCAGATCTAAACCACCCTGACTTTTCATTTGTGTTTTTGTAAAATAGCAGAGCCTTACCTACTCTTCACCACAATTTGGCTTCTCTTCATGGGATGTTGGAAAAAGCATGGAGTAAATTAGATGAAGACTACATCCATGTGCTGCCATCTAAGCATTTCCGGAACGACTTGAGGCTTGCATTTGCACAAAATGTGGTCTCTTCTGAAAGCGTATTTGTATTTGTAATGTAGAACAGGACACGTAACATTAACATAAAGTCTTTCTTTTTTTGTTGCAATGCATTGCAACCATAATTATGGGTCTTTATTTGAGTGCAAAAACTTTTGCCACACCCTCTAGTTACAAAATACACTGCATCTAGAGGTGTAGCAGTGCATTGTAGTGCCAAGTGAATGAAGTGGGTTGATATATTGATTCGATGCCTTGTGCACGTTTATGAGGCTATGATCCCATGTGGTATTGTATTTCAAACCTGACATCTGTGCTCAATTGTTACTTTTCTTTCTTTGTAGCACACCGAGTATGAGCTCTAGTTGAGAATGATCTATTCTTTGCAGTTCTCTCATTTACGCAGTGCAACCAGAGGAACTATATAACACGATTATCACTGAAAGACCACATTCATTGTGAGTAGCAAGAGAAATTATTCAGAGGTAACTTCTGCAATTGAAAGTAAAGAGACATTGCACAGGCAAAATGTAAGAACATCTTTATTGCAGCAATTTCTCAACTGACAAATTAGCATGAACAACGTACTGCAGTGCATGCTCAAAGTTAGTGAAAATGTAGAAATCAGCCTGCAACGTTTCAACAGCACTGCATACCCTGTTTTGCAAAGCAGAGAAATACGATTTCATATTGGTTTTTGTAGGCTGTAGGCACATTGCAATGTCTAAAACAAGATAGCACCAGAACCTACTTGCAAGTATGAATCATATCACTGCTTGTCTAGATGGCTGCACCGTGCAGGCCGCTCACATTTACGCTAAAGCCCCTTCATCACACATGTCCAGCAGTGCAAGCACTTGCATTCAACCATTACTAATTCAAGTAAATACAATTACTGAAGTGCTGTCAATGAATACCATCTCACAGTTATGCTCTGATCTGTCTATATCCTGGCTTGCCAGTGCAATATTGCAATAGGTTGTCACTGCAGCACAGTCACTTTCTTTGTAAAATATTACTTGAAGATGCTTCCACCTTTTCATATCCACCATCGGTAACCACGATCCAGCTTTTTGCAAATGGCGTCATATCGCTTATCATAATAAAGTGCAAACAACTTGTAATACTGCTCATAATAATGCTTGTCTTCCCACATGGAATTGGTTAAAATGAAAGTGCAAACAGCTAAATATGAAATACAAAACAAAGAGAATCGGGGCACCTTCATTGTGATGCTGTCTTTTGTTTTTAATTTTTGGAAACTAAGGTTAACATCAGTGAGGTTAACACTGACAAAATGTTTTAGCTACTTGCCATTGCGGAGTAGAATAATAAAACTCCCCACGTACACAGCTGCTAGTCTACACTTTGTTAAAGGGATGGTCTCTGTGCAGTGTTTTAAAATGTACAGGGGACACAATACACAAAGTGAGACCGCAATTTTCAAAACACGATATTATAGTACTTTCTGTCTACAGTTGTTTCGTTAATTGGCCCTTCAAACTTGCCTTGCACAGTATAGATAAAGGGAAGACGACTGCAACTGGGACAACTAAAGCAGCAATATTCAATTACCGGCATGCAACAGAGACAAAAATCCATTAGCATGACATAGATGCAGTGTTTATTGTAATTTTACATCAGTAAACAATGCCACACTACTCACACTTCACAGTGCCTGACAATGAATGAAGTAGTACTGAGTAACAAACAATGTGACAAGCAACTGACATTTGTACAGTATGAATCGAAAGAAGTCTTAATTGCCTTCATCCAGGTATCACAAAATATGCACAGGATGAAAGTTTCCGTTAAAATGAGGTCATCCTTACACAGAAGTGCACAGCTATGGTATGGCAATTCAGAACACCCAGAATTACAATTTCGTCAAAATAAATGTAATGAAGTATATAACAAACAACACTCTATCTACAATGGACATATATAAAGGGCAGAAATTAAAAACATTATCTGAAGGAGACAAATGCTGCCAGTTTTTTAGTATCACAAAAGCAGCACACAATTACTGCTGAGCAGCAGAACCCCCAACAAGTGTACAGCTTTGTCATAATTCATTATACACTGCACTAAAGAATTGGCAAGAAAGTACAGTGCTCAATTGGCACGTGGTTCCCGGTGGTAGGCATTCGTTTCATAGCGAATTCCTAATTAAGCACAAACAGGCTATCTTAGAGAATAGCTGAACAATTATAAATTTCTCCTGAAAGGTGCCCTATATAGGTGTAAGCATTTTGACTTGACAAGCACTGTATGTTCTAACATCTCGTCATCATTACATGTGGCAAACATTGGCTCGCTGACTCATGGAATCATTGCACTTGGCAGAAGTAATTGAAGGAAGAGAGTAGAAGCAAGGCAGACGGAACAGATGCTTCCGTGCCTCAGAATGCATTGCCTCTTTCCCAATACATTACAAACTACCTAGCCGAACATTCGAGCATGCTAAACCATATCGAGGGAGAGGCAACAAAATTCTTTAAAAAGCGTGCACCCTCTCCAACATCGGCCCTAACCGCCTTTTCAAGAAGAGGTGACATTGGCTGCATTATTATGATACCTCAATTAAGGGTTAGTCTATCACTGGAGTGTAGTGCATAAATATCGACCTACCATATTTAACTTTTTACTTAGTAAAGTTACATACGGTGAGGCGAAACTGACAAGCACGAGTAGCTGAAGGCTTTCCGAGGCTGGCATGCAGTGCGCCATATGCGATTAGCAGCCACTCATGGTATTGCCATTTGTTCTTTGTGGATGAAGCAATGTGAGCTATTGATAAGACATTAAGGTCGCCATGGCTTCGTCAAGAAGACCTTTCTGCACCTTCCCAGATTTTCCTTTTCTTTCTTTTTTTCGTGTATGTGCATATTTAGGTACTGTGTGCCTGCCGTGATCATTTCAGTCTGTGCGAGGCACTGGTTGGCAACAAGAAAGTACAAGCGTCATCATGCGATGTCACAGCAATCGGAACTGTGCAAGGATCTTAAGCATATAGAGAAGAATTGTGGGGTTTTACATGCCACAACACAACATGATTAAGAGGCACGGCTGAGTTGGGGACTAGCATGAGCAGATAATTTTTGCATCTTCTTTCTGTTCCACCACTATGCGACCTTTCAATTGTTGGTAAGGGTTTCTGTTGTTCTTGTTTAACTTGTCTTACAGCCTACCTTTCCATACAATGCAGCACCCACTCGGTTCAACACGCTCAAAGGGATGCTAAAGAGAAATGTTCAGTGAAAATAGATTAATAAATTAGATTTTTGCAACGCCAGGAATATCATTTCTACCATCGGCAGAGCATTTGGCACGCCAGAAAAGGACGAGGCAAAACAGAAAGAAAGAAAAGGGCTTGGAGATCCTCTGGTAGTTTCTCGTGTCATCATGAGATTTTGAAAGCTTCTGCTTAGGAAACGTTAACACTTTATCGATAAACAGGGACTGGTTTGCATTCTCTAAATGAACATTTACAACACAGCGAGTATTAACCACATTTACTGAACAAAAGCGGACCAAACATGTCAATGTACTTAGCAATCTGTGATGCCGTACTAGCATATCGGCGTTGCTGTTTAGACATGAAATTCAAGAACGACCAATTTCGCCAGACATGTTATTGTTGCTAATAATGAGCCATAATAAATTATGACATAGTTGACAATGCACAAATGTGCCTCTGCCGAAAAATACCTACGTAAACATGAGGCTCCACCAGATTTACCAAAATATATTACGGCTGTCTAGTAGGGTTGCTGCAATCTACAGAGACGACATCTGACAGCTTGAGATATCGTGCTATGGCAGAGAGGCACTCGTAATTCAAGGCGCGAATGTCTCGTCCCTTGCCAAGGTGGAAAACAACATTTTCTCTCACAATGCCCGCTAGTTGAAAGTAGTTTGACTGAATGTAACGCTTTGCCAACACTACAGCCTTTTTTGCCTCGTCCTCAGTCTGTTCGGTCACTTTCATTAGGTGTGGAACAAGCGACGCCTTTTCACTGAGGGCTTCGAATTCCACTGCAGCCTGCCTATCTAGCCTCTGGTGTGTGAGAAATCTCACAGCCACGTTCAGAAGACTGGTGTTCCGTCGAATGGAGGTGAACATACGGGAAGACGCATGGTTTGCGTTTGGCACAGGGGTCAGAGTAAAATCCACGATAGACTGGCTTTTCACCAGGGCACGTGAAATAATGGCAAGGCGATTGGTGGGCATGGAGCTCCCAGTGTTCAACTTGAGGTTGGTGATTGCGGTGTTCTTTGTCAGCATAAAAGCAATCGACTTGAGCGACTTCAAGGATACTTTATAGCTTTCCAAACATACTTGACTCACAGTGGTGTTTGTCGCGAGCGCCTTGGCGACCATGCCAAGCAGCCCATGTGCTGAATAGGAACAAATCTTAATTTTAAGATTCTGGATAGTTTGGTTCAAGGCGAGCACACGGCACAATGCAACAGCGACTTGTTTGTGATCTCCTAAACCGACTGTTACAGTTCGCACATATTTATTTGTGGCGAGATTTTGAAGCAGCGCACAAATGCCGATTTCGGTGAGTTCGTAGGCAACGCTTAGGTGGAGCTCTGTGAGCGACTCTGAACCAAGTGCCACGGCTGCAGACAGTGGAGGAAGGTCGGCCTCGGCCCAAGACATCTGGATACGGTTGTAGCCTTCGGCTTGGGCCATTTCAACGGAGAGAGTTGACCTGCATTGAAAAGACCGCTGTCATTCATCCTGCGTAGGCTTAAAGAGGTTTAGCATAGGTTAAAGAGTTTAGCCCAACCAAATTGATGACCTGTGAGATGAATAGGCGAAATGCAGCAATTCACTTTTGACGTCACACACCGGCCTAGGCAAAAACTGCCAGATGCAGATGCCCTGTAAGGACTCTACATACAGGTGAAAGACCAGCAAGAGTACATAAATTACTTGGCTCATTGGGAAGGCACTAAGGAGGTGGCACTGCAGAATAGGACGCTTCATGTTCCAGAATCAGCAACACCTCTCACTGCCTTTCATACAATAAAAGTCCTGTAAATTGAATGTATGCATTTGCAAAGGTAAGGCTTGTTTGAGTTGGACGCACACTTTTGTGTGAACCATTAGAGGAGGGAAGGAATCCTAAAGCTGATTTTCAGGACAATAGGAAGTTTTATGAGTAGCGCCTACCTGTTGCTTTATGTCACCAAAAGGCCAAACTCGTTTGTACAACCTTTACATTCTTTTATTACTCTCTGCATTCAAATGCCTGACTGATAGCACCCCCTTACTTTTGGTTCCCCATTTCTACAGCACCCTAATATAAATGTTATTCTTGGTATAATTCTGAAGCACTTATTTCGGCTCTGGCCGGGAACAGTGTCACCTGCTGTTTCAGCAAAAAGCAGCTATACAACCCTACATGTAGCAACCCAAATTCAAGAACACAGAAAATAAAACCGTATAAAAGAACAGTGACATGCAAAAATTGGCCCTGCAAACTGTTCCTTTTACATGTGCGTGGCTCTGAAGACATCTGCCCGTCGGATAGGCAATTTAGTTACCTTTCCTGTTGTGTAGCTTGAACTTCAGAAAACAGCACACTCTTCAGCGTCTTGTTATTTCGCAGCATTCTGCAGAATGTGTTGACAGCACGTACAGTCACGGTGTTATACCTCAGATCCAGCAACTCGAGAGCAGTGTTCTCCTTAAGCTTATGAGCAAGTGTCACCATTGAGTCGGCGTCGAGATAAGTGCCCATTAATTCCAACTTTTTCAGCCCTTTGTTGCTAACCAGTGCTGTCGCGAGTGACTCCGCATTACTGTCGTTGATGTTGCAACCCTTCAGGTCCAAGTGCTTGAGGGTCTTGTTCGTGGTCAGCGCTTCAAAAAGTGGCTCGAAGCGCGTGTAGCACCAACCAATGTGAAGCTCCAGTAGGGATGTATTGGCCTTGAGTGCCTCTGCTAAGGTGGAGAGGTTGACGCCGTCGTCCAGACTCTCGTTGAGCGTCAGTTTGGTCAAGGATTTAGCGACGCGCAGTAGCCTCGCGATAGAGTTCACGCTTTCCCGTGGAATATCGTTCGCGACGACAGACAGCTCGCCGAGGAAGCGACAGCACTGCAGCGCTCGCAAGAGGCACTCGACGGACTCCTGCGACATGTCATTATCAGAGATGGAAACAGCAGTGAGGTGGCTCGCGTTTCTTCTTAGCAAATTTGCTACGGATCTCGACACTGATGCACTGATAGGGAAATGGTACAATTCTAAGCTCTTGAGATTTCCTAGGCCAGCCAGCCCTTCGGAAAGCTCTTCTTCGCAGTAGGGCTTTTTGTTGCCACCGCGGAGCTGCAGATGCTGCACGTTGACGCTCCGGCCTAGCGCCAACGCGAGGGTGGAGGCCGGTGCAAACAATAACGACCTCGGGTCTTGCATCATGATGCGCAGAACGCACCGATGCGCCTTCGGCAGCCAGGAGAAGACGTAAGCGGCGTCGTAAAGTTGGTCGTCGCCGAGCTGACGCCGACGTGTCCGCGTCGACCGGATGGCCACCCTGGCCGGCTCGGTTTCGACAAGTTCGAAGCTCACCGGGTGCAAGACCTTGCTCCATCGGTCGAGGTCGTGGCACAGCCAGCAATCGGCGTGGCATTCGTCATACTCACAAGCGCGGTCGAAGTCCAGCCCTCGCTTTGTTAGGCGAGACACGATCTGTTCGGGGTAAGGCATGATGCTCTCGTGACCGCCAGCGGCTGTGCCTTTCGACGCGAGGCCCGCGACTGTCCCACCTCCTTCGGTCGTGGACATTCGCTCACAGTAGGCACAGATCTGCTGCGATCCAATAACTTCCACACTCGTCGACGGCAGCGCTGGCAGGGCCCGGCTGACAGTCTGCGTGCCGTAGCGTCTTGCCGGGCGGCTTGACGCCCGTGTCGATCTTTCGCACGGTTATGGTGGCACCATAGCACGGTTGGCACGGTCGTGTCACAAGGGACCAAACAAAGAAAGCCAGCCACCGGGCCAAAGCATAGACTAGCCAAAGTTGGCGCCGCACCCACCGCACCTTGAAAGAACATCGGGCGACGTAAAGTTTCAGTGGTTTGCCGACAGCTGCCGCTTCTACGGGAACGTCCAAATGAAATCGGTTTTGCGCTTACAGCTAAATTGTTGTTTCTCAAACTTCGCAGAAAGATCGAATTTTGAAGCCTACGTAGAGCAACACCTCGGATCGCACGGCATTCCGCCACTACTGTTAAAATACGCGGTACTTTGCGTAATACCGCTTGAAGCCAATGAAAAAAAAATGCTATGTTTCTGTTCAGCATAATCGTTCACGGCGCGGTATTTGATTACATTATATTTGAATCTGCGCAAAAATTAAAAAGTTATATAAGGTTAATTTTTAATGACCAAGCAATAAAACTTGCAAAGCTACAAAGCTTGTCTAGGCTTATTTTGAGCTTCGGCTAGTTTCGATTCTAGTTTCGGCCTAGCAGTGTCGTTACTGGGGGTCTGTACATCGCAAATAGAAATAAAACCACCAGGAAACGCGAAGTCTTCTTTGAAATTTGGGTGAATGCAGACACGGGTCATTCTGCACCAGGCCTGGTGCTACTACCCGTTCCCTCCCTTGTGCAAGAGATGGGCATACACTCTTAGAAAAATTTACACCCTTCGGGGCTTATCTTGTCCCACAACAATAATCGTCATCCGTCTTGCCCGCGTTTCCTTTCTCTAACGCGGCGAGCCCGGTACTTCCCAGTCACGAACGGCATGCGCGTTATCAGTGTGACGCAGCATTCTGGACAGGAAAGTAGCGAGCGCCGAGTTTTCAGGAAAGGAAACGCAAGCAATGGCAGATGACGATTATGGTTGTGGGACAAATTTACACCCCAAAGGGTGCAACAGTTTTAAGAGTGTAGAAATCGTGTATGTGAAGTGGCAAGGTAGTACACCCTTTGAGGTGTATACCTGCCACACAACGATAATCGTCATCTGCCTTGCTTGCGTTTCCTTTCTTGAAAACGCCGCGTCCGCTCCTTTTCTGTCGGGAATGCTATGTCATGCTGATAACGCGCATGCCGTTCGTTATTGGCATGGTTACTGGGAAGTACCGGACTCGCAGCGTTAAAGAGAGGAAGTGCGGACAAGAGAGATGACGTTTATTGTTGTGTGGCAAGATAGAACACAAAGGATGCAATATTGTTTTAGAGTGTAGTACGAAAGCATTGATCAGCCTGAGGAGATTGTTTTCCTTCTCTGTTTGCAATTCTTGCGAACGAGGCGGAAAGCGTTGTCCGTCTTTGCGAGGATCTTGCCAAGGAGGAGCGCGCGACTCGCTTCTACGGAGCACCGCTCTAGAAAAGCAAATCCTAGCTCAGTTCTCAAAAAGTCAAATGGCCCAAGCCGAATAAATCTCCGAACGTTCCGTCCGAATGATTGTGAAAGATGAGCTGCTGCTCGAAAGGGTTCAGGAAGTTCCTGGTCTAATACCGGTGTCACACGGCGCATTTTTAATCGCGATCAAGCCCGATCCGGATGTATTTCTCGGTCGTGATTGCCTCATTTGCGCAAGTGCGGCGGTGGAGCCAACCGCGGTCGAGAATATCGATCTGGATCGGGCTCGATCGCGATCAAAAGTGGTCGTGTGACACCGGTATTACGGATTAGGTGAAAGAGGCCAAGGTCAGAAGATGCACGGACCCTAGATGCCTGGCATGCTGCGTGCTGCAGCACGGCACGACATTGCAGCACTCCCTTGTCAATCGAGGCACTAGTCAATATCGATCGGTTTTTAAACTACACATACAATAGGATGTTGACAGAAAGCCTCAAAGAAGGCAACATGAGTGCCACCCTGAATCCGTGATAGATTTCGGGGCAATCACTTCTGATGGAAAGATGCTGCTGGATTTCTTGGAGCAAGGAGCGATGGTAAACACTGCATACTATCTGGAAGGTGTCGTGAAGAAGCAGGTACTGTACTGGACCAAATCATACATTGCAAAACAGCAATTAATGAATCAGTGGGATTCCTCTCCACCTCACAGGGCGAAGGTAGTGCTGCACATGGTACAACAATAACGGTGCGAAAAAATCGTCCCCAATTTCATTTCCACTTTAGAATGGCATCCAAACAGCTCAATAAACTATCTCAATGTTTCAGTCTTGTTGGTGTTGAACAGCACAGTCGATTCTACTCGTTGCCACAATTTGGCTTCTCTTCATTTGGCATTGCAAAAAGCATGGCGCGAATGAAATGAAGACTAGATCAGTGCCGCCTGTGCATTTCCAAAGCGAATCTACGTTTGCATTTGTGCAAAATGTGGATTTTTTAACAGTACATTTGGATTTGTGCATATGGAGAACAGAACACATAACACTAACACCAAAAGTATTTTGTTATTCTACATGGCAACCTTATTATTTGGTATTTAATTGAGTGCAAAAACCTTTTGCCGTACCCTGTAGTTACGAAATACAATTAATCTAGAGTGATGTAGCAGTGCACTACAGTGCAAAGTGAATGAGATGAGTCGATACATTGATTTGAAGCCTCGTGCGTGTATTCTTGAGGCTCGTATTTCCATATGGTATTGTGTTTGAAAATCTTACAGCTGTGCTCGATTGTTGCTTTGCTTTCTTTGTAGCTCACCAAGCGAGAGCTCTAGATGAGAATAATTTTCTTTGCACTTCCCTTATATTCGCAATACAACCGATGGAACTATACTACACAATTATCATTGAAAGAACACTCTCCCTGTGAGTCGCAACAGACATTCCTTAGAGGTAATTTCTGTAATTAAAGTTAATGAGACATTACGCAGGTGAAATGTAAGAACAGCTTTATTGCAGCAACTTCTCATCTGACAGATTAACTTACCACTGTATTGCAGTGCATACTCAAAGACAGTGCAAATGGATAAATTCAGCTTGTGCTCCAACTACTGTCGCACACTTAAGAACAGTGAATAATCGTAAAAAGTTTGCAACGTTTCAAGAGCACTGGATACCTTGTTTGCGAATCAGAGATAGAGGGTTTATCATCGGTTTCTGCAGGTACACTTTATTATCTAAAACAAGACAGCACCAGCATCTACTCGCAAGTATGAAATAGTAGCACCGCATGTCTGGTGACATGCAGCAAGTGCAAGTAGTTGTAATGTCACACTCTGCATCCCAAGATGGCAGCCTCGCGCAGGCAGCTCGTGTTTATGCCAAAGCACCTTCATCACAGACGTCCAGAAAGCGCTTCCCCTAAAGTAAATAACCATTAGGAATACAAGTAGGTGCCATTTCTGAAGTGCTGCCAGTGAATATGTCACTGTGCCGTTATCCTCTGGCCTCGTTTTATCCTGGCTTGCCAATGAAATATTATTATTGGTTGTCATTGCAAGGCAGTTGGTGTCTTTGCAAATCACCAACTAAAGATGGTTGCATCTATTTATATCCAGGATTAACCATTACCCATGCACTACAAATGGCTTCATATCGCTTACTTTGAGGAAAGTGCAAACACCTAAACAACCGTTAATACTGCTTGTATTGCTTGTAGGCCCACATGGAACTGATTAAAATGAAAGTGCAAACATTTAGATACAGTACACAATAAAAAAGAAAGAGAACGAGGCCACATCTTTAGTGATGCTGTCTTGATTTTTAAAAAAATTCAGGTCAACAAAATAGCTCCAGCAGTGACATGTTCTAGCTACTCACCATGGCAGAGCAGAATGATCAAACTCCTCACCAACACAGCTACAAGTGTAAACTTTGTTAAAGTAAGGTTTGGTTTTTGTGCAGTGTTGATGATGTACGTACTATACAATACACAAAGTGAGACCGCATTTTTGAAAACACACATTTATAATACTTTATGTCTAGAATCATTTGGCTAAGTGGCCCTTCAAACTTGCCTTGCACTGTATAGATAAAGGGAAGACGACTGCAACTGGGACAACTAAAGCAGCAATATCCAATTACCGGCATGCAACAGAGACAAAAAACCATTAGCATGACATAGATGCAGTGTTTATTGTAATTTTACATCAGTAAACAATGCCGCACTACTCACACTTCAGAGTACCTGACAATGAATGAAGTAGTACTGAGTAACGAACAATGCGACAAGCAACTGACATTTGTACAGTATGAATCGAAAGAAGTCTTAATTGCCTTCATCCAGATATCACAGAATATGCACAGGATGAAAGTTCCCATTAAAATGAGGTCATCCTTACCCAGAAGTGCACAGCTATGGTATGGCAATTCAGAACACCCAGAATTACAATTTCGTCAAAATAAATGTAATGAAGTATATAACAAACAACACTCTATCTACAATTAACATATATAAAGGGCAGAAATTAAAAACATTATCTGAAGGAGACAAATGCTGCCAGTTTTTTAGTATCACAAAAGCAGCACAGAATTACTGCTGAGCAGCAGAACCCCCAACAAGTGTACAGCTTTGGCATAATTCATTATACACTCCACTAAAGAATTGGCAAGAAAGTACAGTGCTCAATTGGCACGTGCTTCCCGGTGGTAGGCATTCGTTTCATAGCGAATTCCTAATTAGGCACAAACAGACTATCTTAGAGAATAGCTCAACAATTATAAATTTCTCCTGAAAGGTGCCCTATATAGATGTAAGCATTTTGACTTGACAAGCACTGTATGTTCTAACATCTCGTCATCATTACATGTGGCAAACATTGGCTTGCTGACTCATGGAATCATTGCACTTGGCAGAAGTAATTGCAGGAAGAGAGTAGAAGCAAGGCAGACGTAACAGATGCTTCCGTGCCTAAACATGCCTTGCCTCTGTTCCCAATACATTACAAACTACCTAGCCCAACATTCGAGCATGCTAAACCATATCACTGAGGGAGAGGCAACAAAATTCTTTAAAAAGCGTGCACCCTCTCCAACATCGGTGCTTTACAAGAAGAGGTGACATCGGCTGCATTTTCACGATACCTCAAGCAATGGTTAGTCTATCACTGCAGTGTAGTGCTTAAATATCAACCAGCATATTTCCTTTTTTTACTTTGTAATGTTACATATGGTAAGGCGAAACTGACAAACAAGTAGGTGCAGCCTTTTCAAGGCTGGCATACAGTGCACTATGTGCGATTAGCAGCCACTCATGGTATTACGTTTTGTTCTTTGTGGAAGAAGCAATGTGAGCCATTGATAGGACAATAATGGCACCATGGCTTGGTCAAAAAGACATTTCTACACCTTCAAAGATTTTTCTTTTCCTTCTTTTTTTTCGTGTGTGTGCATTTTTAGGGACTGTGCGCCTTCCGCCATCATTTCAGTCTGTGCGAGGCACTAGTTGGCAGCAAAAAAGTACAAGGGTCATCATGCGATGTGACGGCAATCAGAAGTGAGCAGGGATCATAAGCATGCAGAAAAGAATAGCGGGGTTTTACATGCCACAACACAATATGATTAAGAGGCACGTATTAGTCGGGGAATAGCATGAGCAGTACTCAATAATATTGCGCAACAAAAAAACTATGCGGACGTAAGAGAGGACGTCCTTTCTTACGTCCGTGTCGTGTTTTGTTGCGCAATATCATTGGAGTAATGGATTACCAACTTGCCCTGAATGCTGCTCTCATTAAGCATGACCAGATAATTTTTGCCTCTTCCTTCTTTTCCACCACTATGTGACCTTTCAATTGTTGGTCAGTGTTTCTGTTCTTATTTTACTGGTCTTGCAGCCTACCTTTCCAAACAATGCAGCATTCACTTGGTTCAACACGCTTAAAAGGACGCTAAGGAGAAATGTTCAGTGAAAATAGATTAATAAATTACATTTCTGCAATGCAAGGAATATCATTTGTCCCATCAGCAGAGTGGAGTTCTAAGAACTAGGAACAGCAAAAGAGGGGCTTGAAGATCCTCTGGTAGTTTCTCGTGTTGTCATGAGATATTGAAAGCTTCTGCTTAGGACAAGGTAACAATTGATCGATAAACAGGGACTGGTTTGCATTCTCTAAACATTTACAACACATAGGGTATTAAGCACGTTTACAGAACAAAAGCAGGCTAATCATGTCAATGTACTTAGCAATCTGTGATGCCGTACTAGCATATCGGCCTTGCTGTTAGGGCATGAAATTCAAAAACGACCAATTTCGCCAGACATCATGTTATTGTTGCTAATAATGAGCCATAAAAAAAGTATGACATAGTTGACAATGCACAAATGTGTCTCTGTCGAAAAATACCTACGTAAACCTGAGGCTCCACCAGATTTACCCAAATATATTACGGCTGTCTATTAGGGTTGCTGCAATCTACAGAGACATCTGACAGCTTGAGATATTGTGCTATGGCATAGAGGCACTCGTAATTCAAGGTGTGAATCTCTCGTCCCATGCCAAGGTGGCAAACAACACTTTCTCTTACAATGCCCGCTAGTTGAAAGTAGTTTGACTGAATGTAACGCTTTGCCGACAGCACAGCCTTTTTTGCCTCGGCCTCAGTCTGTTCGGTCACTTTCATTACGTGTGGAACAAGCGACGCCTTTTCACTGAGGGCTTCGAATGCCACGGCAGCCTGCCTATCTAGCCTCTGGTGTGTGATAAATCTCACAGCCATGTTCAGAAGACTGGTGTTTCGTCGAATGGAGGTGAACATACGGGAAGACACATGGTTTCTATTTGGCACGGTGGTCAGTGTCAAATCCACGATAGACTGGTTTTCCACCAGAGCACGTGAAATAATGGCAAGGCGTTTGGTGCGCATGGAGCCCCCAGTGTACAAGTTCAGGTTGGTGATTGCGGTGTTCTTTGTCAGCATAAAAGCAATCGACTTGAGCGACCTTAAGGATACGTTACAGCTTTCCAAACATACTTGACTCACAGTGTTATTTGTCGCGAGCGCTTTGGCGACCATGCCAAGCAGCCCACGAGCTGAATAGGAAAAATTCCTAATTTTAAGATTCTGGATAGTTTGGTTCAAGGCGAGCACACAGCACAACGCAACAGCGACTTGTTTGCGACCTTCTAAATCGACTGTTACAGTTCGCACATATTCATTTGTGGCGAGATTTTGAAGCAGTGCACAAATGCTGATTTCGTTGAGTTCGTAGGCAACGCTTAGGTGGAGTTCTGTGAGCGACTCTGAACAAAGTGCCACGACTGCAGACAGCAGAGGAAGATCGAGCTCGGCCCAAGGCATCTGGATACGGCTGTAGCCTTCGGCTTGGGCCATCTCAACGGAGAGAGTTGACCTGCATTGAAAAGCCCACTGTCATTCATCCTGCATAGGTTTAAAGAGGTTGCGTATATATTTGGTAGAGCCTGTATCAGCGTTAAGGATACTGTATTACTGTGCATAACAACAGTTCCAAAAGAAGACAAAACATTTCATCTTTGTAGGGAATATTGTTCGTTAAATAATCAAATGGAACTTCTCCCCTTTCCCGTGCCCCGTGTTGATGATACCATTGATTAAACCAGTGAATGTACATGGTTTTTCAAGAATTGACCTATGCAAAGAGTATTGGCAGGTGCCTCTCACAGATGAGATTAAACGGTTCACTACTTTCGTGACACCCTTTGAAGTCTGTGAATAGGCTCCCTTTTGGTAAGAAAAGCTTGAGGCTAGTTTCAGAATATTGCTAATGAAGGGTTAGAGAAATTCCTAGGCCTATTTTGTAGTGTGTAAATAAACAATATACTGATCTACTCACAAAGAAAAGAAGATCATGACAAGCACCTCGTAGACATGCTGCTCTGAGCGAAGAAATGTTAAAGGGACCCTGAAACGATCTTCTACAAACATGCTGAGTCATTAGCATAGGTCTTCTGATCATTAATCCATGTGTCTAAGTGCTCCCCGTAAAGCATGTCATTTATTAAAAGGTTTTAAACATGTACATCGCTACCGATCGCAGCACGCCACTGGCCTGAGTTTTCAGCCACCCCTGACTAGACAATGGAAGGTGACCAGACGACGCCAGTAGGCAAGCTATCCAAGTGGGTGCCCAGGGCACATCATCAATAATTTTTTCAACTTTAGGGTGAACAAATGTCATTCGTATTAGTTGGAATGTTAGTCAATTTGTTTCTATAAAAAACAAAGTAGAAGCAACAGAATGCACAAGAGAAATTTATCACTACTCTCAAGCACATCCGGCACATAGCAAGCGCTGCCTGATTGTGTTACAACATGCTCCATGTTCACGCGAGCTGTGCTGTCTGTGTTGGTCTCGATCTGTCTTTTTGTGACCCTCATAGTTCAGCTTTGCATTGTGGGCTGCGAACGTAGCGATCGGCAACATGTCAAGCTGCGACATTATGTACCTTTGCAAGGCATAAATGCAAGCAGAGTGTCTAGAGTGCTTGTTGACAGTATCAATTCAATTCCAGCACATACACATTTGCGGCCATCACTTCACACCATTAATGTTTCACATGTCTGGTATGCAGGTAAACGCAAGCGTTTTGGGTTTGGGCATTTTATGGGGTGAGTGGAGATACATCCATGAATAGCCAGCATAGTGCAGCCACTTGTTGGCACAGAGTTCAAACAAACACAGAACTAATACAGCAGTAATGGAGTGTATTTTACTTTGCTACTGGAGTGAACTTTTGGCAGCAGTCTAACTGTGAACACATTATTTTTCTATATGTTTAAATCATTTTGCACTTAATTATACATTTTTCTAAATGTTTGAAAGGTTTTGCACTTGGTTACAGCAATATTAGCTCTTTGTTTGGTTGGTTAAGCTCTGCATCACCAGGTGGCTGGACTGTGCCCACCGATCAGGCCACTCACGTACGTCTACGCTAAAGCTCCTTCATCACAGCAATATTTGCACAGACGGGCTTTAGTTTACCCTTACACCCATCCAGCTCATAACGCATGCTGTTTTGATAGCTGCCGCTTGAGATCAACTGCCCGGCGGCTTGCGGTGACGTTGTGAGAGGCTTCGCGTGCTGGCTCCAAAACAACCAGTAGTAGACGACACGACGTCCCATCATGGACACAAAGCCAATGAAGGTGTAGCTTAGCTCCAATCACTTGGTGAAGAAGTTGACAAGAAAAAGCGTGGCTATGGTGCACGGAAACTTGCAATTGTCCATAGGTTCCGTAGGTCTCTTTATATGAGAGACCTCACACAAATTTTCATGTGAATGTTTTCCTATGTGTTGACAAACTTTGTCCAAACCGTCTTAGGGACTCTTTGAAGATAAACACAAGAAAAAGTGAGTTTTCCCAAAGAAACATAGTATTCTTACTAAGAACGTTTGTGTGTAATGGTTCAGACTTTTGTGTGAACCATTAGAAGAAGGAAGGAATCCTAAAGCTTATCTTCAGGACAATAGGAAGTTTCATAAGTAGCTCCTCCCTGTTGCTTTACATCACCAAACAGCCAAACTCCTTTGTATAGCCTTTACATTCTTTTTATTACTTTTTACATTCCTATGCCTGGGTGATAGCACCGCCTCACTTTTGGTTCCCTATTTCTACAGTACCCTAACACAAATGTTCTTTTTGCTAGAATTCTGAAGCAATTATTGTGGTACTGGCTGCAGAACAGTGTCAGCTGGTGTTTCAGCAAAAAGCATCTATATTACCCTACACTCAACAACATGGAAAATAAATCTGTATAAAAGAACATAACAGTGACACGCAGAAATTGGCCCTGAAAGCTGTTCTTTTCCATGTGCGTGGCTTTGAACACATCTGCCTGTCTGATAGGCAATTCAGTTACCTTTCCAGTTCTGTAGCTTGAACTTTAGAAAACTGCACACACTTTAGCGTCTTGTTGTTTCGCAGCATTCTGCAGAACGTGTTGATGGCACGTACAGTAGCGGTGTTATCCCTCAGATCCAGCAACTCGAGTGCAGAGTTCGTTTCCAGCCCATGAGCCAGTGTCACCATTGAGTCGGCATCGACACGAGCGTGCTTCAATTCCACCGTTCTCAGCCCTACGTTGCTACGCAGTGCTGTCGCGAGTGACTCGGCATTACTGCCGTTGATGTTGCAATCGTTCAGGACTAAGTGCTTCAGGGTCTCGTTCGCGATTATCGCTTCAAAAAGGGGCGCGAAGCACGTGAAGCAATCACCAATGTGAAGCTCCAGTAGGGACGTGTTGGCCTTGAGTGCCTCTGCTAAGGTGGAGAGGTTGACGCTGTGTTCCAGACTCCGGTCGAGCGTCAGTTTGGTCAAGGACTTGGCGACGCGCAGTAGCGTCGCGATAGAGTTCACGCTTTCCCGTGAAATATCGTTCGCGACGACAGACAGCTCGCCGAGGAAGCGACAGCACTGCAGCGCTCGCAAGAGGCACTCGACGGACTCCTGCGACATGTCATTAGCGGAGAACGAAACCGCAGTGAGATGGCTCGCGTTTCGTCTTAGCAAATCCGCTAGGGATATCGACATTGATGCATTGATGGGGAAATGGCATAATTCTAAGCTCTTGAGATGCCCAAGGCCAGCCAACCCTTCGGAAAGCTCTTTATCGTAGACGCGCGTTTGGTAGACACCGCGAAGCTTCAGGTGCTGGACGTTGACGCTCCGGCTTAGAGCCAACGCGAGGACGGAGGCTTGTTCGTAGAAGGACGTCATCCTCTGGCCTTTGAGATTGGCCCTCTGGAAGGGGTAGTGTGATCCATCGATGAACTCCCCCGGGCTTTCTATCATGATGCGCAGAACGCACCGATGCGCCTTCGGCAGCCAGGAGAAGACGTAAGCGGCGTCGTAAAGTTCGTCCTCGCCGAGCTCACGCCAACGTGTCCGCGTCGACCGGATGGCCAGCTTGGCCGGCTCGGTTTCGAAAAGTTCGAAGCTCACCGGGTGCAAGACCTTGCTCCATCGGTCGAGGTCGTGGCACAGCCAGCAATCGGCGCTTAATTCGTCATACTGACAGGCGCGGTCGAAGTCCAGACCGCGCTTTGTTAGGCGGGCCACGATCTGTTCGGAGTAAGGCATGATGCTCTCGTGACCGCCAGCGGCTGTGCCTTGCGACGCGAGGCCCGCGACTGTCCCACCTCCTTCGGTCGTGGACATTCCCTCACTGTTGGCACAGATCTGCTGCGATCGAATGACTTCCACACTCGTCGACGGCAGCGCTGGCAGGGCCCGGCTGACAGTCCGCGTGCCGTAGCGTCTTGCCGGGCGGCTTGACGCCCGTGTCGATCCTTTGCACGGTCGCGTCACAAGCGACCAAACAAAGAAAGCCAGCCATAGTGAGCCAGCCACAGGGCCAAAGCATAGCACCGCCCCCACCGCACCTTGAAAGAACATCGGGTGACGTTAAGTTTCAGTGGTTAGCCGACAGCTGCCGCTTCTGCGGGAACGTCGAAACAAAATAGATTTTGCGCTTACTGCTAGATTGTTGTTTATCAAATTTCGCAGAAAGATCGAGTTCTGAAGCCTACATAGAGTAACACCTCGGATTGCAGGGCAGTGTGGCACGGAATCCCGCGACCACTGTCAAAATGCGCGGTATTTTGCGCGAAACCACGTGAAGCCTGTGAAAAAAAAAAAAAAAGTTATGTTTCTGTACAGCATAATCGTTCACTGCGCCGTATTTGATTACATTATATTTGAATCTACGCAAAACCTATAATATTATAGAAGGTTAATTTTGTAATGACCAAACAATAAAACTTGCAAAACCTTGTCTAGGGCTATTTTGAGCTTCGGCTAGTTTCGATTCCAGTTTCGGCCAAGCAGCGTCGTTATTGTGGGTGGGTCTGTAGTACATCGCAAATAGAAATAAAACCACCAGGAAGCGCGAAGTCTTCTTTGAAATTTGGGTGAATGCAGACACCGGTCATTCTGCACCAGGCCTGATGCTACTACCAGTATGTGTTCTGTGCTACTACTCGTTCCCTCTCTCGTAGAAGAGATGTGCATAGAAATCGTGTATGTGCAACCTATGTGAAGTGGCATAGTACGAAAGCATTGATCAGACTGAGGAGATTGTTTTCCTTCATGCCTCGGTGTCTGTTTGCAATTCTTCGAACGAGGCGGAAAGCGTTGTCCGTCTTTGCGAGGATCTTGCCAAGGAGGAGTGGGACTCGCTTCTGCGTAGCCCCGCTCCAGAAAAGCAAATCCTGGATGTCCGGCATGCCCACGACCGGGCTGGTGGGTTGCTAGACCTGCCGGTCCCGACGTGGGACTAGCCGGGTGCGCGACGAGTTCACGTCCTCGAGGGACCTGCAAAAATGTTTCTTCACTCACTTACTCATTCATCGCACCTATTACTAATAATATATATATATATATATATATATATATATATATATATATATATATATATATATATATATATATATATATATATATATATATATATATATATATATATACCACGGTCCGCCTCGCGTGCAAGAGGACCATGGTTCGAATCCCGGTGCCACGCAATTCTCCACCGGAAAAAAAAAAAACGTGTGTTGAGAAAATTGCACAAACAGGCATGGAGGGCGGCGTGATCACGGTGACCAGAACCGGTAACGCACTCTCTCACCAGAGCAGGATTGGCCACCCTGGTGCAACAATCAAACCCCGGCCCTCAGTCCCCAGCTGCCGTGAAGCAACTGACCACAGCGGCGGTCAGATCTGTGACGCAGCAGAGGGTGCTATGAATCCCTGGATCCAGACAGGCCGCCATTGGAATCTGAATCTGGCAACGTTTAACGCTAGAACGTTATCTAGTGAGGCGAATCTAGCAGTGCTATTGGAGGAATTAGAGGGCAGTAAATGGGATATAATAGGGCATAGTGAAGTTAGGAGGACAAATGAAGCATATACAGTGCTAAAATGCGGGCACGTCCTGTGCTACCGGGGCTTAGCGGAAAGGCCAGAACTAGGAGTCGGATTCCTGATTAGTAAGAATATAGCTGGTAACTTACAGGGACTCTATGGCATTAACGAGAGGGTGGCAGGTTTTGTTGTGAACATTAATAAGAGGTAAAAATTGCAGGTCGTACAGGTGTACGCCCCTACATCCAGTCATGATGACGAGGAAGTCGAAAGCTTCTATGAAGACGTGGAATTGACGATGGGTAAGGTCAAAACTGTACTGATGGGCGACTTCAATGCCAAGGTAGGCAAGAAGCAGGCTGGAGACAAGGCAGTCGGAGGAATATGGCATAGGCACTAGGAATAGCAGGGCAGAGTTATCAGTAGACTTTGCAGAACAGAATAAGATGTGGATAATGAATACCTTCTTCCGCAAGCGGGAAAGCCGAAAGTGGACGTGGAGGAGCCCAAAGGACGAGACTAGAAATGAAATGGACTTTATACTCTGCACTAACCCTGGCATCATACAAGATGTGGACCTGCTCGGCAAGGTACGCTGCAGTGACCATAGGATGGTAAGAACTCGAATTAGCCTAGACTTGAGGAGGGAGCAGAAAAATTGGTACATAAGAAGCCAATCATTGAGTTAGCACTAAGAGGGAAAATAGAGGAATTCCGGACCAAGCTACAGAACAGGTATTCGGCTTTAACACAGGAAGAGGACCTTAGTGTTGAAGCAATGAACGACAATCTTATGGGCATCATTAATGAGTCTGCAATAGAAGTTGGTGGCAACTCCTTTAGACAGCTAGGATACCAGTAAGCTATTGCAGGAGATGGAAGATCTGATCAAGAAACGCCAATGTACGAAAGCTTCTAATCCTACAGCTAGAATAGAAGTGGCAGAACTTTCCAAGTTAATCAGCAAGCGTAAGACAGCTGACATAAGGAAGTATAATATGGATAGAATTGAACATGCTCTCAGGAACGGAGGAAGCCTAAAAGCAGTGAAGAAGAAACTAGGAATAGGCAAGAATCAGATATTTGTGTTAAGAGACAATGCCGGCAATATCATTAATAATATGGATGAGATCGTTCAAGTGGCTGAGGAGTTCTATAGAGATTTATACAGTACCAGTAGCACCCACGACGATAATGAAAGAGACGATAGTCCAGAGGAATTTGAAATCCCACGAGTAACGCCGGAAGAAGTAATGAAAGCTTTGGCAGCCATGCAAAGGGGGAAGGCAGGTGGGGAGTATCAGGGGACAGCAGATTTGTTGAAGGATGGTGGACAGATTGTTCTAGAAAAGCTGGCCACCCTGTATGTGCAATGCCTCGTGACTTCGAGTGTACCGGTATCTTGGAAGAACGCTAACGTAATCCTAATCCATAAGAAAGGGGACGCCAAAGACTTGAAAAATTATAGACCAATCAGCTTACTGTCCGTTGCCTACAAACTATTTACTAAGGTAATCGCAAATAGAATCAGGAACACCTTAGACTTCTGTCAACCAAAGGACCAGGCAGGATTCCGTAAAGGCTACTCAACAATAGACCATATTCACACTATCAATCAAGTGATAGAGAAATGTGCAGAATATAACCAACCCTTATATATAGCTTTCATTGATTATGAGAAAGCGTTTGATTCTGTCAAAACTTCAGCAGTCATGGAGACGTTGCGGAATCAGGGTGTAGACGAGCCATATGTAAAAATACTGAAAGATATCTATAGCGACTCCACAGCCACTTTAGTCCTCCATAAAGAAAGCAACAAAATCCCAATAAAGAAAGGCCTCATGCAGGGAAATACGATCTCTCCAATGATATTCACAGCGTGTTTACAGGAGGTATTCAGAGACCTGGTTTGGGAAGAATTGGGAATAAGAGTTCATGGAGAATACCTTAGTAACTTGAGATTCGCTGATGATATTGCCTTGCTTAGTAACTCAGGGGACCAACTGCAATGCATGCTCACTGACCTGGAGAGGCAAAGCCGAAGGGTGGATCTAAAAATTAATCTGCAGAAAACTAAAGTAATGTTTAACAGTCTCAGAAGAGAACAGCAGTTTACGATAGGTAGCGAGGCACTGGAAGTGGTAAGGGAATACATCTACTTAGGACAGGTAGTGACTGCGAATCCAGATCATGAGACGGAAATATTCAGAAGAATAAGAATGGGCTGGGGTGCGTTTGGCAGGCATTCTCAGATCATGAACAGCAGGTTGCCATTATCCCTCAAGAGAAAAGTGTATAATAGCTGTGTCTTACCAATACTCACGTACGGGGCGGTAACCTGGAGGCTTACGAAAAGGGTTCTACTCAAATTGAGGACGACGCAACGAGCTATGGAAAGAAGAATGATAGGTGTAACATTAAGGGATAAGAAAAGAGCAGATTGGCTGAGTGAACAAACTCGAGTTAATGACATCTTAGTTGAAATCAAGAAAAAGAAATGGGCATGGGCAGGACATGTAATGAAGAGGGAAGATAACTGATGGTCATTAAGGGTTACGGACTGGATTTCTAGGGAAGGGAAGCGTAGCAGGGGGCGGGAGAAAGTTAGGTGGGCTGATGAGATCAAAAGTTTGCAGGGACAACATGGCCACAATTAGTACATGACCGGGGTAGTTGCAGGAGTATGGGAGAGGCCTTTGCCCTGCAGTGGGTGTAACCAGGCTGATGATGTATATATGCGCTCATCGCTTCTCTTTTTTTGGTCCAGTCGTAATGCTCTCTCCTAATTTACTTAATTACGGCAAGTTTTTGAGGATTCTACTTAAAGGGTGCAGCACAAGTTCTCGCAGTGTCCAGAAATCAGTTCTCGAAAAGCCAAGTGGCCCAAGCCGAATTATTCTCCAAACGTTCCGTCCGAATGATTGTGAAAGATGAGCTGCTGCTCGAAAGGGTGTGCATGGTTCAGGAATTCATGGACTAATACTGGTGTCACAAGGCGAATTTTTAATCGCGATCAAGCCCGATCCGGATGTATTTCTCGGTCGTGATTGCCTCCCCTCATTTGCACAAGTGCGGCGGAGGAGCCAATCGCGGTCGAGAATATCGATCTGGATCGGGCTTGATCGCGATCAAAAGTTGTCCTGTGACACCGGTATTACAAATTAGGTGAAAGAGGCCAAGGTCAGAAGATGCATGGACCCTAGATGCGTGCTATGCTGCATGCTTCAACACGGCATGACATTGCAGCATTCCCTTGTCAAAGGCACTAGTCAATATCGATCGGTTTTTAAACTACCCATACGATAGGATGTTGACAGAAAGCCTCAAAGAAGGCAACATGAGTGCCACCATGAATCAGTGATAGATTTCGGGGCAATCACTTCTGATGGAAAGATGCTGCTGGATTTCTTGGAGCAAGGAGCGACGGTAAACACTGCATACTATCTGGAAGGTGTCGTGAAGAAGCAGGCACTGTACTGGACCAAATCATACTTTGCAAAACAGCAAATAATGAATCAATGAGATTCCTCTCCACCTCACAGGCCGAAGGTAGTGCTGCACATGGTACAACAATAACGGTGCAAAAAAATCGTCCCCAATTTCATTTCCACTTTAGAATGGCATCCAAACAGCTCAATAAACTATCTCAACTTTTCAGTCTTGTTGGTGTTGAACAGCACAGTCGATTCTACTCGTCGCCACAATTTGGCTTCTCTTCATTCGGCATTGAAAAAAGCATGGCGTGAATTAAATGAAGACTAGATCTGTGCCGCCTGTGCATTTCCAAAGCGAATCTAGGCTTGCATTTGTGCAAAACACGGAGTTTTTTAACAGTACATTTTGATTTGTGCATATGGAGAACAGAACACAAAACACTAACACCAAAGGTATTTTGTTATTCTACATCGCAACCTTATTATTGGGTATTTATTTGAGTGCAAAAACCTTTTGCCGTACCCTGTAGTTACGAAATACAATTAATCTAGAGTGATGTAGCAGTGCACTACAGTGCAAAGTGAATGAGATGAGTTGATACATTGATTTGAAGCCTCGTGGATGTATTCTTGAGGCTCGTATTTCCATATGGTATTGTGTTTGAAAATCTTAGAGCTGTGCTCAATTGTTGCTTTGCTTTCTTTGTAGCTCACCAAGCGAGAGCTCTAGATGGAATCACATGTTCTTCGCACTTCCCTTATATGTGCAATACAACCAGTGCAGCTTTATAACACAATTATCACTGAAAGAACAATCTCCCTGTGAGTCGCAACAGACATTCCTTAGAGGTAATTTCTGTAATTAAAGTCAATGAGACATTACGCAGGTGAAATGTAAGAACAGCTTTATTGCAGCAAGCAGTGCATACTCAAAGATAGTGCAAATTAATAAATTCAGCTTGTGCTCCAACTGCTGTCGCACACTTAAGAACAGTGAACAATCGTAAAAAGTTTGCAACGTTTCAAGAGCACTGGATTCCTTGTTTGCGAATCAGATATGGCGGATTTAATATCGGTTTCTGCAGGTACACTTTATTATCTAAAACAAGACAGCACCAGCATCTACTCGCAAGTATGAAATAGCAGCACCGCATGTCTGGTGACATGTAACAAGTGCAAGTAGTTGTAATGTCACACTCTACACCTCAATATAGCAGCCTCGCGCAGGCAGCTCGCGTTTATGCCAAAGCGCCTTCATCACAGACATCCAGAAAGCGCTTCCCCTAAAGCAAATAACCATTAGGAATACAAGTAGGTGCCATTTCTGAAGTGCTGCCAGTGAATATGTCACTGTGCTGTTATCCTCTGGCCTCTTTTTATCCTGGCTTGCCAATGAAATCTTGTTATTGGTTGTCATTGCAAGGCAGTTGGTGTCTTTGCAAATCACCAACTAAAGATGCTTGCATCTATTTATATCCAGGATTAACCGTTACCCATGCACTACAAATGGCTTCATATCGCTTACCTTAAGGAAAGTGCAAACACCTAAACAATTGTTAATACTGCTTGTATTGCTTGTAGGCCCACATAGAACTGATTAAAATGAAAGTGCAAACATTTAGATACAGTACACAATAAAAAAGAAAGAGAATGAGGCCACATCTTTAGTGATGCTGTCTTGATTTTTTTTTTTAATTCAGGTCGTCAACAAAATAGATCCAGTAGTGACATGTTCTAGCTACTCACCATGGCACAGCAGAATGATCAAACTCCTCACCAACACAGCTACTAGTGTAAACTTTGTTAAAGTAAGGTTTGGTTTCTGTGCAGTGTTGATGATGTACGTACTATACAATACACAAAGTGAGACCGCATTTTTGAAAACACATATTTATAACACTTTATGTCTAAAATCATTTGGCTAACTGGCCCTTCAAACTTGTCTTGAACATTACAGATAAAGGCAACACGACTGCGTCTGGGTCAATGGGTCAACTAAAACAGCAAGATTTGATTGCCGATAAGCAACAGAAAAACAAAAAACAAACAAAACATTAGAACAACATAGATGCAGCGTTTATTGTAATTTAACAACAGTAAACAATGCCACACTACCCACCATTTGCAGTGCCTGACAGAGAATGAAACAGTACAGGGTAACAAACAATGCAACAAGAAACTGACATCTACTCAGTATGAATCCAGAGTAGCCTTAATTACCATCATTAAGGTATCACAGAATATGCACAGGATGAAAGTTCCCGTTAAAATGTGGTCTGCCTTACCCAGAAGTCCACAGCTATGGTCTGGAAGAACTTCAGTTTGGCCAAGTTGGTATTTACTGCAAATCATATTGACCGCAAAAAAGACAAATCATATTGACCGCATAAACCGCCCGTGCTGTTTATGTGTTTTCTTCCTATGTCCCCGTCTTTATTGCGGTCAATATGATTTGCAGCTATGGTCTGGCTATTCAGAACACCCAGAATAACAATTTCATCAAAAGAAATGGAATGAAATAGCTAACAAACAACACTCTAGTTACAATGAACATATATAAAGGGCAGAAATTAAAAAAAAATATCTGAAGGAGACAAATGCTGCCAGTTTTTCAGTATCACAAAAGCACTACAGAACTGCTGCTGAGCAGCAGAGTCCCCAACAAGTGTAGAGCTTTGTCATAATTCAGTATACACTCCATTAAATTGGCAAGAATGTACAGTGCTCAATTGGCACCTGGTTCTCTGTAGTAGGCATTCATTTCATAGTGAATTCCTAATTCAGCACAAACAGCCTATCTTAGAGAATAGCTCAATTATATATTTCTCCTGAAAGGTCCCTATACAGGTGTGAGCATTTTGAGTGGACAAGCACAGTATGTTCGAACATCTGGCCATGAGTACATGTGCCAAACATTGGGCCGCTGACTCGTGGAAACATTGGACTCTGCAGAAGCAATTGCAGGAAGAGAGTAGAAGCAAGGCAGACGGAACAGATGCTTCCGTGCCTCAACATGCCTGTGTTTCCGATACATTACAAACTACCTAGCCCAACATTCGACCATGCTAAACCATATCGAGGGAGAGGCAACAAAATTCTTTAAAAAGCGTGCACCCTCTCCGACAACGGCCCTAATCGCCTTTACAAGAAGTGGTCACATCGGCTGCATTTTAATGATACCGCAATCAATGGTTAGTCTGGTTAGGGTTAGGCCTAGGGACTGGTTTGGATTCTCTAAACGAACATTTACAACACAGCAGGCATTAAGCACGTTTACCGAACAAAAGCAGACCAAACATGTCAATGTACTTAGCAAACTGTGGTACCGTACTAGCATATCGGCGTTGCTGTTCGGACATCAAATTCAAAAACAACCTGTTTCACCAAACATCTCCTTATTGTTGCTAATAATAAGCCATAATAAATTATAACATAGTTGACAATGCACAAATGTGCCTCTGTCGAAAAATACCTACGTAAACATGAGGCTCCACCAGATTTACCCAAATATATTACGTCTGTCTAGTAGGGTTGCGGCAATCTACAGAGACGACATCTGACAGCTTGAGATATCGTGCTATGGCACACTGGCACTCGTAATTCAAGGCGCGAATGTCTCGTCCCTTGCCAAGGTGGAAAACAACATTTTCTCTCACAATGCCCGCTAGTTGAAAGTAGTTTGACTGAATGTAACGCTTTGCCAACGCTACGGCCTTTTTTGCCTCGTCCTCAGTCTGTTCTGTCACTTTCATTAGGTGTGGAACAAGCGACGCCTTTTCACTGAGGGCTTCGAATGCCACGGCAGCCTGCCTATCTAGCCTCTGGTGTGTGATAAATCTCACAGCCATGTTCAGAAGACTGGTGTTTCGTCGAATGGAGGTGAACATACGGGAAGACACATGGTTTCTATTTGGCACGATGGCCAGCGTCAAATCCACGATAGACTGGTTTTCCACCAGGGCACGCGAAAGAATGGCAAGGCGTTTGGTGCACATAAAGCCCCTAGTGTTCAACTTCAGGTTGGTGATTGCGGTGTTCTTTGTCAGCATAAAAGCAATCGACTTGAGCGACTTCAAGGATACTTTATAGCTTTCCAAACATACTTGACTCACAGTGGTATTTGTCGCGAGCACCTTGGCGACCATGCCAAGCAGCCCATGGGCTGAATAGGAACAAATCTTAATTTTAAGATTCTGGATAGTTTGGTTCAAGGCGAGGACACAGCACAACGCAACAGCGACTTGTTTGCGATCTCCTAAACCGACTGTTACAGTTCGCACATATTTATTTGTGGCGAGATTTTGAAGCAGCGCACAAACGCTGATTTCGGTGAGTTCGTAGGCAACGCTTAGGTGGAGTTCTGTGAGCGTCTCTGAACCAAGTGCCACGGCTGCAGACAGCGGAGGAAGGTCGGGCTCGGCCCAAGACATCTGGATACGGCTGTAGCCTTCAGCTTGGGCCATGTCAAAGGAGAGAGTTGACCTGCGTTGAAAAGCCCACTATCATTCATACTGCGTAGGTTTAAAGAGGTTGCGTATATATTTGCTAGAGCCTGTATAAGCGTTAAGGATACTGTATTACTCCGCGTGACAATAGTTCCAAAAGAACACGAAACATTTCATCTTTGTAGGGAATATTGTTTGTTAAATAATCAAATGGAACTTCTTCCCTTTCCCGTGCCCTGTGTTGATGATACCATTGATTAAACCAGTGAATGTACATGGTGTTTCAAGAATTGACCTATGCAAAGAGTATTGGCAGGTGCCTCTCACAGATGAGATTAAACGGTTTACTACTTTCGTGACACCCTTTGAAGCCTGTGAATAGGCTCCCTTTCGGTAAGAAAACTCGAGGCTGGTTTCAAAGAATTGCTAATGAAGGGGTTAGAGAAATTCCTAGGCCTATTTTGTAGTATGTAAACAAACAATATACTGATCTACTCAAAAAGAAAAGGAGATCATGACAAGCACTTCGTAGACATGCTCGCTGCTCTGAGCCAAGAAAAGTTAAAGGGACCCTGAAACAATCTTGTAGAAACATACCGAGTCATTAGCATAGGTCTTCTGATCATTAATCGATGTGTCTAAGTGCTCCCCGTAAAGAATGTAATTTATTATAAGGTTTTAAATATGTACGTCGCTACCGATCGCAGCAGGCCACTGGCCTGAGTTTTCAGCCACCCCTGACTAGACAATGGAAGGTGACCAGACGACGCCAGTAGGCAAGATATCCAAGCGGGTGCCCAGGGCACATCATCAATAATTTTTTCAACTTTAGGGTGAACAAATGTCATTCGTATTAGTTGGAATGTTAGTCAATTTGTTTCTATAAAAAACAAAGTAAAAGCAACAGAATGCACAAGAGAAATTTATCACTACTCTCAAGCACTTCCGGCACAAAGCAAGCGCCGCCTGCTTGTGTTACAACATGCTCCATGTTCACGCGAGCTGTGCAGTATTGGTCTCGATCTGTCTTTTTGTGACCCTCATAGTTCAGCCTTGCATTGTGGGCTGCGAACGTAGCGATCGGCGACATGTCAAGCTGCGACACTGTGTACCTTTGCAAGGCATAAATGCAAGTGGAGTGTCTAGAGTGCTTGTTGACAGTATCAATTAAATTCCAGCACATACACATTTGCGGCCATCACTTCGCACCATTAACGTTTCACATGTCTGGTATGCAGGTAAACACAACCGTTTTGGGTTTGGGCATTTTATGGGGTGAGTGGAGATACATACATGAATAGCCAGCATAGTGCAGCCACCTGTTGGCACAGAGTTCAAACAAACACAGAACTAATACAGCAGTAATGAAGTGTATTTTACTTTGCTACTGGAGTGAACTTTTGGCAGCAGTCTAATTGTGAACACGTTTTTTCTAAATGCTTAAATGATTTTGCACTTAATTAAACATTTTTCTAAATGTTTGAAAGGTTTTGCACTTGGTAACAGCAATATTAGCTCTTTGGTTGGTTCAGCTCTGCGTCACCAGCTCGCTGGACCGTGCCGACCGATCAGGCCACTCACGTACGTCTATGCTAAAGCTCCTTCATCACAGCAATAGTTGCATGGACGGGCTTTAGTTTACGCCTCCACCCATACAGCTCATAACGCGTGCTGTTTCGATAGCTGCCGCTTGAGATCAACCGCCTGGCGGCTCGCGGTGACATTGTGAGAGGCTTCGCATGCTGGCTCCAAAACAACCAGTAGTAGACGACACGACGTCCCATCATGACGTAAAGCCAGTGAAGGTGTAGCTTAGCTCCGATCACTTGGTGAAGAAGTCGAGGAGAAAAGCATGGCTATGGCGGACGGAAACTTGCAATTGTCCGTAGCTCTCCTAATATGAGAGACCTCACACTAATTTTGATGTGAATGTTTTCCTGCGTGTCGACAAACTCTGTCCAAACCGTCTTAGGGACTCTTTGAAGAAAAAGTGAGTTTTCCCAAAGAAATGTAGTATTCTTACTAAGAACGTTTGTGTGAACCATTAGAGGAGGGAAGGAATCCTAAAGCTGATCTTCAGGACAATAGGAAGTTTTATAAGTAGCTCCTTCCCGTTGTCAATCTCCTTTGTATAGCCTTTACAATCTTTTTTTACTCTTTACATTCCTATGCATGGGTGATAGCACCGCCTCACTTTTGGTTCCCTATTTCTACAGTACCCTAAGTGTTCTTTTTGCTAGAATTCTGAAGCAATTATTGTGGCACTGGCTGCAGAACAGTGTCAGCTGGTGTTTCAGCAAAAAGCATCTATATTACCCTACACTCAACAACATGGAAGATAAATCTGTATGAAAGAACACAACAGTGACACGCAGAAATTGGCCCTGAAAGCTGTTCTTTTCCATGTGCGTGGATTTGAACATGTCTTCCCATTGAATAGGCAATTCAGTTACCTTTCCAGTTGTCTAGCTTCAACATCAGAAAACTGCACACTCTTTATAGTCTTGTTATTTCGCAGCATTCTGCAGAACGTGTTGATGGCACGTACAGTAGCAGTGTTATCCCTCAGATCCATCAATTCGAGAGCGCAGTTCGTTTCCAGCCCATGAGCCAGTGTCACCATTGAGTCGGCATCGACACGAGCGTGCTTCAATTCCACCTTTCTCAGCCCTACGTTGCTACGCAGTGCTGTCGCGAGTGACTCTGCATTACTGCCGTTGATGTTGCAACCGTTCAGGTCCAAGTGCCTCAGGGTCTTGTTTGCGATTAGCGCTTCAAAAAGGGACTCGAAGCGCGTGTCACACTGGCCAACGTGAAGCTCTAGCAGGGACGTATTGGCCTTGAGTGCCTCTGCTAAGGTGAAGAGGTTGACGTTGTTTTCCAGACTCTGGTCGAGCGTCAATTTGGTCAAGGACTTCGCGACGCGCAGTAGCGTTGCGATAGAGTTCACGCTTTCCCGTGAAATATCGTTCGCGACGACAGACAGCTCGCCGAGGAAGCGACAGCACTGCAGCGCTCGCAAGAGGCACTCGACGGACTCCTGCGACATGTCATTATCAGAGATGGAAACAGCAGTGAGGTGGCTCGCGTTTCTTCTTAGCAAATTTGCTACGGATCTCGACACTGATGCATTGATAGGGAAATGGTACAATTCTAAGCTCTTGAGATTTCCTAGGCCAGCCAGGCCTTCGGAAAGCTCTTCTTCGCAGTAGGGTGTTTTGTCGGCACCGCGGAGTTGCAGATGCTGGACGTTGACGCTCCGGCCTAGCGCCAACGCGAGGGTGGAGGCCGGTGCAAACAATAACGACCTCGGGTCTTGCATCATGATGCGCAGAACGCACCGATGCGCCTTCGGCAGCCAGCAGAAGACGTAAGCGGCGTCGTAAAGTTCGTCGTCGCCGAGCTGACCCCGACGTGTCCGCGTCGACCGGATGGCCACCCTGGCCGGCTCGGTTTCGACAAGTTCGAAGCTCACCGGGTGCAAGACCTTGCTCCATCGGTCGAGGTCGTGGCAAAGCCAGCAATCGGTGTGGCATTCGTCATACTCACAAGCGCGGTCGAAGTCCAGCCCTCGCTTTGTTAGGCGAGACACGATCTGTTCGGAGTAAGGCATGATGCTCTCGTGACCGCCAGCGGCTGTGCCTTTCGACGCAAGGCCCGCGACTGTCCCACCTCCTTCGGTCGCGGACATTCGCTCACAGTAGGCACAGATCTGCTGCGATCCAATAACTTCCACACTCGTCGACGGCAGCGCTGGCAGGGCCCGGCTGACAGTCTGCGTGCCGTAGCGTCTTGCCGGGCGGCTTGACGCCCGTGTCGATCTTTCGCACGGTTATGGTGGCACCATAGCACGGTTGGCACGGTCGTGTCACAAGGGACCAAACAAAGAAAGCCAGCCACCGGGCCAAAGCATAGACTAGCCAAAGTTGGCGCCGCACCCACCGCACCTTGAAAGAACATCGGGCGACGTAAAGTTTCAGTGGTTTGCCGACAGCTGCCGCTTCTACGGGAACGTCCAAATGAAATCGGTTTTGCGCTTACAGCTAAATTGTTGTTTCTCAAACTTCGCAGAAAGATCGAATTTTGAAGCCTACGTAGAGCAACACCTCGGATCGCACGGCATTCCGCCACTACTGTTAAAATACGCGGTACTTTGCGTAATACCGCTTGAAGCCAATGAAAAAAAAATGCTATGTTTCTGTTCAGCATAATCGTTCACGGCGCGGTATTTGATTACATTATATTTGAATCTGCGCAAAAATTAAAAAGTTATATAAGGTTAATTTTTAATGACCAAGCAATAAAACTTGCAAAGCTACAAAGCTTGTCTAGGCTTATTTTGAGCTTCGGCTAGTTTCGATTCTAGTTTCGGCCTAGCAGTGTCGTTACTGGGGGTCTGTACATCGCAAATAGAAATAAAACCACCAGGAAACGCGAAGTCTTCTTTGAAATTTGGGTGAATGCAGACACGGGTCATTCTGCACCAGGCCTGGTGCTACTACCCGTTCCCTCCCTTGTGCAAGAGATGGGCATACACTCTTAGAAAAATTTACACCCTTCGGGGCTTATCTTGTCCCACAACAATAATCGTCATCCGTCTTGCCCGCGTTTCCTTTCTCTAACGCGGCGAGCCCGGTACTTCCCAGTCACGAACGGCATGCGCGTTATCAGTGTGACGCAGCATTCTGGACAGGAAAGTAGCGAGCGCCGAGTTTTCAGGAAAGGAAACGCAAGCAAGGCAGATGACGATTATGGTTGTGGGACAAATTTACACCCCAAAGGGTGCAACAGTTTTAAGAGTGTAGAAATCGTGTATGTGAAGTGGCAAGGTAGTACACCCTTTGAGGTGTATACCTGCCACACAACGATAATCGTCATCTGCCTTGCTTGCGTTTCCTTTCTTGAAAACGCCGCGTCCGCTCCTTTTCTGTCGGGAATGCTATGTCATGCTGATAACGCGCATGCCGTTCGTTATTGGCATGGTTACTGGGAAGTACCGGACTCGCAGCGTTAAAGAGAGGAAGTGCGGACAAGAGAGATGACGTTTATTGTTGTGTGGCAAGATAGAACACAAAGGATGCAATATTGTTTTAGAGTGTAGTACGAAAGCATTGATCAGCCTGAGGAGATTGTTTTCCTTCTCTGTTTGCAATTCTTGCGAACGAGGCGGAAAGCGTTGTCCGTCTTTGCGAGGATCTTGCCAAGGAGGAGCGCGCGACTCGCTTCTACGGAGCACCGCTCTAGAAAAGCAAATCCTAGCTCAGTTCTCGAAAAGTCAAATGGCCCAAGCCGAATAAATCTCCGAACGTTCCGTCCGAATGATTGTGAAAGATGAGCTGCTGCTCGAAAGGGTTCAGGAAGTTCCTGGTCTAATACCGGTGTCACACGGCGCATTTTTAATCGCGATCAAGCCCGATCCGGATGTATTTCTCGGTCGTGATTGCCTCATTTGCGCAAGTGCGGCGGTGGAGCCAACCGCGGTCGAGAATATCGATCTGGATCGGGCTCGATCGCGATCAAAAGTGGTCGTGTGACACCGGTATTACGGATTAGGTGAAAGAGGCCAAGGTCAGAAGATGCACGGACCCTAGATGCCTGGCATGCTGCGTGCTGCAGCACGGCACGACATTGCAGCACTCCCTTGTCAATCGAGGCACTAGTCAATATCGATCGGTTTTTAAACTACACATACAATAGGATGTTGACAGAAAGCCTCAAAGAAGGCAACATGAGTGCCACCCTGAATCCGTGATAGATTTCGGGGCAATCACTTCTGATGGAAAGATGCTGCTGGATTTCTTGGAGCAAGGAGCGATGGTAAACACTGCATACTATCTGGAAGGTGTCGTGAAGAAGCAGGTACTGTACTGGACCAAATCATACATTGCAAAACAGCAATTAATGAATCAGTGGGATTCCTCTCCACCTCACAGGGCGAAGGTAGTGCTGCACATGGTACAACAATAACGGTGCGAAAAAATCGTCCCCAATTTCATTTCCACTTTAGAATGGCATCCAAACAGCTCAATAAACTATCTCAATGTTTCAGTCTTGTTGGTGTTGAACAGCACAGTCGATTCTACTCGTTGCCACAATTTGGCTTCTCTTCATTTGGCATTGCAAAAAGCATGGCGCGAATGAAATGAAGACTAGATCAGTGCCGCCTGTGCATTTCCAAAGCGAATCTACGTTTGCATTTGTGCAAAATGTGGATTTTTTAACAGTACATTTGGATTTGTGCATATGGAGAACAGAACACATAACACTAACACCAAAAGTATTTTGTTATTCTACATGGCAACCTTATTATTTGGTATTTAATTGAGTGCAAAAACCTTTTGCCGTACCCTGTAGTTACGAAATACAATTAATCTAGAGTGATGTAGCAGTGCACTACAGTGCAAAGTGAATGAGATGAGTCGATACATTGATTTGAAGCCTCGTGCGTGTATTCTTGAGGCTCGTATTTCCATATGGTATTGTGTTTGAAAATCTTACAGCTGTGCTCGATTGTTGCTTTGCTTTCTTTGTAGCTCACCAAGCGAGAGCTCTAGATGAGAATAATTTTCTTTGCACTTCCCTTATATTCGCAATACAACCGATGGAACTATACTACACAATTATCATTGAAAGAACACTCTCCCTGTGAGTCGCAACAGACATTCCTTAGAGGTAATTTCTGTAATTAAAGTTAATGAGACATTACGCAGGTGAAATGTAAGAACAGCTTTATTGCAGCAACTTCTCATCTGACAGATTAACTTACCACTGTATTGCAGTGCATACTCAAAGACAGTGCAAATGGATAAATTCAGCTTGTGCTCCAACTACTGTCGCACACTTAAGAACAGTGAATAATCGTAAAAAGTTTGCAACGTTTCAAGAGCACTGGATACCTTGTTTGCGAATCAGAGATAGAGGATTTATCATCGGTTTCTGCAGGTACACTTTATTATCTAAAACAAGACAGCACCAGCATCTACTCGCAAGTATGAAATAGTAGCACCGCATGTCTGGTGACATGCAGCAAGTGCAAGTAGTTGTAATGTCACACTCTGCATCCCAAGATGGCAGCCTCGCGCAGGCAGCTCGTGTTTATGCCAAAGCGCCTTCATCACAGACGTCCAGAAAGCGCTTCCCCTAAAGTAAATAACCATTAGGAATACAAGTAGGTGCCATTTCTGAAGTGCTGCCAGTGAATATGTCACTGTGCCGTTATCCTCTGGCCTCGTTTTATCCTGGCTTGCCAATGAAATATTATTATTGGTTGTCATTGCAAGGCAGTTGGTGTCTTTGCAAATCACCAACTAAAGATGGTTGCATCTATTTATATCCAGGATTAACCATTACCCATGCACTACAAATGGCTTCATATCGCTTACTTTGAGGAAAGTGCAAACACCTAAACAACCGTTAATACTGCTTGTATTGCTTGTAGGCCCACATGGAACTGATTAAAATGAAAGTGCAAACATTTAGATACAGTACACAATAAAAAAGAAAGAGAACGAGGCCACATCTTTAGTGATGCTGTCTTGATTTTTTAAAAAATTCAGGTCAACAAAATAGCTCCAGCAGTGACATGTTCTAGCTACTCACCATGGCAGAGCAGAATGATCAAACTCCTCACCAACACAGCTACAAGTGTAAACTTTGTTAAAGTAAGGTTTGGTTTTTGTGCAGTGTTGATGATGTACGTACTATACAATACACAAAGTGAGACCGCATTTTTGAAAACACACATTTATAATACTTTATGTCTAGAATCATTTGGCTAAGTGGCCCTTCAAACTTGCCTTGCACTGTATAGATAAAGGGAAGACGACTGCAACTGGGACAACTAAAGCAGCAATATCCAATTACCGGCATGCAACAGAGACAAAAAACCATTAGCATGACATAGATGCAGTGTTTATTGTAATTTTACATCAGTAAACAATGCCGCACTACTCACACTTCAGAGTACCTGACAATGAATGAAGTAGTACTGAGTAACGAACAATGCGACAAGCAACTGACATTTGTACAGTATGAATCGAAAGAAGTCTTAATTGCCTTCATCCAGATATCACAGAATATGCACAGGATGAAAGTTCCCATTAAAATGAGGTCATCCTTACCCAGAAGTGCACAGCTATGGTATGGCAATTCAGAACACCCAGAATTACAATTTCGTCAAAATAAATGTAATGAAGTATATAACAAACAACACTCTATCTACAATTAACATATATAAAGGGCAGAAATTAAAAACATTATCTGAAGGAGACAAATGCTGCCAGTTTTTTAGTATCACAAAAGCAGCACAGAATTACTGCTGAGCAGCAGAACCCCCAACAAGTGTACAGCTTTGGCATAATTCATTATACACTCCACTAAAGAATTGGCAAGAAAGTACAGTGCTCAATTGGCACGTGCTTCCCGGTGGTAGGCATTCGTTTCATAGCGAATTCCTAATTAGGCACAAACAGGCTATCTTAGAGAATAGCTCAACAATTATAAATTTCTGCTGAAAGGTGCCCTATATAGATGTAAGCATTTTGACTTGACAAGCACTGTATGTTCTAACATCTCGTCATCATTACATGTGGCAAACATTGGCTTGCTGACTCATGGAATCATTGCACTTGGCAGAAGTAATTGCAGGAAGAGAGTAGAAGCAAGGCAGACGTAACAGATGCTTCCGTGCCTAAACATGCCTTGCCTCTGTTCCCAATACATTACAAACTACCTAGCCCAACATTCGAGCATGCTAAACCATATCATTGAGGGAGAGGCAACAAAATTCTTTAAAAAGCGTGCACCCTCTCCAACATCGGTGCTTTACAAGAAGAGGTGACATCGGCTGCATTTTCACGATACCTCAAGCAATGGTTAGTCTATCACTGCAGTGTAGTGCTTAAATATCAACCAGCATATTTCCTTTTTTTACTTTGTAATGTTACATATGGTAAGGCGAAACTGACAAACAAGTAGGTGCAGCCTTTTCAAGGCTGGCATACAGTGCACTGTGTGCGATTAGCAGCCACTCATGGTATTACGTTTTGTTCTTTGTGGAAGAAGCAATGTGAGCCATTGATAGGACAATAATGGCACCATGGCTTGGTCAAAAAGACATTTCTACACCTTCAAAGATTTTTCTTTTCCTTTTTTTTTTTCGTGTGTGTGCATTTTTAGGGACTGTGCGCCTTCCGCCATCATTTCAGTCTGTGCGAGGCACTAGTTGGCAGCAAAAAAGTACAAGGGTCATCATGCGATGTGACGGCAATCAGAAGTGAGCAGGGATCATAAGCATGCAGAAAAGAATAGCGGGGTTTTACATGCCACAACACAATATGATTAAGAGGCACGTATTAGTCGGGGAATAGCATGAGCAGTACTCAATAATATTGCGCAACAAAAAAACTACGCGGACGTAAGAGAGGACGTCCTTTCTTACGTCCGTGTCGTGTTTTGTTGCGCAATATCATTGGAGTAATGGATTACCAACTTGCCCTGAATGCTGCTCTCATTAAGCATGACCAGATAATTTTTGCCTCTTCCTTCTTTTCCACCACTATGTGACCTTTCAATTGTTGGTCAGTGTTTCTGTTCTTATTTTACTGGTCTTGCAGCCTACCTTTCCAAACAATGCAGCATTCACTTGGTTCAACACGCTTAAAAGGACGCTAAGGAGAAATGTTCAGTGAAAATAGATTAATAAATTACATTTCTGCAATGCAAGGAATATCATTTGTCCCATCAGCAGAGTGGAGTTCTAAGAACTAGGAACAGCAAAAGAGGGGCTTGAAGATCCTCTGGTAGTTTCTCGTGTTGTCATGAGATATTGAAAGCTTCTGCTTAGGACAAGGTAACAATTGATCGATAAACAGGGACTGGTTTGCATTCTCTAAACATTTACAACACATAGGGTATTAAGCACGTTTACAGAACAAAAGCAGGCTAATCATGTCAATGTACTTAGCAATCTGTGATGCCGTACTAGCATATCGGCCTTGCTGTTAGGGCATGAAATTCAAAAACGACCAATTTCGCCAGACATCATGTTATTGTTGCTAATAATGAGCCATAAAAAAAGTATGACATAGTTGACAATGCACAAATGTGTCTCTGTCGAAAAATACCTACGTAAACCTGAGGCTCCACCAGATTTACCCAAATATATTACGGCTGTCTATTAGGGTTGCTGCAATCTACAGAGACATCTGACAGCTTGAGATATTGTGCTATGGCATAGAGGCACTCGTAATTCAAGGTGTGAATCTCTCGTCCCATGCCAAGGTGGCAAACAACACTTTCTCTTACAATGCCCGCTAGTTGAAAGTAGTTTGACTGAATGTAACGCTTTGCCGACAGCACAGCCTTTTTTGCCTCGGCCTCAGTCTGTTCGGTCACTTTCATTACGTGTGGAACAAGCGACGCCTTTTCACTGAGGGCTTCGAATGCCACGGCAGCCTGCCTATCTAGCCTCTGGTGTGTGATAAATCTCACAGCCATGTTCAGAAGACTGGTGTTTCGTCGAATGGAGGTGAACATACGGGAAGACACATGGTTTCTATTTGGCACGGTGGTCAGTGTCAAATCCACGATAGACTGGTTTTCCACCAGAGCACGTGAAATAATGGCAAGGCGTTTGGTGCGCATGGAGCCCCCAGTGTACAAGTTCAGGTTGGTGATTGCGGTGTTCTTTGTCAGCATAAAAGCAATCGACTTGAGCGACCTTAAGGATACGTTACAGCTTTCCAAACATACTTGACTCACAGTGTTATTTGTCGCGAGCGCTTTGGCGACCATGCCAAGCAGCCCACGAGCTGAATAGGAAAAATTCCTAATTTTAAGATTCTGGATAGTTTGGTTCAAGGCGAGCACACAGCACAACGCAACAGCGACTTGTTTGCGACCTTCTAAATCGACTGTTACAGTTCGCACATATTCATTTGTGGCGAGATTTTGAAGCAGTGCACAAATGCTGATTTCGTTGAGTTCGTAGGCAACGCTTAGGTGGAGTTCTGTGAGCGACTCTGAACAAAGTGCCACGACTGCAGACAGCAGAGGAAGATCGAGCTCGGCCCAAGGCATCTGGATACGGCTGTAGCCTTCGGCTTGGGCCATCTCAACGGAGAGAGTTGACCTGCATTGAAAAGCCCACTGTCATTCATCCTGCATAGGTTTAAAGAGGTTGCGTATATATTTGGTAGAGCCTGTATCAGCGTTAAGGATACTGTATTACTGTGCATAACAACAGTTCCAAAAGAAGACAAAACATTTCATCTTTGTAGGGAATATTGTTCGTTAAATAATCAAATGGAACTTCTCCCCTTTCCCGTGCCCCGTGTTGATGATACCATTGATTAAACCAGTGAATGTACATGGTTTTTCAAGAATTGACCTATGCAAAGAGTATTGGCAGGTGCCTCTCACAGATGAGATTAAACGGTTCACTACTTTCGTGACACCCTTTGAAGTCTGTGAATAGGCTCCCTTTTGGTAAGAAAAGCTTGAGGCTAGTTTCAGAATATTGCTAATGAAGGGTTAGAGAAATTCCTAGGCCTATTTTGTAGTGTGTAAATAAACAATATACTGATCTACTCACAAAGAAAAGAAGATCATGACAAGCACCTCGTAGACATGCTGCTCTGAGCGAAGAAATGTTAAAGGGACCCTGAAACGATCTTCTACAAACATGCTGAGTCATTAGCATAGGTCTTCTGATCATTAATCCATGTGTCTAAGTGCTCCCCGTAAAGCATGTCATTTATTAAAAGGTTTTAAACATGTACATCGCTACCGATCGCAGCACGCCACTGGCCTGAGTTTTCAGCCACCCCTGACTAGACAATGGAAGGTGACCAGACGACGCCAGTAGGCAAGCTATCCAAGTGGGTGCCCAGGGCACATCATCAATAATTTTTTCAACTTTAGGGTGAACAAATGTCATTCGTATTAGTTGGAATGTTAGTCAATTTGTTTCTATAAAAAACAAAGTAGAAGCAACAGAATGCACAAGAGAAATTTATCACTACTCTCAAGCACATCCGGCACATAGCAAGCGCTGCCTGATTGTGTTACAACATGCTCCATGTTCACGCGAGCTGTGCTGTCTGTGTTGGTCTCGATCTGTCTTTTTGTGACCCTCATAGTTCAGCTTTGCATTGTGGGCTGCGAACGTAGCGATCGGCAACATGTCAAGCTGCGACATTATGTACCTTTGCAAGGCATAAATGCAAGCAGAGTGTCTAGAGTGCTTGTTGACAGTATCAATTCAATTCCAGCACATACACATTTGCGGCCATCACTTCACACCATTAATGTTTCACATGTCTGGTATGCAGGTAAACGCAAGCGTTTTGGGTTTGGGCATTTTATGGGGTGAGTGGAGATACATCCATGAATAGCCAGCATAGTGCAGCCACTTGTTGGCACAGAGTTCAAACAAACACAGAACTAATACAGCAGTAATGGAGTGTATTTTACTTTGCTACTGGAGTGAACTTTTGGCAGCAGTCTAACTGTGAACACATTATTTTTCTATATGTTTAAATCATTTTGCACTTAATTATACATTTTTCTAAATGTTTGAAAGGTTTTGCACTTGGTTACAGCAATATTAGCTCTTTGTTTGGTTGGTTAAGCTCTGCATCACCAGGTGGCTGGACTGTGCCCACCGATCAGGCCACTCACGTACGTCTACGCTAAAGCTCCTTCATCACAGCAATATTTGCACAGACGGGCTTTAGTTTACCCTTACACCCATCCAGCTCATAACGCATGCTGTTTTGATAGCTGCCGCTTGAGATCAACTGCCCGGCGGCTTGCGGTGACGTTGTGAGAGGCTTCGCGTGCTGGCTCCAAAACAACCAGTAGTAGACGACACGACGTCCCATCATGGACACAAAGCCAATGAAGGTGTAGCTTAGCTCCAATCACTTGGTGAAGAAGTTGACAAGAAAAAGCGTGGCTATGGTGCACGGAAACTTGCAATTGTCCATAGGTTCCGTAGGTCTCTTTATATGAGAGACCTCACACAAATTTTCATGTGAATGTTTTCCTATGTGTTGACAAACTTTGTCCAAACCGTCTTAGGGACTCTTTGAAGATAAACACAAGAAAAAGTGAGTTTTCCCAAAGAAACATAGTATTCTTACTAAGAACGTTTGTGTGTAATGGTTCAGACTTTTGTGTGAACCATTAGAAGAAGGAAGGAATCCTAAAGCTTATCTTCAGGACAATAGGAAGTTTCATAAGTAGCTCCTCCCTGTTGCTTTACATCACCAAACAGCCAAACTCCTTTGTATAGCCTTTACATTCTTTTTATTACTTTTTACATTCCTATGCCTGGGTGATAGCACCGCCTCACTTTTGGTTCCCTATTTCTACAGTACCCTAACACAAATGTTCTTTTTGCTAGAATTCTGAAGCAATTATTGTGGTACTGGCTGCAGAACAGTGTCAGCTGGTGTTTCAGCAAAAAGCATCTATATTGACACAAGATGAGTTCGAATTACGCGCGCCAGCCGCCTCCTGCGTTCGTGCAGTTGTTTACTGCTACCTGCGAAAGATAGCGGCAGTGAAGCGGGCAACACGGGCTCGCAAGGCACGCGCAATCGGAGCAGCGTGTCATGAGCGCGGGACACGAGCGAAGAAGAAGACGTGCGGGTCTCTTGCGAAAAGACTGCGAACGCTCCTGTGAAGCTCTTGTTTAGCTGTGTGTCGGGCACAAGTTCGCCCAAGGTAAAGCGATTAAAGTACCATCACTCAATTGTGCGTTACAAATCTTCCAAGAGTGCATCGTCCCGATGCTCATACAGAGGGCGGTGATTTCTAGGCTGTCATGATTTCGCAACGCTTGTAGGCGGAAGCAGTTATTGCCTGTCGTAGTACGGTTTCATTCTGACGACGTGGACGATTTCTGTGCGATGCCGCTGTCGTGATGAGGTTACTTGACCTTCTGGAGCAACTTCGTAGTTCAGCGGACTAATTCGGCGAATTATCCTATACGGGCCGAAGTAACGACGAAGAAGCTTCTCGGATAGGCCGCGCATCCGTACGGGAGTCCTCACCCATACTTTGTCTCCAGGTGCATACTGGACGTCTCTTCGTCGCACGTTGTATCGGTCCGCGTCGGTTTGCTGTTGCTGCTGGATGCGGTGTCGCGCCAACTGCCGTGCTTCTTCAGCTCTTTGTGTGAAGTCGCTGACGTCATTGTCATTTTCGGAGGTCTCATCTACTGGTAGCATTGCATCTAAGGTTGTGGTGACGGTCCGGCCAAAAACGAGTTGGAAAGGTGTCATTTGAGTCGTCTCTTGCACAGCGGTATTGTACGCGAACGTTGCGTACGGTAGTATCCTGTCCCATGTTCGGTGCTCCATGTCCACGTATATTGACAGCATATCAGTCAGCGTTCTGTTGAGTCGCTCAGTCAGTCCATTTGTCTGCGGATGATATGGCGTGGTTTTGCGGTGACTGGTGTGCGTCAATTTCATAATGGACTGTGTCAAGCGGGCAGTAAATATGGTTCCTCGGTCCGTGATGAGAACTTTAGGAGCGCCATGCCGCAGTACTATGTTAGTGACGAAAAAATCAGCGACTTCACTGGCCGTTCCCTTGACAAGAGACCCTGTCTCGGCATATCGAGTTAGGTAGTCAGTTGCAACTACGATCCAACGCTTTCCTGATGACGATGTGGGAAAGGGGCCAAGTAAGTCCATTCCCACTTGTGCGAATGGAGTTTCCGGTGGCTGTATCGGTTGTAGGAGACCTGCTGGCTTGAATGGTGGTATTTTACGTCTTTGACAGTCCCGGCAGGTTCTTACGTAGTGCTGCACAGAATTCAATAACTTTGGCCAGTAATACTTCATGCGGATGCGTGCGAATGTTCTGCTCACTCCTAAATGTCCTGCTGCTGGCTCGTCGTGGCATGCTTCCAATATCTCGAGTCGTAACTTTGAAGGTACGACGAGCAGAAATGTCTCTGCACTATGTTCGAAATTTCGTTTGTACAGGACATTATTTCTCAGGACGAACGACGACAAGCTGCGGACAAAAGCTCGTGGAATGTCGACAGGATGTCCTTCTAGGTAATCAATGAGCAGGCGTAACTCCGCGTCGGATCGCTGATGCTGAGCCATTTGTGATGATGTTACAGCTCCTAGGAAAGGGCAATCCTGTTCATTTTCCCTAAGCGTAGATTCGGTGTATTCAATCGGGGCACGGGACAAGCAATCTGCATCACTGTGCTTGTGACCGGACTTGTATACGACCGTTATATCGTATTCCTGCAGCCGTAGACTCCACCTTGCCAGCCGTCCAGATGGGTCTTTGAGATTCGCCAGCCAGCACAACGAATGATGGTCGCTGATAGCTCGGAATGGTCGGCCATATAAGTATGGTCTAAACTTGCTGATGGCCCATATCACCGCGAGGCATTCTTTTTCTGTCGCTGAGTAGTTCACCTCAGCCTTCGAAAGTGTTCGACTGGCGTACGCAATGACTCGTTCCTCTCCGTTTTGCCACTGAATGAGGACGGCACCGAGACCTAAATTGCTTGCGTCTGTGTGAATATCAGTGTCGGCTTCCTCGTCGAAATGAGCGAGAACTGGGTGGTTCTGAAGACGCTTTCGGAGCTCATTGAAAGCATTCTCCTGCTCATTCAACCAGACGAAAGGCGCGTCTTCCTTTGTTAGCCGCGTTAGTGGTTCGGCGATCCTTGAAAAATTTTTCACAAAGCGTCTGTAGTAGGCGCAAAGTCCTAAGAATCGCCTAACAGCCTTTTTGTCGGTTGGTTTCGGAAATTTCTCCACTGCCGCAGTCTTCTCAGGGTCCGGGCGAATGCCTTCTGAACTGACGACATGGCCGAGGAAAAGAAGCTCGCGAAAGCCAAAATGACATTTCTGCGGTTTTATCGTCAGACCTGCTGACCTAATCGCTTCCATCACAGCCCGCAGACGTTCTACATGCTGCTCGAAGGTGGTAGAAAAAACCACGACATCGTCAAGATAAACGAGACAGGTTTGCCATTTCAGACCGGTGAGCACAGTGTCCATCATCCGCTGAAATGTGGCAGGTGCGGAACAAAGGCCGAATGGGAGCACTTTGAACTCATACAGACCGTCTGGCGTCACAAACGCCGTCTTTTCACGATCTCGTTCGTCCACTTCTATCTGCCAGTAGCCGCTTTTGAGGTCCAGGGAGGAAAAGAATTTGGCATCTCGTAGTCTATCTAGAGTGTCATCGATTCTTGGAAGTGGGTACACATCCCGCTTTGTGACGGCGTTCAGCTTTCGGTAATCAATGCAGAAGCGCAAGGTTTGATCCTTTTTCTTTACAAGTACCACAGGCGACGCCCACGGACTTGCCGACGGCTGAATTACGTCGTCTTCAAGCATTTCCTTAACTTGACTTCCGATGGCTTCCCTCTCTTTTGGTGACACTCGGTAGGGATGCTGGCAAATAGGCCTCACTGATTCGTCAACAATTATCCGATGTTTGGCAATAGATGTCCGCCGGACTTTGGATGACACTGAAAAACATTCGGCAAATTCTCTTACGAGGGTCTCTATTTGCTCCTTCTGTCTGGGCGATAGGCCTGGTTCGATGTCGATGGCTGCGAGGACAGAATCCACATCTTGAAAATTCGATGGTGAAGACTCCGGAACGCTGAGATCTGTAACTTGGACGAAGTTATTAAGGGTGGCAACAACGGTTCCCTTCGCGACATGTTGCACCTCATTCCCAAAATTAGTGAGGAAAACGTTGGCACATCCGCCACGCAGCTGAACAAGGCCTCTTGCCATGCAGATCCCCTTTTCGAGTAGGAGACTGGTGTTGCTGTCTGCAATTCCTTCGTAGTCGCTGAACGCGTCGCTTCTGACTGTGACGGCTACGCTGGATCTCGGAGGAAGCATCACGTCGTCATCGGCAATGTAAAGGGCGTCGAATTTTTCTTCAGTGTTGAATGCTGCGACAGCGTGCTTGGTTGAGAAGGAAACACATGATTCCCGCAAGTTGATTATAGCGCCATTATCCTGCAAGAAGTCCATGCCAATAATCAAGTCTCTTGAGCACTCGGGAAGTACGATTAAGCTGGCGACGTACGTGAAGCCTCGAATTCCTATTCTAGCCGTACACTTGCCCGTCGGGTCGATGAGGTGTCCTCCTGCTGTGCGAACTTGTGGCCCTTTCCAAGGAGTCAGCACTTTCTTCAGTTTCCTGGCGAGCTCACTACTTACTACCGAGTAATCTGCACCTGTATCCACTAATGCGTCTACTTCGTAACCGTCAACAAACACACGTAAATCGGAAGCAACGTCACTCTTACGGCACTGGTTTCTGAGTCCCTCTTCGTCGCTCGGAGTCATCGATGGAGGTTCTTCTCTTTTCGCGTCGGCAGCGACCTTACCTCCCGAGGTCGCTGGCTCTAGTTTTCCCGACGCGGGCTCTGTGAACGGCGTCTTGGAGAGCTTGAAGACGGGTGGGGGCTCGGTGACCGATGCCTCAACGGCGCTGTTGACCGAGGTTGGTGTTGCTGGTAGGCGTATGGGGAGCTTTGACGAGTGGACAGGTACTCTTCGATTTCCAAGGGACGCTCACCATTTCGAGGGCAAGGTGCGTTCACCGGAAAACCGCGAAGCCCTGCCTGACGATAGTGGCACATTCTGTACAGGTGGCCAGCCTCACCGCAATGGTAGCAGAGGGGTATTCGGTCAGGGGTGCGCCATACATCGGCCTTCCTGAATCTTCTCTCGGGTGGCGGCAGCGTAGTACGAGGCATCGAGCTATTCATAGCGGAAGTGGCTGCGACGTCAGCACGTCCGGGAGTTTGCCTCAGCACATCGGCATATGAGAGGGTCGGCTGGCGCAGGAGTGGCGCTTGGGGCTGCGCACTAAGCTGTGGTTCCCGGACCACCTGTCTGACTTCTTCGCGAACGAGGTCTGCCAGCGAAGAGGGCGTTGGAACGTTCTGGTCAAGCCGTAGCCTCTGAAGCTCTTCTCGCACTACGGATCGCACGAGCTCTCGCATGACCTCCACGCTGTTTCCGAAGACGGCCGGAAATGCGCCCACAGAGGTGATGTTCATCTCCCGGTTGTACATCCTTGATCGCTGTTGCAACGTGCTTTCCATAGTCGTCGCCTCTGAACGAAACTCAGCGACGGTGCGCGGCGGGCTCCGAACCAACCCTGCGAACAGTTCCTGTTTTACGCCCCGCATTAGATGGCGTAGTTTCTTGTCCTCGCTCATGTTCGGATCCGCTCGGCGGAATAGGCGGGACATGTCTTCTACATACATGGCCACGCTTTCGTTGTTACGCTGGTTTCTAGCTTGCAGGGCAGCTTCGGCCCTCTCCCTGCGGTCGGTACTCGGATAGGTTGCCAGCAACTCCCGTCGAAAAGCATCCCACGACACAAATGTCGCTTCGTGGTTTTCGAACCATGTTCGTGCGCTGTCCTCCAATGCGAAGTAAACGTTTCGTAGCTTGCGCTCTCCGCTCCATCCATTGAACTCGGCCACGCGCTCAAAGCGTTCCAGCCAGTCCTCTGCGTCTTCAAATGTGTCGCCGTGGAAAGGCTCTGGCGTCATTGGCGAGTTGACTACGATATGAGTTGGCGTGGTTTGAGTGGTCATCTCGATAGCGTTTCCGCTAGCAGATGCTGAAGCACCGATAGAATCCGGCAAAGAGGAGAACTCAGGGGGCTCACCACGTAGGCGACGACTGCTGCGTTGGTGAACAGGAGTCAATTCGATGGGTCCAAGTTGCCGTGAGTCCAGGCTCCTTTCCCTGACTTGAGAAGGGCTTGAAATCATACCCCGCACCTCCACCAGATTTGTAACGCACAATTGAGTGATGGTACTTTAATCGCTTTACCTTGGGCGAACTTGTGCCCGACACACAGCTAAACAAGAGCTTCACAGGAGCGTTCGCAGTCTTTTCGCAAGAGACCCGCACGTCTTCTTCTTCGCTCGTGTCCCGCGCTCATGACACGCTGCTCCGATTGCGCGTGCCTTGCGAGCCCGTGTTGCCCGCTTCACTGCCGCTATCTTTCGCAGGTAGCAGTAAACAACTGCACGAACGCAGGAGGCGGCTGGCGCGCGTAATTCGAACTCATCTTGTGTCAATATTACCCTACACTCAACAACATGGAAAATAAATCTGTATAAAAGAACATAACAGTGACACGCAGAAATTGGCCCTGAAAGCTGTTCTTTTCCATGTGCGTGGCTTTGAACACATCTGCCTGTCTGATAGGCAATTCAGTTACCTTTCCAGTTCTGTAGCTTGAACTTTAGAAAACTGCACACACTTTAGCGTCTTGTTATTTCGCAGCATTCTGCAGAACGTGTTGATGGCACGTACAGTAGCGGTGTTATCCCTCAGATCCAGCAACTCGAGTGCAGAGTTCGTTTCCAGCCCATGAGCCAGTGTCACCATTGAGTCGGCATCGACACGAGCGTGCTTCAATTCCACCGTTCTCAGCCCTACGTTGCTACGCAGTGCTGTCGCGAGTGACTCGGCATTACTGCCGTTGATGTTGCAATCGTTCAGGACTAAGTGCTTCAGGGTCTCGTTCGCGATTATCGCTTCAAAAAGGGGCGCGAAGCACGTGAAGCAATCACCAATGTGAAGCTCCAGTAGGGACGTGTTGGCCTTGAGTGCCTCTGCTAAGGTGGAGAGGTTGACGCTGTGTTCCAGACTCCGGTCGAGCGTCAGTTTGGTCAAGGACTTGGCGACGCGCAGTAGCGTCGCGATAGAGTTCACGCTTTCCCGTGAAATATCGTTCGCGACGACAGACAGCTCGCCGAGGAAGCGACAGCACTGCAGCGCTCGCAAGAGGCACTCGACGGACTCCTGCGACATGTCATTAGCGGAGAACGAAACCGCAGTGAGATGGCTCGCGTTTCGTCTTAGCAAATCCGCTAGGGATATCGACATTGATGCATTGATGGGGAAATGGCATAATTCTAAGCTCTTGAGATGCCCAAGGCCAGCCAACCCTTCGGAAAGCTCTTTATCGTAGACGCGCGTTTGGTAGACACCGCGAAGCTTCAGGTGCTGGACGTTGACGCTCCGGCTTAGAGCCAACGCGAGGACGGAGGCTTGTTCGTAGAAGGACGTCATCCTCTGGCCTTTGAGATTGGCCCTCTGGAAGGGGTAGTGTGATCCATCGATGAACTCCCCCGGGCTTTCTATCATGATGCGCTGAACGCACGGATGCGCCTTCGGCAGCCAGGAGAAGACGTAAGCGGCGTCGTAAAGTTCGTCCTCGCCGAGCTTACGCCAACGTGTCCATGTGGACCGGATGGCCAGCTTGGCCGGCTCGGTTTCGAAAAGTTCGAAGCTCACTGGATGCAAGACCTTGCTCCATCGGTCGAGGTCGTGGCACAGCCAGCAATCGGCGCTTAATTCGTCATACTGACAGGCGCGGTCGAAGTCCAGACCGCGTTTTGTTAGGCGGGCCACGATCTGTTCGGAGTAAGGCATGATGCTCTCGTGACCGCCAGCGGCTGTGCCTTGCGACGCGAGGCCCGCGACTGTCCCACCTCCTTCGGTCGTGGACATTCCCTCACTGTTGGCACAGATCTGCTGCGATCGAATGACTTCCACACTCGTCGACGGCAGCGCTGGCAGGGCCCGGCTGACAGTCCGCGTGCCGTAGCGTCTTGCCGGGCGGCTTGACGCCCGTGTCGATCCTTTGCACGGTCGCGTCACAAGCGACCAAACAAAGAAAGCCAGCCATAGTGAGCCAGCCACAGGGCCAAAGCATAGCACCGCCCCCACCGCACCTTGAAAGAACATCGGGTGACGTTAAGTTTCAGTGGTTAGCCGACAGCTGCCGCTTCTGCGGGAACGTCGAAACAAAATAGATTTTGCGCTTACTGCTAGATTGTTGTTTATCAAATTTCGCAGAAAGATCGAGTTCTGAAGCCTACATAGAGTAACACCTCGGATTGCAGGGCAGTGTGGCACGGAATCCCGCGACCACTGTCAAAATGCGCGGTATTTTGCGCGAAACCACGTGAAGCCTGTGAAAAAAAAAAAAAAAGTTATGTTTCTGTACAGCATAATCGTTCACTGCGCCGTATTTGATTACATTATATTTGAATCTACGCAAAACCTATAATATTATAGAAGGTTAATTTTGTAATGACCAAACAATAAAACTTGCAAAACCTTGTCTAGGGCTATTTTGAGCTTCGGCTAGTTTCGATTCCAGTTTCGGCCAAGCAGCGTCGTTATTGTGGGTGGGTCTGTAGTACATCGCAAATAGAAATAAAACCACCAGGAAGCGCGAAGTCTTCTTTGAAATTTGGGTGAATGCAGACACCGGTCATTCTGCACCAGGCCTGATGCTACTACCAGTATGTGTTCTGTGCTACTACTCGTTCCCTCTCTCGTAGAAGAGATGTGCATAGAAATCGTGTATGTGCAACCTATGTGAAGTGGCATAGTACGAAAGCATTGATCAGACTGAGGAGATTGTTTTCCTTCATGCCTCGGTGTCTGTTTGCAATTCTTCGAACGAGGCGGAAAGCGTTGTCCGTCTTTGCGAGGATCTTGCCAAGGAGGAGTGGGACTCGCTTCTGCGTAGCCCCGCTCCAGAAAAGCAAATCCTGGATGTCCGGCATGCCCACGACCGGGCTGGTGGGTTGCTAGACCTGCCGGTCCCGACGTGGGACTAGCCGGGTGCGCGACGAGTTCACGTCCTCGAGGGACCTGCAAAAATGTTTCTTCACTCACTTACTCAGGACTCGGCGCTCAGTGCTCGCCCCGAGCGGACGTGCGCAACGAGAGCTCCGCCGAACTCTGAGAGCCGCCTGTCATCGCCGGGCGAACTTTGGCCCGCCGCACTGCGCCTCGCCTAAACACCGGCGGCCTCGGTCGGCCCCAACACAGGGCCCCCCGACCCCGCGCCGCACTGCAGGCGCTTCGCCGCCGCCGCTGCCGTGCTCGGCATGGATCCGCCGCCCTCAACAGCTACGACTGCATCGCAGCCTGCGCAATCCACCACGCTGAACCCACAGGGCATGGACTTTGGTGACGCTTCGCAGGGAGCATTTACCTGCGTCACCCCTTCAGCACCACGGCAGGAAGAGGCCACCACCATAGTTGTGAAGCTGACAGATGGCTTCAACCTCTCCACAGTTACACCCGTCGAGTTGAGCCTACAAATTCGTCGGGCGGCCCACCTTGCCAAGTTCGAGAGACAGGACACAGTTGTGAAGATTCGGACTGCCCAAAACCTCATCGCCATCGACACGTACCGTGCATCGGCCACCACCAAACTGCTCGCCTTAAAGTCCGTGGATGTCTGCGGAAAATCACACCCTGTGAGTGCGTACTGCGCCAACGACCCACAGAACGCCCGCGCCGTCCTGCACGGTGTACCACTCTCCTTTTCGGAAGATGCCGTACAGGAAGAACTCCTTATTCCGGGCCGAAAGGTCCTGTCCTTTCGGCGACTTGGCAAGACGGCGTCTCTCATCATCACGGTAGAGGGTCCTCAAATGCCAAAGAGCGCCATCCTGTTTTCAGCGGTCTACCGGCTTTACCCACCCAAGCCGAAATGCCTTCAGTGCTGGCATTGCTACAGCCTCAAACACAGATCTGATGTCTGCCCCAACGCCTCGACATATTCGTGCTGTAGATCTTGTGGGCAACATTTCCCCCCTGGAACGGACACGTCAACTACTCCTCACGAGTGCGATATGCGCTGCTGCAACTGCGGGGGTGACCACCCGGCTACGGACGCAAACTGCCCACACCGCCGCGCTGCAGAGGAGGCGCTTCGCCGACGCAAACCACCGACGCGGATCGATCCAAATCACCCAGCAGCCCACCACCTCCCACGACCGCCTACTCGAGAAGACTCCAGCGTGCCAACCAGCAACCGGTTTTCGGCACTTGACACCGACCGCAGCCGTAGCCGTAGCCGCAGTCGCAACCAGAGTCAAAGTCACAACCGCAAGCCCAGTCAAAATGGGCCCAAACAAAAACCGAAGCCCGCCCACAAGCAGAAGATAGACTTCAGACAGAGCCAGACAGCTAAATCACAAAGTGATCAACACGATCCGCGCCGTCCTTCGTGGCAGCAACTACCTAAACCCAAGCCCGCTGCTGACGACCCTAACTGGCCTGCGCTACCCAACCAGCGACAGACGCAGTCTACGCCTTTAAAGGTGAGTGGTACAGCTCTCCCAGAAACTGCCCCCGCTCCGCAGCCCTCCCCATTGAGCTCAGACCTGCTGTCAGAGGAGTTAGATGCACGTATTCGTCGCATCGTGCAACAAGCGATCGAATCTACTATCGCAACTATAATTACTGAACAGATACAACGCGCCATTCTGACCGCTCTAACCCCCTTGTCAAACCAATTTGCGCAAATTTCCACCCGCCTCCAACATATAGAGGACACTATGCACCCACACAAACGCCCCATCCCCCATAACCCTTCTGAATCACAACATGGCCACTAACTCTAGGCAAACACCTCCGATCCCAACCCCACCATCCCCATCTCTCACGATATGGCAATGGAACTGTCGTGGTTTCAGACGCAAGAAACAACATCTCCTGCAACATATGCTATTCATGAAAACAGAACCGGACATTCTTGTGTTGCAGGAGACCCACGGTGCCTTTCCCCTCACTGGCTATGAACATTTTATTGCTCCTAGTATTACATACAAACAACGGGGCACGTCAGACCCACTCACTCCTACAGTGACGGTGACTTACGTCAAGAGCTCCTTGCCCACAGTTCAACTCGACACTACGCATATGAATACATCGACTACTGAGCACGTGAGCACGAGGACAGACGTTCATGGTCACAGTCTAGATATTTTAAACTGTTATTGGACGCCAAACCAAAATATCTGGCCGTTATCAAGCTACAACCCCTCCCAGCAACGCTTAACACCTCACCATACTGTCCTAATCCTCGGAGACTTCAACTGTCGACACCCCTGTTGGGGATATGACCAAACATCAGCTCTCGGCCGCAAGTTAGACACCTTCATGTCAAACTACAAAGTCTCTCTCCTAAACGACATTACCACTCCCACCAGACTGGGGAACTCACGTGAGAAGGACACAAACCCTGATCTCACTTGGTCAATCAGCCGCTACAACATTCAATGGGAGAATACCCAAGACACCCTGGGGAGCGATCACACTATTATTGAGATCCGGCTTCCCTTGCGTACACAAAGGCCAAGTCGGACACCCCGCCACAAAACCATCTGTCTCGTTGACTGGAACAAGGCGCGTAAACGACTCGAACTGGATGAGATTGATGAGAACACTGACCCCACAGAATGGACAAACAATGTACTGCAGGTTGTGTCCCAACATGCTTCCCGCATTGCCGCCACAGAGGATCAACCCCAGGTCGACACTCACCTCTTAGCCCTCTGGGAACGGCGCCGCAGACTGGTGAGCTGGTGGCGCCGTGCAAAGAATAATAGGACGCTCCACCAACGTATACACACCATAACTCAGGAGAGCCAGGAATACGCTGACCAATTGGCATCTCAACGGTGGTGGCAAACATGTGAAGACCTCAATGGCCAGCTTCACACACCTAGAGTATGGCAAATCTTTCGCACTCTCATGGGCCAAGCCAAACCTCGCTATGCCCTCCAACGATATCAAATGCAGACCGGGCGCTCCACAGGAGAAATTATCCAAGAACTGCGAGAGACATTTTACCCGGAGTTCAACCCACCACCACTTGCACCCTTTCCGCAATCACCAACTAAGCCAGAAGGGATTGACTCCGCATTCACACTCCAGGAGCTGCGGTCAGCACTCATGCAGCTCCGACGAAATACGACTCCGGGTCCGGATCAGATAACATACACCATGCTCCGCAACTTGCCCGAAAACCACCAGAAGCACCTTCTACGCCTCATTAACCATGCATGGGAGACGGGGAACATTCCACAGTCATGGAAGGAAGCTTTAGTTATTTTCCTCCCCAAACCTGGCAAACCTCCCAACACGCTTAAACACCTTCGACCGATATCCCTCACATCATGCGCGGGAAAATTGATGGAAAAGATGGCCCTGACGAGACTAGAATGGCACCTTGAGAGCCAGGGCCATCTCCCAGACACACTCATCGGCTTCCGCAGGCACGTATGCGCTCAAGACGTGGCCCTGCAAATTACCACAGATGTCTACGATCACCCTAGCTCGGCACAACTCCGGACAATTGTAGGCGTGGATATCAAACGTGCCTTCGATAACGTCCTGCACCAAGCCATCATTGACAACCTAGCAGCCACCAAACCCGGAGAACGCATGGTTCGCTACGTCTGCGGCTTCCTCAGTGCTAGGCAAGTGCGCTTCTTGGGTCCGGACACCCAGCCATCCATGTGCTTCCCTATAAACCGAGGGACGCCACAAGGTTCCATTCTGTCACCGACTCTCTTCAACTTGGCGATGAAGGACCTCCCCGGAAAGCTCAACCTCGTTCCAGGTTTACGCCATGCAATATACGCTGATGACATCACACTTTGGTGTGCCACCGGAAACCCAGGCGAACAGGAAGCCACACTTCAAACCGGCTTAGACATCGTCGACACCTACATACACCAGCTAGGCCTCACATGCTCCCCGGAAAAATCAGAGTACATCGTCGTACTGAATTCCTCTACGCGCAAAGCAGCTGCTGAACGCGCCCACATCACCTTGACTATGACCGGAGAACCTATCCCGCGCAGAAAATCCGTCCGCATCCTCGGATTTCTGTGGCAAGAGAATGGACGTAGTGCGGAGTGGCTACGGCGTATTCTCCATCAGGCAAGTCAGGTCATACACATGATGACACGCGTAAGCAAGCGCCACACAGGCCTGCGTGAACACGAACTCCGTAAAATTGCTGAGGCAGCAATCTACTCCCGAATCCTCTATGGCCTGCCATACGTTGCACTTACACGCACCCAGACCAAACGACTCGAGGCTTCTTTGCGAAGATGTCACCGCATTGAAATGGGTGTTCCCAGGTACGCCCGTAGCATCGATGTTGAACGCGCAACCCTGCACAACACCTTGGATGTGAAGGTCCAAGCACACCGGGAGTCTCAGCATCTCCGTCTGAGCACCTCGTCCCAAGGACGCGCCATCCTGCGAATGTTGGGACACGACACTTCACCCCTTCCACCTCTTTCCATCGACCCTCCACCATGGATAACTATCCCTCGAATCGAAGTCCGACCGATACCCCGGAATATGCACTCCGAACGCAACGCAGGCAGGCGACAGGCGCGGGCGACCCATCTAACTGACCCAGCGCATGACACCTACTATGTTGACGCCGCCTTCTCGCCGACCGCATCCAAGACGGCAGTCATCGGCCCTCAGGGTGACATCACTCGTTGGCATAGCGGTGTACCGTCTCCAACCGACGCCGAGATCCTTGCCATATCGGAAGCCATTACTATTCCCCCTCACTCCACGCCAACCATAACCGTTCGCTCAGACAGCCAGGAAGCCCTTCGTTCTTTCGCAAACAACCTACTTCCCTGTCATATTGGGGCATCCCTCGCGCTACACATGCAACAACATCCCTCACTACACGTCCTCTTGGAGTGGGTGCCGGGCCATCAGGGGATACAGGGAAATGAGCGTGCTCATTCCCTCGCTCGCGAGTCTAAAATACCGAGCGCTCCTATTCCATGGCCTGACACCTATTGCGCCAGAATGCACCGCGCTGAACACCGCAAGCAAAGCCGCGCTAGACTCCGCGAACTGCGCTCGTCTGCATGTACCCTTCCGGCCCCCGATCCCTCCTTCACCCGCCGCGACAGTTCCCTAATTCGTCAGGCTCAAACTCTAACATTGGCGAATGACGCCATGCAACACATTATTGAACAACGCCGCGGCCACCCGGCATGCCCGGTGTGCGGCGGCTATCCCGACGTTCGCCACACGTACTGGACCTGCCCCCGTGCACAGTCCTCGCCTTACTATCTCCCCACCTCTTCCCTGAGCCCATCTATTCCTTACTGTTGGGAGAGCTGGACCACTCCGCCTGAACCCCACCGAGCCGCTTTTTTGGTCGCTCCTTGTGCAACACATAAGGCACGTCCAGGGCGCCACCACAACCCCCGCTCCGGGTGCAACTACATGACCACGGCACCGAAGCGGCGGACGGCACGGACGAAGAGCCGTTTCAAATAAAGTTTTATTCATTCATTCATTCACTTACTCATTCATCGCACCTATTACTAATAATATATATATATATATATATATATATATATATATATATATATATATATATATATATATATATATACCACGGTCCGCCTCGCGTGCAAGAGGACCATGGTTCGAATCCCGGTGCCACGCAATTCTCCACCGGAAAAAAAAAAACGTGTGTTGAGAAAATTGCACAAACAGGCATGGAGGGCGGCGTGATCACGGTGACCAGAACCGGTAACGCACTCTCTCACCAGAGCAGGATTGGCCACCCTGGTGCAGCACTTGGCCACAACCTCCTATAGGGTGTATGCACGAAATCAGGCGGCGCGGTGCATTCTGGGTGAGCGGCCATCTTGTAGTACTCCTTAGCAGACGCCAGCCACAGTCGCTGCCGCCGCTTCGAAGCGAAGCGTGTGTCTGGTGTCGTTTAGCGGGTCACCATGGTTTATTGGTTTAGCGGGTCACCATGGTAAACAACACTGCAGCGTCGTGCCAGCTGGTCATAAGACAAGCTCTGTGCACTGCGGTCGTACAGTCGACGCAAGTCTGCACCATTGCAGGCTCTTGCCGCAGGCACATACATGTCGCTGTACGTGGGGTCCGTGCTCACCACGACTGGCCGATGTCCGGAGTTTAAAAGATGGCCAAAGAAGCTGTTCCACTCTTCTTTCGTTGGAGCAGCGGCCTTAGTACGCGCGGTCACACTGGCTGCACAAACTGAAGTTCCTTCACAATCGAGCCGACGTTTCTTCCGCGCACTCGACGCGAAATCCATGGCAGCAACGGGCCGCACTTCCACTTTTCGTACGTGGGCTGGAAGCCAGGCATTTGCGATGTCAGTGCAAGACCGTTCTTGCCGTCCACGCACACCGTACTCGAGGAAAAAAAGAACGGCGGCAACATGAGCGCAGGCCTCGCCGTTCCCTGCCATGCAAGTGCAGTGCGCAGCGTTTATGTCGCCGTCGCTCTTGGCCAACACCCACACTGTTAGCGGAGCCTGGTTGAGGCTCTGCGAGTGGTTTACCTGCGAATAAAACGCGGCATCAGCACATGTTATGGTGCAAAAGAGGACGCCTTACCTTTGTTATGATGATTATGGTATCGGCAGACACCACCTTCACAGACGGCTCGTGCACCCAGCCGCTCGTCACAAAATTGTGGGCCTCCAGCGCCTTCCGCGACTTCAACTGCTTACGCGTCGTGAAGCTGGTCCTCAGAACCAAGAATTCGTAGATGTCTGAGCTATCCACGCACGGCCACAAGCCAATGTCTTTGATGCAGTCGCTTGCACGCATCGTAAAAGGGTCCATGCCAATCGCTTTTGTCTTGATCTCGTAACGTTGTCTGTCACGTTCAGATAACGTTGCTGCATAGTCTCTAACAACTGAAGTCATTGTCTTTGTGAACAGGCAACTTGCAGCGCGTCACTGGAGCGGTGATTCCATTTATCGTCGCAGCATGCTGCACTAGCGGGTGCGGAGGCTACAGCGGGCGTCTGCTAAGGAGTACTACAAGATGGCCGCTCACCCACAATGCACCGCGCCGCCTGATTTCGTGCATACACCCTATACGAATATAACAATCAAACCCCGGCCCTCAGTCCCCAGCTGCCGTGAAGCAACTGACCACAGCGGCGGTCAGATCTGTGACGCAGCAGAGGGTGCTATGAATCCCTGGATCCAGACAGGCCGCCATTGGAATCTGAATCTGGCAACGTTTAACGCTAGAACGTTATCTAGTGAGGCGAATCTAGCAGTGCTATTGGAGGAATTAGAGGGCAGTAAATGGGATATAATAGGGCATAGTGAAGTTAGGAGGACAAATGAAGCATATACAGTGCTAAAATGCGGGCACGTCCTGTGCTACCGGGGCTTAGCGGAAAGGCCAGAACTAGGAGTCGGATTCCTGATTAGTAAGAATATAGCTGGTAACTTACAGGGACTCTATGGCATTAACGAGAGGGTGGCAGGTTTTGTTGTGAACATTAATAAGAGGTAAAAATTGCAGGTCGTACAGGTGTACGCCCCTACATCCAGTCATGATGACGAGGAAGTCGAAAGCTTCTATGAAGACGTGGAATTGACGATGGGTAAGGTCAAAACTGTACTGATGGGCGACTTCAATGCCAAGGTAGGCAAGAAGCAGGCTGGAGACAAGGCAGTCGGAGGAATATGGCATAGGCACTAGGAATAGCAGGGCAGAGTTATCAGTAGACTTTGCAGAACAGAATAAGATGTGGATAATGAATACCTTCTTCCGCAAGCGGGAAAGCCGAAAGTGGACGTGGAGGAGCCCAAAGGACGAGACTAGAAATGAAATGGACTTTATACTCTGCACTAACCCTGGCATCATACAAGATGTGGACCTGCTCGGCAAGGTACGCTGCAGTGACCATAGGATGGTAAGAACTCGAATTAGCCTAGACTTGAGGAGGGAGCAGAAAAATTGGTACATAAGAAGCCAATCATTGAGTTAGCACTAAGAGGGAAAATAGAGGAATTCCGGACCAAGCTACAGAACAGGTATTCGGCTTTAACACAGGAAGAGGACCTTAGTGTTGAAGCAATGAACGACAATCTTATGGGCATCATTAATGAGTCTGCAATAGAAGTTGGTGGCAACTCCTTTAGACAGCTAGGATACCAGTAAGCTATTGCAGGAGATGGAAGATCTGATCAAGAAACGCCAATGTACGAAAGCTTCTAATCCTACAGCTAGAATAGAAGTGGCAGAACTTTCCAAGTTAATCAGCAAGCGTAAGACAGCTGACATAAGGAAGTATAATATGGATAGAATTGAACATGCTCTCAGGAACGGAGGAAGCCTAAAAGCAGTGAAGAAGAAACTAGGAATAGGCAAGAATCAGATATTTGTGTTAAGAGACAATGCCGGCAATATCATTAATAATATGGATGAGATCGTTCAAGTGGCTGAGGAGTTCTATAGAGATTTATACAGTACCAGTAGCACCCACGACGATAATGAAAGAGACGATAGTCCAGAGGAATTTGAAATCCCACGAGTAACGCCGGAAGAAGTAATGAAAGCTTTGGCAGCCATGCAAAGGGGGAAGGCAGGTGGGGAGTATCAGGGGACAGCAGATTTGTTGAAGGATGGTGGACAGATTGTTCTAGAAAAGCTGGCCACCCTGTATGTGCAATGCCTTGTGACTTCGAGTGTACCGGTATCTTGGAAGAACGCTAACGTAATCCTAATCCATAAGAAAGGGGACGCCAAAGACTTGAAAAATTATAGACCAATCAGCTTACTGTCCGTTGCCTACAAACTATTTACTAAGGTAATCGCAAATAGAATCAGGAACACCTTAGACTTCTGTCAACCAAAGGACCAGGCAGGATTCCGTAAAGGCTACTCAACAATAGACCATATTCACACTATCAATCAAGTGATAGAGAAATGTGCAGAATATAACCAACCCTTATATATAGCTTTCATTGATTATGAGAAAGCGTTTGATTCTGTCAAAACTTCAGCAGTCATGGAGACGTTGCGGAATCAGGGTGTAGACGAGCCATATGTAAAAATACTGAAAGATATCTATAGCGACTCCACAGCCACTTTAGTCCTCCATAAAGAAAGCAACAAAATCCCAATAAAGAAAGGCCTCATGCAGGGAAATACGATCTCTCCAATGATATTCACAGCGTGTTTACAGGAGGTATTCAGAGACCTGGTTTGGGAAGAATTGGGAATAAGAGTTCATGGAGAATACCTTAGTAACTTGAGATTCGCTGATGATATTGCCTTGCTTAGTAACTCAGGGGACCAACTGCAATGCATGCTCACTGACCTGGAGAGGCAAAGCCGAAGGGTGGATCTAAAAATTAATCTGCAGAAAACTAAAGTAATGTTTAACAGTCTCAGAAGAGAACAGCAGTTTACGATAGGTAGCGAGGCACTGGAAGTGGTAAGGGAATACATCTACTTAGGACAGGTAGTGACTGCGAATCCAGATCATGAGACGGAAATATTCAGAAGAATAAGAATGGGCTGGGGTGCGTTTGGCAGGCATTCTCAGATCATGAACAGCAGGTTGCCATTATCCCTCAAGAGAAAAGTGTATAATAGCTGTGTCTTACCAATACTCACGTACGGGGCGGTAACCTGGAGGCTTACGAAAAGGGTTCTACTCAAATTGAGGACGACGCAACGAGCTATGGAAAGAAGAATGATAGGTGTAACATTAAGGGATAAGAAAAGAGCAGATTGGCTGAGTGAACAAACTCGAGTTAATGACATCTTAGTTGAAATCAAGAAAAAGAAATGGGCATGGGCAGGACATGTAATGAAGAGGGAAGATAACTGATGGTCATTAAGGGTTACGGACTGGATTTCTAGGGAAGGGAAGCGTAGCAGGGGGCGGGAGAAAGTTAGGTGGGCTGATGAGATCAAAAGTTTGCAGGGACAACATGGCCACAATTAGTACATGACCGGGGTAGTTGCAGGAGTATGGGAGAGGCCTTTGCCCTGCAGTGGGTGTAACCAGGCTGATGATGTATATATGCGCTCATCGCTTCTCTTTTTTTGGTCCAGTCGTAATGCTCTCTCCTAATTTACTTAATTACGGCAAGTTTTTGAGGATTCTACTTAAAGGGTGCAGCACAAGTTCTCGCAGTGTCCAGAAATCAGTTCTCGAAAAGCCAAGTGGCCCAAGCCGAATTATTCTCCAAACGTTCCGTCCGAATGATTGTGAAAGATGAGCTGCTGCTCGAAAGGGTGTGCATGGTTCAGGAATTCATGGACTAATACTGGTGTCACAAGGCGAATTTTTAATCGCGATCAAGCCCGATCCGGATGTATTTCTCGGTCGTGATTGCCTCCCCTCATTTGCACAAGTGCGGCGGAGGAGCCAATCGCGGTCGAGAATATCGATCTGGATCGGGCTTGATCGCGATCAAAAGTTGTCCTGTGACACCGGTATTACAAATTAGGTGAAAGAGGCCAAGGTCAGAAGATGCATGGACCCTAGATGCGTGCTATGCTGCATGCTTCAACACGGCATGACATTGCAGCATTCCCTTGTCAAAGGCACTAGTCAATATCGATCGGTTTTTAAACTACCCATACGATAGGATGTTGACAGAAAGCCTCAAAGAAGGCAACATGAGTGCCACCATGAATCAGTGATAGATTTCGGGGCAATCACTTCTGATGGAAAGATGCTGCTGGATTTCTTGGAGCAAGGAGCGACGGTAAACACTGCATACTATCTGGAAGGTGTCGTGAAGAAGCAGGCACTGTACTGGACCAAATCATACTTTGCAAAACAGCAAATAATGAATCAATGAGATTCCTCTCCACCTCACAGGCCGAAGGTAGTGCTGCACATGGTACAACAATAACGGTGCAAAAAAATCGTCCCCAATTTCATTTCCACTTTAGAATGGCATCCAAACAGCTCAATAAACTATCTCAACTTTTCAGTCTTGTTGGTGTTGAACAGCACAGTCGATTCTACTCGTCGCCACAATTTGGCTTCTCTTCATTCGGCATTGAAAAAAGCATGGCGTGAATTAAATGAAGACTAGATCTGTGCCGCCTGTGCATTTCCAAAGCGAATCTAGGCTTGCATTTGTGCAAAACACGGAGTTTTTTAACAGTACATTTTGATTTGTGCATATGGAGAACAGAACACAAAACACTAACACCAAAGGTATTTTGTTATTCTACATCGCAACCTTATTATTGGGTATTTATTTGAGTGCAAAAACCTTTTGCCGTACCCTGTAGTTACGAAATACAATTAATCTAGAGTGATGTAGCAGTGCACTACAGTGCAAAGTGAATGAGATGAGTTGATACATTGATTTGAAGCCTCGTGGATGTATTCTTGAGGCTCGTATTTCCATATGGTATTGTGTTTGAAAATCTTAGAGCTGTGCTCAATTGTTGCTTTGCTTTCTTTGTAGCTCACCAAGCGAGAGCTCTAGATGGAATCACATGTTCTTCGCACTTCCCTTATATGTGCAATACAACCAGTGCAGCTTTATAACACAATTATCACTGAAAGAACAATCTCCCTGTGAGTCGCAACAGACATTCCTTAGAGGTAATTTCTGTAATTAAAGTCAATGAGACATTACGCAGGTGAAATGTAAGAACAGCTTTATTGCAGCAAGCAGTGCATACTCAAAGATAGTGCAAATTAATAAATTCAGCTTGTGCTCCAACTGCTGTCGCACACTTAAGAACAGTGAACAATCGTAAAAAGTTTGCAACGTTTCAAGAGCACTGGATTCCTTGTTTGCGAATCAGATATAGCGGATTTAATATCGGTTTCTGCAGGTACACTTTATTATCTAAAACAAGACAGCACCAGCATCTACTCGCAAGTATGAAATAGCAGCACCGCATGTCTGGTGACATGTAACAAGTGCAAGTAGTTGTAATGTCACACTCTACACCTCAATATAGCAGCCTCGCGCAGGCAGCTCGCGTTTATGCCAAAGCGCCTTCATCACAGACATCCAGAAAGCGCTTCCCCTAAAGCAAATAACCATTAGGAATACAAGTAGGTGCCATTTCTGAAGTGCTGCCAGTGAATATGTCACTGTGCTGTTATCCTCTGGCCTCTTTTTATCCTGGCTTGCCAATGAAATCTTGTTATTGGTTGTCATTGCAAGGCAGTTGGTGTCTTTGCAAATCACCAACTAAAGATGCTTGCATCTATTTATATCCAGGATTAACCGTTACCCATGCACTACAAATGGCTTCATATCGCTTACCTTAAGGAAAGTGCAAACACCTAAACAATTGTTAATACTGCTTGTATTGCTTGTAGGCCCACATAGAACTGATTAAAATGAAAGTGCAAACATTTAGATACAGTACACAATAAAAAAGAAAGAGAATGAGGCCACATCTTTAGTGATGCTGTCTTGATTTTTTTTTTTAATTCAGGTCGTCAACAAAATAGATCCAGTAGTGACATGTTCTAGCTACTCACCATGGCACAGCAGAATGATCAAACTCCTCACCAACACAGCTACTAGTGTAAACTTTGTTAAAGTAAGGTTTGGTTTCTGTGCAGTGTTGATGATGTACGTACTATACAATACACAAAGTGAGACCGCATTTTTGAAAACACATATTTATAACACTTTATGTCTAAAATCATTTGGCTAAGTGGCCCTTCAAACTTGTCTTGAACATTACAGATAAAGGCAACACGACTGCGTCTGGGTCAATGGGTCAACTAAAACAGCAAGATTTGATTGCCGATAAGCAACAGAAAAACAAAAAACAAACAAAACATTAGAACAACATAGATGCAGCGTTTATTGTAATTTAACAACAGTAAACAATGCCACACTACCCACCATTTGCAGTGCCTGACAGAGAATGAAACAGTACAGGGTAACAAACAATGCAACAAGAAACTGACATCTACTCAGTATGAATCCAGAGTAGCCTTAATTACCATCATTAAGGTATCACAGAATATGCACAGGATGAAAGTTCCCGTTAAAATGTGGTCTGCCTTACCCAGAAGTCCACAGCTATGGTCTGGAAGAACTTCAGTTTGGCCAAGTTGGTATTTACTGCAAATCATATTGACCGCAAAAAAGACAAATCATATTGACCGCATAAACCGCCCGTGCTGTTTATGTGTTTTCTTCCTATGTCCCCGTCTTTATTGCGGTCAATATGATTTGCAGCTATGGTCTGGCTATTCAGAACACCCAGAATAACAATTTCATCAAAAGAAATGGAATGAAATAGCTAACAAACAACACTCTAGTTACAATGAACATATATAAAGGGCAGAAATTAAAAAAAAATATCTGAAGGAGACAAATGCTGCCAGTTTTTCAGTATCACAAAAGCACTACAGAACTGCTGCTGAGCAGCAGAGTCCCCAACAAGTGTAGAGCTTTGTCATAATTCAGTATACACTCCATTAAATTGGCAAGAATGTACAGTGCTCAATTGGCACCTGGTTCTCTGTAGTAGGCATTCATTTCATAGTGAATTCCTAATTCAGCACAAACAGCCTATCTTAGAGAATAGCTCAATTATATATTTCTCCTGAAAGGTCCCTATACAGGTGTGAGCATTTTGAGTGGACAAGCACAGTATGTTCGAACATCTGGCCATGAGTACATGTGCCAAACATTGGGCCGCTGACTCGTGGAAACATTGGACTCTGCAGAAGCAATTGCAGGAAGAGAGTAGAAGCAAGGCAGACGGAACAGATGCTTCCGTGCCTCAACATGCCTGTGTTTCCGATACATTACAAACTACCTAGCCCAACATTCGACCATGCTAAACCATATCGAGGGAGAGGCAACAAAATTCTTTAAAAAGCGTGCACCCTCTCCGACAACGGCCCTAATCGCCTTTACAAGAAGTGGTCACATCGGCTGCATTTTAATGATACCGCAATCAATGGTTAGTCTGGTTAGGGTTAGGCCTAGGGACTGGTTTGGATTCTCTAAACGAACATTTACAACACAGCAGGCATTAAGCACGTTTACCGAACAAAAGCAGACCAAACATGTCAATGTACTTAGCAAACTGTGGTACCGTACTAGCATATCGGCGTTGCTGTTCGGACATGAAATTCAAAAACAACCTGTTTCACCAAACATCTCCTTATTGTTGCTAATAATAAGCCATAATAAATTATAACATAGTTGACAATGCACAAATGTGCCTCTGTCGAAAAATACCTACGTAAACATGAGGCTCCACCAGATTTACCCAAATATATTACGTCTGTCTAGTAGGGTTGCGGCAATCTACAGAGACGACATCTGACAGCTTGAGATATCGTGCTATGGCACACTGGCACTCGTAATTCAAGGCGCGAATGTCTCGTCCCTTGCCAAGGTGGAAAACAACATTTTCTCTCACAATGCCCGCTAGTTGAAAGTAGTTTGACTGAATGTAACGCTTTGCCAACGCTACGGCCTTTTTTGCCTCGTCCTCAGTCTGTTCTGTCACTTTCATTAGGTGTGGAACAAGCGACGCCTTTTCACTGAGGGCTTCGAATGCCACGGCAGCCTGCCTATCTAGCCTCTGGTGTGTGATAAATCTCACAGCCATGTTCAGAAGACTGGTGTTTCGTCGAATGGAGGTGAACATACGGGAAGACACATGGTTTCTATTTGGCACGATGGCCAGCGTCAAATCCACGATAGACTGGTTTTCCACCAGGGCACGCGAAAGAATGGCAAGGCGTTTGGTGCACATAAAGCCCCTAGTGTTCAACTTCAGGTTGGTGATTGCGGTGTTCTTTGTCAGCATAAAAGCAATCGACTTGAGCGACTTCAAGGATACTTTATAGCTTTCCAAACATACTTGACTCACAGTGGTATTTGTCGCGAGCACCTTGGCGACCATGCCAAGCAGCCCATGGGCTGAATAGGAACAAATCTTAATTTTAAGATTCTGGATAGTTTGGTTCAAGGCGAGGACACAGCACAACGCAACAGCGACTTGTTTGCGATCTCCTAAACCGACTGTTACAGTTCGCACATATTTATTTGTGGCGAGATTTTGAAGCAGCGCACAAACGCTGATTTCGGTGAGTTCGTAGGCAACGCTTAGGTGGAGTTCTGTGAGCGTCTCTGAACCAAGTGCCACGGCTGCAGACAGCGGAGGAAGGTCGGGCTCGGCCCAAGACATCTGGATACGGCTGTAGCCTTCAGCTTGGGCCATGTCAAAGGAGAGAGTTGACCTGCGTTGAAAAGCCCACTATCATTCATACTGCGTAGGTTTAAAGAGGTTGCGTATATATTTGCTAGAGCCTGTATAAGCGTTAAGGATACTGTATTACTCCGCGTGACAATAGTTCCAAAAGAACACGAAACATTTCATCTTTGTAGGGAATATTGTTTGTTAAATAATCAAATGGAACTTCTTCCCTTTCCCGTGCCCTGTGTTGATGATACCATTGATTAAACCAGTGAATGTACATGGTGTTTCAAGAATTGACCTATGCAAAGAGTATTGGCAGGTGCCTCTCACAGATGAGATTAAACGGTTTACTACTTTCGTGACACCCTTTGAAGCCTGTGAATAGGCTCCCTTTCGGTAAGAAAACTCGAGGCTGGTTTCAAAGAATTGCTAATGAAGGGGTTAGAGAAATTCCTAGGCCTATTTTGTAGTATGTAAACAAACAATATACTGATCTACTCAAAAAGAAAAGGAGATCATGACAAGCACTTCGTAGACATGCTCGCTGCTCTGAGCCAAGAAAAGTTAAAGGGACCCTGAAACAATCTTGTAGAAACATACCGAGTCATTAGCATAGGTCTTCTGATCATTAATCGATGTGTCTAAGTGCTCCCCGTAAAGAATGTAATTTATTATAAGGTTTTAAATATGTACGTCGCTACCGATCGCAGCAGGCCACTGGCCTGAGTTTTCAGCCACCCCTGACTAGACAATGGAAGGTGACCAGACGACGCCAGTAGGCAAGATATCCAAGCGGGTGCCCAGGGCACATCATCAATAATTTTTTCAACTTTAGGGTGAACAAATGTCATTCGTATTAGTTGGAATGTTAGTCAATTTGTTTCTATAAAAAACAAAGTAAAAGCAACAGAATGCACAAGAGAAATTTATCACTACTCTCAAGCACTTCCGGCACAAAGCAAGCGCCGCCTGCTTGTGTTACAACATGCTCCATGTTCACGCGAGCTGTGCAGTATTGGTCTCGATCTGTCTTTTTGTGACCCTCATAGTTCAGCCTTGCATTGTGGGCTGCGAACGTAGCGATCGGCGACATGTCAAGCTGCGACACTGTGTACCTTTGCAAGGCATAAATGCAAGTGGAGTGTCTAGAGTGCTTGTTGACAGTATCAATTAAATTCCAGCACATACACATTTGCGGCCATCACTTCGCACCATTAACGTTTCACATGTCTGGTATGCAGGTAAACACAACCGTTTTGGGTTTGGGCATTTTATGGGGTGAGTGGAGATACATACATGAATAGCCAGCATAGTGCAGCCACCTGTTGGCACAGAGTTCAAACAAACACAGAACTAATACAGCAGTAATGAAGTGTATTTTACTTTGCTACTGGAGTGAACTTTTGGCAGCAGTCTAATTGTGAACACGTTTTTTCTAAATGCTTAAATGATTTTGCACTTAATTAAACATTTTTCTAAATGTTTGAAAGGTTTTGCACTTGGTAACAGCAATATTAGCTCTTTGGTTGGTTCAGCTCTGCGTCACCAGCTCGCTGGACCGTGCCGACCGATCAGGCCACTCACGTACGTCTATGCTAAAGCTCCTTCATCACAGCAATAGTTGCATGGACGGGCTTTAGTTTACGCCTCCACCCATACAGCTCATAACGCGTGCTGTTTCGATAGCTGCCGCTTGAGATCAACCGCCTGGCGGCTCGCGGTGACATTGTGAGAGGCTTCGCATGCTGGCTCCAAAACAACCAGTAGTAGACGACACGACGTCCCATCATGACGTAAAGCCAGTGAAGGTGTAGCTTAGCTCCGATCACTTGGTGAAGAAGTCGAGGAGAAAAGCATGGCTATGGCGGACGGAAACTTGCAATTGTCCGTAGCTCTCCTAATATGAGAGACCTCACACTAATTTTGATGTGAATGTTTTCCTGCGTGTCGACAAACTCTGTCCAAACCGTCTTAGGGACTCTTTGAAGAAAAAGTGAGTTTTCCCAAAGAAATGTAGTATTCTTACTAAGAACGTTTGTGTGAACCATTAGAGGAGGGAAGGAATCCTAAAGCTGATCTTCAGGACAATAGGAAGTTTTATAAGTAGCTCCTTCCCGTTGTCAATCTCCTTTGTATAGCCTTTACAATCTTTTTTTACTCTTTACATTCCTATGCATGGGTGATAGCACCGCCTCACTTTTGGTTCCCTATTTCTACAGTACCCTAAGTGTTCTTTTTGCTAGAATTCTGAAGCAATTATTGTGGCACTGGCTGCAGAACAGTGTCAGCTGGTGTTTCAGCAAAAAGCATCTATATTACCCTACACTCAACAACATGGAAGATAAATCTGTATGAAAGAACACAACAGTGACACGCAGAAATTGGCCCTGAAAGCTGTTCTTTTCCATGTGCGTGGATTTGAACATGTCTTCCCATTGAATAGGCAATTCAGTTACCTTTCCAGTTGTCTAGCTTCAACATCAGAAAACTGCACACTCTTTATAGTCTTGTTATTTCGCAGCATTCTGCAGAACGTGTTGATGGCACGTACAGTAGCAGTGTTATCCCTCAGATCCATCAATTCGAGAGCGCAGTTCGTTTCCAGCCCATGAGCCAGTGTCACCATTGAGTCGGCATCGACACGAGCGTGCTTCAATTCCACCTTTCTCAGCCCTACGTTGCTACGCAGTGCTGTCGCGAGTGACTCTGCATTACTGCCGTTGATGTTGCAACCGTTCAGGTCCAAGTGCCTCAGGGTCTTGTTTGCGATTAGCGCTTCAAAAAGGGACTCGAAGCGCGTGTCACACTGGCCAACGTGAAGCTCTAGCAGGGACGTATTGGCCTTGAGTGCCTCTGCTAAGGTGAAGAGGTTGACGTTGTTTTCCAGACTCTGGTCGAGCGTCAATTTGGTCAAGGACTTCGCGACGCGCAGTAGCGTTGCGATAGAGTTCACGCTTTCCCGTGAAATATCGTTCGCGACGACAGACAGCTCGCCGAGGAAGCGACAGCACTGCAGCGCTCGCAAGAGGCACTCGACGGACTCCTGCGACATGTCATTATCAGAGATGGAAACAGCAGTGAGGTGGCTCGCGTTTCTTCTTAGCAAATTTGCTACGGATCTCGACACTGATGCATTGATAGGGAAATGGTACAATTCTAAGCTCTTGAGATTTCCTAGGCCAGCCAGGCCTTCGGAAAGCTCTTCTTCGCAGTAGGGTGTTTTGTCGGCACCGCGGAGTTGCAGATGCTGGACGTTGACGCTCCGGCCTAGCGCCAACGCGAGGGTGGAGGCCGGTGCAAACAATAACGACCTCGGGTCTTGCATCATGATGCGCTGAACGCACCGATGCGCCTTCGGCAGCCAGCAGAAGACGCAAGCGGCGTCGTAAAGTTCGTCGTCGCCGAGCTGACGCCGACGTGTCCGCGTCGACCGGATGGCCACCCTGGCCGGCTCGGTTTCGACAAGTTCGAAGCTCACCGGGTGCAAGACCTTGCTCCATCGGTCGAGGTCGTGGCAAAGCCAGCAATCGGTGTGGCATTCGTCATACTCACAAGCGCGGTCGAAGTCCAGCCCTCGCTTTGTTAGGCGAGACACGATCTGTTCGGAGTAAGGCATGATGCTCTCGTGACCGCCAGCGGCTGTGCCTTTCGACGCAAGGCCCGCGACTGTCCCACCTCCTTCGGTCGCGGACATTCTCTCACAGTAGGCACAGATCTGCTGCGATCTAATAACTTCGACACTCGTCTACGGCAGCGCTGGCAGGGGCCTGCTGAGAGCGTGCATCTTGTGGCGTTTTGCCGGGCGGCTTGACGTAACTCACCTTTGAGCTTGCCATTCTGCCGCCAAAACCAAAGACGGATGTGACATCACGGACGCGAAAAACAAAGAATGAATGCGACATCCCGGACGTGACGTTTGGGTGAACCTAACGCCTGCGTTCCGTCGACCGGGTGAACGCAGACACTTTCGTCGATCCTTCGCACGGTCGTGTCGCAAGGGACCAAATAAAGAAAGCCAGCCACAGGGCCAAAGCATAGACTAGCCAAAGTCGCACTACGATTGCACCACACCTTGAAAGAACAGCGGGCGACTTTAAGTTTCAGTGGTTTGCCGACAGCTGTCGCTTCTACGGGAACGTAGCGGTCGATTTAGGCACCACTGGCCTCCTTGAAGCCCTTGGGTTCAGCGGGAGCAGTGGTAAAGCAAACAGGTCCGCAATAGACAATAGAGCATCCCCCTTGGAACGGGGCGGTGGGTTGCACCACCAAGCTCTTGCTACTATGCTGCCTGATATCCTACCTAGGTTAACCAATGAAAAAAGAAAAAAAAAACACTGTGAACTAACACGTCCAAATTTTCTGATCCCCTATTGCGAACTGTGTTTTTGTGCGTCTCCGTCTTTTGTCGTTTCCCTACTTTTCTTCCACCAATCCTCCAATCGCCTCTTACTAATGTCTATTGCGGACCTGTTTGCTGTACCCACGACCTACTGTATAAATACAGTACAGTTATACAGTAGGTCGTGGCTTTACCACTGCTTCCGCTGAACCCAAGGGCTTCAAGGAGGCCAGTGGTGCCTAAATCGACCGCTGGGTAGACGTCTTCACATTCTAATAAAACATGCTCATTCGTTTCCCTAGCTTTACCGCAGCACGCACATGCTTCTTCTTCCTTCTTATATCTCGCTTTATAGGTGCGTGTTCTAAGGCATCTCGATCTCGCTTCGAAAAGTAATGAGCTTCCCTAGCTTTGAGTTATCATAAATGGTTTCTTTCCTGATTTCGTTTTTTCCTCTTAAGTAGTTACTCATGGCAGGTTTCTTTTCCATTGCCGCCACCCATGAGATTAATTCAGCCTCTCTAACTTTTCGCTTGACCTTCTTTGTTGCTGTGTTGCCCACCCCACAGACCGCATACTTGCTGGTAAGCTTCCCAGTTCTCTTCCTCCACTGTGAATCAATGTTTTGCCTGTACAGATACCTGAACACCCCCCAGCCCATTTACTTTCTTCCATATTCCTCAGCCGCTCTTCATACTCAATTTTACTGCTAGCTTCCCTCACTTCAAAACTAGTCCAGCCCGTATCCCCCTGCACAGCTTCATTTGTAGTCTTCCCGTGAGCGCCCAATGCGAGGCGACCCACTGACCTTTGGTTCCCGTCGAGCCCTGATTGTACCCCTGAATTAAAGCAAACAACCGCATTTCAAAAAGTAAGTCCTGGAACCATTACCCCTTTCCACATACCTCGTAGGACCTCGTACCTATTGTATCCCCATAGCGCTCTGTGCTTCATTATGGCTGCGTTTCTCTTCCCCTTTACTGTTATGGTTTTTTTCCTGTGTTTCCATATAGCCATTGCCTTCGTTTATCCATATACCAAGGTATTTATATTCTGTTACCAGAGATATTTCTTGGCCCTGTATCTCCACTGTCTGTTCACTATTTTCATTGAATACCATAACACCTGATTTTCTAACACTAAATTTCAAACCTAAATTGTTGCCTTCCTGTCCACAGATATTAGCCAGACGTTGCAAATCACTTTGCTTGTTAGCGAGCAACACAATGTCGTCCGCATAAAATAAACCTGGGAGTTGCTGCTCTATTACTGTACCTGCCTGTTTGTATGAGAGATTAAACCCGATATTACTTCCTTCTAGCTCCCTCTCCATCCTCACCATGTACATCATAAACAGCAGCGGGGATAAAGGGCACCCCTGCCTCAGTCCCTTGTTGATTTGAACTTTCTCCGCACCTCTCATCCCTTCCCATTCAACGCAAACGGTATTTTCTAGGTAAATCTCTCTCAAAAGCTGTAGACAATCGTTACCTAAGCCTTCCCCTTCCAGAATATCCCACAAAATGTTGCGGTCTACGTTGTCGTATGCTCCTGTAATGTCCAAAAAAGGCCACATACAACGGTCTGCTTTCTGCTTTTGATATTTCGATACACTGAGTAAGAACAAACAAGTTATCATCCAAACGCCTACCTATTCTAAAGCCATTCTGAAGCTCTCCCAAAATGCCATTATTCTCTGCCCATGCTTGCATCTTTAATTTGATTGCCTGCATTTGCTAGCCTGTATATTACCGATGTAATGGTCAACGGTCTATACGAGTGAATTCTGTCTTTATCCCCCTTACCTTTATAAATTAAATTCATTCTACTTTGTCGCCAACTGTATGGTATTCGTCTATCTCTTAACAGTTTTTTCCACTGCTTTCACCAGAGCTTCCTTACTTTTTGGTCCCAGTTCATTTATCAGCCTAACGGGAACCTCGTCTAGCCCTGTGGCTGTGCGCTTAGGAATTTTCTCTTCCGCTTTCTTCCAGTTTAAATTTGTCAGCACCAGTTCCTTTTCCACTTGGGTCTCTTTCATGCTATTTTTTTCCTCATGTACAACCTTGTCATTGCCTTGGAAGGATTCGGCTGTTGCGTTTCGGATGTAATTTATTGCCGCTTCTCCTTCCAGTCTGTTTTCATCTTCGTCTAGGATATGTTGTTGTATTGTTGCTGACTTCCTGCCTAATAATTTTATGTGATTCCAAAATATTCTAGGTGCGGCCTTCTTTTTCTCACGTATTTCTGACAACCAACGTTCACTTTCACCTTTTAATTTTGCTTGCACCAGTATTTGAACCATACACTTTTTCTCCCGGTATATTTCCCATTTACTGGTTACTTCATCCTGTGGCAACTGCGCCTTCTTTGCCTGCCTGTGCTCTCGAGATGCTTTCTGTCGTTCGGCGATCGCTTCTCGTATCTCCTTGTTCCACCAGCTTTTCGGTTAATTTTTTTCCTTTCCAACGGACATGTTGTTTCTCTTTCCGTATTTCTGTCGTTATTACACTTAGAAGCTCACCATATTCCCACTCCTTACTTGGCCACTTGCCAAGTTCTTCTTCAACTCTTGTGACTATATTTGCTATTTGTTCAGCGTTCAAATTTGGACTGGCCATTGTGCTTTCCTTGCTCTCTTTCCCAGCTACATATCCCATTTTCAAAATGATGCGTTTATGGTCACTCCCTGTGTTGCTAAACCCTTCCTCATCGATGACCATTTCTCTCAACTTATCATGAATTCCTTCTGTCATCAGACAGTAATCAATAGTCGATTGCCGGTTTTCCACTTCCCACGTTATCTGTCCTTCACACTTAGGTCCTGTATTCACGATCACGAGGTTATGTTGCTTGCAAAGGTCTAGCACTGACTTCCCGTTATTGTCGGTATAGCCATCTAAATCCTGTATGTGGGCATTCATGTCACCTAATAGGGCAATCTCAGCACCATTCCCGAAACCCTTAATATCAGCGCTTATGCATTTCACAAACCCTTTATTCTTCTCTGTGCAATTTTTTCCGGTCCACAAATACGTAACTCCCAGCCAAGTTTCTTTCCCACTGATTGTACCTGATAACCAAAGACGCTCTTGACATTGTGAATTTACTCTTTTCCATATGGCTCCCTGATGGATGAGCATTCCGACTCCCCCTCCCTTTCTTTCCGACTTAGTTCTGTTGCACCCTTCCCATACATAATTCTCAATAACTGGCGGCTCTTCTGAGTCTCTAAGGTGCGTTTCTGTAACCGCATACACCCCTATTTGTTCTCTATGTAACTGCTCCTCAATCTCTGCCCACTTTTCCTTTCTTCTACCACCCTGCATGTTTATGTAGCCTATTGCATGGCGAGCTCTTGTTCTTGCTTTCCTCCTTTTTCTGTTATCGACGGCGATGCTCTGCTGATGTTCCCCTAGGGGACCTTCTTCATTACTACCTACTCTGACCTCCTGAGCGCCCGCAGGCGCCCTAAAAAAGCAACAGCGCGACCCCCAAGTCGCCAGCCCACTTCTCGTGCTAGCCTGTAATTAAAGTGGATCCAATCTCGTTTAAAACCACCACACCTTCTCACTTCCCTGTTTACTTCGACAACCTCGAAGCCCTTCTCTCGGCTCATTTTCCATATTTCCTCATTGGCAGCCATTACGGCTCTTTGTACGTGACTACGCACAGGCACCTCCAGCACCGTGCACACCACCGTACACACCACTTTCCGCCAAGCAGCGCCGTTACTGTGGGGATGAACATCGCAAATAGATATCAAACCACCAAGAAACGCCAATGGAAACGCGAAGTCTTCTTCGAAATTTGGGTAAATGCAGACAGGCCTGGTGCTACTACCCGTTCCCTATCTCGTACAAGAGATGTGCATAGAAATCGTGCATGTGAAGTGGCATAGTACGAAAGCATGGATGAGACTGAGGAGATTGTTTTCCTTCATGCCTCGGTGTCTGCAATTCTGCGAACGAGGCGGAAAGCGTTGTCCGTCTTAGCGAGGAGCTTGCCAAGGAGGAGTGGGACTCTCTTCTACGTAGCCCTGCTCTAGAAAAGCAAATTCTGGCCGTCCGGCGTGCCTGCGACCGGGCTCGTGGGCTAGACCTGCCGGTCCCGAAATGTGTATATATATATGTATATATATATATATAGTGTGTGTGTGTGTGTGTGTGTACTGCACGCTGGTCGCTTTTTTTTGTGTGTGTGGTGCAGTCGTAATGCTCTCACTCTGCTAATTTACTTAATTGCGGCAAGTTTTTGAGGATTCTACTTAAAGGGTGCAGCACAAGTTCTTGCAATCTCCAGAAATCAGTTCTCGAAAAGCCAAATGGCCCAAGCCGAATACATGTCCGAAAGTTCCGATCCGAATGGTTGTGAGCTGCTGCTCGAAAGGGTGTACATGGTTCAGGAAGTTCATGGACTAATACCGGTGTCACACGGCGCATTTTTAATCGCGATCAAGCCCAATCCGGATGTATTTCTCGGTCCTGAATGCCTCAATTGCGCATGTGCGGCAGGGAGCCAACCGCGGTCGAGAATATCCATCTGGATCGGGGATCGAGCGCGATCAAAAGTGGTCGTGTGTCACCGGTATTACAGATTAGGTGAAAGAGACCAAGGTCAGAAGATGCACGGACCCTAGATGCGTGCCATGCTGCGTGCTACAGTACGGCATGACATTGCAGCATTCTCTTGTCAAACGAGCCACTAGTCAATATCGTTTAAACTACCCATACGATAGGATGTTGACAGAAAGCCTCAAAGAAAGCAACATGAGTGCCACCCTTAATCAGTGATAGATTTCGGGACAATCACTTCTGATGGAAAGATGCTGCTGGATTTCTTGGAGCAAGGAGCGAAGGTAAACGGTGCATACTATCTGGAAGGTGTCGTGAAGAAGCAGGTACTGTACTGGACCAAATCATACTTTGCAAAACAGCAATTAATGAATCAATGGGATTCCTCTCCACCTCACAGGGCGAAGGTAGTACTGCACATGGTACAACAATAACGGTGCAAAAAAAATCGTCCCCAATTTCATTTCCACTTTAGAATGGCATCCAAACAGCTCAATAAGCTATCTCAACTTTTCAGTCTTTTTGGTGTTGAACAGCACAGTCGATTCTGCTCGTCGCCACAATTTGGCTTCTCTTCATTTGGCATTGAAAAAAGCATGGCGTGAATTAAATGAAGACTAGATCAGTGCCACCTGTGCATTTCCAAAGCGAATCTAGGCTTGCATTTGTGCAAAACACAGAGTTTTTTAACAGTACATTTTGATTTGTGCATATGGAGAACAGAACACAAAACACTAACACCAAAGGTATTTTGTTATTCTACATCGCAACCTTATTATTGGGTATTTATTTGAGTGGAAAAACCTTTTGCCGTACCCTGTAGTTACGAAATACAATTAATCTAGAGTGATGTAGCAGTGCACTACAGTGCAAAGTGAATGAGATGAGTTGATACATTGATTTGAAGCCTCGTGCGTGTATTCTTGAGGCTCATATTTCCATATGGTATTGTGTTTGAAAATCTTAGAGCTGTGCTCAATTGTTGCTTTGCTTTCTTTGTAGCTCACCAAGCGAGAGCTCTGGATGGAATCACATGCTCTTCGCACTTCCCTTATATATGCAATACAACCAGTGCAGCTTTATAACACAATTATCACTGAAAGAACAATCTCCGTGTGAGTCGCAACAGACATTCCTGAGAGGTAATTTCTGTAATTAAAGTTAATGAGACATTACGTAGGTGAAATGTAAGAACAGCTTTATTGCAGCAACTTCTCATCTGGCAGATTAACTTACCAATGTATCGCAGTGCATACTCAAAGACAGTGCAAATGGATAAATTCAGCTTATGCTCCAACTACTGTCGCACACTTAAGAAAAGTGAACAATCGTAAAAAGTTTGCAACGTTGAAACAGCACCGGATGCCTTGTTTTGCGAAGCAGTGAAAGAGGATTTAATATCGGTTTCTGCAGGTACACTGCATTATCTAAAACAAGACATCACCAGAATATACTTGCAAGTACGAAATAGTAGCACCGCATGTCTGGTGACATGCAACAAGTGCAAGTAGTCGTACTTGTCACGCTGTGAACCTCCAGATGGCAGCTTCATGCAGGCAACTCACGTTTATGCCAAAGCACCTTCATCACAGACGTGCAGAAAGTGCTTTCCCTAATGCAAGCACTTGCATATAACCAGTAGGTATACAAGTAGGATCAAATTCCTGAAGTGCTGTCAGTGAAAATGTCACTGCGCGGTTATTCTCAGACCTCGTTTCATCCTGGCTTGACAATGAAGTATTGTTATTGGTTGTCATTGCAAGGCAGTTGGTGTCTATGCCAATCACCTACTAAAGATGCTTGCATCTATTTACATATAGCATTAACCATTACCCATGCACTGCAAATGGCTTCATTTCGCTCACTGTAATGAAAGTGCTAATAACTACCTAAACAACTATTAATACTGCTTGCCATGCTTGTTGGCCCACATAGAACCAATTTAAAATGATCTTTAGTAATGCTCTTGTTTTTATTTTTTAAAATTCAGGTCAACGTCAACAAGATAGCTCTAGCGGTGACAAAATGTTCTAGCTACTGACCATGGCAGAGCAGAATTATCGAATTCCCCACCGACACAGCTACTAGTGTACACTTTGTTAAAGTAAGGGTTGGTCTCTGTGCAGTGTTGTTGATGTACGTACTATACAATACACAAAGTGAGACCGCATTTTTGAAAACACACATTTATAGTACTTTATGTCTAGAATCATTGGCTAAGTGGCCCTTCAAACTTGTCTTGAACATTACAGATAATGGCGACACGACTGTGGCTGGGACAACTAAAGCAGCAAGATTGGATTGCCGATAAGTAACAGAGACAAAACAACAAGAACAAAACATCAGAACGACATAGATGCAGTGTTTATTGTAATTTAACAACAGTAAACAATGCCACACTACCCACACTTCACAATGCCTGACAGAGAATGAAACAGTACAGGGTAACAAACAATGCAACAAGCAACTGACATCTAATCAGTATGAATCCAAAGTAGTCTTAATTGCCTTCTTCAAGGTATCACAGAATATGCACAGGATGAAAGTTCCTGTTAAAATGAGGTCAGCCTCACCTAGAAGTGCAGAGCTATGGTCTGGCAATTCAGAACACACAGCATTACAATTTTGTCAAATGAATTGATGGAAATAGATAACAAACAACACTCTAGTGACGATGGGAATATATAAACAGCAGAAATAAAAAAAAAAGATAATAATGGAGGCGAAGGCTGCCCTTCTTAGACTATCACAGAAGCAGCACAGCACCACTGTTTAAACAAGTGCAGAGCTTTGTCATTATTCAGTGTACATTGCATTAAAGAGTTGGCAAAAATGGCCAGTGCTCAATTGGCACATGGTTCCCAATACTAAGCATCCATGTCATAGCAAATTGCTAATTAAGCACAGCCTATCACTAGAGAAAAGCTCAACCACTATAAATTGCTTCTAAAAAGGTGCCCTATACAGGGGGGTATTCTGTAAGAGGCCACTAATGGACATGTCCATTTCCTCTGCTGCTAAAGTGCTGTTTGGCTGGGCTGGAGAACGCATCAAAAGGAGACAGGCATCGCCACTCAATCAGCACTTTAGCAGCAGACGAAATAGGCTCTTACAGAATATCCCCGCCAGATGTGAGCATTTTGAATGGACAAGCACAGTATATTCGATCGCCTCGTCTTGATGACACATGCCAAACATTGTGGTGTTGACTCGTGGAAACATTGCGCTCAGCAGAAACAATTGCAGCAAGAGAGTAGAGGCAATGCAGACAGGACAGACGCTTCCTTGCTCTAACATGCCTTGCCCCTGTTCCCCAATACATTATAATCCAGCCTTCAGTCGACCACGCTAAGCTATATATCACTGTGGGAGAGCTAAAAAAATTATTTAAGCGTGCACCCTCTCCAACACTGGCACCATTCCCCTTTACACAGAGAGATGACACTGGCTGCATCTCCGTGATGTCCCAATCAATGGTTAGTCTATCACTACAGCGTAGTGCATAAATATCCACCTACCATATTTACTTTTTACTTTGTAAAGTTACATATGGCGAGGTGAAACCGACAAACACGAGTAGCTGCAGCCTTTGCGAGGCTGGCACAGATTAGGCTGTTTGCAATTAGCAGCCACTCATGGTGTTACCTTTCATTCTTGGTGCAAGAAGCAATGCAACTAATGATAAGAAATTCATGGCACCACGCTTGGCTAAGACATTTCTGCACCTTCATGTATTTTTTTTGTGTGTGTATTTTTGGGGACTGTGTGCCTGCTGCAATAATTTCACTCTGTGTGAGGCACTAGCTGGAGGCAATAAAATGCAAGTGTCAGCATGAGATGTCATTGCAATCAGAAGTGAGCAAGCATTGCAAGCATGCAGAAAAAAATTGTGGCGTTTCATGTGCCAAAACACAAATGATTACAAGGCACAGCGTAGTGGGCGATGAGCGTGCACAGATAATTTTTGTGTCTTCCTTCTTTCTGCCACTATGCGACCTTACAGTTGTTGGTCAGTGTTTGTGTTGTCCTTGTTTTATTTGTCTTGCAGCCTCCTTACCGAACAATGCAGCAGCAACGCATTGCAGTGTTCACTTGCTTCAAAACGCCTAAACGGACGCTAAAGAGGAATGTTCAGTTAAAAAGATCAACAAATTATATTTTCAGAACACAAGGAATGCCATTTCTACCATCAGCGGAGCCTTGGCAAGCCAGAAAAGAACTGGGGGGAAAAAAGGAGAAAAGGGCTTGGAGTTCCTGTGGTAGTTTCTTGCGTCATCAAGAGATCTGGACAGCTCCTGCTTGGGACAAGTTAAGTTCATCAATAAAGAGGGACTACATCGCATTTTTTATACGAACATTTACAACATAGCAAGTCTTGAGCACATTTGTTGAAATACTGGCCAATCAAGTGAAAATACTTATCAATCTGTGGTCTCATACAAGCATACAGGCCTTGCTGTTCAAGCAGGAAATTCAAATAGGAAAATTTGGCCAAGCTTCATCTCCAGTAATAACCAACCTTGTAAATAAGATTTAGTCAAATTAGGGTTTTCTTTACATGCCAAGATTATGATTTGATTGAGTCACGCTGTAGCGGAGGATTCTGCACTAATTTTAACCATTTGAGGTTTGCCTTGCTTGGATCATAGCCAAAGTGTAACTCTGGGATGCAGAACCCTGTGTATGTCATTACTGTTACAACACAATTGAGTCTATTGCGAAAGCGCAAAGCCCACAGCTCTTGTCACTGGAGCGTGCTCTGGTCAATTGGCACAATGCTCACTACAGTGAGGCCTACAGTGCCTGCAGTAAGGGTAAATTTTAGTTCTGCTACAGCTGATGAAGAACAGCAGCTACAGGAAGTGGCATGTTGTACCTTCAAGCACAGCATGTGCCAATGTCCTACTCCAATCAGTGCACATATTCTTGTCATCGCTTTCTTTCCCTCACTCTCCTTCTCTTTCCTGGCCAAGTACTTTATATCACACATGGCTAACCTGCAATAAAGATTCTTTCTTGGTTGCTCTTTGCCTGCGGTGTGTGACCATTTCAGTGGCAACGAGGATGGGATGTGCCCGCCCCACTGACCACCCCCCTGGACGCCACGGCTGGATATAAACCAGCCCGCTGCAGTTTGAGGAAGCTATGGACCAGTGGCCACCATATCAAGTGCGGCTAGAAGCTTTCCTTGAAGGCAATGGTATCACAGACAACAACAAAATAAGCAAGTGTTGCTCATAGCAGGGCTAAGCACCCACACTGTGGCTGTCATAGTGGACGGTGCATGTCAACGAAGGTGAATGAACTTGTGTAAAATGAAGTCCTTGACATGTCTGCACCCAGCGAGAATGAAATAGCTCAATCCTACAAACTTCTCTCATGCAAACAGATGCCAGGAGAGCCAGGCATTTCCTTGTGATCAGTCGGTCAAATAGTGGATAGCTGCAACTTCAGCTCTTCAATAGACAGGATACTCTGGGACTGGATAATCTGTGGCTTGCAGGATCACATGCTACATTGGAGATTGCCTGCAAAGGCATCTTTAACAAGAAGCAAAGCAGAGGAACTCGCCCTAGCAGCGGAACTAAAGTTGAAGACGATGAGGACTGTGCCTGAGGATGAAGGTGTATATATGTTAAGAAAGATGCGTGCACAACATGAAAGTAGGCATGCCAGGCCACCATGCTTCAGGTGTGGAAACATGGGGCACGACCCCGGGTTGTGTCGACTCCGCTCGGCGAAGTGCTACCAGTGCCAGCAGCACAGCCATATTCGCAAGATGCGTCACAGACAGGCAAACGGCAGAATGAGGAAACTTGCAATGTGGCCGCACTAGCAAATAAATGCGGTGGATTCGTCAGTGAGACACGACAACGATCCGGGATCGAAAGGTCTGTTCCTCATTGGAACTGCAGCTGTTCTTGTCAGAAACATTCACACTATAAAGCCAATAATGCACACTCTACCTTGGGGTGGAGTGGCAGTCAAGATGCAGCTAGACACAGGGTCTGCAGTTTCTATTATCACTTGGCTTACCTACAAACAGTGCGTGGCTAAAACTGCAAGAATCGCCGCTCAAGTAGGCATGCTTCCTTGGACCACTGCCGGTGCACGATCAGTTGCAACTCAATGTTTCCTTTGACTCGAGGGCTATGAAACACACACTGGCTGTTCTGGGCCAAACGTGTGTGGCTGGGACATCATGGGAGCGCTTGACTTTCCAGTGAGCTGATGCTCCCCCAGAAAGTCAAGCAGGAAGTCAAGCTATGCAGGAAGGTCAGATTGCAACCAGTAGTGGTTGCAAAAAAAAATTATGGGGTTTTACGTGCCAAAACCACTTTCTGATTTTCTGACTTTCTGACGCTGTAGTGGAGGACTCCGGAAATTTTCGACCACCTGGGGTTCTTTAACGTGCACCTAAATCTAAGCACACGGGTGTTTTCGCATTTCGCCCCCATTGAAATGCGGCCGCCGTGGCCGGGATTCGATCCCGCGACCTCGTGCTCAGCAGCCCAAAACCAGCAGTGAAGCTAGCAGTGGTGTTGAAGGCCTGTTGGAAAAGTTTTCCAACATGTTTCGACCAGAGCTAGGGCTCATAACGGGTCCGCCCGCCCATTTGCCTTTGTGTGAAATGATGCTGTTCGCTGGTTCTGCAAGGTACGGCAGGTGCCGTATGCATTGTGCTCTAAAGTTGAGGCCGAAATTGATTGTTTAGTTGAGAGTGGAATTCTTGCCCCGGTCCCTCACTCGGAGTGGGTGGGGCCCGTGTTTGCGGTTGTAAAGCGTAATGACAGCCTTCGCTTATGCAGTGATTTTAAAGCTACAGCCAACAAAGCATGCCACACAATCCAATATCTTCTTTCTCACGTAGAGGACATCATGGCGACACTGAATGGTGCCGAAGTTTTTAAAGCTATCAATCTCTTTGAGGCATACAATCTAATTGCTTTAGACAAAGAATAGCAGCTGCTCACAACGGTGAATACCTGAAAGGGTCGATTTCGCTCCACTCACTTCCCATTTGGAGTTGCTTCTGCGTCAGCACCCTTTCAACACCATATGGGAACAATATTGTGAGGGCTGCCAGGTGTGCAGGTCTATTTGTATGATGCAATTATTGCAAAAAAGTAACACGATGACTCCACCTTGCACCCAGTGCTGAGGAGATTTTGTGACTTCAGGATTCGGCAATCGGGACAAGTCTAAATTCCATGAGAATGAGGTTGATTTTTTTCGCTTAAAGAATCAGCGACAGAGGTCTTCATGCTAAAACGGAAAATCTGGATGCTATTCTGGAAGTTGACACACCCGTGAGGGTGCGAGAGGTAAGTCGGTTTTTGTTCTTGTCATCTATTACCAAAAATTTCTACATAAGGCAGCCACTATTCTTGCACCTTTGTGTGAACTTTTGCACTCAAGGACGAAGTGGATGTGAGGTGCTGCCCAACAGCAGGCCTTCCAAGAGTTCAACGCATTGATAAGGAAAGCAGTGATCCTTGCCCATTACGACCCAGACAAATCATTGGTACTAGAATGTGGCGCTTCAGCAGTCATCATTGGAACCATTCTGTCTCACAACACGGCTGAGGGGCCAAGGCAACCTTCCGGGCGTATTTGTTGGGTCAGACATTTACCCTTCCGACGAATCACAAGCCATTAGTCAGCTTTGCAATCCAGACAAGTCTGTCCCAGCCATCACTGCCCTAATAAAACGGTGGGCCCTCCAGTTGAGCACCTACTCCTATGTCATCAAGTTCAAGACTGCCAAGGCAAATTTTCCGCCAGACATGCTCAGCCGCCTGCCACGAGGAGCGATGTCCATGGAAGAGTCCATGGACGAGGACGTCGTCAATGGCTGCATGTGCTCCTCACTGCTGGTCTGGACACTAATGTCAGCCAAACAAATGGTCTGCTGTACGGTCGAGGGTCGAGCTTTTGGGGCCCCCGCTAAATCAGTGAAATAGCGTGCCCGACGCAAAACCCAAATGCAGTTTGCATCTCGCGCATGCGCAGTGGCTTCGATGCTATATCTTTGGGACCCCCGGGCCCCTATTCTAAAACTCTCTAATGAAACAACTTGAAATTTTTTTGCTGTAGAACGCTCTCTAGAAGGCACGGTATGACTTACAGTGTATACCCAAAATTTGCTATATGGCCAGAAGAAGGTTGTTGTATCTTCATGCACAAGACCTGCCGATGTCATGCTCCTCTTGATGCACGTGTTCTTCGTATCGCTTTCGTTCCCTCACCCTTCTTCTCTCTTCCCTTTCCTGACCAAGTACTTTATATTACACATGGCTACCCGCATTAAACATTCTTTCTTAGTTATTCTTTGCTGGCAGTTCGTGGTTGTTTCAATCATGCAACACAGGCCAGTGTCCTAACCAAGGCTCCAGGTTGAGGCTTCTCTTCACCCAATGGTGATCAATTTGTGTCCACTCTCCTGTGATCATTTTGTCTTGAGCATCCCAGAGTTACACTCTGGGATGCAGGACCCTGTGTACGTCATTACTGTTACAACACAATTTACAGACTATTGCGAAAGTGCAAAGCCCACAGCTCTCTTCATTGGAACCAGCTGGTTTCTGTCAATTGGCACAGAGCTCACTATAGTGAGGTCTACAATGCCTGTAGTTAGGCTACGTTTTAGTTCTGCTGCAGTCAGTGAGAAAGAGCAGCTAAAGGAGCTGGCGTGCCCTGTCATCAAACAGTGACCTTGCCACAGTAACAACAATTTTAACAATAACAAGTTAACAACTCCACGTGCCACATTCAGGGTACTCTACTGGCCTAAAACAAACAACCATGCAAATGTTTGCTATCAGAAACAAGTAATTTTTTGCAGTGCAAATTGCAATTTGTTAGCTCACGTTTAAGTCATTAAGCAAATGCTTAAATACATGGCCATTTCATTTTATTGACATAATCACTTATGTTGAGACATTAGTTACGACTAGATAGATAATTGATAGCAACTTGCAGGTGCTTCTACTTGTGCGCACCTCTCTATTATTTTTATAAATTCGACACTTAAGCAATACACATTGTACCATGTATGTATTCAGTGGTTTCAACTTCTCATAGCAAAGCCTAGCATTTCCACAAATTTCAAAGTCAAGGCCACCTGCTAGCTGCTATGGCAACTGTCAGAATAATGCCACCAAGAAACATATTTTAACGCAGTACTTTCAACGATGGCCACACACTAACACTCAAGCAATAAACTATTAGTATCTATACAATTTGCCTATGATTTTGCATACAAGAATGCATTTACAGACAATGCTACCTAAAACAATGATACCATTTCGTATAGTATTTTCTGAGCAACATCCCAGAGGTGAGATGCAATCAGTGTGCATCCTCTAATGAGCCTTACCATAGTCTCATTGGCACTAATAATGAGCAATAATAAATTATGACGTAGTTAACAATGCAAAAATGTGCCTGTCGAAAAATACCTACAGAAACATGAGGCACCAGCAGATTTACCTAAATAGATCGTATTATGGCTGTCCATTAGGGTTGTCGCAATGTACAGAGACAATGTCCGACAGCTTGAGATATCGTGTAATGGAACAGAGGCAATCGTGATTCAAGGTGTCAATCTGTCTTCCCAAGCCAAGGTGGCAAACAACACTTTCTCTCACAATGCCTGCTAGTTGAAAGTAGTTCGACTGAATGTATCGCTTTGCTGACTGCACGTCCTTTTTTGCCTTGTCCTCGGTCTGTTCGGTAACTTTCATTATGTGTGGAACAAGCGACGCCTTTTCGCTGAGGGCTTCGAATGCCACAGCAGCCTGCCTATCTAGCCTCTGGTGTGTGAGAAATCTCACAGCCATGTTTAGAAGACTGGTGTTTCGTCGAATGGAGGTGAACATACGGAAAGACACACGGTTTGCATCTGGCACAGAGGTTAGCGTAAAATCCACGACCGACTGGTTTTTAACCAGGGCACGTGAAAGAATGGCAAGGCGCTTGATGGGTACGGATCGAGTAATGTTCAACTCCAGCTTGGTGATTGCGGTATTTTTTGAAAGCATAAAAGCAATCGACTTGAGCGACCTCAAGGATATTTCTGAGCTTCTGAAACATACTTGAGACACTGTGTTGTTTGTCGCGAGTGCCTTGGCGACCGTGCCAAACAGCCCATGGTCTGAATCGTCAAGGGCCATACTAAATTCAAGATTCTGGATAGTCTGGTTCAAGGCGAGCACACGGCAGAACGCAAGAGCGATTTGTCTGCGTTCTGCTCTCGTCTCGACTGTTACAGTTCTCACATGTTCATTTGTGGCGAGATTTTCAAAGAGCGCAGAAATGCTGACTTCGGCGACCTCATTGGCATCGCTTAGGTGGAGTTCTGTCGGGGACTCTGAAGGAAGTGCCATGGCTGCAGACAGTGGGGGAAGGTCGGGCTCGGCCCAAGTCATCTGCATACGGCTGTAGCCTTTGTCTTGGGCCATTTGAAAGGAGAGAGTTGACCTGCATTGAAAAAGTCTACTGTCAAGCATTCTGCATAGGTATAAAGAGTTTACGTGCATATCTGCTAGAGCACGTATCAGCATTGAAAATACTGTATTATTGCCCGTAACAACAGTTCCAAAAGAAGATGAAACATTTCGTCTTTGTAATGATTATCGTTTGGGAAATCGACAAATGGAACTTTCCCCATTTCCCATGCCCTGTGTTGACAAGATCATTGACAAAGCCAGTGGATGTGCATGGTTTGCAAGAATTGACCTATGCACGAAGTGTTGGCAGCTGCTCCTCACAGAAGAGATGAAAAAGTGCACTACTTTTGTGACACCCTCCGGAGTCTACGAATATAATAGGCTTCCTTGCCAGTGAAAAAACTCTGGAGAATGGTTTCAGAAAATGGTGAATGAAGTATTAACGAAATTCCTGCGACTATTCTGTAGTGTGTATGCAGACGACATACTGATCTATATATGAACAAAAGAAGATCATGACAAACACCTCACAGAAGTACTCATGGCTCTGAGCCAGGGAAAGTTAAGACAAACACAAGAAAAAGTGATTTTTTTTCCAAAGAAACATTGTGTTTGAAGCGCCCGCATCTGCCATGATGCCAGGTGGCACCCACAGCTAGAACGAAGGAAATAAAGCTGCTTTTCAGGACAATAGGAAGTTTTAAACGTAGAGTCTCCCTGTTGCTTTACGTCACCAAAAAGTCTATCTCCTTTGCACAACCCTTATTCTTTTTTTACTCTTTGCATTCGTACGCCTGGCTGGTAGCAGCCCTTCACTTTTGGTACTATATTTCTAAGGCACAACAATATATATGTTCTTTTTGGTAGAATTCTGAAGCAATTATTTCGGCTCTGGCCGCAGAACAGTGCCACCTGCTGTTTCAGCAAAAAGCAGCTATAGGACCAACATATTCAACAACATAGAAAATAAATCCGTATCAAAAGACCATAACAGTGACATGCAAAAATTGGCCCAGAAAGCTGTTCTTTTCCATGTGCGTGGATGTGAACATGTCTTCCCATTGAATAGGCAATTCAGTTACCTTTCCAGTTCTGTAGCTTCAACTTCAGAAAACTGCACACTCTTTATAGTCTTGTTATTTCGCAGCATTCTGCAGAACGTGTTGATGGCACGTACAGTAGCGGTGTTATCCCTCAGATCCAGCAACTCGAGAGCAGAGTTCGTTTCCAGCCCATGAGCAAGTGTCACCATTGAGTCGGCATCGACATGAGCGTCCTTTAATTCCAACTTTTTCAGCCCTACGTTGCTACGCAGTGCTGTCGCGAGTGACTCCGCATTACTGCCGTTGATGTTGCAGCCGTTCAGGTCCAAGTGCTTCAGGGTCTTGTTCGCGATTAGCGCTTCAAAAAGGGGCTCGAAGCGCGTGTCACACTGGCCAATGTGGAGCTCTAGCAGGGACGTATTGGCCTGGAGCGCCTCTGATACGGCGAATAGGCTGACGTTGTTTCCCAGACTCTGGTCGAGCGTCAGCTTGGTCAAGGACTTGGCGACGCGCAGTAACCTGGCGACAGAGTTCACGTTTCCCTTTGATACGTTGTTCCCGAGGAGAGACAGCTCGCCGAGGTGGCGACAGCTCTGCAGCGCACGCAAGAGGCGGTTGACGCACTTCTGCGACATGTTGTTATGGGAGAAGGAAACCGCAGTAAGATGGCGCGCGTTTCGTCTTAGCAAATTTGCCACGCATCTCGACATTGATGCGTTGATGGTGAAACGGGAAAATTCGAAGCTCCTGAGACGTTCAAGGCCAGCCAGCCCTTCGGAAAGCTCTTCTTCGCAGACGGGCGTTTCGTGGCCACCGTGAAGCTTCAGGTGCTGGACGTTGACGCTACGGCCCAGCGCCAACGCGAGGGTGAAGGCTGGTCGATAGAAGAGCACAGTCCCCTGGCCTTCCATCACGATGCGCTGAACGCACCGATGCGCCTTCGGCAGCCAGCAGAAGACGTAAGCGGCGTCGTAAAGTTCGTCTTCGTCGCTGTACCGACGCCGATTTGTCTGCGTCGAGCGGATGGCCAGCCTGGCCGGTTCGGCTTCGACAAGTTCGAAGCTCACTGGATGCAAGACCTTGCTCCATCGGTCGAGGTCGTGGCAGAGCCAGCAATCGGCGTGGTATTGGTCGTACTGACAGGCTCGGTCAAAGTCTAGACCGCGCTTTGTTAGCCGTGCCACGATGTGTTCGGAGTACGACATGCCCTCATTGCCACTTGCAGCTGTGCCTTCCGACGCAAGGGCCGCGACTGTCTCACCCTCTTCGGCCGTCATGCTGTCAAACAACGTTGTCCGGTCGCGGAGGTCCACTGGCAGCACGCAATTTCGGCACTCTCACAGCCTCCTGTGATAGGACGACATCCACACCCGTCGAGGCCGCTCTGGCAGCGTCCAGGCCCGGCTGCGTGTCCCAGCGTTTTGCCCACAGAGGCGTTGACAGAACACGTGTCGATATTTCACCAAAGTTATTTCGTTATTCTATGATTTCACCCGATTTCACAAACGGAAGCAACAACAAAAGTAACAAAAGCAACAAAAGCTACCCACACACGCCCACATGGGTGGATGGATGGATGGCGGCTACACCATTTGTAGCGGGCGGCGGCTGGCGCCACCTAGCCTTTTACTCTCGTCCTATTTTTTTGCTTTATTTTAGTTTTCACTCCCCCCTTCCCCCAAAAGAAATATCTAAAATAGTACAGAAAACAGTAGTAGCTCCCCGATTTATGGTATTACCTCTCCCTTCCTCCACCAAGCCTCCCCTTGGTTACTGCCACGCTTTTCTCTATTTGCCCTCGTTCCCCGGGAAAACCAAAATGTCCCTTCCATATCTGTCACTGTTACCTCAGCCAGAGTAGGGCGAAGTTCTGTTCATCTCAGCACTATATGCTCCGTGGTCTCAATTTCGGCTCCGCAAGCTGTGCATAAAAGGTCCACATCTTCAAATTTAGCCCTGCATGTTTTCGTTCTCAAATCCCCCGCCCAAGCCTCGAATAATAGCGAGCTGCCCCGCGAGTTATCAAATAAAAGCTCTCTCTTTATCTTCTGGTTTTGTGTCCTATGCATAGCTAGCGCAGGCTTTCCGAGCATTCTTTTTTCCCACCTTTTTCTTTCCGTCTCCTTCACTTTCTTTCCCACACTAGAACCACGTTGGAACCCCTCCCTCGGTTGTAGGTATCTAAAAACCTCAGCTTCCTAGTCCTGAGTGTCCACTATGTGTTCAAACATTTCATGCATAAATATTTATACACTTTTCCCGCCCACCTTTTTTCCCCCAGTGCTGGGAGTCCCTGTTCATATTTTGGCTTACTTATTGCATCTCTACCTTCGCATGACGTCCATCCCATGGACCCCTGCACTCCCTCATTAGGTGTGTTCCCGTGCGCTCCAAAGCCAACCTGCCTACACTTCGCTGTCTTGTTTCCATGGATGCATGGCTGAACTTCCAATTTCATGCACAGTACTGAATTTCCAGATGTGAGGCCAGGTACCATAACCCCTTTCCATATCCTTCCAACCACCTCGTACCTATTATACAGTTCCACAGTGCCTTGTGTTTCATTACAGCCGAGTTCCTTTTCACTTTCTCAATCATATAATTTTTTCATGTTCCTCCAAGTACTTTTTGCCGTCGTTTAGCCATATGCCCAAATACTTATTTTTCAACATGATCAATCTAATTGTACGCTGCACACTCTTACACTCTTAGAAAAATTTACACCCTTTGGGGCATATCTTGTCCCACAACAATAATCGTCATCTGTCTTGCCCGCGTTTCCTTTCTTTAACGCTGCGAGCCCGGTACTTCCCAGTCACGAACGGCATGCGCGTTATCAGTGTGACGCAGCGTTCTTGACAGGAAAGTAGCGAGCGCTGAGTTTTCAAGAAAGGAAACGCAAGGAAGGCAGATGACGATTATTGTTGTGGGACAAATATACACCCCAAAGGGTGCAACCGTCTTAAGAGTGTAAGCAAAATTACACCCTTTTGCCACACAACGATGATCATCATCTGTCTTGTGCGAATTTCCTTTCTTTAACGCGGCGAGGCCGGTACTTTCCAGTAAAGAACGGCATGCACGTTATCAGCATGACATAGCATTCCCGACAAGAAAGCAGCGGGCGTGGCGTATTCAAGAAAGGAAACACAAGCAAGGCAGATGACGATTATCGTTGTGTGGCAGAGATACACCCCAAAGGCTGTAACTTTGCCAACACTCTTAAAACGGTTGCACCCTTTGGGGTGTATATTTGTCCCACAACAATAATCGTCATCTGCCTTGCTTGCGTTTCCTTTCCTGAAAACCCGGCGCTCGCTACTTTCCTGTCGAAAATGCTGCGTCACACTGATAACGCGCATGCCGTTCGTGACTGGGAAGTACCGGGCTCGCAGCGTTGAAGAAAGGAAACGCGGGCAAGACAGATGACGATTATCGTTGTAGGACAAGATACGCCCCAAAGGGTGTAAATTTTTCTAAAAGTGTAAAAGTGTACACTCTTTGACATGTCTCTCTGTGTTCTGTCTACTACATGGACACAGACCACTCCGCCATAGCCTTTGCCGTGCAAGGGATTGAATAAGGAATGCGAGCACAGCAGAGGCCTTGTTTGATTGGCAATAACTCTGCTTCTGCTCGATGCATTGAAGTACTTTTTGCAGCAAAGTATTTCTGAAATAGCCCATTTTCACTTCAAATGCCTTTTTCCAATTAGATAAAAAGTGGTTGAGGGCCCCTTTAATGTTCAATTCTTGTGTCGTGGTACAAATTTCTTAACATTTAATTCCTTGGTCATGGTACAAATTCCTTTCGCTGGTAAAATATCAGGGCTCAAGAAAATTTGTTGGTTAAACATTCTTTTAAAGCAGAAGAAAATTCCGTATTAATAATTGGGTGAATCAATAACCCAAAATGATAACGATCCACAAATGCCCAGCTCCCTGCAAATGCCCAGCTAAGATCATCTGTTGGGTCCTAGCTATCTTCCACTAGGACTCATGCAAAGAGATGACGAAATGTTGGTGTGAATTGAGGCAAACGTACTTGTAGTCTTATATGTAATATGCAGGAGTCTCACCCAAGATGCCTGCATGGGATCCTCCATGGCTGCAGTAGAGTACACAATTTACTGATTGCTTGTAGTCCTGAGACAGACCTTTCTGAGAAGGCTCTTTACTGCTAGTTTAGGCATGATAATTACTACTTTGCATGGAAATGAAAGACATTTCTAGCTGCCGTCGACTGTTTAAAGAGTGCAGACACTCATTCTAAAAACCGCACCTCATGTTTGAGCACTGCCATATGTGTACAACTCGTTAGCACTGCACGTGCTATGAATGCAATTTCATGGGTAGCGAGTGAATCACGGTCACCTGAAGCTCAATAATGGTAATTTTATTGGTTTTCGCATTGGACACACTGTGCCCCCAGTGTAAGGGATATGTTGACAAACTGCAGGGGGGCCTCAAGAGTAATTTCGCTCCAGTAACGTGGAAGGTCACAGTTTTCGAGCCTCGCAGAAAGCAAAACCAGCGGGGGAATGGGGGTAGTGTTAGGAGCTGCTTAGACCAGAAGCACGAATGGCTGCCCTCTCGTGCCCTGCCTATAAGGAACCGCGTGCAAGGCGTCGTTAGGGTGTTAATTGGCATGTTCGGTGACAAAGAAGCCGTTTAAGAGCTGGAGGGTTCGTGTAACCTGACGCGTGGGCTCTTGCGCGAAGGGCTGGCACTAGTGGGGCAGTCCCTCTTTGGACCGACAGTTTTATGGGCCCGCTGAAAATAGACCATACGCAGGATATCATTGTGTATCGATGGGCGTGCTTTGGTGAGCATGCCCTTTACTGCATAGTGCGCGATTTTTAACGAAGGTGCGAAAACGCGGCAACTCGGGTGTTTCTATTTCCGTCAGCATTCTAGGAAACGCCAGGAGATTTTAATGGCTCAGAGAAAGGCACGGTTTGTGTTATTTGTTGTGTTCTCTTTCTCTCTCTCAGTGTTCTGAGAAATGCAGAGAGAGGGTGAGAGAAATGATGAACAGTAAGTGACAAGCCAGTTGACCCATTCAGGACACTATGGCGTTGTGATTTGCTGCGAGGGGATTTGGGAGGAGCAACCGAAGGGTTAAAACTGGGATCCCGAACTCTCAAGCGAGTTCCGGACACAAGAAAGGTGCTCTGCTGAGTTAAGTGCAACGGTTCCACTGTAAACGAAGGATCTGGATGTATGAGTGGTGTTACGCACCATCGGCTATGCTGAGTTGTTAACTCACTGTAAATCGCTGTCGATGTATATATAGTGTACGTGGAGTCCAATCTCCAAGCAAAAACGTCGACGGCATCCCACCTCTGATGGAAGAGGAGAAGCGACGACGGCAGCAGCTGAAGAAAAGTTTCTATACCAAGTAAGCTGGTCACGCCAGCTCAGAGCACTCCATGCTACAAAGAGGAAGGGAAACTTTAGTTCCAGGGAGCCTCATAGCCTGAACAAGCAATCAAAGAAAACTGCAGCTATGTTGTTATTTTCAACAAATGATACTCTTGATCATTTGTTGAAGACCTGAAAAGAGATGTGAAATGCACCTTAGTCATGATGAAAAAGAAGATGACAGGAGGCTTTAATAGTAGCACAGGAGCATAACATAACAGTAAAGGAGGTTCAACTTGCGTTCTTAAAACTTGTTCCAAGTGCAACTGCATTGAGAGTACACCGGCTGCAAAAGTAACCAATCACAACATGTGCCAAATAAGAAAATTTGTTAATTAGCAAAATACATACTGTAATTTCTCGTGCAAATGCATACCGAAATGAAATGTTAGGCTAAATTTAAGCAATCTGGTTCCCTATGCTATTACGTATGCTGACAACATGGTGAATGTGGAAGAGGAAGAATAATTTATTAATAATAATAGATGTAACTGGTATTAATGATGCAAGTCTCTCCGTTTGATAACAATCACATTAAATGTAGATACAAGAATCATGATGGAAGAAGCGCTACTAAAAACGGTGACTTACAAAGAACCCAGGACAAAGCACTCTGTTTTTTGGTAGTGCTTTTTCCATCATGAACGTTTACCCACACACCCAACTGACAGCTCTACATGCAACAATGGCTGCTTATTTCCATTTGTTGCTGTGCCAATCCTTTTGTGTTAACAATACTGGTATAAAAGAACAGTTGAATTTTCACAGGAACAGTATGTGCTCATACTTTTTTACCAAGCAAGTTAGTGTAAAATTGCAAAACAGGCTGAGGACATATGTGCTGTTAACTGCCCTCAGCTATTTGCCCTCTGGTTTACTAAAATTTGCAAGCGCCGCCCAAAGTTTAGAACGACAGAAAGCTGCGCTAGTTGGTAAGGATTCATTATGCAAAAAAAGGTGAGGCGTGGAGAAAGGACACAATAGTAGAGAAGCGGACAACGCGATTGCCCCCCCAAAAACTAAAAACGTTCGTGTTGTCCACTTCTCTACTCTTGTGACCTGTCTGCACGCCTCACCTCTTTTTTTTTTGCGTAACCACCCAAAGTGTGCTCCTCCAGCTCAAATAACACCATGAGTTGCTCTAACATTGTTCAATTTTAACCAGTGTAGTATACAACGTGTCGGGCAATACATACAACAAAAACGATAGATGGCTACAGGAGGCTGCTATGCAGGCATTTTCTGCATGCCTGATGCAGGACTTCACTGGCGCTATAATTCTGATGGCAAGTTGCAACGTTTTGATTATGTACAGTGCTGCAATGTCTAAAGTAGTGTACTACCAAAAAAAAAAAATGCGGTAGAGACTTTAAAGATGTAATGTCCCCGAAACATTAGAAAATGTCATTGCAGTGTCACTGTTTTACAACCATGCACATTACAAACAGTTCTTCAATGTTCCTGCTTGAAGGATATCCGATACCATAATGGAACACAACACACCACCTCATCCCTTACTTTGGTACTAGAGGCAGAAAACCTGCACTAAAATAGTACCATTTATACGCATTCAACTTATCTCTGAGCTTACACAGACATGCATGCAAGTAAGAGAGACAAAATTGACCAAAATTTGACCTTGGCTTTCTTCAATGGTCTCTTCTGAAGCATGACATACCACAGTGGAACACAACACACACCATCCCTCAACTACTAAATGCTTAAAACTTCCACTACACTGATACCCTTTATGCACATTCAACATTTTTGAACACACATGTGCACACACACGCACATACAACACACACATGTAGACAAGAGAGATGTGATTGAACAAAGAAAGGCAGTTTTCCAGTGTAGAAACAACAGAGGGATCATCTCTCTGCCCTTCTTTGCACTTAAAGTTTTAGACTTTCACAAAGTCCTATCTTGTACTTGAATACAACACAATAAGACAATAGATGCCATAATCAAAACCTACAAATATAGGTATGTGATGTTTCCTTCAATGTCAGTTTCTGTCATCAGCAGAGGATTATAACATATAGTCATGTTACTGTATATATGACGCAAACTATTGACTTTAATCTAATGGAAGCAGACAGTTCCCGTCTGACACCTTCACTGAGAGTGCATCTTTGTCGGCCTCAGCTTCTGCAGAAGCGGCAAACCCACCACACAGCAAACTGTTACACGTGATCAAGAACAGTTGGCGACATTCAAAAAGTTCAGAAATCACCTGCGACGCAAACTGAAGAAAGCTAAACAAGATGTACAACTGTTTTCTAGCATACGTAACGAACCGAAACTGATATGGAACGCAGTGAATAGTATAACAAGTAGAAAGTCAAGTATCGCGTCCCAGATACCACTACTGAATAAAAGTAAGATGACGAGCATGAACGAACATTTTGTTCAGGCTGGCAAGTGTACCTCAAGAGGAGGCGAAAGAAGAGAGGTTCATGTAATCGATATCCCGCCAGTGACCAGCTCCATTTTCCTGCACCCCACAGATAGTGTTGAGATGCAAAATCTGATAGACAAAACGAAGAGTACAGCCTCGGCAAAGCCTGACGGAATTCAACCGGAGCCGATCAAATATGTCTCAAGTGAAATAAGTGTCACTCTAGCTTATACATGTATTGTTAATTAGTCTATATATTCAGGAATTTTTCCAGATGCACTAAAAGCTGCTCGCATAAGACCAATCCATAAAGGTGGTGCAAAATATATCAAGCCTCAAATTACAGACCAATATCGGTCTTAAATATATTTTAAAAGCTCATCGAAAGTGTCATGTTTGACAGGCTGTGGTCTTTCTTGACAAAACACAATGTAATCTCAAAGTACCAATATGATTTCCAAAAGAATAAGTCAGCAGAGCAAGCCCTTCTACATATCAAAGACAAAAGCATTGAGAACATCGAAAAACAGAATGTTACACTTGGCCTTTTTTTAGATTTGCAGAAGGTTTTCGACTCGATCGATCATACAATATTACATGAACTAGAAATCTATGGAATATACAGGGTCGCTAAAGATTTAATAACTTATTTAACAAATTGAAACGGATTTGTTCAGATAAGGTCTATTACCTCTGACATATTGCCTATAGAATAGGGTGTACACACCTCAGGGCTCAAAACTGGGCCCACTATGGTTCTTAATTTATGTAAATGATATTGTAAGAATACTTGACTCACCTGACTTGGCAATGTATGCCGATGATACCGTGTTTTTTACATCCAATGACACTTCTGAACTTTCTGTCAGCGTTAATGCATACGTAAATCGCTTATCAGTTTGGTTGAGCAAAAATAGTCTCGACTTAAATACTCCAAAAACAACATACATTTTATTCAGGGCTCGTAACAAGAACATAACCAATGACATGAACATTAATTACAATGGTATGGCAATTAACCATGTCCAAGAACAAAAATTCTTAGGCGTATGGTTTGATGAACATTTATCTTGGAGTTCGCATGCAAGGATGCTAGGCAACGACCTTTCTAAATCTGTCGATATTAATTAGCAGGATAACCCAGCTGATTCCGCTTTGGCTCAAACAACAGTTATACAATGCTCTCCTCTACTCTTAAACTCTGCTATGGGGTCCTGGTTTGGGGAACAACTTCAAAAACAAACTTCATTAAAGTTAATTCTTTTACAGAAACAAATCCTTCGTTTATACTGCAATTACCACGGCCATTTTGTAGACCTCGAAACAGCTCCATTATATCAACACTACTCCCTTCTTCGACCAGACAGAATATATTATAAGAAACTTCTTATCACCATACATAAACAAAAGTTATTCACCAACATAGACTACAATGAAATATCTCGTTATTCACTGCACCGGCATACCAGACACTTACCAAAAACAAGAACAAATTATGGTAAACGAACATTCGTATATCATTCGATAGAAATATTAAACAAGGTAGGAGAACTGTTAAATTTTAGCACTTCAGAAAGCTCCTACAAAAAAGAGTTTAATGCATTATTACAAAAAGAGTTTAATGCATTATTACTCGCCGATGACATTTGCTTTCACTCATTATTGATATTTTATTGCATCTGTATATATGCTTGTATGACCTAACAAAGAGTGCCTATATATAGCATTTGTGCTAATGTTTATGCGGCTTCCTCATTCCAATGAACAAATATTGTAATAATTTTTGTTACTAAAATTATGCTCTCTTGTGCAAGATGTATGTACATTTTATATGTATTCATTTGTACTGATTATGACTGCTGTTGGAACTTTGGGGTCTGGGACCTCTGTCAGGCCTTTGTGCCTTTAGTCTCAGTCTCCCTCGCTCGGACGAGAAACAAAGTCCGTATGATGATGATGACAATATTAAGGCAATGCCAATTCCAACCTAAATAAAAAAAAAATACTATAAACCTTTCTCTTCGAGAAACGAGTATACCGCAACAAATACAATACATAAACACATGAAACTAATAGCAGTGATCGGGAAAGACAACAATGCTGACCACTCATGTGAACTCCGATGTGCGCTACAAAGCCGTAAAAGTTGCTGTAATCAGTTCACATTAGTTAACACCAAGGACTAGTATTCAGAAATTGCCATGGGTAGCACATCACAGATTCGCAAGTGCTTCGCAATAGCGACCCAACAATCGGGACTGAGTTCATCTATCTGCGTACCTTCTTCACGGTAGCACTCCAACTTGTGATGCACAATGTTGTTAATGAAAAGGTAATTTGTCCACAGAAAGTGCCTGGCTGCCTTCACGGCACACTTTGCTTCCACTTCGGTCATACCAGCCGCTGACTGCAGGCCTGCAATCAAGGATGGCTTTGACTCGAGGAGCTCAAATGATGCTGCGCACCGCTTCCCCACATTTCGCCTCAACACAAAACGAACAGCACGGTGCAGCTGCGTCACATTCCTCTGGACAGCTGCTCTCAAAAATGGCGCCTCACAGTCTACGTCTGCCTCGGTGATGAACTTATTCTCAATAACTCCCTGGGATATAGTGTGTACTAAATCGAATGTCAGTTCCGGCAAACTCGAGAGGTGGAACTTGTATAGAATTTCGTTTGACTCAAGCAGCAGTGCAATCATTTCCGCAGACATGCTGTCTACCTCGCGGCACTCCAACGTCAGCTCCACCACGGATTCGTTCAAGATGAGGCCCTGTGCCACCATCGCAGCACAGTTAGAGTCGAAAAAGCTCTCATGAAGTGTAACAGATCTCAGGGATTTGTTGTCTTCGAGCGTGTTGAGCAGGCTTGTCAAATGTTCAAGCTGGGCGCCATTGAAGGAGACACTTAAGCTCTTTACAGAGATACTAATGGTTAGCGCTTTGAATAGGGCAGTAAAGGATGCTCCAGAATCCTTGTCGACCACGAGGTGTATGTCGGTGGGACACAGAGATGGTTGCGACAGGGACTTGACAAGCTCTTGAGTGACGATGTTCATGCAGCTTAGCTGGATGCGGCTGTACCACTGGTTCTTGTCCAGTTCTGCATACAGTTCCAACCTGTAAATAGCCAACATTGGTGTTTTTAAATTGCAAAGAAAGTTGCTAAATTTCGTGAGACTTCAGTTACCTTAACAACTTTGTCTTTTTGGAGCCTTGCAGACTCGTTTAGTGACATAGTTAGAAAATTGACCTAAGGGGATATATGTACCTCCATTTGTTATTTCTAAAGATGTGCCCAAGCACTTAATTAGCAAGCCCTCTGGGTGCATTAACCCTGCCTTTCTAGGCAAAGCAATCTTTTTCATCACTGCTGCAGGATTGGGCGCTTCTGTGCACAGTAACTTATCTGCTCTATCAAAGGAAATAGGTCCCATAGTAATTGGTTGTTGGTCCCTTTAAAGTGCACCTAGACCTAAGTACATGGATGTTTTTGGACTTTGCCTCATGGGAACGTAGCTGTCCTGGCTGGGCTTTGAACCAGTGACTACACACTCAGCAGCAGAATGCTGCAGCCACTTGGAATCTCGCAGTCTATGCCCCTTTCAGAAGTTTACGAACAGAAAACTTGCAGCCCTGCAGTACTGTGAACATCAGTCGGTTGTCCGTTATGATGTTAGACTGGCCTGCACGAGTGGCACATCAGACAGCCGAGCGAGAACTGGAGTGAGCGCCAAGAATGTTGCTATGTTCTGCTCCCACGTGACTAACCCCTGTATCGGGGTATCACGACACCATACACATCCTGAGAAATGAAACAGAAACTGGTTTGTAAAAAAAAAAAAGCCATTATAGAAAATTGTTTAGGGTTTTCTGAGGCTTTCCAGCATTTCTTCTTCTAGGGTTTCGCATTAGTATACTTTCACTTACTGCAAAAAAAGTCAACAGTAAAAAAAATTGGCAGTACTCCTATAAGGAGTAAGACACAGGGTACTTCTTATTGAGTATTCCAGTACTTCTTACAGGGTGCTCCAGTACTTAGAGAAGTACACCTTTATTAGTCTACCAAAATTCATGACCTAGACCAATTGTGTTGACCAATCTAAAAGGAACAGGCCTGCACGTTTCCTGGCAAATATTTGCGGCATTTGACAGGTCATGCCAAATCCCCTCCAGACGCTGTGAGCACAATTGTACACGCCAGGTTAGTGCATCAAAAGCGAAATCACTGATCAATATAACAAAATTTACAATGTCACATGTATCTTGGAACACTCCTGGTTGGAGTTGTGCTGCAAGTTTGAATAACATGTGTAAAGAGTATCACCAGGCCATCATGTAGCTGGCTCACTTTGTTTTTCACAATGTTCTCAGGTGAGAACCAGACCCGAGAACCGAATGATCCTCAGGTCCTTCACTTGTTGTAGTGGGCCTAACCTCGGTCCCTATATCGGGTATACTTTTCACGCTTTCCAAGTTTTCTAGACATGAAAATGTTGATGCTCGCATGTATAGCGTTCCTGTCCGGCGCTCTCGCAGGGAGCCTGCACTCTATAAGCGTGACAAAACTCACTCAAGATTTCAAAACTCCTAATCTGTTCTGCTGCAGTACGTAAATTTCAATGACTCTGAGGATGGAAGAAATGTGGTGGAACTAAATTTTCAATGGATGGAGTTAATTAGTGCTCAAACGGGGTATGGTACTAGTTGTCCATCAACACTTGGAAACTTCACTTGCAAGAAATGGTACAGATGGAGACGCTAGGCTGCTACCCACAGCTACTTATGTGTAGTACGCGGAACATAGGTGTGCATGCAATGCTGAACACATGCATTGACTTTAGGCACGCTTGCCCCCTTACCTTTCACTCTTTAATGCTGAATAGGCTTCAATCTGCAACTTCTGCAATGTCTTATTCTGTTTCAGGATGTTGCAGAGAACTCGCACTTCGGTCATATCCACACAACACTGAGACACATCAAGACTCTCTAGAGTAGCGTTCGCTTGCAGTCCTTTGGATATGAGTGCGGCGACACCACTGAGAATTTTGTAGCCTTTAAGAGTTAGTGAACAAAGGCCTCGGTTGTTCGACAGCGCCGACTCGAGCAAACTTCCAATAGCTGTGTCAATGTAGTTAACTTCATAATCGTCACCAGTGAGTATCAGGTGCTTGAGTGTATCGTTGGCTTCAACAGCCATCAAAATGTTTTTAGTGGCTTCGTTAGAAGCTTGGTAGTGCAACTCGACGAGCGACATGTTTCTCCGCAAGAGTTTGGCAACTGCCAGTGCTATTCCTTTTTCATTTCTCTGGTAGCGCGATTCTGATGTGTGCCTACTAGGCTCTGCCTGCAAATGCAGCGTCTTCAATGTTTTCGTTGATCGCAGCAGCTTGGCTAAATTTTTCAGTGCGCTGGTGCTCATGTTTGAACTGAGTGTGAGTTCCCGAAGGTTCTTACACTTTGATATGCTGCTCACGAGAGCCTCTGAGGCAGTGCGAGGAATCGTGGCATTTGACAAAGTCACGGTCTTAATAGAAGCACAGTTGGCAGATAAAAGTTCACCAGCTTTCGAGGCAAAGCTTTCGCTCACTTCGACGTTGCAGAGCTCGAATGTCTCAAGCGACGCAATGGACCCCAAGGTGTCGAGAAGCAAGGCCCAATCGTAGGATGCACTGCCTGCAATGACTATGTGGTGCAGCTTCAGTGGACACTCTGCGGTGGTTATTTCTGGAAAGGAAAGAATATGTGGTTGTGGATGATGTTCATTTAAGCGGATCGCCTCAATGCAGCTATGTTTTCTTGGCAGCCACGCCATGACGTAGGCAGCGTCATATCGAGTGTTGCAGTCTTTCGAATAGATCATCTCGGCGATTCCTGCTAGCGTGCACAACTGAAGCTTTCCCAGTTGCCACTCGATGAGGTTAAGGCACAATGGGTTCAGCACGGCGTTCCAGTTTTCTAGATCATCACACAGCCAACAACTCTCCGATGTCGGCTGTGAGCAACTACGCTCGAGGTCCACGCCTAACATCTTCTCCTGCCACCAGGGATCGTCATTCATATTGTAGAGGTATATATGTCGCTACCGCGAGCAACTGCAAAGAAGAAAAAAAGAAAGGAAAAGTAAGCAAGACGAATGAGAACAGCCAACGAACTCTGGGCTAAGAAAAGCACATTAGAGGCCTTGATGCCAAGGTGCCGGCTTCTGTAGCGGCAAGGTTCGTTGTAGATTTGACCCACTCCCGTGTTTTGACCTATTCCGCCAGCCTCTAAATTCGATCGCTGCTCTATACCAAACTGACGAACCGGAAAGGGCGAAAAAAAAAGGAAGAAAACAAGCGCCCACTTTTTTACTAGCTGTCTTTGTATATACATGGTACCGGTGCAATGTATGCATGGGCCTCGCGTTTTCTCCATCGAATGCACGAGTAACGTGCAGCGCGCTTCCTTCCACGTTCACGCAACGAAATGACTACCATACGGCAAACTCGCAAGCGGCCGCTTGTTGCTATAAAAACCGCCGTTGCAACCGTAGCCCGTAGCTTGCAATAAGCGCTGGCGCTCGCCTTTTCCGACGTTTTCCGTTTAACGCGAACTCAGCACAACACAACCGTTTACCAAGCTGTGCGAACATATGCCGCCGGCAAGTGAGCGCTCAGAACAGTCGCGCGTGAAGTGCTACGTACCGTTCTATTAGCGCACAAACATCGTTGAAATCACGTTCACCATGCAGCGATGCAGCCATAAACCTCTGCAAAGCTGTCATACAGGTGTTCACATTCGGGGCTTTAGGTTAGTTATATTCACGTCCACCTTCGAAATAGCGTTGGGCACTGAAGCGCGGTTTGGCGCGGTGGACGAATTTTTGTTTCGTCCTCCTAACACAGGGAGGCAACGCTTTTCTTCGCCAGTCCTTTCGTATTTTGTCCGTGCCCTGAGTCGAGCTGTGAGCGACCGTCGATATTCAACAGACGACAAAAGTGAAGTTTCGTTGCGACCGCCATGGTATCTCGTTTGGCTTAGAAATGGCGCGTTGCTGCCAGAGTTTGGTTCGCCGTCTGGACCCAGCAAGCTCCTCATTCACGTGAGTTCTGCTTTCGTATAGTTTGAAGTCGTCGGGTTGTCTCAATTTCAACCTCCCGATTGCGTCGGTTGCAGCACTAGTCGTGACGGCGCCGTCTTCAAAGCTGCGGCTTGCTTGGCGTTGTCCTAAAAGGCGCGGTTCCTCTAGGCCTAACTGTTCGCCTTGTTCAAGCCTTGTTCTAACCACTTGTATAACTCCACTACCTCCAGAATGTCACTGCAGCTCCAAAACTTGTGCACTCACGAATCGCATGCACGTGCTTTCGACACTGGGGGACAACGTGGCAGTAGCACTGATCGATCAATCTCCACGATGCTCGGTCTTCGTTCACTGTGCTGCTTTTGTATCGAACGTTCTGTCGTAAGCATGTGTGCGCGCACGCACACAGAAACGTAGCTATGTAATTATGCAAAAAAGAGGAGACGCGTGCAGACAGGACACAAGGGTAGAGAAGTGGACAACACGAACGCCATTTCCACTTCTCTACTCTTGTGTCCTGTCTGCACGCCTCCCCTCTTTTTTTGCATAGTGAATCCTTACCAACTAGCTCAGCTTTCTGTCGTTCTAAGCTATGTAATTGTAGTTGGAATGAAGCACATACCAGAAAAGAGATCAGTGGAACGAATCCTGCCACTTAGGCTGCTGAGCACGAGGTCGCGGGATCGAATCCCGGCCACGGCGGCCGCATTTCGATGGGAACGAAATGCGAAAACACCCGTGTACTTAGACTTAGGTGAACGTTAAAGAACCCCAGGTGGTCGAAATTTCCGGAGTCCTCCACTACGGCGTGCCTCATAATCAGAAAGTGGTTTTGGCACGTAAAACCCCATAATTTAATTTTTTTAAATCCTGCCACTGTGATCACACTGTTTTTCTTTGCAATGCTTCCAAATTCCCCCTTGCGCCCCTGTTTATCTCCTTGGCCCCTTTGTTTTAGTTAATTCCCTGTCATTTGCGGAGGCCTGATGGCTGAGCAATTAACATATCTAAAATCGCGATTACGGACTAAAAAGTCCGGAAGCAGTGCATATTCATTTATAAAAATGATGTTATACTCATGGATCAGCAACGTCTTCCTGCACCATGAGTGAGAATACGTGTTTGTTTAATTTGTTAGATGCAAGATAGCATATTTTGTTCGTGAAGTGGATGAAATCTAGCGAGCTTGAATGAATGAATTATTAATATAAGGCCTGTTGAACAGAGAAGTGTGCAGGCCCTTTCATTAGCAGAACGATGAGGAAAGATTACCACAAGATCATTCGTGAAATTCGAACCGTGGATGATTTTTTACATCTTTCTGAGATGAATTTTCGTTTTTGTGTGTGTATGGCTTTTGGACGCCTACATGTGCCCCCATCTCGGGGTATGTTCCATATTTTATGTTTATTTTATTTGTGGCTAAGACAGCAGCTAATTTTGCTGGCTGTTGCACAGCCGCCATCTGAAGTTGGAGGGAGGAGCCAGAATTATTTTGTTACATCTATTATTGCATGTACTGCAACATGAATCTACGGAAATTTCATCTACTTTGTTGCATTCATTATTTCATTATGTCCCACTTAAGTATGACAAGGATTGATGTATTGCAGAAAATTGGTAAGATAAAAAAGCAAAACAATTGAAGCATTTGCAAGTTTGCAAATCCTAAACTTTGCATCAGATTGTGATATTGCAGTTCTATGAGCTGTGTCTCTTAGAGCATCTTAAGCTGACAGATTTGATATGTTAGCTTACAACTTACGTGGAATGGACACAATGTTTACGAATGTTTTTTTGAACGTCGTACTCGCAAATCAGTGGTGTAGTTTAGAGCGGTGTATTACACCAATTTCGTCCACTTGAAATTGTGGTGTTATTTTTCAGTGCTGAGTGACGTAGTTGTAAACTTTGTGCTTCAGATAAAAAAGAAGTGATTTTGGACATAAAAAAAATGGGGATGTAAATAAAAAAAATCTGATTTATGCAGACGACAGATTAAAATTTTTTTCCTTTAAATGCAACAATTCTAATAAAGTTTGGTGCTTTAAATGCTGAAAAAAGGTGATTGCTCTATTTCCATGTTGGAGCTCGTGAATTAAGGCTTGCTTTTAAGCCTGGGTGATATTTAGGTGAGAAGCACTGGTGTTGGGACAAAGCACACTGCCGAAAGCAATGTAGTCGTGACTCATGAAGCCACAGAAGTCTTCAACCAGTCATTTGTTATGGTGCAGTTTAACATGATAGCTGGAAATAAAATGCGAGAGACTTGAGTTACCTTTTTATTTGCAGTCTTTTTGAAGAAAATTTCCATAATGTTTTGGTTTACCTTGGTTCAATGTGTTGGAAAGCAGGGTGGTGATTTTGTAGAGGTGCCTTTTGCCGCAGCTTATGCCTTTCGTGCTCTCCACGTTCACAAGTGGTCAAAAGCCCTGGGTGGAGCGTCGAATGTGAAAAGCGCTGATGGGCATTAGCATTGTGAAAAGGCATTGCTACAAAACTGCACTGCAGATGGCAGAGAATGTCAAGGCTTGTTAGTGTCCCACCACACAGAAAGGAAAGTAACAACAGCAACAAAATAAACAAAGAGGCCTGCCTTTTAATACGTCAGGGTTAGACAGGTTTTGCTTGCCGCAACAAATTGGGAGAACACACCTGCTATCACCATAGCCTGTATAATTGTGGAAAGAGTTGCTCACACAGGGTTATCTCGTGGCATCGCATTTGAGGTGAAGGTTTAAGTAACTTTTATTGCTGTATTCATCTTTGCCACAAACCTGTAGAGAGGCATTCCACGTTACACAGCAAAGCTTTGTGCATGCAGCGCAGGCAATGCTGAGCTTTGTTTTCATTTGCACACTGTTTATGCAAAAGCTGGTCAAAGTCCATGGAGCGAACACAATATTGTTGGAAGGAGCACTTTGATGAATGGCAGTGTTTGGAGGTTAGAGGAGTACATACTGGCAGAAAAAGCCTGCACTTGAACACTGGCTGAATGTTTTCATGCAGAACATATTTAGCTCATATTTTCTGGCCTCTACTGGAGGTCCTCTGTCATTTTTCTTGTCACATTGTCTGGTACATAAGCTTCTGAGGAGCAGTGGGCAAGAGGCCCACAAGTGCTTGAAAGTAAAAGTAACTCGTCCTGAAAGCTGAAGTAACTCGTCCTGAAAGCTGATGACTTGATTGTCTTGAAAGTTGGTCAGTGTTAAAGGTGATAGTGTTGTAGGTAAAGCTAGGCTGCTTGGATAGCCTGGTTTATCCAAAAGAGTACTTCCGGCCATTTCTTTCTTGCAAGCATTTTTGCATCGTTGCTTCATCGTTTTCTGACCCAAAAAGTGGCGTGAACACAAGAACACAGATATAAGTATACCATGTTGAACACAAACTTGTCACTTAACGTTCTTGTGACTTATCACAAGTAACTACAGTAAAACTTCACCTTCTTTTCTCTTTATCTTTTCACAACTGCCCTCATGTCATCATGCTATGATCGATATTTTGAACAGAAGCAAATAGACGGCATTGCACTGAGTGAATAAGATATTAATCAGAAAGTGGTAATCGATGACGTCAGCATGCCTATCATCGCATTGTTGCCCATGTGATTGTCACCTATGTGTTCCTTATTTTCTCACTAAAATAAACTGTTCATAGTTCCACATTGTGTCATGGTTATGTGTGCTCTTCGTAGTCAGTATGTTTTCCTAACATTAGAATGCAAGTTTAGGTTGTGTGTCATTGTATTACGTAGCTAATGCTAAATCAATAATGACCATACTCCCAGCGGGCAGTATTTTGATCCATTTTATGAGTGGCAGAAGTTGTGCAAATGCATTTTCTATTGCATGTGTACATTAACTGATTACAACCATGCAGGACATTCAGATCTTGTCCACGTTAAAAGAATGGAAACACCAAATTCTCGTCTTGTGCTTAGCATTTTTTTTTTAGCTCACACCCTTTCTAACAACTGTAATAGTGTACCTGCACGGATATGCCATAAATTATTGTTTAAGAATTCCTGGCACGCCATTTTCTGGTTTCAGTTTTTGCCAACAAGGACCGTTCACCAGGCATGATCGTGAATAGGCAACATTGTGGAGGTAACAAGAACTAACAGGTAGCCAAGATAGTCGACTACTCAGCCGTCAGACATGACCATTGGACCATGAGACAGCTAAGCTTACCCTTACTGCAGGTAAGCCCCCCCCCCCCCCTGAATAGCAGCATCATGAGAGGTGCACCTCATGTTACAATGCCTTGGTAATGTACAGTCCATAACGACCAAGTGTTGGTGGGTCACTGAGTTGTTCTTATACAAAAGAACAACACCATGGCAACAGCAGTTTCGAGAGTTGTGCGCTTACAGTTAGCTTAGACTTTCCACTTTCAACACTCAAAGATGTCCTTTAGCTCTCCTGCATCACTCACATGCGGCTGATGCGATCCTTGTCACACTGAGCAACATATGCTAGTCACATCCCTCTACATAACAAACACTGATGTAACAAAAAAATTATATTACAGAGAAAATCTAAAATGTTTCTTGCAGACTTCAGCATGTAACGAATGTATTGTCACAAGCTGTTATAGCAAAAAACAAAAAAATGCTAGCGACCGTCGAGACGGATAGTAGAGAAGGAAGACGACGTTTGGCTGGCCTGCCTCTGTCTGTGTTGGTCCTGGCTAACTTCGACCATCCTGAGTCATCTTTAATATAAATGCCTTGCTCATAACAGTGTGCTTATAACAAATATCAGATGTAATGAACACACTTTTGTGTCGGATGTGACTTTGTTACAACAAGGTACGCCTGTAATAGCTCGTAAAGCTATGAAAGCTCATGCTCACGGACGTGTAAACAGCCTAGCCTTTTGAAGATGTTAGCACAGATCTACCCACACGTAAAAGGCCTGGAGGTAAAGTACGTTTCACTTCTTGTTCACTGGCAACTGAAATCTGTGCAAGAGAGAAACCTGCGCACTGTGGGGAAAAAAAAGAAGAGAAGGAAATCCAGTTCTCTTCTGGAGCCATGGAGCTCAGCACAGTCCTGGCTTTGTTCACAGCCATGTCATGGCGCACTCTCTACTTAGGGTCCCTTGTTGTTCTGTTGGACGGTGTTCATGTGCAGCATGTGTAGCAGGTCAGCATTTCCGTAGTTGCACATCTCGCAGTAGCCGGGCGGTCCTTGCGCCCCTGGTGGACCGCGGGGGCCTGGCTGTCCTAGGCGACCCGGGGGTCCCCTCTCACCTGGCCGCCCTGGGTGGCCCACGCCAGCCGGGCCTGGAGATCCTGTGGTTAATAGCAACAATTAACGTGGCACGAAGATTGTATCAAATAAAATTGTCACCACAGCTTGCTAGCAAAATGATGTCTCGACATTGGCTATGTTCTTGTAGTGCTAAGCATGAGGTTGTGGGCTCCATATACAGTTTTTGCAAATTTCGCAGTAATATGTTGATTAACAGAAGAGAAAGCGAAGGTCAAAGTGCCATTTTTTGAAATTGCATAGTGAAACCCAAGGACTGGTACGTCAGTGTGACGTCACGAATTTCAAAGCATTTTCTCGGATTTGGGTCGTTGTGGATCGATAAAAGTCCGTGAAACTTGCTATGCTGAGTCCTTGTCTCCTTTAGAATGCAGTGTAGTGGTACACTTTAACTGTTAGGCAACAACATGGGCCCACACAGACAGTTTCAACAACCATGACGTCATGACAAGCTGGTATGGGATGTTGAGGCGATGTCAATACGCATTCTTCAGTTTTGCGTCTTTCCTGATTTACCATGCCTCCTTTCGTGGTAAGAGTGGCTTTCTTGGTATTGTAAAAGAGTAATTCACTAACACAGTTCAACTTATTTTTTTCTTTAGTGTCCTTTTGAATAATTTTAAAGAACTCTGGAAAATTCATCCGGAGTCCTCCATGATGGCAGCCTTCATTCACCTTGCATTGCTTTGAGACGCTAAGCCTCATAACTTGATTTTATTGGGTTTTTGTTTCTGTGTACCTCTATATGGGAGTGCCCAATGTGAAATCTTTGGTGCTCTTGTGTTCTCGTAAATCAGAGGAACATGCCCGTCTACCAAAACTAACACAAACAGCGTGAATCTTGCTTACAAAAGTTTGCTCACTGCATTTTTGCTGTTGCTCTATGTGAGCTGTGCAACATAACAATCACAATCAAGATCCCGACTGAATGGGTAGCTTTGCGAACACTGTTAGCTGGATCATTTTAACAGCTATTCGACCAATGATTCCAGACTGCCTCAGATTTAAAGGTCACTAAGGACAGCAACTAAGTTTTGCTGCAGGCATATGAGAGGCCTCAAGCGGTGATATTAAAGCTTGATTAGCAGCATTTTGTCCTCTTGTCTCGCGAATGCTTCAAAACCATCTCGCACAACTCTATTAGCACTGCCAGAGTGCTTGGAAATTATTAGTTAGACTCTACAGCAGTGTGGTGAGGCAGTGGAAAAAACTGTAACATTGAATTCACTTCTTTGCAGTTCTGTATAGTGTATTGAAAGGCATACATTCTGTGAACAAGTGGTGCCAATTCTGTCCTGCTCTTTTCCTTGGACAAATTTTTTTTTTGCTGTCGTCATTTGCCGTATTTGTCAGTGACCGAAGCAACAAATGCTGCAGGCTGAGCTGACAGCATTGTGCACTTTAGTTCACAGTGGCAGAAAGGATAGAAACAAATGAACAGGCTGTATGGTTACATTACTTGTAAGCACGGAGTGTCCTTCAAGTTCTGTGAGCATTCAGGCACATCTCAAAAGTAATTTTAGTTCATTTTATTTGTCAAGTAAGCGTAGTAAAGAAACAAAAATAAGATGTCTTTCTATTTTCCAAAGCAACATTTTCTGATGAAATTTGCATATACTTCACCTTATGTTAGCGTTTGCTGTGAATTTGTGGATAGCTTGAATTTCATGCAGCTTGTGCTGGCCTGTTCAACTGGTGCAACTTCTTATGTGCTTCAGGAGCGCTGTTTCTTGGCTTAGCTGGTTCTTGCTGAATTACATATACATCACAGATGTACACAGAAAGGTAGAAACTGTTGTGCCATGGTTTTTCACCACTAGCTTCGGTTTTGGCATGTCGGTTGTGTACTGCCTGTCGGTCAGCCTCTGTAATACCCTGTAACGTCCTGTTACCTAGGCTGTGCGTGCCTTCCCACTGGCTGTGTTTGTTTGTGAAACCATAAAAACATTTATGATGACGTGGTGTGGTGACAGTGTGCATACCGCTCCCGTGTACGCCTTTTCAGCAGAAAATGTGTGTTTCAGCGGCATGTGTGTATTCAGCAACTCGTGATGCCTGAACCTTTCACACATGTAGTCTGAGAATGGGAGTTTGGGAGTTACCTGGAGATCCACGGGGGCCAATAGGACCTTCCACGCCAACTCCTTCGGGGCCACGATCACCTTTGTCACCTTTTTCACCTGGGGTGTGGGATTTGATAGCGGGAGGAAAACATTTTAGTTATTGTATAAAATGTGAAATGTGCAGAGTCACGATTTGTGTATGGGGAGATTGTTAACAGTGTGGACAAATGCTGCCACGCATTGAACAGTGGCTGATGATGGACACAGAATAGCTCAGCTCATCTATCTGGAATTGCCAGGTTATGGATGTCTACACCAAATGGGTGGAATAAAACACGGCATGCATGTCATATAAACTACAATTATATTATTGTGCGTGTTCTAAACTGCAAGTTTTATTGTTGTCCTACTTGTGTTTGTCATTTCCAGGAAAAAAAAGCCTGTTTCATTATTGTTTTGTCATGGCTGAGGAGCACAGAAGCAAGTAAAGATATATCATCATGGAATGAGGGAATACAAAACAAAATGGACAGTAACATCTCTTTACTGTATAAACCTTTTAATTTCGCAATTTAATGCACATAGTTATGGTAACAGAATGAAGGAATAAAAAAAATATGAAACATGAACATTTCTGTGCAGTGCGACCTTTGGTTTTCACTACTCAGTGCTCGGGGTTGAACCTTTCATGTTTAATAAAAAGAAAGAAAAGCCTTAGTAGTTCCTTTCCAATAGTGCCTCGCAGACCACTTGTCATCCAAGTAGATGAAATCGGGAACTGTCAGTGTGATAAAATACCCTGGTTAATAAGGAGCATGTAATAAATTAATTTGGTTCTTAATTGAGTGCTGCATTTACAATGACTATGATTTGCAGATAGGGGATTCATTTGCATATTAGCGTATTATTGGCAAATTAACTATTGTGGCCAGGGTGCTGAGATTATTTGACGGAGTTATCTACATAATCTAAAATGCAGCTTTATTTTTGGATGAAATAATCTTCCAAATATATTTCTGGCAATAACTAGCTTTTGGTGAGGACTACAACACTGTAAAATGTTTAAAAAAATTTTGTTCTTGTTTTTTTACGAATGCAAATACTTTAGCATTAAACGTTTCGCTGGTCCAACAGATATTGTCATGTATAGAATACTGGGTGAGGCCAAAAGGGGACCACTGAGTGTCGCAAAGAAGGTGCACAGTTGCTCCTTTAAGCTAAATAAATGAATCTAGATATTATGACAGGTATTGTTTAGATACCAGTGGGACCGGGTAGTCCTGGTGGTCCTGGGAGCCCGGGTAGTCCCATAAACCCACGCTCTCCCGGCAGTCCTGGTGTACCCGGGTCACCTGAAGAAAATGGGCATGATCAGCATTCTGATGACTTGTCCAATAAGTGCTTGGCAGGCACAGGACAGTGGCATACTGGATTCGGTTGCATTTTCATAACGCATATGTTTTGAATACATCGGATAAATGCCTGCAGAGGTGCAGGCTACTTCAAAACGCAGTGTACTGAATAATCCCTGTTGGGCTTTTGTTATTTTGGCTCAAGATGATGTGGGGAATAGTATTCATAGTGTATCGTCTTATATTTTTCATTGTTCTGTACATGGCTTCTTTACTAAACTCAAATTTCACTTGTGTACGCATGCTCTTCTAGCAGAAGACGGAAATCGTTTCTTTGTGCTTATGGCAGTCACCACCACTTAGTTTGAAGGAAAAGATTTCTCACTCACACATTTGTTCAAAATCACTCTAAAGGTTTCACTCACTGTCGCAAACAACCTCAACTAATTAATTTGTGTGTTAGTTATCTTGCAGCTTTGTTGGTTTTCAAGGTTGCAAAAATGTCTTTTTAGGTAAAACAAGAAGAACCACTCACTTGAGTGTACATCAACCACACTGATTTGAAGACGGTGACACAATGTCTGCTGCAGTCTGCACTTCCTGAGGATGACTCTGATAAACACTGGTGAGCCTCTGACACACTAGTACACAACTGAAGTTGTAGAATGGGTGACGCTTGCAAGACCTGGCACGCACGTAGACAAATGCACAAACGTGCAATATTTATCATCTAAAAGTGCTTGCATGTCCTTAATTCTTGCAAGACATATCAAATTGAAATTTGTGAAAATAAAAGAGCTTCAAATTATTAGGCATGCTTGCTATATAACACTGTCTTCTTGATGGTGGCTGGAATTCTGCATTTGTGCACATATAGCTTTTACTGTTCCTTCAGCTGTCCTCTTAGGGGCACAAGAACTGAGAAACGCAATCGTTCATAAGTGCAAAGCTACCCATTGCTCCTAACAGCACCATGCAAGTCCTCACCTGGGATGCCTGGCTTTCCAGTCTTCCCTCTGGGTCCCTGGCGTGACTTGCCAGGCATTCCGCGTGGACCTTGAAGTCCTGATGTCAGCTCAGGCATTTGTGCTGGGCACCACGTGTTTCTCCTTTTTCTTTTTTCTCATGTGAATTTATGCATGCTTTCTTTTCTGTCACAAATTTTACAAAGTCGTTCACCATGCCCTGCTAACACTTGCTATCTTTTACGTCAATCTTTTTACTTATAACAAATACGTAATGTTTGCACAGGTACATGAAGCCTTTTGTCTGAAGCATATTGTGTGTCATATGTGCATCTGAGATGTGTGAATGTGCAAAAGTTTTGCTTGCATGTTTGCACTGGTTTATGCCACTTTGTCTTGTGCCTCTTGTGTGTCATATGTCTAGTCATGCAAAAAAAGAATGTGTGACCACAAGTGTTTGTGTCAAATTCTTCATAGCTACACCAGTCATTTGTTGTGTGTGCTTCATGGTGCCGCGATATTGTGCCACATGTGTCGTGGCAAGTTTTGAGGCTTCACCAGTTGTACAGTATCAACATCTTGTTAAGTTTGTCAACATCCACCTGAAACGGTCATTGGTGAGTGAGCGCATGTCCATCTGTGGCGCTGTGTGCTGGTGAGATCTGAACTTGGTATTGCAGGAGTCTACCAGTTGTGTTTATTCTTTTATTGTTCAGATAGCACTGAAACTGTGTGCTGTACTATGCATTCTTGTAGTGTTATGTTTAGACATGCTGATGTTGCTGTTTGTGGAATTGTGTGAGTTAATAGGTTAAGGTATTCTTGTTTGTTTAAGGTCTCGTTTAGAACTTTGTTTTAGATTGCAGGCCAGCATGCTGAGTTGATAGTAAGAGAGAGACAGTACAGTTTTGTTCTCAAGTATTATGTCTCGAGCAGCTTGAAAATTTGAACGAGAAAGTATTACTAAGGAATGAAAGAAGTGTAGCAAAATGATGGGAGAAGAATCTACAGAGGCATGTCAAAATTTGCCCACTAATTTCTTTCTGATCAAAAGTTCTTCGCATATGAGCTTCTTAACCCGCTGTGCTGGGCAGGTTGTCTTAATTGATTGCAACAACAAAGTTGAAGTTGCAGTTGCTTTCAGCTCGCTAATTCTGCGCAGACATTGTGCCATCATCTAATCCTTCAGCAAGTTACTAGGAACATTTAATAAACCAAATATTTATTTACTTAATCCACGTCTGTCTACAAGAATGTATGGGATGCTCACTGATATGCATGTTATAGCACGTACGTGAGTTATTGCATAGCAGCTTCTCACTGCAGCTGGGTAGAGGATGCAGTGACCTTGCTTAATGTAGGTGTATTTCTTACACTTCCTGTTTTCTCACTATTAGGTCCCTTACCTTTGCTGTGGACTGTATAGAGGTATTGATAGTTTGGCATTCTGATATATCTTTGAGGCAGAACTCACAAAGAGCAAGTGATTGCAGTCGACCGAGTATGTATCCGGAATTAGATACTTGCCGTAGCTGAAATGCAGTTCCGAAGTTGTCTTTTCGTCCTTTTTCTTTTTTTCCAGTCTTCAATTTTAAGAGCTTAAGACATGCGCGTGTGTGTGTACCTGGTGACCCTTGGGGTCCCGGTGGTCCTGGCTTTCCTGGTTTCCCTCTCCCCGGGGGACCAGGAGGCCCACGCATCTTCGCCGTCAGTTCACTCAACTGTTCTGCACATTGCATTCGCACACGCACAGTCAGGGAAGTAGAAGAAAAGATATTTTTCAGAAGTCAAATCTGATGACTATATCTATTACAGTAAAAGCTTGTTAATTCGAACCGCAAGGGGAAGACGCTTCAGTTCGAATTAACGAAAGTTCGAACTAACGAAAGTGAAGGAGAGCAACAGTACACTGCAATTTGGAAGCAGTAGGGCATGTCACAAATTTGGCCTTTCAGAAAGTGATCAAGTCGAAGCTCTGGGTCCGACTGTGCCACACCACCGATGTCCACCGAAACGAACGTTAGCCGAGGCTTAACAACATCACAATGAATCGCGATGGCCGATACCTCCTAAGCTGAAAACAGAGGTGCACAGCTGATGAAGACTGCCGAGACAAAGACGCTGAACATGTGAAGGTGGCGAAGGCCCTGATTCGTTGGTTCTTGATTGCAAGCGCAGCTGCGACGTACTTGATTCGCTGTGTTTTGGCGCTTGCCGTGCCATCTCCGCACAACATTAGCAGCTGTACAAGATTTGCAAAGCCTCCGAGATTCGCAACGGGCTAGAAGTCTCGGAGGTTACGTAGAACGGAGAGGCGGCAGCCACCGCTGCCTTCTGGCTGACCCCGCGTCGGTTAGATTTTTTTCCGATTTTGCCTTCTCTCGCCGTTCTCTCCGTTTCGGAGGCAATACAGCCTTGTGTGTAGGCAGTAGGCGCGTTTCTCTGGCCATGTGCCAGGCGAGCGTAGTTCGAATTATCCATGAGGGAACCTTCTCGCGTTCGAATTAACAAACTTTTTTATACATGGACTTCTGTGGAGCTTGGCCGGACCAAATCGTACAGTTCGAATTATCCATAAATTCGAATTATTGAAGTTCGAATTAACGAGCTTTCACTGTATAGCAATTCAGCATTTTGGCGCATTATGACGTGATGCATAAGTTTCGTATAGGTTTGCTGTGACTAGTTTCACAACCATTTGGGGTGATTCTGGTGGACCGTAGATGATTCACTGTTCATGAAAGCGAGTAGGGGACATTATAAGTTAAAGTACAACACATTAGCTTCCCAATTTCAAATTTTGTGCACCCCTTGTAAATATGTCAATTATATTTCCAGTCCTTGCTGTTGACATCAAGTCTGAGGTTTAATTTACCACATGAAAGAAGGAATTTCATATCTTGTGATGTTACCCTTAACCTAATCAATTAAACTCACTTTGTGAACTATTTCTTCTTTGTGGACATTGAAATGTAATTGTGGAATATTTATCGTAAATGCGTCCCTATCGTAGCTATGGTGTTCTTGGTCTTAGTTCGAACCTAACTAATGACAAGGATATTTTATTTTTCATTGTTATTTTTCATTGTTGCAGCTTCAAGGCAAGATAGCTAGCTAGATTCAGGAAAGTGAATTGGGGCACAGCCAACGGCATTGTCTCAATGCCAGGCCGGTGATGGCAAAATTGGGGTCACTTGGAAGGCGACACTTTCGCAGTAATTGGTCACAGTTTATGGGTCATGGTTAAGGTTGCACATACTTTTCATCAGATGTCTTGCAGTAATGAAGGAGTGGGCATAGAGCAGCAGCAGCAGTATGTAGTGAAAGTTGTCCGTGCTCTAGCAAAAAATGCTACAAAATGACTGGGAACTTAATGCTTCTGTAGTGGACCCCTGACTCCCATGCATTGCGGAATGACTGGGTGGGCATTGTGAAAATAGAGGAATCTGTGGTGGGGTTATGCAAAGAAATGCTATCACATTTAAAACTTTGGGCACAGTTGCATAACAGAAACACTTGTATGGCCAGATGCGGACTTGACATTGAAATCAAAATTAGCTATTTTCTTACATCAAGTGACTTTGGACTCTTCATTTGCGTTTAGTAACGATGTCCAGGGAGCTCACTTGCTGTTTGTAAAGGCAATAGAGAGCCAACTAAGTACATAGCTGCTCTTGCAGCAGCAGGCCAACAGACAAATATGCTACTTTTGAGGTTAGCAGTATTGGGAGTCTGGTCACTACAACCATGCCATGAGGTTCTTGATGGTGCTAGCTTGGTTCTGGTTGGCCTACTCTAACGCAACTCATTTCACTTTCGGCTAGAGTGGAGAATAAGTACCTGCATTGAAAACTTGAAGGAGCCATTTTGTTATGGCACTGAACATTTGAAAACGAGTGCTATATTCCAGTGCAAAGACAGCACGAGGCAGAGCTGACTAGGAAATCATGTCCATTGTTGACTTCCACAGAATATGTAAGCTGTGTTTACATGAATTGATAGTCGGAGCTCTGTCTCATCTTGTCACTCCTGCTGTCTCGTCCTTATGCTGGGCAATAGCACTGTGTCAAAGCAACTAGCTCAACTGTACGAAGTCAGGTGCGTATAGCTAAGGTGCTAGCCTTGTTTTCCCCTTAGTGATGCTCTTTAAATGTCATTCCATGGTGGAGCATGCACTGCTTCTTGGCACGGTTTTCAAGAAGTCAAGAAAGTGGGAACACCCATTGATCACATTTGTGAAGAAATTTTTTAGGTGTCATTTAGTTCTGTTTTAGGCAGTAGAGTGTTCTTCTGTGTCAACATTTCACGATACGCATAATCCTGCAGTGTTAGAAGTGCAGTGTTGTGTCCTGTGCAAATGATTGTTTACGTAAATTCCGTTTTTTCTGTCTCGTTGGAGTTGCAAGTGTAGAGGCAAGCTGTACATGTGAACCACATCTGTGTGAGCTTACATGCTGTCGTTGCTTTTCATGGTGCAAGGCAAATCCTACCCAGACATTGTCTGACATGACTGTACAGTGTGCAAGTGCTCTAAAAGTTCTCAAGATTTTTGTACTGTACAGCACTTGTTCGTTGCAAACCTTGATTTCTGTAATGCAGCAAGTTTGTGTAAACAAGGGTGCTGTGCATGCATGAAAACGTCACATATATGACAGAACTGACAGTTATAAATTGAAAACAATTTAGCACTTCTTTGATCTTTAAGTGTGTCCAACATAGGGCATGGTTTCAAAAGGTGGAAATTTCAGGATGTCTGTGCAGAAGGCAAGTGTGCAGTAGCATGGCTTGAGAAAGTAAGCTTACCTCGAAGCACAGCTGAGCATAATTCTTTCACTTCTTCCTCAGTAAATCCACGACCCTTGAGCATAAGCAAGAGAGAGCATGTTAGAGGAGAAATATTTGGAAAGTAGACATACACATCAGTCATGTTTGCAAATGATAAATGCCCTTTATGGAAAGTGGGGGAGAAAAATAAAGAAAGGGCAGACAGAAATTCTGTTGACCATTGTGCAAGAGTGACGGAGGGATGGGGATAGTAAAAAAATAAAAAAGGTTATAGAACAGTTAGACAAATTGTGTAGGCTGAATAGTACGTCTACAAACATAGGCACCCTTACACAGGGATGTCTTGTTCTTATAAACAGTTGAATAAGGCATATCATACCATGCCATACCTTTATGATGAGCAACATGAGAACAAGGTGAAAGCAGGAGCCAATGTTTTGGCAAATGGACTTGTATTCTTCAAGGCCTTGAAAAATGCAAGTCCACTTGTCGAAATTTTGGCTGCTGCTTTCACCTTGTTCTCATTTTACTCGTCTTGAATTTCCATCTCCCGCATTCCCCATGTTTTCCATGCCATACCACGCAACACTATACCACAGTCGCTTACTAAAGATTCATCTGCATCAACATTCGTTACCGTGCATGCTTTTAGCTGTAGCAGTAATTAGTGGACAAATAAGGGAAGCTTCAGCCCTGAGCCAACGTTTGTGACAAAGGGTGTTGTTTTCCTTAGGGTAACAGCTGCTTTCCTTGGCATGGTTTCAGTACCTCCTCCTCAAGGATGAGGATCCTAACTCTCCTATCTACCTGTAACCCTTTCATCTAGTAAGTCTCTATCATTCTGTTACCCTTTCATGTAATGATACACTTGATTGGTTTGTACAGTGCATAGGTTCGCAGTGATGCGAAGCCTTCTTAAGATTGGAGCCAGTGAAAGCCTGCCACTGTTCAGCTGGAGGACTTTAGCTGGAGGAGTCATGTGACCAGAATTCTGTCCAATCTCAGTTGTGTTTCTTATTTGAAAGACAAGAGTGCCTGTGAGCACTTTGAGCTGGAGCATGGTGCTCTGAATGAACAGTGCGAGCGTGTCACGAGTGCTCCATCCTGACCAGTTGAACGTAAAGCACGCCACCAGATTGCTTGAACATGACCAATCGAATGTACCATAAGTGTCCGTCTCCCTGTGACTGCTTTGTCTCATTTGGTGTAGCGGTGGCAAAGAGAAGGAACAAATCTTCCCATGTTATTCCAGACCAAAAAAGAAAAGCAGGTGCATAGTGAAATGCCACTTTCTGACCGGAGGTCCCGGTAGGCCCGGCATTCCTGGTTGTCCCCTGGTTCCTGGTGTTCCCGGCTGGCCTGGCGATCCGCCTGGACCAGGCATGCCCACTTGGCCGGGGACGCCTGGAGTTCCCCTCTCCCCAGGAGCTCCTCGCTCACCCGGCTGCATGCGTTCATGGGTTCAGCAATGAATGACGGGTACGTGCCCTTGGAAAGGTGCACAGCAGGGCTACTTCGTGCAGTAACAAGGCACTTGTGCTTGCCTTATTGCTTCTCTGTTCATGGTTTCTGTATGCTAAAGAAGTTTAGTTTGTCGATATTCATTGTATTGAAATGCAAGGACACATAGAGACCGGCACATGACAAGTGTTTGTTACTAAAATGTGCTTATTTGAAGCATGGATAACATATAAGTCGTAGGTGAAGCAAGCAGAAAGAAGGTAAACAAAGAAGCAATAAAGATGGCTTATGAATCAAGTGCCATGTCAGCACGTGACTAATGTCGGCCTCCGTGTGTCTTTATTTGTACATTAATACCGTGAGTATACCTTTGCATAGCGAAACGTAGAGAATAAACAAAGAAACCTGAAAGGAAGCTAAGGGCTGTGCAACAATCAATAAAAATGACAAAATGATAGGAATAACGATAAGAGACAGGAATGCGACAGTGTGCATTAGGAAACGGGGGTAGCTGATGTTATTTACTGAGTTTAAAAGGAAGGAGTACCTGTGCTTATGCATAGGCTGAGTTGCAGAGCAAAGTGTTATGGGACTGTAATAAAGCTGCTATGGCCATAGCAAGAGGTGTCCTGGTAATGTATGTGTGATAACTCTTGACCCGTAGTAAACTGTACTAGTGTATGTATTATCCGTAGAGAGCTTATTGTTAGCCAGATGATCGATCTGCTAGCAGTAGCAAAACACCCTCAGCCATGCAAAGAAGTCAATTGTTTACAGTACCATTCCTGGTGGTCCCATGGCCCCTGTTGCTCCCTGGGGGAAAAAAAGAAAAAGAGCAGTGCTATGTTTTAGCAAATGATAAAAATCAATGCATCTACATGGCCATCACAGAGTACTGTTCAGGTATGGTACAAAAGGAGGTGAGATGAAAGTGCCCGTGTCACTTTTGTGCGGTGTCTACTTTGGGGACCACTGGAAACTTGTGTCAAGTGAAGGAAGTAAGACACAGGGCTGAGTAATAGCCCCCTCAAAAATGATGAAGAGTGTCCACCTTGATGTTAAATGTTATATTGTCGAGCGGCCGGGTGGTTGGCATGGATGCAATGCGCAGAGGGGAGAATACGGATGAGGAGAGAACTTTTGATTGGAGCGTGCTGTAGTTTACATAGGCTGCGGTGGTGTAGTGCCACACAGGGAATGCTACGAAGGCATAAAGGGTTGTTAGGCTATATAATATGCCGTAGTTAGTGCGACACGGCATTGAAAAATGCTGATTTCCGAAGTTGCCCATAGATGGCGCAACAAAACAGCACTGTTTACCACTGCATGTCAACAAAATCAATATCTGATCAGGAAGCCCACATCCGTGGCACATTTGATGCATACGTAATACAATTACGACTTGAGAAACCAGCATATGTCGCTGTGTGCGTGTGAAGCAAGTCTGAGATGGTATGAAATGATCTTTTTTAAGGTAGAGTCCTGCACTCACCGGCCTGCTTGGTGCCACAAGGTACTCTTCCCTGGCTTGGTAGATGCACTCGCCCTGTGAACAGTGAGGGTCAATGTCGCGCAGCCGAAAGAATGCTTGCTTGTGAGAGAGTTGGAGTTTGAAAGATTTGTTTCCAGGCTGAAAGCATGCAACTTCTGTGCCAAAGAAATGTGATTGTTACCTTTTCACCAGGCTGTCCAGGAGGACCCTCCAGTCCCTGAGGCACGAAACAGCAAATGTAAGTAAGCGTGCTCTTAAATGACGCAACGGCAGCAACAATTGCAGCAAGCAAATGCAAGTGGTTTGCCTACAACGTGCAGTTGAAGGCTTGGCAGCACTGCTTCCATGAGCAAAACAGACAGAGACTGGAGCTGAGATTTCCTGTCGAGGTTTCTTTCATGTTAATGAGGTAAGAGAGCACAAACAGTGTGCTCTCAACCAAAACCTCTCTTCGTGAACAGCGCACATACAAACGAAACATGAGAAAGAATACAAAAATCTTGTCCTGTATTCTTTCTCGTGTTTCCTTTCTACATGGGCTGCACAAGAACGAAGAGATCTTGTACCTGTAAAAAAATATAAGTGTGAAAAAATGGGAGCACAGAAGCAAGAAAAGACAGGGTATGGTAGTTGCCACAACTTGAAACATGTTACGCCAGTGATGCCACCACTTTTATAATATTACTACATGCATAATGTGATCAATGCCCTTTTCAAGCCTCAAACACAAACTAACTACTGTAAAACCATCAGCTTTAGGAATAATGCTCATGACAACAGTCAACTGGTAGTTGTTGGCATATACAAGATGTGTGTCTGCATTTTTGTTGCCTTTTCTATTTTCTATTTCTACCTAAAAATCGTGCAGTGCCTATGCATGAGTGAATGTCATCAAATGCGTTATGAGAAGTGCCAGTCACCGTCCTTTTCTTGCTTCCTTGTTCCTGTTTTCTCACATTTCTTTTTCTTTTACACAGTATTCTAAACATGATAAAACATGATACATTCTAAACATGATACTCGGGGAAGTTAGAATGTTTTGCAGATTAGTGGTTATAAAAATTAACTCTATGGGTTTATGTTCGTGTGGCAATTCATGAAGACTGCCCCCCTAGAGCATGCATATTTTATGCTTTTCTCACATAGCCTAACAGTGCTGTTTGTTTTCACTGACCTAATTAGTTGTTTAGTGTCTGTGGAGGTCCTGTTCTCACCTTCACATGCAGGTTCTTTATGCATTAAAAAACCTGCAGCATAGGCACAAAGATTTTACCTGGGGACCTCTTGGCCCCATGAGTCCTGGTAGACCTGGGGGTCCTGCTGGACCTGGAGTTCCAGGTGGACCCTGTGGGTGACACGAGGAACGCATGCTTCTTTTAATGCTTTTGTGCTTTTTTCTCATGAGTGAAATGTGTGTGATCATAGGACATTAATTGCACTAGCACATACAAAGTGTGCTCTGGTTATTGGTAATCCTTTCTGGTCCGAATTTTATCGATGAAGTGAAACATTTGTATTATATATGCGTTTCAGTGACAAGAAGATGGGCAAAAATAAAGAAAACATTCCTGCTGGAGTTTTTGGCAATGATTAAATAATTCAGGGTGTCTACCAACCGGGAAAACTGGGAAAACCAGGAATTCTCAGAGATTTTGATTAGTCTGGAAATTCTCAAGGAAAACTTAGGGAATTTGTGCTTCTATCAGGGAAAATGAGCTGTAATTTTATTGAAAGGGAATGAAAGTGGCAGTAATGCGGGCTGGAGTAGCGGAGAGGAATTGTAATGAATCATCTTTGATGCCGTGTCAGCTGAAGGAGTTGCCATTGTACAGTCAACGACCGACTTTCTGGACGCGCCACCACCACGTACCCCATAGAGTTAATGTATAAGGACGTCTGGAATTTTGGATGCAGGAGCCCTTCGCCCTCCGATTTTCTGGACTTTTTGCCGTGACCGCAGATCCGAAACAGCATTAATCAAAGCCACTACCCCTGCCATTTGATTATCTCGCCGCCTCGAGCCAGCGCTCACACACAGATCAGCTGGCAGCCGTAGACCTAGCTACTTCGACGTTCGCTGTTAAGCTTCTTGCCGTTCTGCGCCGTGTTATTAATTAAGAGAATTCACTGCTGTCAGCAATGGCACTGACTCCGCCTTCGTGATCCTCATGATTGGCATTGAAGCTTGGAAAGCACGGCACATTGCATAATGCCGGTTTCCGAAACTCAGCTTCGCCTCAGTAGAGGAACGTTACGCAGTGAAGCATAACTAGTTGGGGAATAAGCAATTGCCACGGGGCACAGTAGATATATTCCTTAATTATACACGCGTGCACCTGCCATCTCTCGTCACAGTACGAGCACCGTTATGCCTAATAAGTATACTGGCAGGCCTTCAGAACTTTTTCAGATGTGCCTTTGGCGATTTGAGCCCTTAAGGGGAGTAAAATACATTGCATTCATTTTTTCCAACTGGCCGATTTTTCATACGTTTTCGTGGCCCCTAGGGAGTCCAAAGAAATCGAATGTTGACTATGGCTATACAACTGACCAAGAGGATGCTTCAAATGGTTCGTGGGGAGAATGCGCGGTGGAAGGAACACGAGAACAGAAAGGGCCTACGCATTGAGGAATGAATGGGAAAGGAAGCGTACCGCCGCCACTTTGAAGGAGTTTCAGCTCAAATAACAAAGTGTTGGCTGACGCTGAAATGCGGGTGTCCCTCATCCAAACCAAAGTAAACTCTTTAAAGCAGTGAAACGCAACACTGAGCCGTTGTGCGCGGCCTGAGAGTATGTCAAAAGTCTCTGTACAGTTGAGGTTGACTTACCAGCTGTTGAGAGAGAATCTCTCTTGTGACAAAGTTGGAGCATCATACCAATGAGCTTGCTAGCATTTGATAGAAATAGCTCATATTCGAAAGTATTTGCTTCTGTATACGTCTCCTTTTATTCGTACTTGAGAATGTTCGACTTGATTTGCAATGGGTCTTACCATTTCTTTTTCAAAGATGTTTTATTGGCTGTGCATTTTGCCAACCCCTCCCTTCTCTTCTCTTTTTGAATAAAATAAACACTACTCCTTACTATTCAAACTGAATTAAGTCATTTTTTTTTTTTCGCGTGCTTACTAGAGAGCGACAGCATCGGGTGACGTGGAATCATCCCGTCTCGACATAAAACAATGTTCTGCTCCACTCAGGCAATTTCGCAAAGGCACTCGGGGAAAACCTGGATATGTCAACTTGGTAGACACCCTGAAGATTTTCTTATGAACTGCTAACTACTCGGTGTATTTTAAGCAGCTTATGGTTCATGTTTTTCAGACTTCTTATGTCATGATTATAATGATGGGAAGTGCGATCGCAGAATATTTCTAAATCGTTGTCGGGCCGCCCAAGGCAGGTGTTGCGTCTTGGGCAGCGGATTCCACGAATGCAGAAAAAAGGCCTGAAAGCGTTGTGTGATGCATGGACGTTTGTGAAATATCGAGGGAGAGCGACAGGCGTATTTATCTGCGACACCAATTCGACAAATCATATGTACATCGCTGGCACTCACATTTCAGGTTTCAGAACTCGGGTTTCAGAACTTAGGTTTCAGTTTGGTGACAAATGCCATTGACTTGTTGGAAGGTTTGCCGGTCCCACAAAGGAGCACAAAATGCGCCCAGTGGGCTTGCCACCTATGTTAATCGAGTGTGGTAATTGCTTATGCAGGCAAAAATTATGAATATCTTTTTGTTCTTTAATAAATACAGTGTTATTGACATTAGTGTATTAAGTGTTTTTGATTTAACTAAGTAATTATTGGGTCCCATCTATTTCAATAATCGAGGTAGTGTATCCATGCTATTATGCTTCTGATTGCTTGACAGCGCAGGTTTTGGAGGGTTACCTGTGGTCCTGGCAATCCCCTTGGCCCTTCTGGTCCACGGAGGCCCTTGTCTCCAAAGATACCCTGTGAAAAAAAAAAAAAATAGAAGTCAGGAATTATTTATTGTTTTTTTGGTATGTTATGTGCTGGAGAAATATGGCCTGCTGCTATTGATGTGGAGCTTGACGTGATGACATAAATTGTGATCAAGTTAAGAAGCATTAAAGTTAACACATTTAAAAACTCATGAGCGCTATGCAAGGATTCTTTTCCTCCAGTTATGTTTATTTCTTACCATCTGTCATGTTGAGTGACCAATTCAAGTGATAGTTGCTTCATGCAAGCCGATGACAAAGAACAAAGACAGTGTAAAATGACAGAAATCTTTTACAAAATATGGTGAGTAGTGCACGTCACGCTTCTCAGCACTTCTATGGCTGAAAGCATGGATAATGCTATGAAAATTATGATAGTGCAATTTGGGTTATGGCGGATTGCTGCTGTTCTGAACCTGTACTTGTATAATGTATAACGTGATACATTGTATGCATCATTCATTTTTACATTATTGTCAACTGTAATTGTAACTTAAATGTCTCCTCTATGGGTTGTGATACAGCTTACTTATAACACAGATATTAAGCAATTCTGAAATGTCTCATGGTCTCAGTACTGTTGTGCCTTTGAGTGGTTGTGGGTGCAGCATAACTACATTTCTCCGTGTGGCATTGATTCAAGAACGCAGAAAATATTATCGTATTTATTTCACGTCGCTCGAGAAACTCGTTAAGCTCCTGCTCAATTTAAACGAGTAGTTGGTATTTAATTGTCCCTGTCTTCTTGAACAGCAACGCAGTAAAAAAAATTTGCTTTCTTGAGCCCCCTAATCCCTATCATTTGTGAGCAGTTCTTACTTTCGGCCCTGGCTTGCCGGTGAGGCCTTGTATTCCCGGAGGGCCCATTTCACCCTGTGGATGCATTTTGTGTCGTCTTTTTGGCAACTTGCAAGGCTTGACCAGCAGTCTGTGTTAGTTGCTCTTCCATGCTATTGGGTTATTCGCGTTGTTGCTCTCGTCTCACTTATGCATTATCATTCAGCACTGTGTCCAAGAAATTGCAGCCTTGTTAGCTCTAGAAAAGGCTACAGCAGTAACTTGGAATTCTTTTTTTTTGTACTTGCCAGGCCTATTAGTGCATGTTAGTTGAGGTTGTTAGTTTGTGCTGTCCTTTGCAATTTATATATTTGCATTGTGTGCATTTGCAAATAAGAATGGCATACTGAATGATTGGCACTTTCTGGTGTTTTGTGACAGGCTTGTGAACAGTTTCGGTGGTAGAATGAATGAGAGTAGTCATTGCTCTGCTGGACTGTATTCTAGATGAATCAATCACAGAGATATCAGTTTCAGTGACTGATGTCTGGCTATTTGGATGGGCAGAATGATTGTCACTGTGATGAGGCATCATAATGGGTGCTGCATCACACAAAACGTAAAAGCATCCCTGAAAGTGATCGATTAAGAATACGGCCTCCGGTGTTAGGAACGTTATATTATTATGCCATTATCGCGCATGCTAGAATGAGTACTGTGAGCGCCATGAGGAAGCTGTGGCTGAGGTGTTATGTGATCCTGGACATGAGTTTTGTTTGTGGGCATGATGGATTTTACATATATATAAGGCTATGGTACGCTGAAGCACATGAGATGACGCTGCGTATGGTTCCACTAGCCATCTTGCACGAGATCGCAAGTAGTATGGTCCAGACAAGATAACTGCAATTCTCAAATCCGACCTCTAGAATACGCCACCTCTTAGATGCCCTTGCGTTGCGTACAAGGTTTTGCCGGCCAGTTTAATCCTCCTAAGTTAATGCACCACATGACGCCTGTGGTTGACACAATGCTTCACATGTGCCACCATTACCCCGAGTGGTGCTGGTTAACTCCCAGGATTAGGTTTGGTATACGCACACAAATATCCAAGAAAGTGCACGAGGGGAACATCCACCACCATAGCTTGGTTGGTAGAGCATCATGCTCATAAGGTGGAGGATCTGGGTTCGACTCCCATCGGCGGCATGCTCTTTTCTTTTACTTTCATTTTCCTTTTCATTATGATTTCTACATTTCAGCTTAAAAAAACAATGGTTCCTATACTTTCCTCCCTGGTGTTAACAGCACAAAACGTAGATCGCACACGAGACGAGAGGACGACACCACAAGCCCTTGCGGTGTTGTTCTCTCGTCTCGTGTCCGTCTACATTTTGCGCTGTTACCACGAGGATGGAAGACCAACAAGCCCAAGCTGACATTCTATACTTTCGTCGTCTTCATTGTTTGTTGGCTTCATTTGATAGTTACGAACATGAAAAGGCATTCTATTTGCTCACAGCATAGCACTTGTGCAGTTAAAGCCAGTGATTGCTGTACGCAGGTTAGTGTTAGTGTAACTTTTGTGTGAGTAAGCTTCTTTCAATTCAAATGCTTTACGGGTGATCCCTCTGGTCCTGGTGGTCCTTCGTCGCCCTTGGCTCCTTTTGGTCCCTAAATTTAATGACATACATGGGGAAAAAACAGAAACATGGCACTCGACCTAACTGTGAACTGCGCTGCTCAATTCAGAGCAGGGATTGTTGCACTGTTTTTTGTGTTTGTTCAAGTTTTTTAGAGATTTCGTGCTTTACTGGTGGGCTAGAAACAATTTGTTTCAAGTCCACCAGCTGAACACTCGGCCTTGTACTGATTGACAAAAGTGGCCTTCATTCTTACCCCCGGAGGAGCAAGCTGCTCCAAATTGAGCATTTGAATTGGCTGTCAACGTCATAAGAGTATGTCTACCAGAGTTTGTGAACACAGCAGCCCCTGTATTCTGTAACCTCCTGACACGTAAGAAAAAGGACTAGCGACAGATTGACTCTTGTAACTGCTTCTCATTGCCAAGCAATATCTTACGAACGTGAAAGCATCACCCACCGTGGTGATTTGGTGGATATGGCGTTTTACTCTGGCGCTCGAGGTCAGAAGTTGAGCACCCAGCGACAGTGGCCGCATTTTGATGGAGAAGTGTAAAAGCGCTCATGTGCTTATAGATTTATGTGCGCAATAAAGAACCCCAGTTGTTCAAAATTAATCCAGAGCCCTCCATCACAGTGCCCTTCATAGTTTGTGTGTCGCTCTGAGGAGTTAAATCTCATGGTTTGATTAGATTTGTGATTGTTTGATCAAATGGCACGGGTGTATGCGTGCAGGGGCATTCCTCCGAATGTGGACAATGCGACGATCTCTAAAGTGTGCTCAGGTGATCAATGCTTTTGTCTAATTTAACCACATGGATAAAAGTAACCGAGTCACTGTTGCATTGATTCTTCATCCTGCATAGCAGTGCTATCTCATGTCATTAGAAACACAGTTGATGAGCATTTTCTGTCCTTGGTGAGGAGACGTTGGTCTCGCCACAAAGTAGTGTCCACGTCTCCAAGGTCGTTGGCAACAACATGATTAAGTTATTGATAAATGGCGCTGCAGTCAGTTGTCGTGATTTTTTCTCATCATTTATGGTTCAATTTTAAAGGGGCAAAACAACCACAGAGAGGGACACTTAGCCTCAGGAGGGTACTGTTCATGTGTTTGTGGCTTGCAAGCCCACCTAAGTTTTGTCTATTACTACATCTACTGGCAGAAACCGAATACCTTTTTGGCTTAAGCACTTTTATTGTTGCCGAATTTACATATTTTTTCGCCACTTTCTTTAGTTCACTGGCACAAGTACTGTTTCCACAGCTGTCATTTGCATTGTTCTCTTGCTGAGAATTTTTTTACTCCTGTTTCCTCAATCGAGGCATAGACTGCTGTTAGCATATCTCTGCACAGGTACACACCTGACCCAGTCGCCTAAAATTTCAGTAAACGGCCTTTTACAAGCTGAAAAAAATTTGTTTGCTTGAACACCAGAGATAAAATACTCTTGTTTTCCACATTTTTTTTTCATTAAGAGTTTGAAACTTTTGCACCACACCTTGAGCTGCATTGTCAAAAAGTGGACACTAATGCCATGGCAGATAGCAAAATCTGTTGCCTTCTTTCTTGGTTAACTGTGTCGTTCACACTGGCTCATAACTTTTGCTAAAAGGATCAGAATGTGGTTGAAATGGCATTAAGCTAAACTGATAAACTTTTTGGAAATCTATCATTGCTTGTACTCTGCCAAGATATAGTAGAATAAATAGAAGAAATTGCAAATTAAAACAACCTGTCTCTTTCCCAAGTTTAAACCTTCTGTAAACAGAGAAGGAGGTACGGCTGTGTAAGGCTGACATGCGCATCAATCAGAGTACACAGTATGTGGGGATATTCAAACTGGAACTTGCTGTCATGTTATTGCGACCAGCAGTAAAATGCACAGGAGAGGTGGTGGCGGAGGTCGACAAATGATGATGCTACTTTTGGTTATTGTAGGGACTTCTAGCATGAGCATTAACAACTTCATAGGTGGAAAAATCCAGTATTAGTGGGCAAGCTTCATTTCCTTTCATTTTCAGACGTGGTATACCTTCAAACATAATTTGCTTTTTTTTATTGCCTATTGATTGTCTGTTCTTAACAAGTTGTTACCAGGATGAGTTCTCATGATTTTCTTGCATAAGGAAGCCCTACCCTTAGCAACAGTCTAGTGTTTGTCAATCAAGAGCAACTATCTGTGAATTCAGCTTGAGAACTTTTGCCTGCGACGTCTGTTTACTACGTGACGCTAAGACACCTCCACTGACAAGTTGCTTAACCCATGAGGTGGATTGCAGGCTGATTTAGTTGGCACAAACATAGGAGATTGCTAGAAACATATTGATGAGCAGTGCTTTACTGAACGACATGTCACCTCTATTCCGCCGTGTCCTTGCTTCCCTGGTCGTCCTGGAGGCCCCTGCATGTGCAGTCATTGAATGAGGAATTCTGTGAGCTGTAGCTTCCACATGCCAACAAATTTATGGCTGTTGGTAGGCTTACAGGCAGGCCTGGGAGGCCTGGGAATCCTCTTGGCCCCATCGGTCCTATGGCACCCTGTGTGAGAAAGTGAACTGCAGGAATTTCCATACTACCTAGTCTGCGGTGCTATGGGCTGTGGAATAGCAAGTGTACTGGCGTATAGCGATTCATGCTTTACACCTCTTCAACAATGGTCGATTATCAACTACCCCAGTCTGCTACTCCTCCAATGATTAGTGAGGCCAAAGATTCAGAAGATTTGGGCACCGAAAGATGATGCTGACAGCATGATTAAACCTAGAAGTAGATGTCTGGAAAAGTGAAGGTAGGGATCTGAATTGTTTTATTGCATGTTTTTCATGTGCGGTTTCATTTCTTTAAATTTACACAGCTGGTTTGATGGGAGTCTTGAATGTTCTGACTGTTTTAACGCTGGCGAGTTAAAAATTGCTGCAGCACAGTCCATTTGATCGATGAAAGAACAGTGTTGGCATTGCCTCCTGATATGTTAATGAGGGAAGCCTATGGCTTTCACTCTAGCAACGGTTGGTTGTTCCAACAGTTAGAAAATAGCATAGAATGAATGCCACTGAATACTACGCCATGGACAGTGGCAGATTGTGGTAGATATTTTCCTTGTGTTGGTTTTCGGCTTGAGGTCTCCTCGAACTGAAAGTCTTTAAGTTTCAAAGTCTTGCTTCAGAGTGCCTGTCTTCAGCTCAGAGTAGCTTGGCTCATGCTATATTTCCCTTTGTAGTTTAGTGACAGCATACTGGCCTTGCTGAGTTTTTCATTGCTAACCTGACTTGGTCGATGTCACAGAAGTTGATCAGTTACTGCACTGCGAGCTTCTTTTGTTAGCGTTATATTTGTTCACACAGGCAGGTAACATAGGACTATTGTTAGGATAGATTATAAGCGATACCTTCATTCCATCAGATCCAGGCTCCCCTTTTGGTCCAACATAACCTTGAGGTCCCTAGAACATGCCAAAAAGCTTTTGGTAGACAGTGTTTAATTACTATTCCAACATTTCTCTGTTCTTGTGCATGCCTATGCTGCAAGATACAGCTATACAAGCTTATCTAGCTTAATTGCTGCGATATCAGTAACAATTGTAAGCAAAATTTAGCGAGGTACAAGCTGTTGAACTAATACAAGTGCTTTTAACCTGGTACTTTTGTTGTTGATCTACAGGCAGTAAAACAAATGTTAGAGAGAAAAATATTAAAATGTTGTAAATCTTGGTGGTTGTGCTGTAAATTTTTTTGTCTGTCATTTGCAGCAGTTTGTCATGAAACGAGATTTACTGTGGCTTGTGTAGAGAATTAACTTCACTTACTGGCTCGCCAGGGATGGCAGGCTCTCCCGGAATTCCAGGCTGCCCGATCTCCCCCTGTTAACATGGATCAGAGGAAAACACTTAATTGACTTCCTTGGGTCTTGATTTGGCTGATGAATGCAAAGTACTCTACTCTTCTTCTCTAGCTGAGCTTTGTGTGTTGATTCCCCTCCTACTGTGAGCACAGTTGAAAAGTACTGATCCTCATTAACTTACAGTAGTACTGCGTAGTACTGAGTTCACTACTTCATGGGTGTACTGACCATGCAGCACATGTTCTGTGACATCTGGAAGTTTTATTGGCTTACTGTGGCAGCACGTAATTATTTCACCATGCATTACTATTCCAAGGGAAATAAAGTTGATTGATTGAGTGATTGATTGATTACTAGCTTGTTGTGCGCTGCCGCTGAAACATGGCATAAAAGTTGTGGGCTTAGTCTTGTGCTGGGAAAGCATGCATGTATCTTTCTGGAACTTCACGACTACATTTGTCAGTGCAGTCTGATAGTTTATTCTCATAAGCATTTATCTATTTGTTTGATATTTGCTATACAGTCTTTCTACAGAGGCGAAACAGCATAGTACATGCAACTGAATGTACAATGCAAGTTTAAAAAAAAGTATAGACAGTAAGATGCATTCAATAGAGGCAGTTGCTAATACAAAATCTCAACCTGTGAGCATGGTTTACTTAGCAGCTTTATTTGCTTAGAGAAAGGAATGTTAGCGTCAATTCAACATACTTTTTCACCCTTCTGACCACGCAGGCCCAAAGCACCCGCCGCTCCAGTAGGTCCCTACAAGATGTATGAGAATGTGTGAGTGTTTACCACACCATCTGTAACTAATGCTAGGCCATTCAAATGTTCTATGCTTGAACCTCATTATACATAATGAAAACTTATATAATGATTCCAGGAGCGCATTGACTTCATTAAGTCTAAGTTTAACTGTATTAACACTACAGGAGCTGATATATTAAAGACTGTCAAATTTGATCTGCAAAGTCTAACCTGAAGAGCTGCATTTAAAGAAGAAAGTTAAATGAAAAGATGGTTAAAATATTTTAAAAGTGCAGCATGGCGTTTGTTTGTAGTTAGCCTTCTTGTTTGTGTGAGTCTGTCTTCAGGCAAAACAGGTGACAGAAAATGTGTGCAAAAGCTGCTATGAAGTCTATATAGCAACTTCAAAGTGTGCTTTTCACATGTGTGGGTTACGTTAATTTTAATCTTTACATGAGGCTACAAAATGTGAAGTGGTTCCATATTGAGTTTCATTGTTGCAGGCTTTTAGGAGCAAAATTAGAATAAAATCAAATAAGGTATGATCAGAGAGCATGTTTTCAGGGAAATCATGCAAGCGACCGCAAATAAATGTTTAGCATATCCCTAGATATATCCATGCATTTCCAGTGATTTAATAAATTTGAGGAGTACTAGTTTAGGCTTAAAACTGTTTAGACTCAGACTCATCATAAACCTAAAAAGATTTAGTTTACACTTTAAAACGGTTTAGATTGCAGGCTCAAAGCGCTTTGCTTTCAGGCATGAGGTGCTACATGGACGAGAATGGCCGGGTACAAAACTTCACCTGAAAATACAAAAAGAAAAGGGCACAGTCAAGTAAGAATTTTGTGAGAGCTGTATGGTAGATCTCTATACCAAAATCTTTTTCTTTGCATTTCTCTTGCTGTTAATAAATTTATCCCATAAAAATTGTAGCTTTAAGTTGTGCTACGGATTTCCACATGTTAGAATGAAAACATGAAACATTCTTCTCACAGGCAGTCCAATTAGGCCTGGCTCTCCTCTTGCTCCATCAATTCCAGGTGGACCCTGGGAAAAAAGTTTGTTAATGGAGTGTAGGTACACTTGTGAAGGCATTGCAGTCATATGAGTCGGAAAGAGTGAGCTTACGCGATCACCCTTCGAACCAGCGTCGCCTTGGTAGCCTCTTTCACCCCTGTCACCCTGAAAATTTGAGTGGGATGAGAACGTTTAATCCTATCGCTACTGTGTCCAACTTTTGTACACTGTGTTAGCAGGAGCGTACGACTTGAATCTTAGAAGATGGAGACACAGTAGAACCTCAGTTATACAAATTTCTCAGGGCCTTGAGGAATATACGTATCATCTGAAATTCGAATGAACCATAACCCCTGCACCACCAAAGTGAAGGTAAGGCATTCTTGTTTGCTTGTAATGATTACTTTCGGTTCAAGAAGTTCTTCACGGTTTTCTGGAACTTTATTCGTTTGATGTTGTCGAGGAGACCCTTGTGGAATATAAAACTTCGCACTTCTTTCCTCAACTATGTTGTCAGCCCTCCCTGCACATAGCAATGAGTGCTCTGCTAGTTGCCATATCTAGACCACGATTATGAATGATGAAGATCTTGTACATCGACTTTGCGATGTACACTGGCCATACTCCCCTGAATAATAAATTTCGTGGCGGCTGAGAAATTATTATTTGCTGTGGCCTGGGAGAGTATTTGGAGCACCCCAAAACATAATTCAGTGTACCTAATTTAATCTGACCAGAATTTTTCCAAAATTCGTGTCGCCCCAGAATTAAGATGAATTGCGATTGTTATGTTGAATTTTGACTGTATCGTGCATGGCTATAAGCGTAGAGTAAGTGCCAACCTTCGGGCCTGCCAAGCCAGGGAGTCCATGGATGCCACGATCGCCTTTGTCACCCTGTTAACACAGTAAAAAAAAAAAAAGAGTAGGACATGTAACCTTGTCCCTGTCACCACATGACTCCATGCTTTCCCATGCATTTGCTTGCTGTCGACCGTTTCAGTTCGTTTGTGTGAAATCAGAAACTGAATGCATCGTAAAAGTTCTTGGCAGTTCTCAAGGTTTCATCATTTCTTTAAGGACTCTGTTGAGTGCAGTTTTCAGCTGCTACTTGGAATTAACAGAAGTTGCAAACATTCTTTTCTTTATCTGCAGAAGTCGTGTACCTATATTTAATGAGGACAACTGCTTTCATTTGCTGTGACATTGATTGAAAAGAATTATTCATGGAGTAGTGAACAAAACAAAATATGGTGAAACTTGTTTTGATAAATGCTTAATTCAAGGTCTGTGTAATTAATGAGCAGGCTTTTTTTTTTACAGAACAGTCAAGAAAACGACTCAAACCTAAAGGGGCCCTTCACTAGCTCATTTTAGTGCTACAGGGACTTAAAATCACGTACGTACAAGTAAAAACAAAGCAAAACGTGTAATGTGATGAAACAAGTGTGTCGAGGCATGGGAGAGAATACTACCTCACCTTTTCACCTTCAATGCCTTGTGGGCCAGGTGGACCGCGGCTGCCCTTTTCACCCTGCATGTAAAATGAGAGGCATAATCTGTTTTTCTTTTGCTTACAGTCGACACCTGATGGTGTTGAAAGCATTCCCCACAACTTTATATGTTGCATGCTCAGAACAAATGTCACAATGTAGTGTTGAGTAACGCAGGGATAGGCGCCTCTTGAAGCTGACAGACACTGCTCTCAGCTGAGATAGAGAAATTAACGGGATGTGTACAGAAGCTTGAAGATGTAGGTGAGGTGGTGAGACCTTTCATATATACGTGCTGTGCTCGTATGGCATTGGCAATGCCAATCAGACATGACAGGTCATGTTTCACGAGTTGTGTACCCCTCACTTTTGCTGATGATGAAAGCTTCGTGACGTGCGCTAATTCTTCATGGTTAGCAAAACACAATTCCTGCTCAGATGCTGCCGCACGAATGAAAGTACACACATTCAGGATGCAGGTACCAGTGGTCGGGCAAACTTGGCTTCAGATGGCCATTCTGATGTCAGTGGATTTTAAGTGGCATTGCCGTTGTCAAAGTTGAGACACCTGTTCAGCATCCATTTATTGCCGTCTTAACGAGTGGTGCTCAATGTAACATGCGCACCACAGGAATGACAGAGGCTGTTCATGTATGTCACCCTCTTGTTCCTGTAGTTTCCATTATACGAGGCATTGTTAACTAAGCATTTATTGCTGTTGAGAGGTGCCAAGGATAAATCAGTTTTTTTTGTGGCGTTACAGTGATACCTCTTTGTCAGCAACAACCAATTTCATTACTAGTTCAATGGCTATACTATCGGTTGTGTGTTATGTTCTATGCGTCTGTCTTATGTACGTGTATCATTTTATTTGTCACCACATTCACTCGGAGTAACCAATCCAGTTCTCTTTAAAGAGCCTTTCTTTCTCTTGAACAGACGGTGATTAAGATCAGCATAGTGAAGTTAGTACAAAAGCGTCACTAATACAAGGCACTAGACAGACTTGGAAAGATGGGTTTTAACCATCAGCTAATAGTTTAATGAAAGTTGAGAATTGAGTTTGGTATTCAATAGGTGACTGTATACCATCACTTAAAAGCTAGCAACCATGCAAACTCTGCTTTTGTCTTAAGTCCTGAATTTGTTTTCGTTTAGCGATACATTATTTCTACCTGTTGAGCCATGACAATATATAAACGCATCCTTGTCATACACTTTTCACTTAGACCAATGTTTGCACTTGAGTGTTTGTGACTCACTGAAGAAGTTATTTGCTTGGTGCAAGGGATGAATTAATCAATTATAGCAGCAACCATATTTGATATTCCTTAAGTAATAGTGAGCAGATAGAGCCTTATTATAGTTAAAATTAAGGTGTCATGTTGCACATAAAACAGGTGTGTGTAATATAAATTTTCACTCTCTATGTGTTCCAAATTTTAATTATGATTTTTAAGGTATTTGTGCCCTAAAGGAAAATTCCTTCAAACTTGCCTGTGGTCCCGGGGTCCCAGGTTCCCCAGGCACACCTGGGCGTCCAGGCAAACCCTGCGTGTGGTATTCGAGAACGACACTGTCAGAAACTTGCAACTTAAAGATGTCGGTGTTATTTCGCTTAATCTAAAGGCAAAATTTAAGCATTTCAACACTCACTGGAGACGATGACCCTGATCCCGTGACTCCTGGGATACCATCACGTCCAGGGGGTCCCTAGGAAACGGGCAATTGCTTTTCAAGCATAACAGCAGTATGATATCGTGAACATTTTTGAGGTTTATGGCTTTTGCCTGCAAACATTTGTAGTTGCAGGTACTCGGTGTAACACATTTTTGCGTACTCACTGTCAATATGAAAGGAAATGCTTCATCCATGTTCAAACAGCGATGCTTGAAAATGCTCTTCTCCCATCAAAGAGCCTGCCCATGGAACTTTTCCTCAATACACGTGCACATATGGGCTTTAAACACAGATCCGGTGTTCTCTTTCGTGTTGGTGGAGACTACATTTCTGGCCCGTCATGGTGACTCAGTGGCTATAATGTTCTGCTTCTTGGGTGCGAGGTTGGGGGTTCAATACCCAGCCACCGTGGCTGCATTTCAATTGAGGTGAAATGCAAAAGCACTCATGTACTTAGATTTAGGTGCGTATTAAAGAACCTCAGGTGGTCAAAACTGATCCGTAGCAATCCGCTATGATGTCTCTCAGAGCACCAGCACTTCTTTGAGGCGCTAAATTCCTACGAATTAATCTTGTGTAGACTTTTGCCTATGACAGTTCTTTCACTCACATGACAGTGAGTTGTCTCATATAGAAATGACACTAACTGCAAAGTGAGCACGTTGATGTGGCACAGATGAATTAGCAATTTTAGCAATTAGAATGAGAGAATTAGCCCTAGTGAAAATTACGAGCCTGTAGCACATTCGTTTAAAGGGCCTATACTAGAGCTAGTTGGTGATGATTCAGAGCTGAAAATAGTCCGGTTTTTTAGCTGTGAGAACATTGGTGTATGGGACACTCTGAATGCCATGGAAATGTGTGGAATCCTTGTGTACTCTAGTATTTACTGGACTGTACGGAATTGTGGTACAATAAATTGTTTCTTCAAAATAGTGTTCAATCAAATAGCTCTGCAGTTGGCAGACTTTTTATGATGAAAGTTACTTCTGTCTGGAGTGGTGCCCTCTGTTGAAAAGTGTTTTTGTTTGCCTCTCTTTAAATTTAACGTTTGAACGTGATTTCCTTTTGAAAGGGTAAAGTGTTAGCATTCACAATGGTTCTGTATAGTGTTGGTTTAGTACTTGTAGATTGGGCTATGTAGTAGTTCTGGCTGCTATATATGCGCCTCATGCTCATGTCGTTTTCTTTTCCTAATGAGTACCATGAAAGAGAAAATAATATTTACAGCATCGTGATCTGTTTACACTTTGTGCCATATTTGTGTGAAAGAAGTGTTGAATACTAACAGGTGGACCACGGGGGCCTGTGCTTCCTGGTGAACCTTTGGGTCCCTGTTCGCCCTGAAATAAGACAACCAGTGTTCAGGAGAGATGTCCTGCACTAATTTTTCTTTTTGATAAATTCTTATATCCCGCATGCATGGCCTGTAGTCTAACAGAGAGTCCTATTTTGTGATTCTGAAATATGATCGCGCGTACCATCAGCAGAAATTAAAACATGAGCAAGAAAAATTTGGTCAGGGCACCTGACATGCGTAACCATGACATATTTCAATGTGCAGTCGCTTCATAGCTGGTTTATAGGCATGGTGTAGCCGCAAATTAATGTTTTCGAGCCTGAATTGAGCCTCTGTTACAGGTACAGGGAAGCCTGGGAACGTTAACAATGCGTTCTAGTCATTCTTCATTTGTTTGCATTTGAATTTATGCTGATACTAGTACACCCCTGGATGAGCTTGTAGTTCCTACAAACTTTTGTTGAAGCTATTAACTAAAGAGCCAGCTTATGATCATGTAAGAAAAAGCAAGTTAACGGAATGTCTGCCTTTTGTGAACATTCTACCTTGTAACATGGTGAAGCATTAATGCACTAATTTGCACGAAATCAGGTTGTAACCGTGCACATTATGGGGTGTACAAATGCTGTCGTAGATGTTCGAGTTTAATGTGTTACATGTGTTGTAGAGAATGTGTAAAATGCCATTAGAACATTTTAAAGTACATTACATCTCGAGCTTGGAACAATGTAACAGCACTATAACTGCATGCTCTGAGAAACAATATTGTTTACCGGAAAGCCACGAGGACCAGTTGTTCCTGTGTTGCCCCTTTCACCTGGTTCACCCTGTGGGCAGCAAAAAGAGAAAGTTGTGATTTTGATTATTACAACCATCACATGAAGGAAAACGAAAACACGCGAGAAGATGAGTACGGGTGCTGGTTGTAGTAATGCAGAACCAACCAAACCTTGTTATTTGAGCAAGGACTTAAACAAGTCCTGGAGTTGTCCTCTTGCTCTGATAATATTGCTCTTTTTTTTTTTTACTTCTACCTGTTCATTTAATTTGCCAATTTCATGCTTCATAGTTTCAAATGTTTAGAAGCATCACAATTGCTGGCATAGACGGGTGTCACAGGAAGGTGGAAACATGAATTGATCAGCAGCAGATGATCGAAGGAGACCTCTGCCCAGAGCAACCATGAAAGTTAATTGTCATCATCCTAGGGGACTTGTTTTTGCCCTGATGGCACCCTTTCTGGTTATCAATTCTTCATGAATGATGCTCCTTTATGCTACCTGCCATATAAATCTGTCTTGTTTTGACAAACCAAAATTGGGCATTTCATGATTGAATTAAAGAGCTTTCTTATCACGTACGGATGTGTCAATGCCCTTCAGAACTTTTGGACATGATTAACAGTTCAAGTTAATCTGTGAACTATCACAATGAGGGAGCTGCATGACATAATTATCCTTGTAGCAATACAGAAAAGTGTAGCTAGCTTTGTTTAGTCTCCAGGGTGCTGGTTATTATTGACCCTTTTCATTTAGCAGTACACTAGTCAAAAATGAGATGTTACCTTGCTTCCCGGTGGTCCCAAGGGTCCTGGCTGTCCTTGCAACCCTTGCTCACCCTGTTGTGGAGAAAATAAACCACAGTAAAGGTGTAATGATAGTGAAGAGGTGAAATAACTTTTTCACTAGTCATTCTGGACTCTAGTTCTCATTGTCTCAGAGTTTGATGAAGATTTATCTCTGGGGGTAATGACATCATGTTTACTGATGGTGCTACCCAGCACCTCTATTATGATAAATACGAGAAGGAAGGACAGACTGGTATATCTCGAAGGCACAGTTTACAACGAGCTGATGAACTGTGAACTTGACTGGGCGCATGCTGTTACTTTGGTGTCATTTCAGCAGAGCGAAACTTTTTTGCCTGCTTCTATAGGGTAGGTGTTTCATGTTTCTTGCCTAGTAGAAGCAGTTCAGCACAAAAAGAGAGAGAAAAAAAGTATTCTATCGTCGGTTTCAAATCCAAGTACCCAAGCACATCAACCTGATTTGCCCTTTAGGCCACAGATGCGTGCATAGGACAGACTAGCACCCTTACCAGCTTCCCTCTGCGAGCTAGAGCTTTGAAATGCTCGGCTTGCGAGTTGCCTCACATAGCAACAATTTATAAAAGTGGGAGCATCAGCTTTCCGAGCTGACAAAGAAGAGAGAGAAGTTTTTCACCTGAAGAAACTTCCCATGAAGCCATGCCATGATTCTTTCGCAACCGTGTTTGCTGAACTCCAATTCTGTGGTTGTGGTGAAACAAAACTGGCTGCAGTTGGGAGGTGCATTTGGTGAAGTTCTTTTCTTTTTTATTTTGCATTTGAAGGTCTAGACCACTTAGATGCTGTGGTCGGTGGTAATGCTGTGTCGCATTCCACTATGCCTTGAGGACGATTGCGGCATGTGTTCGTCGCTGAAATTCGCTGCACTTCTCTTATTGTGGTGCAATGTATTGTGTTGCTGAATTATCAAAGCTTTCCTTACATTGATTCCCACAGTTTGCGGGATCTGCGTTTTTTTTTTTGTTACCACTGCACTGTTTCACATTACTTCATATGTTTCTTGTTCATGCCAGGGGTTCCTGCACTGAACTCTTTGGCTTAGGGAAGTCGCAATAACTTCCGCAAAGTACTGAGGAATCCTACGTTGCCCTTGTGCAAGAGATTTTCATACAGTAAACAGTGTAGATTGACTGCCAAATGTTTGCATGCATTCAATTCAGTGGTTGCAGAAGACTTTATATTAGAAATAACGTAAACTTTAAACATACTCTTTCCAGGAGGACTGACTGTCGGGCTGATTAGTATATTGTGTTGATTGGAAGACATATCGAAATAAATTGGAGGCAGGCACTAGGAACAGATGAGGATGAACTTCTAAGGTCGGAGTTTTCGCTTTGTTGGTATGACATGTTAGATAGCATTCAGCACTAAAATATTTAGGCAAAGGGAAGAGACCGGACAGACACAAGTCTTAGCACCGATGCATCTCCTGCCTTCTGTCCCGGTCTCAAGATTCTTGCGCTTTACAGTAGATAAAATGAACATAATGCTCTGATACAATATGCATCTACTTCACATTTAGCAAAGAATCAATGTGAAACTAGCTGCTTCCTACTTAAAAGCAAGGACAGAAAATGTTTTTCAGCTAGCTTATGTTGTATAATTAGCAATAGGAAGTAGCATGACCACTGGTTTATCCTGGATTTACTCTAAGAATTATTTAGTAAAGCAGTGAACGGTGGCTAGTTGGTGTACGTTCATGACTGTATTGCACTTAGTGTTACACTGGCGGAACTAATGGACGAACATAAAGGACCAAAGATGGACATAGCTGGTGCAAACTACGAACTGCTTTGTTTAGTAAAGCAATGAGCGGGGCTAGTTGGTGGACCTTCATGATTGTATTACGCTTAGTGTTACAATGATGGGAACTAATGTATGAACATAAGGAGTAGTATTACAGTGGCAAACAAATGGTTTGTGTGCTTAGCTAAGCTTAGAATATTGTCCATGGAACCTTCGGGTACCATGAAGCTCAGCTTGGAAACCTCCATTCTGTGCTGTGGGAAGTTCGGATAACTTACTATTGGTCCTGGTGGCCCAGGATCTCCTGGAGGCCCAAGAGGTCCCTCAACCTGTGCAGGTGAAATGTAGTCGCATGTTACGGTGTTTTGTAAGAGAAATACTGTACAAAATCTTTAAAAAAAATTTATTCCAGTGCCTTACACTGGATTTAAAACATGAAAGTGGGAAACAAATTAAAAGTGAAATAGCCTAAGTTTCGCTGAACTTACCACTGCTGTACTGCCTGGTGGCCCTTGTGGCCCTCTTGGTCCCATGGTCCCAGGGACTCCCTGCAGTAATTAACTCAGTTCCACTTATCTCTTTATGCAAAAGCGCACAAATGAACATTGTGCAACCACTTAACATATACTTACAGGGAGTCCTGGTTCTCCAGGTATTCCAGCATCTCCTTTCTGACCTTTCAGACCCTAAAATTCAACAAAGTATAGTTGAAACACTTACAGTCTTCAGGAGTTTACTTCAGTAAACCTTCAAGCATTGGGTGAAAGTTTATGATGATATTCGACTGGTCCCAGTTCAACTGGTCTAAAGAACGCATTCCCAGTGGCAAACTGGGACCAGTCGGACCACTTGTTAGCTGTTTCCAGTTTGCAATTGTACCAGCCTTGTGCCAGAATGTCCATGTATTCCAGCTAGCTTAGACATACATTAGAAATGGTCCTCCTATCACTTTAGAGGCACTTAAGAGATCTTCTGTATGCTACAAAAAGTTGCAAGGCGATTCAACCTCCAGTTGAAGTCGGCCAAAGATTCTTGAGCAAGTAGTGGGTGAGAATGGGGCCGACTCGCTGTGCATGGCTCTGTATTACATCGTCCCTCACATGATGGGAGTAGGAGGAACATCGGACTGCTTAATTTTTTTATGCACCATCTTCAGGATTGGCACCCATATTGATGTACGATGTATTACAACTACAATATCCGATTATGAGGTATGCTGTAAAGTAAGAAAGCATCCGTGGCGTCATATATATATATATATATATATATTGTTGCGGGAAGAAAGCAGGCCCACGAGTGTAAAATAAGTTATATTTACAAATGATGGATATGGCGTTCAGGCAACCGCCAGACTTCGTCTTTCTCTAGTCCAACTCAACGTCTTCCTTCACTTCACCGTAACATCACCCTCCCGGTGGGGGAGCTCCGTCCCGGTGCAAGTTAAACAGCCTCACTTATTGGGGGGACATAGGGCTTGAGCCTGGTGACGTGAACAACATCACTGGTTAAGTTGGGAGGCACGGAAGGCTGACCGAGTGGGGCGATCTCGTAGGTCACGTCGGACAGTTGGCGTAAGATCTGGTACGGACCAGAAAAACGGGACAGTAATTTTTCCGACAAGCCGACACGACGTGAAGGCGTCCAGAGAAGGACAAGGGAACCAGGTGAAAAATGGTGGTCTCGGTGCCGAAGGTCGTAGCGTCGCTTTTGAGAAGCTTGCGAGACTGTGAGGCGATGACGGGCGACATCTCGGGCCTGGGCGGCTAAGTCAATAGCCTCGCGAGCGTAAGCAGTGCTGGGTGACTGTACTGCGGAAGGTAGCAACGTGTCAAAAGGCAAGGTGGGGTCGCGGCCGTACAAAAGGAAAAATGGTGAAAATCCGGCAGTGTCGTGACGGGACGAGTTGTATGCGAAAGTGACGTATGGTAAAGCGACGTCCCAGTCGCGGTGATCGTTGGAGACGTACATGGCGAGCATTTCAGTGAGTGTGCGGTTGAGTCGCTCGGTGAGGCCGTTCGTTTGAGGGTGGTACGCGGTAGCAATCCGATGTTCTGTAGAACAGGAGCGGAGCAGATCATCAACGACCTTCGATAGAAAGTAGCGGCCGCGATCCGTCAGCAACTGGCGAGGGGCGCCGTGGTGCAGGATGACGTCTTTTAGTAAGAAGTCGGCGACATCTGTAGCGCAGCTGGTTGGCAGGGCTCGTGCGATGGCATATCTAGTGGCATAATCGGTTGCTACAGCAATCCATTTGTTTCCTTTGATGGAAATTGGAAACGGACCAAGGAGGTCGAGGCCCACACGGAAGAAGGGCTCTGTAGGTATATCAATGGGTTGAAGCAAACCAGCGGGAGGCATAGCAGGCGTCTTCCGGCGCTGACACAGGTCGCAAGAAGCGACATAACGGCGCACAGAGCGATAAATGCCAGGCCAGAAGAAGCGGCGCCGCAGGTGGTCGTAAGTACGAGTGACGCCCAGATGTCCAGCAGTAGGAGCGTCATGAAGTTGCTGGAGCACGGTGAGTCGAAGGTGCTTGGGGACGACTAGGAGGAGCTCCGGGCCGTCAGGACGAACGCTACGACGGTATAAAGTTCCATCGCGCAAGGTGAACATCCGAAGGGACGGGTCATTGGGCGAGGAGCTTAGGCGGTCCATAAGTGTTCGAAGAACAGGATCCTTGCGCTGCTCGTCGCCAATGTGGAGGAAGCCGGAGAGGGACAGAATACTGATGTCCGAGTCTGCATCGGTATCGTCCGGTTGATCCACGGGATTGCGGGACAGGCAGTCAGCGTCTTTATGCAGGCGTCCTGACTTATATATAATAGAAAATGTATATTCTTGTAGGCGCAATGCCCAACGTGCAAGTCGTCCAGTTGGGTCCTTCAAAGAGGAGAGCCAGCAGAGGGCGTGATGGTCGGTGACAACGCAGAAGCTCCGACCGAAAAGGTACGGGCGAAATTTCGCGACCGCCCATACGAGCGCGAGACATTCTCTCTCAGTAAGGGCGTGGAAAGGCGGCGGCTAGCGTAAGCGATGACACGGTCTTGGCCCTGTTGACGCTGAGCGAGGACAGCGCCGATGCCATGACCACTCGCGTCAGTTCGTACTTCAGTGGGCGCAGAAGGGTCAAAGTGGGAGAGAATCGGGGAAGTGGTAAGCCGCTCAATCAGGGTAGAGAAGGCTTTCTCCTGTAGCGGTCCCCAAGAGAAAGAGGCGTCTTTCTTAAGAAGGTCAGTGAGAGGGTGAGCGATGTCCGCAAAATTTTTCACAAATCGCCGAAAATAAGAGCATAAGCCCAGAAAACTACGGACATCGTTCGTTGAACAAGGTACAGGAAAATTTCGCACGGCGTGAACTTTCTGTGGATCAGGTTGGATTCCGGCGGCGTTGACGAGATGACCAAGCATGTTAATTTCACGGCGACCGAAATGGCACTTGGAGGAGTTTAGCTGAAGGCCAGCCCTGCGAAACACGGAGAGTATGGTTGTGAGGCGCCGCAGGTGGCTCTCAAAGTTCGGCGAAAACACAATCACATCGTCGAGGTAACACAGGCATGTAGACCACTTCAAGCCGCGCAAGAGAGAGTCCATCATGCGCTCGAATGTAGCTGGCGCATTGCATAATCCAAAGGGCATGACTTTAAATTGGTACAGACCGTCCGGTGTGACAAAGGCGGTTTTCTCGCGGTCCATCTCATCGACGCTAATCTGCCAATAGCCGGAGCGGAGGTCAATTGATGAAAAGTATTGGGATCCGTGAAGGCAGTCAAGAGCGTCATCAATGGGAGGCAAGGGATAAACATCCTTCTTTGTTATCCGGTTGAGGTGACGGTAGTCAACGCAGAAGCGCCACGAGTTATCTTTTTTCTTTACTAAGACAACCGGTGATGCCCACGGGCTACTGGAGGGTTCAATGATGTCCTTGTCCATCATCCTGTCTACTTCTTTCTGTATGATGGCCCTTTCTGTTGCCGAGACACGATATGGCCGCCTATGAATGGGGCTGGCGTCACCGGTGTTGATGCGATGCGTGACAACAGATGTCTGGCCAAGTGGACGGTCGTCCAAATCAAAGATGTCCCGATAAGATGACAGGAGATGACGAAGAGCTGTTGTTTGCTCGGAAGGAAGGTCGGGGGCGATCATCTTAGAAACATCGTCCGCAGGCGTCGAGTACGAAGGAGTGGATGACAAAGGTCCGTTCGTACTGAGGAAGGATTCAGAGGTCAAAAAAGAAATCTGAAATTCTTCCAAAGGAGTGATATGCGCTATGGCGATACCGTGTGGCAAAACATGTGACGAGAACCCAAAATTGAGGATGGGCACGCGAGCGCAGTTTTCGCGGATCCGAATTAAGGTGCTCGGTAGGGCAATATTACGCGACAAAACCACGTCAGTAAGCGGCGACAGGACGTACTCGCCATCAGGTACGGGAGGACAGGGCGTCAGCAGGACATTTGTAGCAGCCTGTGGAGACAGCCTTGCAAATTCAGCAGCACATAAGCGGTGTGGAGCACAAGTGGTTGCGTCGGCAGGAAGCGGCAGGTCCAACTGTACAACACCTGCGGAGCAGTCAATTTGGGCAGAGTGTTTCGAAAGGAAGTCGAGGCCGAGAATTAGGTCGTGTGGGCAGTGTTCAAGGACGATAAATAGAACAACGGTATAATGGCCCCCAATGGTCACACGTGCTGTGCACATTCCAAGGACAGGTGACGTACTCCCATCGGCGACTCGCACGGTGCACGGTACGGCGGGGGTCAGAACCTTTTTGAGCCGGCGGCGGAGAGCAGCGCTCATAACTGAAAGCTGCGCTCCTGTATCAACGAGAGATCTAACAGGAACGCCATCGACTTCAATGTCCAGCAGGTTTCCACATGTAGGCAGGGTCAATAGAGGATTTGTGGGCCGGGTCGGAGTTGCAGCTTCACCTCCGGGAGCTGCACCGCCTAGTTTCCCGAAGCGAAGCGACCGGTTGCAGAAGGGGACGAAGAGCGGTGAACGATCGAGAGGCGAACGGGACCTACGACCTTGCGGAGACGGGGATCGGCTGGATCTTGGTGGAGCACTGTCGGCGTTGATGTTCCTAGTCGGCGTATAGGGCGAGAAAGTGCGATTGTCGGGTACTTGGCTGTAGTGACTCGGAGACGACCACCGAGGAGGCGACGACCAGTGGTTGCGGCAATGACGGGCGATGTGTCCAATACCGGAACAATTAAAACAGATGGGTTTATCATCCGCTGTGCGCCATTCAGCTGGGTTGCGACGGAGTGGTGGAAAGCTTTGCGTCCGGGAGCGAGCGGTCGGAGAAATTTGGTAGGTGTTGGTATGGCGGACTGAGCAGAGAGATGGAATGCCCAAACTTGCTATTTCCTCCCGAACGACCGCTTGTATAAGGGAGATAGCGGGTACGCTTTCCCGACAGTCAACGAACGGGAGCCGGGGCCATGGCCTCAAGCTCACGGCGAACGATGCGCGTTATTTCTTCCGGTCCTGCGGGCTGAACGAACCGCGGCGGGTCTTCGCAAGAAGATGTCGCGGCGGTATTGGGCAACCGGTCGAAAGTTTGAGTGACGCGGCGGCCCTTCGCTTGTTCGAAGCGCCGGCACTCCTTAATAATTGCATCCACAGTGGCACAATCCTTACACATCAAGAGATTGAAGGCATCGTCTGCAATACCTTTCAATATATGGCCAATCTTGTCTGCCTCGGTCATGTTGTCATCAGCCTTGCGACAGAGGGCCAGCACATCCTGTATGTACACGACATAGGATTCTGTGGACGTCTGAGCGCGGCACGCAAGTTCTTTTTTAGCTGCCAGCTGACGACCGACAGGTCTGCCGAACAGGTCTCGCATTTTTTCTTTGCAAACATCCCAGCTCGTTAGGTCAGCTTCATGTGTGTCATACCATTGCTTCGCAGTTCCCTTCAGATAAAATATTACGTTTGCAAGCATCATTGTAGGATCCCACCTGTTGTTGTCGCACACTCGCTCGTACATCGTAAGCCAGTCCTCGACGTCGACGTTGTCCGTGCCACAAAATGTTCCCGGGTCCCGTGGGTGAGTGAGGATGACCGTGGGCACGGGCTGCCGAGGCGTTGTCGCTTGTGTCGGTTGATTTGCCATTGTGGCAGCAGGTAGATGACGTCCGCTGCGAAGTTCCGTGGTGGTACCCCGCACCTCCCACCAAAATGTTGCGGGAAGAAAGCAGGCCCACGAGTGTAAAATAAGTTATATTTACAAATGATGGATATGGCGTTCAGGCAACCGCCAGACTTCGTCTTTCTCTAGTCCAACTCAACGTCTTCCTTCACTTCACCGTAACAATATATATATATATATATATCCAGAACATCACGGTGACATGATGCTCCAAGGGCACATACCCAGTAGCACATATCGGCCCACATTTTTAGACTTCGCTTCCTGCAGGACGCCCATAAAAAAGGCTAGAAACATACCCGATATAGAAAAGTGGTGGTAACTTGCTGAGGAAGACACTGTCTTTTCAAAAGATTTACTATAATCGCGTACAAAACATTTAAAAAGTTATAGGTGCATGTAGGAGTTAGCTTATGCAAGGTGCTAGTTGGCCATAAGTTTTCAGTGCTCCCGATATCGTCACCTTCATCATCATCATCATCCTAGTTACGCCCACTGCAGGGCAAAGGCCTCTCCCATATTTCTCCAACTAAATCCGAATGATGTCACCTTATTGCAACTTAATTTTTATTTGAACCTGTTTTACACAGCAAGAATTTCAAAAGTCTCGCTAGCTTTTTTACAGCGAAGGTCAACTTCACATGCAAATATTATGACTTTGCTTCAGTACTGCACTTGGCTATTCAGTGTGCAGTGGTTTGAAGTGTGAGATTTTTTGTACAGCCATAAGTAGTTGCGAGTTCATCCCTTTCCTGCCTCGTTACACTGATGCGGGAAAAGTTCATTATACTACATGCTACATGATGTCCTTTCCTATATGCTAGGAAATGTTCAATCATTAGGTGCAGGCTCATAATTATCACTAATGAATGAGACATCAAACTCACTGGAATGCCGGGGATTCCTGGTGTTCCAGTGTCTCCTTTAGGGCCGATCGGTCCCTGCTCAGAAAGTATAATAGTCATGCAATTGACAGTGCAGGATCACTGAGGCTAGTTTTCAAAGCCATTGTTATCCTGCAGAAGCTATCAAGAATTAAGTTTGGCTTACCAGTGGTCCAGGCAGTCCGGGCAAGCCATCCACTCCTGGTAGTCCCTGATGATTTTAAGAATTGCACGAGGTAGTACATGTCACTGTTATACAAGGGCCTTCGTTTTATGAGGATCGATGGTGTCCCGACTGGTGAAAATACTTTTAGGTTTATTGAAACTTTATTTAGGTTCATTTTTAGAGTAGTCTTTAAACACATTTATGCAAAGCACTTTGGACAAGTGTTAACCTGCGAGCAGCAGTTCCCATTGCATGTTTAAATGTAATTGTTTAGATTAGGTTAGGCTTATTACTGTCCTAACTGGAACTATATATAGTTTCTTATATAGCTATATAGATCAAGGTTATGGGATTGTTTAACCATGTATTAGTGCATTTGAGAACATGTGTTTAAAGCATGAAATATTCTCTAGTTCTGATTGAGAACTGGCTAGCTGAAGTAACATCCTGTCAGTCATTTTTGTCATTGTCACACAAATTTGGTCTTGCTGAGAAGTTTCCAGCAGTTTTGTTGCTCATTTGATTGTAGACGTGGTTGTTTGCAAAAAGAAAACTGCTACTACTACCTCTAAACTAACCTGGTCTTGGCATGAGGCTGTTCATTCCAAACAAATGTCCTCTGTTCGACGTTGGGACTGAGAGCCATGTTGTTTAAAGCTGGTTAATTTTTAAGCGAGTCGAGCACTTGCAGTCTGTTTTCACAAAACGAAAGAACTGAGTAGCGCTGACTAAACTACAATGCAAGTATCAGGCCATGTCAAATATTGAACAGTCAGATATACCCTAATAGTTGAATCTTAACCAGTAACAGTTTGTTTCTGATGGTTTCTGTAGTTATGGAGCTGTAGCAGATGGGAATGTGCGAACAGTGGGCAAGAGTTCAGGTTAGTGGCGCATTTATTTAGAGTTTTATTTACTGATGGTCGTACTCACTGGCAACCCAGCAGCACCAATCTCGCCTTTGAAACCTGGTGCGCCAGGGACTCCAGGGAGTCCATCCAGACCTGGCGTTCCTGGTAGACCCTGCATTATTTGGGTAGCAGAGGCTGAAGAAACTCTTCAGAGCCATAAAAGACCCAACAATCAGAAATAGAACAGAAGCACAGGACAGAGTGCTAGTGTGCCTTTTTTGTTTGACACACAAAAAATCCTTCACACATGTATGCTAATCAGACAGCTGATAAATCAAAGACAGTGATGCTGCATAAGCGAGTTCCCATACCCATCAGAAGTACTAGGGGTCTGTTTGCTGGTTCGCAGTCTTGAACACGGCCGCTCCATTTGAGCGCAGTCGTAGCTGGCTGTTCACAACCTCAGAGCAAGCTACATTGCAGTAGCACAACACCAGCTTTCACTGGCGCAGCTGCACAAACACCTAGCTGACCTCCCTACGTGGAGTCAGTATAACGCAATATAAGAAACAAGTATCACAGATTACTGGTTAAAAAGTATGCGCATGTTCTCTGTTCTAACGAGGTATATGGAAGGTGACCTTTGTATTATAATCATTGATCATTACATTTCTAAGCAAATTCAAGGCTCCAGCACATGTGTTGCATTCACAGTTTTTATCAACCACGCCAGCTTTCTCCACAAAAAAGACTGGCTGATATACTGTATTTGCATGCTGTGGCCATAAATAAAAAGCAGTGGGTAGACCTCTGATGATTTGAAAAAGAAAGAAACAAAAAAGGAGTCTTTATTGCCATACAAAAGGGTATAGGTGGCAGGTCTTTTTTGCCTGGACTTTTTCTTTATTTTGCTCATTCGTATTAAATGAACACTAAACGGAAATGTAGGTGAATTGCACTTCTTGAATACATACACACACACACACAAAAAATAGAATTTTGGGGAAAACAGGCATAGCTAATAAAACTAGGGAAGATTGCAGTTACAAGATAGGAGGCAAGCTTGCACTGAAGTTTTGGCACTACAGTAAAATGTTTCAATGTAGCACGCAATTCGATATATATACCAAAACTCGCTCACAACAAACTTGCACAAACTTCTGCGATGCATTCGTCATATACGGATCTGTTATCTCCAGTGGGGAAAGAACAATCAGAATGAGTTTTTTTACATGATTGTTGGTCCGTAAGTTTCACATCTTCCATTTATATAGAATAATTTGCTTTACCCAGGTGCGTTATATTTTGGTTCGACTGCATAGGACTCGCATGACATTGTGCACTTTAAAGCGATCGTGCTAAGGTCACCGTGTCGCAGGAAATCCGGCATCCAGCGTCGGACGTCGCTTCAAAAAGAAATAATTTCGGAGCACGCATATGGAACCAAGCAGGCCCTCCATGTGGTGCAAATTTACTGAAGTAATTGAATTTCTCAAAGTAAAATACGTAGAAAAATTGTAAAGTACGACTTACACACACAGCCTACAGACACGATAGCGTTGGATTGTGATTTGAATATACGAGAAAACAATTCTATTACGCGAAAAAAACCACAAACCTCTTTTCCAGCATTTCTACCATTCATAAAGCGGTCATGGTTTCCTAGATTTGCGCGCGCGAATATCAAAAGCCACAAAGCGGCGTGCCCTGTTCCTTGCAACACCTCCAGATGGCGCTCGCCTCCGCCGCATCGTTTGGTGGCGCAAACCACTGCCCCGTTCCAAAGGGGACACTCGTAGCATCCATCCATCGTGGCTCACGTAAGAGGCCGCGTTTCTACCAGAAAGGTCGCCTTCGTGCGCAGCGTTCGCCGCCAGCGCTTTTCCGGTAAACATTACGGTTACATAAGCTGCAGTCGCCGGGAAGCACGAGAAGCAGTCGGGGATTTTTGAACGCTATTGGCGTTCCACTCTTAAAGGCGAAGATCAAGCGTCCTCCCAATGTTTCACAGCATTTGCTTGGAACTTTTTTTGTTGGTCTACGAAATAACATTGCATTGTATTCTAAAGGAATGCTGGATTTGACTTTAGCACATTTTAAAAACTTTTTTTTCGGCACCGAAATGATGAAAACGCGAAAATACTGTGAAAAAAAAAAAAACGTGACGTTACACTGCCGTGCTAGTGCCGTCGTTTGAGCGCCAAATTCAAAATGGAAAACTTAGGCCTTCAGTTTCTCTGCTGTCAATAGACCCGTTTCCACCGGACAAATGTGGATAAGCCCTTGAAAAGCTACTGCGCTATAGTCTAAACAAATTTAGCAAATTAGACTGCGCTAATTTCACCTTTGTTGCCAGTAACAAAGGTGAAAAAAGAATTCTACCTCCTCCAGCATAGCTCAAAGCTAGAAGAGGTAGGCAGACATTAGTGTAACATGGTTCACTGACACCGAATCGGCGTCTGTCGATCGGTGCCGTCAAACACGTACGTCACGCTTGGTCCACAGATTGGAGAGTTTTAGATTAGGGGACGCAAGCTAGGGGCGACGGTACTGCGCATGCGCAGACTCGGACGTAGGTGTCTGCGCATGCGCAGTAACGTTGCCCTTAGTTCTTGCGTACTCAAGCCGCTTGCGTCTCCTAATCTAAAACTCTTTCTTGAATCGGCAGTTTTTTGTCCTTCCCGGGAATCTCCTCATCTGCAGAACTCGGGGGGGCGGGGGCGGGAATTTAGGTACGATTCCGTAGCCTCCGAAATTCGCAGGGTGCGGCGCGATCTCGGAGGCCACGGCCATTCACTCTGCCACCTGGGCGCTCAAGTCCACGCGATGCTTTGGGAGAGGCAGCGTCTCTCTCGCACCGCGGAGGACTTATAGATTCCACTTGCCGATATCTTCGCGGCATTTTACCGATTTTTTTACCTTTACTCCAATCCGAGCACGCGCATTCGTGTTTGCCCCAAGGACTTTGAAGAAGACCTTGCCGCAAAGCTATAATGCTTTCTAGCGGTTCAGTGGGTTGATCTCGCGTAGACACGCGCTCGCGTTTGTGCACCTAGATGCACGAGCAATTTCTACCACCTTCTTTTTCATTTTAATATGTTCTTGCCTCGATTGTCGCAGGGGCTGTTTATTTGTGTATCGCGCGCTATTACCTGTAGAGTAATCGAGTGAGCAAGGACCAGTAACCATACACTCTAAACAAAGATTACACTCTTTGGAGCGTATCGTGTCCTCAAACCATAATTGTTATATGCCTGACTTGTGTTTTATTTTTAAAAGCTCTGCGCTACTTTCCTGTCAAGAATGCTGTGCCACTCTGACTATAACGTGCATATACCGTTCGTGACCTGGAAGTATTTGTCGTGTAGCGGTAAGGAAAGGGAAGACATGTAGGATATATTGTTTGGGGCCAAGATAAGCTCCAAAGGGCGCAAACTCGTTTTGGGGCTATATAAACTGCCGAGACACGAATCAACATCATGACGTATATGTCAGTGCTGCTTTTGCAAGCTTGGGCCCCAATCAGTTCAAATTCAAGGTGGTTTACATGGCAGGGCGGTACTGCAGCATTAGCAGCACCGCGACACTCAGTATTTCTTCCCCTACATCTTTTTTTTCTTTTCCGAACGGGTTTAAGATGAGTGACGGGGCTACCGCAAGACTGTCTCTTAAATTGTGTCGTCCGTGAGGCATCACTCGTGCAGTTTCCAAGTTGACTCGGATTGCACATTGTAATGGATAGTCTTAGACCCGCGAGGCATGTTTAACATAGACATTCCGCTACAGTCTAGAGTGAACCAGACTGCAAGTTGGCTAGTTTAATTGGATGAATGAAAAGAAGAAGAAAACTCAGCGATAAGGCGAAGGACAAAGAAAGGAGTGCGCGCCACGAGCGCTGTCTCACAACCGAAATTTTATCCGCCGATGTGCCCCGAACATGTAAAAAAAAAAAAACGCGAACCACAAAGCGGTGGCACAAACCACACTGTCAGTCAGCACATGCTGACTATATATGGATTACAATCAATCGCTATGTTCAATGTGACCCGCTTGACTGCAATCACAGTTTGGTTTAGGTGAAGGGGACCATGAGGGATCCAGGAGGTTGGGGCCCATATACTCACGTCAGTCCCGTTCAGACCTGGTGAGCCCGGGGGGCACTCAATGCACACGGACTCCAGGGGCAGGCCAGGCTCCGTGGGCGTCGGCAGTGTAGGGGCAGGCGGAGTTCCCTTTGGCTGCACAGATGTCGAGTCGGATAGGTCTATGTAGACCATCATCTACGGTGCAAAGTCGAGCCACGTGATCACTCCAAACACATTTTCTTTGAGTCGAAGCCGTCGGTGTTTACGAGACTGTCACGTGACAGTTTCGTAAACACCGACGGCTTCGACTCAAAGAAAGTGTGTTTGGGCTGATCACGTGGCTTGACTTGAGACTTTGAATTGAGACTGTCACGAAGCTGTCAATTTCGAGACTGTCACAGTTGTGACAGTCTCTAAAGTGACAGCTTCGTGACAGTCTCAATTGTGACAGCTTCGAAAGCTAAACCTCGGTCTTACAACCGAGGTTTAGCTTTCGAAGGTCGTCCAGAACGACGTGCGTATTGTGGCAAAAAAGCGTGCGAAAATCGTGGCGTGCTTACAACAGTATAATGTTGAAATATGTACTGCACCCACTTCGATGGGCATTGCATCATGTTATTTTCTGTTTCTCAAGTTCACGGGGTTAAAGGACGTGGAGGAGCGCACCTTCCCTTAGAAATCTAGTTAAATTGACTAAACAGTAAAAGTCCGTTTTATATTGCATCTCGCATTTTTTTTTAATAACCTGAGAAACTGTATATCTTATCTTACCGGCAGCTCGAAGCAGGTCTCTCTCTCCGGTCTCGCAGGATTGCAGCTCATCACCATCCACTGCAGGTCCATCTACGAGTCGAGAGGCAATATAATGTGAACTGCATGCACTGACAAAAGTAGCGGCAAAAGTGGTACGCGTATGGTGTAGCAATTAAACCTGCCCAAATTCACTTCTATGTCTGGGAAAAATTGGAGCTACTTGTTCATCTATTTCTGGCCATAGAGTTCACATTTGTACCAAAAAACAATCAAATGTTATTTCAGTGTCGGAATTACGTACATAGTATTTAATTAATTATTAATTGGTTTGCTGGACTGTCCGCAACTGTGGGCAGAACTCTCTCCAGTTTACGCAATCAAAATACGTTAATATAAGTTGTCGTTAGCATGTTATAATTGCATCACATTTTGCGACATAACAGTATGAGTCTTCATAGTACCATCGCGCTCAGTACGAGTTGCAATACGGGCTAGCACCCGTCCGTTCCCTCAATAACAAAAATGACAAGTGTCGTTTTTCTTGTGAGCAGGGTGCTACCAGTAACCCGAACGCTGTTCAGCATATTTTTCTCGTGTAGGCGCTGCCATGCTGCTATACAGGATACTAATAATTAAAAGCAGATTTTAGTGTTGCAACTCATATTGCGCGCGATATTACATCGAAGTACATAACGCATAGCTACGTCCTCCTTTTATTAAATGCGCCGTTTTCTCGTCGCCAAGTGGGGTCAGAGAGATAAGTTTATCTAATAGCTTCCGTACATGGCGCTGGGCCACGACGAAACGGAGTGTGTTGTAGCGTAGAACGACAGAAAGCTGAGCTAGATTGGTTAGGATTCATTACGCAAAAAAGAGGTGAGGCGTGCAGACAGTACACAAGGACACCGTGTTGTCCACTTCTCTACTCTCGTGTCCTGTCTGCACGCCTCGCCTCTTTTTTGCATAATGTGTGTTGTAGCGATCTCGCGCCGTTTCTCCAGAGACTCACCGGCACCGTGGAGAGGTCCGACTCGTACTTTCCTATGTTGACGTCACCGTTGACGTCAATGGGCGCCCTCTGGACGATCTCGAGAGTAGAGTGCTTCTCGCAGTCGAGGTAGAGCACCGCGTGGTCCCTGAACACGCTGATGTCCACCTTGTGCCACTGCTGGTCGTCTACCTGTGAACGCCATCGAAGGCACGCCATCGTCGATTCATTCATTCATTCATTCATTCATTCATTCATTCATTCATTCATTCATTCATTCATTCATTCATTCTAAGAGGAAACATTGTATAATTACGGTGTGTCATGTTTAAAATGAATAATCGGATATAACGAAATTATTTTTGAGTCGGGTGCAACTTCGTTATAACGAAGTTCGACTGTGTTAGTAAAAGAGGCTTCCAAAATATTTGGACCGATACTCTAGATGGCTAGTGACCGCTCCAACACAAGAATGATTAGCGATCTTGTACAAACTGTTGCTTGTAATAAATACAGATAATTGCTCTACATAAGTACGAAATACTAATAAGCTATTTTTTGCAACATCAATCATATGAACACCAACAAAAAAGTACATATGAACTATGAGCACTGCACAAAATGAAAAGTACACCAGGAAAAGGTCAAGACAATGCTTGGTAAGATAGCAAGTAGCGTCTACATATGTGGAAACCTGTTGCGAGTTTTACTTCAAGGGGTAATACAGTTCACATGTTAGCACCGGAGAACTTGATTAACATTTCACCGTAAACATTGAAACACACAGGGAGCTTAAGATTGCCATTGCTTGCGTGTCGTGTAGGTTTAGCGATGCAAAAATTGCGTTACGAGACAGAGGTGTGTTAGTGTTTAGTATCTTGCGCTGCGCAACATGCTACTGCAACCGAACAGTGTGGCTTCTGAAATTGTCATCTGGCGCTGTGACACCCATAACCAAAGGGGTGCCCTCGGGCGAGCGAAATGAACGAAAATGGTGGTAAATAAAGAAGACAAAACAAAGAATTTCCCTTTCAAACTTCGCGCCGAAGCGTAGGTTCCGAAACGTCAGTGTAACGTCATGGCTGTGAAAGTATTCTCTTGTATGTCGAAGCGTTTTCAGCGCAGTCAAAGTTCGTGAAATTTCTCTAGAGGAAGTCTTTGGTTCATTTAGAACATAGTACATTCACAATTTTGCCGAGAATCAGACAGGAGTACACGCTATTAAAATCCACTATGTCACAGAAGGCTAGTGCGGCGATTTCAAAGAGGTGTCGCCACCTGTCAATCGTTCGCAGGTATTTTCTGGCGTGTAAATTCCCCCGTTCACGATAAAAGTTACCCTTTCTGTTATCCCGAACACGTGATTTACTAATGCAATTTAACTTAGTGTTTCTCTTTAGTTCCTTTTCTTTTCCTTTCGTGACACCACAGGTAATAGGTTAGTCTGTACAGTCAAACCGCGAATAACGACCGTAGATATAATGAATTATTGGATATAACGAAGTAAATGAAAATGTCTTATTACAGTGTAAGTCATGTCTATAACGAATAATCGGATATAACGAAATTTTTGAGTCGGGTAAACTTCGTTCTACTGAAGTTCGACTGTGTTAGTAAAACAATAATAGATGGGGTTTTACGTGCCAAAACCACTTTCTAATTATGAGGCACGCCGTAGTGGGGCACTCCGGAAATTTCGACCACCTGGGTTTCTTTAACGTGTACCTAAGTCTAAGTACACGGGTGTTCTCGCATTTCGCCCCCATCGAAATGCGGCCGCCGTGGCCGGGATTCGATCCCGCGACCTCGTGCTCAGCAGCCCAATACCATAGCCACTGAGCATGTGTTAGTAAAACAGGTTTCCTATATACAACACAAACACTCTTAAGGTGAAAGGTGACTGATAAGCCATAAAAAAGAAAGCTAAAGGCGATCATGGCAACGCCACATTGAAGTTTTCCACGCTAGTTTACCCGTGACTGAATTTAGCAAGTTCAAAAACTTGTCCCGAGCCACGTAGTCCCGAACACGAAAGAACAATTTGAAATTCGGTATACGCCACACTATCGCGTACAGGCGCTGGCGCTCCGTTGCGAAATTAAATAAACCGACCCTTTCACATTCATTTTGTTGTTTTTAATAATCCACCCATTACCGCCGAATCATTGGGAGCACTGTTTTGAAAGAATGCATGATCAGTGTAAACTAACGTTGGGAAACTGCCCGTTTCTCTTCCACGAACAGCCATTTCCCGTACACGAGTCTCGGTCCCGCGAGGTGCTATATATAAGCTTAAGTTTAGGTAACAGTTGTGATGTGCCGGCCCAGTTGACGCAGCAAGATTGGCCGTTGTCGGACGCGTAGCGATCAGGAAGAAAATTAAAGATTTTTGTTCGTAAGTGTTGCTTAAGAAAAGGCTTGAGCTGGGTGCTCCTAACTAAAGGCATGTAAAAGATTAGTTAGTTTTTCTCGGCAACTACTGCACCATATTTGGCGAGGTTTGTTGCATTTAAAACAAAAAGAAAATATCTATAGTGACTGCTGGTTTCTAATTTTTGATTTAGGTCGGCAATTATTTGTTAAAAATCGGCAAAAATCGTAAATTTTCAGGAAACGAAACTATCAAGTTCACAGCTCTGTAACTCAGCAGTGAAAAATTTTACCACATTTCTGTGAATTGCATCTAATGGTACATCTAAAGCGGACAAAATCGATACGTAACAAATGAATCTAAAAAATTTAGTGATACGGAAATACAGCTTTTGCAGAACCCTTCTAAACAATGTAACAAATTCACGTAAAATATAAAATGGCGTTGAATTTGTCCGCTTTCAATGATCTAATGGATGCCATTGACAGAACCGCGATATCTGCTCTTGATGCAGAGCCATTACTTTGTAAACTTCGTGCTTGTATTTTTTTTCGTACTTTAAAATTTTTGAAAATTCTTGTGACAAAATTCAGGCACTAAATTGAAATTCCGCTCCCAGCAGTCACTAGAATTTAACTTTCTTAAATGCAACAACTTTCATTAAACTCGGTCCAGGGGTGATCTCACAGAAACGTTTTTGCGTTTTACATGTATTTGAATAGGCCGCAACAAAGTTGGGGCCCGAGCTAAAGCTTCCTCTTAAGAGGAAGTTTTAGATCGGAAGCTCCGATCTAAATACACGGGGACGGTGAAACCGTTTTTTTTTCTCCCAACCGCTGCACCAAATTTGGTTAGACTCGTTGCATTGAAATAATAATAATAATAAAAAGCTAAGAGCTAGTGACTGTAATAAGCAGATTTTCATTTTGTGTTCAGGCTGTAAATTCTTGTGAAAAGTATTGATATTTGCGAAATTTCACAAAACCGAAACTATCGATTGTTGTGTGCTGGGCGTGTTGGAGAATTTTTTTTTTTTTGCGCAAGCATGACAGGGACAAACGGGAGACGTAGATACGACGTTAGCGCATCGTGACGCCTACGTCTCCCTTTTCTCCTCTTCTGCTTGCGCAAAAATAAATATGTTATACAAGTAAACTATGAAGTTTACAACTCCGTAACTCAGCAATGATAAAGTGTGCCTCAATTCTGTAAACTGCACCTAATAGTACGTTTAAAGAGGAACAAAATTCACGTACTAAACACTACTATGAAATATACCACTAGTTTTTGAGTGGGAATTCTGCGACACCCTTCTAAACAATGCAGCAAATTCACGTCAGGTGTAAATTAATATCTCAAATTTGTCCGCTTTAGATGGTCTAACGGACGCAGTATACAGAACTGCGATGTATGTTTTTATTGTGGAGTTACGGATTTTTAAACCTCGTGCTTCTATTGTTTTTCTATCGACCGATATCCGGCATTTTTTGTACAAAGAAAGTTCATGCTTTAAATAAGAATTGTGCTTCCTACAGTCACTAGAATTCAACTTTCTCTCTCAAATGCAACAAAATCATTTCAAATCGGTCCAGCGGTTTTGTGATAAAAGCGTTTCTGCGTTTTACTTGTACCTGAACGGGCGGCATGGGAGTAGGCCATGAGCTAAGGCCTCCTCTTAATTGTCATTGGCCCGTCGCCATCTCTAATAATGTATGTCCAACATCAGGAGTCGCTGACGTCTGCTCTCGGGTCGGTACAATTATTGCATGAGACCCCCCCCCCCCCCTTTTTTTTTTCTTTCTCTGTGAAGACCGGCCTAAACGGTTAGCTTTAAAAAAAAAAGAAAAAAAAAAGATGCTCGGGTCTCCGGGCGTGCCCCACTCGCTGCTGCCAAGGGCTTGCGAAATTGGGTCGAAGAAAGAAAGAAAGAAAGAAAGAAAGAAAGAAAGCGCGTGGTTTCTCTCTCTATACTGGCTACTCTCGCCCCCTCTTTAAATGTCATTCGAGTTCCCGTAGTACGCCATCCGGGGGTGTAGCTCAGATGGTAGAGCGCTCGCTTAGCATGCGAGAGGTACTGGGATCGATACCCAGCACCTCCACATTTTTTTTTTTTTACGTTTCGTCGTTGTTGTTATTGTAACTTTTGTAATGAGAGCCTACATTATATATGGTCTTCTGCTGCAAGGAACGTGTGTACTTTTTTTTAATTATTGAAAATATGGGTGATCGCTGCAAAAAAATAATTAAAGAAATGTTTGTATTTATTTATTTATGCTCGAATTGAGGAGCGGGGGAAGACATCTGCTGTTTGTAGGCATAAAGCGTGCGCTTTTTTCCTTCCATTGATACGAAGCTGTTCGAGGCATACAGGAAATGACACGTATTGCAGTCCGTCCGCCAGCCGTCCGGGGGTGTAGCTCAGATGGTAGAGCGCTCGCTTAGCATGCGAGAGGTACTGGGATCGATACCCAGCACCTCCACAGAGACGCTTTTTTTTCTGCATGAAGGAAACAGTACGTTTGTTTAAATGTTCTTTTTAAAGCGGTGACTGGGATATTTGCGACAGACATGGCTGGGCCTGACAAGTGTATTTGGGTCGATGTGGAGGTATCGTGACTCTGGACCAACACTGTTGCTCCTATTGCCATTGCGAAGCATTCTTTGCGAAATTCGGGCACTTTGAGTGTGTCTATCTATATCTATCTATTTGAGTGCGTCTATCTATAGTGCAGTTATAATAATGCAAAAAAAAGGGGGGGGGGGGTTAAGGCGTGCAGACACAAGTGGACAACACGAACGCCGTCTATCAGCTGAAGGAAGCACTGAGGCGAGAAAAGACACAGAACTCATCCGCGCATGCTCTAGAATGGTAGCACCACGTGTCAATCAGGTACACGTGCCGGTCTACGTGAGAGATAACTGTTAAGGCATTTGATCTCTTCCTTTAAGGTAATTGAAGGCTGACTCACGCACGCACTTTCACCATTATTGATATGCCACGCCTCGACCATAAGACGGCGATCTTCATTCCGATGCCTGTACAATATCGCGCATTCATCTAACTCAGGCGTGCAGTTACACTCTTGGCAATGTAAGGAAGGATTAGAAGGCGAACCACCGGTTAACGACCTTTTATGTTGCATCGTTCTCTGATTGATACACCGCCTCTGCATGCGGATATGTCGGCTGCGGAACACCAGATGGTGTTCCCGTGGTCCCACCCCGTGCGCGCCAACCGGTTCCTGACGCTCACAAAGAACCTCTTGGAAAACCGCGTCTTCGTCGAGAGATGCGTCAACTCGGACAGTGCGTTTCTCAGAGGTTTATTTGAGCAGCTCGAGGAAGGCGTGCTATACTGGGGTACTAGGAGCAGCTAGGCAAGCCCACGTTCTTTATGACCTTCAGCATGTCCGTACTCCACAAAGAGCACCCGTTCGAAGTCATCGGGGAAGGTCAAAAAGCCGGTCGAGGCGCGCCGCCGCAGTGTCGATGCCATTGCACAATGCGTCGCATAACTGCGATTCCCAAAGCACGTGGGATTTGCATAATTGGGACGCGAGAGCGTCAAGTGGCCGAATGAGCGAAAAAGCCTCGCGCCTGTTGTCTCTGTAGACGATTTTACATTCAATTCATGGGCGCCGTCATCTTGGGCTGTTACACAAACAATTTCTAAGTTTTATGAGAAGTGAAGTCACGTAACATGGTCAGGGAACGCTGTACGCATTTATACAAAGTTTTTCATGTTTGCGAATCGGCTGTAGTAACGCGTAAATTTCGTTAAAGATGAAAAGCAGCAGCGTTAACAGCCCAAGATGGTGGCACCTGAACGTTTCCGTAAACTACTCTATATAGCAGCGAAGCGGCCCCCAAACTCTCGCATTGCCATTGGCTGCGACGCCACGTCGCCAGCGTGCCTCAACGGAGCCAAGCGGGTCAAACATTTGCTGCTGAATATCTGCTGCAGAACACCAGCTGAACCTCTGAATTTTCGGCCAGTTGGCGTAATCGTGCTTCTGCCGAAAATTTACACCTGCAGCAATGTGTTTGCCTAGTTGAGCTGTGCGCCACCAGGTGGCCGCACCGTGCAGGCAGTTCGCGCCTCCGCTCATCCGGTAGAACGCCCAGTCCGCTTGCATTTGCTGGAATACCGGACACGCCTAATCTATCCGTTATCAGACGCGGCGTTTGGTTTGAGCGACTTTGGTTTGTACGCGGACAGTCGCACGTGCGAGTACCGTTAGTACGAATCGCCATAGTCACACCGGCTATCACCAGGCGAATGTTGGCCTGCGTGGTACGACCCTCGATGAATGCTGCGCGTCTCGACGCGACGAAGCTCATCGCGCCCTCCTCGCTTTCTCCGTTTTGCAGGACACTTTTTTTTAAACATTGCCTTTTCGGACGTGACGAAACTCTGGACATTATATCGTTTATTTATTTTTTAACATTCAATACTTAGCTAGTGCAACCTCAGTGATCTCTTCCCATTTGACGTAGTCAAGTCTTTCTCATTGTCTTCTCTTTCTACACATGTCTTGAATAATCCAAAAGGAATCAATCTTTATGTCAAGGGCCTAGGCACGCGCTGGTGGGCGAGTTGTTTGTACATGTTTACAACCAAGGCGCCAAATAAAACAAAGGACGAAGGAAGACGTCACGGGACAGCCACGTAGGCGCTACGTGGTTGTCCCGTGTCGTCTTCCTTCGTCCGTCGTTTTAGTCGGCGTCTTCGTTGTAAAGGGCATAAGAACAACTGGATGTCTAAACAAAAACGACGTAAATAATAATAATTAAAACGTCAACTGCGCGCTACTTTGAGAAGGGTAACGCGACCGGTCGCCTTCAAGGTCGCGCCGTTCGACGGCCGTCGGGTGGCGAGTTTTCACCAAACAGGGTCACGGAAGAGAGCGTTCATTTCCTTCTCTCTCTTCTGATCTCGTTTGCCGTTTGAAAAGCGATTCCAGTGCCCCTTGCTTCTCGTCCGGGGGTGTAGCTCAGATGGTAGAGCGCTCGCTTAGCATGCGAGAGGTACTGGGATCGATACCCAGCACCTCCACTCTTTTTTTTTTACATTTCATTGTTATTACATTAGTAATGAAAACCTACTTTAGATACCGTCTTCTGCTGCAAGGCACGTTTGTGCACTTATTTGTATTGTTGGGAATATGAGTGCTTGCTGGAAAAAAAAAAACAAAAAAATAAAACATAGTCTTTATTTATGTCCGAATGTTGGAGGGGCCATCTGCTGTTTATTGGCCTAAAGGATGCGCTTTTTTCCTTCCATTGATACGAATCTGTTCAAGGCATTCAGGAAATGGCACGCATTGCGGTCCATCGGCCAGGCGTCCGGGGGTGTAGCTCAGATGGTAGAGCGCTCGCTTAGCATGCGAGAGGTACTGGGATCGATACCCAGCACCTCCACAGAGACACTTTTTTTTTCAGCATCAAGGAAACAGTATGTCTTTTAAGCATTCTTTTTAAACTGATGACTGGAATACTTGCGACAGGCATGGCTGGGCCTGACAAGTGTATTTGTGTCGGCATGTGAAAGTATCGTGACGATAGACCAGCACAGCTTAATGCGAAGCATTCTTTGTGAACTTCGAGCACTTTAAGTTTGTATCTATCTATGTGCTGGCGATGCCTCTACCAACTTGAGCTGCCGGTTATATGCTCATGCCGTGTCGCCGGAGTGGTCGCGCCATCGGCTTCATTCAAGCTCTCTATTCCGACACTACAGCTCGCCTCCGATTCTCGTGTACCACCTTCGCCGAGCCAGATGAATCGCGTAGATGCGGGTATGTCGGCTGCGGAACACCAGATGGTGTTCCCGTGTTCCCACCCCGTGCGCGCCAACCAGTTCCCGGCGCTCACAAAGAACCTCTTGGAAGACCGCGACTTCGTCGAGAAATGCGTTAACTCGGACAGTGCGTTTCTCGGAGGCTTATTCGAGCAGCTCGAGGACGGCGTGCTATACTGGGGTACTAGGAGCAGCTATATATATATAGGCAAGCACGTACAGTGCTCACGGAATGAAATGGGACACGGAGCATTCAGTAGAACCCCTACTTGTGTGCAAAGTACGCGAGAGTACCATGTCATGTCGCTAGGAATTTGGTCACCAAAGGTGACGAGGACTCTGATGTCAGTGTACGCGCCAGAATTACGTCGATGTGACACGAACTGCAACCGGTTGAAACGAAAGTATGCGCATTACTTAGCCCTAAATTGACGCGTTTCATTCCGTGAGCACTGTACACATTCTTTATGACCTTCAGCATGTCCGTACTCCACAAAGAGCACCCGTTCGAAGAGATCGGAGAAGGTCAAAAAGCCGGTCCAGGCGCGCCGCCGCAGTGTCGATGTCATCGCACAATGCGTCGCACAAGTGCGATTCCCAAAGCACGTCTGATTTGCATAATTTTGACGCGAGAGCGTGAAACGGCCGAATGAGCGAAAAAGGCTCGCGTCTGTCGGGCGCCGCCATCTTGGGCTGTAACACAAACAATTTCCAAGTTTTATGAGAAGTGAAGTCTCACGTAACATGGTCAGGGAACGCTGTACGCATTTACACAAAGTTTTTCGTGTTTGCGAATCGGCTGTAGTAACGCGTAAATTTCGTTAAAGATGAATAGCAGCAGCGTTAACAGCCCAAGATGGTGGCACCTAAACGCTTCCGTAAAAAAAGCGTCAACTGAGCGCTACTTCAAGGTCGCGCCGTTCGACGGCCGTCAGGTGGCTAGTTTTCACCAAACAGGGTCGCGGAAGAGTGCGTTCATTGTATCCTCTCCCTTCTGACCTCGTTTGCCGTTTGAAAAGCGATTCGAGTGCCCCTTGCTTCCCGTCTGGGGGTGTAGCTCAAATGGTAGAGCGCTCGCTTAGCATGCGAGAGGTACTGGGATCGATACCCAGCACCAGTGGCGTAGCTAGGTCGTCTGGCACCCGGGGCCCATAGGTCTTCTGTCACCCCCCCCCCCTCCTAGGGTGTAGCCGGCGGAAAGAGGGGTGTCTTCAGACGTATATGACACCCCCCCCCCCCCTCCACAGGCCCCTTGCACCCGGGGCCCACGGCCCCCCGGCCCCCCCTATTGCTACGCCACTGCCCAGCACCTCCACTTCATTTTTTTTTTACATTTCGTTGTTATAACTTTAGCGATGAAAGCCTACTTTAGGTACGGTCTTCTGCTGCAAGGCACGTGTGTGCACTTATTTATAATATTGGAAATATGAGTGCTTTCTGCAAAAAAAAAAAGCTTTGTCTTTATTTATGTCCGAATAGGGGAGGGGCCATCTGCTGTTTGTAGGCATGAAGCATGGGCTCTTTTTTCCCCAATCCGTTGATTCGAAGCTGTTCAAGGCATATAGGAAATGACCCGTATTGCGGTCCATCGGCCAGCCGTCCGGGGGTGTAGCTCAGATGGTAGAGCGCTCGCTTAGCATGCGAGAGGTACTGGGATCGATACCCAGCACCTCCACTACGACACTTTTTTCTTCGTGTTACGGGAGTCCTTGCGGGAAAGCTGTTAAAAATCGCGTTTGTAGTTCTTGTTTTTTTATTTGGCTAAGAATAAATTGCTGGTACAGCTGGGAGAACTGTAATCAAAGCTAATCTGTTCTTCGCCTGCGAAAACTTTTTTTTTTTTTAAATTTAGGGTACCTTCAACGCCTCGACTGCGGTGCACAACACAAGGGTGGTCGCGTGAAGTTGGTGTGCTTATTATGGCAAATGATAAGCATACGTTTCTCTATACTTTGGTACAATAGAAGAATCCAGTAAAAGCTCCGCCCACAAAACAGTATCGCATCTCTGTGCGTTCGCGCAGAGATGCGCGAAAAAAAAATTGTTCGCGATAGAGACGCCGATATTGAAAGATGTGTGTACACACACACATACATACATACATACATACATACATACATACATACATACATACATACATACATACATACATACATACATACATACATACATACATATATATATATATATATATATATATATATATATATTGTCGCGAAGCACTTTGAGCAGTAAGCGTTCGCGACTAGAACGTTGGAGCAGCGAGAGGTAGTGTAGCCGACCGAGCACCGAAACAAGGTTGTTCTTTCTCGTCGTCGTTGTCTAGCTCTTAGCCACAGCCCCACTGCTCCCTATTTTACAGTACAGTTATCTCCCCCGCGGAAAAGGAAGCCGTCCCGGTGACTTATGGGTAGGACAGCACAGGCGGATCATAGTAGGGCTTGAGACGCTCGGCATGCACAATTTCGCGTCCACGACGGCGATGATCCAAAGGTAGCTCGAGGGGTTCCACAATATAGTTGACTGAAGACGTTTGTTTGATCACGCGGTATGGGCCCTGGTACTTCGACGCGAGTTTCGGTGACAGTCCAGCGGTAGAGGCTGGAACCCAAAGCCACACTAGCGAGCCAGGAGCATAGGATACAGAAGCATTGGAACTTTCTCGATGGTGCTTCTGGCGTTGCTGGTCTTCTGACGTAAATACACGGGAAAGCTTGCGACACTCTTCTGCGTGTGCAGCAGCTTCGGATAGGGTAGTTGTGTCCGTGGAGTCAGGGCGGTACGGAAGGATAGTATCCATTGTGGAAAAAGGTTCGCGTCCGTACAGGAGAAAGAAGGGCGAAAATCCCGTGGTAGTCTGCGTGGCGGTGTTGTAAGCGTAGGTCAGAAAAGGTAGAACATGGTCCCATTTGGTTTGGTCGGATGCAACGTACATGGCCAGCATGTCACCAAGAGTGCGATTAAAGCGCTCGGTCATGCCATTAGTCTGCGGATGATACGCAGTAGTGGTGCGATGAATGATGCAGCATTCTTTGAGGAGAGCCTCGATGACGTCGGAGAGGAAGACGCGGCCTCTGTCACTGAGTAATTCCCTGGGAGCTCCGTGGCGAAGGATGATGTGGCGCAGGAGAAACCAGGCGACGTCACGTGCAGAAGCGCTGGACAAAGGGGAAGTTTCCGCATAGCGCGTAAGATGGTCGATGGCCACGATTACCCAGCGATTGCCATCTGATGTGGTTGGCAGAGGTCCATAAATGTCGATGCCTACTCGATCGAAAGCACGTGCTGGGCAAGGCAGAGGCAGAACGACGAGGGGGATCTTTACGGCGTTGGCAAACTAAACAGGAGCGGACATAATGATGGATGAATCGATACATCCCCCGCCAGTAGTAACGAAGGCGTAGACGCGCGTACGTCTTCAGTACCCCTGCATGCGCGCACTGGGGATCGTCGTGAAACGCTGCGCAAGTATCCGAACGCAGGTGTCGCGGGATGACAAGCAACCATTTGCGGCCGTCCTGGAGGTAGTTGCGACGGTACAGGAGCCCGTCGCGAATGGAGAAGTGATGTGCTTGGCGACGTAATGCGCGATTGTTAGTGGGTGTCGATGGGCTGGACAAAAACCGCAGCATGGACACAATCCATGGGTCTTTCTTCTGCTCCAGAAGAATGTCCGTGGCAGCAAGGGAAGACTCGGACAATGAGGCTTTCGGGAAGCTAGCCTCGTCTGTTAGTGGCGAACGAGACAAGGCATCCGCATCCGAATGTTTTCGGCCAGAACGATACAGTACGCGAATGTCATACTCCTGCAGTCGAAGGGCCCATCGAGCAAGACGACCGGACGGTTCTTTTAAGGATGACAGCCAGCACAGCGAATGGTGATCAGTTATGACGTCAAACGGGCGGCCATAAAGATACGGACGGAATTTGGTTATGGCCCAAATTATAGCGAGGCATTCCTTTTCTGTGACAGTATAGTTCGATTCAGGTTTAGTGAGTGCACGACTGGCGAAGGCAACGACGTACTCATCGAAGCCAGCCTTTCTCTGAGCGAGAACGGCCCCAAGGCCAACGCCACTGGCATCCGTGTGTATTTCAGTTGGAGCGCTGGGGTCGAAATGGCGCAGGATTGGTGGTGACGTCAAGAGACGACGCAGCTTTGTGAAGGCGTTATCGCAATCCCGTGACCAGGTTGAAAGGTTGTGGTCACCATGAAGAAGCTGCGTTAAAGGTGCAATTATAGTGGCAAAATTGCGGATGAAACGGCGAAAGTATGACGCCAATCCAATGAAGCTGCGCAGTTCTTTCAAAGTCGTTGGTCGGGGAAACTGGGCAACAGCTTGTAGTTTCGCCGGATCAGGAAGTACACCTTCTTTCGACACGACATGGCCGAGGATGACCAGCTGCCGGGCAGCGAAGTGACACTTCTTCAAGTTAAGCTGGAGGCCAGCATCGGCGATGCACTTTAGGACGCGTTCAAGTCGAAGTAAGTGGGAAGGAAAGTCCGGTGAAAAGATAACGATGTCGTCCAGATAACACAGGCATATCTGCCATTTGAGGCCGCGCAAGATGTTGTCCATCATTCTTTCAAATGTGGCAGGCGCATTACACAGGCCAAATGGCATCACGGTGAATTCAAATAAACCGTCAGGTGTGATGAAGGCCGTTTTCGGACGGTCGGACTCAGCCACTGGCACTTGCCAGTACCCGGATCGTAAGTCTAAGGATGAGTAGAATTCAGCGCCTTGGAGGCAGTCTAGCGCGTCGTCAATACGGGGTAGCGGATAAACGTCCTTGCGTGTGATCTTATTAAGTCGCCGGTAGTCCACGCAAAAGCGAATTGTGCCATCTTTCTTTTTTACCAGCACTACAGGAGAAGCCCAGGGACTGTGCGAAGGTTGTATGACACCGCGTTGGAGCATGTCTGCAACTTGCTCAGCGATCACGCTACGCTCCGTGGCGGATACACGATACGGTCTGTGGCGTAAAGGCGCATGGTTGCCGGTGTCGATGTGATGGACAACAGTGGAAGTACGGCCTAAACGAGATTGTTGTAGGTCGAATGACGTGCGAAAGCGGTCTAGAAGATGGACGATCTGGGCGTGCTGCGCTGGAGTGAGGTTGGGATCAATACTCTGGTAAAATGCTGGGTCACACGGCGGCGTGGGAGGAGAAACTTGAAGGGCCAGAGCGTCAACCGGAGGAGAAGCCGGGTCGTCAGGCACATCGTAAACGAAGCTTGGTTCGATTTCGTCGGCATAACCAAGACACTCATTGTGGAGCAGCCTGGCAGGGCAAGGAAACAGGTTTGATACATAAAGTGCGCTCGAACCTTGTCGAATGGCAAGAAGGGCAAAAGGAAGCAAGAAAGGATGGCGGCGAGCAACAAGCTGAGACGGCGTGAAAAGAACTGTGGAGTTGGAAAACCCAACGCAGGAAACGGGTACAAGTGCGGCAGAGTATGGAGGAATCTCGGTGTCGGCGGTGACGAACACACGACTGGAAGTGTCATCAGTATCTTCAAAAACGTTGGTGCCGAATGGCGACAGCGCGAGTTCAGCACGGGCACAATCTATAACGGCATGATGAGAGGACAGAAAGTCCCATCCTAAAATCATGGCATGGGAGCAGCGAGGCAGAACAACGAACTCAACATGGTATAAAGCGCCGCTTATAACAACACGCACGGTACACTTCCCTAAGGGTTCAATCGGCGCAGCGCTTGCTGTACGTAATGAAATGGCTGAATAAGTCGTCGCGACTTTTCTAAGGGTAAGACGAAGCTGGTCCGAAATCACTGATATTGCTGCTCCCGTGTCTACAAGCGCATGAACGGCAATGTCTTCTGCATAAACTTCAAGGATGTTCGCAGGAAATAAATGAGGTCTTGGGGAGTTCGCTGAGATCGCAGTTCTTGCCTCTGGAACTGCGGTCCTTAGTTTTCCTCTCGGATAGCTTCAGGACGACGGATAAGCGGCGACAGAGAACGCCGACGGGGAGACGGAGACCGACGGGTATACTGAAGGGTCGGGAAAGAGGAGACGAGGCTTCGAAGGGCTGAGCGGCAGTAGCAGAACGGGACGGAGAGTCGAAACCGTTACTTTGTGCCCTCGGAGAATCCGAAGGATACCATCCACGCCGGCGGCAAAGCCGTGCTACATGCCCAGGTAGGCCACACGAATAACAGATAGGCCGATTGTCATGGGTGCGCCATGGATTAAGAACAGCGGGCGTAGACTGTCTGAAATATTGGCGAGGTGGGCGCACGGGCTGCTGTGGCGGCCAGTAGCTGCTTGGGTGGGCAGGAGAATATGTTGCAGCTGCTTGCGGAGGTGAAGGAAAGGCGCTGGTAAGTCCGGATTGATTACCTGCAGAAGGAGGCCGTGGATTGGCTACAACGGCAGCGTACGTAAGTGGCACAGGCGTAGGAGGCGGTTGATGAGCAAGTGGTACTGCGTTAGCGACTTGTTCTTGTATCAGGTGACGGAGATCTGGAGACAAGCGCGGCTCTGATGCTGGAGCGACTGGCAGAAGAGAGAGTTGGCGCGCCACTTCTTCTCGTACAAACTGCTTGATGCTGTCGAAAAGTTCTGAACTGCAAGGAGCCGAAGTGACGCCATCACTCAGAGCTGAAAGCGCGACGTCTGGAGCGAGAGTTCGGCGCGTAGAAAGCCGCTGTTTGCGCAGCTCCTCATAGCTCTGGCAAAGTGCTATGATGTCGTTGACCGTCTGAGGATTCCTTGCCAAGAGCATTTGGAAGGCGTCGTCTTCGATGCCTTTCAAGATGTTCTTGACCTTGCCATCTTCGGTCATATCAGGGTCTATACGCCGGCAGATGTCAACTACATCTTCAATGTAGCTCGTAAAAGTTTCGCCCTTTTGTTGGGCACGACAGCGAAGCTGTTGTTCAGCCCGAAGTTTGCGCACAGCAGGGCGACCGAATACTTCTTGAAGTGCCGTTCGGAATGCTGACCAGGTGGAAAAGTCAGCCTCATGGTTGCGGAACCAAAGATGGGCGACCCCGGAAAGGTAGAAAGGGACGTAGCCAAGCTTGTCAGCATCAGACCATTTGTTGTGGGCACTCACTCGGTTGTATGATGAGAGCCAGTCCTCTACGTCATGATCGTCAGTTCCATTGAATATGGGAGGATCCCGTTGGCGTGGCGCACCAGGACAGATGACTGGAGGCGGTGCCATGGGTGGCGCGGTAGGGCTAGTCTCCTCAGGCATGGGAGATGTGACAGGGATCGTTCGGCTTCGAAGTTCCAGGTTGGCAATAAGTCCAGCACCTTCCACCAAATGTCGCGAAGCACTTTGAGCAGTAAGCGTTCGCGACTAGAACGTTGGAGCAGCGAGAGGTAGTGTAGCCGACCGAGCACCGAAACAAGGTTGTTCTTTCTCGTCGTCGTTGTCTCTCTCTTAGCCACAGCCCCACTGCTCCCTATTTTACAGTACAATATATATATATATATATATATATATATATATATATATATATATATATATATATATATATATATATATATATATATATATCTACCGTGATGCAACCGATATAAAGCTGACGTGATATTCGGCGGCGCGTCTAATAGAAATTTCGTTTCTTTTGGACGGTGGTGCATTCAAGCAGCTTCATAACAGAATCCCCGCGTCAGGTTAGGGCGGTCATTGATACTGAAGGCAAACTCCGCCAACAAAAGTTACTGGGCTTTCATTTCTTCAGGGGCCTGATGGCGGTAGTTTGTGGATAGTATAGTTTGAATATTTCTATAATTCTGACCTTACTAAGTTTGCCACTTGGTTAACGCTACAGACTTATGTAGTTGGTTGAGTTTATGTTGGAAATTTTTATTGACAATGCATATCTTCTTTATTGAACGCCTTGTCACGGTACTTTAATAATAATAATAATAATAATAATAATAATAATAATAATAAAGGAATTATTAAAAATTAAATAAAATTATGGGGTTTTACGTGCCAAAACCATTCTCTGATTATGAGGCACGCCGTAGTAAAGGAGTCTGGAAATTTTGGCCACCTGGGGTTCTTTAGTGTGCACCCAAACCTAAGTGCACGGGTGTTTTCGTATTTCGCCTCCATCGAAATGCGGCCGCCGTGGCCGAATTCAGGAAGCATGTGGTCGGGCATATCTACAAACATCGATTCTAGAAGTAGGGATTCCACAGAACTACATTTCGTAGCCCCTTAACCCTACCGTAACTGCGTACGTAGTGAAATACCGGACACTCCGTGTCCCATAACGCCGAGGGCACTCACCCGGACGTTCCTGAACCGCAACGTCTGCCTGTTTCCGGTGACGTCCTGCGCGAAGAAGTCCAGCCGGTTCTTCCTGGAGATCACGTTGAGCCCGAACTGGGCCGCTCCCTGGACGTCGGTGACCCGCATGAGGAACCAGGGGTCGGTGCGACTGCTCCGCTTGCGGAAGGTCGCCACGAACGAGAACTCGTCGGGGAGACCCAGCGGGAACACCGCCCTGCAACGGGATGGCCATTCGCGCCGCTTGGTCGATGTTCACGGAGAGTTCTTCGTGAGTGCGTGCGACCATACGATGACAGTGGGGTTAAAACTTTTTACTGGACGAACTCATTTTTACAGCGAACGCTGTATATGACTAACCTTCCGTAGCTTTTTTTTCGGCGGAGACATCGTAACCGCGAAACTCTCGAAAGACTCAAAAGTTTTCCCTCCCTCCCTCGACGTCAGGCAACAGAAACGGGCTTCATCATCATCGTCACCACCACCACCACCACCACCACCACCACCACCTCCACCACCACCACCTCCACCACCACCACCACCACCACCACCACCACCACCACCACCACCACCACCACCACCACCACCACCATCATCATCATCATCATCATCATCATCATCATCATCATCATCATCATCTTTTATGTCCACTGCAGGACGAAGGCCTCTCCCGGCCTGCGATCTCCAATTACTCCTGTCCTGCGCCAACCGATTTCGAAACGGACTTAGCGATTTCTAACAAACCCATACGGGTGCATTGCGGTGCAGGTGTCAAAATGCGGAACAGGTTAGAGCGCTTGCCGTGAGTAGCGCGACGTTAAGGTTATCGCAGTATATAAACATGAGAGGTATCGGCGCTAAATATAGCTGCGTTATCGACGGGGCGTACACGCATAGTTCGTACACCCGAAGAACAACATGCGTACGAGGAGTGCCGGAGGCAACGGCCACGAGAATGAAAACGGCGCCGGCGCGAAACGACCACCGACGAAGAACGTTCGGTTGTTTTGCGCTAAACAAAGTAATTATGGATTCACAGAGTGGAATGATTGTCAATTTTAAGTGGTTCTTCTTTGGTCCCTGTGACGCTCTAGGGTAACGGGGTTAAAAATCTTCGACCTTATTAACTCTTGCACCATGTTAATCCTCTTAAATTCATTACCGTTAACCCCGCTAACATTTATGGACGGTGTTTGTCTTAATCACATACTGTCGTTAATTTCCGTTCTGGTAGGTTTAGTAGGTTTAAAATTCTACTGCAATGGGGTTTCGACCAAGTTGTAACCATCCTATCTTCGTGGATGCACTTAAAGAAGTACTTAGACATGACAACCCTGCGCCTGAAGCAGTAAATTAATCGAGTCGGTGCAACCACGCGCTACTACACAGTAAAAAGCGTACATGCGCAGCCGCGATCAGAAGCTCATGATCCACTTCCGCTCGAGGGATCGAAATAAAACGAAGTATATTCGTGAAATAAAAAAGAATCGTTCAACAGTGAGCGATCAGGAGGAGAGCATCAGCCCGGAAACGTTTTTAATCCGGCAAGGGACCGTACTTGTCGACACGCCGCTGTGACGTCAGACTTGCGCTTGAACGATTCATCAGCTTGCCTTTACGAACAGGGTCGAATTTTCTATACGCTCGAAGAGATATATGACAAAGGCCAGACTCGTGACCTGATCGGTACGTGCCGACGTGGGACGTTTCGTATAGAGGACGTCGTTGAGCGTTACTTGGGTGCATTTGCGTAATTGATGAAACGAATTGCATGCAAGTGATTACGAGACGGAGGGCACACTAGCGCCCTCTTGTCATTCTATATTGTCCTTGTTTGTGTTAATCATAGCCGGTCGCCCTCTACAATGCGCACCGTGTAGACCCTGGAAGACAGGACACAGTGGCCAGTGGAGGCTAGACGAAGGCCGCGCGGCGTCCTTAGCTTTGCAAGGACGGGTCTTAAGTGAGGCAGCTGTTAGTTTCGCTTCGTTATACGGTTGTTCATGGCGCCTCGTTTGACCTCGTGTCCTGTAGGCCAGTGTATCTATATGCGGGGTAGCTTATGTGGGCTTTGCTGTAAACATATATTCGACCGTGCAGTTGATTTGCTGGTCTACACGTGTGGAAGGCTTTGCCAAGGTTGAGCGGTTAATCAATTGCCACAAACCGGCATAGCACGAAAGATGGCGTCTTACGAATTCCCTTTTTCGTGTCCGCGACGTATTAAGCGCTGTGGTGAGCTTAGAAATTAGCACTCAGTTCATCGCGGGCACGTGCTTTTGCGATTCTGTTCCTTTTTGGCAGTAGACTCGGAAGCAATATGCCTGGAGCTATGGTTACGAAAGCGCTGTTCGCGACTTTAGGACGATTTTATGAGCTTCTGAAACTCGGAAGGATTTTTCTCGCTTCCTTCGTGCTAGTGCACAGCATCGTGGACGACCGTACACTCTGCTATCCGTACCCTCCCACAACTCTCCATGGTTATATATATGTATAGGGTTGTATTTGCAAACGTGACGCCATTGGGCATAAAGAGAGAATGAGGGAGAAAAGTGCCTATAAGCGCCTACAGCTGTCCCCGTCACCCATAAAACGGGAGCCAAATCACACACAAAAAAAGTGTCTTGAACTCCATCCTGGAATACACTCAAAGGTAAAGGATGGACGCCGACCCCAAACAAGCCATAATACAAAGCGTTTCTGGGTTCGTATGGAAGAAAACAAGAGAGAGAGAGAGCCGGTTCCCCATGGAAGATCATTCGCCCCGGGACTATATCCAACAAACCCAGCTTCTGAGATGCGCTCTTATAAGTACTGTACCCTGTTCCTAGAACCACGACCACTTGTCCATCCTCGTCAGATGGTAACTACCATAGTTAAGGGGGCCGGGGTGCGAGTGGTTGGGGGGCAGGAGGGTGGCGAAGGGTTTGTCGTATTCGCGCTTAAAACATTTTGACTGCCACCGCGCTTGGCGCGAGCCGTGCCTTAACATACTCGTGCTACCCCAAACGCATTTCCTTTAATCGTACAGCTCTTTCCTGCCCATTTTTCACACTGGCCGTTGTAACACCATTAGTCAGGCGGCCGCGCTTAGGACCGCCGTTACTTCAATACTGCGCGACACTGGAAAGAGAACGGACCGAAAAGAAGGGGCTGTACAAGGTACAAGCCGGTGATATCACAAATGGCCAAAGCTTACACTGTAAAGTAATTTACACCCTTAAAAGTTCAAATGAGTGTAATTATGTCTATAACTCGCACCATAACACCCTATTCGGTGTTGAGGTGCGAGTTATAGACACATATGTACGCCCTTTTTCACCTTTATGGGTGTAAATTATTTTACAGTCTATTGACAAAAGCGCATTATAAACGACAAATATGATCATGGGGTCACGTATACTCCGAGTGAAGCTGCACACGAGGGCAGGGAGCTACTTCCCTTATTACCACCAAGATATGGCGACACCCAAGATAACTGTTTGGATTCGTTTGTCTGTACCTTGTAGGCAGTACGAGCTCCGCTTTTCGTGACAGTCTGTATGCAGTCTGCAGGCTGTTGGAGCCGGTCACCCGCTTGATGCCCGGGAAGTCAAACTGGACGTCGTCCAACCGGAACTTGCGGATCAGATCGAATCCTGCTCGCACGAGAGAGAGAGAGAGAAAAAAAAATCTGCATAACCGTGTTTCTCAAACTGCGGGTCGTAACCCCCGAATGGGTCGTGAGCATTTTTCCGTGGGCCACGGAGGGCCCAAATATCTGCATCATCAATGACGTCAGTGCCTCTTGCTGGCCTCTGTCGTCAAGCTTTGAACTATCCACTTCCCTTTTCGCACTGCTTCGTTTATAGGTGCTACACGAGGAAATTTTGCCCGAGAGATAGCCAAAGAAATGCTACTGCATTTGAAGTCCGGGCCTGAAGGACTAAACTAGATATCCCTAATTAAAATACGTGATTGAATCAATCCACGCTAAACGTATTAAGCATTGTTGGCAGCCTTCTGCTGCGTTTGATGTCTTTTCAATAAATTAAACTCTAAATATATCTTAGTCATTTAAAAAAGTAAATTTTCAGGAGGTTTATAAAATGCTTATGTATATACCAAACCTACCATTACATATACCTCCGGTCATGGTAGGTCTGGTACTACTGAAGAGGGACACGTATATACTAGAAAAGTTGGATAAACACTGCTGCATATAATTTCGAATACACACCAGAAGATTCGCCTGCAAGAATATTTGTCGCGGTAGGACACAAAGTTGAGTGTTAGAGACCGTGTGCCGCAGGAGACGTTTTGACTTGGGATCCTCCCTCCTACGTCATAGAGTCGCTGGTGGTAGGTGGCGCCACAGTGCTTCGAGAAGTTTTAGCATGTCATGCTGGTTAACGTTCGTGCCTGCCACCTTCGGTTTCGCCTTTGGTTTTATTCACGCTATCGTTTGACGTCTTCAAAGCTGGATATGGTGTTGGGCACGATGTCGCGGGATCGAATCCCAGCCACGGCGGCCGCATTTCGATGGGGAAGAAATGCGAAAACACCAGTGTACTTAGATTTAGGTCCGCGTTAAAAAAACCCCAGGTGGGCAAAATTTCAGGAGCCCCCACTACCGCGTGCCTTAGATCGTGGTTTTGGTACGTAAACACCCATATTTTTCTTTTGACATCTTCAAAGCGCGCGCAAGAAGTTTCATGTACGTGGAATAATATTTAACACGGCAAGACACAAATTTAAGCGTCAATGCACCCGTAGATGTCATTCTAACGTTGGATCCTGTTTCCTACGTAATGGAGTGCTCGCGGCCAGTACCTTGTATGTGTGCCAGGTATGTTGCATGCTTAGAAGAGCTACGCTGGTCACTTTGTGCGGCAGACACCGACACTTTGTTCCTTTGATGTGCATTACACATTTCTCTCGTCTTGTACCTCATGGCACGGCTTTCTGTTCTTTTTTTTTCTCTTTTAGATGACTGCACTGAAAATCACGGTACAAGTGCAAACTTCAACAATGCTCTCTTATATGCTTGTGCCGAGGCTGCTTGTACAAAGCAGTGAATTTTGGACATTGAATGGAGCCGCAGAACGGAATACTGAAAGGTGCTCTTAATTGCACGGCTGGAACAAATCAACCAACAACGAACTGCATACATCACAGGCTAACTGTTGTGCCCGTATAGCACGCCTTTTTAATGCCGAAGACTATAGTGGTCTGCGACTGTAAGTAATGCTTTTGAAGATCCTTGAAGCACGTCTCGCGAAGTGTTGTGTAAAGGTGTGCGTGGGTATTTAAAAAAAAAAACGTATAAAACAATGAATAAGAACGAAGTAGCATCGTGGAAGCCCCATTACGGAGTAGTAATGTCGTAACAGTTTAGATCTGCGTCTGGTGTTACGTCTGGTTTCTTAACATTTGAATTCTGAATTTCGGGTTTTTCTTGCTTTGTACCCAGTGAAAAAAAGGAAAAAGAAAAGAAAATACGGCGTCGTACCTGGCAGGTCGTCTTGTCCTGGCTTCGCTTTTGGGCACACTTCTGTAGCTTCCTCGTCCGCTTCACCTGTGATAGGATGGAGTTCACGTTAGTAAAGACGTGACATACCACGTGGAAACTCTATACGCATTGGTAACGCACAGATTCCGGAGGTGTGCGATTGCAAAATAAATTAAACAAGAACAGCGCAGTATAATGCTCCGTTAGTGGGCTGTTCGCAAGTATAGGCCTTGCGCGGTCCAAGAGTGGAGAGTTTGAGATATCGAATAATGAGGCGGTGTTAACCACTGCGCAAATTAATACTACGCAACACGATACCACACGACGCAACACACATTTACAGAAGCCTATACGAGCGCCGCCATTTTGGACTGTTAAACGTAGCATGAGCTTTTTCTAAACAACTTTATTGCGCACGGTAATCTGATCAACTCGCATGAATGACAATTTTCGCACAGCGGACGGGGCTTTCACTGTTTCGCCATCGTGTAAGTTGGTGTCACTGCGCCGAATAATTTTTTTTTTATATAACTGCTGTAGATGCCGGAGCCCAAGAACTGAAAACGAAATCATGCACATTCTGTCTCACAAGTCGCTTGCAGCACTGTGGAAGCTGTAAGACTCCTTAGCCAATAGGAATGGTCGTATGCACTTCGAGATGTGTTCGTCCGCGTGACGTTGTCTGCTCGGTTGCTGCTGAATTCATGGTATACGATGCGCATGCGCAATAAAGATCCTAACATGTTACACGTATCGCCATAACGCATCATGTACCAAGTAAGCACAAAACTATCTAATCCCGTCGTTAATCAGACATTTAAATGCGGAACTACATTCCGCTGCGCAAGGATATTGCCTATGTACGCCTCGTACCTTCGACAGTGCTGAAGGCCGAAGGTACTCGGCCTTCAGGTACTCGGTCTGCTATACTGAAGGCAAACGATTTGTGAGATGGAGTATACCAACATAACTTTGCTTTACATAAGGCGGTGTGATGCAGATTGCAATTTTTAGGGGGCACGGGGAGCACGCCTCACCAATCCATTTGAATTTGGCGTCAGTACTTGTAACTGGAGAGCGTATAGTTACTGCATCTGTCAGTGCAAACATGACTTTTGTGATGCGTGTCGAATACGATGGTTCGTTTGCTCTACAATCGATTTTCTGTAGCTCCTTTGTAATTTGAAGCAGACGTTGTACAATTTGACCCGCCGCGGTTCATCAAAACGGTACAACGTCTGTGTTGAGAGGATCACGTTATTGCTACAAGTTACGTACGTGGATGGAGATGCGTTTTTTTTTTTGTTTTTACTGCGGTGTTTTGCTGGTTCAGTAATGTGAAACTTCGCAGTATAGATACCATATTCTTCTGGTAGCAGCCTCGCTAGCGTCTCCTCTCCGGGAATGAAGAAGTCGTCGTCGCTTTGTGTTCGCACAACTGCAAACAGAAAAAAAGGAAAAGAAGTAACATAATATAGCAAAGCAAATATTCAAGACGCAGTGCGATTGCATTCTCACTCACGAAGACAGCTTGGGGATATAATCGCTTCTAAAGTCAGTGCTCACCACTGTCTGGTCTGTTACGAACCCGAACACCTTTTTCTTTTTCTCTTTAAATACCATGCTTGGATGCGGAAGGCAGCATCTTATTGTACCCGGGGAAAAAAAAAAGTCTCTTTACGTTTCTTGTCGTAGAAACCGGTTTTCGTTGCTTAAACGCAGAGATGAAGACGTAGCATTGTCTGTTTGATGTTTGCATTTTGGTGCTACATTCTGGACTTTCGTATCGTCTTGCGGCATTCAAAAAGCAATTCGCGGATGCTCTTCGTCGGCTGTGACGACACAACAGTTTATACCAAATTAGTGTCAAGTTTCGCGAGAGCTAACGCTAAGAAAAAGCTGAAGTCAATTCCATACATTCCCGCGTATGTTTTTCCCAGTTCAGGATTGAAAGTAATGTTCGTTATACAGTTACTCGCAAGTGAATGGTAAAACGAAACGTTTCTGTCGCCTTCACGTTAACTGCAGCTCAGATGCGTGATTACTGCCTCTGAAGCGGCAGCTCTACAATTTTCCTGCGAACCGCACGTGAGTTAGGATCAGTTAGTAGCTACACTGAAGATCTTGAGTGTAGCTATTAACTATTCATTAGTGTAGCTATTAACTATATTAGGGTAGCTATTAACTATTCGCACTGCCTGCCGCACGATACACGACCGGTTGCAAACGCCAGACGCTTTGTCTTGCGGACTGCGCCCATCTTGGAAACGGCACAAGCCGTGGCGGCTTGTACGCGCGCGATGGCATTTGATACCGCGTATCGGCAAGAACAGCCCGAACAACTCGCGAGTGCCTCGTCATCGGTGGGAAGCCCCCGGTCATCGAGACCGAGCCAGAGACACGTGAAAGCCACGACTCATGTCCTTTCCAAGATGGACGCCGCCAGAAGACAGTCGTCTGGCTTTTTCGCGGGCGGCAAGCATGAGCAGACGGCGCAGACGGCGTATGCATTGTATACCTTTACGTGCAGGTATACTGGCGATCAGGAACTGTAAAATGTAACGTTTACATGCCAGTGGCTATTCATTTTCGCGCTTCGTCAGTGGTCGGGTGCTTATCGCGTCAGCGTTATCGACGGGATAAGCCGGCCGTGAACGGCGGAGAGTGGCAGAATTTAGCGGAATGGATCGCTGCGTTATGCCGGCCTGAAGTGAGCTTTGTGCAGAACCTGTTGGAAACAAGCGGTGGCAAGTGCAGAGGAGCGCATGCGCTGTTTTGCGCTCCCGCGTTCTAAGATTCGAAGCGAGCGCCGGTGATCAGTCAGGTCCGTAGCTGGATGCGTATGGTGAATGTGAAGATTGCTTCTCTCGGCTTTCGACGTTCAAGCGATGGTCGCGCACCGTTACACCATCTTGGTGGTCTCACATGCTGGTCCTCGGGCACTGCTCGAAAACGGTAGGTGCTGCATCGTTCAAACTTTCATCCAAATCATTTTTGAGCTGAAGTAATATGACAGAAAATGTAAAGGGGCTTTTGGTAAACAGCTGTTGCACCGGTGAACTCCGTCACAGTCCTTCAGAAAGCTATTGAAGGATTCTGGCTCTTTGTAAAGGAACTAGGTTGTGTCGAAAAAGCCTCTTCGCGAGTTCTACTTTTTTTTTTCCACGCTTGCGGGCACTTTGAAAACTGAAGCGGCTCAGAAGGCCGAGTCTCGAGACCAGCTGTCACAAAAGTAAGTTATGTTATTGAATAGCCAACATTAAATAAATATGAAAGAGCGTTAGTCGCGTGCAATTCAGAGTGACAGCTCCGAGATAGAGAGTAATTTATTTACAGAAAAGCAACTAGTTTTGCCCCGCTTCTCTGCATCTACTATGGAAGGGAAATGAGATGAGGGACGATTATAAAAATACGAAAGTGCATTTTGAGTCCTATTTGAGGCTATTTGGTTTTAACAGAAGAAAGAATTTCATATTTTATAACGTAACAGATACATCAGACGAATGCATATCAATAACAGATCAGTACGATGAATACAAGGGCGTAGAGCCACTATAGGCATGTTAGCCGCACAATGAAGGCACATCTCTAATGTTTTTCAAACATAGAATGTTCTGGAACATGCACGTAGTGAGCTCCCACATTCGAGGCACTTCGACCAGAAATCCCCAGCACGTTCAACAGCAGAAGCAAAGGCCTGTTCTAATCAAGTAAGACTGAGGCTGTTAATTTCTCGTCGACAGGTTGACGAGAATCGTCGTTCGGGTCGGGGTTTTAAAATCGCCACAAAATGGGTAATGTATAATACAGGTCCGAATTAACCGAAAGACATCCTTAGTGGTCATAAAAAAGGCGACCCATGTGTCCACGTTTACCTCGCCCGAGTACCCCACTTTCATGTCACGTGGGCTTTAGCCTACTCGGGCAATTTTGGCAGTAGTGGCTTTGCGCTGTTCTAACAGAACACGCTGTTCTATTAGCAACACCCTTCACTTGTGTCTTCCGCACAACATCTTACTAAAGTAGCACAAAGCAAATTGGAGCATAGAACGACACGGAGTAGGCGCACAACTCGGGGCTGAACGATTGCCGGCCAAGCGTGCCAGGCTAACCCGGCCTGCTGCTACGTCACGACCACGACTGCCACCAGGTGTAACTTGCCTGTGATGAGCGCCGTCGTCGCCAGGCAGCACAGCGTGGAAAGCATGTTGAGTACGCAGCGCCCCCTCTCGTCAGGCGGCGACTCCGCGCTGGAAAAAAGGCAGAAGGCGCACACCACGTTGCGACAACTACAGAACGCAGGGAATGTACATTCGGCCACAAAATTTTACGCAACACGAAATCTGAGAAAAAAAAAAAGCTTGAATACCCGCGCAGACTCACGACGCACCCCAATGTTCGCATTTATAGAATCTACTATGGTATATGTGAACGACACTGGGATGTACGGTTCTGCTGACTACTGTTACGGGCTGTTTGTGAAATTGCACGTTTTCTGAGATCCCGTGGTCCGTGAACTTTCGTGGCCGAGTGTGCGTACGCGTGTTAGAGCAGTTGACGCAGCACTAAGGCTTTTATAAGCATGCCCAAACACGCTGTTACAAAAGCCACCAAGCTTTCATTTCGCTGTAAATGTTGACAATATCGCCGAGAGTTTTATCAATCAACCAGCACTTCGATACAGGCATTGTTATTCCCATAGGTTGTTTTACATTCTACTGCGGCGTGTTGCACTATAGTGTTGTATTTCGTGTTATTTATTTTTTTAGTCAGCGACAAAAGACGTGACACTCGTTTACAACATTCACGCTTAAAGTTGCCTTGTTCGTTCATTATATCTTTTTATCAGCTATATGCGTAGTAGGCACGTTCCAACGTAGCCATTTTTTCCCCTCGATTGAACCACTCTTTAATTACCCTTTGGAAATCGATCACGAGCGAGCGCAGAAGATAGATTGCTTTGGCTTTCTAGCGACATTCATTTTTTCTGATGTTTGTTGTTTCTATATACGCACATTTCACGTGTTTAGAATTACCAGTCTCGCTGCTGCTGCAGAGGATTCATTCATTCATTCATTCATTCATTCATTCATTCATTCATTCATTCATTCATTCATTCATTCATTCATTCAATCATTCATTCATTCATTCATTCATTCACGTCAAATGTTGTGAAGCTTGATGTCACGCATGATAAGCGGCGTATTGAGATCCCGTGAACGTGTTGTCGAAAGATGAATTTCGGCGGCATTCTTTTTTGAAATGAAGCTTGTTGATAATTTTGACGTATAATTATCTTGTTTACAGTTCATTAACTAACTACGTAAGTATGTAATTATTTAGCTAATTGATTCATTAATTAATTTACGCCTTATGTCGTGGAGCTCGACGTCATGCATGATTCGCAAAGAACAAGAGATTGTGAATGATTGAGAAATTAGACCGTTGGGACGACGAGACAAAGAAGGGGAAGAGACGTGTCCAGGCGTCCCAGCGCTCTCAATTTCCCACTGACAAAATGCCAACTATGAGGCACAACTGGCCATCCTATGATTTGTGAACGGCTCTCCTCCCCCCCCCCCCCCCGCCCATTTTTTTGTTTTTGTTTTTGTTTGGGAGACGATGCATCTGTGATCTTCGTTCTACGTAGAGTTCCACGCCTTCGCGACGACGGTGCAGGAATGCCGCTCAGACGCTACAGTGTCAAGCCGTATAGCAGCCGTCGAGATGGGTCTCGCGAATTGGACTCAATCTAACAAAGGCCGAGTCCCCTAACAGAGTCGCGCGCACCCCCCTCCCCCTCTCTCTCTCCTCCTTCTTCTTCTCCTTTCATAGTCGCAGTGGCAGCGAGGAAGTGTCGTCGACTGCGTGTGCGCCCTCTCTAAACTCGGCTGCCTCGCTACTAGACGCAACAGCCTACTAACCTCTTGCGTATATAATCAGTTGGCTGGCGAGTCCCGGAAGACGTTCGCGTCTCCGCGTCCCTCCTTGAAGTTTGAAATGAGCCCTCGCCGTCTTGTTAAGCGTGCGTGCATACCAGCAGGGAGAGATAAGAAACCATCCGCGCATGCTCCGCATGTCGTTCGTGAATGACGTCACGCGTTGCGTATCTCCTTTGCGTCTTCTTTGCGTAATTCCGACCCGAACATGGACTTCTGTCTTTTTCCAACGATCGATTTGAATTTACAACTGCGTCGGAGAATGTGTTACAAAAAAAAAATGTGCCACTGCAAATGACGATTATTAACGTTGGTGCACGCTGAGCACTTGTTTTCGTACGGTATGCTACGTGATCACAGCTGTCGTGGTAGTATATGACGCTCGGTTTCACGAATGAAAGACAACTCTTATTACCTGAGGATTTGTGTTCGTAAGACGATGCGGTTTTGAAGCTGTCTGTTGACGTCGCCAAACTAGGGCTCATCTCAAACGTCGAAACATTTTACGTACGAAGCGCGTTCCTCCTGTCAGAAGAAATCGAGGAAAAAGAGGTCGAGAAGAAACGAAAAATAAGTAGATGCAGAGTAAGAAGACGATGACGAATAGAAGAACAAGTATGGAAGAATACGAAGAAAGGAATTGAAGATGTTGATGAAAAGGAACAGATGAAGGCGACAATTATGGAGTTGATTAAGGGACAAGAAAAAGATGTGATGATGATGAAGTATCTCGAAGACGATGTTGAGAAGCAGAAGATGAACAGAAGAAGCAGAACACGAAAAAGAACGCCCAGCCTGCTCCCAAAATTATAGCATAAGAGACTGTATCTTCATGCAGCTGTTTGCTTGGCGAAAATCAACAATCTGGTATGTGCCAATCGTTGAGGTTCCTTCGCCTGCTCACCTGTCATAAATGTCCATAAATCTGGTTCAATTTTCTTAACACTTGGAAAAAATCAGAAAAATCAGAAACATCAGAAAAATGAATGCTGAAAGAAATCTTACGCAACGTTTTGAGTGCTGCCTTATTATACCATTATCAAGTACCAGATGCTTTGTTAAGCTTCTCACTTGTGGCAACTTAATGACGGCCCTCCTTCCTTGTGTAAAATTTCACATGGCGCAAATAAAATGCCGATCAATTCAGTTCAGCGGGACGGCTTTGTGCACGCTTTGTGTAGCTGCAGCTTTATGATAGAAGTGTACATATTAAAGAGGGTTATAGGAAGCCAAGGACGTAGGGGAAAAAAATCTGTAGGACGAGCTGCAGCTTTACTATAGAATTGTACAAAAAATATGTAGGACGAACGCTGTCTTTTGATTCACCTTTGCTTTTCTCCGCATGGAATTCGGTTTCGTCCCGCGTTTTACAATCCAGAAAACTTGCCAGTTTTGTCGTGTCATGATGGGGGAATGATAGTCTAAGAAAAGATAACTCACCACAGTTAAGAGCCCATTGGTGACAAGTCGTCTGTTCGCTCACGTTAATTACCCCTTTTCCTTATTATCATACTTTTCGATTAAACAGAAATGTAGCTTGATTTCATCTGCTCTTTCCCTGGCGTCATTGTCTGTTGACTTCATACGTTTCTCACGGGCAGCACGTCAAACACCCATCAGCGTTGCTCTCCGGCTTATCTTGCGGTTATTGGTAACTTTTAGCGGCAGAGACCTGTTGTGAAGATTGCATAATCCCTTTTCCAACATGGCCGATCTTATCGCGTCACCCATTTTCGCCCCTCGCTAGTCTTCGCACCCGACGAACGCATTTTCGGCTCGGGCGTTTTGGCCAAGCTCTCGTCGATCGGCTTTCCCCGACTTTCGTTATTTTTTCATTTTTCTCGCTACTCCCGCTGGCACGTATTATGGCGTGGCAGTGCTCGCGTATCCTTGGCCCACTTTCGTCGGAAGGGCTGCGGCGATTCTTCAATTGGAATCGTAGGATCGCAGGCGCCGACGGAGACGTGCCCCCCTCCTTCCCCCAACACCACCACCAACCACCCCGTGTCACGACTCAGATTGGAGCTCAAAGCCGCAATGGAAGCGGACGCAGACGGCGCATGGTGACGACAACCCGGACTTCCTCGAGAGCATAGAGTTTCTCACTATAACACCTAGAGGGAAATCTGGCGCCACCGTCTATGGGAGTTTCCTAAGGGGCGCTGGGCCGTCATGGGAATGACGGTATATGTGTCTGCGAGGCTCGTGTTGGCTAGTGTTGTAAGAGGCTTCGTCTAAAACGCGGATATGGCCACACAAATAACGCGTTCCGAAAGTAAAATCTTCATAAAATGTTTCCATTCACGCATATTGCATCTCGACTCGCCTACAATGCGTGACCAAGCGAAGAAAAGCCAGAACAGACGACAAACTGTTTCGAAGCGAGCGCGAATCTTGTCGTCTGCCCTCCAACTTTAGCGGCCCGCTGATACTTTTTACGTATCATATAATAGTACATGCAATGACAAGTTCTCATAGTTAAACGAAACATGTTTTTGTGTAATAATAAAGCTAAAACAGCCTCTTACGTGCTGTTTTAATACAAAATGAATCATTGTTACAGACGGAACGGTGCTTGCCAGGCGCGTCTTCAAGGCGTCTTGGCTCTTCGAGAACGATGCCAATCCGAAGTCACAATATACCGGCATTCCCATGCATACCACAGCGCAGCAGCGCCAGATTTCCCTCTAGGTAATATAGTGAGAAACTCTATAGTGAGAAACTCTATGCTCCAGAGGGGCTCTCCTACCGCCTCCTGGCGCCGTGCGCGGCTTGACGAGGTAGCCTCCTGTGCATCGAGGAGTTCTTATTGGAGAGTTTTAGATTAAGGGTCGCAAGCCGCTTGCGTACGCAACAACTAGGGGCCGCGCTACTGCGCATGCGTAGACCCCTTCCCTTCGCTGTCTTCCTTTCTTCTGTCCCTTTTCAAGAAATGTACTTTGCGCCACAAAGTATAGTACCTAGGAAATCTGAGCACCAACTTGCACAAGAAGTCTTTGGGAGACCCCTACGTCTCGGTCTGCTCATGCGCAGTACCGTCGTCCCTAGTTCTTGCGTACGCAAGCTTCTTGCGACTCCTAATATAAACCTCTCTATTGTCTCCGCACCTGCGTCGGTTGGCGACGTTTTGGCCGTCTTTGTGTCATTTAACACACGCAACATGTGAAACGAGGATGAAATGCCGTACTTCCAGAAATATTTTTTTTTTCGTGGTCCTAGTACTGGCCAGTGGCTTGCCTCCCCCGCCCCCCCCCCCCCCCCCCCCCCTTGAAATTTCCAACCCTCTTTCACGTATTGGTCTTTGGTCTCTCTGCACTGGATATTTCATACTTTTGTTAACATTAATTTAGTGGGAAAGAAGGCACTACCGTTATGTTTTCATTGCTAACTTTATGGTCGATCCACCGCTCGTGGGTGCGCGTCATACGAGGTGCCATCAAAATGTTTCGGTACTAAGTCTATTTTGAACAAAGTAACTAATTTGTGTGCATTCAACAAGTCGTCAACTTCGGAATAGTCCTCATGAACCGCAGTACAGTGCTCCCAACGCTCGTGCCAGTTTTCGAATATGTTCTGGAAGCCTCTTTCCCGAGACAAGTCGAGCACCCTTCTGCGATTCGAGCTTCATTTAAGCAATCACGTCAAAATGGCGACCTTTTAGCTGTGTTTATCTTCTTTTTATTATTATTTTTTTTAATTTGGGAAAAGAGCGACGTAAGCGGAAGCGAATTCCCGCGATTGACCCGGCTTTAATGTCGAGGATTCTCACTGTACGGACCCCAACTTGGGTGTACGAGCGTGGAGACAAAGCAAAAGTCGTCACAGCGGAAAAGCCCAACGTCCTTGCGACCAAAAGAAAAAAGAAAGACAAAATAAAAGAAAGGAAGGAAGAAAGAAAAGGGGAGGCATGTCCGCAGATCGACGTAACTCATGCTCATCGTCCTTTTCGTCATTTACAGTAGTGTGCATCAAGAGTGCTTCCCGAATGGCCAGACTATGAAGAGCGAGTTTGTCTGCCAAGTTTTAGGACGCCTTGGGGCGGACGTTTCGGCGAGAACGGACCGATCTGGGTTGCGCGAGGACCCGGATTAGAACGTACGAAGAACGGAGCTCTCAGCAACACTAAACTTTCTCGGCGCTAAAGGGATGGCATGTCTCGGAGCACATTGTGATAGGTGAAACCGTAAAAGCTAATGTCCTGCGCTTGCACTATAGTTTGGGCTCCTCAGCTAACGTGGTCTGCAAGACTTTTGACGGTGAGTTACGGTACACGATGGTTTAGTGGCGGCTGGAGTGACGTGTGGGTGGAGTGTGACGTGGCTGTAAAGTGACTGCGGCGATGCGTTTTGTTGTGACCTCTGCCTTAGATAGGCAAAAAAAAAGAAAATTACCACGTTGTACACTGTCAGCGCCTTCGTATGCTTTGACACTCTCCGTTGCCAACGCTACATACCGGGTAAACGTTTGTATATATTTTTAGATCTTGCAGAGTTAAAAAAAAAAAACATCGCCTGTGGCACATCGCACATTTCTAGTCGTTGAATTGGATTACTAAAAAGAGACGGACATGCGTGCCCGAGAAATCTAAGTGCATAATCGACCAATGAAGAAAAATTCACTAATTAACTTTTTTAATTAATTACGTTATGGCATGTATTGCAAATTACGAGGCATCAACCAATACAGTAAAAACAAGTCCACGTGCGCCAGAAGATACGATTGCACATCAGGCAATCAGGCAAGAAAAAAACGCGGGTTATAATTGTTTTAACTTTTTTTGACCTAGTGATATCAGAGCCGATGGTTGTCCTGCCTGACGTAAAATATTTCCAGATACGAGAGGATGCGATAATCACTGTCTGCGGAAGTAGATGTATAATTGTTTTAACTTTTTTTGACCTACTGATATTAGAGCCGATGGTTGTCCTGCCTGACGTAAAATATGTCAAGATACGAGAGGATGCAATAGTCACTGTCTGCGGAAGTAGATGTTACGCGAATGACGTCATTTGTTTCCCGCTGTTTACCCATTAAATATAGTTGAGACTCTGATTTGATGATGAAGGTCATGTTTGCAAGAAACGATCCAAGTAGTGAAAACGGCGATATAACGCAGTTTAGCTGAGTACGCCGTTACCCAGCATATGTCTGCTGAAGTGGCCAGGTCGACAGGTTCGACAGGTTCAGCAACAAGCCTGTATGACTCGATGGTCTCGCGCTTTTGTTTACTAAGCATACACAACCAACGACCCAGATATGCTTCCCCCCACCCCCTCTCCGCCCCCTGTGATAATCACAACTGCAATTTTCTTCTATCACTTACAGTTAAACGAAATTACCCTCGACTACTGCTTAACAAGATTTATACTGCGTATGAAAGGCCGAGCGCTTTTTTTTTTTTTGTCTCCTGAGGGAATTCGAACTTACCGTTCAAGGCAGGGCGCGTATAGCGGGTGGTATCTCAGCCTGGTCCTTGGTCCCCTGTTGTGGGCCCAGTGAAGGTCACTCGGGGAAATAAAAAAGATATATAACTTATCAGGTATCCAGAGTTCTTTCGGAGACGTATACGGCGCGCTCGTTGGATGCGATTCCCACTTAAACCGATCCAGTTCTTCTCGTTTCTGTCATCTTGTCGGCCGCTGAGATGGTTCGCGAGACCGGAAGCACGTTTGCCGTCCCGTCTGCGCCCTCGGGAACTCCTAGAGCGGTCGCTACGACGCCGAGGTCTTAGCCTCCTTCTCCTTTTTTTTTTTGCGAGAGGGGATGACAAGAGGGGGGAAGGCAAGCACCCCTCGCCCTTATTTGCGCATCATCCTTCTCTGTGCTCCCTCGGCGTCGTTCATCCATCGTCCGTTGAGAGCTCGACTCTGAGATCCAGCGGGGGCCTCCGTAGAGAATGCTTCGTGGAGGACTGTATACCATCGGAGCGTTAACTGGCGTGCGCTTGAGTCAGCGCCTTACCTCCTTGAATAGTTAGGCAAGTCCTGTTTGGTTATGATAAGTATTTTAGGTTAAAACTTAGACTTCGCCGGGCCAGCCACAAGATGTTAAATATCGATAAAGATCAAAGCACCAAGCGGTTAAGTTACTGCAACGTTTATTCCAAAAAGCCGGTATATCTTTTATTATGATGAGAACGACCATCGAGGGTACAAGCGGACTAGCTCCCAAAATTAAAGTTCACAAACCTTGCAAATACCCTTGCCAATACCTAGTTAAAGGCTCAAATTGATTACTATAACGGCGAAATGAATTCTTCGGAAAACGGAACGGTGGCGGCGTCGTTCCACGGAAGTAATTAAGACTCATCATCCATCCGATATCGGTAGAACACAAGTCGATTCGAGTTGACTCAGTACCAACTGCCCATAGACTGTGAAATCGCGCTAGTGCGTATAGATGATAATATGCTTTTTTCACTCTCTCTCTCTCTCTTTCTCTCATCTATTCCACGTACACTGTAAACGGAAATAACTCCGACGTGGGAGTATAACGCTTGTCCTCTAGCGACCCCCCGGTTCGGAGTTTATTATGCTCCGTATGATCGGAGTAGAATTTTTACTCCGTGCGAGCGGAATTTTCGCGTGGAATTATGGGAATTATTTTTTTCTATCTTTGCTTTGCAATGGACGGAGTTTTTTTGAGGTGCAACGGGAGTATAAAAAGAGGCATCGCGTGAGTTTGCGCGAACATCTTTACATACAGAGGCTGCTGGTCAAATTTCGAAATATGCACACGAGAGCGCGTCAAATTCGACGAAACAAGTCAATGAAAGCACATATATCATGACATACACAAACATTTCAGAAACGCCCAATGCAGAAACTTGAAAGACATCCCACGTACACGCGATACCCAAGAAGCAACGGTGCCAGTATATATAGCCACGATACTGTGTGCCTCTAAACCGCCTAGGGAGCAGCTGTGCTTCTTTCACAATTACGACTCCCATGCTCGTTCATACGAGATGTGCCTCTCTGATATTAACAGAATACCTTAATCAACACAAAACTGTTAATTCAGAATAGTGAGAGAAAAAAGTTAATGGCGTAAATTTTCACAATTAGCATGCCATTCTGAGTGCTGGAGCGACTTCGCACACTGCCGGCGTTCGCGGCCAAAAAGTAGTGCGTTAGTTACAGTAAGCAAGAAAAATGTAAGTGCGTCTGCTTCATAGCAAAATTAAATTTTTGCGATATAGTGGTAGCGTAGCAACAAATTATTACGTGTGAGCATGACCCGAAGCAGCCGACGTAACACCGAAAAATGCGCAGTCATACATATTATACACCGCACTACTTGCTCCGCGTCCAAGCAATCTCTCGGTTGTGAAAAGGAGCTACATAGCTGATCTGTCGAGTGAATGCTTAAACTCGGAGCGAGCAGGCATGCGTCTAAATCAGTGTCTCGGATTGAGCGTAATGGTAATGCAATATCGGAAGCAATGACGTGACCAAAACCTATATGCGCGATAACAATTCGATGCACATTGCTCAATAAGAAGCTTTATTTACAGTACGCTTACTTATTGAAGCGGTCTGCGCTGGACGCATGAAAGAAGACGAAGGAAGGTGCTAGGGGAGAAGTGAGAAGGAAGAAGTTGGAATAAAATGGCGGACGACACCCGTCTCACTTAGATGATGTCATTTCTGTTGCCGTTCTAGTTAGGAACGCTACATTTTGGCGCAGCCGACAGTTTTCGAAGACCAGCGATGCGGGTGACGTTTTTCGTCGACCAGGCGTCATCAGAGTCTGTTGTGTTCACCCGATACCAAGTGCACGGTGAGCCAGCGACGGACCTTCCTCTTGAAGTTAGTTCTACCGCGCTGATCAACGTGGTACTGCAACAAGCTGCAATCAGCCGCCAAGCCCTCGTGCAAACAGGATCGGTGACAGTGAATCTACAACTGCAGACACTGAGCGAACTCGTTCTGGAACCCATACGACGTGGCACCCTCAAAGAGGAAACGCCTGCCGGGAAGGTGAGCCTAGACTTGAGTGTTATGGAACTGCAAAGGAACATTATACAACAGATCGAAATAATGAGAACTTTCGTCCAAGCGCTTAGTCGAGAGCAGTCAGCACGAAGTATTGTTGAACCAGATGTTTTTGAAGGAAAATCGCAAAATGCACACTACTGGCTGTGTTTTTTTGAGTACGCCTGTGACAAGAATCTGTGGCACTCCGACGACACAAAGATTTTGCATATGCGCCGTTATTTGGGCGGTATAGCCAGAAAATGGTATGACGTGCAACTCATGGATTATGGAACAACATGTTGGGAACTGTGGAAAAGCAACTTTTTAGGGGCTTTCGAAGGCAACGCAGTAGAAAGATGGGATGCGGCACTGCGGTTCAGTTATACAGGCGGCTCTCTGCTTGAGTACTGTCTTGAGAAGCGTCGCCTGTTGTATTCTGCAGAACCGAAGCTGTCGTCTTCTGCTGTTGTAGCTTTGATAACGCAAGGGTTGTGTATCGAGATCCGTAGTCATGTCCAGCTCAAAGGTCCAAGAACGTTTGATGACCTTCTGAACTTTCTACAGACCTCAGTGCCAAGAATTACATCGAGAAGACAGCCAGATGGTAGAACAGAGCAACTTGATTCCAATCTAGAGTCGTTGCCGTCAACTGAATGTGAACACAGCTTCATAAACAAATCTCTGGGAAGCGTAAATCATGACTGTGAGGATGGTGAAGAACCAATTACCGCAGTTCACGGCAACCTACTTCCACATAATCTGTCTACCGTGCATCACAAGCCCCAGAAAAAGAGCTTCAGTGAGACAGTATATTTGGTGTCGTCAAGCTTATTGTACGCCCCCATTAAGGTAGATGGCATTGAAGTGAAGGCTCTCGTTGACAGTGGAGCTTCGGTATCTATTATCAACAAGACTCGCATGGTGCACTGCCACCTCTGCCAGGTGAACTTTGTTCACCTGGCAGAGGTGGCATGTGCACCATGTGGCATGTGGCATGTGGCACCCTGAATATTCAAGCATCCCGTTCGAAGTAATTCATTTGGACTTCGCGGAGCTCAAAAAGAAGGGGGAAGGAGGCAAGCGAACGCAAGCTTTCTTGCTCTCCATAGATGAGTGCACACGGACGATTGCGGCTAAAGCTGGCAAAGAAGACGCAAACAGCGTAATAGACCTCCTCAAAGCTGAGTGTTTTAAACACACAAAGACGCTCGTCTGCGACAACGGGCCGGCTTTTCGGAGTGCCAAATTATCAAAGTGGGCCCAGAAGCACGGCATCATGATAAAGTATTCTTCTCCATACCACCCGGCAGCAAACGGCCTAGCGGAACGTGCCATACGAGACATCAAACAGTATATGAAGATGTATCCAGACTTTGCCGGTGGCTGGAAGTGCTGTCTCGAGGCCGCTGTGAAGCATCACAACAGATCATACACCACGAGTTTAGGCTGCAGCCCTCATTTTGTAACTTCAGGTACAGCGCCCATACTTCCTGCAGATCGTGAGCTAGGTCTCCTAGAGAACCTCGAACTTGCGGAAGTAAGGAAAACTGTCAAAGAACAGGAGATCTACAGGCGCCGCATGAAGCGAAACTTTGATAAAAGGCACAGTAGCGAGATACCGGACATACAGCCTGGAGACTATGTCCTTGTAAGGAAAGGAGCTGTGCCCTCAAATTCAAAATATTGCGGACCATTTCAAGTTATTAAGACTGCATGCCAGCATGGAATATTGAAGAATGTCTGGTACGCCGGAGCCTCGGGCCAAACGGAGTGCGCCGCTATTGGAAACGTATTCAAGTATTACCCCAGGAGGTGTAATTAAAAGAAATCCGGAAGAGTGAAGCGGTCTGCGCTGGACGCATGAAAGAAGACGAAGGAAGGTGCTAGGGGAGAAGTGAGAAGGAAGAAGTTGGAATAAAATGGCGGACGACACCCGTCTCACTTAGATGATGTCATTTCTGTTGCCGTTCTAGTTAGGAACGCTACACTTATGTCCTACCGTTTTTCTTCGGGTGAAAATATCCGTTCGCAGATACATAAAAACAGTTGCTTGCACTCCGATGTCTCTCACTGGCAACACAGCACCGCAACGAACTTGGGGTACGCCATACATGTGCGACTAGCACGGACGTCGTCGCTCGAACAGTGGCTGCTGTTGCCATTGCTACGCGGTCCTTTCAAACATTACACCAGACGTTGTCAGCATGTACCCAAAAGGACATAACAGTCGCATTTCACGTACTGAACAACACAAGCCAGGGTCACGCACTACGAAAACACAGTCAGAACCTGAGCCGACATCACGAGCCAGTGAGCAGCTTCGAGGTATACCTAAGCCTTTTTCCGCACTTGAAAACGTTGCTCTTGCATTCATCGTTGTCAGCAAAGTGATCAGAGCAAACGTACTTGAAGCTCAGAAACACCGAGCTTCAGGCATGCCTATAACACTTTCTGGAAGGAAATACGGGAAACAAATTGACGAAACGCTGTCACGGAACGACACTTCACAAATGTAAACAAACCGTCAGCCATGAGCACTGCCGACTCCGCCGAATGCGCCCGGTCGCTGGCGAGGCGCACAGCCTCATGGGAAGCGCCACGTGACCAAGCTCTTTCGGCGGAGGGGAGTTTTTAAAACTCCCTGTCGGAGTTTCACGGGAGAACAAGATTTTTAAGCGGAGTAAAATCGCGTCATGTCGCCCTAATACTCCCGCAGCCAGCCAGCGGAGTGAAACGAGGGAATGGCGCTGTTTTGCTCCCATACATCGGAGTAAATACTTGAGGAGGGGAGGTTTTAGGGTACATCACCTGTTAAAAACTCCCAGGTGGGTTTGTTTTCGTTTACAGTGTACAGTGGATTAAAGCCGCTAGCGCTAGCTTCGCTAAACTCTCCATTTGTCATCATAATCTATCTATCTATCTATCTATCTATCTATCTATCTATCTATCTATCTATCTATCTATCTATCTATCTATCTATCTATCTATCTATCTATCTATCTATCTATCTATCTATCTATCTATCTATCTATCTATCTATCTATCTATCTATCTATCTATCTATCTATCTATCTATCTATCTATCTATCTATCTATCTATCTATCTATCTATCTATCTATCTATCTATCTATCTATCTATCTATCTATCTATCTATCTATCTATCTATCTAATCTCCCCTCCTACTTTTCAGGTTGCAGGTCATTGGTAGACGGACTAAACTAGACTAGTCGACGCGTGTACTCGCGGACGTATGTCCGACGCGTGTCGAATATCTACTCCGGCGGCTGCTGCGTATGGCGCAGCCATGCGCGGCCGCGCGGTTCCTACCTTGAAAGCTATCTGCGATGGGGAAAGTGCACCGAGAGCTGATACACTCTAAAAACAGTTTGCACCCTTTGGGGTGCATATTTGTCCCACAACAATAATCGTCATCTGCCTTGCTGGCGTTTCCTTTCTTGAAAACTCGGCGCTCGCTACTTTCCTGTCGAGAATGCTGCGTCACACTGATAACGCACATGCCGTTCGTGACCGGGAAGTACCGGGCTTGCAGCGTTAAAGAAAGGAAACGCGGGCAAGACAGATGACGATTATCGTTGTGGGACAAATATACACCCCAAAGGGTGCAACTGTTTTTAGAGTGTAGCTTCGCCTGTGCTCTGTTTTCGCTGCTTAGTTCGCGTTGAAGCGAGAGGCAGCACGAAGGTCGATTCGCTCGCTGCTGCTGCTGCCGCGCTTCGTCACTCCAGCGTTTTCACAACGTGTTTCCGCGGTCATCGAGTAAGATGTGTTCATTTTTGCTTGTGCGCTCGTGACACCGTGCTTGTTAATTTAGCGAGTAAGGGAATGTTTACAAGTTTACACTGCCGATAAAACTACTGTCCTTCATATATATAGCTGTCTGCTAATTTGTTATCGCAATCAATGCTCCACCTTTCGGGCGAAGCTGCGACTTTTTGTTGCTCATGGAGAAGCTTACGACTCAACAGTGGCCATCACCTCTATTTTTCACCCGAATAAGCAACATTAGAAGCCAACTTTGGGAATTCTTGTCCACACGTAAAGAGCTGTTGGATAGCTTTTTGCTTAGAAGCACTGCAAAAGCCAGTTTTTATTTATTTGTTTACTTATTTATTGTCGATTCTTTCAAGGTCCACATGGCATCACAGAGATAAGTGTGATGACATAATAAGGATGTGGCACACTTTCTTATAGTTGGTGTTGTCGGTGATAGCAGCGATGGAGCGGCATCGCGTCCACCCAAATTAATCACGACGCATCGATTCTTTGGATATCATAGGCCACGTCAGTGCGAATAGCAAGCTGGGTTGTGATTAGTGATGCTATGTTTTAGATGTTGTAATGATTGCGTTGATGGAAGCAACGAGACCGAGACAGAGTTGTGATATGTATACAAGTGCAGTGTTCATTAAAAAACTTGACGTGGTATCGTTAATTGTTCTATTTATACAAACACTGGCACCATGCCCAGCGGCCCAAGTTGCCTACTACACTGTAAAATAATTTACACCCCTTAAGGTGAAGAATTGTGTAAATATGTCTATAACTCACACCCTTAGGGTGTCGGTTATATAAATAACACCCTAAGGGGGTGAGTTATACACTCTTATAGAAATGTGCATCGTTTGGGGCGTATATTTGCCACACAACAATAATTGTCATCTGTCTTGCTTGCGCTTCCTTCCTTGAAAACGCTGCGTTCGCTACTTTCCTGTCGAGAATGCTCTGTCATGCTGATAATGGGCATGCCGTTCGTGACGTGGAAGTACCGGGTTCGCCGCGTTAAAGAAGGGAAATGCGGACAAGACAGATGGCGATTATTGTTGTGTGGCAAAAGGGTGTAATTTTGCTCAAGAGTGTAGACACATTTGCAACCTTTTTAACTTTTAATGGTGTAAATTATTTTACAGTGTATAGGCGAGAGAGCAGCCAACCGCAAGTTGTCTATTTAGGCACGCACCCATGGACCCATGTCGTCTGCCCGGCAAGGCGGCAGCCGGTATACCTTAGCTTAGGTAGACAGCTAGACAGCTAGGTAGACAGGTAGACAGCTTGGCTAACTGGGTATGTGAAGCAAGTTTCATGCTAACAGACAAACAAGCATACCGCAAGGTGGGTATAATGTTCCCTAAGAATGCTAATCGAATAAAAAGGCCGCCAATATCGCTTCGACGGAAGTGACACATGACGCAGAACGTCGTTGAGAACCAACGGGGCTCGTTGGAGTGACTTCCGAAATTAGGCGGTATCCGCAGCGCGGTGAAAATCGGAGACGTCGTGCTGGGATGTGCGTCATGTAGTACCAGACGCGCGCATATCGTAAGCTCACGTGCTATACAACAAAGCTGTTAATACGATAAATTAGGCAATTACGAGCCCTGCAGGTTTGTCAAGAATGCTTCAGTGGTGTATTTATTACTCACTTTTAGCCAATTTAGCTAAAGGGATATTTCGCTGCAGTTTAAGAAAATGAAGCTTACTGCATGTTCCAAGGAAGTGGTCGTGCAATTCTGCTCGCATCTCCGCGGGAGACTGCCCTGTTCGACTCACTGACGGTGACGTACTTGACGCACGCAGGTAGACCAATTGCCGGTGTAATCTGCCGGGCCATCTAAACCCGCCAGTAGCAACGTCATCATTGACGCCACCATTGCGATTGCACGTTGTATCATCATTCATAATTAACCCTACATTTCGACGTTACGACTCCGTATAGTTCCGATGTATAGTTTCGCTGAGCCGGCTCCCTGTCGCAATCGAGGCTCACGCTCTCTCTCGCGGTCCACGTTTGTTCGACGCTGCGTTACGCAAGGCTGTCCGTGTGCGCTAGGTCACGGCCTCCTCTCGCCAGTGTCCTGAACACACCCGGTTGCCGTTAGCGGGCTTCTGTCGTGATGGGTGACACGCGGATTGATGGGCCGGTCTGCCGCTGTTCTCGCTTGTCATCCGCTCACTGCTGTCCATGAGGTCTGTCTGTCTGTGTGTGTGTGTGTGTGTGTGTGTGTGTGTGCGTGTGTAAGTGCGCGTTTGTGTGTGAGTGTTTTTCTTTATGGTCACGTGTTCTAGTTGCTGCCGCTCCCGTCCGTGAGAATTCTTTCTGTTTTGCAGCGGCGATCCGGCTGTGCCGTGAAGAATGTTTGACGAACTAGAAATGCAGAGTTTTTATAAACAAGTCGTGTGTTGAACGTGTGAACCACGAAGGTTACTGGGGTTTCTTTAGATACTTCTAACTGGATGTACGAGTGTAATAAGTGCTTGCGGTTAATAGTTAATTTTCTTTAACGCGTAAGCATTTCTATGCTTATCCAACGAGGAAAATCGTCCATCCGTCCCTCCGTCCTTCCGACACATAAGACGATCGCTTTCAAGGTATGGCCCAGGAGCAACGAGCGAATTCACCTTCGTACTGCCTCTCGCTTCAGCGCCAACTAAGCGGCGAGAACACAGATCTATCTATCTATCTATCTATCTATCTATCTATCTATCTATCTATCTATCTATCTATCTATCTATCTATCTATCTATCTATCTATCTATCTATCTATCTATCTATCTATCTATCTATCTATCTGTCTGTCTGTCTGTCTGTCTGTCTGTCTGTCTGTCTGTCTGTCTGTCTGTCTGTCTGTCTGTCTGTCTGTCTGTCTGTCTGTCTGTCTGTCTGTCTGTCTGTCTGTCTGTCTGTCTATCTATCTATCTATCTATCTATCTATCTATCTATCTATCTATCTATCTATCTATCTATCTATCTATCTATCTATCTATCTATCTATCTATCTATCTATCTATCTATCTATCTATCTATCTATCTATCTATCTATCTATCTATCTATCTATCTATCTATCTATCTATCTATCTATCTATCTATCTATCTATCTATCTATCTATCTATCTATCTATCTATCTATCTATCTATCTATCTATCTATCTATCTATCTATCTATCTATCTATCTATCTATCTATCTATCTATCTATCTATCTATCTATCTATCTATCTATCTATCTATCTATCTATCTATCTATCTATCTATCTATCTATCTATCTATCTATCTATCTATCTATCTATCTATCTATCTATCTATCTATCTATCTATCGATCGATCGAAAATAGTTGCGAGTGCCGTCTTTTCCTGTTTGTCTTCACTGTGTCCGTGTCAGTGCGCTGCTTCACCAGCAAGGTATGATGAACACAGATCACACGAAGCTATCAGCAGTCGGTGCTCTCTCTCCCCACCGCAGATCGCTTTTAAGATACGGCCCGCGCGGCCGTGTCATGCGCAGCCGCCGCCGGAATACGGTTGGTCACGGTTCGTAACGGCTCGACGCGGATTGATAAGGCGCTAAAGAGCGATAACGCCTTATATTGACCGGAACGTTATCGGCGCACCTGGCGCCGCCACTTGCAGCAGTTTGCTTGCGTCACCAATTCACATTGCGCCGCCGTCCGCAGCAGTTCGTGTCGCCGCAGCGCTGTCGTTTGTACTGACTGGATCAAGTTTCACGATATCGATAATGACACCGGACTGCATGGACATCAGCAAGTGTCATAATGCTTACGCGTGCTTAGACAACTCCCAGAGGAGCTTCTGCGTGAATGCTTTATTCACGTATGACTTTTGTTTTCGTATTATGATGATTGCTTTCTCCTTCTCCTTTTGTACCCACTTTCCCTTTTACCTCAACGCTGAGTAGCAGGCTAGAACATATCAGTTCAGCTCGTTCCTTGCTACGAACAGGTGGATGTCTCATTTCCCTTTATTCAATGGAATTTACTGTCGCTTCTTCTCAGTGTTTCTTTTTTCTTTCTTACGTACCTGGTCTTCATATTCTGAGGCAAACTTTCGCAAGCAATAGGTGATAAAATCGAAAGATATCCCACTGCTTTTAGACGTTCAACTTGTCGCTTAAAATGCGCTACCATTTCATGTACACAGGATTTTTCAAGAGCAGACCGACAAACACGTTGTAGCTACGACTCATTTTGTCATTTTAGCATGGCCACGCTTGTATGGAAGTAATGACTTTATGCTCTTGGGTCTATACATCCGACGCATGTGGTTATGCGTGAAACGAAGCTGGAAATCCCGGAGCATCTAAGTCGATATTGCTTTTTGGGGAGCAGTAGGAACATTGAAGCATATAAATGACATCGGATATTTCTAGGGAACAATATATCGGCGAAATCGGCCAATTAATGAACGCCAGGGCAAACGGACATCGCGTGGACACAGCCAAAAAGTTTTCCGAGGCTGTTGCCGAGCATTTCAACCAAACAAGTCATAAATTTCATCAACTTAAACTCTACATCCTACAGTCAACTTTCCGTTCTGCGCGAGACAGAAAATACAGAGAATCATAACCTCATCCATAAGTTGAAGACATTGCAACCAATAAGCGTAAATGTTTCAAAGGGTGCTTTAGAATCTTTTCCCTATGCTAAATTTTAAACTATGGACAACAGCACCTAGTTATTTTTATTTCTAATCGGGTTGTTAGTTTTTTCCTTTCTTTCGTTAATTTATTTATATCCTTTTACAAATTTTTTTTTCCCATGACCACCATTTTCTGCCGCTACTTTACTGTCTCTTTCAGAGAACCGATAGTTCACTGACCTCCAACAGAGCAGGTAATTCCCACTCCCCCCCCCCCCCCCCCCGTTGTCCAAGGCCCTTCCACGTAAAAAAAAAAAAGAAGAGCCTACAGTGGCACGTCAACCAGCTGACACACGACGCTATCTCACATTCTTCCACCGACGTCATATCAAGTCAGCAGTTTTTTGTTAAAATCCCTGCGGCTTCTTCAACTCAATGACCCTTTCTTGACTAGAAACTCGGATGAAGTTTTTGAATATTTCCGTGACAGCCAAGAAATAGGCTATGTGTTCTCCGTTGATGTAAATGACCTTTTTTGCTCGGTTCCGCATACTGAACTTCTAAAAGCCGTTAAACAGTGCATTGAGGAAAGTGGTGAAGCTAATTTTGTGTCTAAAATGAAGATGTCGGCTTCGAATTTTGTTTCCCTCTTGGAAGCTTATCTCAACCGCACCTTCGTAACTTTTGAACATGGCACATTTTTGCAGAAAGAGGGCATCTGCATTGGTTCACGTGTAGCACCCATCTTATGTGACATTTTTTTATCCTACTTTGACCACGCACTACAATGTGTTTTCACTTCATCTCATCCTAATGTTCTTACAGTTTTTGGATACGTGGGCGATTTTTTAGTTGTTATTGACAATAGATGCCCCTTGCCATGCTATGAAATGGTTGAGCAGCTTTTAGATGTTTTTAGAGCAAACGCAAAAGGACTTATTTTTACTAACGAGCTTCCGAAGGACAGTTCGTTGCAGTTTTTAGACCTTAACCTAACACTTAAGAGGGATCACGTTTCCTGTGCGTACCTCCCTCGAGGTAAAAAAGAATTGCTACAATATGACTCAGCGCACTCTAAGACTGGGAAGCGTGGAATCGCCTTACTTTGCCTGGAATCGGCTCTGCGCAAGTCATGTGTGCATGTAATGCAGGCGAGTTTTTTCCATCAACTTGAGAGACTTCAAAAAGCAGGCTACCCTCAGTCTGTCTTAAATGCCGTGGTCGAGTCCCTCCTACAGAAGCTGAAAACTACCGCTGCGAGTGGGAAAACGCACTCGAAGGAAAGGGAGCGAGTAAAACCAGAAGTAGTACCTTATGTGCACCGTGTGAGCCATAACCTCAAGAAGGTAGCTACCAGATATGGCATTCCGGTTGTCTTTTCGGCTCCCAACAAGTTAGCTCAATTGTGCCCCCGGATCACACGCGAGGGGCCGCGGGGCTGCCAGAAGCAGCACGCCAAAACATTTCAGGGACTGCGTTGAAGGGGTGGTCTACGAGATACCCCGTGATTGCGGCAAGTCATACGTCGGACAAACGGGACGTTGTAATAATGACAGACTGAGGGAGCACGCTAATAGCATCGGCAAGTGTGACAACGCCCATCTTCCTGCGCACTGTAAAGCCTGTTGTTGTTGACCATGCTTTGAACAAGTATTGATTCTTGGCAAATATGGAGACCAAACTGCAAGGGAGTTGTTGGAAGCGTTTTATATTAAAAAGAAAGGGTCTGATTGTGTCAGCGATACATCTATCGTATTATATTCCGCAGAAATGTGCTTCATCCAAAGTATGTTATCATGACCAGTTGTATTTTCTTCTATACGTTTGTTCAGGCTGTCATTAAAGAGTTGGTAGTTTGGCGTTTCACTGTCTCCCTTTCTTCTGTCCCTTTTCAAGAAATGTATTTTGCGCCACAAAGTATACCTAGGAAACACACAGTAATACGCAACGTATAGTCACACAAATACACGGATATAACGTGATCTATGAAGTGATGCCGTAGAGTGGCGTGTCTGGGAAAAAAATTACGTGCATATACTAGAGAAAGTTTACAAAGAAACCACGAGTACCAATGCTTCTTACAATATATATATATATATATATATATATATATATATATATATATATATACTAAGTCTAATTAAAATATAAATAAATATCATACAAATACGAGAACTGTGCTGGTAGAAAAAATATGCAGATTCCACGCACTGTGGGAATCGATGTAGCCGAAGCTTTCCGTGCTGGTTGCTTTGATTGACGATAATTAGCGTGATGTTGAGGGCTAAACCCTAATTTCTTCAACGTTTATGGTAAGACGAGAGTGGTCGGTTGATGTTAAACGTTACCTCGCGGGCCGCTGTGTCGCTGTGGAGGTGCTGGGTGACGATCCCAGTACCTCTCGCATGGTAAGCGAGTGAGCGCTCTACCATATGAGATACACCCCCTGACGGCAAACTACTGTAACTCGAATCATATTTAAAGCTGTAAATGAGATGGAAGAGGGCATCAAAACCACATCATTGACGATAAGGTGCTCCTGATAACAATGCGATGCACGTAGTGCTCCCCGCATACGTTTCCCGGTAAAGATTACTGTTGCGCAATCTGCCGCGGCGACGGCAGCTTCCAGCGTGGGGTGTGACGTCACTAACCTTTCACGTGTAAAAAAAAACAGTTCAGCAACCGATTTCAGTGTCGTTGCAGCACTCCTATAGGTAGGCAACGCATAGTTTATAGGGCCTCCTAGGAGCAGCGTGAGTACGAGGAGCGGCAAAGGGAAAAACGAACTGTAATACGAACAGCGGCGGCGTGCTGGCGCTGGTCGTATTACCGTGGAATATCCAGCACAGGGGAAGTCTGCACGTCCACTTTTTCCCTTGGCTGCATAATGCGCTGGAAGAGGAGTTGAGCAATAAAGCATTGCCTACCCCCCTCAGGAATTTGAGTGGCATCCTCCCCCCCCCCCCCCCTCAGAAGTTGTATCCTAATGAGCACGAGTGATATTGTGTTTGAAACTGATCATCTGTTCCTGATAGCCGTCTCTTTTTGTTGCACCAGTCCCTACAGGCGTGGCACCAAATTGCACGAAATAGGTATTCCTGTTGTAAATATATGCGCTTGCGTTTGACTATTCGCTGTTCGATGCAAGATTCGATACTCTGTATTCGATTCGTATTCGAAAGAACCCAGAGCTCTTCCACTATGCGGAGATGGAAGACCAGCAGAGCTGTATTGCTCAGTACCTATATTAAGTACTACATGGGGATTATGCTATATTGGTTGAATAAAGGCGCAAACACATAACTTCGTTGTTTGTTTCATGTTTTTATTGATATTTTCCTTTTGTTTCTATTTTCTATTTCTCTTCTTTTCTTTACTGCATGCCATTTGTTGCTTTTTCCTTTGTTTAAAAATCTTCACACTTATTCACTGACGTTTCGACACGCCATTCATCGTCATAGACTAGCGAGCCCACAGGGGTACGTACCACTGTGCTTGGACCCTTTCTTCGCCATCACCGGGATTGGCCCGCATGATGATTTGATTTTTTTTGTCAGCAACTCGGACACATTTTTTTTTCAGACCTAGCCATAGATCCTAGTCGCTGTGTACAGTTGATATTCGCCCACCCATAGTTTATTTACTGCACCCCCCGTGCTTATTATACATTTAACCATGCTGTTGCTACCCGTTATTATACGCGAATCGAGAAGCTCTTGCGAGTTTTGCTGTCTTAGCTCTGCAGTGTTGCTTGTGCGAAAGTTGTCACGTTGTAGCGAAGGGCAAGAACGACGCAGGGTCGAAACTGTGAGTTATGCGTTGAATTATTTATCGGGCGAACTTGTGCCTAACAAAAGTAACACTCAAGCACAATGATGGCGGCGAGCAGTGTCGACGATCGTCGAAAACCAGATCCGCGGGTCAAGCGCGTCTGCTTTTACACGTGATTAGTGGAAGGTTCCAGCGTAGTCGCTGGCGCCCGCGTGTCTTCCATGGAGGGGGAACTACACAATTCGCGTGGCGCATACAATCAGATGAAAAAAAAAATATTATGAGCCATTCCACTCCTTGAAGGTGGACGAGCAGCGAGGCTGTTTCACAGTCCTGTCAAAGTCCTGCCCAGAGGTGACGGGCCTTTGAACAAAAATATGAACATACTTATTGTCCTGATCGATGGCCATTGTAACGATTCGTTCATAACGTACATTCTCGCATCACCCCTGCTATTAGATGCGTTCGTCACGTATGACAATGTATGGCTCATGCCCCCGTCGAGCAATGATTCATATCGCCGTAGATAATAACAAAAAAATTTACGCGGCCTATCCATTACGACGACAGAAGGGAAATGAAATTCCGCGCTGGAATGATGAGCTGCCACGGAGCGAGTTGAAGAAAACGACGAACGTGCGAGCATAAGCGCAAGCGCGTTGGAGCGGTTGGAGCCAGCTGTGGAAGAAGTCGACGATGCTCGAGCCATTGCTGATGATGACGATAGTTTGCTCTTGCCAATGGATGGCTCATACCCCCTTAAAAGCAATGAGCGGCAACGGAAGACGACGACGACGACGAACGCGTGAACAGTGGCACGAGCGCGTTCGCGCGGTTGCTCTGAGGAGCGCACACGAGCCAGCTGTAAAAAAAGGCGATTCTCAAGTCATTGCTGATGATGATAGCTGATGATTATGACGTTTGTTTCCTCGTACCAATGAATGGCTCATACCGTACAGTTAATAAACCTGACATGCTTTGCGCTGTGACGTTGGTATTTTTCTCAGTGTTTTTCCTTTCGGCAACACAATGTGTAATCTCATGCAGTATTCATGTAATCATGTGAACCTGTCGTGTGTTCAGGCGTGTTTCTTTTTTTCTTTTTAATTGTTTTACGCAGTGATTTGTTATTATGCTTTTTTACTAGCATTTATGACAATAGTAGCGTGTTTAAGACCGTACACTTAATACACCCGACTTTGTGCACTGTTCGCTTCACCCGCCGTGGTTGCTCAGTGGCTATGGTGTTGGGCTGCTGAGCACGAGGTCGGGGGATCGAATCCCGGCCACGGCGGCCGCATTTCGATGGGGGCGAAAACACCCGTGTGCTTAGATTTAGATGCACGTTAAAGAACCCCAGGTGGTCAAAATTTCCGGAGTCCTCCACTATGGCGTGCCTCATAATCAGAAAGTGGTTTTGGCACGTAAAACCCCAAACATTATTATTTATTATTACACTGTTCGGTTTATTTCTGTTGACGTGCTGCGCCTTGTCTGCCAGTACTCGGGGGTGCAGACCTCGTCAAGCCTGATGAATGGCTTTTTGTCTGTACCCATAATGTGTCTTTCATACTGTAATGATTAGTTAATTAATTGATTGATTGTTGTGGTTAGGATGCGAAGTTTAATCAAGCTTTATTTGAGGCCTCCAAATGCTTATATGCTGGTGCCGTGGAGCACTGGTGGAGCATGTCGCGGCCTGTGTTTAAACACATTGCAACATTTTGCCTTGCTCTCCGAGGTCCACCACAGCGGCTGAGGACGGTTACGTGACGCGTTCCTCGTCGAAATCCGCTAAGTGATCGCGATGCCAAGTTTCCTATTGCCGGTTTTAACAAAACTTTGCTTATGTCGATTCCCACAGGGCGTGGGATCTGCACGATTTACGTAAAAGGGAAATTTCGTCCAAATACGGATTCTTTTCTCTTTTATAAATTAATTTTCAGTTAAGCATTTATTTGCCACAATTCCGAATAAAAACAATAAAAACGGGCAGCACAAGCAGAGTGTTATTTTAATTCTTGAACCACAAGTTGTGCACTTCAAGCTGTAGTCTAGGCTAGTTATTCTTCACCCGGATGTTCGTTCTCCATCAGTGCTCGCAAATGCCTAAGTAGGGTGGCGGTGGAGTCAAGCGACACACGAGTGCTGCAATGAAGAACAACGAACATGAGTAACTACAAAAGTACGACGATGAGTGCCTTCGCTTAAGGAAGTAGCGAACGAAGAAGCCAACGGCTCCCAAATACGAGGAATTAAAGAACAAAATTTACGTTTTTGTAAATGAGGTTATTCTAATAATTGTTATTCTGAATGTGACTCGAATAGTTCCGGTCTTAATTTATTCGATCCCTAAAAAAAATTCGACATTCTCGAATATTTACATAGGTAGAATATACGGTTCAATGCAATTACCAAAAACATCACGAGGCGTTAATTCCTGCAAATAGTGACAGATTGGAGATACCTGCTGCTTGCGTTTAAGTAAACTCAAGCGAATATATTTTTCCTATTCTTGCAACATCTAGTTCTAAGTGAAGCCGTATGGAAAGCTGTTTCTGAGCCAACATGTTGAGAAGTAAATTTCTTGCATGGTACGCAACGCTGGACCTTGCGAGAAATGCTTCAATTTTCGTTTATTTGCAAATTCTAGTGTTAGGCCTATGGCTGACCTGCTGGAACGTGCGTATTCTGCCTCATTATTAGGATGCCTCGTGCCCAGCATTGCCTCCTCGTTCTGTTCCTGTTTCCTCCTTCATACCTTGCGCTGAAGCAACATTCGAAATCCCCTAAAGTCTGCGGAATGTTTTCTAAATCCACTCAAACAAATTCAAGACGACAACCATTTAAGTATATTAACCAGGTACGTAGTACATTTAAATAGCATGGACACACATTATTAGAGAGCTCGATCCAGTCCGTAAGCGTCTTGCAGTTCACACAATTCCGAAACGCCAGAGAGAAAGACATGCAAAGCCGTACTTAATCGAAGACAACGTCAACTATCGGTACGCAGAACTAACAGTTGCAGCGGCCATATGGCTTGTTGGAGGTTCCAGTTGGTTCTAGATCATACCGAAAGTTGAAGGGCGCGAACTGAAGAAGGAAAAATACGAGTAGGCCGCTGTGTGCACCTATATGTGCCGCCTATACTCGTCTCGTCCTTCGTCACAAGGACCACGTTATGCCTATCTGCCGACGCAGCTGGAACCCAGTGCTGCGCCTAATTTACGAGTCAATTCCTTCAGTATGATGACCGAAGACAGAATTATCGTACAGGAAAGCCGACTTGTGCTGCTGGAGCGAGCCTAATAATTTTTGCATGTAACCAATACCCTACACGAATTGAAACTTCGGCAGTTTAATCAGTAACTTTTCGGGAATTTACTCGTCCAAATTAAGCATTCCCTAACAATTCCATGATTTTTTCCAAGTTTTCCAGGCTGCTAGATCCTTCGATGCATTGCTCAAACGTTCCTACACAGGAAAAGCGTTGCTATCGTGAACTATTAACACTGCCATTATTTTTCTGTAAAAACTGAATGCACGGTACTACAGCCAATACAAATATGAATTAAAATGGTTAATTGTACTGTGCTTTCGGTGTTCCATGACCATGTTAATATGACGCGACTGCGAACAAACATGGGGAATCAGTCTTGTAACGGCCCAAGATGACAGCGCCCACTAATCTAAAAAAAAAAAAAATACAGGCAGACCTCATCTAGGATACACTATTCAAGTATGCGAATAGCCGAAACGTATTTCACTTCTTGCCACAGGCGTCGCTTATAATATTTCGCCTCGGCGCCTGTTGATGGATAAGCACCAGAGCGTGGCGTCAGCCAGTGCATTGAACGAGCGCTCAAGATAACCTACATATAGGCACAGAACTCTTTGCAGCTATTCCGGCAGACTGACCATTAGGTTTAATCTTCGACTCGCAAACTCTGGGTCCAGAATTGGAATCCTGGCACGACAGTGCGACTTTCATTGTTTCCTTTTTTTTCTTTGTGAAAAAATATCGCGTTGCATTCTGGTATTCCAGAGACGGACACCGGCGGACATCAAAACGAGTAGGGATGTGAGCGCATATAGCAGCTATCGATGTAGTAAACAATATGACCACTACTTAAATGATATTGCGCGACAAAAAACGACATGGATGTGAGAGAAGACGACACACCTAGCGGTGTGTTGTCTTCTCTCACGTCCGTTTCATTTTTTGTCGCGCAATATCATTTAAGTAATGGATTACCAACTTGCCCGGAATGCTGCTCTCATTAAATATGACCACAATTGATTACAAATGGCTAAAGATGCTTAGTAGTGAGCAGTAATGACTAAAAGAAAGAAGAGAAAGGAAAGAGGCAAAGAGAAAGAGGCGAATGGTAAAAGGAGGAAGAGTAGGCTTTCGCCGTTCACCTCCTAAGAGAGAACCTAAGAGACCCTGAAATTTTGTTTTTATTCAATATGGTTGCAACGCTCAAGGATTCCGTGCGCTTCACCAAACTTGGAAACGCGAACGTACCCTTGTTACGTGGGCATGCTAACTGCAGTCGAGGCACCGCGGCGTAACCGAGTGCAAACCAGTAGTAGCTCACAAATCCGAAGGGTCTTAAAAATGAGCTCCCCGGTGTCGCAAACACTGTAGAATAGGAAATGCGCATTCAAGTTTTGTATTCTCATAGGTCTTACTTCGGCATGATCTAGGATGGATGGAAACAACTTTATTCTGAATCCGGCAAATTTGACGACCCGGGCTCAGGTCTCCCATGAGGGGACTTCGAGGCCTTGCCTCGTCGCCGCCTCTCGTACTTGCCGGACAGCCCACTCTTGTGTCTTGAGGTTGGAGCTGCGCAGAGCGGCGGCCCACTTCGACGCAAGAGCCTCCGGAGCTACTGCCATTGTAGCTGATGTAACCCGACACTCCCACAACATGTGTGACAGCGTCGCTCTAGTTGCCTGACATAATTTGCAAAGAGCAGTCGGGTATTGCGCGGGGAAAATGTGCTGCAATCGCACCGGACTGGGCAATGTTTGTGTTTGCAATTGTCGCCAGATGACTGCCTGGCGACGTCTCAGCATGGGGTGAGGTGGGGGCAGCAACCGCCTGCCTAGCTGGTAGTGCTTGGTGATGTCATTGTACCTGACCAGGCGTTCTCGCGTGTTTTGAGTCAGCAGTTCCGAACTCGAAGAGGCGGTCTCCGATTCTCGATTCTGCGCGGCGGGTCAGTTCTCGCGCGGCGGGTCAGTTCTCGCGCAGAGCGGTGTGCTACCTCGTTCAAGTTAATGAGGCCCTCATCGGTGGGGGTGGCGACGTGCGCTGGAAACCATATGATGGCGGTGTTATCGAAGTGGTGTCGACCAGCTTTCCTTAGAATCTGGAGAGCTTCGGAGGAAATGCGCCCCCGCGCGTACTTGCGAACTGCGGATTGTGAGTCGCTAAAAACTACCTCGCAGAGGGGGTCGGTAAGCGCCAGCGCAATTGCTACCTCTTCTGCTGTTTCGGGGTATTCCGTTGCGACACTACACGCGTGCGTAAGCCGGGAGCTAACGTCTACGACTACCGCCGTGAACCGGTGTTCTCGTGTGTATTCTGCGGCGTCTACAAAGCGCGTAGTCCTCTTTCTACCCAAGGAGCGCAGCAGTGCCTTGGCACGGGCCTGGCGTCGGCCCCGATTAAATTCGGGGTGCATGTTTCGAGGTATAGGGGCGACAATCAGCGTGTCACTGAGGTCAGGTGGAATGACCTGTTTCTGACCGTGTTGGACGTGGTAGTTGAAGCCGAGTTTCTGCAGGATGTACCGGCCCGTGGCTGTCAGAGACATGCGTTCGAGTTGAGAGGTTCTTTGCGCATCCACAATTTCCTCAAGCGTGTTGTATACCCCCAGCTGTAGCAGACGAGCAGTGCTTGTGGACTCCAGTAGGCCAAGGGTGATCTTGTAAGTCTTGCGTATAAGGGTGTCGATTTTCTCCCTTTCAGTGACATTCCAGTTGTGGAAGGCAGCCACATAAGCGATGTGACTGATTGCGAAAGAGTGTATAAGGCGCATGACACTGTCCTCCTTCATGCCCGTGTGCTTGTTTGTAATGCGTTTGATCAGGCGGGTAGCCGCTGTAACTTTGCCTTCGATTTTGCGAATAGCTTCTGTGTTTGACCCTTTCGCTGTTATATGCATGCCTAGGATGCGTATCTTCGGGACTCGGGGAATGCAGGAGCCGTCTTGCGTATAGAGGATTATGTCGTCACATTGGCGCGATTCGGCTGTAGGCTTGGGCCGGCAGCGCGAGCGGTAGACGAGCAGCTCCGATTTCAGTGGAGATAGTCGTAGACCTGTGTCTTGGAGGTAGGTTTCGACTGCAGAGACCACTGCTTGTAAGGTACATTCTATCTGACCGTCACTGCCCTTGTTGACCCACAGGGTGATGTCATCTGCGTACAAGGCGTGATGGAGGCCATCGATCTCTTCGAGGTAGGCCGGGAGACCCAGCATCACGAGGTTGAAAAGGAGCGGGGATATGATCGATCCTTGAGGAGTGCCGGTGCTTCCTAGTGTATGTTCGTCGGATGTCATGCTGCCGACCGCGAGGGTGGCTGTGCGGCGCGACAGGAAGTCTCTGACATAGTTGTAGCTTCGCTCACCCAAGTTGAGCTTGTTTATGCAGCTCAGGATTGCTGCATGTGCTACATTGTCAAATGCCTTTTCCAAATCTAGGCTGAGGATGGCCCGGTTGCCACTAGTTGGGTCATTGATAATCTGGTGGTAGAGCTGGAGCATGACGTCTTGAGTGGAGAGGTGTGGCCGGAAGCCCACCATAGTGGGTGGGTAGGCTCCAGTGTCCTCGAGGTGGTGGTTGATGCGGGAGAGGAACGCGTGCTCCATCACCTTGCCAACGCAGGATGTGAGGGAAATGGGCCGCAAGTGATCGAGGCTGGACGGCTTGCCTGGCTTCGGTATCAGGACTGCTTTAGAGCGTTTTCACGCCTCTGGGATGCAACCTGCTCGCCAGCATTTGTTGATGTATGCCGTAAGAGTGGTTATCGAGGCATCATCGAGGTTTCTTAGAGTCTTGTTCGTAACCTTGTCGGGACCAGGTGCTGATTTGCCATTAAGGTCGTGGAGAGCTGCGCGGATCTCTGACTCGTGAAATTCTTCATCGAGTATCGCATTTGTCTCTCCAGTGTAATCTCCGTGTTGAACATCGGGCCGTTGCGGGAAGTACTTGGCTAGCAGGCGTGTCACGAGCTGGTGATCACTCGTGGTAGCCTGTTCCTTGTGCAAAAGGCGTTGCAGGTTTGCTTGCTGAGCAGACTTGCTCTGCGTTTCCCCCAAGAAGTGATGAAGGAGACGCCACGTGCTGCCATTGTGGAGCTGCCCATCGACCGCGTTGCAGATGTCATACCACTGTTGGTGGCTTAAGGTCCGGCAATGTTCTTCCAGCTGGCGATTGATATGTGTGATCTTCTTACGAAGCTTCCGGTTGTGCCTTTGCTTTTTCCATCTTGCGTTTAGTGACGTCTTGGCTTCCCAGAGGTGGGCTAGTCGGCTGTCGATCTTGTCAACCTGGACTTCGGGTGCGAGCGTCTGCGTCGCCTTGTTCATGTCGTCGTTGAGCGTCTCCATCCGTGCCTCGATGTCATCGATGTCCTCCTCACCTCTCTGTTCAGCTCGCTGCTTTCGGAATTTGTCCCAGTCCGTCCATTTGAATAGCTTAGGAAAAGGGGGTGTACCCGCCTGAGGAATTCGTGTTTCTATGATCGTGTGGTCAATACCGAGATCTTCAAAGGTATTGCGCCACATTGCTTGAGGGATGATACGGACCGCCGTCAGGTCTGGTGTCGTGTCCCGTGCCGTAGAGGTGCCCGTGCGAGTCGGCGCCGTGGGATCGCTAATAAGAGTTAATTCGGCATCATGTAGGTCCTGCCACAGGCGTCGACCTTTGGCGGTAGTGTAGCCATAGCCCCAGGCCTCGTTCGGGGCGTTAAAATCTCCCCCCACCAGAAACGGGTTTGCTCCCGCCAAGGCAAGCGCCCCTCGGAAGAGAGAGAGGAAACGAGCCCGTGAGTGAGCCGGATTACTATATACGTTGAGGAGAAATACACTGTGGTTGCGTGTTCCATTGGGAAGGAGCTCTACAAGCATGTTTTCCGCATGTGTGCCGCTTACGCTGTGTTCTTGCACTACTGTCCCTTTCCGAATTAAAATTGCAAGTCCGCGATCAACGGGAATCGGCGAGGCATGCGCAGTGTAACCTGGAAGCTTTGGTACGGTACCTGCTGTTTCTTGTATCATTATGATGTCGGGTTTGGGTTGCGCGTGTCGGTCGTATTGTTGCAGCAGTGGTTGCTTCTTAGTGAAGCCCCGACAGTTCCACTGCCACACCACGAGCTCGTTAGTGGGGCTGGCCATCGTGGTGCTGTACTTGTGCGTTACCTGAAATAGGGCTGGGGTGAATGACTGTAGGGCCCATGGTGGGCATCATTTCCATGCCTGGGCGAAGGCCTATGTGAGTCTTGATTTTGTCTATATGGATTTCAGCCCTGTCTGTTCGAGCAGTGAGGTTATTGACCGCAACGCCGATGTTGCGGATCCCGGTTTGAATATCTGAAAGCAGCTTCCTCATTTCTTCTTGTTCTTTCCGCCAGTCATTTATCGTGGCATGTGCTTTGCGCCAATCACTTACTGCTGATTCGAGGTTCTCGAGCTGTTGAGACTCGGAACTGGCCGCCGCGCGTTTCTTTGTGGGCGGCGCCGCACTGTCGTTACCGTTCGTGACGGTAGTCGGGTCTAAGGGAGGTTTAGGTATAGATGTCTGCGCCATCGACTGTTTAATCTCTCGAATTTCTTGGGTTAATTGTAGCACGACCGTACGAAATTGTGCGTTTTCGCGCTGCATTTCTTTTAATGCCACATCCCTGGGGTCCCTCTTATTATTGGGTTCTGAGGCAGTAGCTCCCTGAGCCTTGCGTCTCAGCGAGCCCTTAACCGCATCTGCCCAGCTCACCTTGTCAGGTAGGTCCGAATCTTGCTGGCCGGCTTGCTTCTGACGCCGAGAGCTCGAACGGCTACGGCTCGCCCCGGGGGTTTTGCTGCGCGCCCGGCTCCGAGACCTCCGAGACCATTTGCTAGGAAAGCGTTACCTTACCGAAAATATCGACTGAGACGCTACCTAATCTTATATGTTTTTAGCAACCGTGCTTTGTAGAAGTCACCGCCACCGACAGAATATTGAGAAGCCACATTTAGCAGAGTGTAGATGTACCAGAATGCATTCGGAAGCTTCATCTCACGGTTAACCGCTAGTGCTATTCGCAAATATAGCACTATCTCATGCTGAAGCTCCAGCGTCCGGTAATTATAACTTTAGACAAGGCGATAGGAAGATAATAAACTAAAAATAGTTCGTGTGCTAATCGTTGACTTGGTGCCGAATATAACTGCCCCTTTCGGTAAAAGCCAATAAGTTCAGTACACTTACGTGGTCGGCAGGGGCAGGCGTCTCTGTGAAGAAGGTTATACTTGTTGTGTTTGCTGTTCGAGGATTGTGCTGTCGAGCATTTTCCCCCGAGTCCAGGTTTCGGTTTGCACTCTCCGGTTCGTTGACCATAGCTTGTTATCACGCAACATAATGCTGTCATGCTACCGCAGACACTGTCACCGCTGCAACTTCTTTGGTCACCGGCCTATTGGAAGATTCGCCATGTGCATGCAGGAGCGCAGTGTATGTGGGAGAAACCAATCGGTTCTTATATGCGCCTACGGCCAACTTTTTCTGCATACAAAATTAAAAAAGATATCCGAATTTGATACATTGTAAAATTAGTATCTCCCGAAGCTATCCCTACCGTATCGAACACATGAGATCAAGCATTGTGTTTAACAGTACTGTTTGATTATGGAAGAAAAAAAACCTATGCGAACGAACTGAATTCGTTAAGGAGCATTCTTCATCTCTGTAGAATTCCTCCTCAAGAAAAGAAAGTGAGCTAGCCACATCGAAGAAAAAAAAGACTAAGGACGATTCTAAACACAACGAGGCAACATGCAGCTTGGATGCGCCGTGCATACAAATAATCTCATCGTAAGAGACAGGGAAATGCACCTTATGCTTTGAATCATGTACCTACATTAGTGCCTACTCCGCGAGAAGAGCCCACACAACGGCTTGCGAAGCTCCGCGTCGTGCAAACAGGACTAGACTAGACTCGCAAACGTGGCGTTATCCTTCCTTTATATTATCTACGATCCAACGCAAAGACCGGCCCGATATGCCTAGCTAAAGCTGGCCGTGTAAAGTATAGATTTGACTTGCTATATCAAAAGCCTGCTTAGTATCGACGAGAAGAAAGGGGTTAACCGGCGGGGCCAATTTTTATTAATCATGTAATCAGAAGCCAACAAAGACGCCATGAACAGCGTAGGGGAAATTACTTGTACTTACTGATTGAATTAAGGAAATGATGAATTAATGGCGATGAAAGTGGATGAGTAAACAACTTGTCGTAGGTGGGGAACGATCCCACGTCTTCGCATTAAGTAATGCGTAATGCGAAGACTAGGGATCGTCCATTTTCTTGCCATTAATTTATAATTTCTTTAATTCAGTTAGCAAATACAAGTAATTTTGTAATGCGAAGACATTCTGTCGAAATCGTGCCACTGCAGTTTTGGCGTCTCACAGAGAGTGTTTTGAAGCACCAAATGCTCCGGCCAGAAGATCGTTTTAATTTCAGAAAGACTATTCGCCTGCGGAAATTGGGAACAGCATTGGAAGAATGAGTTTCACTATCGAGAAAGCAAAGCTCGCCCGTGTTCTCTCTCTCTTGTTCGTTACAGTGTTCCCTACTCGTCCTTCCTAACATCGCGAGTCTTCGTGCAGGAATCGCTTCTCTCCTGTCCTGGTTGCGACGTTCCCTTTGTGTGTTGCCAAGCGCCACATAGATGAGTCGCAGAACCACTTGATTGACTCGAAAGGTCTTGTCGAGGTTTTGGACCACGAGATTCGAGAGTCGACAGAGGCCCTGAGACCTGTCTCCATCCCCCCCCCCCCCCAAATTTTACAACCATAGTGTAACTGGGTGTCGATACATCTCGCTTGCGGTGACTTTCATGATTTTCGTTCTCGTACTCTGGATTGATGGTGCTTAAGGTGAGGCGGGCAGGACCACAGGCTGCTGTGAGCATTAAGAAGCTCGTGTTGGCCTTATCGCGAAGCTGTCATTTTCTGTGGGCAACCAGAAAACGATGCGGCGTAGGAACCAGTCCAATTCCCGCACGCTGGTTGTAGTGAATTGCAGTCCTTGCAATGGTGATGTTCTGCACATACTTAATTTACAACGTATGTTTCCTCTGCAATACTTCGCTAAATGGCCAAGTCTCTGGCAATTGTAAGACTGCAGGTCAGTTACACCTTTTGCAGGAAATTACTTATGCAAGCGTACCAGAGCTTGATAAGCATAACTATGAGAAATTTGCCCAGTTTCTTGAAAGAACTAATCGTGCCACAAAGTTTAAATTCTGGAAGAGTAGGGAGCATCTTATGCATGACGATGCATGCCCGCAGTGTCAGTAGTGCCATTTAATCACAGATGTTCCAGAACATAATTACACAGGCGTTCGAAAGCGGCATATGACCATTATACTTTAAGGTAATTGTACTTGACACTAACGAACTTCTCATACTATCACTTAATAGAAATATATCTCTACGCGGCCGACGCTACGATTGCATTACCGACGAAAAACTACAACGAAGGAGGTTTTGTTATGCAAGACGATATAACATGTTTGTTAGACTGGTTCACTCAAGACGGAATCTTTATTAATAAATTTAAGAGAAATATGTTCTGTTTTCACAATCCCCATAAAACATATCTAATTTATTTACCTAATAGTGCTTTTAACTATGCATGTCATGCAGCGGATCTAATTATTATTATCATCATTAGGTCTATATTCCAATAGCACCGCTATCATGGCATCATCACAGAGAACAAATTTAATGACGGTTAGAATTAGTGGGTGAACACCTGTAGGCGTTCCTTTACTTATGCGATATAGGCGTCAAAACGTTGGCATATTATTAGGCCTTCGGTGAATCGATCGTTACATATGGCTTGATTTGTGAACACGCTATATATATATATATATATATATATATATATATATATATATATATATATATATATATATATATATATATATATATATATATATATATATATATATATATATATATATATATATACAGAAATTTCGGAGGTCATGGGTACAGCTAACCCTGACGTAAGAACTTCACATGAGTAACGTCAGCATATATTATGTATGCTGCAGCTCCGCGTTTTCATTTTTACCTTCCCTTTGTCCGAGTCTTGTGTTGCGCTGTTAGGAACCTTACATGATGTATCCTCTGCATTGTATGGGTAGGCTCTTGAGCCTCGTGTGAGTATACTTCCTTTAGGTTGTGTGGTGTCCAAAGCCCTATTTACAATGGTTGCAGTAATTACTTGGCCGCATACCTAATCCGCGGTGAGGTTGCTAGATCAATGTCGTAAGAAACCTATGTTGTAAGCAGTTTCACTCAGGCAAAGTGTTTCTTTGCCTGAGTGCCGAGGCACTTGTACAAGCCGTTCATGCTTATGCGTAGTATACCTACGTAACATGCACATACAGGGTGTCCCAGCTAACTTTAGCTTAAGATTAAATTTATGCGAATGCCGCGATGCTGGACAGAGCAAAGGTAATGTTGTTTGACGTTGCTTGGAGATACTCAAACTACTTTGTTCATTCAGCCTAATTAGATAATTAGTCTCAATTGATTAATCCGCTTCTCAAACATTATATTGAGATTAAAAGTGTCAATGAGAAAATTGTAGCGCGACATAAAAAACTCCCGATACAGCTTTCTATAGCTCAGTACGTGCTACACGATTTTGAAAGCGTGTTCTGTAGAGACGCTATGAACAGGCATTCTGCTCCACATACTTGCGGCAAGAATGATCTGCGCCAGAGGCAAAGGGCAATAAGTTTTCGCATGTTTATTCATGAAGAATTCACGTACGGGCCATAATATTTTGTTCATCATAATATATGTAAGTGGAAGCTGTTATCCCGAGCAGGTCCGAAAAATCAGGCTGAGAAGTCGGCCGGGGACTGTCCTGTTTCTTTTTAACCATATTGTAACGATGTTAGTAAAGCAAGGATATTTATTAAAGGCGCACTTGTGCCCACAAGTAAAAGTCACTGAGGTCGTGCAGCAGTCCGCGGCAGTCGTGTTCTCAAGCTGGGCTCGAACCGTCTTTCTCTTCTCCTCGCGTGACACCTCGTGCGCGTGGCGCATGCGAGCCGGGTCCAACTGGCTGCCCGTGCCACGAAGATCGCTGCCTGTTGTTGCCGAACAACGCCACTGTTAAGGCGTGCACAGTGCCCAATGCAAAGGGCGCGCAACTTGAATGTCACCAAGTTTGTCGTGGCAATATATTAACCTAAACTGGAACCTAATGAAAGAGGTCGCAGTTTCGCCCGCAAGGCGAAGCACCAAATTAGTGGATGGCTATACGAAATGCGGATAGTAGTTATATGGGCCGCACAAACTTGTAAACATAGGAATACTAATTAAAGTAACAAGCATGGTGTCACGCGCGCACAAGCGAAGATGAACATATCTCACTTGGTGACCGCGGAAACTCCCTGTAAAAGCGCTGCAGTGAGGAAGACCGGCAGCAGCAGAGAGTGAATTGACCTTCGTGTTGCCTGTCGCATCAACACGAACTAAGCCGGGGAAACACAGCGCGCGGCGGACTTCAATATACAACGGCCGGGCGGGGGGGGGGGGGGGGGAGGGGGGAGGAGGGAACGCGCGTCCACCGGCACGACCGCCGTAGATCGTAAATCTATTAGTGCCAATATAACAGTCGTAAACGAGCTCCAAGGAGCGCGCATTTTACTATAGAATGGTAAAAGTTTGCAGGTACGTCGAGTACTAAACCTAGCAGCATGTACCACAACTGCAGATGCAGCTGCCACGTAAACTTGATTTATAGTACGCCTTCTCCAATATTTGGTTTTTCTGTTGCTTTTTACAAGTGAACATCGTTTCAATTTTCAATACGATGTGGGAGGAGAGGAGCTTGCTCCATGAATAATCGCAATTTGTTATTTAATAAAAACAAATAATTTCCTTCTGTTTTTGTTGTGAGGTAATCTAAACGTTTGCGGCAACTTAATGCGGTAATGGTTTGCGCATGTGCTGGTCGGCTAGTTGGTTAAGCATGATTACAAAGACGGCGCCGAATAAAACACACGAAGAAGGGAGACACGAGACAAGCACGTAGGCAGCGCCTACGTGCTTGTCTCGTGTCTTCCTTCTTCGTGTGTTGTATTCGGCGCCGTCTTTGTAAACTGTTTGCGGTCAAGCTTGCTGTCGTAAATGTTGTGCGGTAATGTGAAATTTTCACTGTTCTACAGAATGTTGCGCATGTATTCTGACGAAGCATATCGCTTAACTGCGATTGATAGTTTAATCTCTGAAGCGCGTAGGTTGGGACTTTTCTGACCCAGTCAGGCCAGCAACATCCACTCTCTGTCTAAACGCAACTTTCCTAGGCTTTTCGAAGACAGGCGCGCTCAGACGTCGTCCGGCGCCGAATGCAACCGACTGCATTTCGCGCCGACTGCGCCGAGCAAGTTAAAGCCCCTCAATTTTCCAAAAGTAGCGCCATTCTTAGATCTTTCCGCCACCCCGCTCACCCAGGCGCTTCCTCCTCCACCCCTCCTGTCGCCCCAGCCTCCTGCGCTCCCCCATTGGCCAATCTGTGTCACGTGAAAGCATGCCCCGCGCTTTTGTATATTTTTTTCTTTCCGGCGCAGAGCAGGCGCCGCGCTTTTGTATATCTTTTCTTTCCAGCGCGCTGCGACCCCCATTCTTGGGCCTACGCGACGAAACTACGGCAGGCGGTTTGAAGGAGCGCGGTAGTTTTATACAATGTGTTAGGGCCGAGTGCTTAATTGCGATGCCGTGCTGCTGCGCCTACGGTTGCCACAACAGACCCAGTGACGGCAAAAAGCTTTTTGCTTTACCATCCGCCGGGCGCAACGCAAAACGAAGAAAAGTGTGGATTCACAAGATCGGGCGGGCTGACTTCGAGCAAGTGGCAAAGAACGCGCGGCTTTGTGAAGTAAGTGCCACGGCTCTTCTTTTGACGCCCGTGTCAAAACGGGCCCGTGTCCAGTGCATTGGGCGGCGCGTTAAAGAACCCCAGCTGGAAAAAAAATTAATCCGGAGCCCCCATTATGTCGTGCCTTATGAGATCGTGGTGTTGGGATGTAAAACCCAAGAATCAACTTTTTTTCTGTCTTGTGTGCCTTGATTGTTCCAGTTAACGGAACACTGCTTCCTTGTGAAAACTTACAACGCAAAAGAATACAGACACACGTAGCATACAGAGATAAAATTAGCAGTTCAACAAGAGTGTTGCTGGTGCCAATGAGGGGAGGGGGATAATTATTTTCAGAACCTCTTTCCAGTTGTCCCATCAAGTTCCTTCTTTTTTTTCTATCAAATTCTAACCATTTGCACTGTAATAAATAAATAACGATTTCATATGCTGGTACGTTGTTCAAATTATCTATACCGCCTATGTGTGAAAACGTTGCAGATGGCCACCACAACCTGTGCATGAGCTACGTACGTCTGTAAAAGGCGCGGAACAGAAACGGCCCTGCTGCCAGGCATTGCTGACCGCAGACAGGCGGAATCTCTCACGCGCCGGCCGAACAAAAGCATTCTGCAGGTACGTAAATTAACCTACGAAATCACGTGCACATACTTTCACGCTGTCAAAACCTGAAACTCTGGTAATTACTCGCGTGTCTGAGCACACCGCGTGCTTGTGTCGTGTTTCAGCAACACGAACTTTCAACGTGCGCGCGCTTTACGCCTTAAATGCGCCTTGAATAATGGTGCTTTTCTCTATTTCTTCCGCAAATCCGACACGACATTCTTAAGGCCAGTTACCGACTGACAAAGCAAGATCTAGATTGAAAAAACTGCTCCGCAGGACTCGAACGAACTTTTCCGCGGATTTCCTCCCGTAGCGTGTTAGCCGTCGTCTGCTACGGGAGGCCCACCACCGGCGGCGCCACCGTCGAGGCCGCGCCGAGCGGAGGAGGAGGGAAGTGAATGGCGCTACTTTAGGGGCTTTAGAGCAAGTTAGCGCCTAGCGCCCTCTCTCGTCGAGGTAGATACTCGCTACTCGGCGGGCTGAGCCAGAACGAGATGGCCCCTTCGCAAGAAAGCGTGCCCGACCTGCGCGGCTCCGAAATCGAAAAGTTTCTGGACGCCGTCCAGCAACACCCTTGTGTCTACGACGCCAAAAGAATGGACTACTGGGATGCGGAGCGGGAAAACAACGCGCGGGAGCAGATGCGCATGTACTCCGGCCTCTCCACAGGAGCGTCAATGCTACGCAAGTGTGTGTATACGTCTCCAGACATATCCGGACATATATAGTCTGACCCATATCCGATCGCATAGATTAATGCACTACCGCGTATGCAGCAGCCTTTCACTTTCACGTGTCACAGGAGTCTAACATGCTGCCGAACTTTTTAGAACGTTAAGTACCAAAATTTTAAATTCTACTTCTTATTGTCGATAATGTCCCCGTCGCTTTTCAGTGCTATCTATCTTGCTTATGGGTTCTGGCTCACCCAGAGATACCATCTATTAGGTTTACAAAACACTCAGGTACAGCTGTCCTCAAAAGCCAACAGGCCACAAGGAAAAGCTGTGTATTCTCAAGGTGTGGGCACTCAACCTGTAATTCAGGACCCGTATTCACAAGAAATTGCGGCAGAAGCCCTATCAGGATTCCTCTCGACGTTATTGTGATTAGCCATTTAAAGCAATTTGGCGATACATCGTGTTGTCACCTCCGAATCGCATCATATATGAGGCGTGTACTGCCGCCAGGCTCCCCTGTCGCGCTTCCCTCCTGACACGCACTGCCATCTAGCGGTGCCGCCGCGAAGTATTTGTGGGGCGCGCGTGTGAACACATGTTCAGATAAATACATGACGCGGGATCGATTCCGTTGTGCACCGAATAAATTTTAAAAGACATTATTTTAATGCTATTTGCATTCTTTGGTACTTCACCCAGTTGGCGGTATGTCTGGGTTTCTCCTTGCCTAAGCGTATTCCCGCCAACTTGGGTCACGTGGGTATATAGAGTAGGGCATCGGGATGCTGTGCAGTGTCGCTGCGTTGCCTCAATGCGAATCCGATCAACGCCGGAGTTCACTGTGACATCGGGTCTGCAGGATTTCTTTTTTTTTTGTCCTGGAAGAGCGGCACATATACCCAGTGGCGCATAGACAGTGAGCCAAGTTGGCGTGAAAGCACCGAACGACGCTTTTTCGAGGCCTTTTTTCTTCCTCCTGCGCACTTTCAATGCCAAAGCTACAGAACGGCTCTTTCTGCGTGATAGATGTCACTGCGATGGACTCCGTTGGTATTCTAAATTTAATCCCAAAACTTCAGTTGTCCTTTGGCTGCAGCATTGACGCAATTAAAGCGAGATTTCTCAAGAACACTGCAGTTTACTCTTCAATATCTTTATCGCATTTGTTCATGTCACTCCAGTGTTCCACTTAAGCTCTTGAGTGGAATGAGTGGAACATGGGGAAGATTGTCCCTGTATTTAAAACCGGCAACCCGCCTTGTCCCCTAAATTACCGGCTAACATTTATAACAAGTATTCCCTGTAAATTACTCCTACATGCAACGTTTACCCATCCACAAAGATTTTTAGAATAACTCGTTTTTGAGTGAATTTCAGCGCGGTGTTCGCAGGAACTACTGATTGAAAACGCAAATCTCATCTACCACCACTTATTTCCACTTTCGCCGTGGAAAAAGGATTGAAGGTGGAATGCATATTTCTTGATTTCGCAAGTGTTCGACAATGTGTCCCACTAATTACTCTTCTATACAATGAGCACACTATACAGGATGTTTCACGTAACATTAACCAAGGATTTAAAAAAAGGGTGTTTAACCGCAGCTGAATGAAACCAACGACATATTATTTGCCGACATGTGGCGCTACTTGGAGTAGCTCTTATGTTCCGTTTAATTTGATAATTAACTAAGATCAATTATATTTTTTTAGTATTTTAGTCCTTTTCGTTACGTTGCAGAAATGATTCCGAAACGAACGTCCAAAACTTGTGGCAACCTACACCCGTGAGCGAAAGTATACGGACCAGGAATAGCGCGATAAAGCTGGTTTTCTCCTCAGCCTGTGAATACAATTTGAAATTAAAGACTGCAGTTCAAACTTGGCATTGCGAAATTTCCAGTACACTCGTCAATTTCAGTTTCTGCTTATTAATGACGAAGAAATTCACTGAAGCAAGGGTTGAGTACGGGCTAGTTGGTATTCCATGGTATCAATTGTCACTTACAGCGCATACATAGACGGAGGGCAAAAAAGGACGACGTAGACAGCGCTTGTCTACGTCGTCTTTTTTTGCCCTCCGTCTATGTATGCGCTGTAAGTGACGATTGATACGTAGAAATTCAGTTTTTATGCGAAGCATATTACGAGAGCTCAACCCAGCTCCTCAGGTGCGGCGGTGTCGCCGTCAATGACCTTTGACCCCATGCCATACCACGTGACACCGTGACGTCACGACAGAGGAGAAACGGGGCTCCAACTCGCGCCGTCGCGGCGGTATATAAGCAGCTGCGCTTGTTTCTAGGTGGCTATGGCTCAACTCTTGCAAGATGGGCTGGGTGGGAATCGAACCAGGGTATCCAGAGTGTGAGACGGAGACGCTACCACTGAGCCATGAGTACGATGCTTCAAGGCGGTACAAAAGCGCCTCTAGTGAATGCGGTGTTGCCGTGCGTCGCTTGCTCAGGCGCACATTTCGTTGCCGCGCCGAACGCTGCGTTGCTCGACGCTCACCGCGTCCATTGCGGGGCGCGTAGTCGCTGCGCCGTAGCCCATTGTCTTACACCCCTTGGCGGGTCGACGGGAACGCTGTCGCGTTCCACTCTTGAAGGCGAAGCAGAGTAACGCATGAGTTGTTTCTTCGTCTAGCCGAACCAAATATAGCCAAGCAACAGCAGTTCACCAGGCTAAACAGTGGTTCAACAACTAAAATAAAGGCTAGTATGCTTCACATCCTGGGCTTAACCTTAGCTAAGCCACAGCCATTTTTTCGGTGACCCTGTGGTCCGTATACTTTTGCTCACGGATGTACATGCTGCGCAGCGATTTGGCCGGCGTTTAAAGAAAGCGCACAATATGTGAAATAAAAAAATGGCTGTGGCTTACCACGCGACTTCGCTCATGGGCTATCGTAATGCACCGCTCTCAACCGGCGACAGCCGTAAAGAAGTTGTTTCCTTGACTTCGCACACTCGCGAGAAAGACGGTGGTGGTTACTGCGATGACTTCAAAAAAAAATAAAGAAGTAGAAGTAGAAGAAGCAACGAAAAACTAAAGAAAGATGATGCAATACAAACAGGATAGGGAGAAAGCGTGATACTCACAAACAAGGTTAACCTAGATGCAAGATATTCAAGATAAAACCAAGACAAAAGAAGGCGGACAAAATCTCCTTCTCATGCTTTTGATTACTGGCCTATTACACGATTGAAGAGGCGCGTACACAAGATATGATTTCCTACTTAGTGACACCAGTGCGTTCACAATAAAAGGATAACGACACAATCATGATGAAATCAAATTAAGGGCTTACTTTTCTCTCCTGGATGGGACTTGTCACGTTTCCTTTCGCCACTTCCACAGAAGTCAGGCATAAGTGTATAGCAATTGCTGTGACCGCTACAACGATGCGCAAACACGCCATCCTCTTCGTACAAGTACACCAGCTTTATAATGTAAAGCAGGGCAATCCAGTACCGCCCAATAATATAACAACAACACGTGCGCGTTGCTGCCTTCTCGTAGCCCTGCTCCTTCCTAATAGACTCCCTCCCGGACTATTAAACTGCACAGAACCGTTGGCATCATATTTATTTGGTCATTACTCACGAACCAAGGGCAGAGCATGGCGGGATGCCATTGGAGGCAAAGGACACGCAGGACACGCATTTGGCGAACCAGGGAGGATGGTGTCATGGCGACCTTTAACGAGTAAAGAGACGAGATGAACTTTAATCGACAATCATCGAAAGCACCGGAAAGTTCACATAAAGCTGAACAACCAGTTTACGGGCACCGAGCCTACGTCTCAACAACGAAATGTCACATATTTGCTGATGCTGACGTCGTTTAGTCAAACGTTCTTCCAGAACCGTTAAAAGGAATCATGCTGCTTAGAATAGATCTTAAAAAAGCTGGCTTCCTGTAACACCAGACAGAAAACGGCATGTATTTTAATATTCTAGCTGCATTACAGGTGAAAGCGTTTTGCACATAAACAAGGTGAACACCAGAGCCGGAGGACATTACGTTAGCACAGTTTTGAAGTAACGTTTTTTGCATAGTTCACCACTTTGCGTAAATTCATTCCATTTTCCACCTTCATGAAATGGTCGAATCGTAGTCCTCCTTGGAAAGCTGCGATTGGCACTGCAACCATTCTACCTTTCAGACTGGTAGCACAAATCAGCGCTTAATTAAAGCGACGTCTGCTGAATGAACCTGCAGAAGAGCGCCGATTGGCTCGTGTTTCCTCAGCTGAGATATCGTGCACGTCATCGCAGTGTACTGACACTGCATCGCGCTGGTCCACGTGGTTGGTTAACACCCACAGGGCGCGATTTGTCAGGACAATTTTTCTTTTCGCTAAATATCTGCCATTGCCAAGACATCCAGGGAGAACAGGGGGAAGGCGGGACATGGAAATTCAAGACGATGAGCAAAACGAGAACAAGGTGAAAGCGGGAGCCAACGTTTCGACAAGTGGACTTGTCTTTTTCAAGGTGACATATGCTTTCCTCGACACAGTATATACAGGTAGGGTTCTTCTAAAGTAGAGAGGGTAAAAGGCGGGTCGTTGCGGCAACGAGCGAACGTGTGTTAGCGGCGAGGATGTGGAATTGAGAATGAAGGAGTGCTGTGCACTAGGCCAGTGACACGACCGCCTGGTCAGCCCCGTGTCAACGGCCGCGTGTCCCCCGGCGTGTCAACAGCGTGTACAGCGCCCCTCTGTGGTGGAGCAGCTAATATGCACGGGAAAGGTCTACATCTTTAAACTTCACTATCTCCAGGATCGGCCAATGAAAAAAAAAAAGGCTATAAACAGACATACCCGATGCCGAAAAGTGGGGGGGGGGGGTGTAACTCGCTAAGAAAGTCATTGGCTTTAACATTAAGAAAAAGCAAAAGTAAAGGTGAAAAGAAAGGACAACTTGCCGCAGGTGTGATTCTAACACATCTTCCTCATAACTAAGCGTGCCATGGCTCCCCAGCAAGTCACCACGCCGGCTATACCTTCGTTCACTGTCTTTGTTGTTGTTGTTGTTGTTGTCCTGAGTGGCCGTGGCACATACCCACAGTGGGGGATTGGCCAAGAATGGGGCGGTTTAATTAGGTTCCTAAAATAATAATGATAACAAGGGAGTTAACAATTTGGGCGTGTGAGTTTAAAAGTAAACGTTTTGTGTTTGGAGAAAAAAGGAAATAATCAGATGAAAACTGGGTATAAGATAATAATAATAATAACAATAATAATTAATAAAAGATAAGAAATAAAAGAAAGCTATGGTTGGGAGGGAGAACGATCAATCTAACATGGAAATCGATTACTTTGATGTGGCACCTTTTGCGCTTTGCCGTCTTTCGCGCTGTTGGCACCTTTGAAAATTGGAACCAATCGACAACAGTTCGCAACATGAGCACCTGACTGCGCAAATTAATGTAGGAGCAGGCACTCTTGTTTCGCTTATAACTCATTCATTAACAGCACTGGTTATCGGTTCGGTTCTAGCCGTGCCAGAAGCATGCATTTCTGATGAGAGCAAAAATATAACTTTAACGCAGGGATCAAAGCAAAGAAGCTATGGTCACCCTTATTTGCGAAACTATCGAGCTCCTACCGTCAATAACCTCATGTAGCATTTGCTACCGAACGTTCTATATCGAGCCCCTTCCGTCGCTAACCTCATGTAGCATTTCCTACCGATCGCCGCCATGGAATTATAGTGTCATGGCGACGTCCGGTAGCAAATGCTACATGAGGTTAGCGACGGAAGGGGCTCGATAGTTTTGCCAATAAGGTTGATCATAGCTTCTTTGTTTTGATCCTTGCTTTAATGTTATATTTTCGGTCTCAGAAATTCGGCTTCTGACACAGCTAGAACTGAACCGATAACCAGCGACGTTACTGAGTGAGTTATAAGCGAAACAACGGTGCTTGCTCCTACATAAATTTGCGTCATCAAGTCATCATCCTCCTCTTCCTGTCGAAGAGGAGGATTGGGTGTAAGCGACTGCGCCATTTTACACCAGAAACAAGGAAAGAAGTAGCGTGGTTGGTTCCCGTAATAATTCATCTCTGTCCCCTCTGATTAAACTCGGTGCCATGAGGTGGTGCTACCAACCCTGCCCCTCACGTTTGCGTCTAAGGCCGCTCGGTATTCTTCAAAAGGCAATGCGTTTACGAACAACTAAAACTTCTTATATAGTACCTAGTGCACTGATGCGACAAACATCCTGCATATTAGATGCCATTCGGCACGAAATGCAGCGCGTGGCATGCTTCTTGACGCAAGTAAGCCCTCAGTGAGAAATTTACATAAGCATGAGTGCCTATACTGAGAAAGGGCAAACGTTTATTTGCAGTGAAGCCCAAAGGAGCGGACCTGCGTTGGTGAAACTTCCGTGATACTTTCCCTTTTGGAAAGGGAGAGAAGAAAGAAAAAAGAAAGTGCAGTTTATTTACATAAAGGAAGTTATGCCATACTGTAACTATATTTGTATATGTCGGCCGCAGCGATTTCACAATGTGTATACAGGGTATTTCAGCGAACACCTTCAAAAATTTTTTCAAGATTTCCTGTGGCGGATAACACAATTCTAGTCCGTGTGTTGCATGGAGTACTCGAAGAGGCGGGCATTACTTCCGCAAAAAAACTGAAATGCATGTTCGGATACTTAATAAACGTTTACTAATTAAGTTTTTAACTAATTACCTTATGGCAGATACTGCAATTTCAAATTCTAGCCGGGGGCGTATACAAATGTACTTACATGCAGCTTCCTTTATGTAAATAAACTGCACTTTCTTTTTTCTTTCTTCTCTCCCTTTCCAAAAGGGAAAGTATCACGGAAGTTTCACCAACGCAGGTCCGCTCCTTTGCGCTTCACTGCAAATAAACGTTTGCCCTTTCTCAGTATAGGCACTCATGCTTATGTAAATTTCTCACTGAGGGCTTACTTGCGTCAAGAGGCATGCCACGCGCTGTATATCGTGCCGAATGGCATCTAATACGCAGGATATTTGTCGCATCAGTGCACTACGTAATATATAAGAAGTTTTAGGTTGTTCGTAAACGCATTGCCTGTTGAAGAATACCGAGTGAGACGCAAACGTGAGCGGCAGGGTTGATAGCACCACCTCATGGCACCGAGTTTAATCAGAGGGGACAGAGACGAATTATTACGGGAACCAACCATGCCACTTCTTTCTTTGTTTCTGGTGTAAAATGACGCAGTCGTTTACATACGATCCTCTTCCTCGACAGGAACACCCCTGTAACTCAAAAGCGTGTCTAACGCATTGTGATTAGAATGAGCGTCAGACAACGTATTCTGTGAAGGTTAGTGTGGTTCCGCACATGCCAAAATTCAGTATAGACCACGGGGCTGAAACTCACAAGGCTTTTCGTTGATAAGTGCTGTTTTTCAGACGCCAAACGCCTTCGCTAATGATATGTCCGTCACTATGATTAGCTGTCTTCCACTCTTACGAACACTTCTAGCGTAAGTACTTTTTTTTGGGGGGGGGGGGGGAACAGGCGCCCAAATTGGGAGACACATTGCGCGCACATTAGAACAAAAAGCCGGCGCAGCACATCAGGCTCGTCGCTGCTGAAGGAGTCAGCGGGTTCCACTTTGGGGCACCACGTGTGTACAGGGTGATTTCGCGCGTCAAAAGTCGGCAGATTTCTTTTTCTAAATAAGCTTATCAAAAATAAGCATAAAAACATTATTGCTTGACGCCGTCACTGTTGACGTTCCAAGCAGGAATTTCCATTATCCTAAAGAATCAGTCGCACGCGTCAGGCTTCTGTCGCATGTTTTAACGGCTGCGTTTTTGGGCCCCTGTGACCTTTTCACATGCAAATGTCATTTGCATTTTAGCGTCGCTCACGTAAGAATGCGTTTCTGTTGCCCGAATTGTAGCTCGTTTAAGGTCGTAGGAGGCACGCCGCCTTTCAGTAAAAGGTGAGTAAGAAATTGGCTGTACACTCTTAGGCAAAGTTTCACCCTTTGGCTTGCCCCTTCTGCCACACAACAATAATCGTTATCTGCCTTGATGCGTTTCCTTTCTTTACCGCAGCGAGCCCGGTACTTTCCTGTAACGAACGGCACGCGCGTTATCAGCATATAGAACAGTTTACACCCTTTGGAGTGCCCCTTCTGATAACGCATGCGCCGTTCGTTACTGGAAAGTTCCAGGCTCGCAGCGTTAAAGAAAGGAAACGCATCAAGGCAGATAACGATTATTGTTGTGTGACAGAAGGGGCAAGCCAAAGGGTGTAACTTTGCCTAAGAGTGTATAGTTCCGCAGAAACGCAGTTATCATGTTTCAATTGAATATTTTCTTGGCGTCCGCTAATCAACGTCGCCCAACAGCTGACGAGTAAAAACGGAACATGTGCACCTCCTGACGCAAATTAATGTAGAAGCAAGCACCGTTGTTTCGCTTATAACTCACTCAGTAACGTCGCTGGTTATCGGTTCAGTTCTAGCTGTGTCAGAAGCCGAATTTCTAATGAGACCGAAAATATAACATTAAAGCAAGGATCAAAACAAAGAAGCTATGATCAACCGTATTGGCAAAACTATCGAGCCCCTTCCGTCGCTAACCTCATGTAGCATTTGCTACCGGACGTCGTCATGACACTATAATTCCATGGCGGCGATCGGTAGGAAATGCTACATGAGGTTGGCGACGGAAGGGGCTCGATATATATTGCCGTGGCGACGTTCGGTAGCAAATGCTACATGAGGTTATCGACGGAAGGGGCATCGGCATCAGGTATGTCTATTTGTAGCCTGCTTCTTGGGCTAATCCTGAAGATGGCGAAGTCTAAAGCTGTAGACCTTTCCCCTGGGTATTATCTGCTCCACAACAAGGGAAGCAGATAATATAGGGGTGCTGTGAACGCCATTGACACGTGGCTGACCAGGCGGTCGTGTCACCAGCCTAGTGCACAGCACTCCTTCTTTCTCAATTCCACACCCTCGCCGCTAACACGTTCGCTCGTCGCTGCACCTACCCTCTTCCCTTTAGAAGAACCCTACCTATTGGCCTCGAGATCGAACAGAGTCGGCTCCTAGCGGCGAGGTGACGAAGCTTCTAAGTGTGGATGCCGGTGGCCCGTCGCCGCTCCAGCCGCTGTGTGCAGCGTTCGTAGTTCGCGATTTCACGATGGATGTTGACGAGGACGGTTTGTTCGATGGTGAGTAACCTCTCAACCTGTTATTCTTTCATTTTTGTAACCGAAATTCGTAAAGTAAATCGCTGTACGTTTTTAGTGTACTGATGTGAAAAGCATTTGCTTAACGCGACCAGACGATGTGCGCTCGTCTCCTTTCAACGTGTTGTGAGGTTAACATGCGTTCTTTTTCCGCTTTACAGTACCCTTGCCTCTAAGCATAATTCTCAACCATGTTGGGGACGGTGTCAGGTGTCTTGTCGAAGGCGACGAAGTTGTTGCGGCGAGCCACGTCATTGAGTGTAGTGCCGTCGCTTCCACCTGCTGCTCTGACGGTCCTGTGCACGTTATCGCATTCGTGCTGCAGTCGTCCGCGCTTAGTAAAGACCCACACCGAGTCGGCCTGAAGTTGACCGACGAGACAAAAATAGCAGAATTGAACTGCACATGCCCCGCAGGGTAAAGAATTGCCTCGAGTTGTTCGGATGTAGAAGGTCGCGGCGCATATCGCGATTTGTTTACATTGCATCACACTAAGCTGACTCGCGGATTTGCGATGTTTTTTTACGTTATGCGATAAATTTAGAGTACTTATGTTGCTTTATCAATTTTTGTTTTTAGCCAGACCTACGAAATTGCGAGTTAGTTTCAGAGTGTTACTACCATTGTAAGATGCTTTCGAGTCGCTTTATAACCAGTTGCAACCGCTACACGAAGCTCAAATAAAGCATGCAACGTATAATTTATGTTGTATCATAATCATTAGATCCCTTTAATTACTTTCGCATGCAGGCACTTGAATTTGCAGCGGTTCTTATGGTAAATCCCCACAATATAATCATTAAGATTACATTAAATTAGTAAGATGGCTATTTTTGACGAGCTTAATATAGTGGTTGTTGTTTCCAGAACAATTATAAGATCAGTTACGGACCAATCACATGTGGTAGCATCATTTATTTACTATAACTGACAATCAAGTGTTTCAGCAGTATGTAAAATCAGTGCACCTGGTCAGTATAAACGATGCACCTTTGAATCGTTTGTACATTTTGTTTTTCTTTCAGCACCTCTCACAAGTGCAAGCATTGTATTGCTGTGCTTTTGCATATTAACAAAGTACGGCAATTAACCCTTCTGTCAACAACTGACAAAACGCCAAGTATACAGTTAAACAGAAATATGGACCCACCCCCATAAATGAACTACCATGCTGCCACAAGGTATGCATATTGGTTTGGCTGCCTAAATATTGTGTTATCCCTAAAGTGATTGGCAGATTTTTTAAAGCTACAGCTCATTAGTAATGGTGATTCAGGAAAGAGGGGCACGAAACCGGACTACATGTTTAATTCCCTTGAAACGTTATGCCATGTGGCAACCCAAGCGTTAAAGAAAAAACATTTGCTTTCACACTGCTGTGGCATACAAGTGTACTCTTGATATTTAAATTGCCTGAGATGAAACACAATTGCACATCGACCTAAGCAGTATTGTAACATGACTTTATGGTGTAAGCAGAGGACGCATGTTACCATGATAGACGTCTGTTGGCTCATTCTATTGCTTGTTCTAAGCCTTGCTTCCATTGAGTTCGCTATAAGAAACTTTGTAATTATGCGATGCAGCTTTTCATACATTTTTACAATGGAATGTAGATCAATATTGGGTAACTACAAGCTTGCAAGAGAGGTTTTAGCTTGTCTTGCTCATGTACATGTACACAGCAACATCCAGAATGACTACTCTAATTTTTCAATTTATTCAAAAATAATTCACTATTTTTAGAGAATATTTAGCTTTCTTACAAAAATGTTCAAGAAAATGGCATATGTTTGGTCGCAACCAAGTAACCTTGCTAATGAATTGTCACTGAATTGACACCGTCACTGTCAAGCAGACTGGATTTATAGCGTATAAAAATTTTCCTGTGATCGGTTGTTCCCCTGATGGGATTGTGAATTTTGCATGCGAATGCTGCTCAGGAAAGACAAGTATGCTTGAGATAAAGTGCCATCAAAAAATTTCTAATGCTTTCAGTAAGGAAAACACCCAAGCCAGCATACTTAACTCAAATTCAGGTGCAAATGGGTTTCGCTAGAATAGCAGCTTGGGCTTGTTGGTTTTCCATCCTGCTAGTAACAGCGCAAATATAGACAAGGGACGAGACAAGAAGACACCACAAGCGCATTGTGGTGTCTTCTTGTCTCGTCCCCTGTCTATATTTGCGCTGTTACTAGCAGGATGCAAATGGGTGTGCTGGGAATCCACTCATGCGACTTCTTTGTATACGAGAGTGCAGGTGTCTGGAAGTTACTACACGTAGCATTCGACAAGGAATACTTTGAACAATGCTGTACTTCTGTTAGGCTAATTTATAGCGAATACCTTTTTACTGCGCTTAGGGCATCTTAGTATATTTTGAACTTTAGAACAATGAATACCTGCTCGTTTTGTGCTGTTCAGAACAAAGTTCATTATACGAGATGTTAAACTGGCTGCAAACTCATGTTTTCTCGTTTCTTTGTTTATGTTGTAGCCAACTCATTCATCGTTAGAAATTCACCACTGCGGTGGGATAATTATTTAGAATGTTACAACTACCGGGCTGCGCTGAAAGACGCACTTTCCAGTTTAAAAAATGTCGCTCGGGGTCGGGAAGGGGACAGTGCCTGCTGCAGACACCGTAACTTTCGCTCAAGGCTGACACCTGAACTGGAAGAAGTCATCGTCCGAAGTGCTGGTCGAGCTCTGTGCTACTTAGCTTCAGCGATCGTGACAGTCTACGCTCTTGCAGCAGGGCGTGGCCGATGGCCCACTCTAATCAGAATGCTGGCTTTGCATTTTCCTTTGTTTCAAATTATTCAGTGTTGCAAAGGATCTGGCATGAATATTGTTAAACGAACGATAAATTAAGCACCAGCCTATTTACAAGGTATATTGTTACGGTGAAGTGAAGGAAGACGTTGAGTTGGACTAGAGAAAGACGAAGTCTGGCGGTTGCCTGAACGCCATATCCATCATTTGTAAATATAAGTTATTTTACACTCGTGGGCCTGCTTTCTTCCCGCAACATTTTGGTGGAAGGTGCGGGGTACCACCACGGAACTTCGCAGCGGACGTCATCTACCTGCTGCCACAATGGCAAATCAACCGACACAAGCGACAACGCCTCGGCAGCCCGTGCCCACGGTCATCCTCACTCACCCACGGGACCCGGGAACATTTTGTGGCACGGACAACGTCGACGTCGAGGACTGGCTTACGATGTACGAGCGAGTGTGCGACAACAACAGGTGGGATCCTACAATGATGCTTGCAAACGTAATATTTTATCTGAAGGGAACTGCGAAGCAATGGTATGACACACATGAAGCTGACCTAACGAGCTGGGAAGTTTGCAAAGAAAAAATGCGAGACCTGTTCGGCAGACCTGTCGGTCGTCAGCTGGCAGCTAAAAACGAACTTGCGTGCCGCGCTCAGACGTCCACAGAATCCTATGTCGTGTACATACAGGATGTGCTGGCCCTCTGTCGCAAGGCTGATGACAACATGACCGAGGCAGACAAGATTGGCCATATATTGAAAGGTATTGCAGACGATGCCTTCAATCTCTTGATGTGTAAGGATTGTGCCACTGTGGATGCAATTATTAAGGAGTGCCGGCGCTTCGAACAAGCGAAGGGCCGCCGCGTCACTCAAACTTTCGACCGGTTGCCCAATACCGCCGCGACATCTTCTTGCGAAGACCCGCCGCGGTTCGTTCAGCCCGCAGGACCGGAAGAAATAACGCGCATCGTTCGCCGTGAGCTTGAGGCCATGGCCCCGGCTCCCGTTCGTTCAGACTGTCGGGAAAGCGTACCCGCTATCTCCCTTATACAAGCGGTCGTTCGGGAGGAAATAGCAAGTTTGGGCATTCCATCTCTCTGCTCAGTCCGCCATACCAACACCTACCAAATTTCTCCGACCGCTCGCTCCCGGACGCAAAGCTTTCCACCACTCCGTCGCAACCCGGCTGAATGGCGCACAGCGGATGATAAACCCATCTGTTTTAATTGTTCCGGTATTGGACACATCGCCCGTCATTGCCGCAACCACTGGTCGTCGCCTCCTCGGTGGTCGTCTCCGAGTCACTACAGCCAAGTACCCGACAATCGCACTTTCTCGCCCTATACGCCGACTAGGAACATCAACGCCGACAGTGCTCCACCAAGATCCAGCCGATCCCCGTCTCCGCAAGGTCGTAGGTCCCGTTCGCCTCTCGTTCACCGCTCTTCGTCCCCTTCTGCAACTGGTCGCTTCGCTTCGGGAAACTAGGCGGTGCAGCTCCCGGAGGTGAAGCTGCAACTCCGACCCGGCCCACAAATCCTCTATTGACCCTGCCTACATGTGGAAACCTGCTGGACATTGAAGTCGATGGCGTTCCTGTTAGATCTCTCGTTGATACAGGAGCGCAGCTTTCAGTTATGAGCGCTGCTCTCCGCCGCCGGCTCAAAAAGGTTCTGACCCCCGCCGTACCGTGCACCGTGCGAGTCGCCGATGGGAGTACGTCACCTGTCCTTGGAATGTGCACAGCACGTGTGACCATTGGGGGCCATTATACCGTTGTTCTATTTATCGTCCTTGAACACTGCCCACACGACCTAATTCTCGGCCTTGACTTCCTTTCGAAACACTCTGCCCAAATTGACTGCTCCGCAGGTGTTGTACAGTTGGACCTGCCGCTTCCTGCCGACGCAACCACTTGTGCTCCACACCGCTTATGTGCTGCTGAATTTGCAAGGCTGTCTCCACAGGCTGCTACAAATGTCCTGCTGACGCCCTGTCCTCCCGTACCTGATGGCGAGTACGTCCTGTCGCCGCTTACTGACGTGGTTTTGTCGCGTAATATTGCCCTACCGAGCACCTTAATTCGGATCCGCGAAAACTGCGCTCGCGTGCCCATCCTCAATTTTGGGTTCTCGTCACATGTTTTGCCACACGGTATCGCCATAGCGCATATCACTCCTTTGGAAGAATTTCAGATTTCTTTTTTGACCTCTGAATCCTTCCTCAGTACGAACGGACCTTTGTCATCCACTCCTTCGTACTCGACGCCTGCGGACGATGTTTCTAAGATGATCGCCCCCGACCTTCCTTCCGAGCAAACAGCAGCTCTTCGTCACCTCCTGTCATCTTATCGGGACATCTTTGATTTGGACGACCGTCCACTTGGCCAGACATCTGTTGTCACGCATCGCATCAACACCGGTGACGCCAGCCCCATTCATAGGCGGCCATATCGTGTCTCGGCAACAGAAAGGGCCATCATACAGAAAGAAGTAGACAGGATGATGGACAAGGACATCATTGAACCCTCCAGTAGCCCGTGGGCATCACCGGTTGTCTTAGTAAAGAAAAAAGATAACTCGTGGCGCTTCTGCGTTGACTACCGTCACCTCAACCGGATAACAAAGAAGGATGTTTATCCCTTGCCTCGCATTGATGACGCTCTTGACTGCCTTCACGGTTCCCAATACTTTTCATCAATTGACCTCCGCTCCGGCTATTGGCAGATTAGCGTCGATGAGATGGACCGCGAGAAAACCGCCTTTGTCACACCGGACGGTCTGTACCAATTTAAAGTCATGCCCTTTGGATTATGCAATGCGCCAGCTACATTCGAGCGCATGATGGACTCTCTCTTGCGCGGCTTGAAGTGGTCTACATGCCTGTGTTACCTCGACGATGTGATTGTGTTTTCGCCGAACTTTGAGAGCCACCTGCGGCGCCTCACAACCATACTCTCCGTGTTTCGCAGGGCTGGCCTTCAGCTAAACTCCTCCAAGTGCCATTTCGGTCGCCGTGAAATTAACATGCTTGGTCATCTCGTCAACGCCGCCGGAATCCAACCTGATCCACAGAAAGTTCACGCCGTGCGAAATTTTCCTGTACCTTGTTCAACGAACGATGTCCGTAGTTTTCTGGGCTTATGCTCTTATTTTCGGCGATTTGTGAAAAATTTTGCGGACATCGCTCACCCTCTCACTGACCTTCTTAAGAAAGACGCCTCTTTCTCTTGGGGACCGCTACAGGAGAAAGCCTTCTCTACCCTGATTGAGCGGCTTACCACTTCCCCGATTCTCTCCCACTTTGATCCTTCTGCGCCCACTGAAGTACGAACTGACGCGAGTGGTCATGGCATCGGCGCTGTCCTCGCTCAGCGTCAACAGGGCCAAGACCGTGTCATCGCTTACGCTAGCCGCCGCCTTTCCACGCCCGAGCGAAATTACTCCATTACTGAGAGAGAATGTCTCGCGCTCGTATGGGCGGTCGCGAAATTTCGCCCGTACCTTTTCGGTCGGAGCTTCTGCGTTGTCACCGACCATCACGCCCTCTGCTGGCTCTCCTCTTTGAAGGACCCAACTGGACGACTTGCACGTTGGGCATTGCGCCTACAAGAATATACATTTTCTATTATATATAAGTCAGGACGCCTGCATAAAGACGCTGACTGCCTGTCCCGCAATCCCGTGGATCAACCGGACGATACCGATGCAGACTCGGACATCAGTATTCTGTCCCTCTCCGGCTTCCTCCACATTGGCGACGAGCAGCGCAAGGATCCTGTTCTTCGAACACTTATGGACCGCCTAAGCTCCTCGCCCAATGACCCGTCCCTTCGGATGTTCACGTTGCGCGATGGAACTTTATACCGTCGTAGCGTTCGTCCTGACGGCCCGGAGCTCCTCCTAGTCGTCCCCAAGCACCTTCGACTCACCGTGCTCCAGCAACTTCATGACGCTCCTACTGCTGGACATCTGGGCGTCACTCGTACTTACGACCACCTGCGGCGCCGCTTCTTCTGGCCTGGCATTTATCGCTCTGTGCGCCGTTATGTCGCTTCTTGCGACCTGTGTCAGCGCCGGAAGACGCCTGCTATGCCTCCCGCTGGTTTGCTTCAACCCATTGATATACCTACAGAGCCCTTCTTCCGTGTGGGCCTCGACCTCCTTGGTCCGTTTCCAATTTCCATCAAAGGAAACAAATGGATTGCTGTAGCAACCGATTATGCCACTAGATATGCCATCGCACGAGCCCTGCCAACCAGCTGCGCTACAGATGTCGCCGACTTCTTACTAAAAGACGTCATCCTGCACCACGGCGCCCCTCGCCAGTTGCTGACGGATCGCGGCCGCTACTTTCTATCGAAGGTCGTTGATGATCTGCTCCGCTCCTGTTCTACAGAACATCGGATTGCTACCGCGTACCACCCTCAAACGAACGGCCTCACCGAGCGACTCAACCGCACACTCACTGAAATGCTCGCCATGTACGTCTCCAACGATCACCGCGACTGGGACGTCGCTTTACCATACGTCACTTTCGCATACAACTCGTCCCGTCACGACACTGCCGGATTTTCACCATTTTTCCTTTTGTACGGCCGCGACCCCACCTTGCCTTTTGACACGTTGCTACCTTCCGCAGTACAGTCACCCAGCACTGCTTACGCTCGCGAGGCTATTGACTTAGCCGCCCAGGCCCGAGATGTCGCCCGTCATCGCCTCACAGTCTCGCAAGCTTCTCAAAAGCGACGCTACGACCTTCGGCACCGAGACCACCATTTTTCACCTGGTTCCCTTGTCCTTCTCTGGACGCCTTCACGTCGTGTCGGCTTGTCGGAAAAATTACTGTCCCGTTTTTCTGGTCCGTACCAGATCTTACGCCAACTGTCCGACGTGACCTACGAGATCGCCCCACTCGGTCAGCCTTCCGTGCCTCCCAACTTAACCAGTGATGTTGTTCACGTCACCAGGCTCAAGCCCTATGTCCCCCCAATAAGTGAGGCTGTTTAACTTGCACCGGGACGGAGCTCCCCCACCGGGAGGGTGATGTTACGGTGAAGTGAAGGAAGACGTTGAGTTGGACTAGAGAAAGACGAAGTCTGGCGGTTGCCTGAACGCCATATCCATCATTTGTAAATATAAGTTATTTTACACTCGTGGGCCTGCTTTCTTCCCGCAACAATATTTACAAGAACAACTGCAGTGCTGGCCAGTTCAGCCGGCAGCTGGAGACTCAGGAGCAGTTACTCTTCGTCGGGGCACCCGCGCGCATTCTACAAAAGAAACACAATATGCATGTAGCAACAATTCGAACATTTATTCCTGAAAGCATTGTGCAATAAATAAGCGAACAGGGCGAAAGGCAATTTTCAAAATTATGTGTTGATGTCGTCGCTTTGTTTATCTCTTTGTGCTTTCTGCACTATAGTGACCACTGTACGTATTGATATGGCAACAATATAACACACCTGGTATTATTTCGCGTTTCTTTCAACTTTGTGCACTGTTTAGATATTTGGTAGAAACTTGTCTTCACCCAAAATTGGCTTTGATAAGTTCACTATGCCAGCAAGCAACAGGATGACTTTGTCAAACACTGGAAGGAGCTGAATGGGGCACCTCTGTTGAAAAATTTTGAAGGCTTTGACACGTTGAATGGATCTTTCAACATGTACTCTTGCTCTTGCAATCGCTTGATTTTTGTTTGCTTCATGTTCTTCAAGCTGTTGCCTTTTCTTTAAGAAAGGGGGCCTGTCCATACTAACCCTGGCCTCATCGCAAAGGTTCTCTATCAGGAAACCTTTGTCAACCATAACACGGTCGACATATGCCGCGCATTTGTTGAATACATTTGAGTGGGCTGTGAGTTGCGCGTTTGAAGCGCGACCTCCAAACGCTTTCCCAACTCATGTTATCATGCCGCTTAGAGCAACTCCAATGAATACTTTGATTGTGTACTGGCGTTTGTATTGGCTGTAGGTAAGCAGCCGCGATGTCAAGTCACCTGGCCTTTCAAGGGCCACCTCTGTGCAGTATAATACAATGCGAGTTTCCTTGTATTCCTTGAAATAAATTGTCAAGTTTTCCAGGACTGATTCTTTGCAAGGGAAAAACACCGCCTCTCCAAGTACATTTGCAAGAATGCATATGGCATTCTTCAAAATGTTCGATGCAGTTGTTCTGTGAATAGAAAAAAGAACAGATAAAAAGCTGAAGCTTATGTTGTGGTAGAGTTTCACAACAACCACCAGCACGGTATCTTCGTCACTTAATGCAGAACCTCTCGGAATGGATACTCCGCGCAAGGCAGCGAACTCATCAATTATATTCCTCAACAGCTGCAGACATGGCAATCCTGTGAGCACTTCGATGGTGTCGTCTGTCTGCCCAACCGCACATGAAAGGAGAGGCTTGGGGCGGCCAATGACTAAGAGAGGACTCGCTTGTACACAGGCATCCCGTAGTGTGCCAGCTTGTGCACACACAATCTCGGCGAACTGTTCCAGGATATCATCTTGTGGCACTGTAACGAATGCACAATAGATCTGACTTTACTGGTACAGTAAACTCGTATGTGTGGAACTATACTTAATGTGTATTCGTTGTGCCAAGTATGCTTTCTTGTCATGCCAAGTCAGAATGCTAGCTAGCAAAAATAGCAGCCAATTTGGTAATCTCACAGAAGCGTACCTTCGTACGCAGTCTCCTCAGCAGGATTTTCTTCATGAACAGAGGCATGACCTGCACCATACACCAGGCAGTGAATTACTTCGAAAACGCAAAACCATTGTGCTCGCAGAAGTTATCCAAAGGCTACTACGAGGCACATAATGCCGGAAAAACTCTGGCTCAACAATTAAATAAGTTTTGTAAACCTTTTGGGCACATAATGAGGGATAAACGAAATTTCTAACTCAGCTGCAACATCGTCGGCTATGCTTCCTGGCAATATTGATTGCCTTGAAACAGGGGGTCTTTTTGCTATTACAAAAAAAAGAAGAAAAAGGGTATTGGGGGGTTGCGCATTATTGAATACGATTGTTCCACGTGCCTTTGGGTACTTTCACCGAAAAACAACTGCGAGTGTGCATATCAGCTGTCGGGCAACTGCATAGGGTTACGAAAAATTCGTTCGCTGCAGAACTGAAACAACAGCTTGTGTGGATAAAAACCATCGAAAGAACGTCTGTCAGCAGCATCACTTACCCGGTGGCTTGCGAGGCAGCTTTTGCTTGTCAAATATGCGCTGCGGCAAGTTCAATGTTGGCAGTGCATCGGGCTTCAATTTTTTCCGCCCCCCTATAGAAGAGAGAAAAAAAATATATCAATATAAGCAGTAGGAATAAATTCGCTCGCGCATGTTCGTTCATCGCTTAATGGACCATCAGCTGTTGGCTCACGAAACGACACTGTTTAATCTGTACGAGATCATGCGTACACACTTGCCGTGTTTCGGTGCTCGTATTTACACTTCGGAACACTGAGAACAGTTCCGTGGCTGAGGAAAGACAACGGAAAACGTGACAACTAGTCACGCTCGGTGACTCGTTTAAACAGACTCGCAGCTGAGCGCGAACCTCGCATTCACTGCGCAGGCGGCGCATGAAGGATATCAAATAAATTGCATGCGTGGAGACACGGTTAATTTACTTGCGGAAGTATATGAAAGCACAGGCAACTCATTACTGGCATCCCAGGCCACGCCGCCACGAACTTTCGCGGACTGCATCGATCTTCACACGCAGAGTAACTACGCAGCAACTACGCATGCAGCAAACATTAATGCCCAGATTGCCGATTAGGATTCCCACACGTGATATCAGATTGGACTACTCGCCATCCTTTTTCGTCAGCGAACGTACGCTTGAACGCACCATCGTCGAAGTGCTTACTGCACACCATCGCATACTCGTACGGCGCCTTGCCGTTCCGAAGCCTGACGAGCCATTCTCGGCGACGTGCCGCGTCAACGGGATAGTAGTGAAAGCTTATCGCCGGCTCTGTGCAATATGTGCTGCATTGCGGAACCGAACAACATCTCACCATGGTAAATGAAGCGTTTTCTGAGGGCACGGAGCACAGAATCGCGAAATGAAAACAGTAGCCCTGTACACTTCCACACACCGCACGGGCGACGCATCCACACTAACGGCATATGCTAACGGGGCGATGGTGCTGCCACCTGTAGGTCGATCTCGCAACCAATATATACTGTGCCGAGGAAAGCATATGTCGCCTTGAAAAAGACAAGTCCACTTGTCGAAACGTTGGCTCCCGCTTTCACCTTGTCTTCGTTTTGCTCGTCGCCTTGAATTTCTGTCTCCCGCCTTCCCCCTGTTTTCCTTGCACTCTTAAAACGGTTGCATCCTTTGGGTTGTATATTTGTCCCACAACAATAATCGTCATCTGCCTTGCTTGCGTTTCCTTTACTGAAAACTCGGCGCTCGCTACTTTCCTGTCGAGAATGCTGCGTCACACTGATAACGCGCATGCCGTTCGTGACTGGGAAGTACAGGGCTCGCAGCGTTAAAGAAAGGAAACGCGGGCAGCACGGATGACGATTATTGTTGTGGGACAAGATAAGCCCCAAAGGGTGTAAATTTTTCTAAGAGTGTACACTCTTAGAAACTGCCTACTGCAAAAAACTACTCTCTACTGCTAGAAACTCTCTACTCTCAACTCTCAACTCTCAACTCTCTCTACTGCTAGAAACTGCACTGCCTAAAGGTTGTTTCATTCCTTCTTTCCTTCTCTCTTTCTTTCCGTCTTTGTTTCTTTCTGTGTTTCTTTCTTTCGTTCCTTGTTTCGTTCTTTCTTTGGTTTCTTCATTCACATTCAGGCATTGCTTCTTTGCTTGCTTGCGGGGGAATGAGTCATTCCTGATGACGGTATTTTTTTTGTCTGACGGGACTAGACGCCGTTTTTTCGGGTAGGAACCATTGCAACAAGCGACTTAAGGCTTTCGCTTTAGTAGCGCGGTTGGTTGTGAAGGACGTCGTTGTGGGAGAGTCCGAATTACTTTTGATACGCCAGGGTTCTTTATTGTCACCTAAATCTGAGCACCAGTGCTCTTGCATGTTGTCCCCATTGAAATGTAAGACAGGATAGGATAAGATATGATACGATAGGACAGAATAGGATAGGATAGATAAACTTTATAGAAGGAATAATCAGAGTAATCGCTAATCGTCGGGGCCTCTAGTCCAGGGCTCCTCTGGCTCTTGCCATCTTCTCAGCTCTCTGTATCAGCTTGAGCTGGGCGTCGAGGGCCGAGCTGAACAGCAGTGCCCATCCCATTGCTCCCTCGTGGTCTTCGTGTCGGGGTGTTCTATGTTGTGTAGCGTGCACTCCCACGTAATGTGGTATAGGGTTGGTGTGGCCCCGCACCACGGGCATTCGTCCCCGTAGGCTAAGCTACTGAACCACCACGATGGGATACGTTGTAGCGCTGTAGTTGTTGTTGCTGCTTTCCCTGCTTCTTCTTCTTCTTAATTTTATATATATATGAAGGTGTACAGACACCACACAAATAGAATTTAAAAGGGGCACAAATGTTGTGCGATAAAGTGGACCATGTACCAGCTGTCCCGGCGGCAAGTTGCGGTGTTTAGTATGACATGCGATCACACCCCCTGACATATCGAATATGTTGTTTCTCGTCCAATTTAGGAGGGCGAATCGTGCGATGGCGATAACGAGTGTGACACTGGATTGTGCTGCATGCGCCCCACCATTAATGATGGAACAATATGCCATAAGTTGGCCGGATTGAAGCAACCGTGTTCGAACGTTACGCTTAAAGAGGATGGCAATGTACCTTCCTGTCGAGAAGACGCCGACGCGGCAGAATCGACGACAGAGGCGTACAGGCCTCCTTATGATGGAGCGTGCCCTTGCGAAGAGGGTAAGTGTGTGACCGACATCAATATAAGTAATGAATAGCCCGGGATGCATGGTAAACTAAGTAGTATTGGACATTTCTGTTTTATACGCACAGGGCCGCCATCATTTCGCGCATATATATATATATATATATATATATATATATATATATATATAAAGAAGCCAACAAACAATGACATGAAAGACATCATAAAATTACTAGTACTTAATTCAAGTAAAGACATGATAAATAGAAATGTAAGTGGGTGAAAAAACAACTGGACACAGGTGGGATACGAGCCCACGCCTTCGCATTCAGGTTCGTTCACCAACTGCGGCGAGTTGTTTTTTCACCCACTGGTCAAGCTCCAGAACGCCAGGCTCACGCTGCCTCCACGGCCCTGGACGCAGAGCTTTCACAATCGCAGGCAATTTTTCAGGTCTGCCCCGAACGTTTTCGCGTCTCAGCCACCTAGTTCCCTGGTGCCTTTTTTCCTTCCTGTACTTTCGTATATTTTTATCCATTGATCTTGTACGAATGCTATGTTTAGTAATTTATTTTTCTAAACATAGCATGTATGGGTTCACGCACCTTATAGCTTATCGGACGTGGCAAAGTTTAATTTTTGTTGGCTTGTGTTACTTCGTGTCGCTGCGTAATTTTTTTTTTTTTTGCACTGTGCATGGCGGTGAATGAGCGAATCATACGGCAATTTCCGTGTCTGTACGCCTACTCTCTAGTGAGATTATGTTCGTGCAATATTTATTAGTATCTTACCAGGCGTACTTCTCCTTGTCTTAGTTTTCTTTTCAATTTTACTTCTTGTATGGACTCTATTGATGTTTCGCGCTAATACATTGTGAGAATAAAGCTTTTGTTACGATGATGTTTATATTTTTTGCTTGATTGAATGATGCTGGTTTTACGTCGATGTAACTTAAGTTTTCGCCTTACCAAGTACCTCCTTAATTTAATTAATTTATGGGGCTTTACGTGTCAGAACCGTCGAAAGTACACACGTGGAAGGACGACCAGTATTTTTGTGCTCGATGTAATTAACAGTTTAATCATACAGTTCTTAATTATGATAATGCCTGCTTGCGCGGGGACTATAGTGCACTAAAAAACAAATAAATCCATAGTTTATCATTTCACGCTTCGCGCACAATTTCACTCTCCTTCAAGGTTTAAAACTGCGGTGCGCAGCAGGCAATCGCACGCAAACGAACGCCATGGAAAACACGGATTTTCTTTAATCAGCGATTAAACATTTGTTAAAGCTTGCTGCGCCTTGGCTGAAACATTCTTTGTGTGTTTGCACGTTCAGTGACACTCCGCCTTGAATATTTGCCTTTGGACGGCCACACTTAATCCTGCGAGTTGGGTTTGTTCGTTCGCTAACAAAGCCATCACTAGATACGTAGATCCAAAGGTCGATGAAACGGACTAAGTTGGTGGCTGCTTGCACTTTCTACCCGTCTCACGGCGAACTCCTGCACAGATATACCACACCTACAGACCCACGTGAACGTAGTAGGGCTATATGCGTGCACAAAAGAAAAATTTACGCATTCGAGAAAAATTACAAGACACTTCAGACAGCTTACGTGTGGAAACGCGAACGTATTGCAGTTCCTTTGGTGAAATGCTTTCGATTGATGTTTTCGACATGCCTTATAAAGTTATTCCTGCCGATTCCGTGTCTGTGCTTGCGTGTACGTTGGTCACAGACCGGTAACGTTCGGACCATTTTGCTGCAGATCGATTAATTTTATTTCAAGTTATGCGATCCTCTATGTCTAATGCTAGGGTCTGTCGTGATTCTCACTTTCTCCTTGATCATCGTCACGTGTCACAGCTGCCTCTGAGGTAGATGCTTCAGAGTCCGTCAGGGTTGAGACAGCACGGATGAAATCTGAGGTGCGCTCTCATTTTATAGACTCATGACGTGGCGCCACCACCTCCCTATTGTCTGTGACGTCACGTGCCCAATGACGCACGCACAAGGCCGCACCTTTAGTCTGTCACATGGCCGCGATGTGACGTCTGCAGTCACGCATGCACTAGGCACGCCTTTATTCAGCCAGAACCGCGACCTCTTGAACGTCGTGGTCTAGGATTGGGCCATCTCTTCGGGTGTGTGTGTGACAAATTAATTATATATTCTGCAATTGATGGCCTGGGTCTAGGCCGCGCAGGGGTGGGAATGGAGAAAGCTAATGGCCATCCAGTGTATGCCAAGATTATGTAACTCGAGACATTTCGTGTATGTGTGTGCTTCGTGGTGCGAGGTAAAAATTTTTTTTTACCGCTTTGGCGTAGGTTATAGTCCCTTTATAACAAACCGCAGCATGTTGGAATGCAGCATGTCTAACCTTTAAAGATTAAACTTTGCAGGTACTGAGTAAACATTGTATGGACACTAGTGAAAGCATTTAAACGCGTATAATAATAATCTAAATGCCCTATAATTATTTATTAAAGTTGCAATGAACCTTTCCAAAGCTTCCAGCCGCCATTGCAGCTGGCGTAGAAAATTTTTAAGGTTTCTAATGGTCTTCGTGTTAATCTATGCAGATTTGAGCGATCTCTTCAACACACTTGCACCAGCTAAAGCTTGCATTTGGTAATGTTTTAGGACATTTAGGTGTTCGCTCTCAGCTAACGCTCTTCCTTAAGTATGCGTGCAGATAATTTACGCATTTGTACGTAAACTAGATTTTCTAATGTCTTGCGTTTTGTTACTGCATTGCAATATATTTGTAAACTACAGTTTTCCTACTGCAATTTGGTGCGGAGCGCCTACGTTCCAAAAACTAAGAGCGATTGAAAAATATACTAATGTAATTTTAACAAATCAGACGAAGTATATAAATAATTACGTTGTAAAACTAAGGGCCACCAATATTGAAAAAAAATGTTCTCAGAGTGGTAAATGTATACAAGCATGCCAAGTTACTGTGTGTACATGTTGATGTTCAGTCCTTTCCAATTGTGTATGTCGGCACTATCGAGCGAAGTGTCGAAGGTCGTGCATGTTTCTTATCGAGACTAGGGGAGGATTAGGGGCTTAAATATATAGCCAGTGTAAGTGTCGAAGGCATCTGAAGAAAAGTAAGTAGGTACGTTTCTGTGGTGGTGCTACGTAATGGGAGTTACGTATATGAGCTGTATAGTTTGTTAGAGTAAATTTATTTTACGTTGACAACGTCCATGTCTTGTGGTTCAATCTAGGGCTTACTTAGCTCTATGTGCGTTTGTTAGGGACAACATTCGACGTATCTCGGGCAGCTTTAACATCATTGCCTCTGCATGATAGCAGAAATGTCATCAGATCAGTTGACTATAACATTCGCATAGATGAATTTCTTTTTAATCGCACGCTAGAAGTCCGGATTTACAACACGTTTAGTCATGGACATGTTTGGGTCGCAGTGAACGCCGAAAGTCGCGAAAGTACGCCCATATGTGTCGCTTTCATGCTTGCTTGTTCTTACGATGAGCAAAACGAGAACAAGGTGAAAGCAGGAGCCAACGTTTCGACAAGTTGCTTCTTCAACGTTTCGACAAGTCCACTTGTCCAAACGTTGGCCCCTGCTTTCACCTTGTTCTCGTTTTGCTCATCGTCTTGAAATTCCATCTCCCGCCTACCCATGCATGTTTTCCCTAGATTATTTGTTCTTAGTCTTTCTACGATGCTAGACGTCCGCCGTGATGCAAAACCAACTAAACAAGCAAAAGCCTTGCCTATATATGTTTTAACACGCTTTAGCTAGACGTACTTGACAGCTTCCACAGATGAGGCTCTCCACATGCGTTTGTGTGGCATCCCCAAAGGAACGAGGATTGAAAGGAGGACTGGTGCCCTGCACTGGCATTTCTACGCCACGCTGATTTTATCAACATGTGGTAGCGCGTTTCTGAATATAAGTAAGAGGCGCTCAGGGTGCAGAAGCGGTCGGACCGACCGACCGACCGACCGACTGACGCAGTGAACGGTCAATTGAGACGTTATATGTGTCCGCCATATGCTTGAACAACTGCACGCTGAATACCTGAAAACTGGGTAGGAGCTGGTTCGGTGGTAAAAGCCGCCTAAATAATAATGACTGCAGCGGCGCTATTTCATTGAGTTTATTTCAATCTTCCTACGTCAAACTTGCGTAGCCGCCAACGCAAAGCCTGGGCGGTGACCTGCAGGGTTGTTTCAACAACCCAATCCAATTCTGTTCCCGTTTAGAGAGGTGACCTCTGCTTGGTTTAAAAGCGAACATCATTGCCTACCATTACATGTTTTCCTTATGTAATTGGCCGGTGAGAGGCGAATAGCATGCAGCAGAAGAGAGAGTTTCGGTGGGGCCCAGCTAGCGCAGTGAAAAATTTATAACCAGTTGAAGAGAGTAGTGCCACATATACGATTTGTCTGCTTTCCCTTGCTTAGTTTGCGGTGGCTCGTTAACGATTTCGGCGGTGTGCAATGAGGCGTTCGAAATGTCGCCAGTATGGATAATCAGCGAAGAAAATTTGGCAGAGCGATGTCGTATACGTGCTTAAAAGGCTCGACAACATTACGTTGCCACAAAAAAATATTCTACGCAACGAAATAAATTCTCGTCAGCAGCTTAGAGTAGCCAGCGCAACAGCGATCGCTGGAGAGCCATCTTCTATTTCTCTTGGAACCGGGTCATCCTTCAGCTTTTCAAGAAAAAAAAAAGATATTTAGAAAGCTTCAGTTTTGTCCTGTATATTAATTCATCATTATTGCAAGGCACGTCGCTTTGACATGGTGAGTTTCAGCTGTTTCTTGACGTCGTGTCACAGATAGACGAAGTGGGCGTGGCCCGAATTCATTTTGACCAATCGCGGCAGGTGACAAAGGCGTAGAATCGGAAACAAACGTTTTTTGTTTGTTTGGCCTAATCATACATATTCACTTTGTACACATCCTCTTCAGGTGGGAAGTTTTGAGGTTTTTCGTGACGTCTCCTGACCGCAAAAATTTTAAGCAATCGTGGAGGGCACGTTAAGAAAATGGAATAAAAAGACATTGAAACTGCTTAACGGTATAGCGTTCCAGCATCTGTGTTTAACTTAACGGTGTTGCGTGTTTGTTGAATACAGCAAGTCAGACGCCCTACAAGTTTTAAGTAGTCGAGAGCTGTTGCCAAAATTTGATGTCGTAATGATCCAGAACAAGCTGCGCGATAAACTACGCACTCGCACACCCATAACTTAGCTTTGGAGATGCTGAACGTCATGCTGTACTCTGTTGCTTGCCCAATGATACTTACTTGCAATATATGGCATGCGCTAGACATTGAGTGTGGTTTTAACACCACTGTTAAGACATCTGCCGTAATGTAGTTTGTTAGTTACTGAGTGTGCCTACTGATTATTTAGATAGTTGTGAACTGGTTTACAAATGTCCGGCACTGCTAATAATGTGTTCATATAATAATTGCCTCTTTATACCTACAGCACTGCTTTAAGAATTGCTGCCTCTTCGCTGGGACGCCCGGTGTGAATACCGCCGATAGAATGTCTCAGATGTTAGAAATCTGAACAAGACAGAGCTTCACAACAAGGTGAAGACAGGAAATCGTCAACAGTGGGTGAACAAGGCAGGCCTCAGTCTGGAGCCGACGTTTGTACAAGAGGACTTCGTCAGAGGAACAGCCTTACGAAGTAGTTGCCCTGACGAAGACAAATGCCAATGTTCGAACGTTCGCACTGAGGCATGCCTTGCCCGGCTGCTGTCGATCACTTTAGACGTCATAGGACTCTTACAGTGTTTCACTTATTCGTTTAAGTACATATTGGGTGAAGGAAGTTCGTGTAGTAACAAATTTCGCTTTTCACGTTTATTCCAGGCCTCACTTGCACCTATAATGAAGGCAAACATAAGAAGAAAAGGGATGGTAAACAGGTAAAGGAAAATCAAGAGCAGGTGCAGCATCTTGGCAAGTGCAAGAAGGCGTCAAAAAAAAACCTAAGAAACTTGTCAGGAGTATTGTCGGGTGATTAAAAGAACTTATGCCGATCTCACGCACTGTTAGAGTCGATGCTAGGTGAAGCATTTTTCAGCTAGCTGGCTAACCAGCAACATAGGTGGTTGGGGGGAAGGCATGGGACATGCCCAGGAGGTATGGTAAAGTGTGGCGAGGTCGCCGCAGAATGGGCAGCTGTACGTCTACCGTAGTGGACATAGAAGCGGCGGAGCGTGGCAAGGTACGTGGAAGGAAACATTGAGGGGAATGCGGGTCGATACAGGAGGTGGTGCAGTCTAACACAGCGTCTCTGCCAGCGCTTGTTGGAACGACGAAAGACTTGGAGAACCCGGAACGGTCTCACTTTTTTTATAAATGACCTCTTTCTATACTGGAATGCATCATGTAACCGCGCTAACTACAACGGACGAAGAACGAAACACACAGGACCGGCGCGGATTCCTTCTTTGTCCGTTATAGTTTGCGCCGTTACATGATGCACTCTAATATCGACCACAAACTAGCCCGCCTCTCCCTCTTAAAAACTGTGTCTATAAAACGTGACGCAGCGGGAATGCAGGGGTAACGTTGGCGATTATTCGCTCCTTTCGCTCCTTCGCTTTGACCGTAATCAAAACACACGCGCACGTGCCGTAGTACGTGCTAAGATGTGTGACGTGCGCGCCTTGCACGAGAGTTGAATGTGTGCGATTGTGGCCTCATATAGGGAAATCCTGCCCGGCAGTGGGCCTTGAGCTGGGTATGCATGCGAACATCAGCGGCAGATTCCTGAAGAGAAGGATCTGATGCTCCGCAGTGTTTCAGCATGCCTGTCCCTCATTCAGCGCCAAAGGCTATGCGCAGGTCAGGCGACACAAACGCAGCATATGGTGGGTCACAGGAATTTCGGGAAAGCAGAAAAAAATAGTTCTGGACGTAATAGTACATCTTTCTTCAGCGGCTCTTGTGTTTGCTTAATTGTTTTCATAGTTCATTTTTATTTATTTTTGTGACGACGTTTGTGACGAGGTCTGACGCCGCGCGACACGCCATGACGATGGCACTTTCTAGAGCCGTTCTTAATTACAATTTATTTATTTATTTATTTATTTATTTATTTATTTATTTATTTATTTATTTATTAGCTACCAGCACCGTCTCTTAAAGGCCATTACAGCAGGGGGAATAGGCCTGTAATGAGTGACAGCACTCTGTTATCTATTGAAAGCAAAAAAAAAAAGTGATGAAAAGCGAAATAGTTCGAAGCTACCTTCATACCTTCTAGTGCTTTCTCTGTTCAAGACTGATTTCACTCCCATGCCTTGAAGAAGAAAAAAAAATGCGGTTCCGGCCTAATGGCTAGAGCATCGGGTTGATTTGGTGGAAGGCTTAGGTATGATCCCACGATTCATCATCATCATCATCATCATCAGGCTGGTTGCGCCCACTGCAGGGCAAAGGCCTCTCCCATGCTTCTCCAACAACCCCGGTCATGTACTAATTGTGGCCATGCCGTGCCTGCAAACTTAATCTCATCCGCCCACCTAACTTTCTGCCGCCCCCTGCTACGCTTCCCTTCCCTTGGGATCCAGTCCGTAACCCTTAATGACCATCGGTTATCTTCCCTCCTCATTACGTGTCCTGCCCACGCCCATTTCTTTTTCTTGATTTCAACTAAGATGTCATTAACTCGCGTTTGTTCCCTCACCCAATCTGCTCTTTTCTTATCCCTTAACGTTACACCTATCATTCTTCTTTCCATAGCTCGTTGTGTCGTCCTCAATTTGAGTAGAACCCTTTTCGTAAGCCTCCAGGTTTCTGCCCCGTAGGTGAGTACTGGTAAGACACAGCTATTATACACTTTTCTCTTGAGGGATAATGGCAACCTGCTGTTCATGATTTGGGAATGCCTCCCAAACGCACCCCAGCCCATTCTTATTCTTCTGATTATTTCCGTCTCATGATCCGGATCCGCCGTCACTACCTGCCCTAAGTAGATGTATTCCCTTACGACTTCCAGTGCCTCGCTGCCTATTGTAAATTGCTGTTCTCTCCCGAGACTGTTAAGCATTACTTTAGTTTTCTGCAGATTAATTTTTAGACCCACTCTTCTGCTTTGCCTCTCCAGGTCAGTGAGCATGCATTGCAATTGGTCCCCTGAGTTACTAAGCAAGGCAATATCATCAGCGAATCGCAAGTTACTAAGGTATTCTCCATTAACTTTTATCCCCAATTCTTCCCAATCCAGGTCTCTGAATACCTCCTGTAAACACGCTGTGAATAGCATTGGAGAGATCGTGTCTCCCTGCCTGACGCCTTTCTTCATTGGGATTTTGTTGCTTTCTTTATGGAGGACTACGGTGGCTGTGGAGCCGCTATAGATATCGTTCAGTATTTTTACATACGGCTCGTCTACACCCTGATTCCGTAATGCCTCCATGACTGCTGAGGTTTCGACTGAATCAAACGCTTTCTCGTAATCAATGAAAGCTATATATAAGGGTTGGTTATATTCTGCACATTTCTCTATCACTTGATTGATAGTGTGAATATGGTCTATTGTTGAGTAGCCTTTACGGAATCCTGCCTGGTCCTTTGGTTGACAGAAGTCTAAGGTGTTCCTGATTCTATTTGCAATTACCTTAGTAAATACTTTGTAGGCAACGAACAGTAAGCTGATCGGTCTATAATTTTTCAAGTCTTTGGCGTCCCCTTTCTTATGGATTAGGATTATGTTAGCGTTCTTCCGTGATTCCGGTACGCTCGAGGTCATGAGGCATTGCGTATACAGGGTGGCCAGTTTCTCTAGAACAATCTGTCCACCATCCTTCAACAAATCTGCTGTTACCTGATCCTCCCCAGCTGCCTTCCCCCTTTGCATATCTCCGAAGGCTTTCTTTACTTCTTCCGGCGTTACCTTCGGGATTTCGAATTCCTCTAGACTATTTTCTCTTCCATTATCGTCGTGGGTGCCGCTGGTACTGTATAAATCTCTATAGAACTCCTCAGCCACTTTAACTATCTCATCCATATTAGTAATGATATTGCCGGCTTTGTCTCTTAACGCATACATCTGATTCTTGCCAATTCCTAGTTTCTTCTTCACTGTTTTTAGGCTTCCTCCGTTCCTGAGAGCATGTTCAATTCTATCCATATTATACTTCGTTATGTCAGCTGTCTTACGCTTGTTGATTAACTTCGAAAGTTCTGCCAGTTCTATTCTAGCTGTAGGGTTAGATGCTTTCATACATTGGCGTTTCTTGATCAGATCTTTCGTCTCTTGCGATAGTTTGCTGGTATCCTGCCTAACGGAGTTACCACCGACTTCCATTGCACACTCTTTAACGATGCCCACAAGATTGTCGTTCATTGCTTCAACACTAAGGTCCTCTTCCTGAGTTAGAGCTGAATACCTGTTCTGTAGCTTGATCTGGAATTCCTCTATTTTCCCTCTTACCGCTAACCCACGATTGGACACGTATATATTTTTACGCGATTAGGATTCTTCGGAAACTTCACCCTATATTCGGTATGCCTGTCTGTTTGTTTCGCCGATTGCCCACACATAATCGTTTTGCAGTCAACGTGGGTGACTGAGTAGACCGTGTTCTATTCGGTAGAGCATCGGGTAGCTAGCTGTGCCGAGGAAACTGGGTTCGAAACCGACTGTCGGACCAACTTGCGTCACTGAGTATGTAGCAATGTGTACATATATAAATGCCCGCTCTTCAACCAGCCAGTCTGCGCTGTTCTTCAATAAACCTCTTTGATAAACCCCTTGAAGAGAGAAAGAGAGCGAGAGAGATATGAAGAGGAAAGGCGGGGAGGTTAATCAGATATCAGTCTCCGGTTTGCTACCCTACACTGGGGAAGGGAGATGGGGGTTAGAAAGAGAACAGAAAGAAAAGCGTTGACAAAAAAACACGCACACACGGAGACACCAAACATGAACGCTTCAACCCTTTGAGAGAGAGAGAGATGCAAATGAGAGAAAGGCAGGGAGGTTAACCAGAGTTAAAACCTCCTGGAAGGTTACAAGAGATTGACAATCGTGTACGTTCAGTATGAAATGCCCTTGTCAGAGAAACGGGGATACAGGGGTCACGTTGCCCGTCTGGACCTAACTTCATCGAGTTCAACAGGATCGGGGGGAAATATGGTGCCTGTAAAAACCATCGTGAGAAAAGAGCAGGTTTTGTCGACACTGCTGGTTTTGTACTTCCGACACGGTGCGCACTAACTACAGTGTGCGGCATAAAGGCGACTGCATTTGATTATTGCAAATGTTGGATTTGCAATCATTTCATTTTTTGACCCAGCTTCGTAGCAATGGACATCTGAATTTCCGTGTGCCGTAGTTGTCAATACAATAATTATTTTTACCTGATGTCACTTAATAATCGAGATGTTAATTTTAGGGGCATGTAACTGCAGCATTAACGTCAGCTATTTCTGAAATCGTACGTATAAACTCTTGCGAGTAATTAACTCGCAAGAGTAAGTAACTCTTGCGAGAACCAGCTTCGAGGAATACGGGCTCAGTTTTTCCTTCTGTTTCTCTTTCAGTATTCAGTTTTCTCTTCTTTTTTTGTAGTGTATGAATACGCTATGTATTGATATTCCGTTGAGAAATGTTGCATGTAAATCTTGCGTATACCCACCCATTGCTGTTCATGTGTACCTCAGGCACTGGGTCCTACCTCAAGCTGCATTTAGCAGCTTTTATTGCCCAGTATGCCCTCTTCCCTGCAATGTGTTGCACTGCGCGAAAGAGGAATAAACTTTCTATTTATAACAATGCACTTCTACTCCAGTTGACGCTTTCCGTAAGCTTAGGTGACCGCTGAGAATTAACGTCATGTTGATGCGAAAGCGTCCAATGGCCCGTTGAGCGAAAAAGCCCGCCCCTGTTTGTAGCACCGAAACGGCGCCAAAATTCGCCTTGTGATTGGCTGCGACGCCGCGTCACGAGCCCGCCTCCGCAGAGCAGAGCGGGCCAATGGGAACACCTCCTGCTGCGTTAGCGCACCAGGCGTTGCGTGAGGGGAGAGGGCACCGCAGCGACGCCACGTCACCCTCGCTCTCACTCTCGGAAGGCTGTGCTATACGCGAGTTCCTTGTCCTCGCAAGCTCTCGCCTGCGTTCTCCCTGCGCCTCGGCAAGGCCAAATCAAAACACGCCAAGCATCTCAACATGCTCGCTTGCCCAGAAGAACGTTATAACTTGGGGGACCGCTCAGCGGCTTTCAAATGGACATTAATGCTTTTGCATGAACAAGTGCTTAGATGTCCTCGGATATTTCATTTTAGTAGTACGATTTGTGTCAGGGGAAGTGTCACTTCGTTTAGATCAGTTTTGCAGATGCTCTTTTATAAATATGAACATATTTCATGGCGATGTATGATGTACGACTTTTTCTCGTTTTGTGCACCGTAAAATGCAGTTAACAAATTTCATATGCAGTTTTATTACATTTGTAGCGTCAAAAATTGGCAGTTCATTTTAAGAAAGAAATATTTTTTTACTTTATTTGAAGATTATTTAGAACCAAACCGAAAAGTCTTAAGAATAGTCACTGGACTATAGGTTTCGTTTAGGTGTAGCACATATTATGCAATATGTTGCTCCTTCGGTTAATGAGCCCATTTCTACTTTTCTTTTATCTTTGAATGGGAAAGGGCACAGAAAAGTCACTCTTAGGCAGATAAATGTGACTTCTTTTTTATGTTGGGTGACAGATGGCCTTGCTCTTACCGTGACATTGTTATTGGGAACATCGACCTAATGATTTTACTCTGCAAAGCCACCTACATGCAGTTCTTTTATTTACCCTGATGATGATATTGGTTATGATGATGATGATTATGATGACGATGAAAAACATTATTTATTCCTCTTTAAAGGGAAGGGGCAATGGAATAGAGGGTGGGGGAGGAACTACTTGAAGTAGGCCCGAGTCGTGGCAAATGACGTGATGAATCGACGTGGAAACATATGTTCAGAGATAATGATCACATAAGCGAGCGCTATTCATAGCATATCCCATAGTTTTTCTTGGGGAGCATGTGGCATTCGCCTGAAACGCAGAAACCAATTATGTAGATAGGAACTTCACCAAAAAAGGATGCAGACATTAAAATGTACCTTACTGTGTTACAATTCGTTATGTACCACAGCAGATACATAAATGGTCTAGTGGCAAACAATATATAATGCTTAATACTTGTTGCAGTCAAGTCTTCACTTTGTCTCATGTGCAAAGGAAGTCACCCTATGTTCCCCCAACAGGTGCATTGCTTGTTTTCATCTGTGTGATTTGGTATGTCACTCTCCTGATTGATAGATATACAAATTATTTGCCTTTGTTTTCTTGTGACATACTCACATGCCCAGTATTCCGCATTAATGTATAGAGATTCTTACCACTGCCAGATGTTCCTGAACGCGCATCGAAATTTCTTTTAAGGCAATCGCACACAAATCTTGAGCTTGGCAGCGTTATTAGCCCCTTAATTCGTATACAAGAATTTACGGTCTTTGAAGATAAAGCCTGATCGTACAGAGACACTCGCGAAACTTACAAACCATGACGATATTGTATTGTTACGCTGTGTCCTGAAAAAAAAAAAGTGTCGCAGTCACGCCCGAAAGGCGAAGCACCGGTTGTGATAGCAAAATAGTAGATAGCTGTACGAAGTAAGGATAGTAGTCTTATCGGCCGCATAAACTTGTACACATTCGCTTACTAACTAAATCAGCAGTGATAGAATGTATAAGCGTGACTCAACGAGGACGTCGAAGGAAACAGACACACAGAGACAGTGCTGTCTTGGTCGGCCATTCTGTGCCTCGGGTGGCCATTCCCGCGGCAATTTTGCGTGCATTTGCGGGCTTCTTTCACGCTCGGAGAAACACTTTTATGTAGCACGTATGGAGCAGCAGAAAGCTGTATCGGAAGTTCTTAATGTCGGGCTACAATTTTCTCATTGGCACTTTTCATGCAATTATAATATTTGAGAAGGTGATTAAATAATTAGGACTAATTATCTAGTTAGGCGGAATGTAAAAAGAAAACTCGAGTGTCTTCAAGCGACAGCAAACAACAAAGCCACGTCGAGCTACGGCGCATTCGTATATTTTCAATCTCTGGGTTAAGTTAGCTGAGACACCCTGGGGCTGGAGTTATCGCTTAAGCACCAGTGCTGCTGATTAGAGTGTGCACCGTAATGTTAGTATAGAACAGTACTAAAAGCAGTAGTATTTTAGCTGTGAAAACGTAGTGTTTGATTGGCTGGCTTTTCATGGATCTCAAAGGGCGCCGGTAAATACGAAATCCAAATGTGGATCGTCTTTTTGATCCTGCTGATGTGTCCTTGTCCTTAGTGTTGCTATTTTAGTATTCTGATGGTTGAATTTTTTGCACTGATTTCCTCAAGCCCGTACTTACTGATTAGGCGCTGTTTCATGTTGTCACCTACTGACCTGTTCCATCTGTCATCTTATAGTGAATATTTGGACTGGTTCCTTACCTTGACCTTCCAGACAAGGGCAATATTCCTGGCAGTATCCTCCCTTCATTTGATCTTCCCTGCACCGCTGCCAGTACTTCGCCCGCCGCCGACATGATCTTCCACCATTGCGACGCACACAGCACAGTTTTTTCCGGCATTCGTCGCTGTTCAAACAAGGTTCGCCAACTTTCTTCTGAAACCGAAGCGAAAACAAATTTCATCTGATGCTTCTTACACACACACACACATACATATATATATATATATATATATATATATATATATATATATATATATATATATATATATATATATATATATATATATATATATATATATATATATATATATTGTGAGCATTATTCATACGCTTCATATTCTCACCTGTACATACTCATCATCACCGTTTTGGGGCCTGGTGGTGGGGCTCTCACTCGAGAGAATAAAGAAGAGACTGGCTGCCTAAACCTCGTCTCACAAGTGGTGGCGTGTGCTGTCCGGTTCCTTCGCCCTCTCGCTCCCGGTCTCTCTCCAGCCTCGCCTACGCTACATCCCTGGAGCTCCGCTCGGGTCGCCGCCTCTACCAACTGCATTCAACCTTGTCGCAAGACCAGCAGACCAGTACCACGACATCCACCCTGCCTACTCCTGCGGGAACACCTTCTTGGACAGTCACCATCCCTCAGAAGGATCCACCGGTATTTGCTGGGCTTCCAGGCGACGACGTTGAAGACTGGTTGGAGCTATACGAGCGCGTGAGTGACTTTAACCGCTGCAACGAATCTGCGAAACTTGCTCACGTCGCCTTCTACCTACCCGGCGTCGTGAAAACTTGGTTTTACAATCATGAGCGCGATTTCGTCAACTGGAGCTCTTTTAAACACCACCTACGCCAGATTTTCGCGAACTCGTCTGTCAGCTCCGATATCGCTAAGAAGAAGCTTGCTGAGCGTGCTCAGTACTCGGGCGAGTCGTACACTTCGTACATAGAGAACGTCCTCGCCCTCTGCCGCCACGTGAACACCTCGATGGCAGAGAGTGACCGTGTACGCCGCCTGCTCAAGGGCATTGGGACTGTGGCATTCAATGTTCTTATAGGGCTGAACACCACTACCGTCGCAGACATTATCAGTACGTGTCAGCGTCTCGATGAGCTTCATATGCTGTGCTTACACCCTGACACATCTGATTTCAAGGTGTCCACACAGCGAGTTACGTGCCTTGATTCGCTCCATCAACCATGAGGAACTGCATGCCCAAGCTTCGTCAAACCCTCCTGAGGTCCGCATGACGCCTCCTGGTGGCGGCCTGCGCCATATCGTGAGCGAAAAGATAGCTGCCGTGACCTGTCCACATGTCCCGAGCCCGCGCCCTAACCCTACGCCAGCGTACGCTCGGGTTGACTCTGCAGTGCCACCCTCCCAGCAGCCACCACACCAGGCACCTGCACCACACGGGTCCCTGAATCCTATCACTACAAGACCACCGCCTCTTCCTTCTTACAACGGATGGAGCCCACCTCGACCGGTTTGCTACTATTGCGGCATCCTTGGCCATATTTCAAGATTTTTCCGACGCCGTCAGCAAGATAAAAGGCGTGGCTATGGCGGGTTTGAAAGGGATGAGTTTTCTGGCTCTGTACCACAACGTCGGCGTTCTTATTACGATTATTATCCACGATGTTCCGCATCTGTTACGCTGGCGGTTGATTGCGTTTCCCGCTTCGTCGCTCTCCATCACCGATGCGGCGTTCCTCTTCCCCTCTTCGACCGACTACTTCGTCTTCCAATCCCCGCCCGGAAAACTAAGATAAAGCTGCATCTTTTGGACAACGTGAAACTCCTCCGGTGCGCCCGTCAAATGTACTTTTGGTGTGTCTTGAAGGTGTCCGAACCAAGGAGGAGGAGGAGGAGGAGAAACAGTTATTAAAAAAGGAAAGGACAAGCAGGTTTCTTTCTGCTTGTGCGGGAGGCGCCTTTAGTCCAGGGCTCCTGCGGCTTTGCGGTCTCCCGGGCCCGCCGCACCAGTTGCAGCTGGTTACGAGGGTCCGAACTAGTCAGGACGGCCTCCCATTGCTCGGGTGTGGGGTTTGGTATTTGCGCGGCTGCCTTCACGTTAGGGCACGCCCATGTGGTGTGAGCTAGGGAGGCGTAATCGTTACAAAGGGGACATCTGTATGAATATAGTGTAGGGTGTATTGCATGTAGTCTGCTTAAATGGGGGTATGTATTGCCTTGGTTTACACAGGTGCATCGCTTTCCGTTATTAGTACTGACTTGTGTTCTCTATTGCGAAAGGTGATGACGTGGTATAATGGCCTTCCCCTTCGTTGTGCTAATGCAGTTCTTGATCAGCCCTCAGGTGTTTGCACTGCGTGCGTTTTCATTGATGGCATCCTTCACCACATTGAGTTTGTCGTGCTATCTTCGTGCACCTACGCGATGATTTTGGGATGGGACTTTCTGTCCGGCCTCCGCTTTCATCTCTTGCCGTCAGCGAACTATTCATATGACGGACACTGAATCTTCGTCCGCCGTCGATGCTCACAGCCTACGTTTCGTCACGTCTACCGACTGTTTCATTCCCGTGGGCAATGAGCATATTCTCCCACCGACCTCCGACACTATTGTTAACGGTGATGTGTTCCTTCCGACGAGCGGTAGCTGCATTTCTGGTGGGCTTAGCCTTACCCTTAGTCTGGTGTGGTTTCAGGGTGATAGAGCGTTCGCCACTGTTAGTAACCCTACTTCTTCGCCAGTTGTGCTCTCCCAGGGCACCACTGTGACTTGCTTTAGTGACACGGAACCTCTTTCGCTGGTACCGCTTCACACCGAATCATCACCTTTGTCTACCACAACTGATGATCATACTGCTGCCGCTGCTTTAGCGGCCGCGATAAATCCTGATATAACTGCTGCGCAGAAAGAAGACCTTTTAGCACTACTGCAAAAACACCGCACCTTATTTGACGTTCCCTTCAAGCTTCTGGGGCGCACTTCCATCGCAGTACATCGCATCAAAACCGAAGGCAGTTCGATTGTACGCCGCCGCCCGTATCGCGTGTCTTCCGGAGAACAGAAAGTCATTGCGGATAACGTTGATGACATGCTCAAAAGCGGCATCATTCGGCATGGCCCACTTTTTGTTCGTCTGCTGTTGTGTTGGTTCGCAAGAAAGACGGCTCTGTACAATTTTGCGTTGATTATCGAGCCCTTAATAAGATCACGCGTAAAGACATATATATCCGATGCCGAGAATCGACGATGCCATTGACTCCCTCCAGGGTGCAGAATATTTCTCAAGCCTAGACCTCCGATCTGGGTACTGGCAAATCCCCATGTGCGAAGCGGACAAGGATAAGACCGTCTTTGCAACACCAGACGGACTTTACATGTTCACCGTCACGCCCTTCGGTTTATGTAATGCTCCTGCAACATTTGAACGGATGATCGACACAGTTTTACGCTGCCTTAAGCGAAGGACCTTTCTGTGTTATTTAGATGACATCGTTATTTTTTCTGCAGCTTTTCGTCAGCACCTTGAGCGTTTGAACGAAGTTTTCGCGTGCAATTCCAACGTTGAACTCCAACTCAGCACAAAGAAATGCCATTTTGCCAGAAAGAACATGATAGTGTTGGGTCACCTTATCAGTAAAGATGGCGTTCGACCAGATCCCGACAAGGCTGCTGCCGTGCTTCGCTTCCCTCGCCCTGAAAATCAAAAACAATTAGGAGGTTTCTTGGGCCTGGCATCGTACTTCCACCGCTTCATCAGTCATTTTGCTGCTATGGCGTCGCCTCTGCACAAGTTGCTCACGTCGGGCACTGCTTTCCCTCGGACAGACGATTGCGAACTTTCTTTCCAAGCCTTCAAGCAAGCATTAACCACAGACCCTGTCCTCTGTCACTTCGATGAGAACGCACCAACTTGTTTGCACACCGAAGCTAGTGGCTATGGGATCGGTGCTGTCCTTCTACAGTATGATACCACCTCACGAGACAGAGTTGTTGCCTATGCCAGTCGCGCATTAACGGCTGCCAAAAAGAACGACTAGATCACATAGCAGGAATGCCTCGCAGTCGTTTAATCCACGCAAAAATTTCGACCATATCTTTACGGACGCCACTTCACGGTCATAACCGACCACCACGCCTTATGCTTGTTGTCGTCAGTGAAAAATTTTTCTGGACACCTTGGTCACTGGGTGGTCCGTTTACAAGAGTACGATTTTGACGTTGTCTACAAGTCTGGGAAAAAGGCTCAAGATGCCGACGCTCTCTCTCGCTGCCCCCTGCCACTATGATCTTCGAGTACATCTCTCCATTTCTCGCCACTTGATAATGAGACTAAGTCTCCACTTCCGTCATTACCTCTAGCGGTTACTGGCACATTATCTTCCAATCGCGTCTCTCAGCTCACCTCGTGTCAACGGTCTGATCCCTACTGCAACAGCATTATCCAACGCCTGTGCGGAACTACTTCTGCACCAAATGCTAGATTACGTCTACAACTGCAACTATTTAAGCTCGACAACGATGTGCTGCACCGCTACATTTACAACTCCGATGGACACCCCTGAGTACCTATTCCTTCAGGTTCGCTGCGCACACAAGTCCTTGAAGGCTTTCACGACGACACATCTGTTGGCCATTAGGGTTTCCAGAAAACATACCACCGTGTTAGGAGCCGTTTCTTTCGACCAGGCAGGTCTACCTTTGTGGCCAAGTACGTCGCTTCTTGCGTCCAGTGTCAACGGTGGAAACGACCGACTTCGCCTCCTGCTGGCCTTTTACAGGCCGTCCCATGTCCCGAGACACCCTTTGCCATCGTTGGGATAGACCTAGTCGGCCATCTGCCCATAACGCCGGCAGGTCATCGATGGATCGTGACGGCTGTTGACTATCTCACACGTTACACAGAGACCGCACCTCTACGCTCTAGTTCGGCCTAAGACGTTGCCACCTTTTCTCTGGATGCCATTGTGCTGCGTCATGGTGCACCTCGTGTACTGTTAAGTGACCGCGGCAAGACTTTCATGTCAACAGTGATCGAAGAAGTACTCGGAGCTTGTTACACAGTTCATAAGACAACATCCGCATATCACTCTCAAACAAATGGCTTAACAACGATTTCATCGCACACTATATATGTTATCGATATGTTATTGGGCCAAATGTATATCGGGCCGAACCACGAAACTGGGCCAAACTTTTATCTTTTGTGACGTTTGCTCACAACACCGCTATCCATCGAACTACGGGGTACTCACCCGTTTACTTAGTTTATGGCCGTTCACTGACATTCACCATCGACGCTGCTTTCTTCAATGCCCGAACTAACACTTCGGCAAGTATACCTGAGCAGTTCGTCTCGAGACTTAAGGAATACCTTCAACGTGTTCGCTTAAACACAGAAGTCGGTCAGCTAGATGGCAAGCACCATTACGACATCTCTCATCGCGACGTCTCCTTTCGTCCTGGAGAGGAAGTGCTCCTTTGGATGCCCATTCGTGCACCCGGTCTGTGTGAGAAGTTTGAATGCCACTTCCTTGGACCCTACATTATTAACGAACAAACATCCCCCGTGAACTATCACTTTACTCCCGTAGACGTTACTTCGGACCATCGTTATCATGGTTCGGAGATCGTTCACGTTTCGCGTCTCAAAGAATTCGTTCGGCGTTTCCCACCTGGCTAAGTCGCGGCCTGGCTGGCCGCTTGCGCGCGCGGGGAAATTAGTGTGAGCATCATGCATACGCTTCATAATCTCACCTGTACATACTCATCATCGCCCCTTTGGGGCCTGGTGGTGTGGCTCTCGGAGAAAAAAGTAGATACGGCCTACCTGTATATATATATATATATATATATATATATATATATATATATATATATATATATATATATATATATATATATATATATATATATATATATGAGAGAGAGAGAGAGATTTCGTTGCTTGAACGGCCTAGCTTTCAACCCCGAGGGTAACACGGGGAATGTCGGTGGCAGTTGACGCGTGCACACTTGTCATAAAAATTGTCCTGCGTTTTCCTTTCAAGAAAGAGCGATAACTTCCTAACATTGGTTAGCCGGGGAAAAGCGCTCTTCAGAAAAAACATAAACAGTATACGCATGCCAATAAAATATACTCGTCATACCATTCCACTAGTAATTCACGGTTGTTTTTGCGCACGGAGCAACCCTCTCCGAGCTTAGGATATGCTGTACATCTTCAAATAGCTCACAGGAAATTAAAAAAAAAAGATACTTGCATGGATAGACCATGATCGAGCAAGGGCAGTCTCAGTCTTTAAAACTGATGGTAGCGCTAAAAAGGACGAACACACGGGGAAAAGATGACACGACGTCGTGTCGTCTTTTCAACGTGTGTCCGTCCTTTTTAGCGCTACCATCAGTTTTAAAGAATGCATCACCAACTAGCCCAGCACCAAGTTTCATGGAAGTCTCAGTCCAATGACAACGCTTTTACTAAAATAATCGTCTTCTTCGAGGTTGGATACTTGTTTCTGTAAGGCCATTTGTAAAGATAAGTTGGCTCTTGGCTGCATCTTCCCATGCATTGCTTACCCTCGATCGATTCGTTTGGAACTCCATGGTGGCACAAGCATATACTAGGTAATATATATCCAAGGTGATATCATTTTCATATACTTATTGCTACTTGGACCGAATTATATACTAACCCGATGTTTCTTCCGTGTTTCGGCGATTCCGTTGAATGTGGGACTTGTCACACGCCTTTGGTATCAGTCGTCGTTGGCCGTTGTTTGGAGCGTGAGTACTGCTAGATACAGAGCAACGAAGCTTATCGATAACAGTGTCATCTTTACCAGTGAACTTGCATTCGCAAAAGGCGGACAAAAGTTAACAGGATCACGACTCCTGCCAAAGGGTCTCTTATACTTCTGTGTCACTCGTACGCCATCACGTTGACCGCGACAGAAACAAACACGTCACCCTTCCGTGATTCTTGTATTTGACGCTGTCACGCGGTCGCGTAACGAAAGATCGCACTCGAGGAAAAAGCAGAAACGTAGCGGACAACCTTTAGCGACAAGAGCCTTGGTGAAGGATTGCTAGACTTTGTCTCGGAGCGAACAAACACAGCAATAATAATCGCTTGCGAGAATCGGTCCTCCTCCGCTCCTAAGAAAAATGAAAAGTTATATAAAAAAAGATGGCGCCCAAAACTTCTCGGCGTGACATGACATGAAAGTGAAAATGTCTACTTCTGTTCACGCAAGTCACCACGAAAGCTTGTTTGGGCACGAGGATCACACGACAACTGTCATTCTGTGCCAGACGCGGCGCGACAGCAGACAGTAGATGTCCAAACCACTCAACGCGTGAGCTCCGATATCTAAAAGTCATCCGCCGTAAACATCCTTCCTTTTGACCTTTTGAACTTATTTCACGGTTCTTATGCTATATTTCATCAGATATATATATATATATTTTGTCAGCGGAAACAAGATTAACCATGTCGTTTTTGCCCATAATCTTGCTGATACCAGGATTTCAACGCCGAATTAGTGTTTTCATTTTTTGTCGTACTTTTGTGTAATCGTCACTTAGATGACATAGCCTCGCTAACACCGTAACCCTTTCAACGTCCTGGTGTTTCCTGTGGACTGCTAAAAAAAACTGCATGTAAACGCGCCTGTGTCCAACCACTTGCACTGAAAAGGTTCAAAAAGACCTGAACTTGATCCCAATCCTGAGAAAGAGACTAACTGTCATTCAATTGAAAGCGAACTTAAGAGAACTTCTGAGATTTTTTTGAAGTAATCGAATGTAATACACATACAGTGAAAGCTCGTTAATTTGAACTTCAATAATTCGAATTTATGGATAATTCGAACTGTACGATTTGGTCCGGCCAAGCTCCACAGAAGTCTATGTATAAAAAAGTCCGTTAATTCGAACGTGAGAAGGTTCCCTCACGGATAATTCGAACTACGCTCGCCTGGCACACGGCCAGAGAAACGCGCTTACTGCCTACACACAAGGCTGTATTGCCTCCGAAACGGAGAGAATGGCGAGAGAAGGCAAAATCGGAAAAAAATCTAACCGACGCGGGGTCAGCCAGAAGGCAGCGGCGGCTGCCGCCTCTCCGTTCTACGTAACCTCCGAGACTTCTCGCCCGTTTCGAATCTCGGCGGCTTTGCAAATCTTGTACAGCTGCTAATGTTGTGTGTAGATGGCACGGCAAGTGCCAAAACACAGCTAATCAAGTACGTCGCAGCTGCGCTTGCAATCAAGAACCAACGAATCAGGGCCTTCGCCACCTTCACATGTTCAGCGTCTTTGCCTCGGCAGTCTTCATCGGTTGTGCACCTCTGTTTTCAGCTTAGGAGGGATCGGCCGTCGTGATTCATTGTGATGGCATTAGGCCTCGGCTAACGTTCGTTTCGGTGGACATCGGTGGTGTGGCACAGTCGGAACCAGAGTTTCGACTTGAAGGTGGCGTGTGCCCGCGGCACACGCCATCACTTTCTGACACGCCACGTTTCTGACATGCGCTACTGCTTCCAAATGGCAGTGTACTGTTGCTCTGCTTCACTTTCGTTAGTTCGAACTTTCGTTAATTCGAACTGAAGCGGCTTCCCCTTGCGGTTAGAATTAACGAGCTTTTACTGTATAGTAATTAAGGTACCATAATAATTGAATCTTTGGAATCCATCGGAATCTGAACCTGGCAACGTTTAACGTTAGAACGCTATCTAGTGAGGCGAGTCTAGCAGTGTTATTGGAGGAATTAGAGGGTAGTAAATGGGATATAATAGGGCTCAGTGAGGTTAGGAGGACAAAAGAAGCATATACAGTGCTAAAAAGCGGGCATGTACTGTGTTACCGGGGCTTAGCGGAGAGACGAGAACTAGGAGTCGGATTCCTGATTAATAAGGAAATAGCTGGTAACATACAGGAATTCTATAGCATTAACGAGGGGGTGGCAGGTCTTGTTGTGAAACTTAATAAGAGGTACAAATTGAAGGTGGTACAAGTCTATGCCCTACATGCAGTCATGATGACCAGGAAGTCGAAAGCTTTTATGAAGACGTGGAATCGGCGATGGGTAAAGTCAAAACAAAATACACTATACTGATGGGCGACTTCAATGCCAGGGTAGGCAAGAAGCAGGCTGGAGACAAGTCAGTGGGGGAATATGGCATAGGCTCTAGGAATAGCGGAGGAGAATTATTAGTAGAATTTGCAGAACAGAATAATATGCGGATAATGAATACCTCTTTCCGCAAGCGGGTTAGTCGAAAGTGGACGTGGAGGAGCCCGTATGGTGAGACTAGAAATGAAATCAACTTCATACTCTGCGCGAACCCTGGCATCATACAAGATGTAGACGTGCTCGGCAAGGTACGCTGCAGTGACCATAGGATGGTAAGAACTCGAATTAGCCTAGACTTGAGGTGGGAACGGAAGAAACTGGTACACAAGAAGCCAATCAATGAGTTAACGGTAAGAGGGAAACTAGAGGAATTCCGGATCAAGCTACAGAACAGGTATTCGGCTTTAACTCAGGAAGAGGACCTTAGTGTTGAAGCAATGAACGACAATCTCATGGGCATCATTAAGGAGTGCGCAATAGAAGTCGGTGGTAACGCCGTTAGACAGGAAACCAGTAAGCTATCGCAGGAGAAGAAAGGTCTGGTCAAGAAACGCCAATGTATGAAAGCCTCTAACCCTACAGCTAGAATAGAACTGGCAGAACTTTCTAAGTTAATCAACAAGCGTAAGACAGCGGACATCAGGAACTATAATATGGATAGAATTGAACAGGCTCTCAGGAAAGGAGGAAGCCTAAAAACAGTGAAGAAGAAACTAGGAATAGGCAAGAATCATATGTGTGCGTTGAGAGACAAAGCCGGCAATATCGTAAGGTACATAGGCTTTTCACGTTTGCGTACGTGAAGCCTCTACGTACGTGTAACTAAAACTGTCTAATGTTGTGATGCTAACAGTCCTCCATCCGGATACATGTTTTGGTTTCTTCTTCGACTTAGCAAAACACATCGAAGCGGCAAGTGTGCCGCAGAGCAGCTTCCCGCTTCTATGCCGACACATTCGCAACGCAAAAAGCCTACCGTATTGTTCGCTTGTAACAACTTTTATTTCTCTAGCCTCGCCGAGACATGACTTTGATGTCAAGTGTCTGACTCGGGATGTGCGTGAGCTCGCCGCCTTTCTCTCTTTGCTTTCCGTCAGTTTTTACGCGCAGGCTGGACACACTTGTCTGTTTTGTGGTGTCGCTCGTGTCAGCGCTGCTTGTCACCAAATCGGTGACACATGTGTGGTTTGTGGATTTCCTTGGCGCGGGATAGCATCTGAAGTGCACGAATAACAACTTGTCCTGTGAAAATAGATCGGTACTGCCAAGGTTTGCCGGTTTGCCAAGGTTCGGGGACGCGTAACATGTCAGACCTGATGACTTTTTGTCTGTACCCACCCTGTGATCGTGATACTGAAATAAGATTGACTGACTGACTGACTGACTGACTGACTGACTGACTGACTGACTGACTGACTGACTGACTGACTGACTGATTGATTGATTGATTGATTGATTGATTGATTGATTGATTTTTCGTCTGCTCTTGTTGCTGATACGAGAAATATTGCCCAGCACCTTGGACTTCATGGAACGTACAATATTACCAAATATTCGGGAGATGGTATGCAATGCTGGATCTTTCTCTACTTGGCCAGAAAGAGCAGCAAACAGCTGGTTGTTCAGAAAGTAAAGCGATTTCGCAGTGTAGGAACACTGCGCGTGTAAAATACAAAGTCCTTGCTCACTGTTATGGTTAACAGCGCGAAAAAGACAACGAAAACAAATGGATAACGCAGGACAGGCGTCGAACTCGCAACCATGAAGTTTATGCGGATCGACAAACGAAGCAAATGAATCAAAACAAGAGACAAAAGAATTATAAAGTTCCTTCTGTTACGCTGAATGGGGTGCATGCGGAAGCACTGTACCACTAGGCCACTCGCACGAAGCACTCCCTCTATGTGAGCATACCCGGATGCTATCAGCAATGCCACCGGCACCTCCCAGTCATTCTATTTTGGGACGTGACATTGATTTTTTTATCTACTAAGAGCAGGTTGCAGCAATTATGAGGAAATTAACAAATCCTATCGAGAAAGAAAAAACTCCACATCCAATAGTCCCATATCTAAACATACGGATTCCATGTAAAAACCAGCATATATATACAGGGTGTCCCAACTATCATGCACCAAGATTTGAAGATGTACACATGCCATGTATAGCTGGACTGAACCAAGGTGATTTTGTTTGCCGTCGCTTGGAGATATTCAGATATTTTTTTTTTGCATTCCGCCTAATTACATAATTAGTCCTAACTAATTGATCCACTTCTCAAAGGATATAATTGGATGACAAGTGTCAATGAGAAAGTTGTAGAGCAGCACGAAAAACTCCCGACACAGCTTTCTGTTGCCCGATACGTGCTATGTAAACGTGTTTTGCGCAGCGTGAAAAAAGCCCGCGAATACACGCAAAGTGCTTCGAGCGGCCGGTAGCGCGGCAATTTACCTAATACAATATATGGATTTCATATATAATGTAAGATGCATGTATGGTGAAATGCAACATGCCTCGTAGATATATTGAAACATACGGGTTTTTATATGGGTTATCCGTATGTTCATGTGAGATTATTGGATATGTGGTGTATGGGTGTTTTTCTTCTTTTTTTTGACAGGGAAGAGAGCTGTCATAATGACATATAGGAGCAGAATGGAGTAATGGAACTTCAAAAGGTTAAAAAATCGTCGCATAATCACGAAATATGACATATGCACGCATGTCAAACAAATGCAAGAGTGCAATAGAAGCAGCTCGGCGCATCAGCAACCGGAAGAGCATGAAATGTCATAACCATACGCTTAGCGCCATACAATAAAGAAGAAAATTACAAACATAAAATAAGAAACACATCAATCAAGGAATGGCAGGATGTGCGTAGCTATATATTAAACAAATACGGAGCACACAATAACGGTAAGACGATCTCATCACCTATCAGTTCACTACGTGTGTTTCGATACAAGCGAGATCTTTCCCTCACCTTTAGTGATGTTTGCCCCCTCCAGCTGCAAAACTAATTATAAAGGTCGCGAAGCCTACGCAGACCGCTGAATGCCGGCAACTGATAATGTAATGCCATGATAATGTAAGGCGCATTCATTATCCCTCCTCGTCTCTAATGTAAATGTCGTCCGTTTTCAACAGGTGCTCTTTTGTCTCTATCCTCCCGTCGAACTTGTCGTCAAGCGACAGCGTTGCGAACGTGTGTCGTCACACAAAAAATAAACGCCGAAGCTCGCAGCAATCAGTGATCTGTGGCAGCCACGTATGCTGCGCATAGTGATCGGGGCTACGCTTCGAGTATCTCGTGCGACCTGTCGCGGTTACTCATCTGAGCTAGGCGACGCGTCTCTCCAGCTCCTGAAAGAGACTCTAAATATAGAAAAATTATTTGATCTGTATTTGTAAACTATCCTTCTGCATTATTTATTTATTTATTTATTTATTTATTTATTTACTTACTTACTGATTTGTTCATTTATTTATTCACAATGCCATACAGGCCCATTGTAGGGCACTGAGTAAGGAGGGTAGCAGTTTCTACAGAACAGGAAAGAGGTTGGCATCAAATAACGGGGTAACGAAACAAATGTTACAAATAGTTCAGTGGAACATCACTGAACAACGTTATCAGAAAGCGCATTCGTGTTCTCACGAACAGTTCCGCGGTTTGATGTGGATGCAATGTGGTCCGGAAGACTGCTTCAATGTACAATAGCGTGAGGCGGTGATCGTGAGTTAAATGCCTGCGTTTCGCCATCTATGCGCATAAAACAGAGTGTGCCGGGAAGGCGTCGTGACGTGCACGCAGGTACGGGAATCGGCGGACGGTGTGTGTGTCTGTGTGTGTGTGTGTCTGTATGTGAGAGAGAGCGAGAGAGAGAGAGAAAGAGGGGGGAATATATGAAGGCAGGGATGTTAACCACTCAAGTGTCTCGTTGGCTACCCTACCCTTGGGGAAGGGAGAGGGCTAATAGAGAGAAGGAAGAAGGAAGGTGTAGATACGTGTACGGACAGTACTTGAGCTTTATCGACAGAAATGTGCCTGTGAAACAGACGTAGAATAACGATCACGGGGTGAGTTTCCAATCACTGAAGTGAAATGTCTTTTTTTTTTTAGGGCTATGCTAGAAATGTGGCTGTACTTGTGCGGTATGAACTACTCTATTCTGAACAGCTTTTAACAGGCTGGCAATGTACTCCTGATATGGTGACCGGGTGGATGAAGCTAATTCCAGTAGCGGACGAACATAGTTTAGGTATGCCAATTTCCGTTCATTAAAAAGTTCAGGTTCCTACGCAGATAACCCAGACACTTCGAAACTCTAGACGAGGTATAGCTGATACATGCCTACTCCAGTGAAGATCAGGTGTAAGGTGAACGCGAAGATATTTGTACGATGGGCTATTACAAATCATGGTATTATTAATCGAATAACGAAACACTGAGTTAGGGTGTTGACGGCTAAAAAATGTTAACTTGCATTTATAGGCGTTAAGCGACACCTGCCACGTTTTGCACCAACTACTGGCTAGGCCAAGGCCATTTTGTAGAGTAGAATTGTCGTCGACACAATTAATAGTGCGATGGATAATGAAGTCGTCAACGAGCAATCTAACAGAGGATGATAGGGTAGCGGGTAAGTCGTTACAGTATATTAAATAGTAATGAACTGAGGACAATGCCTTGGACGACACCGGACGTGACTTCGCCAAAGTTAGACGGAAAGTTACTACTGTGAATTGCTGACGCATAGGCCGGAAGTTACGAATCCAAGATAGTGTTAACGAATCTAAACGAAGGGCGGACAACTTGGAAATCAAACGACAATGACATACAGTATCGAAAGCTTTAGGTAAATCGTGAATGAAGCAGTCGGTTTGGTCGTTAGCGTTCATGCGAAGGTCACTCCTGAATTCAAATAACTGCGTGTCACATGAGCAGCATTTCCTGAAGCATGATTAGAGAAGAAAAAGTAATTGAATTCAAGGTGACGGTAAATATGAAAAGCTATAACATGCTCAAGCAATTTGCAACATATGCATGTTAGTGAAATCGGTCGATAATTATCCGGTGAGTGCCAGTCACCAGATGTGAAAAAGTGGAATCATCTTAGCGATCCTGCAGTCCTTAGGTAGTTCACCAGATTACGACGATTCGTAAGAAATGAGACACAGAACGTGACTGGAAATATCTGCAGTATTTTTTAGCATTTTTGAGCTTACGTTATCAATGCCAGATGAAGCAGAAGCTTCAAGACTGGCAATTAGGTTAGAGATAATTTTGGAAGGGAATATCATTCATGCCATGAAGGCGAACTTTTGCTCTGGAATGAAGGCCACATTGGAACAATCTTTCGGGGGAAAAGCAGATGAGAAATATATACGCATTGAGACCGACCGGGGAAACTTAATCAGAAGGCAGAGTTTTCATTACATCGTGTATCGCGATGCGTTTAGTAGAATTGTTAGGGAAATTTACTTCCCAGAATTTTTGTTAGGATAATGCTTGATAAATAATGGAAAGTCCTGAGAATACTTCTTTTTGGCTGCAGCTTGAGGATGCAATATACATATATATATCAATTACGTGGATCCAACGTACGCTCCTGAGCAAACAAAAGTATTCGGACCACAGGATCACCGGAAAAAAAAACTGAATTTCTTCGTCATTAACATGCATTAATTGAAGTTGACGAGAGCACTGAAAATTTCGCAATGCCAAGTTTGAACGAATACCCTATTCGTTTCTTTAATTTCAAATTTCGTTTCTTTAACTTCTTTAATTTCAAATTGCATTCACAGGCGGAGGAGAAAATCAGCTTTATCGAGCAATCCCTGGTCCGTATGTCCACTATTGCTCACGGGCGTACATTTCGGAATCTATGTGAACTGGAGATTTCGGAAAGCGGTGAATGAAATGCTATGAATTTGCCCATTTCATTCACGCGCCTTCTACGTAAAGGAAGCTGCCCCGCGCGCATGCGCACTCGAGCACCCACCCGTCCTATACGCAGTGTAACACAGGCGGCGATCATCTCCAATAGCTAGCTGCCGTTGGCACGAAAGAATGATAACGTGTGATAGTGGCCTAAGGATTAGACCACGGGGTTGCTGCGGTGGGGCACATAAGTTCCATGCCACGATATAGGACACGCAATGCAATTTTTTTATGTGAGGGCTATTAAGCCAGACAGTAGCATCACCCAGAAGACACGGTCAGGAAAACTACGGGAGGGCTGGCAAAAAAAAAGGAGGGGGGGGGATTGGCTTTAAAACAATGTTACCTTAACACAAGATGCCTACGAACAAAGACACCAAGGACAACACAGGGGAAATTGCTTGTGCTTACTAACTGAAATAAAGAAATTATAAATTAATGCAATTGAAAGAGGAGGAAAAAAGTACTCGCCGCATGTGGGGAACGATCCCACGTCTTCCCGTTACGCGTGCGATGCTCTACCGATTGTTAAATTCTACCGAATTCCAGGATATGGAAATTCGACGCTTTCTGTGTGGTTAGGGAATAGGCAAGGTGCAAGGCACAAATGAATTGCGCAGGAGGGAGTTCAGATTCTAGTAAGCTCTCTTTTCAGTTTTATTGCCACAGTGTTGGCACTGATGACTTTCTAACGTGACGAGGGCGTGGAAACATTCAAAGTCCTGGTCTACAGTTATGGAGGTATATTTAGAAGAGCTGTAATGTGTTTTCGACTTCAGCATTGTCGGCGAGGTGCTAACGAAACAGGACAAGATGCAAGACTTAATAATAATGCTCCATGGGTACGCTTTAGCTCTGCATAATCATTTCAGTGTAAAAACGAGCTTACGCTTGTTGCACTGCAACTGAAATACACGGTAGAGAATTTCTAATCGAATGCACGCGCAACTTGGCGACAGGGCGTTTCAATCAACGTTTGCTCATGCGGCCGGGGCTGGGGGCCCAAAGGCGCCTCCTGGGCCAGGCTGAGGGAGTTGCCAGGATCACTGGTGTCCTGGAATAGGCACCCACCCAACGGCTTCCTTCCCACCCTACCCTTTTCCTTATTCCCCTCTTCCCTCTCAATGATTGATAACGTTTTTCCTCCTCTTTCTCCTCATGCGCCGTTCACAGTCAACTTCGTCGTCATCGTGCTAGGTCCACTGCAGGACGGACTCTCCTTGAGATTTCCAAATACTTCCGTCTTGTGACCGCTGACACCATCTTATGCCTGCAGATTTCCTTATTTCATCACGCCACCCTTTGTCTTGGCACCCATTATATGACTCTAATATACCACCGGTTATCTGTTCTACACATTACATTCTCTGAATTCTCTGAGATTGTGTGACATTCTCTGAGATTGTGTGACAGCGCCCACAAAGGCAGTTTTGTATCGCGTTTACTTTTCCTGTTTTTCTCTCATCTTTCGCACCCCATTCCACCTGTCTCGGTACCGGGTAGCCAACCGAAGATATCCCCTGCTCACCCTCCCCGTCTTTCCGTTGCATTTATCTCTCTCTCTCTCTCTCTCTCTCTCTCTCTCTCTCTCTCACCCTCTCTGCTCAGCTCCATTTCTCCCTCTTAATTTCAACTCGAATATCGCCGTTCGTACGTCTAAACAAGCACATGAGTTCTTTCATGGTAACTAACGAAAAGTTTGACGAACGATACAGCTCCCAGTAAGCGAAAGCTTCAGGACTCTCATTTCATTTGGTGCGTTCATGAAATTATATTGAAGCAGCGCACTTAGATGTGTACGTGTACGTGTCAAACGTAGGTGCGCTGCTTCAATATGATAGCTCACCAACTAGCTCATCAGCACGTTTTAAGTTTTCATGAAGGCTTCTTAAAACTACCGGTCCTCAAAACCTAGAATAATCGCGCCGTTAAAAGTAGAAGGTCATCAAGTTCAGTAGCAAAGGCACCGCGTGAAATGGTATGCAGGTGGCAGTATGAATGCCGGCAGACGTCTAGCTCCTTCTGCCAAAGATACTACGCCTTCGAAACCTTCATCTATCGGCGCTGCGAAGAAACATGTCAAATATGTCGTTAAAAGTTCTTTCGATGGCTCTTTACACTTTCTTACTGTCAGATGAAAGAGGCACTTATTTTTTTTCCCCGTAGCAATGAACGAGAAGGAAGGGAACCCCGTGGACCCAATCTCTGAGGCTAACAAAAAGCGGGCCTCTCGTTCTCGCTGTTTTCTCGTTTATTGCCTAGCGGGGGTGTGGACTCCGAGGGGTTTGGTGCCTTCAGGGGATGTTTCCTGTAAGGGTCCACCTAGTGGACATGTCCATTTCGTCTGCTGCAGAACTGCTGATTGGCTGTGGTGCCTGGTTGCTGCGAACGCGCAGCCCAGCCCAGCCAATCAGAACTTCAACAGCAGACGGACTTCTGTAACAGACGGTCTTCTGTAAGAGCCCACCTAGTGGACATGTCCATTTCGTCTGCTGCATAAATGCTGATTGGCTGTCGTGCCTGGTTGTTATGAACGCGCCGCCCAGCCCAGCCAATCAGAACTTCAAAAGCAGACGAAATGGACATGTGCACTAGGTGGGCTCTTACAAAATACATCCCCAGGTAGCACACGAAGGCCAGCGGCGCATGCTCCCAAAAAGCTTTACGTACTGCGTGGCGCCTGCGGTGAAAAGGTTTTGCCACATCCGCCGCTATGCATGACCACGAATGGCCCTGGCGAACACTCGAAGGGTCAGATCTTGCGCACACAAATAAATACCCAAGAATGTGGACGTCGGGAGACAGCCGTCCCAGTAGCCGAATTAGAGCCCCGCACGTGCAATACCGAAAATTTGGGTTCGGTTCCCAGCACCGGCAACTTGTCTTGCTTTTCTTTTTTTCATCCGCTGTCATTACTCCACCATTCCTACATTTCAAATGAAACAACGAGTAGCTTCTCCTGTGCTTTATTTGGCTTCATTGTCTGTTGCCACAGCAATGGCAGAGAAGCGGTCAACGGTTTGTAGGATTTCTGCTACAGTGGCATAAAAAATCTCTCTCTCGCGGCGTCATATAGTACGTGGGTATGTGAAGCAGCTAGATGGCTCGTTCACGAACAAGCAGAGCTCATAATTGAGGAATCATTTTCTGTCTGCTCTCCAATCAACATTGCTTAATAGGAATGCTGGGACTAAGAACTAGAGATTTTCATTAAATCTAAAAGGCTGCACCGACCGGTATTTCGAGCACCTAATTTTTCTTTGACAGACCCGATCTTCATAAGCTCAACAAGGCTGGTTCTGGTACGGCTTACTCATAATGGCAAAGCCTTTAGCACGATTCAAGAAGACAGGGACGTGACTGCGTTGTCCTGTCTCTCTGTCACGTCCCTGTCTTTTTGAATTGCGCTAAGGGCTTTGCCATTATGATTTCATAAGCTCTGAAGAAATTCATGTAATGATCAACAAATTGAAAGTTTTACCCTATTCTTTAAAAAAAATACCTTTATGAGAAACACGTTAGAATACTATGCAATCATTTTAGGTTTATTTTCCCCAGCCTCATTGAGGAACATCTATTCCGAATGAATGGCCTACGGGCAAGGCGATTCTCCTGCACAAATTCGGATGGCCGTCCGATCCAAGTAACTACCGTGCAGTCTCGCTCACTTCCCTGTTATTTAAATGTATGGAACATATCGTATTCACCTACCTTTTCAAGGTCCGGCAAAGCAATACTTTCTTTACGCCTGTCCAACACGGATTCCGAAAGCTGTTTTCCTGTGTATGCCTTGGTTTCTTAATTGAACACTTTTGCTGAACTTTTATTTATTCTTCTGTTCTTTATTTCAGGAGATTGTACCTTGTTTGTATGTTGTTGCACCTGACTTCGCATTATTCCCGATCACGGACTTTTAGTTTCTCTCGGTTTCCGTGTTTGTGTTGAACTTTTGTTTTCTTGTGTTGTTCATTAATTCAAATGTTGGTACCTTGTTTGTATTCACTGATCTGCAATGTGTAGCTCGCCCACGACCCTTTGTGATGGCGTAAGACCCCGAGGGTATAATGAATGAATGGAAACGAAAATAGGGTATATCATCTTTTTTGTTATCTTCAAAACCGTCATTTTCTAAAACTGTTTTTTTTTTCCGAAACCGTTTTTTTTTTCGAAACCATTTGCGCGTGCCGGCGTGTGAATATCTCTGAGTCCACGTAGCGGCGCGCCCGCTTCTTTGGAACACTTCCAGATGGCGCTCGCCTCCGCCCCATCGCGGCGCACGCAAGAGGCCGCGTTTCTACCAGAAAGCCCACCTACTTGTATAGCGTTCACCGCGAGCGTTTCCCGGTAGACGTTATGGTTACATGCGCTGCAGTTGCCGGGAAGCTTGAGAAGCAGTCAAGGATCTTTAAATACTGTCGCGTCCTACTCTTAGAGGCAAAGCTTACGCGTCCTGCAAATCTTTTGTAACGGAAGGGGGGGGGGGGGTAGTATTGGATGTCATTGCCATAAGACGTGTGATGTGTTGGGAGGATAAACACCGCAGTGGCTACAGCTACGGGGGTCTTCAGTAAGTAGGTCCTCGGACGAGGTACTTTAGTGCTGGAATGAGCAGGGTATTCGTCTGAGCTTGTCGGATGAGTGTGCCCTGTTGACTTGCAATGTCGGGCTGTAGCTTTAAACCCTGCGCTCGTCCCTATATGGGTGCAATTGTGGTGAAGGCGTTGGTGAGACGAATGGATTTAGTTAGGAGCTGTCGGCAGCTTGAGGTATCATATCGGTGGCAAGCTGATTAGCTCGGTCGTTCCCCGACATCCCCTCATGACGAGGAATCCAGACAATCTCTACCTGTCGATGGAGAAATGTTTGTAACTGCTTTGTGACATGTTTAAGGAAGTCGTCATATATTAACTTTGTACGTGCTGGCATCGATTCAGTAAATATGATGGGTGAGTAATAAGTGTTACTGGAAGATGTATCGCTGCTATTACTGCTTGCAGTTCTGCTGTGACAGTACCAGTGTTTGAAGTTAATTCATTGTATATCCCCCGAAGGGTGGGATCTATTACCGTTATAGCAGTTTTTTGTCTTAGACGCTAGCATTTGGATAGCAATAGGTGCCATGTGGTTTGTGCCCTACGTGTCTTTGGAAGAATGCTACTGTCTGTGTCCCCCTTGCCTAATTAATCACAGGGTGAACGCGTCTGGGGAGCGGCGCAATTTGTAGGGGGAGGGAAAGTGGAATAGAAAGGAGGCAAGATAACGAATGTGGAATTGAACAAGGAAGTCTTACTCGCCCATTCACGTCGCCACTCTTTTTTCAAAGCAAGTGCAACCACAGTTGCATGTTAGGTACACGGATCGCAGTTTACTGAGCGTTTCTACCAAGCAGCTACTGTCTGTACGTCTCTGTCTTAAGCACAGAGACCTTCGAACCGACAGTACGGTCTGTATTATTTTGTTCTGCAGCAGCAATGTTTACACCTAGAAAATATTTAAGGACGCAACGCTTGTTCTTTTTTTCCATGGTGTGAAGCATTGGCGTGGCCTGTCGTAACGCTTACACAGACTATGAGTGACAGTGACGAGCACACTTTAACTCCTTGCTACGACGGGATATAAAAAAAAAGAAAAAAAACTCGTGTAGTTGTGTTTTGACAGGACATCGGCGTTTATGCGCGATGTATGCGTGCTAGCACTCGTGTTTTTCTTTGGTTGCCAAGGCGACGCCTATGTGTAGGCATGTCGTTCGGCCGCTCAGCTTAAATTCCTCGGCTTCAATACAAGGTATGACGGCGGTACTTTGACGACAGAGCTAAACGAAAAAAAAAAGAAAAGAGAGAGCGAAAGAACGACTGCACACTTCGGAAAGCTTTTCTGTTTTTTTTTTCATTCATTCGTCATAAAGAAGCCTCAAAGAAGGAACGGGTGGTCTAAATCGAGTCGTGAAGCGCCGCCATGGCGTCTCGTCAGGAAACCACGTGACTCTTTTGAGCCTCAGGAGCGGGATATCAATTCCTGCGCTCTTTCCTGTCACTGTCGCCGTCGCAGCTGTAGCTTGTGTGCGCAATAATTTATGCGCTGACGGTGATGTACATATACGTTGCATCTCAAAGCACGGTTTGCGGGTTTAACAATGAGTATAACGTCTGAATCAGGCGATATGGAGGCCATCGGTGATGTCCAGGTGCGCCTCTTCAGGCGTTTCCGAATGGTTCGTGATCTGATTGTTCGTCTCTTTCTCTCTCGCACGGCTTGTTACAGCTAGTGCGCGTTTTAGAGAAGAAGCGAAGGGTAAACCAAGGCTAGAGGCATCCCGGGGCAAAAGGTGAACTTGATTAGAAGAGTGCCTGCCATTAAGACGATACGACCGATTGCGAATAGGTTGCAGCAACCATGGACGTTGGAACATTGCTAGTCGTTGTTTGCCTTGCGCTGGTGACGGTCGCTGTGTCTGTGCTGTCCGAAGAAGAGCGCGCGTTTGTGGAGCAGCAACCGATCGATCCCATCGACAGACGGCCTTACATGCCTGTAAGATTTTTCTTCATATTGTCGTGCTCTTTCCAAAGCGCCAGAACAACAAGATCTAATAACGAAGCTTCTCTTCCTTTCCATTCAGGTTTTATTGCTTTCGATAGACCCATTGTGGAGGTACTGTCGAGGGTCAAAGAAAGCTATCTTTCAATGCTATCTGGAGACCATTTAATTGATTTGATTCTGATTCTTCTGGTTTGACGCTCCAAAGCAACATTTCGAATGTGACAGACGCCATATTTGTTCTGCTAGCGTTTCCTGTATTGAAAACTTTGCACTCGCTACCCCCCTGTCAAGAATACTACGTCACACTGATAACGTGCATGCCTTTCGTGACCTGGAAGTGCCGGGCGCGTAGCGTTGAAGAACGGAAAGGCACCCAAGATAGATGATTATTTTGGGGGATAAGATAAGCTTGATCGGGCGCAAACTTTTTCTTAGAGCTCAAATACTCATTAATTTTGACCGCCTACGATATTCGTTTTCTGAGGAGCACCTATATCTGAGCACACTAGCGGTGTTGAACTACGCCCCGATAGGAATGAGGTGACTGTGGCGTGAACAAACCCACAGCCTCGGGCTCAGGAGGAGATTGAGCCGCCGCTGTTAAAGATAAATTCTAGGATTTTACGTGCGAAACCTGTCATATGATTATGAGGCACTCGGTAATGGGGGACTACGCTTTGGATTATACCACATTGAGTTCGTTAACGGGCACCTAATGCAAGGCACGCGGGTGTTTTTTTTTTTTGCATTTCGCCCCCATCTATATGCGGCCGCCGCGACCAGGATTTCATCCCGAGCCAGAGCTTGCGAAGTTTACGACGTGGCAATTATGAACAGCTGGTGTCACAAATCAACGAAACCTGCCATTGCGCTTCTGAACGAGGACATGATATCATATTTCAGTGGCTGCCGGGACATTGTGGCATCGTTGGTAATCACCTCGCCGATGATGCTGCCCGACGACGTGCCCTAGCTGACTCACCGACACTCCTTATACCTTTATCGAGAGTCGACGCTGCAAGAGAGCTTCGCAGTCTCGCTCGTACCACCACGTTAGGTTATCTGGTATACACCACAGAACTCCAAGTATCGTTTATACAGCCTCGACTCATCACCGAAACTTTAATTACCAGCGAACCTTCCACGAAGTGACGGAACACTGCTGTGTCGGCTGTGGGTAGGAGTAGCATTCACCAACTCCTACAGCTATCGTATTGCAATGGCAGATTTACCAATGTGCGCTAAGTGCATGTGTGAAGAGACCATCAATTACCTTCTGTGCCGCTGTTCTGGCTTCGATAATCAACGTGAGTCTCTCCAGTGTGCCTTAAATATACTGGATGACAGGCCATTTACGGAAGTCAGGATCTTGGGAGCCTGGCCTCAGTTCATTAGCCCAGAAAGCAGTTCGAGCGCTTTTTCACTACTTGAGGGCAACAGACTTGAGTGCCCGACTATAGATATCCTACACCTAAGTTTTCTCTCTTTCTTTCACTCCCCATTCCCCTCTCCACGTGTAGGGTAGCAAACTGGACTCAGTCTAGTTAACCTCCCTGCCTTTCCTACTTCCCTTCTGTCTCCCTCTCTCTCTCTGTCTCTCTCTCTCTCCCACAACATGGATGTGACGCATTATCCTGCCATAAGACTTTAAAAATAATAATGTATTTTTATTGCCATGCGCTGGGCTCAGTGAACGCTTAAATTGTTGGATAATGATGGAGCTATGTCATCACTCGCTGAAGGGAGAAAACGACGATCTTTGGCACGTACTGGCGGGCAAATGAATTGTTTTGGGCACCGCGTCACAAAACTCCGTGGGTTTGCACTCCAAACGGGTGCAACACTGGAACGAATCCTGGTCCACCCAGGGGCGCACATACGAGGCAACATCGAGGCAGCTACAGGAGATGCAAACAGCAGCCACTGCTGAAGTTAACCAAGTTGTGCGCCGAGAAATGTACTCAGGACTTGCAACGGAGCGCAAACCAAAGCAGTGCACGTCCATGGAGACAGTGGGGAAATGCTTCTATTCCGGTGGACCGTGGCCCCATAAGTCCGGATGATTATCCTGTCCCACAGCAAACAAGATTTGCCAGGCATGCCGAAAAAGGGGTCATTTTGCTGCAGGCTGCAAGGGAAAGAACCAACACCGATGTACAGAACACAGATTAGTGACGCTAAGCTGAAGCTCGAACTCTGATGACCAGGCCTTTGCAATGCAAAGCGGCAACGGCAAAGACCCAAGAGTGGTGCTGTCCCTCTATGTCCTCAGCATTGAATTCATCGTGGACACGGAAGAGACGGTGGACATCATCGAGCAACATATGACGCCATGCCAAACAAATCAATCTTAAGCGGTTCAGCGCCAAAAGTGTTTGTTTATGGATCTAATTGAAGTCTTTTCCACCAGTAGCACAAAGGCCCATTCAGCGTCACCCACCCATCCCATTCAGCGTCAGAGATGCAGTCACATAAGTGTTTAAACGGCTCGAAGGACTCGGTGTAATTTAGAAGGCAACTGGCCTGACCACATTGGTCTCTTCGTTTGTTGTGGTACCGAAACGCCAGTGACCAGACGTCGTACGAATATATGTGGACATGCGTCGTGCCAATCTAACCATAACAGGAGCGCGGCATGCATCTTCAAGATTAGAAGAACTTGTCGCTAGCCTGACTGGTGCATCAGTCTTCTCAAAGCTTGACCTAAGTGATGGGTATCGCCAACTGGTGCTACATGAAGAGTCAAGGTGCATCCCCACCGAATCAGTGGCGCAGCAGAGTTATTACAAAACGCAATGAGACAGGTTATGGCAAGCATCCCTGGAGTCATCAACATTAGTGACGACATTCTTGTGTACGGCAAGAAACATAATGGCTGTCTGATGATGGTGCTGCAATCTCTTTATATTTGTGGACTAACACTCGACCCAAAGACATTTTGCTTCTCGCAACCCGAATTTATATTCTTTGGTCAAATGTCCTCAGCAAAAGGGCTCAGACCTGACCCAACAAAGGTCCAGTTAGTGATGTACATGTCGCTACCAAACAGCCCATCAGAAATGAGGAGCTGATTACGTACTGTGGCAGATTTATATCCAACCTAGCAAACGTGACAGCACCTCTTTGCAACCTCGTAAGGAGAGACGTTGAGTGGAAGTGGATGGTCTACAACAAGTGGATGTCGACTAGCTGAAAGAATTCCTGACCGGTATCCATGCCCTGGCCTACTCAGACAGCAAGAAGTCAACCCATCTCACCGCTGACGAAGGGCCAGAAGGTCTTAGCGCCATACTGACACAGAGAGATGATGACAGCACCCAAATTGTGGCCTATTCAAGCCGCACGCTGACCGGTGCAGAGCGGCGCTACTCCCACGTCGAAAAGAAATCTTACCTGCTGTGCGGGGAATTGAACACTTCAACATTTACTTGTACGGAACTTACTTCGTGCTTCACACTGATTAAAAACCATCTGTCAGCGTCCTGTGTAATCTTTCTGCTTGACTCTCTGCTAGAATAGAGTACCAGTGTCTCGGGGTCCAGCTTTATAGCTTCTCCGTTCAACATTAGAAATGCGCAGACACTCCATGCAACCGCATTCCACGTTATCTTCTCAAATTCGCTCAGAGCGGGTACGGGACACACAAGGTGACTGCTGAGTATCTCCTGTTCTTGTCGCAAGTAACAGTGCCAAAAGGAATGATGACAAAAGAGGTAATGGAAACAACCAACGGTGGTACTACCTACGGTCAACCAAGAGAAGCCATCTAAGCTTAGTGTACAAGGAGCATTAAAACTGCGCAGTAATGTTGAATCATTTTAATGGAGGCGAAATGCAAGAACGCCCCTGTGCCGTGTATTTAGTGCATGATAAAGAACCCCAGCTTATCGAAATTAATCCGGAGTTTCCTCACTACAGCGTGTCTCATAATGAGATAGTGGTTTGGGCATGTAAAACCGCAAAATTTAATGTTAAGTACATTCGTTCATTTAATTCTGTCATTTTTTTTCTTGTATATTCCTAAACCTCATTTTGCAACTTTACATGTAAGACAGCGGTTGATATACTCTATTGGGCTAAGCCAGGCCTACCCAGAAGCCATGCAGCAATCCAAGGCAAGACTAAAAGAACAAAGGCAGTTTCGTTTTGGAAATCATGGCAGTGTCCATGTCCTCCCTCTTTCGTAGCGTTGAACACAAAGTTAAACACAACACTGCCTAAACGCCATCCAGAACTAAGGATGTGAATACTTGTGTCTATACCGTACGTATTTATGCAGTCGAAGTTGCGTATCAGACAAAAGTAGTTAACAAATTAAAACACTCCACCCCTCTAAATAAATTTCGTGGACCAGCGCGCAAGACATGCGACTCTAAAAAAAACTATCAAAGAAGATGCAGTTTGGTTTGTCAGTGAAGACACGCCAAATCGTATAGATAAAAATGCACTGCCCATCAATCCTATAGTCATCATTCCAGTGCCACGTGTCCCTTGGTATTCCCACCTCAAAGCTCTTTGGTTGTGTCCAAACATCCGGTTGGACAGGCCCATTATCCCCACTATTTTTACGATTCCTGCCAATTCCCTCTGCAATGCATGGAAGCCAGTGCGAGCCAGCAGCACATCACCGCATTCCCTGTCATTTATACATGTTCTTCAAAGCGCATTGATAACATTCGACGCGCGCTACAACCCCTCCGTGCCAACTCTGTGCCCAGTTGAGTTGAGTTGAGTTGAGTTGTTGTAGGCTACTGGTGGGATTAGCCTTGCAGTTGCTGCCGGCAATTGCTCCACCGTAGTGACACTTAAAATAAATAAATCACATAATCAGACACAGACCTCCCAATTACAAATGGTAACTCATCAGTTTACCATGTTGAAGCCAAATCCGTGTCCTGTAGGTAATTTAACAGAAGGCGAGAGACCTCCTTTTTACGCAACCGGTTCCCGCGCGGGAAAACAATGTCCTGAAGAGAACTGTGAGGAAGTCCTGTGTTCTTGAGGGACCCGAATAACACCCTCCTTTCCGCGTTATACACTCTTTGCTTCAGCCCACGGGGTCTTACACCGTGATGGCGTCTGATGAAAGGAAGTTGAAGTTGCCCTAACCATGCCCCATAAACTGTGACCAACTACGGGAAAAGTGGCGCCCTCTAATGATACACGGTTTCAGCGACACTGGGCAGGAATTCTGAAGAATTAGAGGAGGCTGTGGTAAGGTGATTTCCGAGTGCTGGTGGTGTGTGAAGCATGCCTCTTCATTGTGTTGGATTGTGCCTCTTTCGTGCGAATTGAAATTTTGGGTGTTTACCTGGCATTGTCTTTTCGCAACGCAGGGATCGGTGGCACCTGGGGGCTACTGCCAAAGCACGCGGCAATGTCGCCGCGGTTGGTGTTGCGTGAAACAGTACAAGCACGGTGATTACACTTGTCAGAAGATGCTCGGAGTTGGTCGGAGGTGCACTTCTCAGACGGAGGTTAAGGCTGGCGTGTACCTCAAGCACTGTCCCTGCGTCAGCTATTGTAAGTGACATTTAGACCTGGCTATAGCACTGAATGAAGGGACGTTTCTTTTACATATATGTTTATTTACGTTTCTACAAAACCGTAACGTACAAGCAAGCATTCACAACTGGCCCAGCACATCAAAATTGAAGCAGAAACAAATAAATCAAGCCAGAAGGGAAAATTACTATCAAGTCAAAGCGAGTATAAAAGGTCAAAAGCTTACACAAAATTATCTTGTATGTTATATTCGTGGCAATACCAAAGTGACAATTATACGCAGCATGTGCAAACATATACAAAACCAATACATCCATATTAGTACTGCGCAATAAACAAAAGAGGTACAGCGACAATAACATACATAAAGAAAAATGCGCAACGCAATGGGAATACAATGGTTCTTCACACTGAATGAATGAATCAATTATTATTTCTCTTTCGTTGCCCTTTTCACGTTACGAAGTTGACAGAAGGAGTCGACTCGGCCACTATGAGATCATAACTCCGTGACGACGATGAGTCGTGCCAAGCTTACTGGAATCGTTTTTCGGTATACCTCAACTTCACGTTGTGGTCTCGCGCTATGCTCACGGTGCGCAAGCTCCGAGTGCGCGTGTCGGACGTGCACCGGGGGTTCGTGCGCTCCGAGCCACCACGCATATATACAGGGCGCCGCGCCGTTTCCGGCCCGGCCCGTGTGCCGACGCACCCCACCGGTCCCAGCTAGGGGTGAAGGGGAGACCGCGCTCGCAGCGAGGGAGACCCCAGGCGACGCTCTCCGGAACGAACAGGTCAACATTTATTAAGCTGGCGGTTCGACACAGACGCAAGCTTAAACAACACGGCCGAATCTAAATCTAATTGCTACACAAAACGTGGCCTAATGGTCGCCCATGTCCGCTAACGGCGTTCTGCGACAGAAAAATGGCTGTGGCTTAGCTAAGGTTAAGCCCAGGAAATGAAGCATACTAGCCTTTGTTTTAGTTGTTGAACCACTGTTTAGCCTGGTGAACTGCTGTTGCTTGGCTATATTTGGTTCGGCTAGACGAAGAAACAACTCATGCGTTACTCTGCTTATTCCTTTATTATGCGTTGCATATTGCAATCACTCAGTTCAGCCCTTGGGCGCGGCCAGGCAGCCACCATTGAGGGTATGAGCCATTGTTCATTGCTGAACGTCTCATATGTGCGTCTATTCTCTTGTAAGTTTGCGGGAGTTAGGCCGCAGTACCATCTGTGCGACCGCAGGCGAGCGCACGAGCTGAGACCCGGCTATGTAGCTACGCGGCCGCAAGCGAGCGTACGAGTTGAGCCTCCGCTTTTGCAGCTGTTATGACGTCATGTGGTAGCTACGCGGCCGCGCGCGGCGCAGCAAGGAAGAGCGTGGTTGTGCGGCTAGTATGCTTCGCATAAAAGACAAAGAAGAGTGCAGCAAAGAGAGAGAGAAAGAGAAACAACTTTATTGATCCATAACGAAATGGAGCGTGTTAAGCGCCTGATGGGGTGGGGTGGCTCCATCTTCAAGGGTTCCATATGCTTCCAGAGTCAGGCGGCCCTGGAAGCATATTGTATCGTATCTGGCGCAGCACTGGCTTCGCATCTACGGCACGTGTGATGTGACCGATATCGGTATCGCACATGACGCATGGTGGTGAGGGAACACACCCTCTCCCGTTTAGTGTATACATACACGGCTGCTGAATAAACGGGGACGCTTTCCGCTCCCCTTGCTTGGAGCCTCTGGTCATGTCTTGCCTGCGGCACCGCACGATACACATATGGCCCTAGAAGAGACGAGACAGCCCATCCTTCGGACAGGACCTGCCTTCGCACACCCCGGTAGGAGAGAAAAGGGAAACAGAAAGAAACAGAAGAACACGCGCACAACCGCTGAGAGCGGTCGAAACCCCACAACATTAAGTTAGGGGACAACCTAAATATGTTGAGTTACATATGCTATATACTATATGTCGTGGAGAACCAGAGTGCGCAACATTCGAAGAAACGCAACAGCGCAGCTTCGACTTGAGATGCACAGCGAAAATGGCGTGACATGTTATAAGAAAATAAAGACGAGGAAATCATAGTAGAACCATTACCATTGCCTGAAAATGAAGGCACAGGAGATTTTCCGTAAATGCGTGGCGTAACAACATGGCTTTCGATGCTGCAATTTCTCGCGTTGGTGTCGTGATGGTGCAAATGTGCTGCACAAACGTTTTTTTTTCTTTTGCATAATGTGGCAATTACAAGAAAATATGTTTTAATTTCATTTTGGTTCCATTTCACGCCTCGATGCTGGAGATGTTACAAGGGACTCTGAAAATATTATTGCGAACACAGGACTTTCACTGTTTCTTGGAACCAGGTTAGCACGGCAGTGATGGCAGTTAGTCGACCTTATCAAATGCTCAATGCGCCTGTCTCTTTCGAAAAGGTTGCTTCTAGAAGTGTGCGAAGATCCTAACCTTTCGGATAAGGAATCGAATAATGTCCTATTCGACTTGGTCTTCGAATTGAATAGTCACTATTCGTAAACGCGAATATTGTTCGAATACTTTTTCGGATATTTCAAAGCCTCAAATGCGCCCAATAAACATACAATTGGAGCAAAAATACAGTAAATCTTTCACCCCTGCGGTACACATAATTGGAGCAAAAGTACAGTAAATTTTTATTCCTGCGGTCACAGTACAGACATAAATCACGAGAAATTGCGTAGCGGAGCAGGCTACATCGATTAAGTAGCCATACTTTACAGGTTATACAGCAGTCATTCACACCGTCCGAAAAGTCCCGTGCATGCGAAGACACTGCTTGACAGTTCCTAATGCACCAAATGGGCTTTTAATAAACAATGCTTCGTAACGTACTATGCAATGACAGAAACTTGACAGGGCAGGCTATCGTTGAGTGTACGACGAATGTTTAAAATATGCAAGCAATGAGTTACTGGCTTTTATCGGAAATTACTTATGCAAGCGTTGCAGAGCATTATGAGCGTGTTTTATGACAACCCGCATAGAAAGTTTGCTTGGCGTCGTCAAAGAACTACACGTGGCAGGGAGTTTACATTCGGCGATAATAGTTGGTGATGTGCGGGCAAATTTTCGAGCGAGAGTTAATCTCAGCATTTGCAAACATTACTGATTTAAATGCTCGAAAGCTTTACACGGGTGGTATACACGATGCTACCCAACGTCTTGGCAGAACTGAATGTGGTACCGAAGTTCACATTTGGTGGAAAGGGGTGGAGTCATGTTAGCAATAATATGCCGCTAAAGTTTGACGTTTCTGGACTAATTACAATTTTCGCAGGTAATTATACTGAGTACTTGTTATCCCATATTTCCACGCGTAATAGTAATCGCGTAGTCTTCACCGGTGTCCTCATCGAACTGACCGTGGCACTTAATGCATATTTGGTGAAAATGGGGGGCAGACGATAGGTGACGCGCAGAAGTTTGGAAGGTATTGTCATTTGCAGCACATTGGCAGAGCGTTATAAGTGTCATTATATGTAATGAGCCTGGTTGCTAAGTGGCTATGGTGTTTGGCTGCTGAGCACGAGGTCGCGGGATCGAATCCCGGCCACGGCGGCTGCATTTCGATGGGGGCGAAATGCGAAAACACCCGTGTACTTAGATTTAGGTGCACGTTAAAGAACCCCAGATGGTCGAAATTTCCGGAGTCCCCCACTACGGCGTGCCTCATAATCAGCAAGTGGTTTTGGCACGTAAAACCCCATAATTAATTAATTAATTATGTAATGAGCCACATAGAAGGTTTGCCTGCTGGCCTGGGAGAACTATATCTGGCACATAGTTCAAATTTAGTTGAAATGAATGCATGTTATGATTGGTCGGCTTGTAAAATGTAAAAGTCGTACGCTGTTGTCACGGCTTATATCGTAAAATATACATTCAAGTGCAAGGAAGCATTATATGCATAGCTGTTATCTGTATAACCAAATCTGGCACCAAATTTAGACTTCTGGAAATAAAGGCTATGTTATACGTCATTTGCCGGTAACGTTCAAGGTATATTGTACAACTGCAGTCATTGCCGTAGCTGATTTGTGTACATGTGCTCTAGTGCTTTGTACGCGTGCTTGGCAGACCACGTTGAGTGTTTGGCCATTGTTCTGAGAGAATACCTCAGCGCGATACCAGCATTTGTTGAAGATGAGGCATATTATGCTTAATTTACAAACAAAATTAACATGTATTCGTTAGTTATGTTTTCTAAGGTAAATTATCTACTGACTACTGGAGACTGTTATACAACATTCATGCGCAAGTTTTCTTGATGTCCAGGGAAAACGAGGTGTAATATAAAGAATATAAATATCTATGAAACGGGAGCTATGTTATGGTTCAAATGGGAGCAAAATTTTGAAGTGTGAGGTTTAATCGCAGGCACTCGAAGTAAAAAGAAAAGAGGACTAATTCAATTCAACTGCTCAAAAGAAACAGCTTCGTGAAAACATAGGCTGTGATTCTGCTAAATAAGTCAAGTGCGTGGCGATTTTTGTCCCCCGAGAACCGCACCTGACTTCATTTGTGAGAACATTCATGGACTCGTAAGCGTTGAGCGTCACTCTCGGAGGAGGGAGTACGAAGTCTGTCAAGGTTACTCTTGTACTTCACTTAGCTGCTGATCGAGTTACAGTTAGGCCATTGCATCGGCATTCGTGACATCTTGGCCACGTTTGTTCAAGTGTTCTGTTTTGTAAGCGTAGAACGTCACTCTCGGAGGAGGGAGTACGAAGTCTGTCAAGGTTAATCTTGTACTTCACTTACCTGCTGATCGAGTTACAGTTAGGCCATTGCATCGGCATTCGTGACATCTTGGTCACGTTTGTTCAAGTGTTCTGTTTTGTAAGCGTTGAACTTCACTTTCGTAGGAGGGAGTACGAAGTCTGTCAAGGTTACTCTTGTACTTCACTTAGCTGCTGATCGAGTTACAGTTAGGCCATTGCATCGGCATTCACGACATCTTGGCCGCGTTTGTTCAAGTGTTCTGTTTTGATGTTCCATTGCAGTGCGGTGTCGCGGAACTCGGTCCCTGAAGTTGTGCCTGCCGAAGAACTGGTGGCCCGGCGCCGCACCGTAATAAAGTTTGCCGAGCTTGTTCCCGTGTCCGCATACGTCGGCGCTGTCATAAAAAAACAAATAACTAGCGCAGCCAAAAACGCGTGCACCCTGATCACTACACATTGGGCCCAGAATTACAATAGGTGGCTGGCTTTGTTGCGGAATTGGCGCGATACGAGCTCATACCGAAGGGTACCGCGAGAATCGAACAACGAATTCAGCAGCCTTCTTTGCAACAGGTGCAGTTGGTAGAAAGAACGTAGTGTGACACTGCCACGTATATAGAGAAAAGAATGCGGGAGATGGAAATTCAAGACGATGAGCAAAACGTGAACAAGGTGAATGCTGGAGCCAATGTTTCGACAAGTGGACTTGTCTTCTTCAGGGCCTTGAATAAGAAGACCTTCAAGCCTTGAAGAAGACAAGTGCACTTTTCGAAACGTTGGCTCCTGCATTCACCTTGTTCACGTTTTGCTCATTGCCACGTATATAGTGTGACACTAGTGACCCTGCCAGCATGCAGGCAGGCGCCGCAGTACATGAACATCTAAGAGTTAAGGACTTTATGGAGGGAGCTTGCATTCAGCAATCAGATGTGTAATGTGATGGGAGAGTACACATGAACGTGGCCTAGCGGCCATTGCGGTGCGCTGCTCAGCACGAGGTCGCAGGTTCGGATCCCGCCCACGGCGGCCTCATCTCGAATGGGGTGTAATGGAAAAATGTCAGTGTACTTAGATTTAGGTGCGTGTTAAAAAGTAGCCCAGTGGTGAAAATTGATACCGAGTCCTGCACTGTGGCATGCCTCGTAATAACATTCTGGCTTTGGCACGTAACACCCGAGGTATCGTAAACAGAGGAACGTGATAACGCAGCCGTCAGATAAAACGTGGAGCTTAGTAACAGGAATGTTATTGTAGGTGACAACCTAGGAATGCATAGACAAATGCATACCTCGATGTACAACTTGGGAAACTCGTAGAGGTGCGTTAGTCAATCACAGTGGTTCCTTTCCGTGAAGTCAGAGCAGAGGCGAAGATATTTCAAAATCGGAGTTTCTCGGGGACCATTTTTTCAGAGTTGAGGTACAGGGGCGGGATGGGGTGCGGTTTCATTTTCCTTTTGGGCGGAGTATGTTAGCACTTAGGTATCCGCCGAACGTAAGGAACAATTAGCTGCTATAATGTCTGCGCATGCCTACAGTACAGCCCGTCACACAACTTGTAAATAACGTTAGGTGTATGAATTGATCTAAACTTCTGCCCTTTGGCTTTGAATGACCTTTTGGTTTGTCATTTTAGGCTAACCTGACATCGTAAATTTACTGTATAGCAAAAAGTTGTATCATCCAGCCACCTGCTTTCTTTCCTAAATGTTTTTTTTTGTTCAGAATGAATAAATGGAAGTCTACGAAATATAAAATGTAATAAACCATATTAATTTTAGTGCAAGAATCTTCTTCTTAGTTTATTTCTGCACTCGCCATTACGCGATATTATGCGTTCATCGCAACTAAGGTTCCACATTTTCAGATAAATAAAAGGAAACTTCGAAAAGCACTCGCCGAAAATTTGTCCTCAATTAGGATTTATCCGAAAAACTCCAATTTTTTTTCGGAGCACGTAGCCTCGAAATACTCGTGGGTGGCTTTTCTTCCTCGGACTTGCCAATGCATTTCACCGCGAACTCCGCAATTTGTGACATCTTCAGAAAGAAAAAAAAAGCCACACGCCAAAGTGCAACAAAACTTGGCTGGAGATACAAAAAACATAATCGAAACAAGTTTCCTCGCTAATAAAATGTTACTTTATCGCAAGTAAACATGAATGAAGAAAGGGCACGCAGACCAGTGTGCTACTCGCCGGGCTACAGTCTCCCACTCAATGATGCTACACGCGCATTCCACTTTGTAAGAAAACGCTATGAACAAACACATGCAGGCGTCTCCCGGACTTTTCCGGGCACAGCGCAGTCCACCGAGTCCACCCAGTGCTTGCTGTGTGCCTGAATGCTCTCTCTCTCTCTCTTTCTCTGAGCAGTGGAGAGATGAGCCGATAACGAACTTCGCTGAAGAACTTGACCGCATGCTTGACATCTTTGAACAGGAAAAGCGATCTGACGCAGTTGGCCTTTTCTTTCTAGCAAGTTCTGCCACACAGTGTATGAGAAGTGGAACCGTACTGTCCAAGAGAACGTTGCCCATGTACTGCAGTATAAGAGCGTTTCATTCTGGTGCTGGGTGCAAATTATAAACCCCAACGTATAAGGACCGATTTCCCCCGGAACATTCGAAGCCTACATGTCACTGTTCGGCCTAGTTGTGACAGATGATGATGACATCCCGCGACTTGCAGCAGACATTTCGCAGCATCGGGCTTACGATGTGAAAGAGAAAAGAGAGAGACATAGCAAAGAGAGGAAAGGCAGGGAAGTCAACCAGACGAACGCCTGGTTTGCTACACTAGTCTGGGAGTAAGGGAGGCAAAAGGTGGAAGAGAAAGCGGAAAGGCGATTAGAAATTGTTGAGTAGGTGGTGTTCTGGTGCATGCATGCTCCAGACTGGCCTGTGTGCGCGCGCGCGCGTGTGTGTGTGTGTGTGTGTGTGTGTGTGTGTGTGTGTGTGTGTGTGTGTGCGCGCGCGCGCGCGCGCAGGAAAATGACAACGAACCTGTTGGAAGTCAACGCTTGCTTCCGTAAGGTTCGTCGTCTTCTTCCTATATATATATATATATATATATATATATATATATATATATATATATATATATACATTACAACCAGTTGTAACCAGCGATCATGATTCTGGTGCCAGTTGCCGAACAAATATTTTTTGTATTAACAGTGCCTTCCTGTGTTAAACAACAGACGCCTGAATTTGAGAACAGATAAACAAAATCCAAAAAACTCCGACTTTGGGATATGTAATAGTATGTTAAATTCAAACCCGCCGAAACAACTTCGAATTCCTTTTAAAAATATTACCACCGAAAAACACCCTCCGAGTATGTCCAAACATAAACTCCGAAAACGCAGAACCCTCGTTCTAACCTAAATCACTCCATACTCAGAAAAATGCAGTCATGTCTCTTCCAGAGAAGTTGTGCAACGCGCATTATAGTTTGAAATCGGGTTGCGCGATGTAATTGTTGTACTGGTGACATTCTCTCTTTTTTTTTTCTCGAGAGAGAGGATTTTACTAATATCTCTCCCACAATTTATTATGATGGTACATTGAATTTAATTTCTTTTTCCCTAGTCAACATTTATGTATAGTCTATGTCTTTTTTATTTCTCTAAGTTTTCGACTTGACTTATATTTGTACTCACTGCTTTTTTTTCTGTAGGTACATTTTGATAGGCATCTTCTGAAACATCTCGGTTTTTCTAATTTTCTTCAGCAACTCATTATTGCCCTTTTCAAGGTCTAACCCTTCTTACTTCCGGCTTTGTACAAAGTCAAGTCCACCAGAATGACAATGTCTGTCGACATAAAACATTTTTTTAACCTTTTTTTTACATCTGTAAGAAGAAAGTGCAACACGTATAGTTCCAATATACAGTATAATAACTGATCATTTTTTGAACACTTCCAGTTCCCTTTCATTGTACCCTTTCATACCTGCTTAGGCTCCTAGTACTCGGCGGCGCGGAGAGCAAGGTATTACATAAATGCTGCCAAATGAAACACTTGTTGCCCTGACGGAATCATATCCTTGTTGTTAAACTCAGTGTTGTCACGAGTCATAAATATTTGTTCTTTTATGTTCGTTATAATTCAAATGCGCAAAGCCATCACAATCGCCCTCAACCGTTACCTTCTTCTTGCATGAGCGGCGCGCTTCTGCTTCTCCAAGTAGCGATAATATTTTTCACTGCAGTAGTATTTTTTGCTTGAATAATTAGTTGAATTCAGCAGATTCTTGATGATGGCAAAAAGGCATCTTCTGCGAAGTTTTTGCCGGCATGGATTCAGCTTTTTGTTAGTTGTGCAATGCACCGTCTTCTTCGGTGGTAACACAAAACAATTACCTACAGATTTCTCGCTGCAGTGAGTGATTTGAACAACCTAAACGGGGCACAGCGCATCTTAAATACCATCTGGTACCGCACGTTTGGAGTGGTAAGCGTGTTTGAACTGCATGAGATCTGGTGCCTCACGTCCGATGTGTTCGCTGTGTTTTGGGCCAGATGAGATCTGATACATGAAGTCCGAAGCGTTCGGTGTGTTTCGGACAAGACATCTGGTACCTCAATGCTGAAGTGTTCAGTGTGTTTTAACTATTAAGTCCAGAAATCACAAGAGAGGTTCATATCGCAGGTTGTTTGTGCGCAGTAAAAGATTCTCGCGCTAAACCGTGATGTATTGAAAGACTCGCAAATTTCCTAGAAAGTAATAAATAAGTGGGATTTTCTTTAGAATTAGCAAATTTCGTGATTGTCGTTCTTTTGTCAAGACGCCAAAAATCAGTGGATTCCAAAGCTTGATCACTTCGTCACTAATATTTGAAGGACACGAGTAGACCTACTCATAAATCAGTATATGTGGCAACACTGAAAACGTTGGTTCCAGCTTAAAGCTTTTCACTCATAGAGAATGGAACTTGCCACTCTAGAGGTTTCTATACTTGGACCTGGACCACTCAGTAGTGTGTTCTGAAAGGACCGTTTTCAGTGTAGTGAAAGGCTTTCTTATAACTACGCACATGTGCTCGAAATACTAGAGGCGATCTTACAGTGTCCCCTTCGCTCCTGATGTTCGGCCTATTCCTTTCTTTCTATTTTTCTCTTTCTTGTGTGCGTTTGTGTTTGCCCGTACTAAAATGTCCTTTTATCGTGAGAATTCTTTCTCTTTGGTCATTTTCTTAGCAAAATATTATTATTATTATTATTATTATTATTATTATTATTATTATTATTATTATTATTATTATTATTATTATTATTATTATTATTATTGTATGGTGACATACAGCATTCTCAATTCTTCAAAACGACGTCGGGAAATTAATGGATTATTTTGGTGCAAATGTAATTGACATTAATCATTCTAAATCAAAGTTGGTTTGCTTCCATAGCCCTCTGAAACGTGTTTCACTTTCTTCTTCACTTTATCTGCACAGCTCTCGATGTATTAATTGTTCCTGCCCTCCAATAAAATTTTCGGACTCTGTGAAGTATTTGGGCATATGGTTTGATTCTAGTCTTCTTTTTTCTACTCACTTGTCTTACATATGTGCCAAACTTCGTAAAATCGTCTGTTTACTGTACCGCATCAAAGTGTTTTTACCCTTGTCTGTTAGGAAACTTTTGGTCCACTCGTTAGCCTACAGTGTGCTCAGATATGGTATTACAACATTTGTACATTGTTCTAGTACCTGGCATCACCGTGTAAATAGGTTGCTAAAATGTATGTTAAAAAGTGTTACTTATGACGTACACAGACCACAAGGGATGAACCTTTTTCAGATGCTAAAAATGCCGAATATGCGCTCACTGTTTGTTCAAACAGTGGTATTGAAACACTTCTGGTCGGATACATTTAAAATCCCCACTGTGCCTTGCCGTCCTTTACGGCGTGCACCTGCTTTTTCAGTTCCTCACACACGAACCAGATTTGGCAGATATACTCGAGCCTTTTATGTTCCAGATATATTCAATGCACTGCCTTCTGAAATTTCTTCCTGTAAGTCTGTACGCGACATTCGCAAAACTTTAAGAGCATTGTACACAGAATGATTATAGGCGTCGTAGTTTTATTTCTCCTGTCATTGTTGAAACATGTTTTCGCTCTGGTCGTTTCTTCGCTTCTCTTTTTCTTTGTTGTTGTTTTTTCGTGATTCTCTTCTTTTTTTTTTGCCTTGTACTTTATCACTCGCTACCTTAGTTTTCAATATCTTTTTGTTTTGTTTTTCTGGCAGAAGAAAGAAAACTCAGTTTCTGGATGAGTCTTGTTATTGACTGCCGGGTTTCGCGTGACAAGCCACTGTGATGGCTTAGGCGAAACCGATTTCTGTACTTATACTTGCAGATTTGATAATAAATTTATTATATTATTATTATTATTATTATTATTATTATTATTATTATTATTATTATTGTTGTTTAAGTGAATTGGAGTAGCTGAATTGGAGCACCCTGTCAAGTTAAACTTCTTTAACGCTGCCCTGCTTAACTACAGAACAATTCACTACAAGGAACAACCATAGCAGTGCCACGGCAAGACGTAGAATCGCAAATTTTCAGGCAAGAGTGTAACTCAGATCAGAGAGATCAACCTTAATCTCGTAAACTGCTCCTTGTGCGAGCCGTCGTCGTTGGACCCACCGGTAACACGTTGCACGGTACGTTACGCAAGATCAAACATTCCCCGCGGTGAAAATAACAGCCCTGACAAAGGGCGCCGCCTAGAGATTCTCAGAGACGATGCAATCCCATGCCTTCGCAGACAGGCGAAAGGTGGCGCGAGCGCGTCAAACTTGATAAAGCCCCTCAATTTTCCAAAAGTAGCGCCATTCTTAGATCTTTCCGCCACCCCGCTCACCCAGGCGCTTCCTCCTCCACTCCTCCTGTCGCCCCAGCCTCCTCCGCTCCCCCATTGGCCAATCTGTGTCACGTGAAAGCGGGCCCCGCGCTTTTGTATATTTTATTCTTTCCGGCGCAGAGCAGGCGCCGCGCTTTTGTATATCTTTTCTTTCCAGCGCGCTGCGACCCCCAATCTTGGGCCTGCGACCCCCATTTTTGGGCCTCCGCGACGAAGTACGGCAGGCGGTTTGAAGGAGCGCGGTAGTTTTATACAATGTGTTAGGGCCGAGTGCTTAATTGCGATGCCGTGCTGCTGCGCCTACGGTTGCCACAACAGACCCAGTGACGGCAAAAAGCTTTTTGTTTTACCATCCGCCGGGCGCAACGCAAAACGAAGAAAAGTGTGGATTCACAAGATCGGGCGGGCTGACTTCGAGCAAGTGGCAAAGAACGCGCGGCTTTGTTAAGTGACACGGCTCCTCCAACCTCTTCTTTTGACGCCCGTGTCAAAACGGGCCCGTGTCCAGTGCATTGGGGGTGCGTTAAAGAACCCCAGCTGCAAAAAAAATTAATCCAGAGCCCCCATTATGGCGTGCCTTATGAGATCGTGGTGTTGGGATGTAAAACCCAAGAATCAACTTTTCTTCTGTCTTGTGTGCCTTGACTGTTCCAGTTAACGCAACACTGCTTCCTTGTGAAAACTTACAACGCAAAAGAATACAGACGCACGTAGTATACAGAGATAAAATTAGCACTTCAACAAAAGTGTTGCTGGTGCCAATGAGGGAGGGGGATAATTATTTTCTGAACCTCTTTCCAGTTGTCCCATCAAGTTCCTTCTTTCTTTTCTATCAAATTCTAACCATTTGCACTGTAATAAATAAATAACGATTTCATATGCTGGTAAGTTGTTAAAATTATCTATACCGCCTATGTGTGAAAACGTTGCTCATGGCCACCACAACCTGTGCATGAGCTACGTACATCTGTAAAAGGCGCGGAACAGAAACGGCCCTGCTGCCAGGCATTGCTGACCGCAGACAGTCGGAATCTCTCACGCGCCGGCCGAACAAAAGCATCCTGCAGGTACGTAAATTAACCTACGAAACCACGTGCACATACTTTCCCGCTGTCAAAACCTGAAACTCTGGTAATTACTCGCGTGTCTGAGCACACCGCGTGCTTGTGTCGTGTTTCAGCAACACGAACTTTCAACGTGCGAGCGCTTTACGCATTAAATACGCCTTGAATAATGGTGCTTTTCTCTATTTCTTCCGCAAATCCGACACGACATTCTTAAGGCCAGTTACCGACTGACAAAGCAAGATCTAGATTGAAAAAACTGCTCCGCAGGACTCGAACGAACTTTTCCGCGGATTTCCTCCCGTAGCGTGTTAGCCGTCGTCTGCTACGGCAGGCCCACTGCCGGCGGCGCCACCGTCGAGGCCGCGCCGAGCGGAGGAGGAGAGAAGTGAATGGCGCTACTTTGGGAGATTGAGGGGCTTTAAAACTTGAATTTCAAATTTCGTGGAGCTGGAGCTGCTGAGCGAGATACAGTGAACTCTCACTTGAGTGAACTTCAAGGGACCGAAGGAAATAGTTCACTTAACTGAAAGTTCACTAAACTGAATATTCACTAGACCAACATAAGACATGGCATACAGAGTCAAAAGCGCAATTCATGGAGCAAAACACATGGCACCCATAATGTTAAATGCAATTTGTATGTATTGTGACGTAGCAGTTGTCACTACGTTTATTCCGACTCGAAGATACGGCGAACCGATCACGCCCACAGCACGGATCACACTCGAGAGCCAGCCCCACAAGCGATGATGAAGAAGAACCCCATATCAGCCCCACATGATGATGATCATGTACAGATGACAAAGAATAGCTTATATCTGGCTACAATATCAACAAGTACAAGGTTCATCACAGTTAAAATGCAGCCTTTCTCACTTCGAAAAAAAATCTGTAATATTTTTCTGCACTTGTACTTTTAAAGCACAGGAAGTAACAAAACTGTCCAAATAGTCAATGTTCTTGTACACTTCTTCTGGCACAGCTCGCTGTTGAGACACAAAGTCTCTCAACTTTCCAATGTACCCTGCAACCTCAGCTAGAGTTATAGGGCTTGAAACTGGCTCGGCATTTGCCTCTTATTCGTCGCACGCTTCGTCTTCAGGACGAACCCTGGAAACAATCTCCAGATCCGTCTGTCCAGCACAGGTAATCAGTGCACTGTCACGCTGTGCATAGTCTTCAAACGAAGTATTGCTATCGACCTCCAGCTGATGACAGAGCTCTGTCCACATCGCGGAGTCTATCCTCTGAGCGAGTTCGTTAAACTGAAATATTGACTGATCCAAAATTCGTTGAAGCGAAACATTTTTGCACAGAATCCATAAGAAAATGGTCGGGGATTTTTAAAAAGTTGGTTATTCTGAAATATTCGATAAACTGACGTTCGTACAACTGAGAGTTTACTGTATACATATATAAACCACGCAACATCAGGTTGCTCACATGTACCAGTACATGACGCTGTTCTCAGTAGTCGTTCATATACATATGACACGATGATCACCAGAACCAGTATCAATACAGATTTTAAAAAGCCGACATTTAAGACTGCCTACTTGCGGGAATGCGAAAGCATTATACCGTTTGTAGACCTCAGAACTCCATGGACGCGCTGAGAGAGAAGTGGTTCTTGAGAGGAAGGAGAAAACGCTAGCGCTATTTCCTGCAACCCATGCGGGACCACGGCTCAGCGCCAAACGCCGTGGTGTGTAACATCAGCGCCATGGGAACGCCATGGACGCGCTGATGTTACACACGCATGACGCAGCGCCACCTCCTCCCAATTGGCTGCGCCGTCACGTGCCAAATGACGCGCCCACTAGGCTACACCTCTAATCAGCCAGATGGCTGCGGCGTGACGTATGCGATGACGCAAGCACTAGGCACACTTTTAGTCAGTCCAGAACCGTGGAGGCGTCACGGGGTCTGGAACGCGTGCTCGTCCCGCACCCTGCAAGCCCGGGTTCGACTTCCATCCAGATCGAAATTAACCAGATTCTCTTTTCAAGGCCATTAATTTACTTTGTTTATGAAAACCTCCCTGAAACATTTGAAGCCAATCCGAGCATTTTTTGACGTGTTTTTACTATTGGCGCCATCGGCCATTTTTGGTGCCATATTTCGGTCACGCCGACACCGACGGACTTTCGTGTAAGGGGTACATATAATGCTTTCGCATTAAAAAAAATATCGCCGCACGTTATCTTCACTAGCTACTCACGGGCTACTTGAGATGCCGTAGTGTGGTTGGGCACTCCATGTTAATTTTTGGCCGCCTGAGGCACTTTGACGTGATTCCAAAGCATGGTACACAAGCGTTCATTGCGTTCCGCCCCCGTCGGAACGCTTCCGCCGCTATCGGGAACCAAGCCATCGACCTCATACTCAGCACCATTGCGCAATAGCCGGCGCTCCACCGCACATGTCACTGCAACTGTCTGCAGCCACAAGTTCTGTTTTTGGACGCTTTGTTTGGTCCGCCGCCATGGCGGAAATTCGCAGCGCAGTGACCTTCTGAACGAACTCCGCTAAACAACAGAAGGCCGTCTGATGGGTAAGAGCGATGACGAATTGAAGGAACAAGGCCGGCGTCCGAAATGTTGCAACGGAGTGCTCACGTTTTGGTTCCTGTTTAGAGTGCGTGTCCACAGTATCATTTCGAGTGCCAACCAAAGAGAGAGAGAAAGCAAAGACAGGAAAGGCAGGGAGGTCAACCAGAAGAGTATCCGGTTTGCTACCCTACACTGGGGGTGGGGAAAAGGGGAATAGAAAGAAGAAGAAAGGGAGAGAGTAAGCACAGAGTACGTGTGGGAGGGACACTATGCACAGGGACACTATAAACGGTCTCTTAAACCGGTGTACCTCAAGTATTGCAGTAATGCACGACTCGCTTTTCGTGCCAGTGAGGGGTGTGGCCACGGTCCGAGTATCTTTGACTCGGTGAAAGGTCGTAAGTCTAGTCGGTGTAAAGTTTCCTGCAGAGAGAGTCGTTGTACATCGTAGCGGGGCAGGTACACAATAGGTGTTCGATGGTCTCCTCGCACCCACAGGAATCGCACATCGGGCTCTCGGCCATTTCCAAACGAAAGGAAAACTTTCTTTAAACCAAAACTTTCTTTAAAAATCTTAGGCCTTCCTTTCAAATTTTTATTTGGCACCTCGACCCGAATTTCCTGTCATCACGATCAAATTTCCATCTGATTGTTCAATCTTATTATCTTAATATTTTCTCCGCGCACAACGTTTGTACATACGTTGGTGGCCTTTTGCTAGGCGCATGGCCACAGAGTTGGCCGACGACAGAGACAATCCGTGCCCTTTCACGTTTCTTAGGCGACAAGGGCCTGGACTCACGCTTGTGATAACATTTATGCAATGTGTCCTTCACCTCGTTCCTCCCATTATCATCACCCATTGTGACTCTTTTTCTTCCGCTCTTGCCCTTCCCTTACGTAGAGTAGCAGGCCAGATGCTTCATTTTCCGCCCGACCTCTCTAGATTTTTCAATCAGTAAAATACTTCTCTCTCCTTGACAGGAAAGTTGCCACTGACAGGTCACAGAGCACAAAGAATAACAGAATAATTTGGTCACCAAGCATTGGTGGCATGAACCATGATCGATACAGTAGATTAGAATTAGTGCATGGAACAACATTCCTATGAAACAATGTCTGAAAGCAAAGCTGAATATTTTGGTGCTTATTTGGCGCCCAACACGGCAACATTTCATCATGAGAAATCACGTGTACATAGAAACGAAAGAAAGGATAGCGAATACTAAGAACATGTTAGAGAAAGTGTATCTTGAAGTTCAGTAAACACTCGCGACCTCAAATATAATAACCTCAACGCATTCATACATAAGTATAAGACATGTTATCGAGAAACACCTCTCCTCGAAGGTTTAAGCGTGATTGTGTGGTGCGAGCAGTGAGGCGGCTATTTGGCTTGTTCAGCGAAGAGAGATAGAGAGCGAGAGAGAAAACAAGGGTAAGAAAGGCAGGGAGGTCAACCAGAACAGCATCCGGTTTGCTACCCTACACTGGGGTTGGGGGAAAGGGGATGTTCAGCGAAGTGTGCCAGGTAAGATAGGGGCTATAGTAAATATATTTATAGCAATGAGGAATGATGTGCCACATATTTTCATTGTCAAATGATCAGAATGGTACAAAGGGTATTAGAATGCACATTATTATCATAATTTTTCATGTGATAACAGGCAGCAAGATACAAAAGAGAGTAGTGCCTGGCCAGGGCGAACAAAAGTGAGAACGTCCGCCCCCTCTTCAGAGGTGTTGTCACAGAAAGAGTACCGAGAAAGAGGTGCAGTAAATATGACATGTCACATGATTCTTAATTATTACCTTATTTTGATAAGGGGATTTATTGACGGGAAGCGGCAAGCGAAAAAACCAGCTCACCATCAACAGAACACCAATCTCGGCCCCAACAGCTCACGATCTGCGCTGGCACCCCATGTCGCTGGCAGTGCTTCAGTGCTAGCTGTTAGGATGTAAAGCTGGGCGTGTTGGTTTGGCATATTCTGGTGGGAAAGGCTCGTAGACGACGACACACACGAGAGATACACACGCCTTGGGTGTGGGCCTTTCTTATGTGTGTCATCGTCTACGTGCTTTTCCCGCCAAAAAGTGCTACTTGCTTCTGTCTTCTTCACTACAATTTATTAATGCGTTAGCATTCTTTACGCTCTTTCCAGGGGCTATCTATGCATTTATGTTTGTATTTGTGTATCTGTCTATGAATGTTTGTATGTCACTGTCTTCCCGCCTTCCTGGGTCACTGTGTGGTCAGTGGTGCAATGCGTAACACATCGAGCAGCTGGGATGAGGTAACAAGGTTCGAAACGAGCCATCGGACCAACTTGGGTCGCTGTGTATATGTGGCAACGTGTGCTTACGTTCCGCCGATCTTCAACGAACCTCTTTCAGCCGATATTGGTCACTGCAGTGTAGATTCCGGACTGGGTAAGGCACAGCTGCTCGAATAACTATGAGGCCGACATAGACCAGAGGGTATGTTCCACTCGGTTCTTGCTGATCTTCAATGAACCTCTTTGATGCCAACTTTAGCCACCGGATTCGTTTCAGTCGGTATGAGCTGGTCTTCCAGGAACCTTTTTGATGAGCAACACAGCAACAAAGTACGTCAAGCGGAATGTCAGGGAGGCTGAAATGATCTCATGGGTGGCGTTAATGGAAAAGAAACCTGCCATGAGTAACAACTTAAGTGGAAAAAACTAAATCTGGAAAAAATCAGTTTATGATAACTCAACGGGAAGCTCGTTACTTTTCGAAGCGAGATCAGTGTGCCTTAGAATACGCACCTATAAAGCGAGATATAAGGAAGAAGAAGCATGTGCTTGCTGCGGTAAAGCTAGGGAAACGATGGAGTATATTATATTAGAATGTGAAGACATTCTAATATAATATTATATTATATATATAATATAGGCCCAGCGGCCGATTTAGGCACCACTGGCCTCCTTGAAGCCCTTGGGTTCAGCGGGAGCAGGGGGAAGTAAACATGTCCGCACTAGAGATTAGTAAGAGGCGATATGAAGATTGGTGGAAGAAAAGTAGGGAAACGACAAAAAAATTGGAGGACGCTTAAGCTTCGCCTTCAAGAGTGGGACGCGACAGCGTTCCCGTCGACCCGCCAAGGGGTGTAAGACAATGCGCTACGGCACAGCGATCACTTACGATGCGCCCCGCATCGGACTTAGCGCCCACCTATCACGCGGTGAGCGTCGAGCAACGCAGCGTTCGGCGCGGCAACAAAACGTGCGCCTGAGCTAACGGAACGAACCAAAGAACTCGGTGTCTCGGAGGGGAAACGATCTACGCCAGCCAAACGTCGCGATCGGCACGGGCAGAGAGATAGATAGTAATCTAAAGAAAAGACCGGGAGCACGGCGAAGCGTCGTCAGGGGAGAGGGGGTCCCGCGACGCGCCTGGCAGCGGTCCCAATGCGCGCGCGGCACGCCTCCTGTCGGGGCAGCGCCGTACATTGAGAGGAGGGGGTCTTCTGTGTTTGCCGCAAGATGGCTCTGCGTGTGCGGAAAGCGCAGAAGAAATGCAGCGGAAACGCACTTCGCAACTTGTGTAATTGTGACTTCTGTACGTTACATGTTCATAATTACCGATATACACCGCAGTATAACTTTCCACGGCTCGTTTCGAAGGCAACACCGCATTCACTAGAGGCGCGTTTGCACCGCTTGGAAGCATCGAACTCGTGGCTGAGTGGTAGCGTCTCCGTCTCACACTCCGGAGACCCTGGTTCGATTCCCACCGGGCCAATCTTGGAAGTTGCTTTTTATTTATGAAGCGCCTGCCGTGATTTCTCGCTCACGGTCAACGCCGCAAACGCCGACACCGACGCCGACGACACCGGCTTTTCTGCGACACGAGCTCCTTAACGCTATCGCGTTAAAAAAAGAAACGGAGGCGTGCAAATACGAAGTTCACAATAGGGGTTCCGTAAGTTTGGTCATGGGAATTCATCGTGGGTTCTTATTTTATTTTTTTCGTTTAACCTAGGTTGGACATTAGGCAGTATAATAGCAAGAGCTTGGTGGCGCAACACGCCGCCCCGTTCCAAAGGGGACGCTCATAACATCCATCCGTGCAGGCTCCGTGCAGGCTTCGCAGCAGCAGCGCCTGCTGGCGCCGAGTCTTAGAGAAGTGCGAAAGAGGAGTACTGCTGCAGTACGCGCCTCAGGCATAATTACTTTCGTCTGCAGGAATTGCGTTGTGTCGGTATGTTGATTCGATGCTAAGGCGTATTACCGGCGACATTCTTCGTGAGATGGGTTCTGTCGCTTCTTTTCTTTTATTGTTCTTTTTAGCTTCTGCCTGATGCGGTGCGCGTAGCATTTTGCCACGTTCCAGAAACGAATGCACTTACCTTCGCACTGACAGTCATCGTCTGTAAAACACAAAGACGTGGTAAGTCTGTTACATCGTCGAGGGTGGTACGCAGCAGACAGAGCAGAAGATAGTGTCTCAGAAACTGCGCATGCAGGACGCAAGAACACGACATTTCGGCTCCAAACAAAGATCGCAGAGGCTCCGTAGAGAGAGAGAAAGAAAACAAGGGTAGGAAAGGCAGGGAGGTCAACCAGAACAGCACCCGGTTTGCTACCCTACACTGGGGGTGGGGGGGAGGGGAATAGTAAGAGGAAGAAAGGGAGAGAGTAAGCACTGAGTACGAGAGGCTCCGTAGAAACATTTCACGTAAGTATAGTCAGTTTTGCTTGCAGAAACGCTCAAACGCGTCACTGTTCTTAGTTCGCGTTGGAGAGAGACGCGCGGGCGCCTATCTTGAAAGCGATCTGCAATGCGCGCAGAGAGCGGCGAGTGCTGATAGCTTCGTGAGCACAGTGTTCGCGCCGCTTGGGGGGCTTTGATGCGAGAGGCAGTACGAAGGTGAATTTGAAAGCGATCGTCTTACGGGATGGACGGATGGTTTTGATCGTTGGATAAGCATTTAAAAACTGACTGTGCCATTACCCAGTGCTTTTTCGCGTCTTGAAATGCAGCACTGTCGTCGCCCGTCTCGTTATGAAGCGTTGACCGCCTGACGGGTTGAGTATCACGTAAGAGGGGATGGGATCACGTTCCTCCGCTCTCGGTGGTTTATGAAAGAGAGAAGCTGATAACGCGCAGCTTTCTAAAGAATACATTTCGAGGAATGTGAAAATACATATGTACGTATTATATGTACAGCAGCCGGCCCCGGCTTAGTGCGACCAAAACCCAATCCCCTAGGTGCGCACAGGTTCGCGCAGGCTTCTCAAAATATGTCGTATTACAATGCGCTGATCGATTATCTCGGCGCACGACTTCAAAAAAAGATACCGAAAATGTGGAACAATGCTCTTTGTTTCACCTTGCCGGTCCCGCTTTCCCAACGCCGCCAAAACACAATGCACCCCGAAGGGGGAGGGGGGGGGGGGGGTTGACGCACGTGAAGTAGTGATTCGCATAACATAAAGCCCTCCAGGGCCGGATTCACAGCTGCGCAGAGGGCACGTGTTACGTACGAACCACGCTGCAAGAATTTGAATATTTCCTTTTCCCCAACTTAAACGACGCGCAGTGACGTGAATGACGACCGGAGACGGCGCTGGCGATTTCGCCAGGCTATCTCCGCGGTCTCCTTAAGGACACCGACGAGACGCGAGCCACCGACAGGACGATGACGACCGCAGGTGGACAATGACAGCACAGACTTCTTCGGCAGGTGCGCCCGTGCTGTGCGCCTTTGTCTTCGCGGACCTCTCTGCCCTTCGACCGGCGCCTGCGAGCTGACGGCAGTAAAAGGGAGTGTCTAGTGTTGGGACGGAAGGCGAATACCGGAACCCCCCCTTCGTCGGCGTTTTGCCTCAGCACCCAAGAACACCCAAGAACGGAATGCGACACTCTCCACAGCTGGGGAACTCGAGAATGTCCCGCGCGAGGTGGTGTTGACAACGCCGCCAGACTCGACGCCGCCATTAGCGGGCTCCGCCCACAGCGACCGCGCCCTTACGTCATTGAAGGCATATCGTCCTCGAGAGGACTCGACAGCGGTCACAAGTGTGCTAATTCGCTGGTTCTTTTTTTCTTGTCAACCCTCTTCTGCAGCATCTAACGAGCTTCAGTCTTCATATGCCTCTTGCGAAAAGTTTACACTGACCTGTCATGCTGCTCCGATTGTCAGTTTTGCTGGCGACATGCGCGCTGTCTATGACGGCGGAACAAGAGGAGAACCCCTTCCCCTCGTGGCTGATTGAGGCCGGCAGCCACACCAGCGAAGCCGACACGGCCATCCTGAGCACTCGAAGGCCACGCGTCACGGGCAAAGTGAGTATCCATATGTGCAGCCACACTGTGAGCCGACCTACACCCTTAACGGTGTTTTCTTTCTATAGCTCGTGCCGTTACACTCCTAAGGGTGTAAGGGTCTGAGTTGTGGACAGATTTCCACTCTTAAGCGTGTGTATTTTTTTACAGCGCGTACTGTCCCTCAGCCGCGCGTCGTGTTTTGCAGACGCAACGCGTCAGCTGGTGGCCTTCGAAACCGCTGCCTTCGGATTTGTTCGCCTCGCGTATCGTGGACTATACAGCTTCTTGCTAAGGCGTTTTTTTTTTCAACGTGTAAAACCACAGAATTTCACTTTTTTGCGTCGAAACCGGGATCCCATTCTCCTTTCCTCTTTCCTTTTTCCTCCCCTCCTTCCTATCTTCCATTTCTGTGTTGCTGTCATCTCCCTTCAGAAGAGTAGGCAGGCGTTGTGCCCCTTCCGGTGGCAGCTGCCAGCCTGCTCCTCGCTTTCCCTTTCCTGATACCTGTGTATGTGTGTTCAAAACAAATAATAATAATAACTATCAGGAAGGCTGTAGTGGGAGTGCCCCGAATTAATTTCGACCGCCCGGGTTTCTGCAACGTGCACCCATGGCACAGTACACGATCGAGTGTTTTTGCATTTCAGTCCCACACGGCAATACGCCTACCGCGGCCGCGGGATCGACCCCGCGACCTCGTACTCAGCAGCGTAATACCATATCCACTCTGTTACCGCAGCGGTTTTTTTTTTATGTGTTACTTGGTTTGTTCAGTGCAGTTGTGTGTGCAGACTACTTTCTAGTATCTTATTCGCCCTCTGTCATTAGCTATCTTCATTTATAAGGCCAAACGTTGAGTGTTTTGTGTGTCTTTTTCATGTCCTTCACCTTTCCTTCGTTCAATGCCGTCTTGTTTCTTTTTCCATTGCTACGTAATCTAGTTCTATGATGAAAAGGAGTAGGCAGCGTCGCTTAAAGGCGCCGACACCTCTTAAACATCGCCTATTTAAGGAAGGGGCCCTGGGAGAGTAATCTCACCCCTAATCAGCCGGCAAAGCCACACGAAGGCACCTCCTGTAGCTGCAGGCAACTCGAGTGTCCAACCACACAGACACGCTGCGCGTTGCATTGAATAATCTTAGCTCCTGCATTGTCTCTTTCGCTCCATCATCCCTCTCTTTGCGCGTACGGTAACCAACTAGACAAAGCGTATTTAACTTTCCGGCCTTTCGTGTGTACCTTCCTTCCTGCGTCCTCTCTCTCTCTGCACTCTTTCTCAATCTCAATTCGCGCGCGCTTAGTGCCTCCTCTCTTTTCTATATTTATCACCTCACGCACCCTTTCTCTTTTTCTTTAGCCCCCCAATACTAGTGCGCAGAAAAGCGAGCCGGATGCACATCTGGTTACTTTTCCTTCTCGCTCTTCAATTTCATCGTTACACTTTTGTATTTCTTGATGTAGCCTAAGATATATATTTTTCATATTTATTCATATTTAAAACAGCGCCAAAAATCATGGAGAAGGGAGGACACAGGACGAGCGCTGTATATATATTTTCGTCTTCCACTACTTCTTTCTTCGTGTTTTTTTTTAATATATATATACTGCTTAAACTTGCTACAGTATGCTTGCAGCCTTTTTCCCACAGCATTTTTGCGCTGAACTATGTTCTGCTCGCGTCATTCGTATTATGTCTAACAGAATACAACCAGGGCAGAGGGATCACTCACCCGCCGTGGTTGCACCCGCCGTGGTTGCAGCACGAGGTCGCGGGACTGAATCCCGGCCATGGCGACCGCATCTCGACGGGGCGAAGTGCGAAAACAACCGTGTAAATAGATTTAGGTTCACGTTAAAGATCCTCAGGTGGTCCAAATTTCCAGACTCCTCCATTACGGCGTGCCTCATAGTCAGATCGTAGTTTTTGAACGTAAAACACCTTAATTTTTTTTTCAGAGTGATTAGTAAAGAGAGGGAGAATTAAGTAGTACGTTGCAATCTTACACAATGTTGCCTCCTACTTTTCTCGTTCCGGTCTTTCTCTCCCTTCCCCTTTGTAGAAAATAACAGCGTGCCGTTTTGTATCTGCATGTTTTCAGAACAGATGGCTCGCAAGAAAGCATTGTGGGGTTTGGATTCTTGCTGCGGACTCTTCAAGCGAAAACAAAAATCTACTGTAGTTTTGGTCTTGTTAATCTGTGTTATGTCACTCGGTTTGTCTACGTTAGCAGTCAATACGCGATGACCGCTGTGCAGATCGTCAGCTTTGTGTTTCATAGATAACACTGACACACATAAAAATATCTGCAGATCCTATGCACTATGGTAATCGGTTTAAGCAAAGCTTTCACTGGTGCTTGAGACGAGTGAGGTTGCTGCTTGGCGACCACTTGCGAGTAAGCACAACTCAGCTGGGCAGATTTTTAACTGCGAACGGTCTCGCTGAACATAAAACTTGTCGCATTCTGAATGTGACTCTGTCGCACATGAAGACGACTGTACGACGACGACAAAACGACGACGACGGAAGGGCGACGATGGTTTAATGACAATGACGTGACAACACTGGAGTCGCTGCGGCAAAATGACAAGAGAGAGAGAGAGAATGAAGAGGAAAGGCAGGGAGGTTAACCAGATATGAGTCTCCGGTTTGCTACCCTACACTGGGGATGGGGGATAGGGGTTAGAAAGATGACAGAGAGGAAAACGCAAAAAAAAACGAACGCGCACACATTGAGACACACACACAAAAGGCGTTCCAGTTAAAGTCGTTCACACAGGCCGGTAGATCGCAAGAAGCGCAAAAGCGCTTGCAGGGCCTTCTTCTGTGACGGTAGGTCCTTTCGATGTTGCAGAATTCTTTTTTCGGATAGCGGTTGGTCGTCCAGTTGGTCAAGTTCGTGGCTAAGGCATGCCCTCTGTGGACTGTACTGCGGGCAGGTGCACAAAATATGGCCAATTGATTCTTCATGGCCGCAGTGGTCACAGGTTGGGGTGTCGGTCATCCCTATGCGGAAGGCATATGCTTTGGTAAAGGCAACGCCCAACCAAAGTCGATATAAAAGCGTGGCGTCTCTACGGCAAAATGACAAAGGTACAATTACCAGAACGGCATACCGAAGACTACATGACGTGGAATAACGAGTCTGAAGTGGCGACGATAGTACGACTGCGACGGCGCGATGACGTGGTGATCATAAGATGACGACGCTGTAGTGGCGAAGCTGGTGTGACGACAGTGGTATGACGATGACTGCATGATGACTATGGGATGACGGCGTGACGTAAACATGACGCCGATGCTCTAATGACGCCAATGGTATGTGACGATGACAACATAAGAACGATGGTGTGATGAAGGAAAGGACGAAGCTGGAATTACGGCGACGGCATGAATACAATGGAATGACGATGTTAAAATGATAACAATGCTATGACGATGCTGGCGGGTCGATGACGTCGTGTCGACAATGAGATCACAATGTAGGAGTGACGATGAAGACGTTACGATAGCCAAGGGATGACGGCAATGGGATGATGACTCGGAAACAACTACGACAATATGGCGACTTGTGGAACACCCATGGAGCCATGACGTCGACTCTGCGATAACTATACCCACTGTTATGGTGACGACGGTTCCAAGATGGCGACGTGCTGCCGACGATATGACAACGAAGTGACAACGACAAAGTGAAAACCGAGGGAAGATGACGATGCCACAAGGACGATGGAATGATCATAATGGTATGAAGGCGATGAAATGACAACGACGGCGTCCCGGTGTTGGAGCTCACGTTCACGTGCATAACTTGACGCTGTTGGCCGCCTTAGTTTCGCACCGTGTTCGGTGTCTGCTTGCACCATGTCCGGTACTGGCCAGCCGGAACGACTTAATCCCGACTTATATATGGTGTTTGCATTAACGTCAGGTACCGGCCTACCAAGACAGCAGCATCATCAGCAGCAACTGGAAAATTGAATCAAGAGGCAAAGCGTGTTTCGCTTTGAAAGGCGGACTCAAGCAAGTCAACGCCGCAAAATAAGAAGCCTTAGCAGGTAATATTCAAGACGCAGTTAATAATCGTGCGAGCCATCGTGCACAGTTCAGTTTGCAAACGATTAGTCATTTTCGCCCGAATATGCAACTATACATTTCAGCAATGCCGTAGGAACGTTGCAGATTCCGGTGAAGTAAAAGTAGATCCCAAGAAGCTTAGTACTTGGCGTTTATGTGGCTGAAAAGAAATTCTGCGGTTTCACGTGATATACGCTGATTGGTTCGGTTACAACCTCAGACATAATCTTGACCAAAGTTAAATACATGCAACACCGTTGTTGAGTAGCTGAGTGATTGGATTAGTGTGGCACTTCAAACCAAACTATTCTAGCATAGACTTAGTGAGACATTTCTTGTCTGGTTTTGTAAGATTCGCACTGAAGTCTCCAAGGATGATCGCAGGGGTAGTGTCATCACGGTTAACCCATGCAAAGTGCTGGACATGAACTTCTCGATATCCCACATGGGCAGTGGCGTAGCAACAGGGGGGGCCGGGGGACCGTGGGCCCCGAGTGCAAGGGGCCAGAGGGGGGGGGTGGGGGAGGGGTGTCATATACGACTGAGGACACCCGGAACTTGATGTCCTCGCCTTCCCCGACTATAGCCGGGGGGGAGTGACAGAAGACCTATGGGCCCCGGGTGCCAGACGACCTAGCTACGCCACTGCACATGGGTGCGCCTGGAGATGTATGCACGCAGTGGATATCCCAATTCCGCCTTTCGTTTGTACGGCACAAACTTCCCCACAGTCGGTGGCATTGTCCTCTTGCGAGCCAAAGGTGTGTGGTTGTACATACACCCTGCAGGGGCGTCTGCGTGAGCAGGCGTTTGGTGTGTTGCGCCACCACGTACCCGAGCACACGGGGTTTGGACCGGGGTTGGACCCGAGCACGGGTTTGGACCCTCCCGCGTCTAACCGCGCACGGCTCGGCCGTGTCCGGGGAAAAGAGGATTCTGGGGGTGGAGCCATTTCTGAGCGTATGGATCTCCATGGCCTCTCAGCGGAGGCAACACACACCTTTGGAATTGGCTTCACGTAGACAACAATGTGGGAGAAATCGGTAGTTGCCTTTGCCTATTATCCTGCCCAACCTTCCTATTTTCCTCTCATTTTCAATATTTCCTGTTTTCTTCTCTCTTCTATATTCCAATCTTCTTGGCAGCGAGGGTTAACTCTGCGTGAGTAGCCAACCCAGGTTATGTCATATTCGGTTATAGTGGCGACGTACAGCTGGCGTCTGTAGGACCTGCGTTTACAGGCGCTGCAGCGTCCCCTTGTAGGGCTCCAGGGTGGGTGGCTGGCGTTCCTGCCGAAAACTAGATTCATTCCCTCGGACCCTGATCGCCCTCAGAAAAGAGGGCGCACCGATGAAGTTTTCCAGTCTTTTGTGAGAGGGCTTCTCCACAATGTCGATGATGTCACAGAACTACTCCATAAGTATAATCCAAAAGTGCTATGTGTTCAGTAAATACATGTAAAACCCACTCAAATAAATTTCCTCGGACAGTATGCTATCTTACGGGAAGACCATGACGACGCAGTTGCCTCGTCCGGGAGGTGTAGCAGTATTCGTATAAGTCTGTGGCGTGCGAAAACCTTTCTCTCGAGACAACCCTCGAGGCAGTGTCTGCGCGAGCGATTCTCTTTCACTAATTAATAACAGTCTATTGCGTTACACACCGCCTTCTTACCAACTTTGCGAAACAGAATTCTACAAGCTGATTGGCCGGCTCCCAGAACCATATATTATCGCTGGTGATTTTAATGCTCGCGGCACCTTGGGGGGAGACTATACCGGTGTGATGCTAGGGGTCGGCTTATAACAAACTTTCTGGCAAACACTGGTGCGTGTCTCCTTAATAAAAAAAGATCCCACCTATTACAATATCCACCCCATTTCATTGTCAGTCCCAGATTTAGCGATTGGCACTGCGACCCTCTTTCCTTGTGCAAAATGGAATGTCGTTTAGAATCCACTTGAGAGCAACCACTTTCCTATAATTTTCGCCTTGACGTAGAAGCATGATAATCCCCCCCCCCCCCCCTCGTTGGAAAATAACATCTGACTGGAAACGTTTTAAATAGTCAACCTGATACACGATTTTATCCACGATTTTGGTATTGATGACGCAGCAGCGTATTTTACTTGTTTTATACTCTACAAAGCAGAAAGGTTCATTCCACAAGAAAAGTACTTCATGTAAAAGACAGATCTCCTGATGTAATTAGCAGTGCAGACTGGCACAAAAGAAATGAAACACAGCGTGTGGTGTACTGCGTCGCTTCCCGACTGTGGAACATCTCATAGAACTTAAATTGGTAAAATCACGAGGAAGGCAGACGCGTAGACAGGCGAGGAGGGCTAGCGCTGAGAGAGGTTTCTCTGACATAACATCCTACACTCAAGTGTCTAAAGTATGGAATGGCCTAAGAAAACAAGCCTGTAAATATGCTTACACTCTTAAGCATACTTTCTTGTCGCACTACCCTTACTGTTAACCTTACTGTTACGACCTTACAAAACTTTATAGAGGACAACGGAGCTTCAACTAGACGTGCCATTACAAAAGACGCAGTTGAAAGCTACTTAATCATACTGACAGCCTTGGTCGAACAGAAATATCCGACAGGAGAGTTTCATATTTCACCCTGTGAAATTCTTTTGTTGGATACGTCTGTGCGCCCAAGGCTGCTAGAATGATTACGTAGTTTTCAACTAGGTCTTTTGTCATCGCACGTCTAGTTAAAGCTCCATTGTCTTCCTCTGTGAAGTTTTGTAATGCCCCATCGTTAACAGTGTTAACAGTACCACAAGAAAACACCCTTAGGTGGGTAAGCATTTTCACAGTGTAAAGGCAGCAAATCCATCCATTGCCCTTACTTGACGGCCAAGGTAACACCTTGGAAGACCAGACCAACGCTCTGGGCGAACACTTCGAGCGTGTATCGAGCTACACACATCACTAAAAATCATTCCTTAAATATAAACAAGTAGCTGAACTTAAGTCACTGGATCGTAAATGCCGACTGAATGAACCACGCAACCGCCCTTTTAATATGGCCGAGCTGAAAGCTGCGTTGAGCGCATGTAGAAGGTCTGCACCGAGAGATGACAGAATGATGTATGACATAATTAAAGACCTACGCACCAACACACAGATGACTTTTCTATGACTTTTCAACGCTATCTGGGCTGCCGGCTGTCTGCCATCACCGTGGAAGGAAGCTATTGTTATTCCCGTCCTGAAGCTGGGTAAACACCCTTTCTCAGTGGCAGGTTACCTTTGTTCGTTAGCTCTCACAAGTTGCTTGTGTAAGCTTCTTGAAAAAAAATGATTAATCGTCGATTTATACATTTCCTTGAACTGAACAATAGGCTTGATCTTTATCAGTGTGGCTTCAGAGAAGGGCGTTCCACAACTGATCATCTTGTGCGCACCGAAGGAAATATCCGTGACGCACTTGTACTTAAACATTTTTTCTTATCGATATTCCTCGATATGGAGAAGGCGTATGACATTCCGTGGTGTCACGGAATCCTGCGTGACTTGTCTGGAATGGGCATCCCTGGAAATATGATAAACATAATAGAAGGTTATTTGTCCAATCGTACCTTCCGCGTGAAAATATGCAATGTATTGTCGCGACCATTCATACAAGAAACTGGTGCACCCCAAGCAGGCGTGCTTAGCTGCATGTTCTTTATCGTGAAGATAACCACGCTTCGTGCTTCATTACCGCCAGCTACTTTTCATTCCGTCTACGTAGACGACCTAGAAATACGTTTCAAGTCCTGCAACCTCGCAGTGTGTGCGAGACAAGCACAACAGGGCTTGAACAAATGTCCAAATGGGCAGACAAAAACGGATTTAAAATGAACCCCTACAGAAGCTATTGTGTGCTTTTCAAAAGGAAAAAAGGGATCATTGCAGATCCCGTTATCAAAATGTATGCTCAACAAATACCTGTGAACAAAAAGCACAAGTTTTTATGCTTTATACTTTACTCCAAACTAACTTTCATTCGAAACATAATATATCTCAAGGAGAAATGCTTAAACACAATGAACTTACTGCAAATTTTATCCCACACAGCATGGGGCAACGACAGGAAGAGTTTAACGAACATTTACAAGAGCCTCATTCGATCACGGTTGAACTATGGTGCCGTGATATATTACTCTGCCGCCCCGAGCGCGCTTAAGATGCTAGCGCCCGTCCACCATCTAGGTATCCGCATGGCCACCGGCGCTTTCAGAACAAGTCCTATTGAAAGTTTATAAGTCGAACCAAATGGATGGTCACTCCATCTGCAGAGAACATACATGAGCATAACATATTTTGTCAAAGTTGGCTCTATTCATCAACGCAGGTGCTCCAATACCGTTAACGATATCACATGTGCTACACTTTTTCGTAACCATCCCTCTATAAGACAGTCTCCTTCACTGCATGTGAGTGAGCTTAGCGTTAAATTGTCCCACTCCTCGAACATCGCTTAATGCCTCCAGCTAAGCAGCTACCACTTTGGGAGTCGCAGATGATAGAGTGGGATATATCTTTTCTAGAGTTCCAAATCCGAATGCATTTCATAAGCTTTAGAGTTTAGAGCTTAGAGTTTAAAGTTTTACACAGACACTTTAAAGTTATATGCCGGGGTATCTTATGCAGCTGGTTATCCCTTCATGGTTTCAGGAGGTATATATGTCTGTCGGTGGTCTCACTGCGTCGTAGATTGAGTGAACTGATCCCTGACCGTTGCAGCAGAAACAGTAGGTTGCGCCTGTACAGTAAGACCTGGGATGGTCGGACTCGGCTTGTGCTTGTTTTGACGCCATTGTCATTTTATTGCGATTAGCATTATGAGGGCACTTCAAGCACTTTCCTATAGCTGTCTATCTGTGTGGCTTCCTGTTTTTCTGCCTGTGTCTCTACCGTTTTCCCGCCAACTTGGATCACTGGGTGGTCTGTGGTCTAGTGGTTCACAGCATCTCGCTGCTGCGTGATACCAGGGAACCGAGTTCGAAAACAGTCCTCACGCCAACTTGAATCACGGGTATCTGTCATTGCATGCATGCCGCTCATCATTAACTTGTTACTGGGCATGTGCTGCTACTTATATGCCGCCATTCAATGAAGGTCGTATAACCCAGCTTGGATTACTTGTCACGTGAAACTAGCTATGCGCCACACTTTCGTGAACCTCTTTAATGCCAGTTTGGGTCGCCAGGTACGTGCAGCTGGGTGCCTGCTTCTCTTCAGTGAACCGGATTATGAGGCACGCCGCAGTGTTGGGCTCCTAATTAATTTTGACGAAGTGGAGCTCTGTAACGTGGGTCTGAATCTAAGTGAACGAGCTTGCTTTTGTTTTCGCATTTCGTCTCCACCGAAATCCGCCTTTTGCGATGCATTGTGGCGCCACTGTGCGGTGGCCACGAGAAACGATTTGGCAGGCGCCGCTCTCGCCGCGACAGACAGCCGCCGCACGCGAGACACGTGTGCAAGCAAGCAGCGTGTGAGTGAAAACCGCAACAACGTGTGCGCACAGTTTGTCGCCGTCCGCTAGCCATGGAGCCCGCTGGTGACTGCTTTGTACCTGGAGGTTTCTTCAGCGTGACGAACGGCTGGAAAAAGCGCTTCGGCAACGTCAAAATACCCACGGAAGCGCAGCTCGAAGAACACATGGTGTCGAGCGGAGCGCGCTTCGCGCGACAGCAAATGAAAGGAACGATGTTCCAAGAAGAAGGATACGTGCGCAACGTCATGTACAACGACGTGTCAGCAGAATCCACGTGCGGACTTTTGCGTAGTATCTGCCTACCGTCAATGAAAGGCGGCTATTACATCGTGCACGCCGCGATTTCCAAGGCGTCGGGCTCCATCCTGGCTGGTCATTGCCTCTGCCCCGCAGGGTGAGCAAGCTTTCTATTCTACATCTGGAGCGCGACCTGCATGAACCGCGTGCAGGACATTTAAGTCTGATGGGTTAAATTTTGGAATTCATAACTATACCGGCCCTGCCGTTTTGGGCTAGCTGTTTGATTATATAAAGGTGCGGTTGCTTAAATGTTGAAAAAATACACATACTGTAAATGAAGAAAGCGGGGAGTTCTTGTTTTTGCGCATTTGCATGTATACCGATCGACACGGTCGTGCAGCATACCAATTTGCACTTGTCTGCGACCGTACACAGCCTTGGATTGCCGGTATCACACAGTACACTATTTAGAGGCATATAACGAGAATGACTTCCAAGTTTGGCTGTTTACTGTAAAACCGCTAGTTGTACCTAACTTCGTGCCGGCATAGCTGTCTGACAAGCCGCATCGCATCGTTCAATGATGCTGTTAATGTGTGCACATGGTGTTACAAGGCCAACGCGCGAGTGGTGGTGTGCGGCTCATGTCTGAGATTGGCGCATGTATTTCACGTTGAGTGACGTGAACTTAAACCCGTTCTTTCGAATTCATAAACACTTGATCCCATCTTTTCCTTGATGAATACCTGTTGAGCATGAAAACTCATCTCCTCTTCCATTTTATTCTTGCAGCCTGAGCGGCACATGCCAACATTTTGTTGGGTTAATCCTTCATGCCATTCACTTGGCGCAAAAGGATGCGGCAACGTGCACGGAAGTTCCATGTGCTTGGATTGTTCCTGCCCAAGGTAAGAATGCTACTACTTAGCAAGCATTAGTTAACATAGGAGGCGGCAAAAGTGCCTAAAAAATCTGTGATCACACTTCCGGCCCCTTTCTGCAAACGGTTCTTTGTGGCACCGTGTTGACCATTTAACGTGTTGTAAAATTGCTTGCATTCGTGGTAGCAGCTGTTGAATATCAACTCATTCACACAGCTACATTGTTTACAGCGTACATGAGTATTGGTATGTGGACAAATATAGGCTACTGGTTTTAATTAAGAACACATATTGGTGTCGCTTCATAAATTCTTAACTACAAGACCTGCATAGAGAAAAAATAATCCCAAACTGCAACATTTAATTTTCTTACAATGGATGTGGTCGTTGGCTAAACATCACAGGAAGCACTTAAAATTTCGTTACTGTACTTGTACAAACAAAACTTTTTTTTTTCAGTCAAAAAGCATGAGCCACCTCTGCCTCTGCAAGACATCACTTTTCACACAAGGAAACATGAAGGTGCGAAAAGGCGGCGGTTTGATCCACTGCCAGGGCTCTCACCGAGTGACCCATCTCTGCTTGCTGCCGATCTCGAAAAGGTGGCAGCAAACTGCCTGCTTCTCCGTTATATGAGCAAAGAAAACTCAGGAGAATCACTTGTAAGTGCTACACTTAACTCTGCATGCTTGTGATATGTTAAAATAAGAGTTAGCAGTGTTCCATCAGCATGTGACGACAGACAGGAACAGTTTGAGAGCCCCTTTTACTGTGCTTTTATGCGAAGTACAGTTTGCATCAGTATAACACTAATGTCAGTAGTGTTTATATATGGTGACTTTCTTTTTTATCTCACTAAGCAATCTGCAAGCTTAGCAATGAGATGATGCAGCAAACCTGTGATGTAAGTCTTGATTAATTGAGGCAACTAAACCTCTTTGAAGCCAAAGTTATTTTAAAAGTTCTGGCAGAACCTATCTCGTGATGACTGAAATAATGCGAGAGCATTCATGCACATACACACTGTTAAACTGACACAAACATCTGTTCAACTTCCATTCTATAGCTTGTCTTGTCCATGACAGCAGTAAGGGACTGTGAATTCCAAAGTGCGATACATTTAAGGGCTTTCAAATGCTGTGTGCCTTTACAAAATACAAGACCTTTGACGCCTCCTGTAATACTGTAGGTATCAAGTCGCTGATGAACTCCCCAGTGCCTGCTTCATAAATTCTTATAGCCACATGTGATTCACATAATTATCATGCGAGACTGTCCAATCACCTGCAACTTATGCAGCAAAGCATGCGAGTATAGCATGCTGGGCAAGTCTTATTAAATTATCTGTACATAGTTTCCTTAGTTACGTGTATTAAGTGTCCCTTGATTTTTCATACCATGCTTTATAGCTGAATGGAATAACTTCTCTACACAGAGCTGCTGAACCTAATTTTAAAGAATTTTAAATCTTGCGTTGGCATATCTGATGTGCATTGATTACTGTTTACCTCTACGTATGGCTTGAGTTTTTTCTATCCCCTTCTGCAACATGCGCATTATTGCACTTTCATATTTACATTTGCTCTTGATTTACAGCACATGTTAGCACGAGTTCATGTCACTGCATCTGAATGTTTTTTTTTAATTTTCTAGTGCTAGTAAGCTTGTAGTTTGCTTACTTTCAAAACTGTTCTTTGCTCACCCTGAAAGAAGGCATTTAGAGTACGAATAAATAAAATGTGAAAAATGATTCAGAAGTACAATACTGAGTTTGCTTGTTTAACAACCATGCGCAATAAGGCATGCCAGGTATGAGACCACAATCTGAACCTATTTTGTTGCGCTTCTCACCACTGGCGCAATATGATGCTGTCAAAGACCTGTTTACAAAATCCTCAAATCTTTACTATGCTGCTTCGTATATTTCAAGCTGCACTACTATTCAAGGTAGTCACTAAGCTAACATTTGCATGTTATCTGCGCTGTCTAATGTAAAGCACTATATTCCAGGATGAACACAGTCCCAGTGAAGTGGCACCAGAAGCTTCAGACACTCCACTGGTCCCAGACATTGAAGACATCCACAGTGAGACCTGTCAAAGACTCATACAAGAGAGGTTTGATGGTAAGAAAGTCCACTTCCTTATTTATTACTTTTTTCGCAACTTTTTGTCTTGGCACGTGTCATTCTGAGGCTGCCTCATTTATATAAGAATGCCCACCTATGTCTCTGGGCATCACCTTCACAAGTATCCCACTGAGCAGCAGATAATGCAGCAGTCACTTTTAGACTTAGTGTCTTGTCATTTCTTAACTTTTACAGGGCTGTCGCATAACTCGATGTGTGTGAGCACCCACAGGGTCCTCAAACATATCTGCTTCATCTATGGCATGTTTGTGAAGCACTGTGTGAATGTATAATGGATGTTCCTTTAGCATGAGTCCATCACCTGGATTCATGCACGGCATTTGTCATATATATATGTTGACTGTGTTTTAGCAGAGCATGGAATTGAAAGCATGCACATTTGTCTTGCTCTTCTTGTTTTTAGGCATGTTTAAATACTTGCAATACTGAACCAACTCTACGATTTAGCTATGTTGACCAGCATAATTAGCGAAAAAAAAATAAAACATAATGAGCACATGCAAGTTACAAGCTGCAGAAAAATTCTTATGTCACTGTGAAAGTAAGCTGTACAATTTTGTAGGAGATTAGTATCTACCTACATTTTAATCGTTGCAATATGCAGTTGTGTCATTTGACACAACCTAAGTACTTTAGCCTCTTTGAGTAGGCCTGTAGGGGTTTCTTTGTAGGAGTAAATAAAAGCTAACCTAATGGTATTAAGTTTCTGACAAGTGATTCAACATAAAAGAAAGTAAGGCGTGCAAACACCAACAAGAGAACTAGACAACATGGCATTTACTTAGTTTGGTTCTCTTGTATCCATGTTTGCATGCGTTACTTTCTTTTAGTGCGATTCGCTACCAACTAGCTGAACTTTCTCTCATTTTAAGCTTCATTTCTAGTACACTTAGCTCCTATCTGCAGCGTTTGTGTTGTCTGGTTCTCTTGTGTCCATGTTTGCACCCCTTACTTCCTTCCACGATGAATCCCCACCAAATAGCTCAACATTGCCATGACAAGTGATGCTTTGTTGACGTCATGCTACTTCTCATTGCTTTAATACAATGTAATGCTTGCTGTACGACTTGTAAAACGGATTCTAAACCTATAAATTAACAATACTGTTTTTTTTTGCAGCTATACAGGCCCTCTCGGTGGACAGCAGAGCAGTTGTTCTCGAGTCGACGATTGGACAGGCCGCAAATCCAACATGGCACATGGAGCGGATTGGTCGGCTAACTGCCTCAATGTTTAAAAGAATTGTGCGGTGCCGGAAACCTGACAGTATTGTTAAAGAGATACTTTACCCGCGGAGCTATAAAACTGAAGCCATGCACTATGGAAATGTGCACGAGCCAGATGCCGTTCAGGCATATGAACAGCTAATGGCCTGCATGGATAAGACCATAACTGTGGGATATACAGGCCTGCACGTGCATGCTGAGCATCCGTTTATTGCTGCATCCCCAGATAGACTGGTATTTGAGGGCAGTGACATGGGGCTGCTAGAAGTTAAATGCCCGTTTTCTTTCAAAGGAAAAAGTATCGAAGAAGCTGCAGCTTCTCTAAAGTTTTGTTGTAGGGCAACAGGTAATGAAATTACATTGAAAAGGGAGCACGAATACTATTACCAGTTGCAGGGCCAAATGGCAGTGACAGGACTTAGCTGGTGCGACTTCGTTGTGTGGACTAATGCAGCATCCATTGCATCCTCCTTACACGTCGAAAGGATTGGTGGATTGCCCGGTCGGTACAGTACCTACGTATATCTCTTTAATTTTGTCTATGATGTCAGCTTCCCGACCTTCAAACTCGTTTTCAAGCAGCTTAAGTGTGCGATTCGCGACTGTTTTTGTTCCTCCCGGGTCAATCATACTTAGAAGAATGCGCCATGTTTTCTTTGTAGTCAACGTGCCCCGAAGCGAGTCGCTGAACTGACACCAATTGCTGTCGCTTAGCTTTTGTGCGTATTCGTTAGCTTCCTGCGCTAGCTGAGCTATCCGTATCCTGAGTTTACGATTAAGCTTCTGCCTTTTCCACCTTTTTGTGAGGCCTCTCCGGGCTTCCCAGAGATGCAACAGGTGACGATCCACGGCTGGAGCCTCCGTTGTCGTTTCAATTGTTTTGGTGACCCTAGAGTGAATAACTCGGATCTGCTCGGCCCATTCTCCTACGTCTGTTATGCTGCCGATTGTTTTCTGTTTTTCACGAAATTTGGTCCAGTCGGATAGCCTTGCCTTGCCAATAGCTCTTCGAATCCTGGCTGCATTAACCGATATGCTTAAGATATAGTGATCACTTCCTAGGTTTTCACCTAGGTTCGTCCATCGCGTCTCACTTTCGTTGTTGGTGAACGTGAGGTCGGGGGAAGTGTCCTGGGACACGCTGTTCCCGATTCGCGTTGGGAGATCCGGTTGAGTTAGCTGAAAAAGTCCGTAGCGCGTTAAAGTCGCCTAACAATATTAATTTGTCCCTACCTTGAGCGAGTCGCACCGCGGTGGCCACCACGTTTCCAAAATCCGCCTGTTGTTCTCTGGGAGAACTATAAACGTTGACAATAATTGTTTTAGGTTTGCCCCTTTTCTGCGGCCAAATCGTGATTATCTGGTTCAGTTCAGTTCAGTTTTATTTCCTCAAAGACCCCTTTGCTAGGGGTATTACATAAGGGGTGGGTACAGTTGAATATACAAAAATAAACACAGGTATACAGAAAAAATTGTACATGGAAGCTACATTTTCGCAAGTGCAAAACAACAGAAATAATAACACGTGAGAAAGCAAGATAATGATTAGCCAACAAGGACACATTTTCCAGAAACGATGTCGGGCAAGTGATTGCAGCTACGTGGTGGGGAAGGGCGTTCCAATCTGATGCTGTGCGGGAAAAAAAAGACGAGGAAAATGTAGTTGTGTGGGAGCGTGGGCATAAGACTTGTAATGGGTGCCCAGTTCGTAGAGATATGCGTGCTGGTGGTGTGATATATGGCTCGTGAAATAAGGTACTGTAAAAAAACTTATGAAAGAGGCAAAGGCTAGCAGTAGCACGGCGACGTGCAAGGGGCTGTAAATCAGATTTTGCTTTTAAGGATGATACACTTACGTCGTATGAGTATGAGGAAAGGATGTATCTGACGACGCGGTTTTGAAAGGACTCGAGCTCGTTAACTAGATAGACTTGATATGGATTCCAGATGGGTGATGCGTATTCGACTTTCGGTCTGATAAGGGATTTGAAAGCTAGTAGTTTTACGTACTGCGGGGCGCCACGCAAGTGTCGTCTCATGAAGCCAAAAGTTCTGTTAGCTGATGAAAGTATGTTGGAAATATGCGTACCCCAACTGAGATCACGAGAAAGTGTGACGCCCAAGTACTTAAATGATTCTACTGATTCTAAGGGAACGTTTACTATAGTATAAGAGGACAGGAAAGGTTTACGGCGACGGGTAAAAGACATATGTTTACATTTGTTGGGATTAAGAGTCATCAGCCAATTTTCACTCCAAGACTGCACGTTGTTAAGACTTTGTTGTAAGGTGTTTTCGTCAGTAGCATTAGAAACTGGATGGTAAATCACGCAGTCATCGGCGAAAATTCGTATCTTACAAGACACGTGTTGGGGTAAATCGTTAATATAAATTTAAAAAATAAGAGGACCGAGAACTGATCCCTGAGGGACTCCAGAAGTTACAGGGAGAAGAGTGGATGATTTGTCATTTACAGAAACGAATTGGTAGCGATCAGTCAGGAATGCTTCGAGCCATTTGAGTACGTCACTGTGTAAGTTCAAAGAAGAAAGCTTTAGTAGTAAGTGGCGGTGAGAAACTTTGTCAAAGGCCTTTTCGTAGTCCAGAAAAATAGCGTCAGTTTGTTGGTTAGAGTCAAGGTTTACATGTAAGTCGTGTAGAAATAGAGCTAGTTGCGTTTCGGTAGAAAAACCCTTGCGGAACCCATGCTGTGCCGAATGAAAAAATTGATTCGCGTCCAAATGATTTATGATCAGGGAGTAGATGACGTGTTCCATGATTTTGCAAGGGAGACTAGTTAGAGAGATGGGTCGATAATTTAGCGATCTGGTGCTGGTGCACAGATCTGGTGCTGAATAGGTTCCCGGAAAAAATAATTTACGCTAATCGCGACATCCTTCTTGGCAAAGGTGGCTACTTGAGGGTAGTCAGGGTGAGCATAAAGCTCGTAGCCTTTGAGTTTTTGATTTTATGCGAAGCATATTACGAGAGCTCAACCCAGCTCCTCAGGCGCGGCGGTGTCGCCTTGAAACCACGTGACACCGTGACGTCACGACAGAGGAGCAGTGGCTTTGGCTCAACTCTTGCAAGACCGGCTGGGTGGGAATCGAACCAGGGTCTCCGGAGTGTGGGACGGAGACGCTACCACTGAGCCACGAGTTTTTTTTTTCTTTATTACCGGCTTGGCAAGTACATACAAATATTGTCAAATAAATCCGAATGTTAAAAAGTCTAGTCTTTACTAAGACTGACGTGTCATGTTAAAATGGCTTCATCGAAGCCAAACTGTTCAACACTGAAAGCCAATTTGGCGGATCACTTAGCAGTTTCAACACTTCGCTTGTATAATTAACATTCTCGGTAAAATAATACATTGCTGGCCTTGCATCAACATCAGCATTGCGTACAGCCATACGAGTTCGCCACACACTTTGCATACACAATAGCATCAACATGTCCACCGGCACACCGTCAGGTTCAGCACATGGCAAAAACCTTATTCCGAACGCAGTGATAGGAAGCTCCTTTTTTAATGTTCTTTGCAGGATGTCCCAAAGAAAGCGGGCATCGTGGCAGTCAAGAAAAATATGTTCGACAGTTTCTTCCTTGTTACATATAAGACAGTTGTCTGACCATGGGACAAACACTGAGCCACGAGTACGATGCTTCAAAGCGGTACAAAAGCGCCTCTAGTGAATGCGGTGTTGCCTTAGAAACGAGCTGTTTCTAAGGCGTGCGTCTCTTGTTCAGGCGCACATTTCGTTGCCGCGCCGAACGCTGCTTTGCTCGATGCTCAACGCGTCCAATGCGGGGCGCGTAGTCGCTGCCCTGTAGCCCATTGTCTTACACCCCTTGGCGGGTCGACGGGAACGCTGTCGCGTTCCACTCTTGAAGGCGAAGCAGTAATGCATGAGTTGTTTCTTCGTCTAGCCGAACCAAATATAGCCAAGCAACAGCAGTTCACCAGGCTAAACAGTGGTTCAACAACTAAAATAAAGGCTAGTATGCTTCGCATCCTGGGCTTAACCTTACCTAAGCCACAGCCATTTTTGTTTCCCTATTTCCTGAATACAGATAACGTCGGGAGGGATTGGCGCCGATTCTATGTAGTGCGTGAAATTAGCCAATTTAGTACGTAGCGTGCAGCAATTCCATTGCCAGATTTCAATGTGTCCGCTCTTTGTGTTGCTTGCCATATTATCCATGGATATTACTGTCGCTATCAGTGTGCTCTATAGCTTTCGGAGTCCTGGTAGGAGCTCCCGGACTTTGACTGACCCTCTTTCGGGGGACGGCTGCGGCTTTTGTTTGCACATCTTCTACCATTCGTTTGAGTTTGTGTAGCTCTGCGAACATTAGTTGCATGTTTTGTGCTAACTGTTGCAGCGTTAACGAATGAGTGCTGGAGGCGGTACTTTGTTGCAGTGATGTTTGTGGTGGTGATTTGGAAGTGTGGTCCGCAATTTGTGTGATGTATGTGGTGGTTATTTGGAAGTGTGGTCCGCAATTTGTATGGGTTGCTGTGATGTGCTGTTGTTTGCCGTGCCCTTAAAAGCTTCAAACTCGGCTCGTAGCTCGGCTAAACTGTTTCGAAGTATTTTGTTTTCAATGCAAAATGAAAAGAAATAGCATGGCCTAAGCAAATTGTGTAGCATTGGTGATAACTATAGCCGTTACGTCTATAGACATAACAAAATAAATGTGCAGTGTACATGGAAGATAACTGAAAAAGCAGTATCATTTATTCAGAGATGGAAAATACAAATTTCCTCAGAAGGTAGCACAGTAGACAGCGTCGTCGTAAGTACACGTGATATAGTATGAGAGTACACTGTTGTTACACAGTCTGGTCTCTTCTGGTCATAAGCATGGTAAAGGAGGCTCACTTGAAGTAGAGATGTGCGAGCTGGCTACTTGTTCTCATTATTGATTGAAATGATTGGCTGTAGAAAATTGCACAAAAAGGCGCAAGTCCTAAAAATGCTGTCAATAATGTCGAGCATGTTGATTGGCAGTGGTTTGTCTAAAAAATGAAATTCTTTGATACGTCTTATGACTCGCTCAACATGGATCCTAGCGCCAGCTATTTTTCGGGTGGCAATCACGTCACTAGCTGACAATTGGTTCCCCATTTTAAATGGTGGCATGTGGATTTGAATAGATGGTGGAAAAACGCCCTCCAACCTGAAGCCTTTGTCGACCATCACACCGTCCCCCGCATCTAATAAACCCAGTAGGCCCGATTTTTCGACAACTTCGCTATCACTAACATGCCCACCCCACAAATCTGGCACAAATGAAACGTAGCCATCTGGTGTTACCCCAACAAGTGCTTTGAACGTGTTATAATGCTTGTACGAGGAGAAAGTATGCCTCTGTGCCTGTAGTTTTGAAGGTCTTTGGATTCTCACCTCTGTGCAATCAAGGATGACTCTAGTGTTTGAGAAGTCACTGAATGCCATTGGCATGTGCCTTTTGATCTCTGCTAATGTGGGAAACCTTGTCAATGCTGAGAGCTCTTTATCGATAAAAATTACCCATGTACAAAAGATGCGACTAAGGCATGACTGAGAAATTCCAAAGATTCGAGCCACTTCCTTGGCACAAACACCAGTCCTGAGCCTATACAGCACCATGAAAAGTTCTTCGCGCTTGGAGAGCTGTCTTTCCTTTGCTTGTGTTTTTCCTCCATCCCAATAAACCATGCGTTCTGCATTTTTTTCAATGTGCTTAAAGAGTGCTTCAAACTGTTCCTTACTTTGCAGTCCTGTATAAAACTTAAAAGACGATTTGTGAATAGTATCCACAGAAAACGTGCAGCGTTTTAGCTTTCTGCATTGCAGTTCTAGATCCCTGACTTTCCGTTGTAATGCCACATTTTCAGTTAATAGGTGGTCAGTGTTCTCCTCTCTGCTTAAGGGCGTTGGCTCTAGGACCTCCTGTGGCTCAGTGAGCATTGGGGATGTTGCAAGCAGCAAGAGTGCATCAGCTGCTCCTTCCTCGTCGAATGAAGAGTCTGCACCTGCATTTGCATCAACAAATGCAATAAAGTGACGCTATTGCTTTAGACACAATTCATTGAACACTGACATTTACTCTGAGCATTCACACTTTGTGCGGAGTGCACTACTCTAATGACCTGGTCACCTGAAAGCAAATTATGGATAATTCATATGTCGCAAACGTGCAAGACTCGCAATGAGCAACATAAGGTGAGCCTCAGAAAACATTTCCAGCTGCATAATGTGACAGTGTGCTTGCCATTAGTTCAAAAGCCACTGCTCACCCTGAACACAGGACATGTCTGGTTCCCCATCACTGCGACCTTTACAAGTTCCTCCTTGACCTGAAACCTCTGTACCTGTGACGTAAAGTGAGTAATAAAATAGTATGAGTACACACAAAAACGCATGACTCGGATAGGGCATGAAGTGTAGTTCTTAGGGCAAATATCACGTTTCACCACTGCATATATTCCTTTATAGTGTGCCATAGTGCTTGGCGTACATACACAGGCAATGGGGAGGCCAACAGAATGTCAGTTTGCATACGTGTTTTACCCACATAAAGTATATGTACACCTACAAAAATGCCAGAAAATGGCCAGTATGCCCAGAACCGGTGATACCTGCTGTTGGTGGAGCGCCTGTTTTCCTCTTGGAACGCGCCGCGGTACGAACATGGCGGTCGACCGCGTCCTTCTTTCTGAACTGGTCTGTATACACGAACAGCGTCGGTATGAAGTCCGGATGTCCGGGTGACAGTGAAGGTGCCCCTGGAATGTGTCCGTTACACAATAAGACGCGCCACTCGACTCCAGAAAGCGCAGCACGGGAAAATGAGCCATAGTACAAACCGTACTACATCGCTATTCGCTAAACGAACATAAGCTTTCTTCAAGAAATATTACTATACTCGGTGTCGACAAGAATGATGAAACGACAAATAGCAGCGATTGCTAACTAGCACCATCAGCTACTTAAACAGTGCACGCCGTTTCCAAATCTGCCCGGCAGTGCAGGCGCGCTTGGCTCCAACGGATAACTACGCCGACATCACGAGCACTCGCTGAACGCTTATGAAGTAGTAAAAGTGTGCACGGTGTAAAGTTGCTAAAGACGGCGTTCTAGCGGCGGCCGCACAGACATGACAGCAAAAAAACAAAGTAAAGCACAACGCGGCGGCCGCACAGAGATGACGACAAAACAGAATTAAAAAAAAATAAAGCACCGCGTTTCACTCGGCCGGCTCGCGCGAGCAAGAGAACGTTTGTTTCGCTAGCTCAAACACATTTGCGTCTTTCTGGAGATTATTCGTATGAGTCAGTAACGACAAAAACAGAGAACTACGTATGTGGATGCATACCTGTCACAAAGTGCTTCCCGCAGAGTCGAGATGCTGCTGACGGCTGCCATGGACGCCCTTGCGCATCTTGCCGCTTCACAGCCCTAATCCAGGCTTCACGGCGCTGTCGATCTCGTTTTACCGACGGAAATCGGAAAAACCGCACTGTCCTGCTGGGACTGTCACGTGAACTGCAGCCGTACGCGACACACGACATTGGCATCGCGCCAAATTTCGATGTCAATATGTTAGGAAGGCGTGCCGTGCGCGCGGCAGCGAGAATAGCGCAGCTGAGCCTGCCTGGCCTGCCCCGGCCGTCCGCCGTCTGCTCTAGCGCCTGCCAAATCGCTTCGCTCCTCAGCCGCTAGGGCACTGCGCATGCGCAGTTCGGCGTCGCAAAAGGCGGATTGGCAGCGCCACGCCGTAGCCACCAAACAACCGCTGCAGGTCAGTGTGTTTGTTCATTTGTTCCTGGGAAAGAGGGAGAGAGAGAGAGAAAAAACAAGAGCTGAAAGGCAGAGAGGTTAACCATATTAAGTGTCCGGTTGGCTACTCTCCACAGGGGGATGGAGTAAGGGCAGCGAAGATGAGAAAATAAGACAGAATAAAAAAAATAACCCATCAGTTCGCACACACTTCAGTTTTCGATCAGTCCCGTTCATTTTAAGAAGCACACTAGCCCTTTTAAAGCAGCTGCAGACGACGGCTGAAACCAGGGTCCAATGATTCTAGTTTCCATGAGGCATTGATTGTCAATCTTGTCGAGCATGCTGCTGAGAACTTTTCTTTTTGCATTGTAACGACTGCACTCACACTGAAGGCGTGCTATGGTCTCTTTGCTCCCGCAAACATCACGTTTTGGACTTGTGGCCGTTTCGATAACGTAGGAGTAGGCATTAGTAAGAGCTATTCCTAACCATAGACGAGAAATGAGCGTTACCTGCCGTCATGGTAAACTGCAGGTAAGGCGTAGCTTTAGATGAGGATAAAGGGAAGGAAGGCGCTGGTTTGTATTCTCTGTCGGGTTCCGTCGGGCCAACGTAAGCTCGCCAGCAAGCGCACAGAGCTTTCCCGCTGCGTCTGTCCTTGACATATGGATAGTGACGCAATCGCCACAGCACATGTGGAAATCGAGCGGCTGCGTTTGCTTGCTCGCTTTCAACGATGTCACAATGACTTGGCAACCATTGAAAAATGATGTCATATCCTTTCATATCCTTTCTCAACCACCCGATGATTAATTTTTTCTGTGTCCGCGGCAAGTTGTTCGTGGGGTCCATGGAATAATGCGGAGACCAAACTCTGGAGGGCGGCTGCCTTGGAATCGCAGAAGAAGGACTATTTCTGGGGCGTTTCCCGATTGATCGATCGAAGTATTGCACGCAGAGCTGCAAGTTTGACAGGCGTCGTTGATGTCAAGTGTGACGTCCTGAATTTTATCGCTGTAGATTCTGATGGCACAAACACTGCAGCTGCTGAACTGGAGTGCATGACCGACCTATCGGTGTAAACATGAAAGCGGTCACTGTGGACTCCGTGTACTAGCAATAACGCTGCCTGCTTCAATGCTGCTAACGTCATTTGTGCCTTCTTCTTGGTGCTGGAATGATAAGGCACACCCGAGCTAAATGCAGAGATCACTGTTTCAATGAAGATCATGCTGCTGCTCGCACCTAACTCGGTGGTAAGGATGCTCCGCGAGTACCCAGGAAACGGCTAAAACTCGTATGTGGCCTAGTTGTTGGCAGGCAAGCAAGATGGTGAAAGGATATCCCTTCGACTTGCACAATGTACATTAGAGTGTCGTCTGCGATGTTGTTACAGGGTGGTCACGCGCACTGGCGGTTGTGGATGCTGTTAATGTACACTTAAAGGGTCACTAAAGGCATAACGTACTAAGCCATAAATTCATAAAGTCATAAAGTCATAAATTAATGGAAATTAAGGTGGATGCGAAGGTTGTGGGTTCGGTTCCCACCTGCGGCAAGTTGTTTGTTCATCCACTTTAATTTCCATTAATTTATCATTTCTTTATTTCATTTATTAAGCACAAGTAATTTCCCCTATGTTGTATTTGGTGTCATTGTCTGTTGGCTTCTTATGATATGAGTGATAAAAATCGGGACCCACGGTTAACCCCCTCTCCTCGTTCATATATATATATATATATATATATATATATATATATATATATATATATATATATGTGTGTGTGTGTGTGTGTGTGTGTGTGTGTGTGTGTGTGTGTGTGTGTGTGTGTGTGTGTGTGTGTGTGTGTGTGTGTGTGTGTGTACGGACGTATAATATGCTCACGCACTAATAACATTTCCTTTCCTTTGACAGGTCAGGGGTGGCACCGCCTGCCTCAACACCGAAGAGTGCGGCATCGGCAAGTGCTGCCTCCGACGGTCCAAGGACCCGCGCCGTCGCTGCAGACGTTTTCAGCGCGCTGGCGAGCGCTGCACAGACGAGCAGATGATGGGCGGCTACTACTACGGCCACTGTCCCTGCAACAAGCACTGTGCGTGTCTCCTATTTTAAGATGTCTACGTTATAGCGGGATCTCGTTAAACCGAACCTCGGTGCACCGGAGACGTACAGTTCTGTTTGCGGGGGAAAAGAATTTGCAGAGTTGCAGAGCTATGCGTGGTGGATCATCTTAACGTATTGCGTTTTTTTTTTTTAACGTTGCCTGTTGTGCACCCGGCCACAAAAGTTTACGGATCATGGTATCTCAGAAAACGTTTAATTCCGGAGCAGCTTGTAGCAGTAGCCAGTGAAACTGTATACTACAATGTTGTTAGCATATTATAGTCGAGGCCTGAAATGCAAATACTACGCTGCGTTGTGAGGTTGCCGAGATATTCAGCTTTTTCTCAGATTTCATGGTCCGTAATATTTTGTGGTTGGGTGTAGCTAGCACAATACTAGTGTTTCAAGCTGGATTGTCCAGAGAAGCGTCGAGTACTTGAAAGAAAAAGAAAACGAAACACATACGCAACTACATCACAAGAATTCGCTAATTAAGTTTTTTAAGGTCATTACTTAACGGGACGTATTGCAATTTACGAACTGTAGCCAGTTAGCTTGTAAAGCGTGACCACTTGGTGTGAATTTCCAAAATGACACCAGTTTGCACCATTAGACTCACCGTAAGAATGCACTGTTCCACGTGCTTAAGTTAACGAAAGGTTCTTTAATGCATTGAAGCACAGAAGTAATCGGGACGCCCAGGTGCTTAGCCGGACAGTTTGGCAATGAATACGTCAGAACTGGTGCCGTCCTGCGCATTCATTTCAAGTGGACACGTCTTCCAAGCTCCCCGGCTACAGTTCGTAAATTTCAATAAGCGCCATACAGTAATTATTTGGGATGTTAATTAGTGATTTCTTTGTTAATTTGAGAAATGTGTGTTTCGATTTCTCGTTCTAGTAATGTCCGCCTCTTCGAATAATCCAGCTCACGGACAAAAAAATTATGTTAGCTGCCGCAGGCGAGCATAAAAAATTCCGGGAAACTTACAAATGATGACTGCGTAGATGTGCGTGTACTATGACATAGAAATCGTTTCGATCGGCATCCGCGGCGCCAGAATCGCAAAGAAAAAGTTGGAAAATACAGACTGTAGGAAGCAGATTTTTATTTCAGGCAATCATTGTGGTTTACAAAAATTCAAGAAAATGTCAAGATTAGTCGAAAAAAAAGAAAGAATTGAACCCAAGTTTACAACACCGCGACGCCGTAATAAGAAGAACGCTGCCTGAATTTTAGTAAAGTGCACTTATTGGTCCATACAATATTATGTATTATGCGTCGCTTTAAAATGTACCACTAAATAGTGAGTATGACTGATGCAAAATCCTTCGTAAACATTGTAACAATGTTACGTGAACTGCTGGCTTATGTGTTGCATTTATTCGCTTTAGGTGATATAGCAGTGATATAGAGCAGATGCAGTTTGAAGAATAGCAATATCTGTCTTTGGTGCAGATTTATGGATTTCTAAAGCTTCCACTTAAGTTTCTTTTTTAGACGACAGTTTCCGGTAATATTCGCAATGTATGCTTGCCAGGCACTACACCAAATTTCTGCTTCCTATACAGTCAGAAATTACATTTCCCTCTTATATGCCGTAAGTTTATTTCCAGTTGGTTCGGCAGTTGTCTGGTGAGAGAATATATGCCCTTTACATGTATATGAATCGAAAAATTGGAGTTGGCTCCCACGTAATATTTCCTCCTAGGTGTCCGATCGGTATTACGCTTTCGGATGCGCTAAAACTCTCTAATCCTACTGCGATAGCAGTTAAATGGACATTCCAAGCGAATAGCCACCGTCGGCGTTGTCGTGATGTACCTTACATATTTATGTGTCTATGCTATATGTTTTATTTATGCTGTATGGAAGAATATCATTATCGTTAGCAATCATGTTAACATACATACAAATACGTGGAAGAGAAAGAAAAGTGGGCTATGAACTGTCTCCTAAACGTGGAGACCGCGGCCGCCTGCTTGCAGATGAGAGAAAAAGAAAACGTGAAAGCGAAGAAACATTATGAAGAAAAAAGACGCAGTTTCTCCCGAAAGGCGAAGCATCGATTGTGATAGCAAAGTGCTAGACGAATACGAAGTAACCTGCGCTAACCCTGGCATCATAGAAGATGTGGACGTGTTCGGCAAGGTGCGCTGCAGTGACCATAGGATGGTAAGAACTCGAATTAGCCTAGACTTGAGGAGGGAACGGAAGAAATCGGTAGATAAGAAACCGATCAATGAGTTAGCGGTAAGAGGGAAAATGCAGGAATTCCGGATCAAGCTACAGAACAGGTATTCGGCTTTAACTCAGGAAGAGGACCTTAGTGTTGAAACGATGAACGAGAATCTTATGGGCATCTTTAAGCAGTGGGCAATAGAAGTCGGTGGTAACTCCGTTAGACAGGATACCAGTAAGCTATCGCAGGAGACAAAAGATCTGATCAAGAAACACCAATGTATGAAAGCGTCTAAAGTTACAGCTATAATAGAACTGACAGAACTTTCCAAGTTAATCAACAAGCGTAAGACAGCTGACATAAGGAAGTATAATATGGATAGAATTGAACATGCTCTCAGGAACGGAGGACGCCTAAAATCAGTTAAGAAGAAACTAGGAATAGGCAAGAATCAGATGTACGCGTTAAGACACAAAGCCGGCAATATCATTACTGATATGGATGAGATAGTTCAAGTGGCTGAGGAGTTCTATAGAGATTTATGCAGTACCAGTGGCACTCACGAAGATAATGGAAGAGAGAAAAGTCTGGAGGAATTCGAAATCCCACAAGTAACGCCAGAAGAAGTAAAGAAAGCCTTGGGAGCTATGCAAAGGGGGAAGGCAGCTGGGTATGATCAGGTAACAGTAGATTTGTTCAATGATGAGATTGGGCGAGGGAACAAACGCGAGTTAATGACATCTTAGTTGAAATCAAGAAAAAGAAATGGGCATGGGCAGGACATGTAATGAGGAGGGAAGATAACCGATGGTCATTAAGGGTTACGGAATGGATTCCAAGGGAAGGGAAGCTTAGCAGGCGGCGGTAGAAAGTAAGGTGGGCTGATGAGATTAAGAAGTTTGCAGGGACGACATGGCCACAATTAGTACATGACCGGGGTAGTTGGAGAAGTATGGGATAGGCCTTTGCCCTGCAGTGGGCGTAACGAGCATGATGATGACGATGATGATGATGATGATGATGATGATGATGATGAGGAGGAGGAGGAGGAGGAGGAGGAGGAGGAGGGTTAGGAAGTAAGATTCGCAGATCGCTTTCAAGATAGGACCCACGGGGCCGCGCCCTACGCAACAGCCGCTAGAATAGCACGCCCCCCCCCCCCTCCTGTCCCTGACAAAAGACGGCGCTCTTCCTTCCCGTTTTCCTCCCTCGCGCGCGTGATTGAGCCGCCATCGTCGACTCGCCATTGCACGCTTTCACTCGCACATACAGCAGACGGCGCGTGCGGTGACGATGCTATCGCCCTTGGACTTCATGCAGAACATCACGGCGACGGCGACGGCAGAAATGCGCCTGGAATCTCCCTATATTGTTATCGCAATGAAAACGGAGAGGAATAAATAACATGGTCGCACGCAGAGTACTAGTGTTACAGACGAGAGTCTAGTCCCATGGGCGACAAATGTTCCTGTACACCTCTGTGGACCTCACATCGAGCGGGCGCACGACCTTTCAGAAACGATGTATCTTTAAGCGCAGTTCGTGCAAGGTTGAGTCGTTGAGACTTGTTCGGCTGAACGCAGCGACAACTTCGTTCAGCTGAGCTGGAAGTCTTAACAGCGAGTCCTCGAGCGTTTCGCTGGAGTGTCCACCGGTGAGGCGTGAAGGGCTTGGTGCACGTCCTTTTCGGCGAAGGCGGTGAGCGACATTTACACACCCAATTCGCAACGCCATCTGAAGAGTTCCAGAACAACGCTAAACTTTTCTGTTGCCGTTAATGTTTATGGTGGCCCCTTCGCGCGAAATTACGAATTTCATGGTTATTTGTTTATTTGTGTGCCTGCGTGCGTGCGTGCGTGTGTGTGTGTGTGTGTGTGTGTGTGTGTGTGTGTGTGTGCGTGCGTGTGTGTGTGTGTGTGTGTGTGTGTGTTTGTGTGTGTGTGTGTGTGTGTGTGTGTGTGCGTGCGCGCGCGTGTTTGAACAAAAAAACCAGTCAAAAACACAAAGGACAAGAGGAGAGGTTCACACCACAACGACTGGATTCTAATAAACCTCAATTGATAGTCCAGTCGTTGTGGTGTGAACCTCTCCTCGTGTCCTTTGTGTTCTTGACTGGTTTTTTTCGTTCAAGTATGTACCAACTGGCCCAGATTTCAACCCTTCTGTGCGCGTGTGTGTGCGCGTGTGCGCGTGCGTGCGTACGTGCGTCTGATCTTTCTCTTTTCTCTCTGCCTTGAGAAACTTAAAACTTTGTCTCACTCTGTTTTTTTTTTGTAGCCGATTGCACGGCCGTCCACGGTGTCCTCAAATGCGTCAGGAAGCAAGTAGTCCGGCCCACTGCACCGGGAACTCGGCCGCAGAACGTACCGCCGGAGGACACGGGCAAAGAGAGCAAAGAAAGCGATGAGCAGCCTAAACGCCTCGCGCCCCCACCGAAAAAACCTAACTACAACGAAACCAAGCTCGATTTCCCGGAAATACCGGAGTTCTTCCAAACCTTCGCCGCGGCAGATAATCCCCCGCCGGCCACCGTTCCGCCCGAGGAAGGCGGAGGAGAAGAAGGTGGTGGCGAGGAGGGCGGAGAGGGCGGAGAGGAGGAGGGTCTACCGAATGATGCCGAAGACCTGCCTGAAGATATTACCCCGACCCCAGGAGGGGGAGGGACGCCCGAGCTTCCAGAGCCGCCCGAAAATTCCAACGAAGTCGCTGTCGGAACGCCTACCACGGACGCGCATCCTTCGAAACCTGGTGGTGGAAACGGCGGAATGTCGGAGCACTCTATGACTAACAGTGTGCAGCATGGCTCACTGCGTCCGCAGTTTGTGGGTCTCCCAGGTTCGCGTAGCGTACCTCTGTTGCCACCGCCTCCTACGCTACGCCAATAAAGCTACGAGCACCGATTCCCGTCGCCAAATGCCGTACCACGTCTTGCGGCAGGCCTCGGCAGTGGCGCAGGGGGACTCGGTCTGCGAAATTCTGTAGATGCAGATGTGTTATACCAGGGTCTGCTGTGTCGCAACCTAGTGGCAATAGAGCGACAAATCATGGATCTCTGTCGCCCAACAGAGAATGACTATCTAGCGCAGCCACTGCAACTTCACTGTCACAGCCCGCTGGTCCCTTCCAAGTGACTCCGTCGCCTGGAGCGCGCCTAGTGGGTCAGGATTTCCTGCAGGACAACCCGCAGAAATTGGAGCCGGATATCCGGGGCAGCCTTTTGTCATTTCTCTGCAGCAGCCTCCAATGCCCCCGACCAGCAGAGCAGAGCTCAGAAGGACCGGCTAACTTTTCGGTCGTAATCGTGCACCTTTCCGTTGCTCAAGTACTTCCGCCTCCTCAGGCATCTACTCTCTTACACCCTCCACCGACGACTCGCATGTTTTAAGCACCTCAAAAGCTGTCGGTGCGCAGCCTTGGAAAAGAAGACGCTGGCTTAAGGCGCTGAGAAGTCACTGGAAATCAAATCACACGAAGGAAAAGTTCAAGCACACGCTGACCCAACAGCAATTGTGGGCAGCAATTGCTGCCCACTAGATAGATTTGTCCCGGCTCTTCTTGCTAAGATCTAAATGGCTTTCACGGTTCTGAAGACCCATTATTCACTCAGGCTTGCGACCCTATTATGCGGAGAGAGGGCTGATACAAAAACAAAAAAATTACCGACGATTACGTTACTTCCTAATGCGAAATTTGAGCGCAGCAAATAAGCTCTTTCATCTTTTCGATAGATTGAGGCAAAGAAATCGAGCAACACATGTATGCGCTATCACAGAATTTTTTTTTTATTTTTCACACGTATTCCTTTAACAAAGACTCGACTAACAGTTCTTGACAGTCATGAAGGAAGCTTTGTGGTCGGAGAAATAGACTGATATATGTTCGACTTGGTACCACCGCACAGGGGTTGCATTGGAGGAGGAGCGAAGAAAGGAATTAAGTTCGAGCCGGTGCTTTGACAACCGGAGACTCGCAGGAAGAGGGGGGAGGGGGGCGGCGTGTACACCCAGCGGCAAACGATGGGGGCAGAAGCGCGCGCAGCAAGCGGACAACACGATAAAGGGAGGAGGGAAGAGATAGCAGCGACTGACTGATGCCGCTGACGCCGATAGTGAGTAAACCCCAGCTGCGGAGTTGGTTTCAGGGACAACGCCGCCGATGCCGACACAAACAATATGATACCCTCGCTTCCGCAGCGCTAAGAACCAGGTCTAGCCGTGGGAAGGTGGTCACGTATTCGTCGACGTGCCGGGGCCTACGTGAAATAACCGGCGCGTCGGCAACTGAAGAGCACCCTATCCGCCACACAAGAACAGGGGGGGGGGGGGGGGCCCTTTCCTCCTCTTTCTGCATGGCGGCGACGGTGTTCTATGCAGTCACGTTATCTTGACTCTCTAGCGGCGTCAGCGGCATCCAGCGGTATCAGTCGGTCGCTGCTAGCGCTGGGGGGATGAAAGGGGGGCGGAGCTGGTTACGAGGCCGACGACAACGCCGACGACGACGCGAAACCCAGGAACGGACGCCAAAGAGCTGCGCTCTAAAACGCAAATGATTTACAGCGTGTCGTTGCACTTAGGTTCTAATTTTCGGTCACCTACCACAGTGATGAGGTTGTATCGTGATGCCAACCACTGCGCGTCTTACAGTTTTTCGCATAATTCCTACACGCGATGAACGGCCGCTACTGAAATCCTCGTGAACACTCTCTTCGGAAATATTTTGCAAACTTGTGACAACAATAAATTCGCACTTACCCTCTTCCCGCTGATAATTTTAGAACCTCTTGCGGTACTAATTGCCGAGGTGTAGATATACTGATATATTTTTTTCTTGATAGTACCCGATGCACTGCCGTAAGCGTTTACTATACTGCGTCAGTGTGATTGGTCATCGCGATCTCCTCGCATCTGACTGCGTCTTACGTAGTAGTAGCAGCAATGAATTCAGACGTGAACAGGTCGAAAACGGTTTGTGACTGTACTGTTGCGTTCTCAGGTTCGCCTGTGTTTTTGACCCAATTTAGGCTCCAAAGCACACGTCTGGGACCACTCCGTTCCCAGCAACCAGCTACATGGTGGTTGCACGTCACGCATACGTGTAGTTGCGGGTAACAGGTAACCATTTATGCTTGAATATAGGAGCAGAGAAGAGCCAGTCTGTCTGTCTGTCCTCTACTCATATTTTCTGCCAACACTCTGCGCTATTTCACGTATAATGTTTCACGGTGATCGAACCAGATCACGTCACGAGATGTTTCGTAACAGCCGTTCTAAGTATATTCTTGCTGTTCGTATTTGAATTTATGCTGAAAGTTCGCGCAATCTAAACTGAAGGAGTGTTTTTGCAAACAAAACTAGATTGCTTACGTCGGATTTCATTGCGCGCGCATATGATTTCATGTGTGCACCTGCTGTATACTTGAATAAGCAAGTGCCATTCCTTAGACGAAAGCACCCGGTTATGAACTCGCAGAAAGCGTGCTTTGCTTGTGTCCCGCCACGATGATAAACCATAACGGCTTGGTGATTGCCGCCGCATTGAAGACATCCATAAAGTGATAACCTTACTTTGCCAGCTTTGTCTGTCCGATCATTACGCACCAAGGACAATCCACGACCTGTCCAAGAGTTGAAACGGGACTTGTCTTGTGTTATCCGCACGCTTATACTTACGCCACGTTATAAACACCGCAAGCACGACTTCTCTGCAGCTTGAAGAAGTGTGGGTGAGCTGTAACGTTGGTCCGCGTCCCCTATATCAATCGCTAATTTTCCCTCTTAACCCTTCCCCCGGCGCAGGGTAGCCAACCGGAACTACGTCTGGTTAACCTCCCTGCCTTTCTCTAAATGATTTTCTCTCTCTCTCGTTGACACCTCAACGCGCTAATGGCAGTACACGTGACGAAAGTAACTTCTCGCGAGGAGCACCTACCGTCAGCACTGTTCTCATGTCACTCCATTTTCGAGAGCATTGACATGATAGGCAGAATAAACATCGCGACGTCTAGAAGCGGTTTTCGCATTAGGTAACGTAGCGCAATATCTATCTATCTATCTATCTATCTATCTATCTATCTATCTATCTATCTATCTATCTATCTATCTATCTATCTATCTATCTATCTATCTATCTATCTATCTATCTATCTATCTATCTATCTATCTATCTATCTATCTATCTATCTATGTATATATATATATATATATATATATATATATATATATATATATATATATTTATGCGCCCAGCCTTGCCCAGCACTCCAACGCACACGACCACGTACTGCACCATTTCCGGCACCAGCCCTGTTTACATTGCATCATCGGGATCGCTTCACACAGAGAAAAAAGCAATATTTACCAAAATTATGGAAATTCTTAATAGAAATACATCCCATGCAGCAAGAGCTGAAAACGAATATTTAGACTCAGAAATAATTTTCACGTGCACATCGAAAGACAGATGCCGATGTTTCAAGGCGGTTCACTCGTCTCTGCTGTTTACGCGAATATCGTTAAACATTGCGATGTGACCTTTCCGACGGCTGGTGCGTTGTGCGGCCACTATACCAAGGTAGGTGTAACTCAAACTGCGAAGTTGCACCTCGACGAATTTACCCACAATAGGGATATTTTGAGCGTTTACGGACATAGCCTTCGGTACACCGACCCACTGCGACTCCACTGGAGGTTGTGTTCGCCTGACCCACAAGGGCTTATAAGGAACTGTGCTATTTGCTATAGCAGAGGCTTCAGAAGTTACTCTGCACAGATTAAAATTAGGTGTGGCCTTCACCCGGCGCTACCTACATCTTGTCGGCCGGGCGGACGGTCCGAATTGTGAGGAATGCGGTATTCCGGAGACGACAGAACACCTCTTGTGCATCTGCCCGCGATTTGATGAACACACAAACTCGCTCACCGACATCTTGTCAAAATTTGGTGTTGGATCATTAACTGAAAGGTTCCATTGGGACCTTCGCCTGATCCTTTCGTCAGCCTGATAGTGCGAAGGCCATCAACAAATCTTTGTATAATAGCGGACTGGACAAGAGACTTTGAAGTCTTGGAGCGTGCAAGATTTTCACCACCACCTTCATTCTCATAATCAACGTCTCCTCTATTCTTTCTTTCTACACCCTTCCTCCAACGCTAAGTAGCAAGTCAAAACATTGATTCAGGCGGACCTCTCATCTTTTCTATCATAATAAATATCTCAGAAGTTAACAGACAGCACTCAAGGGACTCGCGAGTGTTTGTGGATTCTATGGTCGCTATACACACAGTTTAAGCTGACCGCTTGTGCGGATTCATTCAGTCCTGCGCAAACTCCGGGCTGGATGATGCAGGACAACCGGCGGAAGCACCCAAACACGGCGCCAGTTGACGCTGCAGTATTCTGATATCTAACAAACAAAACTACTGTTGCGAAGCAAGGGATGTCCTTGAGCTAGATTCCAATATAGGCCGATGCTACAGCTTTTCCGTGTTTAGGACTTCAGAAGAAACTTTGCCGACGCTATTAACGTTGTTTTTGCGATTTAGCGCGTAAAAGGATAACTTGAAGCCACTGTCGTCTGCGTCTACTAAAGTGAATGCTCGATGAATTCATTAGGGCCTTTTTATTGTACTAGCCACGAAGCCAAATGCACCTGAAGTTTCCATTGATATACCCGTTTTTTATCCGTACTGCTCTAAAGACTAAGTCGCATGTTGGTGTCTTGCAGCACTTAGGCAATTGATGTTTGTGCAACCTTTCACGAAAACTTAATTAAATCCGCTTTGACATGATAGGCAGAATAAACATCGCGACGTCTAGAAGCGGTTTTCGCATTAGGTAACGTAGCGCAATATCTATCTATCTATCTATCTATCTATCTATCTATCTATCTATCTATCTATCTATCTATCTATCTATCTATGTATATATATATATATATATATATATATAGGTATATATAGGTATATATAGGTATATATAGGTAATATATATATATATATATATATATATATATATATATATATATATGCCTAAGTTGCTAATGGATTGGGCCACTAGGTCTTGCTCGTGGTCACGTTGCCAACGTGGTCGTTGCAGCGTCATCTTTCCAGCTTTGTTATCAGACTATTGTTAACGACATCGTCACGCCATTGTAGTCATACATTCGTTGTCATACCCTCGTAGCGATACCGTCGCGGTCGTTCTATAACCGTCATTCTAATCTCGTCATCCCGTTCTAGTCAGCCGTCGTCGCCCCACAGTCGTCGTCATTAAATTGTCGTCACGATAACGTTTTACCACGGTGATCAGTTAAGAAAGTTCATTCACTCGCCGTCACACTGTCTCGTGGCTCCATCTACGTCATTCCTTTAGCGTCACTCTAGCGTACTCGTGCTGTTTAGTAACGTGACCTGCAGCGACCCTATACTGGGTGTGACCTGTACTGTGTGCGTGTTCTGCTTTATTCATTGACGTTTGCCATTTTGCTCTTTCTATTCTCTCTCCTCCCCTCCTTCCCCTCTTCCTATCTTATATTTTTATGTTGCTGTCTCCTGCTTTCTGAAGAGCAGACAGGCGCTGTGCCCCTTCTGGTGGCAGTTAGCCAGCCTGCTCCTCGCTTTCCTCTTCCTGTCAAGTGCATGTATGTTTTCAAATAAAATAATAACAACAATAACAATAATATAATAATAATAACGCTGTCTTCTTCCAAACGCGATCATGCCACCGTTGTCACGCCATCGTGGCAATTGGGTTGTCAGACGGTCGTCATGTAATTGCTGCCACGCATCCATTGCGATACCCTCGTCATCATAGAGTCGTCAGGTCATTCATTGTCATACCATCTTCGTGATTCTGTCGTGGTCGTTCTATCGTATTCACTCCAACTTCGTCATCTGACTCTCGTCACGTCATCATCGTCATACGCTGGTCGTCGTCCAATTCTCCTCCTCATACCGCCGTCAATATGACGTCATTACTGCCGTCATATGACGTCATCACGCCGCCATCTTGTCGTCGTCGCCCTGCCGACTTGGACGTTTCAGCGTGGTCGTTCCAACTTGGTCTCGTTCCATTCTCGCCATGCCTCCACTCTCGCTGTCGTTTTTACCATCGCCATCGCTTCAAAAACGCCATCCATGGTGCTAAAGAAAACGTGTCCCGAGGTATGAAGTCGATATTGTCGTTGACACACTGTTTAACAACGATGCATGTAGGGACCGGGTGATACCCACCGTTAGCAAACTGTTTGGGTCAAGCTCGCCGACTAGTTCTCTTATGCTCAGATCTGGAACATGTCGTCTAACTGCAGGAGTGAAACTAGTTTTCAGGACAGGTAACTTTGCACGTAATCTCCAGGACACCATCAGCATGTTTCGAGATAAAAGTCACTAAGCCACGCCGCGATACATATCAGCGTTCCAAGTTGATCTGCGAGACAGCGCTTGACGGATATTTTCGATGACGCAGCAAAATGTGACGGAGTATATTTTGCTGCGTACTTGGCTGGCTGCTTTTCTTTTTAAGGTCGCACTATTCTGAAGACTTGCATTACTGAATGTGACATGAAAACTAAGCGGATTTAATTAAGTTTTCGTGAAAGGTTGCACAAACATCAATTGCCTAAGTGCTGCAAGACACCAACATGCGACTTAGTCTTTAGAGCAGTACGGATAAAAAACGGGTATATCAATGGAAACTTCAGGTGCATTTGGCTTCGTGGCTAGTACAATAAAAAGGCCCTAATGAATTCATCGAGCATTCACTTTAGTAGACGCAGACGACAGTGGCTTCAAGTTATCCTTTTACGCGCTAAATCGCAAAAACAACGTTAATAGCGTCGGCAAAGTTTCTTCTGAAGTCCTAAACACGGAAAAGCTGTAGCATCGGCCTATATTGGAATCTAGCTCAAGGACATCCCTTGCTTCGCAACAGTAGTTTTGTTTGTTAGATATCAGAATACTGCAGCGTCAACTGGCGCCGTGTTTGGGTGCTTCCGCCGGTTGTCCTGCATCATCCAGCCCGGAGTTTGCGCAGGACTGAATGAATCCGCACAAGCGGTCAGCTTAAACTGTGTGTATAGCGACCATAGAATCCACAAACACTCGCGAGTCCCTTGAGTGCTGTCTGTTAACTTCTGAGATATTTATTATGATAGAAAAGATGAGAGGTCCGCCTGAATCAATGTTTTGACTTGCTACTTAGCGTTGGAGGAAGGGTGTAGAAAGAAAGAATAGAGGAGACGTTGATTATGAGAATGAAGGTGGTGGTGAAAATCTTGCACGCTCCAAGACTTCAAAGTCTCTTGTCCAGTCCGCTATTATACAAAGATTTGTTGATGGCCTTCGCACTATCAGGCTGACGAAAGGATCAGGCGAAGGTCCCAATGGAACCTTTCAGTTAATGATCCAACACCAAATTTTGACAAGATGTCGGTGAGCGAGTTTGTGTGTTCATCAAATCGCGGGCAGATGCACAAGAGGTGTTCTGTCGTCTCCGGAATACCGCATTCCTCACAATTCGGACCGTCCGCCCGGCCGACAAGATGTAGGTAGCGCCGGGTGAAGGCCACACCTAATTTTAATCTGTGCAGAGTAACTTCTGAAGCCTCTGCTATAGCAAATAGCACAGTTCCTTATAAGCCCTTGTGGGTCAGGCGAACACAACCTCCAGTGGAGTCGCAGTGGGTCGGTGTACCGAAGGCTATGTCCGTAAACGCTCAAAATATCCCTATTGTGGGTAAATTCGTCGAGGTGCAACTTCGCAGTTTGAGTTACACCTACCTTGGTATAGTGGCCGCACAACGCACCAGCCGTCGGAAAGGTCACATCGCAATGTTTAACGATATTCGCGTAAACAGCAGAGACGAGTGAACCGCCTTGAAACATCGGCATCTGTCTTTCGATGTGCACGTGAAAATTATTTCTGAGTCTAAATATTCGTTTTCAGCTCTTGCTGCATGGGATGTATTTCTATTAAGAATTTCCATAATTTTGGTAAATATTGCTTTTTTCTCTGTGTGAAGCGATCCCGATGATGCAATGTAAACAGGGCTGGTGCCGGAAATGGTGCAGTACGTGGTCGTGTGCGTTGGAGTGCTGGGCAAGGCTGGGCGCATAAATATATATATATATATATATATATATATATATATATATATATATATATATATATATATATATATATATATATATATATATATATATATATATATATATATATATATAAGTAAGCATTTCGGAAGTGTGGTATTTGCACCTGCATCATGGAACAGCGGCACATTCTGAAAGCCAATAAGTGTCTCGTCTGACTGATACAGCAGAACGTGATGTAGAACACGTGTAGTTAACGTGCGGGTTACAGCAAAGCCTAGTTAACTGATGCAAGAAGAATACAAGCAGCATTTGTTTGAACTGTTTCAAGAAACCTTTGCTTGTTTGAAAGATCCCGACAAGTGGGCTGAATCTACTACTTTTTTTTTGTACTTGTCAAGAACTTTATAACTATGCTAACAGCTATCTTCTAGTCTGGTTTTTACTAGTGCTCATCACGTTGAATAAATGAAGGACAAATGAACACAAGATCGAAAGCGATTGCAGTAATTATATACAGTTTAATTGCATCCGTTTCTGTACAACATGCGTGCTATTTCTTTGTACATTTCCTCTATTGTGGATACAGCCTGAATCGAAAACAAGTACAGTTTGATCACGTGTGTTAGCACCCAAAAATTCAATGCTTCAAGGCGGCGTTGGGTGCAGATAAACAGAGTGACGGTGCCGTATCAGATAGTACGCCTTCTTACAACGCTACTGCAATAGACATCGTAATTGCTGGCACTTACAACAGAGGAATGAACCAAGTCGCTTTCCTTATTTCACTCTTACTGGAGGTTCAATTTATTGCCACCAAAGAAAAATTATTACCTTAAAAGGTTTTGTTGCTCCTACCAATAAAATTCACGATGGGCTGAGTGGTGCAGTTCCTCTCCGTTGTGTTTGAGGGACCCTAGATATCGTTGGTGTGGTAACTGTGAAGGCAAAGCTGTTTGCTTGAAGACCCGACTTTTACTAGCTGGTATTCCATCGGATCTAACTCTGAAGTTTACAAGGCATCAAAACAGTGCATTGCTATCATTTTAGGGACGGTTCTTGCATAATACGTTAAGTTCTACAGCAACGCCTTCTAGCTGCCATAAATATCTCCGAAACCTATTCGCTGGGATTAATCAGTGTTGCGGAGGTTGTGTCTACAGTGGACGTGTTTCAAGTCAGTCATTCCCTGACGGATTCAAAAAAGATAATACTTCAAAAAGTGAACCCTATTCAGAATGTTATCTGAACATCGCCACCTTATGCGAGTGCACGCCTCAGTTTTTATCAGCCGTAGTTATCAAACTTCAGTGATCTTCGATTCACGATGATAACCGGGACGTGTACCAGTCGGTGATATCTTGAAGAACTTGTTGCCCCATTTCGCCAGGTTCAGTGAGAAGGCTGTGGTAGCAATCCTTGTACACCTGCAAGGGAAGAGTGTGTTAGCTTTGATAGAAGCACTTAAGCTTTCTTTTCTAGTAAAGTAGAAAAATTGTGTTGGGCTTTCCATCTATGCCAGCACACATAAGACAAATATTAGAGTCCAACCAGCTTTATAGTTCAGTAACACGGACACCAAGTATACGTTTATGTATCTGTCGCAGTGTAGCTTTATTTTTGTTCTCTTTATTATCCTGTTAAATTATTTTTTGTTGTAGAATAGGAAAGAGATAGCCGATGTCAACTTCAGTCACTACAGAAATTGATCTATAACTGAACAGAACAGAAATGAAACGCAGCCATCGTATACGTGGATCCCACAATACTGGAGACTAGGTATTGGAGACGTAACCTTACTCTCTAATAAAAAAAAGAATGGTAGAGATTTGGAATTAAAGAGAAAGGAGCAAGAACCGAATTTTAACGTTAAGCCGCGAGACTGTGTTCTTCGGCCACATACCTCAGTGAACTCTTACGCAGGCAGGGCCGCAGAAATCTTCACCTTATTAACGCGCATTTCGCACGAACACATTTCTGCCAGTGCTAATTTTGACCTGCCAAGCCAAAGTGCGTGTATCGGTTACATATTGGTAGGTTTTGGACTTTCGCACTCCTTAGGGACAGAGAAAGAGAAGGGGTTGGGGGAGTACAAGAGGTGAAAGGCAGAGAGGTTAACCAGATCACATGTCTGCTTCGCCACCCTGCTCAGCGGGGATGGGGTAAGGACAGAAAAGATGAGAGATAGATAGCAAAGAGAGGAAAGGCAGGGAGGTCAACCAGACGAGCTTCCGGTTTGCTACCCTACACTGGGGTTGAGGGAAAGCGGGAATAGAAAGAAGAAAAGAGGAAGGAAGTGATGACTGTGCAGTAAAGCACCGTGACACTGAAGTGGAGTTCCACAAGTGGTGATCTGCGTCGATCACATCTGGGACGACCAAAGGGCCAATGATTGTTGCGCGTAAAATTGGGGCGGTGCCCGTGCTTCGTGAAGCGATTGATATACAGCCGGGTCACTACGAGATCAATCGAAATGGCTAAGTTTATTCTTTACCAGGCATCGAATGCGTTTAAACCGGGACGGCGACGCCCTTATTGCTTCAAACGGCCATTCTCCGACATGCGTTCGTAAATGACTTTTTTTTTTCTTCCTTCATATTCTACAGTCCTTTCTAGCAGTACTCCTGCGTCAATAGCGTGATCTGCGTACCTTGAAGCTCTTGTCCTTGCTGGGAGCCTTCTTGAAGAAATCTTCGGAGCCAGCGAGTTCGCACAGTTTGTCAGCAGAGCCGTGCTGAATGAGGAATGGCGTGTCGACCGAGTCGATTTTAGCCTGGAGGTCCTGCGAAAGAAAATTTTATTTATGTATTTATTTGTTTGTTTTGTATTCTTGATGGAGTTCAATGACCCAAGGCAATAAGAAGGAGGCGAAGAAAAGAGAAAGCCGATGAAGGCAGGGATATCGACCCGGAAGGCGTCCCGTTCGCTACCTACGCCAGGCCGCCTTAGAACAGGTCAGTTCCGACCACCTGCAGGGGCACATTAACGTGCACTCAAAGCACGGCAAGATACGAGTGTTCTTGCATTTCACCCACACCGCTATGTGCACATGGCGCCAGGAGGAGGTAACCGAACCCGTGAACTTGAGCTCAGCAACAAAACGGCCCTGCTGCTTCACTGGGTCAGGTGAAAAAATGTTTCTTCGTCCACCAACGTAGCTGGGTACATTAAGTAATGCTTAGAAAATTCAATTAGTATACAAATGACCCGAATATATTAATGAAGTTATGGCGTTTTACGCGCCAGAACCCCGATCTGATTGTAAGACACGCCGTAGTGTGGCACTTCGGAACGTTTTTAACCATCTATGGTTCTTTAAGGTGTACCTTAATCTACGTGGACGAGCACTTGTTGCATTTCGACCCCCCCCCCCCCCCCCTTGTAATGCAGCCGCCGCGGATGGGATGAGCTTGTCAACACGCCATAGCCACTAAGCTATCGCGGCGGGTAAATGACCTCATAGTGACTCATTAAAGATCATTTATCGATTGATTGATCATATAAGGCAGTGTACTAGTATGCCATGCTGAGCTCATATTTGTGCAGCAGACCCAAGCCTTATACTGAGTACGGTTGACGAAAATAACACGATACTTTAGTTAGCAACCTTGATTTGCGCAAACAGTGATGATAAAAAGAAAATACACGCACAAGAGGGGCTCGCAGCTCATATTTAACTACTTTGCATGGGTACTCCGTTAACACTATTCAAGAACACACAAGGCCCTAGCATGACAAAGCGATAGCGTCTTCGTTAGTCCAGGAGCCTGGATCAGACTCTCGACTCGTCCAAACATCCAACTCAGAACACGTTAGCATGTTACTAGAAAATCTGCCGGAGCAGCATAACTGTTTGTGCGTAGAACCAGATTATAAAAAAAAACGTTTATTCTGGCATTCCATATGACGCTAATGTGCCAGTCCTTCATGCGCTGTAAAATAATTTGCACCGTTGAAAGTTAAGGGTGTAAAATAATATAGCTCAGACCTTTGCACCCTTTTCAGGCAAACGGCGTAAGTTTGGTTTAAACCATTATTCATTTTTATGAGTGCAATTGTATTGCAATATGTGCTGAAATGAAAGCCCGTACAGCGACCATATCGTGAAACGCAATAACTTATCAGAACACCCGTGACGCGTAATAGCATATAACCGCGACGTGCGATCACTCGATAACCGGCCTCTAAGCAAGTGTACGTTTCGGAGTCTGAATTAGGCTACTGTTATACAAATGCACGACAACCCGGGACTGAAACGACAATTGGCGCAGTTTCGCAGATGTTCGCGTTTCTATTTAGGCTGGTAGTATCTTCTCTTGTTTGCGTAGTTTCGTTTACAAAATGGCTATATATCAGCGGTATTACCCAATGACCTAGCCCGCTAAATTTAGCCGGAAAATAAGAAAGGGAATGGCGAGTAGCGGGAGTGACCTTGAACAAAAGCCCACAGGGCATTATGTTTTTCCAATCGCAATTTTACAAGTCCTGTTTGCCGTAAGTTGTACAAAAATTGACAAGTTCGAATCTCGAGGCAGCATGCGCCTCTACTTTTTTTCTGAAACCGTAAAAGGAGACGTTTCTGTAGGTCGAAACGAAACACGCTTTTTTTTTTTTGCCGTAGTAGGCTGATAAGGCACGTGACCGGAAATTTCTTAAGGCCGCAGATTCGCTGCTGTTATCGCACGCACGTGCAATGCAAAATCCACTGACTACGACTGCGCTCGTTTCAACCTCGATGACCTTGAGCGAAGCCGAAGCCCAAGCACTATAGGTAACGACAGAAGAAGCCGTGCAACCGGCTGAGGCACACGCTTTTCCGGGTTCTTGCGATTAGTGCGTCTTGCATCAGAGGTAGGTTGCCCAAGACAGAACGAGAGGCACGCTACAGCCCCCCCCCCCTCCCTAATTGTACGTGCAATCGTTTTCTTGCTCCAGGCCACTATAAAAACGCAAGCGTGGGAGACGTTAGAGGCACGTTTTGGTACTTACGCAAATCACCATAACTGTTCTCACTTTGCGCAACTTCCTAACGGACGTGATTAGAAGGAAATTTGCTTTAGGATTAAAATTTCAAATTGCATAACGGCTGATGAAATTTGTAATTATTGAAGAGGTTCGTTTCATTAGAAGGGAAACGATAAAAAAGACCAACTCTAGGGCGTTATTTTTTTTTATTTAGACTATCAGCTTTTTTTTCTATAATACGTGAAAAATAGCAAAATGCAGAGAAAAAAAACCAGTATGAAGTATATTGTTGGGTTTACTAATCTAATTCAGCAATAAAAAATATCCTAATTCTGTAACCTGCACATCTTGAGCTTTCTAAAGGAAACAAATTCGGTGTATCGTAAACTTTTCTGCAAGAATAGAACTGACTTGCGAGTAGGACTTTTACAAAGCACTCGTATACGCTGTAGCGGCTTCATCCGAGCTGTAAATCTCTGTGTCAAGTTTGTTCACTTCAAGTGTTAACAGGTAGTTGCAGCACTGCGATATCGGTTTTGGGGGCAGTATTACGGATATCTAAGCTTAGTGCTTGAATTTCTCTTTAACTTACCAAATTGCGGCAATTTTTATTTTAAGAAAATCGGTGCCATAAACAAAAGCATAAGCATTTCGGGTTCCTCCTTTAAGCGCAGCAAAGTTCATTCAAATCGGCATAGTGGTTCTTTAGTAAAATCCTTCCTGCGTATAAGACCTTTTTTCCCTTGGGTTGCCACGCGGCATAATGGCATAATGGATTTAAGTATAAGCATGCAGGCCCGTTTCATAAAGATACTGCAACAGTGACCTATGATTTATTTCAATAGAAAAATCTGAGTTCGCCCTGAGCTAATGATTCCTCATAACGTACTTGGTTTCATTTACTTTGCTAGAACAGAATTTTTTTTAATGGGGTTTTACGTGCCAATAGCATGATCCGATTATGAGGCACGCCGTAGTGGGGGACTCCGGAAATTTGGACCACCTAGGGTTCTTTAAGGTGCACCTAAATCTAAGTACACGCGTGTGTTTCCGCATTTCGCCCCCATCGAAATGCGGCCACCATGGCCGGGATTCGATACCGCGACCTCGTGCTTAGCAGCCAAGCACCATAACCACTAAGCAACCACGGCGGGTAGAACTCAAATTCGGACTGGTCAGTTGGTTGCTGGTTATTCATGACGGTCAAATACCAGCGCGTGAAAAAAGGGACGAACGTGTGAGCAGACATACGCAGCGCTGCGTGTCCCATTACTTAGGTAACTGACGAAAACCGAAACAAATAAAACGGAAGAATGTGGGTACCGTATCTGAAATTCCCAAAACAAGCCTTGGCGGATTTGCCCCTACACTGAATGTCGTTGCACAAGACTTCTGCACCGCGAAGATCAAATCAGATAGGGAACATTTGACTGTTGCACGAGATGACTGTGCCTTCTGGCATGCGGGTCAAGCCACATTTACGGAAGAGCTGCAGCAAGTTGCTGTCGGAAGATCTCCGAACGGGTGATTCCATCGCTTTGCGCGGTGTCAGCCAGCCGACGAACTCCGAGGTCATGAAGTCTTTTTCAAGTTCGCGCTACCCTGCCTGGGGCAGATGCTTGTTTTTTAATGAGCGATGAGAATCTACCGGTACGTTATACTCAAGGAGGCAAGATTGAGATGTATTGGGCCAACCCTGAAGCGAAGGAGAAAATTAGTGTGTCTGCCAAGTTTTAGTATCTGATTATGTGGAACAAAGATGTGGGCATCGTCAGGCGAGTACATTGATGCCGATAGTAGTGGATGCAACGACGACTTTCAGGTCCACGGTTCCACATATTTTGAACAGGCTCATCCAGGAGCAGATGCCAGTACAGGAAAACATAGGCAGATGCTGTCTTTATATTCAAGAAAATGGAAAAGAAATAAACGTATATGATTAAATGCAGTTAGTAAAAACTAACAAGTTATGAAGCAATAGTTCGATGATGCAACCCGGGGTAATTGTTAAGGCAAGTCACCGTAAATGTGTCGGACTGGGGAGCAATCTCTGCACGGTGCAGTGCTGTGGGCGCGGTCCTTTCTGCGTCTCCTCTACAGTATGTCTTACGCTAAAACTCTCAAATGTTAAAAAAATCTATTTACTAACATTATGCTAACACCCTAGAATAAACCCACAATATTTAACCCTTTCTCACGCGTCATCCCTAACGTACTCTTGTTTCACTGCAAATTTAAACTCGGTGCTGTTTTTTTCCCCAGGACACCTGTAAAATGCACGCATACTATAACCCTTAGGAGCGCTTCCAGTCGCACTGTGAATTTCCGCTTAAACAATGGTTACTTCGTTTCATTTCATTTCATTTTATTTGTGCCCATTTACAAGCAAATGGACACAGGGGGGGACTCCGGAAATTTGGACCACCTAGGGTTCTTTACGGTGCACCTAAATCTAAGAACTTTGTGTTCTTAGATTTAGGTGCACTCAATAGTAATACTCATTAGTAATACTCATTAGTAATACTACTAACGCGGTATTACGTGGTGCACGAGAGCAGAGCGAATCTTGTTTTGTTATAGCGCAAGCTGGACACGGACAACAGAAGGCACATCTGACACACACAGCGCTGTGTGTGTCAGATGTGCCTTCTGTTGTCCGTGTCCAGCTTGCGCTATAACAAAATAAGATATGCCGTACCAACAAGCCCCTATTGCTATCCTCAGAAGAGCGAACTCACACACCTGGAGAGCGTTCAACATGGCCGCGGCCCATCCGACGCGTACGCTGCCGTGGTATCGCAGTGGGTCGTTGGTCATCCAGGCCACGGTTTCCGGGTCCTTGGACACCAGGGACAGGTCCAGGTTGCCGATGGGAAGCGTGGGCACCACCCGACCAAGGATGCGAGCCAGGGTCATCTGGTGTTGGCGTAGCGAGGCGAACGTTAGCAAGAGTCGAAAGTGTGGCACGCTCATTCGTTCTTCGCGGCAGCTAAGCGTTGCTTTGTAAGTTAATTTTGCTCGCCCCGCCTCCAGGCTGTACTGGTTTACCAGCACACGCCCTCAGAACACGTACTATCGTGGACGTGTTAAACGCGAACCAATTAGGGTTAACCAGAACGCGTCATTTCTTTTCCACTTTGTGGAGCTCGCGAGTCGGTCATCGTGATTTCGACTTGCACCCATAGTTTGAGATATTCAACATTATTTCAACAGACTTTCAACCTTATTTCAACAGGCTTTCAACAACAGAGTAGGAGTACGAACTCGATCGCTTGTCGTATTAGTTGTAAGAGGCCGGTGCTCTGTGCTTTATATTTTCCTGTTCGCGATTTCTTGGCCCCCTAATAGTACGATCAATAAGACTGGCTTGATATATGGGCCACACGTTCCCGCATGCAGTCATGTTATGCTGCTGCAGTAAGTTGACTGTAGTCACGATGAGGTGCTTCATGCGTATGTTATGAACTAGCCACTGTACTCTCTCATGTCTAATGCCACGGATACGCTAACGAGGATGCCCTGCCGACTTACTGAAAGCGAGGCTTGCCACAGGCAGAGCGATTCCGAGAACAAAGCGACCCTACCATTGAGTACTTCTTTCGGTCGTTCGATTATTGGGTGTCAAATGCAGACTATAATTACGCACGCCCAGCCGACAAAGGACTGAAACTTCTCTTCGAAGGCACCGCTTAAGTAAAGGTTGCGCCATCCGCATATGTAAATATCGTCTGCCGCTGAACGCTCCAGGAAAACGATCACGTAGCTTTAGTAATGGTTAAAAGCAGTCAGCACTACGCGCTAGCGTCGCCTGCCTTGCCATGAACTGGTCTCTTAACCCCAGATCTCATCGAACACGACTCATATAAACGTGATTTGACGCTTCATTTCGCATGCGGAAGTGACCGCGATACGATTTAAGCGATACCGCAACCGAATCGCCAATGCATTGGCCGCTAATGTTCTCCGACAGCTAGCGCTGAGACAGTACGCGCGATATGGTCAAGGAAGCTATAGATTACCCTATAGGTTTAACTTGTCGATCGGTACAAGGGCAGAGAAAAGATTCATCCACGGTGAAGGAGGAGAGCCTGCAGAACGAATGCACCCTGATTGTCCAGCGCGCGGCTGACTCCTAAACGTCTGGTCAGCATAGTGGGGGAGGAGGATAATGAACGGAAAGATGAGAGACAGGAAGGAAGTGTGCTCGGAACTGATACTGCTCTGCTGCGGCATGAGATGCTCTGCGAATGTCTTCGTAATTTCTATATGGTGACCGTTTTATTATTGTCAGATGCGTTTTTGACACAACCTTAAGTGAACGGTCCTTAGTCAACTGAGAACGTACGGTCGGCAACAAAAGCTTACGGGACATTGGTTCCACGACAAGCGAATTGCTGCTCTGTTTAGGCATGCGCTTCTAATTTATTGGATCACTGTATGCTATCGGTCACTGCACATTCAAACTTTGTATTGAAGGCTATGTGCTGTGGCTTCATAGGAATTTTTTTTTTTTGCAAACCCCCGTCTCCCGTAAACCTTTGTGGCCGAGCGTACATCTGCACAGGTTTATGGACCGACGCAAAGGTTATTAAGATGGGCCTGGACATAATTAACGAGACTAAATGCGTCAATTAAATCATCTAAATTCACACACATTGCGGTATAATTAACGCTCGTTCGCACAGAAAAGAATCAGTGCGCTCTCATCCTATGCAACCTTAGTATAGTCAGTGACAAATTCATAACGAAGTGTCAAAAACATCGCTGCAGCTCAAGGAATCTGTATAGATTTGACAGCCAATTACATTTGCAGATTTCCGTGACGTCCCAGCGCAGGCGAACTTGTTTAAAGGGATACTTAAGAGAAACATTGAATCAGTTCTGACTTTAATTTTTTGCTTTTTTTCTTTCTTTTCGAAACTCTCTATTCGTTAATTGTGCGGTAAGTCGATCACGACTACAAGAAAAAGATGAAAGCCGAACTTGCATTTATTTTTACTAATTTCACCTCGAATACCCAGCGCCGATACGAAGGAGTGACGTCACAATTTTTGGAAGAATTTTGACGTACTTTGGGGGTGGCCGCGGGCCCAGTTCAAGTTCTCAAAATTTTCTCTAGTTCTATCCATGGCTCCTCTGATATGCTGCACAGTCCGTATTCACCGATAAACAATTAACTATAGGCCCGAGCAAGAGGTGTCAACCTACGTCCATGACGTCTCGTCAACGTCGATGACGTCACAGTTGGCTGGTACCGGAATTTCAAGGCGGCGTAACGCCAGTCCACATTTCGTGTCATCCTCTAGGACACCGAGCTTTCTCTCACAGCAGCAGTAGCTTCTTTTTTAGCATTGTGGAAACTTAATTTGATAATATAGCTCTTCTTCGTTTTGTCTTTATTGTACTTTTAATATCGGTTTCTTTCACTGAACTCTTCTGGAGCTCGGAGGCATGCAGGGCTAGAGGGGTGCTGTTTCGGGGGCAGTGCTTGTAATGAATTCTGAATTTGTCGCCGACGCGCACGACCTCAAAAAGCACAGAAAAAAGGAATAGCTTTGCCTGTCCTGGTGATGTGCAGCACAAGCCTCACTTGTTGCACATGGGTTGCCTATAGTTGCTTTGTTGGCAACATTGAAACACCCGACACACCAAACCGGCGAGACGCGCAAGGAGCATAAGTGACGGCGCTGGCATAACCGACAAAGTTCACGCTTGAAATCTTCGCAGGAATGATAAACTCAAATTCAGTTACTCGGTCGTTTCATGCTTGGTCGTACAAACTTTAGTTTTCAGTACACACTTATTGTCTCTACTTCCGCGTCTGCCGCCATACTCGTCTTAAGTTGCTTCAATCCACAGTCACGTACCGCAAGGCGTACTGCTGTGTTTTTCGGACAGAAATGCGGCGTCTTATTCAGCCAGCCACTGTCGTTGTTCCCATCGGGAAGGACCAGGGCCAACTTACTCAGGTTTCAGTGTTTCATGTTAGCTATAGCCTGCAGGACTTCATATTTCGGCGTCTCCTTACACATACCCTCGCTCTCATTAGTTACGCCAAAGAACTGCTTACCAAAGCACCAACAATCGAGCGACGTGCGAATACATCAATCGTCACACGTTCTTTCGTGTCTTCGCCAAGGAACGCGAGCTGAATCACCGGCCAAGGGAGCAGTGCATTTAACTTTTTCAACTCCAACGCGGGAGCGTCGTTCACAAAACCAGAGAAACAAGCACAGCGTGTTTAAGTATATATACACTTCAGCACGTCACGCAAGCACCAAACATGCATCGACGGAAGTGCCCCGTCATTCCAGGTGCTTCACTTTGGCCCCTTGGGGCGACACGCATTTTCAACGGTTTGCCGTCAAAAAAAAAAAAACTTTACATTTCGTCCTGATTTCGGGTGTCCATCATTTAGCTCCGATCACCCTGACCATAACCAGCGCCACCACCACCACCACCACCACCACCACCACCACCACCAGGCCACAGATTCACATGACGACGCACCTTGAGCCAAGTACCCTGCTCCTTGTCGATGGCTAAGAGCGGTGCCATCATTATGACGCCCGCAATGTCCTTGGGTCTCCTTTCGGCCGCCAGGGCGACTAGTAAGCCTCCCTGTGGAGAGAAGCACATAACGTCTGAACAAAAAGCGGTGTCGTTACCTTCGTCCAGCTGCACTGCACGGGGTCCAGCCACACGGCCGGGGCGTTCAGCACCATGCCGGCGAATTCGTCTGGACGCTCCAGGGCACTCCTGGCGCACACCGTGCCGCCCTTGGGTCGGCGAGTGCGGTTCCAGGCCGCGCCGGGAGATGGCGTTGTTAGTAAGACGGGCACGCAGCGATGCAGAGAGTTAGTGAGACAACGATTAGTCGGGGAGAGGAAGCAGCCTGATGAGCATTAATTGTGGATATAAATTGCGGAGATATGTTACAGGTGAATCAACATTCGCACTCCGGGAAGGCGAGAGCTGTCAGTGAAATTCAAAGTATGACGGAAACCCGTCAGGGAGAGTAGTGATACATGAGACACCGGGAAGAACGAAGGGAACCGAGGGGTTAGATTTTGTTAATCATGACCGCACAAAGCCAACAGATAGGGAAGCCAATGAAAGCATCGGGGAAATTACCTGTGCTTGAAATAGTAGTGTAGAAAATAATGAATAAAGGGAAATGAAGGTGGACGAAAAGGTAGCTCGTCACCTCAGGAGCCGAACCCATAACCTTCACCTTACGCGACCGTTGCGCTACGAATCGCGCCAAAGTTATCTTTACGTTCACTTTCATTTCCCTTTTCTTCATTATTTTCTACATTTCAGTTTCAACCACAGTTAATTTACCCGGTGCTCTCTTTGGCTTCATTGTCTGTTGTCTTTATGTAGCCATGATATAAACGGATTGCACGAAATATAGGTTTTCGATAGGGGCATCAGAGTTAGTAGGGTCTAGTTTTTCATTTCTGTTGAACAAGGCTCCCGCGTGTGAATCTAAAGGTTAACGCTTCTTACTTTCGTTGCCGGCGTTAGTTTTAAAGTAAAGAAGGTTCTAGGGTTAACTGCTACAAAGTATAAGCCTCTGTTACCTCTCCATATATCCCCAAATCCGCCCGGCGGACTTATTGACTTGCCGCTTAGGGATGGAACGTAACACGGGGAAATGAAATCGATGTTGGCAGGCGCCAAAAAAGAAGCTCAGTTTAGGAAACAAGCTTTAAAGTGAAACTTTTGCTGACAGGTGTGCTATATATATATATATATATATATATATATATATATATATATATATATATATATATATATAAAATCGGAGATTGTGAATGCCTGAACTCATCACTAGTGACAAAAATACATCGGCTTATATCTTGCAACATTTTTCGCGAAAGTCAGCTCAAAAAAGCACGACAAAATGCAAAGCAGGTGAGTAAACCTGAAATATTTGTAAGCCCGCAGAATATATAAGAGCAGTGTCTGACTTCTGACTCGTGATATAAACAAACGCAGTTCTAAAAAAAAGAAAGCGCAGAGCTAGACCTGGCGAAAGTCGCGATTATTGAACCTCGCGCCACAGTTTCCACCACCAACAGAGATACAAAGGAAAGAAGAGAAAATCATATCTTAACGCCACGTCTGACGACGGTGGGTAACCCGATTCAACAGCGCGAACGAAAAGAACAGCTGACGAAATCTGTCGCAAGGAGGCGCACTCGACAGCTTCGATCTGTCACCCGCCGTAGCTTAATAACATCTTCGAGTTGGCAGCGGAACGGAAAGGGAGCGCCGGAGGAGGGGGGAGGCGTGGAAAGGAGTTTTGGAGGGGCACACAACCTGTCGTCTGTTTCGAAAAGCCAGCAACCTTTCTCGCTTGTTGGCACCCCCGCGTGTGGTGTTTGTACGCAGAACGCCATCGGTGTGCGTTGTTCTGGCAAAAACTGTCATGCCCTCCAGACGACGCGAAGCAGACGAAAAATGACGCGTGAAAGTCTGCTCTGCGACGGGCGTCAAAACGGGATTGGTTTGAAGCGAACAAAAAAACATCGCCAGCGACCTTCGTCGAGATGTGTGACCTGCGCGGTAAAGTTCCAGAAGCACGAACGCCGAAAGCGCCTCCAGCTAGGAAGTGGCGGAAACAACGCGGACGCCCTCTGAAAGGTGGTCACTGTTCTTTTCTGCAGACTGCGAACGTTAAACAAGATAGCAAAACCTCGGCAGACCGTCTGTCTCTTTCTGGCATCGCCGTTTTCTTGTTGCCTTCTGACCTGTACATTTCTAAGATGCCGTCTTCCTCTTTGAACCACGATGTGCACTGGGATGACAGCTTCGATATGAACATGAGTTAAGGTGGCTTGTTCATCTCAGATTGCTCGGTGCTAAACGCCGTGTGCCCGGTGTGCTGATGGTCCTTGACACGATGTTTAGTTTCGTCACTGGAAACACGCACCATCTAAGCGAATCAAAGTGATAATTTCTCGTTGTCGTTAGCATTCAAATGCCGCGGCAAAGGGCTTCGACCAGCGCAAGTTATCAGAGCTTCTGCTTCGTCGTGGCAGCTGGTTATGACAGCATGCTGCGTACAGTGTTACGATATCAAAAATATAGGTGTGCGAAATTGTTAATAGTACATGCAGGTATATATATATATATATATATATATATATATATATATATATATATATATATATATATATATATATATATAGTCAGGAATTGAACCGGCCAAACAACACAACATTGACAAATGTACAATTTTAGACACTTCCACACAGGCTTCGCGAATATGTAGGAGGTACCCTGTTATGCCAAAGACTTCGAATACTTAACTGAACATAAGGAGATACAGAAAGAGACAGAGACAGAGAGAGAGGGGGGGGATAGGCAGGGAGGTCAACCAGACAAGCGTCCGGTTTGCTACCCTACATTGGGGGTGAGGGAAAAGTGAATAGAAAAAGAGGCAGAGAAGGAGGCACTGCAAGAAACGTTATTTCACACCGAGGATGTCAACCAGAAGGCCGTGCAGCGGTTATTTAAAACATCTGGGAACACTACACTCGTTCAATCTCACGTATCTCATGTGTACGTTACCGAGAAAGCGTCGGACAGGCGCTGCAAGGACCAGCTTGTCGACCTAGTAAGCAGACCTCGACGCTTTTGACAGCCCATTGAACTCTAATCTGACACCACTCGTTTAATACAGCGCTGCGTTGACGCGCATGAAATGCAGCAATGGTAAGGGAAATCTTGAAGGCACTGAGAAAAAATAAGCGCATGTTGTCAGAACCGGGCTGTTGAGTGTCTCGAATGGCGTGTCTTGTCGAGCTTTTAGCAAGATAACGTCCTAGCGAGGATGTGCCAGTGACCAAAGCCAGCAAAGTTTTGCGCGATACAAACCAAAGCGTCACCCCACGATACTCATTGGCTGCTGGCGATTTTACGAGTATAGGTTCAAAACTTTTGTGAAACAGGATCACACTTGAACTGTGACAGTAAAAGAGTGTCACGAGAGGCGTTTTCTTTTAACGCTGGAAGAGTGTAGCAAGAACGCGCGACGAGTGACTGGGTAAAGGCACCGAGGCTTTAATAGAGCCACTACCTTCTGTTTTCACATTACTCACAAACTAGTCCACTCTGTACTCGTTTGTGATAGGAAGCAAACAAATTCGGCAGACACATTTAAGAATGCTTACGTGTGGGAATGCGAAAGCATTGCAGTCGATTTGGTGAAATTTCTTTCGCTTAGATATTCTTTCGCGTGTCATTGTGCACGTTGTAAAGGTGCATGGCGTTCCATTTGAAACATTACAGCGGTGGTACATCTCATTTTCTACATTTATGATTCGGCGTCGAGAGTGTTGTTGTGGTTGTGGTTGTTCTGGTTGCGGTGGTGGTGGTGGTTATGGTTGCGGTGGTGGTTGTGGTTGCGATGGCTGTCGTGGTTGTTGTGGTTGTAGTGGCTGTTGTGGTTACAGTGGCTGTTGTGGTTGCAGTGGCTGTTGTGGTTGCAGTGGCTGTTGTGGTTGCAGTGGCTGTTGTGATTGCGGTGGCTGTTGTGATTGCGGTGGCTGTTGTGGTTGCGGTGGCTGTTGTGGTTTCCTGTCAGCTATGTGGTTCCTAGACACTACGGGGGATTGCTCAAGAAATGAATTCGCAAAATGCAGTGGTGCCATTTCTTATTGAAGGATCGTCAGCGCGTGACAGAACACGATTACCCGCACATCATCAAAAGTGTCGCGTGAGGTTTTGCATGTAGGTAAGACATGATGTCGGGACGTGTAAGACACTGAGAAATTTGACGTCCAATCCGAGCATTTATTGACGTGTTCTTTTACTCCTTGCGCCGTCGCCCATTTTTGGTGCTGCGTTTCAGTTCCGCCGCGGCCGGATTTTTGTGATATTGGGCATATAACGCTTTCGCATTAATAAACACACCTCTGATTTCGCAATAACAAAATGTAGCAGGACTGCTTAGTGGTCGACACTGAGGACTGGTACGTCAAGGGGGAACGTATAAGCGATACCACAAGGTGAACAATGGTATTAGAAGCAACTCATTGTAAAAAAAAAAAACGAAAGCGCAGGACAAATAGCACTGCTGTCTAAATCTTTTCAGATTGGCTATTGTGTGCCTCATTAGCGTCCCAGAGACGGCGCAGTCCAACAGCACAAATCGGCATCGATTTCTATCAAATTCTGCAGCTCCCCCTCTGCAATTCGAAGCCGGACCCAAACAAACAAAAAGAAGCACACTCACGCACCAAAAAATCGCCGCGTCACGCTATTGCTGCTCCTAGACTAAGCGCAGTCAGCAAGAAAATGAACGCGGTCCCCAACGTGGAATTTGCGGACCACTTTTGTGCTATTGGAAATTGGTTCGCACTTTTTTTTTTGTCATCGCTTCATCCAACGCAACGACAACTGAACAAAAATACTAGGTGAAAAAAAATGAGAAAACACGAAAAGCTCACGTTCCGCTGACGACGCTATCCGCGCCATTCGATCCTCGTTTTTCTTCATTTCTCGGCACTACGGGCTGCAACCACACGAACCCGGCCTCCTCGCAACCCATCGCCCGCCCGCCCGCCCGCACCCTTGCCAAATTCCGCGAGAACTGCTACGATCGACATAAATCTATACCCGCTTCTCTCGTTACCTCCTTTTTATTTTACCTTCCGCTTTAGATTTTCAGCGACCCAATTTGATCCCGCTCTTTGATTGCGGCTTCCGTTCGTCATCATACCTGCTCTTTTATTTCATCGTGTCCTGCAAACTTTAATCTTTGTGGCATTCAGTGAGGCGTTCGCGTAACGACTGTACGCCTATACGCGCCAAGCCATGGACCGTCTCAGCAAACGACAATTCAATCATGGGCGGCATTTTTTTTTTTTTGTCGCTAATCTTTTTGGAAGAGGAATTAATCTTTTGTGAACCGTTTGCGCGATGGAGTCCGTTCTTTTCTGCGGAAAACGAAATGACGGCTAGATGAGCTGTCATTCCCGCGCTATTCGGCATTATAAATAGCTGCGTGAGAGCGTGTTTTGAGGCTCATCTCTCTCTCTCTCTCTCTCTCTCTCTCTCTCTCTCTCTATTTTCGTTTTTCTTTTAACTTTTTTTGCGGATCAGGGTTGGTAATCGTGTCGGGCATGATACTTGGAAAGGGGTTTCCATTCTCTGCTAGCGTTCTCGCGTTTTTGGGACTGCAAACGTTTAACATTCATGACGATGCTATGCACAGGCTCGTTAATTCAGTTCACTGTTCGGCTGCGCTCTTGGGTGCAAGACTACAGCGCGCAAAGGATAGTCAATCGACTGAACCAGCAGCATACGGTTCTAAAGATTATTCCGTTGTTGTAGTGGTTGTTGTTGTTGTGGCAGTTGCGGTTGCTGTTATTGCTGTTGCTGTCGTTGTTGCTGTTGTTTTTCAGTCACTCCAGACGTGGTAACTGAGATGCGGGACGTTGGCTCTCTTCGTTGCGCGGAAGCTGTGCCCTCTACAGCGAATTCACTGAACCTGTCGCTGCACATAATTCGAGCACATGCACTCGAAAAAAAAGAAATTTGTGGACGTGGTGAAGCTCCAGTATTCTTTGCAATGTAAACAAGGTCGCATACTATTGGGCCCGGTTCGTTTGAACGGACACCTCTTCGTTAATTTCCTAACGTCAGAACTTCTGTACCTCGGCACTGTGCGGCTAAAACAGAAGTCAGTGCCGCTAGTCACCTTGCAAAAGTCGTGGAACTTTCACGGGCAATTGTATCCCTTAATCACCATCTCATTGTTTTTTCTTTCTTTTTGCAGGAGTGTTCTTGTTACACTTTCTATGGTGAACGCAGGTGCAGGGCCCATTTCTCGCATGATATATATGATCATCCAATAAATATATCTGCCACGACTGATGACTCAGTATTAGATGGCGGCTGCTTATCGGGAATAGAGAGAGAGAGAGAGAGAGAGAGAGAGGAATATAGGAAGGCAGGGATGTTAACCAGTCAAGGGTCTCGTTGGCTAGCCTACGCTGGGGGAAGGGAAGAAGGGAAAGAGAGAATGGAGAGAGAATGCGTAGATACGTGTACGGACAGTACTTGAGTTAAAGCCAGACGTTCTGAGAAAGCACAAAAGTCTGCACCGACGCGAAGCGTCGCTTAGCGAGAATGTGAATCATAAAAGAGAGGAGACAGAGAGGTTAACCAGAAGAGCGTCTGGAGGTCCACCCTTCGACGGGGGGGGAGGAGGAAAGCGGGAAATGGAAGGCCGAGAGACGACGGAGGAAAGGAGTGGTTAATGCATGTATACACCCGCGAGCAAAAGTACACGGACCAGGGTTTTCCGCGATAAAACTCATTTTCTGCTCCGTCTGTGAATTTAACGTGACGTTAGAGGCTGCAATCCAAACTTGGCATTACCAATTTTCTAGGGCACTCGTGAGTTTTCGTTTATGCATGTCAACCTCGAAGAAATCATGTTTTTTTTTTTTCGGCGATCCTGTGGTCCGTACAATTTTGCTCACGGGTGTACGTGCACGTAGACTGCGCCACGACAGTCAAAGACGTTCGCACAAGCCACGCCCGTCTTCAAGAAGCACAAAAGAGTATTCACTGGCTTGTTGGCCGACGACGAACAATAGCGGGACGTTGTATGAGTAACAGAACTGCTTGTTGGCCTAGTTGTCTTTATGTGTCTTCCAAGTATCCAAGTATCATGCCATGTTTGAGTAGCACCCGCGCACGGACGGCGAGGCTGATCGCCAAAGTGGTCGCAACGCGTTGCCAAGTGTCCTTGTAAATCAAACCGTGGACGGCGGCCAGGTTTTTACTCCGTCAGATGCGGGCCGGCGATCTGAACCGACGCTGCTACGCGGCTCGACAGAGATGGTCGCTTCGGACGTAGATCCCTGGGAATCGCTTAAGGCTCACTCGCGCTATAGGCCGACCCGACACCGATTTGGGTCTGCCGACTGTTGGCAACAGCATTTCTTTTTTTTTTTTTAAGACGTAAGCCTTTAGTGTATCATGAGTGTCCGGGCGCATTCCGTGGTGGACGCAGGAAAGCGGTGACCACCGGCTAGAGGAGCAAGCAGAGGAGGCGCCATGCATCCCATGCTCGCTGCCGCGGTGGCATCCGTTCGCAGAACAGTTCAGATCAGACAACAGTTCAGATCAGACGACAGCTACAGAGGCACTCATAGATAGGCTTTCGCCTACACTCTAAAAACAGTTGCACCCTTTGGGGTGTATATTTGTCCCACAACGATAATCGTCATCTGCCTTGCACTCTTAGAAAAATTTACACCCTTTGTGGCGTATCTTGTCCCACAACAATAATCGTCATCTGTCTTGCCCGCGTTTCCTTTCTCTAACGCTGCGAGCCCGGTACTTCCCAGTCACGAACGGCATGCGCGTTATCAGTGTGACGCAGCATTCTCGACAGGAAAGTAGCGAGCGCCGAGTTTCAAGAAAGGAAACGCAAGCAAGGCAGATGACGATTATTGTTGTGGGACAAATATACACCCCAAAGGGTGCAACCGTTTTAAGAGTGTGCCCGCGTTTCCTTTCTTTAACGCTGCGAGCCCGGTACTTGCCGGTCACGAACGGCATGCGCGTTATCAGTGTGACGCAGCATTCTCGACAGGAAAGTAGCGAGCGCCGAGTTTCAAGAAAGGAAACGCAAGCAAGGCAGATGACGATTATTGTTGTGGGACAAATATACACCCCAAAGGGTGCAACCGTTTTAAGAGTGTGCCCGCGTTTCCTTTCTTTAACGCTGCGAGCCCGGTACTTGCCGGTCACGAACGGCATGCGCGTTATCAGTGTGACGCAGCATTCTCGACAGGAAAGGAGCGAGCGCCGAGTTTTCAAGAAAGGAAACGCAAGCACGGCGGATGACGATTATCGTTGTGGGACAAGTATACACCCCAAAGGGTGCAAACTGTTTTTAGACTGTATCGCCGTTTAGCTCAGGAGAGTACCCACACATGTTTACCTTCGCGTCGGCGCCTCTGTCACACTGTACACAGACGCAGAAAATGTGCCGACAGTCGGCGGAGTGCTCGGCGTCGGTACAGAGGCGCCGACGCAAAAGTAAAAAATTTAAAAAAAAGAAAGAAAAGCGCTGTCGCCGACAGTTGGCAGACTGAAATTGGGAGTCGGGTCGGCCTATAGCGTGAGGGAGCCTTTGAGGACGATTGTTTCGGCTCTTCGTTGGCCAGGCCTGTCGAGAGCGACTTTGACTTTTGCCCCCGAGTACCAGCCACGGCGTAGCTCAGCGCTTCGCAGGTGAGAGAGACGCAAGCATCGCGGCATCGAATTCGTCACCGCACCATCGCGCGTTGGGTGTTCGTGCGTTACGACACCACCCCTGTGTCGAGCTGCATTTCGAACGAGCAATCGATTGCGAAGATAAGGTGGGCTGCAGAGGGCGCACTGAAAGAGCTGAAGGCCAGCTCGTTCTGCAAACCGTTTGTTTGCGACGTTAAAGACCGCGGAGTGAAATGCAACGCAAATGCAATCGATTGCAGTTTTATTAATTGCTCAATATTGTTTTCGTTGGTCAGTAATTACCAACCGTAATCGAATACGTTTGTCAATGAAGTTATTGTAATCGATTACTCTTTCTTTTCTGTAACGTGTACGAGACTCGCAATACCCCGATAAATAGCCGATGCACGCTTCCCAGACCCACACATCACGGGAAGCTGCTCGGGGAGATAGTGACGATTTAAGGCAAAGCTGCAAGAATTACATGCGGACGAGGAACTAAGTCCGCGTTCACAATTGTAAAAAAAACGCTGTGTAGCCTGTGAAAAGGCAACTAACTTGAGTTGAAGAGAGGTTAAGTTACACATACATGCCAGAGACTATACAAAGAATACGGCCGACTGCGGTGTCATCAACACTATAGGAAAGTGCGCACTACAATACAGGTGCAAAAGACAAATCAAATTTCGCAAGCAAATAGAAATCGCAGTACTTCTTTTTAGCTTATGCTTTCGGATGAGTGAAAAGGGAAATTGCGGTCTCATCGTGGAGAACACAATCAGCCGCATAGCGAACTAGCCATGGACGTGGTTGATAATTGTGGAGGCTGTTCGACGCGGCGTCACTGTAATTCCGGCTGCAGGGTTCTACTTTAGTCTTTAGATTTGTCCTGTTGCAGTGTTCTAATTTGGTCTTTAGATTTGTCCTGTTGCTCTCCTTTCCTTTTTCCTCCCCTCCTTCCTATCTTCCACTTCTGTGTTGCTGTCGCCTCCCTTCAGAAGAGTAGGCAGGCGTTGTGCCCCTTCCGGTGGCAGTTGCCAGCCCTCGCTTTCCCTTTCCTGTTACCTGTATTTATGTGTATATGTGTTCAAAACACATATATGTGTACACTGCCAGATGCCCGAAACACAGCAACACGTACTGTGCGACTGCCCAGCATATATGCTGGAGCGAAGGACCTTAGACAGTTTCCTAGCCAGCGTTGGCAAACAACTACTGTCGGAGGAAGCTATCCTCGGCCCATGGCCTGACACTGCAATTTCAGTGCGTGCAACAAAAGTATTGTCGAAGTTCCTGCAGGACACCAAGCTCGACGAGCGGCTCTAGCGAGGCAACTGTCTCATGTACATAAGCACTGACCACTTCTCTTATCATCATCATCCATCCCAATACTTTCACTCCCCTTCCCTCTTCCCCAGTGCAGAGTAGCAGACTAGAGCGCACTAGCTCAGGTCGACCTCTCTGCCTTTCCAATCAATAAATTCTATTCATTCATTCATTGTTCAAAACAAGTAATAATAATTTACCAACCATGGAATGCCCGAACAGGAAGACTGGCGTGCCCGGGAACTTCTGCTTGACCAAGTCGACGTGTGTCAAGATGTCGTCAACGTAGATGTCGGCCGACTTGACGATGCCTCGCGGACCGTCGCTTTTTCCGTGGCCAACTGCACACACGTACATTGGAGATAATCGCACTTCCTGAAAGTTATCGTTGTCACGCGGCGAGAATTTCTCATTAGCACCGCACGACGACAGAGCGTTTCCTGGTAAACCCCCTGGGATTGATAACATCTGGGCAGTGTCGCACAAACCGGCTCTGCAATGTCACCGAGGTGTACGGTGGCTCTTACACAACCACGCGAACAGCTAAGACGGGCGGTGTATAAATTACCCCGATGCAAATTAACAGCGTTGCGTAGTCTAACAACGAGAGCTATCTACTAGTATACGAATAAGGAAGTCAACTTGCGCATTCGAAATCGCACTGCAGCTGCACCTCTCTCGGCCGATGTATCGTGCAACCTACCACGAAATTACGCATTACTATAAAGACTCGTGGCTCAGTGGTAACGTCTCCGTCTCACACTCCGGAGACCCTGGTTCGATTCCCACCCAGCCCATCTTGCAAGTTGTTTTTTATTCATGAAGTGCCTGCTGGGATTTATCGCTCACGGCCGACGCCGACCACGCCGACGACACCGGCTTTTCTGCGACACGAGCTCCTTAACGCTGTCGCGTTAAAACGAAAGACTCGAATACCCACCCCCTGACAATTCCTTAACCAAAAACCAGCAGGCGACGTGAGGCAACTCCAAACACACACCTTCCCCAACCCGTACAAACTATCCATAGTCGACCCGGGGACACACTCCCCTGAATGTACGCTATGCGAGGCCGACAAAGCCGATTTAGCACACATCTTGCACGGATGCCCTGAGCTCAAACCTAGAGCCGAATGGCAGCTATCCAACCGAGAGCAGTGGGAGGCTGCGGTGACCAGTTCGGAACCTGCGGTTCAACTGCAGGCTGGGTGACCTGGGCTTTAGAAGTCGCCGTAAGACACGGTCTGACGGCCACCTCACGAAGCCATCATGACTTCCCACATCTAATCTCCTAAATCAATTTCTGTTGACGAATTAAAGTTTTTACCACCACCACCACCATGCAGAAATGCTGCAAAGATTCAGTAAGTGTGTGTACGCTAACACATCTGCCGTAAACTGAAGCACGCTGTGACTTTCCCCTGTCGTTTAAGATTTCGTAGAACTTATCGATGTTGAAATCACTCTAGAAACGCCAGATTAAAAAAAAAATAAACATCAGCTCAAAGGCGCGCTGTACTTGCGCCACTTCAACGGTTATGCGTCGTTTACTTCCAATCATTTGCGTCACCTACACTGTAAAAGAATTTACACCCTAAAAAGTGAAAAAGGGTGTAAATGTGTCTAACTCACACCCTTAGTGTGTTATCCATATGATGGACACCCTAAGGGTGTGCGTTATAGACACATTTACAGCCTTCTTCACTTTTTAAGTTGTAGATTATATTACAGTGTACACACTATTCTTAGTTTTTTTTTTCTTGCCCTTTATTCAAAGCCGGCATGCCTGCTTGCGCATCGCCGGGCTAGTTATTCGTCAGTAGCTCTTTACTACAGCGACGTAAGAATTGTCGTAATTTAGTGTTTTCTCATGACCGCCCTAATTTCACTTGTATCTGTTTTTTTTTTTTGCAACACAGGCTGTGATTGCTTGCAACACACGACGACTTCCATTGTGTGGAAGCCTGGAAAATTTTAAACATACGCCTTACCCCAAGGTGCACGCCTCCTTGTGTAAGAGCTCGCGATACCGAATGCCATTTGAAGGTGGCAAAGACAACACCCACGTATCTATGCTGTTCTGTGCGCTGAATGTCAAGATTTGCCTCTCAAATTCGTCAAATACCTTTCATTATCATATCCATATGGAACACCCTTCCTCTCATAATGAAAAACGCAAGATCTGTATCACAATTTAAAAGAACTAAAAATGGATTTTTATTGCCAGAATAACGACAAGAATTACTATAGTCAGCCTTCATTCGCTTTTCTCTTTATTTCTTTTCCTTTCTTTTTTTTCTTTCGTTGTTGTAAATAAACTTGATATTTCGTTCCCGCACAATTTTTCCTGCTCCCTTGAGATATGCTAAACCACGTTATTTGCAATCAATTCTGTATTTTGTTCTGTAACCGGTCTTTTCTTGTTGCTTGTATACTTCCTTATTATGTGCTACTATTATTGCTTTGAGATGTTAACTACAACAACTGTTTTTGGACGGGAGCTCCCGATACAGTCTTTGACTATGGGACCTCATTCTGTACACTAAATACTTGTAACGTGACCAGACTTCTAATAATAATAAATATTCTGATGCTGAATTCTGATTACACGGAGCTTCTCGTGTCTCGGTTTCGTAAATGGCTCGGACACGCGGTGAATTACCTTCTATAGCCTACGTCATCGACCGATCGAGGCAGGACACCGCACATTGTAACATCTTCGACAGCCTATATTTGGTAATCTGCATGTACGCGTTGGTCTCATGGCAATCATTTCTAATCAAAGGACGACCTACTTCGGCCGTATAAGCCCGTGCTTGACGCAAAACCGGAGATGTCGCACGCCCAAGCGCGGCAAGACAAAACTGGCACCATCGATTGCACGTATTTTCTGCGAGACCATGAAGTATGCACGGAGAAGCTTCGCTTTGCGTATCGTTTTCAGCGACACGCTATGCAAGCAAAAAATAAAGAGAGCAGAAGCGTATCGTTAAAACAAACATTTCAGTGATTGTAAATTAACTTTGAAAGAGTGCGAAGCTGGTTTCTCTCGGGATCAGCACTCCACAGCGCCGATGCCGGTGGTCGTCTGTAGTGTGATTTTAAGTTTACGTGATAACAATTGAATGAGTAATTAGTCAATTGTTCTCACGCAAGCTTAAAATCACATTGCAAAGAAGCACCGGTATCGGTGCGGTTGAGTGCTGCGCTTTATTACAAGCCATGTACTTGTAGCTGTTATTGGTTGTATGGGCGAAACCATGAAATTCGCGGGCATCAGATGTAGTCGCGATAGCGCAAGAGAGAGGTAAGTGGGCCCCGCCGGGCTAGGCCTTTGTCCTACAGTAAAAAGGAGGAGGAGGAGGATGCGTTGTAACCAACCACACCAGCTTTAAATTACGAGCAACAGCCTAGGCTAAGTGGCTTGTTTCCATTCTGTCCCTATTTGACAGCGTAACACAACATGGAAGTCACTGCGGCATCGTCAAGTGAACCAGGGCCGGCATTTTGTAGCGATGCCTTTTCCCATTCTATGCCTTTTCCGGCTTTTCGCGCTTGGCTAGTGGTCAGAGTGACGGTCTGCCCACATTACCAACGGGATCAGGCGGCCCTGTGCGGTCGATGATAAGAACAGCATAGAATAAGGCATAAGGCATCGCTACAAAATAGCAGCCCAGGATCCTAGCTTTTTTTTTTTTTTTCATCCGCCTTCAACGAGTGTCGATAGTGCGTCGAGAATGGATTGTGCCGCTGCCTTTTCCTCGACCCTCCGTACTGCCCTCAGCCGATCGGGTCATTCTTGGAAGCAAAAGATCCTGGCACTTCGGCAAAAGAAGGAGCACTGGCGCAGAAGCACTGCTAACGCTCTTCTCGAAAGCAACTATAGCGGTACAAGCGCTTGCGACCATACCTGATTGAACGTTGGCTAGTGGGTGTGCGTGTTACCACGTTTAGGGTAGACAATATTGCATCCCCTTGCCCCTCCCCCAGTACAGGGTAGCCAACCGGAGATAATCTCTGGTTAACCTCCCTGTCTTTCCTCTGCCTTTCTCTCTCTCTCTCTCTCTAGGGTAGACAACTGGACGCCACATTGTTTAGCCTCCCTGCCTTACCGTTTATACCTTAACGAGGGACCTTAAATGCCCCAGAATGTTAAAAAAGAACACATGAGTCAATACTTCTCTCTCTTTTTTTTCCCGAGTGCACGTTTAATTTCTTTTTAATTTCTGCCTCGCCACACGAGCTGCCGTAGCAGTAAGGTAATTGAGCGGGGTGATACAGAGCGAGCACGCTGGATTAACTAAAGCAAACGAAGGCTGTCGAAAATAGTTGAAAAAGAACGGCCCCACTACGCAGTGTCGTACGCCGGCCGTCACTCCGGTGTTTTGGACGACGTCTGTAGGAGAGCACGGGTTACAGAGCTAGAGAGAGGAAAAAAAAGAAACAAAAATAAAGAGGAAGCGCAGGGTCCTTCCACACGAACGACAGGCCTCCGTCAGGCAGTGTGCCGGGGCACCCGTACATAGCACAATCTAGCTGGCGACCTTTTTTTTTTGTATGCTTTATATCTTTCGCGTGTCTTCGCGTTCCCAAGTTCTCAGCGAAGTCACGTTACATCGGAGAGTCACAGCTCTACTTTTAACGCGCTCGCTACGCAGCAGTGCACACCAAGCAGGTTTGTAAAACCTCCGCGGTGCACACAGCGTTAGAATGTGGCGGAGTCGATGAAGCGTTTTTTATGCGAAGCATATTACTAGAGCTCAACCCAGCTCCTCAGGCGCGGCGGTGTCGCCTTCAATACCACGTGACACCGTGACGTCACGACAGAGGAGAAACGGGGCTCCAACTCACGCCGTCGCTCGCGGCGTCGCGGCGGTATATAAGCAGCTGCGCTTGCCTCTGCTAGACACTCACGAGGTGAGATGCCTCCTGGAGACCGAGCTGCTCGTTGGAATGAGAAGCGAAGGTTGCGGCGTGCTGCAGAGACTGTTTCTAGGTGGCTTTGCTACGGCGCTATACGGTGCAGCGACTACGCGCCCCGCATCGGACGCGGTGAGCGTCGAGCAACGCAGCGTTCGGCGCGACAACGAAATGTGCGCCTGAGCAAGCGCCGCACGCCTGAGCCGACGCCGACGACACCGGCTTTTCTGCGACACGAGCTCCTTAACGCTGTCGCGTTAAAATAAAGGCTAGTATGCTTCGCATCCTGGGCTTAACCTCAGCTAAGCCACAGCCACTTTTTTCGCTTTCAGTGGTTTTGAAACGGCCAATTACGCTATGCAGATGATTCTTGATGTGCCTGTCTGTGTCACTCGTTTTAGGATCAAAATTGAACGTCTTGGCAATTTGTTATTGGAGATTGCGATATGACGACTCAGCCAATGGCGATATTCCAGCCCCAAACAATAAGCTTTTATTCTTCATTCACTCCAGAATTTATTATCGCAGAGCAAGGGCAGCCGCACTGCCACTATTCTCCGCCTACTTCAGCACGCTTTTAACGACGAAGTCGGGGGAAAGCGCTGGCTTCACCTCCGCTGGTAAGAATCTGCGGGAGTTGCCACTCCAGAATTTTTTTGTAAAACCTCCTTGGTGCGCACCGACTGCGTAAATATTTTCGTCAACGTCACTGGATGAAAGTATAGCACAAGAGAGCTGCAGGGATAAGAAACGTCGGAGAGATAGCAGGCCATGGCCTAGAGAGAGAGAGAGAGAGAGAGAGTAGAATTCAGGAAGGCAGAAATGTTAACCAGCCAATAGTCTGGTTGGCTACCCTACACTGGGGGATGGGAGGAGGGGAAGAGAAAGAAGGGAGAGAGAGAAGGTGTAGGTACGTGTACGGACAGCAATTCAGTTAAAGTCGCTCGAGCAAACCAGAAGTTCTGAGAAAACACAAAAGTGCCTTCACTGCCTTCTGAGCCGATGATCGGTCGGGACGGTACTCTAATATGGTCTGTTCACTCAGAGGACGAGATCATCTAGTTTCCTTCAATGTGTTGGGCAAAGACTGTCTTTGTGTTTGAAATTGAGGACAATGGCACAAAGCGAGAAGAAAGGGGGGGGGGGGAGGTGTCATGAGTTGTGGCGTCTCGCTCCCGCACGATCATCACCCGAGTCGACACGGTTTAGAGAGAGCCGCTGCGCCAGGATCTCCTCGCGCGCTTCACCGGCGAGTGCAGAGGGCATCGTAAAAACGCTACGCGGAAACGGAGTCACGTGATGAAACGCTTACAGCGTCGACCTTGAACAGCGGTCACCGCAAGGCCTTGCACCGGTGTGTAATAAAATGATCCACGTGCGGCACGACCCGCTGGCGCTGTTCCAGACGCCGGCAACGGGAAGAAGCTCGCCTCCTGTTGTTTCCTCCTCACGGCGGTTTCGCCACTTCGGTTGCCGACAGCGTCGGCGCGTGTCTGCGATCACGTTAATTACGCGCTGCATGCAAACTGCCGGCGAAGGATAACGCGCCGCAGAGCCTCGTCGTGTCTGGAGTGCCACGCCCTCGGCGTAACATCACAAGCCGCTATGGGAGCATGTGACGTGTACGAAGCGGCCAAAAGAAAGAGAAGAGGGCAGCGAAGTGGGAGTTGGAGGGGAGGGGGAGTAAGGAACAATTTGTAATGTGTACCTCTCCTACTTTTGCGTAAGATGATCACGCGCTTAACCTTACCATGCACATCCATGCGTTCCGACAAATATTTTTTTTTCTTTTTTCTTCTATTTGTACGCCCATTCCTTGCCTGCGTTGTGGTGTCAAGATACGATCAACTGCCTGATGGTCCAGATTGAAGAAAACAACAACTCCGGGTTGTTGGAATCGATGCTATATGAATTAGCACTGCATTTTGTTTCCTTGGCTGTAAACGCCGGTATCTTTCTGCGTTTGTCTCGGCGTTTCAATAAAAGGATTTCAGTGGTTGCCCAACTAAGATGTCCATCGGTTCCATATTATCCTGGGCCTGTCTCTCACAATAGGCCCATGGCGTCCCGCGAAATTTCATGGCATGGCATATCATCATCAGCAGCAGCAGAAGCAGCAGCAGCAGCCTATTTGACTGCAGGACGGAGGTCTTTCCCATTGATCTCCAATTACCATTGTTTAATGGCGCACGACATTTATGCATCCTTGAAAAGCGACTGGGCTCGGGTTAATTCCTCTAACAGCAAGAAGTGGTTCTTCCGCTCAGCGGTGTTGGTAGAGACGTACAGTCTCCTGCAAAAGTTTACGGGGCACGCGTTTCACAAAAAATGCGGATTTCTGCTCTGTTAAGGCGTAGCGCTTCTAATTTAATGGATCACAATGTAGTTCGCAAGAACTGCTACGGATCAAAGTTTTTAATTAGAGGCCACGGGCGCAGGCTTCGCGGAAATTTGGCTCTTTCGCAAATCCCGCGTCTCGTAAACGTTTGCGGGCGACTGTACCTATTTGAATCGCTAGACACGACCATCCATCTCAGTTGGCGTCACGGCTAGAACGGTTTAACCCATCCGGCGTGTAAGATGTGGCATTGCAGGGCACGCGAGCCCAGAGAGAGAGAGAGAGAGAGAGAATACATTTATTCGAACCATCGAGGTGGTTTATCTTGAGATCGAGTGGTTGGTGTCCTCATTTCAGGACTCCACTGGTCATGGCTGCTCGACGTACTTGCTGGACGAGAGCTTCTTGTTCCGCCAGGGTATCGCCGTCCGCTGTACCTCCCACCGCTCAAATGACGTGCTAGGCGTCTTTAAGTGTTGAGGTTTGCCCCCGCGCCCCCACGACATGTGAAAGAGTGTAGGGCGTGTGTAGAAGTGCCCCGCCAGGCTAGTTTCCGCGAGAAACTTAAGAGGCTCTAGCACGTACGGGCTTTCGTCGCTCCTGTTAATCCGTTAACCGGTGCGTGCAAACGTATTCATGTCGCCTCGCGCCGCCGCATTGAATCCAGGTCGCGCCACAAGGAAACATGTGCCTTGCTTTCGTGGCTCGAGACATTTGCATGGGCGTCCATTAGCGTGGTCATGGTTAGGGAATACGCAGTGCACGTATGCCGCCAGATGAAAGCAGCACCGTGAAAGGCTTCCTTAGTTTAGGTCAGAGGGCAGTACCGATTCCACAGCGTTGGGCTGATAATGCGACTAGTCCCGCACTGCGGTCCGTATACTGGAAACTTAACTCTGCGTGTATGCACTGCTCAAGAGTCGATGAGGAGATTTGAACGAGGCTAACCGGATATGTAGCTCGCTCTCGGCGACGAATTCCCGAGGCCACGGTTCGCTTTTTCTTTGTGGCGTTCATGTGTCATTGGGGAAGGGGGCGGGGCGGGAGGTTAAAAGCAACGCTGGTACCTTCACGACTTGCATCTGATCAATTCACCAGGACGTCGTTTTAGCAACAAGTTTAGGGTGAGCGCTCTGTTTTTGCACAAGGAGACCCTTTATGGGGTACACGTCACTGAACAGTCGGGGCATGTCTTGCCTAAGACCGTGAACATGGGTCCTTTTGTGTTTTCTCAGAACTTCTGGTTTGCTCGAGCGACTTTAACTGAAGTGCTGTCCGTAGACGTACCTACACCTTCGCTCTCCCTTCTTTCTCTTCCCCTTCTCCCATCCCCCAGTGTAGGGTAGCCAACCAGACTATTGACTGGTTAACATCCCTGCCTTCCTGTATTCTCTCTCTCTCTCTCTGGGTCCTTCCGATGATAATCAAGCGACACGGGCATTGAGCCTCGAAAATACTGACAAACTTTTATATGTTTCTCACAAGGCCGCCTGTGAATTTTTTTCATAGACAGATGGACAGACACAGAGAAATACACAAAGAGACAGAGACGCAGACAGATACGCAGCCAGAGACAGACACATACAGGGACAGAGAGTACCGGCTCTGACCACGTCCCTGTACTCAGTGTACACTGAGGACGGATTTCGATGTCTTAAGAAAATTGCGTATGCCTGCGATCACTAATTACTGCTTTAATGAGGCGGCGACAGGACTGAGCGTACCGTGATCGTGAGCGAACACATAGCATCCCAGCTCGACGAGTCTCCTGGCCAGTGAGTCGTAGCAGGGGACGTGGCAGTGCTCGGCGTAGCCGTGTGCCAGAAACACCAGGGCCCTGCAACGGTGACATACGGAAAGAGGGTGGGTGAGAACCTACAATCGGCATTCTTGTGACATATCAACGATTAAACAAGATTAAATTGGTGGAGTTAGCCCAAACGCCGTTCCAGACCCAGGCCGTTCAGAGTGCAATCTAGCCGCCCTCCCACCCCCACAAAATAACAAATAAAAAAGGCTATGTTATTTGAGTTAAAGAAACTTCGTACAGTAATTAACTAATGATTGGTTTTCTGAGCGATCTAGAACTGAGTTTTCATTTCAGCATGTCAGAAACGTAATTATGGACTGCGTTACGTTTCCCACTATGAAATGTAGATTTTGAAGCATCAAAATCAAAAGCAATGTGTTTCGCTTCTTGGGATTAACGTACCGGAACTGCATGGTGCTTTATGAAGGAAGTTGTAGTGGAGGCCTCTGCAATAACCTTGACCACCTGGCGTTTTTCTAACCCGCACATTTACGTAAGTAGAAGATCGCTTTTTTTTTTTATCTCGTCCTAATGGAAATGCGGCCGCGGCGACGAGGTGTCGAATCCTCGACCTCAAGCTCCGCAATTGCATAGTCCGGAAAAGACCCTTAAACACTCTTAACACAGTGTCACTCTTACAGTGTCGAACCTGAAACCTTCCCTCTCGAGAACTGACGCTCTAAGGAACTGCTGACGTCAGGACGTTTTCTTTCATGGTATTGTCAACATCGGGAAACTAGTAGACGCGAAGTATGCAACACTAGAGTGGAACACTAGAGTTGCAGAATGGGTGCCAAGAGGAGGAAAGCGCAGTCGAGGACGGCAGGAAATTGGGTGGGGTGACGAAATTAGGAAACGTGCAGGTTCAAATTGGAATCAGCTAGCGCATGGCAGGGGATAACGAAGCCGCTGGGAGAGGCCGTCCTGCAACGGACATAAAAGTAGGCTGATGATGATGGTGATGACGCCAATGTAAACCTGAACACGTACCCGATTTGCTTCTTAGATCTGGTAGTTATTCTTACTCTTGCACTGAAGTAAACTTTCCATGAGTGCGATTTCTTAGCATGACAACTCCGCCCCCCCCCCCAAGAAAAATAATAGCAGCGGGTGAAATTCTGAACTTCTGACCCGCAGGTTTGTAAGAATCGCTGTTATAACACATAGTAACTGTTCCTTTTCATAGTGGTGCAAAGTGTATTCGCCACCATCGAAATGCGGCCGCCGTGGCCCGGATTCGATCCCGCGACCTCCTGCTTAGCAGCGCAACACCATAGCCACTAAGCAACCACGACGGGCAGGGATTAAAACCCCTTAAACTTCGTAAAGTAGCGACACTCTCCTCCTCCGCCTCCCCTCCTCCTCGTTTCTCCTCTCTTTCACGCTTCCTCCTCGACCGTGGCGCCGCCTACACTGCTCGAGCGTAGGAACGGCGCCATCATGCGCTCCTCGCCACTCCGTAGACGCTTCTCGAGCAAAAATGGCGCTGATGCACGGTGCGAGGGTCCACGTGATGCTATTAGGCCAATAGCGACGCGGCGTCGGCCCCGGCCAGAGCGCGCGAGGAGGAGGCGCCATTCTTCAAAGCGTGGCAGTACTTTACGAAGTTTAAGGGGCTTTAGCAGGGATCACTCTCACCCCCTTTCATCCCCGTCCCCCAATAACAAACGGTACGTGGGCCTAGTTAAAACGTTTCAGCTCCTCAGTGCAGAAGTTCTCCGTGTTCACATGCGAGTGTGCGCTCACACGCACACAGACACACACACCTCTCGTCACAAAACGAGTTCCTGGTGATAACTCCGAACCAAGCGCTTCATACGCAAACGCTTCCTGACTTTCCATTTCTTTACCAATAGTTGAGTGTGCAACCCTCATGCTGTTTGTTTCCTTTCGCCTTTCTTTCTTTAGATGTAGCAACATGGGAAGGCAGGCTACGTCAGAGCCGGCAATTCCAAAAACCTAGGATCGTTACACAAGAAAAAATAAAAACTATCTCGAGGAACACGATTCACACGCGAACACGAACGCCCAAATACTATCTCGTCTACTCTATTTGTTCTCGTGGTTTCTGTGGGATGTTTGAAACTTACTGCGCCCCCCCCCCCCCACTTTTTGAAGAACTAAATCTGATCGAAAGAGGTCTCGCGTGCGTTCCCAGTATAGTCGTTGCGCGAGAGGCTTTTGTCGAAAAAAGAACGCCCACAAACGCATTTCTGCTGCTGCCATGTTTCGCTAACAATCATCAACCGTAACCAGGCAGTATCATTTCGAAGAAGTTTGCAGTACACGCCATGTCAGCGATACTGGAGGTCATCTTGGCGTCGAGCTTTCCAGTGAAGCAACACTTGAAGGAAAAAGCAAGGGACGGGACAATATGTTGCTTTTCTGCCGTCTTATTTACCATATCGACCGCACGTGCCTGACCACTCTCGCCATTCGTACGCACTTTCAGGAGTCGAGGAAGCTGGCAGCAAAAACAAGAACAGCTCCCAACGGGTGCAGTGCGCGCATAACGCCCCAGCGTGTTGCGCACATCGCCTCTCGCCAACGGTTGCACGGGACGCATTCGCGAGGCCACAACAAACGCGGACGCCGCCCGCGTACACGCGCACGCGACTCTTTCGTCAGCGCCGAAGCGAGACACGCGATTCTTCGCTCCAACTCTTTCAGAGGTGACCTACCGACTACGCGCCAAGTAAACTACAGACCGGCCAGCTCGCTCGCTCACTCACCGACCGACTGATTGTGTTATTTATTTCAGTAATTTTTTATTGTTTGAGTAGGCGTTTGGTTGATTCGATGGATTTTCGATTGTTTGGTTGATTCGGAGAATGCTCGACTGATGCGGAGATCGTTCGACTGATTCGGAGAACGTTCGACTGATTCGGAGAACGTTCGACTGATTCGGAGAACGTTCGACTGATTCGGAGAACGTTCGACTGATTCGGAGAACGTTCGACTGATTCGGAGAACGTTCGACTGATTCGGAGAACGTTCGACTGATTCGGAGAACGTTCGACTGATTCGGAGAACGTTCGACTGATTCGTAGGGCGTCCGACTGATTCGTAGGGCCTCCGACTGATTCGTAGGGCGTCGGAGTGATTCGGAGGGCGTCGGAGTGATTCGGAGGGCGTCGGAGTGATTCGGAGGTCGGAGTGATTCGGAGGGCGTCGGAGTGATTCGGAGGGCGTCGGAGTGATTCGGAGGGCGTCGGAGTGATTCGGAGGGCGTCGGAGTGATTCGGAGGACGTTCGAGTGATTCGGAGGACGTTCGAGTGATCCAGAAGACGTTCGAGTGATCCAGAAGACGTTCGAGTGATCCAGAAGACGTTCGAGTGATCCGGAAGACGTTCGATTGATCCGGAAGACGTTCGATTGATTCGGAGGATGTCCGACTTTTGCTTTTGTTGTTAGCTTGATTGGTAGAATAAGAAGTATGTTGAATTGTACCTTTCTTGGTAGATTTAGTAGTTGAGAGGTCAGTTGGCTGTCTGTCTGGCTGGTTGGCTAGCTGGTCCACCGGTAGAATTTCACGACCCAAAACAACACATTAGAAAAAGCTGCAAGTCGCCTTCGGATTAATTCTGACCACCTAGGATTCTTTCCGACGTACACTCGTTGCTCAATGCACATGTTTTGTTTTTAATTTCCCCCGCCACAGTTGTGCGGGAGTCGAACCCACTACATCGTACTAAGCAGCGAAACAAACCACAGCCATTGAGTTGCCACAAAGGGCGGCAAGCTATTGCGAATCAGTGTAGCGTTCACTGAATTGTGGGGTTTTACGTGCCAAAACCACTTTCTGATTATGAGGCACGCCGTAGTGGGGGACTACGGAAATTTCGACCACCTGGGGTTCCTTAACGTGCACCTAAATCTAAGTACACGGGTGTTTTCGCATTTCGCCCCCATCGAAATGCGGCCGCCGGGCCGTGGCCATATACTAACCAAACGCCCTTGTGCCACGCATTAGAAGCGCGTTAAGGAACCCCCACCCCCAATACGGCGTACCTTATAATTATACCACGGCTACGGCACGTGTTAAATTCAATTTAATTAGCTTAATTTAATGTTATCCCTAATGCGAGAAGTAAGCACTGCTGAGGAAGTAGAAAGCCGCCTTCCTTAACACTGCACCGCACTAAACCGTGTACTGTGGCGCGCCAGTGATACGCGGAAAGAAATAAAGCGCGCAGTCTACGACACAGCGATTTGTAACGCACGACACGACATCTCGCGATGGAGAAATTGATTGCGCGTGTACGCACCGGCGCACTTTCCTGGTTTGTCCTTTCTGCTTGTTACGAAGAAGGAGGAAGCAGCTTCGCGTCTGAGAAGCAGCAGCAGCAGCAGCTGCATAACGCCGCGAAACGCGGCCGTCCCGCTCGGTGCAGCTCAACCGAACTTTGAAGACGAGGCTACTACATCCGAGTGAATAACGAAGCTGATGCGCAAGTGACGTGTTCTTGTAGGGCGCACACTACTACTTACACGACTCATGCGTAGGGTGGTTGAGAAGGCTGTTCAGAGATGTATTATTAGGCGTCAACATACTTGATAATATTCTTGATTGACTGTTAGCGATAGCCAGTGTAGCTTTAGTCAGCAAATTCTTCCCACGCATCGGTTGACCAATTGATTCGTTTATTGCTACGTATGACATGGTGATGATCACGTGGGCGATTTAATCGCGCAGGGACCCGGTCTGTCCAAAGAGCGCCAAGTAAGTTCATGACACGTTGGCAACAAATGTCGCCGATGATGTATACATCGTGCGTTCCCGCCATCACTTAGAACTGAGGTGAAACAGCGCGAAAAAGACGAGGACACAAGGAAACAAATACCACAGACAAGCGCTGTTTCACCTCAGTTCTAAGTATGAACCAACTAGCCCTCATCAAGATCTTACCGCCATCACTGCACCGAAAACGCGATGTGCGCGTAGTTGACGTTGCTGCATTTCCTTCCTTCTCTGCTTTTGCACACGCCCTTCTAACTATAATTATAATTCATACACTGTGGCTTCGGGAACTGCTCATATGCGGCTCGAGTGTCGTCAGCCAATCACGAGCGCGAACCCATGAATGAATTAGCACAACGACGCCGCGCGTCTACCAGCGTGAGGCGTCGTCCGCTCAGAATCGGGAGCCAAAACGCGCCTGTTAGCTTTCATTCTAGTGCCCAATATTCTAGCGCCCAAATTTCTAGCATAATTTTTTAGACACTCTTTAGACTTTTGTTACTAGAACCTACCAACAGTCAATTGAAATCCTACCAGCTGTCTTTATACATCCTAACAACGCTCTGGTAACATCCTAGAAACAATTGGCCACCAACTTCCAATAGAAACATGTTCATAGGATGTCTTTAAACTTCCTACCGATTTCCTATGAACATTTGTCTTTATACACCCTGGTAACATACTTTCAAAAGAGAAATGTTTATGTATCTTCTGTTGACTTCCTACCAATCCCCTATTAACAAGCTTTCTTTATACACCATATTAACATTCTTTCAAAAGAAAAATGTTCATATATTTTCTGTTGACTTCCTACCAATCCCTATTAACAAGCTTTCTTTATACGCCATAATAACATACTTCCAAGAGGGGCTATTTAATTTTATGGTTTTGAGGTCGATGGTTGCTTTCGACCGCCAACAACACAAAACGTGAACGCGGCGATCGTCGTCGCCTACATGTGACCGTCCTCCGTGACAATGTGGACAGTCAGACCACTGCCGTGATGTCACGGTTTCCGTATTTAAAGAAGCCTGTCTGCGAGAAGTTGCTCCACCATCACAAGCACGCGCTGCTCTATGGTATTGAAGCTACGCTGCAAAGTGCAGGCGGAAATGCTAAGGCCGGCTCGAAGAGCAGAAAACCTTTTCAACTGAGGAACTGAATCACGTTGGTTATCCAAACCCAGCAATGACAGTACCTGTCCGATGACTGAAACGTCTCGCCCAGCTCTTCGGGGGAAACCAAATGCACCGCGCTGTGGAATCGGCGACCGGATGAACCTCAGACTGAAGGAAACGGCTCATCGTGGAACTGTCAGCGACGGCGAGCACTTGCTCGGGGATGACTAATGAAGCCGTCCACACTTGTTTCGACGAGATGTGCCAAGCCCCGTTCTCTTAAATGCTGCGATTGAGCAAACTATATGGAGATTTAGTACCTATCTGTTAGAATCTCGAAAACTGTGGCCCGACATCGTGTTCATTTGGTTGGAGTTTGTCTATGTTGAAGTAATGTCTATCCTTGGTTTGTTTTACACGCGTTCGTACATGTGTACCTCGAAGACCTAATGCGGGCTGGTTGTAGTGACTAACACAGCTGGCTATTACTACAGAAAGCGCACGATTGGGGTAGTGAACGAACATAGTTATAATAACGAAAATTGACGCGAGAAGCTCCATTTTGCTCCATTTATGCACCCACTTTTGTACGTTACCGTCGAATTTTGTCACAAGTTGAAGACCTAGGATGTAGCGAAGGGTCCAAACGCACGTTTGGAGCGAAAGCTGCCAATGCTGCCCACCGAGCGCACGGGGGCGGGAGGCCCAGCTACTTGTTGGTTCATTCATTTTTCGAGGGTTTCTACGTTAATTTGTTCGTTTGTTTGTTTGCAAAATACGTTAGTATACCGACAGATGAGCTCAAACGAGTTTTCAGGATGTTTGACACGTTTTCCATCTGTCGGCATGTCTCGTGCATATTCCAGTGCATTGAGAACTGGGAACGACGGCCCATTTCGTCATCTTTGGAATGTCCTCACGGAATGACAAGACAAGACTGAAATCATCACTGACGGCATTCGATGGGAGACGATTCGGCTTAACCATATGGACCGTGGTGCGAACCAATCCGATGCAACAGTGCTCTCTAACAGCTTAAAAAAAACATTCCTTGAAGACAGTGGCATTTACGAGTAGTTAGGCGATATCAGCGTGTCTACATAGACCATACGAACATTAAAGAAAAAAAGAAAGCACCTTGTTCATTTTAGTGTTTTATTTGTACCATCACTCCCATCTGCCTATAGCTGTCTGTGTTAAGTGCTAGCGCTGTTTCGTTCGCACTGCTGTACAGGCAGCTTCATTGTAACGCGTTTATATTGTTGTGAAGAAGATTGCATGTTGTGCACGTGTTTGTGTTATATGTTTACGGTATTTTATGTGCGTATGTCACGTACGCGTACTACGTTTCGTATATCTTTTCCATATTGTCCACTGCCAAGCTCCGTGACGAGGTACAGGGAACGTCCACCTCCACCAAACATGTTACGTAGGAAGACGCAGACGAGAAGCTATACGCGTACGGTTATATTTACAAACAGACACGCCGCACTTGGCCAAGAGGCAACAGCCCGCGCTAGCCTATAATCGTCGTGATCGTTACACTACTGGCCTCTTCGTCATCGTAAATAATGGTCCGTAGCAATACATTACGTGTGCAAGAGTATCAGTGAGCACCGTGCCATGTCTGAGAAACCTTATAATTTGATGAGACAAGCAGCGGCGGTCGGAGCATGCGTGTTTTATTAACTAATATAAAAGCCCAAGCGCCCGCGCTGTGTAGTTTTCCGCTGGCATCGTTAAGAGTGGAGTTTTCCTGCTTGCGTTTCGCTGTGCCAACGACTACGAACTTGCACCTCAGGGACCACCCCCTGCTCTATTGTTCACCGGTTAGACATTAGGCAGGCAGGAGGCGAAAGTCGGACTCTACAGCGCTTGCCTCCATTGTCGTGGGATTTGTGTCCACGCCAAGGTCAGTGTGTACCGCATTTGTCCGAACAGAACGAAATCATTGTTCCCGCTGCATTTCCCTAAGTGACGGATTTCTTTTTATGGTTCATTGCGTTGTATACTTGCCTCGAGGCCTAACGTTTGTTGTGTATTATGTGTGCGCTATACGGCTCGTGTTGTGCATGAAGTCAAGCCCAACAACACGACGTAATAAGTCATCATCTGTCATACCAGGAATTTATAGGTTGACAAGCAATGACAGCTGATACCGCAAAACTCGTGTGCGGCACATCATCACATAACAGGTCGTGTTGATGTTGTTGCATGAGTTAGCATGAGTTAGTTTATTATGCCAAAAAAAATTTAATGAAGCAGGATACGGCATGGGCAAGATAGACAAGACGCCGCCCAACTGGTAGGTCATTTACATTGAAAAATAAACATTTATTGTCGGCACAAGCGCAGTATGAAGCGCACCATGAGGTTTAACGAACAGCAATCAGCAAGCTTGTTGTCGGGGGCAAAAAAAAAAATATACTGTAAGAAAAATACCTGGCTTGTTAAGGATCACTTGTCTTGTTTATTTCATAGGCAGTGCAAATCGATGTGTGAATAAACTACATTGGCCAATGGACTGACGTAGAAGAAAACTCATAAAAGCTACTGCGCAACTCACTGGTAACATGTAAACAAACATGTTATATTTACAGTCAAACGCACTATTAGATAACGTGTTTAGATTAGTCGAACTAGTGTGCTCGAACTAAGCGCCCAATGAGATCCAGCCAGATTTACGCGCTACATCGATGGACTCACCTCAACCCTTTGTTTACCAAAGGCAGCAGCTGTTGCCGTCAGGGTACGGACGTTGCCGTATTACAATTATTGCTGCCATTCGTATGAAGTTGTATTTGCGACGTCGAAGTACGTGACACGTTCATACTTTAGGAAACATCGAACTTCACTTGTCTGGACTGATCCACTCGAAGGCAACGGGAACCAAATGTACGCATTCCGTTCGTATCATCGGTCCTCGGTATTTCCTACAACTGGTATCTGACTTATCCCCGCATTTCACAATCGCAGGTGTGTTGACTTGAACATTGAAGCATCCGTTTGAGGAGAAGCACCGTATGACAGCACAAAACACTTGAATTAACCTTCAACGCCTTTCCTTTTTGCTTTACAGATATTCAGCGCTCGTTCCTCCGAGAGCTTCTCGTGGAGCCTGAGACAGCGACCTCTGGGCATACTCTGTCCGATAGGTTTCACGAATGCTGCCTTTCGCACCTGCGGCCTTGGCACGTGGGACTTGCATAGGTGAAAACGCGGTACCCAGTCTGCCGGTTCGCGCTGCTGATTGTTTAGGCCCTGCCACCGCTTTAGCGTTGACGCTCGGCGTCCTTTTGTTCTCCGGTTAATTGCGTCGCGTTCCCCCGCCAGGAAAACGAGACAGGGAAGCGCAAAAGACAAAATGCGAGTCGGAGAGGCGTTATCTCTCCTCTCCAGAAACTTGACCGCCGTGTTTATTTCTTTCGAGGTCTCCGTTTCCGAGGGGAGCAGGCCTCTCGGTCTGGAGCTACCTCCGAACGTTGATATAACTTTGTTTTGCACAAACGTGGTCTGACAAGATAACGCTATCAGCAACGAAACGGGGCGCTCACACGTGCAGTCCAGTGTGCTGTAGGGCGCAGCTCAACACTCTCAGTCCCTTTTTTTTTTATTGCAATGGCTTCGCCCCCATCTTCGCGCTGTCTTGAATGATTGTTCTATACCGCAATTCGCAAAAAAAAAGGGGGGGGGGACTCATTTCGTAACTACAGTCGAACTCGGATACATCAAACCCGAAGGATCACAAAAAAGTTCGTTACATAGGTAATTCCATGTATAAAATAAAACCTTTACACAAAAAATTTCGTGGGAATTTTACTGAGTTTCGTTATGCAGAATAATTCGTTATATGTGGGTTCGATATATCCGAGTTCGACTGTATATCTGTTCCTTTATTTAGTTTATCCCACCCCCATTACGCCATTGTATACGACATGGTATCGGTTGATTGCTTTGGCTACGGCAATACAGCAAGTGACAGAGTTTACAGAAAATTGGTACGATTTTCAGAGATGAGCAAGCGCGAGACTAATGTTTCGAGTGTGATGTGAGGCTGTCATTATCGTTACTTTTGTTTTATTCACTTTTCATTTGTGCAAAAAGTACGGCATTACAAATAAAGTTTCCGTTTTCCTCCCTGCGGCACAGTACTCCAAGCTGGCGCGACCAGTCTACTTGGTATGCACCACGACCGGCTTCGTGGTATGCACGGAAACATTTGTTCAACTGCATCGTTTCTCCTCTTGCGTCACAAATGGGACGCCATAGACGCTTGTGCTTGAAGATTAGACTTTATCTACGCAATATGTACGAGGGCGAATCAGGAAGTCGTTGCCCCTACTTGTTTTAGCCAAGTTACGCTTGTAAATGCCAAGTCAATATATCCATTCCCAGCGGTGGACTCTTCTTGCACCGTCCCGGCCTTAACTCCCGGTAGGTCCGTGGCACGGCGCTGCTGTCAGTTTTTCAAGATGGCGGCTGTGCTTGAGACGTCCACGGCGTACGAGCAACCAAGTGTGATTCGTTTTCTATGGAGCAAGGGACGAAGGCCCACGGAAATCCACGGGGAAATGCAGCCCACGTATGGGGAAAAAGTGTCTGGCTTTGAAAAGTGTGGCGTGGTGGTGTTGCGAGTTCGCAAAAGACCGCGAAGTCTCCCATGGCAACGAGCGTTCGAGGAGGCCTCGTGCGTCGCTTGCTGACGACAACGTGGCACTGGGACATCTCAATATCAGTGCCGCGATTGAACAAACGTCTAAACCGATGTGGAAACTAAATGGTGTAAAATAAATTTTTTAAAAATTGTGTAAGGTACGTAAACTTTTACGTACATTTGTAATTGTCTGTATGCACCTTATTCTGGCTAATAAAAAAAATAGGGGCAAATACGTGGCACAGGGGCATCTCACTATCAGTGCTGCGATTGAACAAACGTCTAAACCCATGTGGAAACTAAATGGTGTAAAATAATTTTTTTCAAAATTGTGTAAGGTACGTAAACTGTTACGTACATTCGTGATTACCTGCATGTACCTTATTTTGTCTAATAAAAAGAAATAGGGGCAAATACTTACTGATTCGCCCTCGTACATCGACAGCTGTTTACGGCGAGTCTGACGTAACAACTCGACACAGCCGACAATGCGCAACACCGCTGGTGGGTCTCTACCCTTCGTTTGCACCGGAACCGGTGCACTCCTTTTGCGCGGAGTCGAAAGTGCAGAGCACCTTTCCAGCGTTGAGTTGAGTGCGAACAAAGGGACCCTCACGGGAGCCTCAAAAATTAAATTATGGGGTTTTACGTGCCAAAACCACTTTCTGATTATGAGGCACGCCTTAGTGGGGGACTCCGGAAATTTCGACCACCTGGGATTCTTTTAACGTGCACCTAAATCTAAGTACACGGGTGTTTTCGCATTTCGCCCCCATCGAAATGCGGCCGCCGTGGCCGGGATACGATCCCGCGACCTTGTGCTCAGCAGCCCAACACCATAGCCACCTCACGGGAGCCTCGTTCACAACGTAATGAAGGACGTGCGTCGCGGGTTGGCCTTACGCCCGGTTTAGGTTAATGGAGTCGTGGTTCTAACGGAAGCCCGTCTGGCCGGGAAGCAAGATGCCTCCCGACCAGATTAGTGAGCGTATTAACGATAAGCATGCGTAATTTTCCTTTTTCTTTTTTTGCGGTTACCATTTCTTGCGTTTACAACTCTGCGCACGTAAGCTCCACGACCAACGAGTACGTAACGGAGATGGAGGGCAGATATCGTCAGGCCGTCATTTGGCCTTCTGCTCCTTAATTACTTAGCTATAAAATTGTATTTCTTCGACGTATCTTCTTTTCTATATCACTGTTACTTATCTTACAATATAAGCATTTCTTGTGTTAGATTTTTGCACGTGCGTGCTATTTCGGCTATCCAATGCCGAGATGCTACTGTTGTACTTTTCTGTTGTTCTCGGTAATTCTTTGCAATGTGCATTCGCTTGCTACTTATGTTGCTTACTGACATTTCCATATATTGAATAGGCGCCAAGTATAGCCAGCGACTAAACATCTAGACGTTACGATGCGAATACGTCGCGAAAACTTAGCTAAGAATACATTGAATCCAAGGTTTGCCAGCCCCGTCTGATAACAACACGGTGGTTTCTTTGTCCGATACAAGGCACTTAGCGATGATTGATATGTAGAAAGCAACAATAAAGCTCAGTTGCAATGTCAGACCATGGAAATTTGCGTTAAAGAAGTAGTGCACGATATATATACATTAATATACTGATATTCACGCAGGTTTAAGTAGGCCTAACGGTTGGACGCGCCATTGTGCGCGGATGTTACGAGCCTTGTAGGCGGAGTTATGAGCATCGAACATTTTCAGACGTACAGAATTACAACATATCGAGTGGTACGTGGAACGGTCGTATAGTAATTACGTTACCTTTTTGCTATGATGCAGCATTGGCGGATTGCTTGGCTTATCTGCCACTACGTGCTCGCAATAATTCCGTAATAGCTTGCAACACACGCAGAATTACAATGAGCACATCCCAGACTTCGGAGGCAGGAGCGTCCGAGTAGCTTGGCCGCATTACGTGCGCGAATGAGCGCACGTAATGCGAATGGTTTTCTGGCAGCGCGGTGAATTCGTTGATCGGCGCAACTCTTTTCCCGTATCAGAGGAAAGACAAGAGAAAACTGGAGGACGCTTAAGCTTCGCCTTCAAGAGTGGAACGCGACAGCGTTCCCGTCGACCCGCCAAGGGGTGTAAGACAATGGGCTACGGCGCAGCGGCTACGCGCCCCGCATTGGACGCGGTGAGCGTCGAGCAACGCAGCGTTCGGCGCGGCAACGAAATGTGCGCCTAAGCAAGAGACGCACGCCTGAGCCTTAGAAACAGCTCGTTTCTAAGGCAACACCGCATTCACTAGAGGCGCTTTTGTACCGCTTTGAAGCATCGTACTCGTGGCTCAGTGGTAGCGCCTCCGTCTCACACTCCGGAGACCCTGGTTAAATTCCCACCCAGCCCATCTTGCAAGTTGTTTTATGCGAAGCATATTACGAGGGCTCAACCCAGCTCCTCAGGCGCGGCGGTGACCATGAAATCACGTGACACCGTGACGTCACGACAGAGGAGAAGTGGCTTTGGCTCAACTCTTGCAAGACGGGCTGGGTGGGAATCGAACCAGGGTCTCCGGAGTGTGGGACGGAGACGCTACCACTGAGCCACGAGTACAACGCTTCAAAGCGGTACAAAAGCGCCTCTAGTGAATGCGGTGTTGCCTTAGAAACGCGCTGTTTCTAAGGCGTGCGTCTCTTGCTCAGGCGCACATTTCGTTGCCGCGCCGAACGCTGCTTTGCTCGACGCTCACCGCGTCCAATGCGGGGCGCGTAGTCGCTGCCCTGTAGCCCATTGTCTTACACCCCTTGGCGGGTCGACGGGAACGCTGTCGCGTTCCACTCTTGAAGGCGAAGAAGTAATGCATGAGTTGTTTCTTCGTCTAGCCGAACCAAATATAGCCAAGCAACAGCAGTTCACCAGGCTAAACAGTGGTTCAACAACTAAAATAAAGGCTAGTATGCTTCGCATCCTGGGCTTAACCTTACCTAAGCCACAGCCATTTTTTTCATTCATGAAGTGCCTGCTGGGATTTATCGCTCACGGCCAACGCCGCCGACACCGATGACACCGGCTTTTCTGCGACACGAGCTCCTTAACGCTGTCGCGTTAAAAAGCGGAGAAATCAGATGTATCGTTTAGTTTGGAGGAGCTGGCTCATTGTTGACCGCTTCGACGTAAGCGAACATAAGAAGAGGATCCATGTGTCCTTAACTTCGCCTGCTGCTACTGCTGCCCCTGTGCTGCTGAAAGTTACGCGAGTCAGACGCACGTATGATTTGCTCCCATACGCAGGTGGTGGGGGGTTAAGCGGTGAAAAAAATGGCTGTTGCTTAGCTAAGGTTAAGCCCAGGATGCGAAGCATACTAACTAACCTTTATTTTAGTTTTTGAACCACTGTTTAGCCCGGTGAACTGCTGTTGCTTGGCTATATTTGGTTCGGCTAGACGAAGAAACAACTCATGCAGGCGAGCGCACGAGCTGAGACCCGGCTGTGTAGCTACGCGGCCGCAAGCGAGCGCACGAGCTGAGCCTCCGCTTTTGCAGCTGTTATGACGTCATATGGTATAGCTACGCGGCCGCGCGCGGCGCAGCAAGGAAGAGCGTGGTTGTGCGGCTAGTATGCTTCGCATAAAAAAGTTGGAATGGGGAGGACGGACAGAGACAGGCAGACAGAGACGGACAGAGACAGAGGCGGACGGAGAGATAGGGACCCGTAGCTGCGCATACCAGTGTACAAGCGCAGGCGACTCTTACAACGGCACACACGTTGCGGTAACGCGAGTAATGAAATGCAAATTAACAAATAAGAAGTTCGCACGCGATGACCATGCCGCGCGTCTTCCCATCGGGCTGTTTCACGTTCTTGAGTAAACGCCGAACAACGCGTCTAACGCGGCACGCTTTGCGATGAGGCACCCTCACAGCTCCGAGCATTCCTATACAGTCTTCGTGCTGTCGCCATGTGACAAGACAGACATCACTTCCGCGAAGCTTTCCCCCTTCTGCCGGCGCGCAGATAGTGACAGCATTTCCGAGGACCGAGTAATAAAACAAAAAAAGAAAGAGAAAGGTTAAAGAAATGGAACACCACGGAATCGCAACGGTCGCGTGCGGCGGAAGTTCCGAATCCGTACAGCGGACGGCGTTTTCATCCGCGCTACCGGAAGCGCCCTTCCCGGGCCGGCGAGCTCTCCGATGCATAGGCATGGCATAGGTGTGACGCATCGTCTGTGAACGAGGCACACACACAGCGGGAGTGTCTGACGCATGCCTTCGAATTGCCCGCACGTTCGCAATGCCGGTTCAAACTGCTGGGCGTGCTCTTCAGGGCGCGCCTGAAAGAAGCCGTCAGTCAAGTAGGCCTACGCGTGTAGCGGATGTGTATAGTGTTCTTTCATGCACACACCGGGCCACCCTATTCAATTCGACCATGCTCGCTCGACGGTTAAAGCGCAGCTGTGGATGTTGCAGCACCGCGCGAAAAGAGAAACAGAAATGTGTCAAACAGCGCTCGTGTGTGAATTCCCGCGAGTGCCGATGTTCCTTAGTGTCTTTCCTCTTTTTTTTCTTTCTTTCTTGGCGGTAAATGTTTCCTTTAGTATGCACACACTGTAGCCGAAGAACAAGTACCGTGATAGCCTTGCTACCACTTTCACTTTGCGCGCAACGTCACCGCGCAATGAATACTTCCAGTATTCTTCCAATACTTCCACTTCCAATACTTCCACTCAAATTTTCATCTTAGTTCAGCCAGGAAAGAGGGGGGGGGGAACAGCAAGAGGAAAGGCAGAAACTTCGCAAATGTATGATGTTACCTGAATTATCATCGCGTTGCTAATTTCTCTCTTTGTCTTTCGCGAGACATAAAATTGTGTCGTAAGAAACTTCCTTTTTGTTCAGCTATTTGCATTTCATCTCGTTCTCATCACAGACTTGAAGGAGCCTGGAAAGTTCTGTAAGTTACTACACTTTCAGACCGCGTACAATGTCGCGCGCGAGTGCGAAAGAAGGAGAATAAAGGGGAAAGAAATTTGTTTTCAGAATAAAAGGGGTTGCGTCACACAGCGCTTTCCTTCCACGGTGGGTCAAGAACTTATCGCGGATTTCCAGCTGCAACTGAACGATACGTCGACTCAGCGGCGCTTCATTTCGCAACAACTGCTTCGCCTTCTCGCTTACACCGAGCGAATCCTTCGCCTGCTGTTCTACGGTAGTTTCCCCATCAACTGTAGAGGGGAGCACACTATAGCGAACAGGCAGAGCGAGATAAAGAATTCCTGTGCGCGTTCAACCAAACGTCGCTCGAGCGAATCGAGCAAGTGAATCTGGCGTGACGGAATCGGGCGGGAGATCGTTCGATTGCTCCCCATTTTCGGAAGCCCTTTTATCGAGGTGTTCACGTTACTAGCTCATATACATGGCTATACAGTGTATCTTCTTGCGTGCACGTCGAAGCAAAAAAAAAAAAAACAAGAGAGAGAGAGAGAGAGAGAGAGAACAAAACAACGAAGAACTCTGACTCCTGAACCAACTGCATTGTCAGCAATCCGAACCGAAAAAGAATATGAAGGCGGAGAGAAGGGGGGAGGTGAGGAGGAGAGAGGGGGTGTTTTTTCACTTGCGCACGGCCGTATTTCATTGCACTTCCGCGTGTCCGATGCCAGTGCACCTCGTGGTGCGACGTAAATAAACGAGCGAGCAAAGAGTCAGCGCGAGGAACAGCTGCTCAATTGACAGCACAGCTGCGCGCCAAGTGTATGGGTTGGAACTGAGCTGGCTCTTGCCGGCAACGGCGCCGCAGCGAACCTCAAACGTCGCCCCGTGCTCAACATAGACAGCCCTCTCTCTCTCTCTCTCTCTCTCTCTCTCTCTCTCTCACACACACACACACACACACACACACACACACACACACACACACACACACACACACACACACACACACACACACACACACACACACACACACACACGCACACACACACACACACTTTATTCTCACCCTGCTTCCCGCACTCTCCTGTCACGCCGTAGGTCACGCCACTGCGAGGGTGGGGAAGGGGGAGGAGGGGGTAACGGTTTCTTATACTCAATGACCACCGTTGTACCGGCTTCTTCTCTGGGACCTTCCTTGTTATTCCTTCTTCCCTTCCATTCCAGTCCTCCCATTCTTTGCATTCTCTAAACTTGTATCCAAGTAGTCCAGCCCACTTATAACAGCCGCAGATATAACGAACGCTCGCTTAGTACGAACGAGGGCGGTGCTACCGTCAAAATATATATTGGGGCAATGGCACAGTGTCTCACATAGAACGAATTGTTGTGGCCTCAACACTCGGTTAGAGCGAACGCGAAGCTGTCGGGCCCCTGTCGTTGACCGAGCCGGCGGTGTTTGGATGGATGGAACTCACCGCGGAGTGCATAGAAAATTGCTTCCGCAGGGCGGGTTTTATGGGCCCAGGCACCGAGGACGCCATAGATCACCCACCGGAAGGCCGGTCGCACGAGGACTTGTGGCAACGCGTCGTTGACACGCAGCTGGCCGGACCTGACGTTGCCTGGGACGATATCGTTTCTGCTGATGACGACGCCGACATTGCGGAGCCATGCACTGACGAAGCTATTGTGCGTGAAGTGCGAGCCCTTCCTGACTGCCCAGAGACTGACGAGGACGATGACGAGGATGCAGCTCTACCGCCGGTTGCTGTGAACGCTTCAACCGCGATCGGTTACATCGCGTCGCTTAAGGAACTCGTGTTCAGCAGAGGCCTTGGCGATGAACATATTACCGCGCTGGAAAAATTAGAAACGGCAGTGATGCGATCAGCTTTGAAGAAGCAGACATGCATCACGGACTTTTTTCAAAAATAAAGTGAAATTTCGTCTCGCTTGCTCTTTTTTCCCGTATTATAGGTGGTCCACTTAGTACGAACTTTGGATACAACGAACAAATGCCACGTGACGATCAAGTTCGTTATATGTGGGCTGGACTTAAACTCAGAAGTGAATCGTGGAGTTTAACGTTCCGAGGCAACATAAGGATGACCGGTGACGCCCGTGGTGTATAGGGTCTCGGATCGACTCCAGAAAGCTGAACGTATCATATTTGATAGGCAGAGATTTGCTACCTCGAAATGCCTAATTAAGCGCGGGGAGACTTAACGCAAAACCAATTCTAGCGTTTTCGACGTCCTGAAGCGATGTTTTTTACTCGTTGACAGCTCAGAAAACTAATTACAGTGAAAGCTCGTTAATTCGAACTTCAATAATTCGAATTTATGGATAATTCGAACTGTACGATTTGGTCCGGCCAAGCTCCATAGAAGTCTATGTATAAAGAAGTCCGTTAATTCGAACGCGAGAAGGTTCCCTCACGGATAATTCGAACTATACTCGCCTGGCACACGGCCAGAGAACACAGTAAAATAATTTACACCCTCAAGGGTGAAAACTTTTCCCCATAACACCCCACAAGGGTGTTACGATGGCGAAAATAACCCTAGGGTGTATTAATTTTTGGCATGTGGGGTGTTTTTCCTACCAGAACAACCCATTTACAGCCAGCAAGGGTGTATTTACTTCAAGAATTACCCAAACACTGCAAGGGTGTTTCTTTTTCACTTTTGCTGTCTGTTACATTCGGCATGAAAAATGCAACTTATCGTGGCAGCATTGTACACAGGTACTTAATGACGCATCCTTGTATCCACATTGATTGTGCTGTTTTAACATTTTGTTTCTATCACAGTCATGAGCAGAGTCACAAAACAGTTCACCTATTACCTCCGGGAAAGGGAAGTCTTTATAGAATACTAATAGCATAATTAAAAAAATACCGTGCAGAGAAAACGGGGACCAAGAACACATTGTGTTCTTGGGGCTCGTCAGGTTTGCGCCGTAAATTTCTTTGAATAATAGCCTACCAACGGGCTCAAACCAATGCTCTACTGATATTGTGTGCATCTGGGTTGGTGGCGGATACGAACTGTTATATGGTGTGGTGTAACGTAACTAGTGTTCATCAATAAAACAAATGTTTATTAAACTCTGGACAGAAAGCATGTATGAAAACTACAAATACAGGCAAAAATAAATGTAACAGTGCACAAGTAACCCATTTTCTGAATAAGGATACCGAGGGCGTGCAGACACTTGCACTGCACTAAAAATATTTAAATCACAGGATCGAGAATCACGTGTGGCGCACTATTACTAAAAAAAGCAGTGTCACAGTGCATGCCTCCAGGGAAGCTGCAGAAAGAAAAATAATACAGAATGATGCAGGACTACTGTCCAGTGCAAAAATGAACACATCAGAATACCAAAGCCGTAAATGTATCCACAGCTGTCACAGCAAATGGCTGCATTTTTACTCAGATAGTGAAGCAGTGGCATCGGCAACAGACTAATATACACCAGATATACAGTATAGACATGCTAACAGAATGACAGTAGTATACCATTCTAGTAACACACAAGCCAAAGAACCAAGACAAAATTTATTATTTAGAGTTTTGTTCCTGATTTAATTATTCTCTTTTATTGTGCATGTACTGGCTATACCACTAACAAACGAAATTGCAAGAACAGCTATAAGAAAGAAACAAGCACTCTAAATGCGAAAATTGCTAAAAGTAATGAGTCGTTCCTTAAATCACAAACGTAACAACAAATAGAAGACTATACTGAGCTTGTAAGAGTGCATCAACATAATCTGTAGACTGTCTTAAAAGTGTACAAACTGATAGGAATCGACAAAGCATAGGGAGAGATGTATTACTGTATACCACAAACAATGAGCACCAGTACCGGACTGATACATAAAGAGCATCGTGGATGTTTGGTTATCCAAGAGCAGATTTTAGGCTAATAATAAATAAAATATATTACACATAATTAAACAACCTATATAAGGGCATGGCGTGGGCATACAAGAGTCCTATTTCCTACACTATGAATCGTTAGCACATCCATTGAAAGGCTAGTCAAGTTCTTGATGACAATGCACTCTGGACACTTCCTCACAACGTAAGCATGAAAGTGCTCGTCGTGTTCTATTGTCTCCAGCTTCTGAGCAAAAGCAAAAATATGCCTCTGCACAGAAAAAATATTTTTAATCATAACAAAAGCTGGTTCCTCTGGACTAACATCGGTGACCACAACGCTACCAACTGTGTACAATATACCGCCAGTGCATAACGATTTAAGAGAAAATGCCTCTCCTTCCCTCATATTCTTCGAAGAGAGAATTGTTTTTATCTGTGAAGGCATCTCCTCAAACATGATTCTTTTGCATCCTACAGTCCTAAAGGCTGCACCATGATCGCCACAAGACTGCAGGTACATCTCATAACCTTGATGGCGACTTGCAAGGGTCGATGTAATGTTTCTAAAGTTCTTCAACTTTCTGGCCAAATCCTTGAAATACTGGTGTTTTGCTTCGTATCTCATTGCCCATGCATTTATGAGTGGTCCATACATTTCCATATACTTTGGATAGTGGATCAGAAAGTGCATTTTACATGGAATAGGTACATCTCGAAAAACTTCCGTGAAGTCAACGCAAAAGCAAGAGATGAGGCGGTCTACATAAGCGATATTTTCCATAGTGACTCTTCGGCTCATGAGAATATCAACTATTTTTCGAAGCAAAATGTAAAGCTCCCATTCTTCAACTCCTTTTGGAATCTGTGTACCTATGTAGAATGGCAAGTATCGAAATAAACAAAATAGTTGCGATGCACTTCCTTTTATACTGCCTTGCAACATTGCCATTGACAACTGCTCAGGTTTGTTCCGCCTGTCATTTTCAACATAGCAGTAGCCCACAATTGAAGAGTTCAAATACTCTAAAGTAATGATTCTTTTTTTCACTAGAGAAAGGAGAACGTGCTTCAGCAAAAATGGAATTACACCTTCAAGTAAATCATGCATGAGGTCCGGGGGAAGGTGCTGCGTCGCATGAAAACCTGAAAATTTAACAGCACACTCACTCCTTACGCCATATATGGGGAGACAGCTAACCCCGCTTTGAAGTAAGCTTACTTGGCGATCGTGGGCAGCTGGCGTTCTTTCAACAAAGTCTGCCGGTCTGTGCTTTCTTCCAATTTCACTGCTCAAAGCCATGCAGTGGCGACATATTCTGCCTTTGCTGAAACTACATCTGAACCCTCCCAGTCGATGCATAGAAAGGTTGTCTCCGCAGGCAAATAAAACTGAGCCTGTGCAAACTTCCCCATTAATAAAAATGCCTGTCGTTTCAAGATGTGCAATGTCGTTAACAAGAGGTTGTAAAATTTGCTTTAAACCATATTTCACAACAAATTTTTCCTTCGCTAGCACAGCTAAATGAATTGACGAAAGCTGTGACCTTGTTTCTGGTGGGCCATTTAGAAGCGTATAATACACTGACATTATTTTGTGTTTTCCCCGTTTGCTTCCGAGGGGATCGCAAACCTCAAACTCATCCGTATACAACTGAATGCACAGCTTCTTTGTATTTCCTTGAAAGTATGCATGCTCTTGGAATGCTTTGCCATCAAAAACGTCAACAAGATAATCTCCTGAATTTCTTGACCTAATTCTTGCGTCAGCTTGAGGACTTTCGAGCAAGTTCGTTAATACTTTCAGTACAGGAACATAAGTAAACACTTCTTTCTTCCTATTAATGTCCCTACCAAGACAGATAGTTTGTGGTTCTACAAAGTTCATGCAGAACTTCCAATATTTTTCACGTTCCTGATCATTAATGAGCCTTGCTAAGTCATTCTGAATGAATGATGTGGCAAATTTGAAGCCACCATGAGCCTCAGTAAAAAAATGTGCTACGAAAGACTGAAGGTACATCACCAAATCCGCGGATATTTCTTGAATTGTTGCATTCGGTAGGCGCTTTCCCTCTTTCCATTTCAATTGTAGATGCGCAAACTGTTTAAATAAGTTTGGACACTGATCAGTAGACAAGCTTGAACTTCTTTCTCCAGACACTGCAAAGCTTGTGTTTGCACTGAATAGTTCATCCCCCTCACTGCTGCCAGGAACCACCTCAATGTCATGTTCCGCATTGTCTACACCTTCTTTTGTCCCTTGTGGCTCTTCCATATCCTCAGTACCTTCGAGGAGACCTGAATGGTACCTTGAAACATGCTTTCTGTAAGCTCCATAATGTCTATATGTCCTCAGGCATCCGTCAAGTCCACACACCCAGTTCTGTTCGTGCCCATGCTCAGCGTGGAAGTGGCGAAACAAGGACCTTAGCGTGTTCTTTCTCTTTCCACACTTGTGGCACTGCATGAAGCGAATTCCAGGCATCTGGGGAACAAAATATGTAAGTAGGATGTCATTCACCGCACGCAGATTACATTATTACTTATAAGAAGATGTTTCAGTGAAAAATGCACAATATGGTGCGTTGATTTGATTTGATGTTTATGTCTTTCAAAGGAAAGGGGAAACCAAGGCAAAATGTGGTAGGACTGACTGGGCCTTGGCTCCCTTGTGCTGTTTTAGTCAGGTTTATATAGTCAGGTGTGTGTATATATATATATATATATATATATATATATATATATATATATATATATATAAGCGACCTTCTAAGCACTCCCATCCATGCATCCCCTCTCTACCTCTTCCACGTGATCCGCTTCCCCTCACTTTCGCACCTACACTTTACTTCACTTTGATACTTCTGATGCTGATGTATTAAAATAAGCCTGTTGAGCGTAGCTGCATAGGAATGCATGCTACTGAGAACAATTAAGAACCCGGCCAAGCATGGCTCGCTCCATACCGTATTCGCGGCGTTGCCTGTACCTCGATGTACTGCACGTATTTCGCCTTATAATGCAATACAAGGTTGATTTGTGCAACGAGTGGTTGAGTACTAATGACAGAATTTAACTGAGTGCTTTCGTCATCGGGCAAGTACTTGAATGTCGCGGAGGAGTCTGTAATCGTATCCTGCATTTACCTCAATTTCTCGATTATTAAGGCTCTGTTCGAGATAATATTGACGCCTTAGAGATTCCCGAGAAGTAATCTATCACTTTAGTTTAACTTAATATTTGCCTTTAGTGTCCCTTTATTTTTGGAGCATCGCGCTGCGTTGCTGGTGAACCTAGGTTCAAGTCCTCTATCAAACACGTTATCCATCTTTTTTTTTGTGGATTATTTGGTTGGACAAGAGCACTCAGCCGCAGCTAAAAAGTCCGTTAGGGTCTACAAAGAAAGTTTCGCTCTAAAAGCACTCGACTGCCGAAGCAGTTGATCATGGGAAAAACCGAGAGCAGAGCAGCGAAATTCGGGCAGCGGCAGCATCTATTTACCAAATTTCCAAGGATTAGAACTGAGAAACTCAAAAGCAGTCTGCAGAGAATAACCTTTCTTTGCAACAAAGTGTTGCAGGACAACTGGGCTAAATTTTAATATTCATCATTTTATACTAAATTTGTAAATTTTACAAACTGCAAATGATTATAACAGTGGCTTACCTGGCCTGCAATGCTTTGTAGAAAGTCAGTGGCGATGTACTGGGTCCGTCAGTCGCAGGTCAAAGAAATCACAAAGCACGCAAAAACAAATGACAGAAGAAGCATACCCTCACTGACTCGACTGCTAAACGTGCTGGCACTTTATACCAGTGCGGCCTATTGTAGCCGTGTGCGGCGCGCCCTGCGTACCTCCTCTCCGGCGGGTTATTTTGTTGTGAATACCCCTGCCGTGGAAAGGGAAGAGTGGCACGTTGTCGTGTGTCTTACGATATTTTTATGCAGTCCCTTTATGTACTAGTGTAAGAAGCAAAATATTTCTTAAATAACTTTTTTCTCCATATTCGTCATTCGTCTTTCAGCAACCTTTTTTCTGTGTTGGAGATCAAGCCAGGTTTCCGCGAAATCGTCATGCAGATATATTTAAATATGTCCATCCGATGAGTGTGGTTGATCCGATGCTTTGTTCTCCCTTAGTGCTTAAAAAAAGCATCGTGTTAAAAAAAATCGGTTTTAGAGGCCGCTGTCGTCAGTGCAGAAGACCCACTCGGCGCGACACGTCAAGCCACTGTGCAAGACCAGATCCGCCGAGATACTGAGAGACCCGGCAGCCAGCAGTCACGCCAAAGCCAAAAGAGTAGAAAGAGCTACGCGAAAAGACAATTAGTTCATATTATTTCTTTTCAGTCTTTATTGTTTGTTTCATTGGCTTGGTGTAACAAACAAATCATCCAGCCCAGGTTTCCCTTATTCTTTCCGCTAACTGATAAGCAGGAATTTGCAAAGTAAAATATAGTACAAAGGCTTCATGACACTATGTGTAATCGCGAACGGACGCGAACAGAGATAGAAACACACTGTGTGCTTTTTTTTCTGAATCCACGTCCAGCTGCGCTTGCATTTGGTATCACGAATCCAAACCACTAGCCTGCCAACGTGCTTAAATCAAGTACAAAGCCACCTTATCACGTCTAGGAACGGAAAGTACTTCTACGATTTCGACGACAATTGCTTTGTTCTAAAACACATCAAATATAACGGAGGATACAAAGTGGGGATGGATGAGAATTTATTGAGAAAACGCCAATATGAGCCTGAAGTAATATCGATATTCTAGCCTCTATACTCTAGTCAGAGGGAAGGGGAAGAGAAAAAAGAAAGGAAAAAAGGAAGTGCACGATACTAGCGCAGATACTGCGCGCGTATCGTTTACTTCCTTCTGTCCTTCGTCCAGGTTTCGCTGAATATGTTCAGTTACCAACTAGCCCAGCTTGCTATGTTAAAACATTCCCGCCCAACGGCCTTGTTATTAAGTGGCTCCAACGAAGAGGTCAATGTATGCCATTCTCGATTTTACTTGGTACAGGCAACATGTATATACTCCACTATCGCAGATATATCAGATGTGTCACAGTCTGCTGAGTCCGAGCTGTTCGATGCAAGTATTCTCGCGTAAGGGCAACATCTAGACCATGCCTGTATAGGAGACGCTCGCATGAATAAGTTGGATGCGATTCAGCAACCGAAATGTCCTATGCGGACATTTCTGTTTGTGACGATTTGTGACGTTTGTGACGATTTTGTTGTATTGCCCAATGCCCTGTTGTGGATTTCCGCATAGCGTCGGTGAGAAAAGCAATAGCAATATCGAAATGAGAACCGTGTGATGACGAGTACGTCATCATTTAAGGCCATTTAATTCATTGGATTGTTACATTCCAGCAGATGTGGGCGTTGGTAAGTGAGAAGCAACATATAAAAGACGATTTTGATGACCAACGCCTTTTTCGAGAATACTGTTGTGCACCTCATGACGAGGGTGCTGCGCCGGGCTGTTTAGCTGTAGGTTCCATTGCGTGTCCGGCGAAATGAAACTTGGTTTCTGAAATATTCTGCGCGCACCCTGCGTCCGGCTGCCAAATTCTGGCTGTTACGAACGTTGTTAAATGAAGAGCAAAACATAAAAGTCGATTTCGGTAAGCAACGCCTTTTTCGAGAATACCATTACAGATTTCGTGATGAGGCTACAGCGCCAAGCTGGTTAGCTGTGAATTAATTTTGCGAACATTTGAGTTAGTGCCTTGTACAAATCTGGAACTATAATTATTTTCCTCAAGCATGCCTTATTTGCTTTACAAAAAAATAAAAACCCTGTCGTAATAATTCTTGCACGACTTAACAAAAAAAATTCTGCCTTTATTTCTACATGAATCGACATGGTTCAAGTTCTGTGTAGCGTACCACTGTCCATCCTTTAGCCAAATGTGAACTCTCTCCGTTTAATCGTTTTCACAAAAGAATACCATATTTGTGGAAAGTAAAAAAAAAATTAAATGTTTCTATTAATAATTTTGGGCTTAATGGCAGCCGGGAACCCAGAGGGTGATGTCATCCGCGTAGAGACTGTGATATAATCCTTCTATTTCTGTTAATTTCTCGGGTAGACCAAGTAAAACTAAATTAAAGAGCAATGGTGGAGGATGTGACGGTCACGTCGAGCGAACGCTACAGGCAGGAGTAGATGCGGTTCAGAATTACTTGCGTGGAACGGGCCTCGAGTGCTCGGCTACCAAGTCCGAACTCTTACTCTACAAACCCACAAGGAGAGGTCGTAAAACCTTGCTCGAAGAGGAACGGGATTATTCCAAAATACGCATCACATTGGCAGATGGTACTCCCGTACCGCACGTAGAGAAAATTAGAATCCTAGGGTTACACCTGCAGGCAAACGGCCATAACGGAGAGACGGTGCGAATACTTCGTCGTTCGGTAGATGACACCATCCGACTCTTGCGTCGCATCACGAACAGACGCAATGGTATGCGTGAAGAGTGCGCGATCCGTCTCGTGCAGGCGTACGCGATAAGCCGCATAACGTATGTTGCCCCCTACCTGAGGTGGATCGGGTCCGAAAAAAACAAACTCGAATGCATGATCCGAAAGGCTTTCAAGAGGGCGGTCGGCGTTCCACTCAACGCGAGCACCGACAAGTTTCTAGAGCTCGGAGTTCACAACTCCCTTAATGAGTTAATCGAGGCGCACGACATTGCACAATACGAACGATTATCGAGGTCAAAGGCAGGTCGATGCATCCTCGAGTCGCTCAGCATCGCGTACCACACCCAGCATGGAGAAAAGACGGCGGTTCCCGCCTCTGTTCGCGACCGCCTGATCATCCCGCCGCTTCCCAAGAACATGCACCCTACGCACCACACCGGGAGACGCAACAAACGAGCAAGCGACCTACAGAAGAAGTTTGGTAACAGCAACGAGGCGGTATACGTAGACGCGGCTCCATATGGAGGAGGGAGAAGCGCACACGCGATAGCGGTTGTAGACCGCTCGGGTAAGTGCCTCGCGAGCGCCACGGTGACCACGGGACACACGCAGGCGGCCGAAGAAGCCGCGATAGCCCTAGCTCTCGTCGCGGTGCCGAACGCTGCGATCGTGATCAGCGACTCGCAGGCGGCAATCCGCGGCTTCGCGCGCGGTCGTGTCTCGCGGGAAGCGGCCCGCATACTCCAAATTTCTGACGACGGCGACTCGTCATCGCCCTCGCAACGCCAAAATTCTACGGTCTTCCTCCTCTGGACCCCGGCACATACCGATGTTCCGCTCGCGGGCAACGAGGCGGCCCACGCCACGGCTCGAGGTCTCACACGCCGAGCCGTCGCTGATTATGTGGCCGCCTCCGCCCCCGAGAGCGGGGCATCGGATCTGCCGGATCGGGACACTACAACAGAAACACAACAAGAAGCCCACTGGGCGTGGGGCGATCGCCTAACCACGTTCAGAGACCTCACCCAACACTACAGACTCGAAAGACGCACATTCCCGCCACCGCACGACAAATTGAACAGGAACGAGGCCGTAACGTTACGCTTGCTCCAAACACACACCTACCCTAGCCCCGCTATCTTACACCACTGCTATCCGCGTTTATATTCAACAGACGCGTGTAAAACATGCGGACAGAGAGCAACGCTGCGACACATGCTCTGGGAGTGTGCCGGCAACAACGGCAATCAGACCAGCTCCGTTAGCGACGCGTCCATAATCGCGGCCGTTGCCAGGGTGGGAGAAGGCTCGAGCTCGCTTCTTCCCGACGCCGCCCCGGATGCGGGGGCCGCCGGGGACCTTCTCCGTAGGCGTCGCCGCCGCTGGGAGGCGGCTATCAGAAGTTCAGAGCTGGCAGACCAGCTCTGGGCCGTCCGGCAAGCCGAAGATGCCGCTCGAGTCCAAGGACTTCGAGCCGTCACCTGAGGCCACCACAGCAAGCACTGCCGGACTATTATTTATTAAAGTTTCTTCTTCTTCTTAATGGCAGCCCAACTGTAACTGATACCATTTAAAGAATTAAAAAAACACGCACATCTCTATACCATATTTGTGGAAAGTAAAAAAAAATTCATGTTTCTATTAATAATTTTTGGCTTAATTGCAGCCCAACTGTAACTGATACCATTTAAAGAATTTTAAAAACACGTACATCTGTATACCATATATGTGGAAAGTAAAAAAAAATTAAATGTTTCTATTAATAATTTTGGGCTTAATGGCAGCCCAACTGTAGCAGATACCATTTAAAGATTTAAAAAACACGCACACCTGTGGTGACGACCCCTTTGACCTTTCAAAGTGTCATCGCACCTGAAAGATTCTTCACGCACATCTGCCAAATTCCTGCAGTTTTGCTCACTGTTAAAATTAAAGAGCGTTTAAAATCCAGCTTAGACGGAGCCAGCGTGTTTCTGCCTCTTCCTTCGTTTTCCCAGGAATGCTGCTCCTGCTACAGCTGTGTTGAGCGACTCTAGGCGGGTGATTGACCCTATCGAGCTGTGTGGTGGTTGTCACAATGCTTTCTGGAACGCCCTGGCCGTGAATGCACGTTAGCCCTCCCCCCACCCCCCCTTCCCTCCCATACCTGTCAAACCATTGCAGTAGCTGCTGCGGTAACTTTCATACTCACGTGCAATAACCCAGAAGGGAGATGGTATGGTAGAAAGAGGAGACATAGTACGAGAAGCCAACGCCCCGATGAACCCGGTTTCTGCAGACTTGCACGCCTAATGCCTGTCTGTTAAAGTGCTGCGGTTTAGAACGTTGTTAAATGGGAAAAAAAAGAAGGTTTAAAAGGAAACTTCGACGGAGCCAACGACTTTTTGAAGAATGCTATTTTACATTTCATGACGAGCGTGCAACGCCAGGCTGGTTGAGCACGTGCGATTTCGCGTCGTGTAGGCAAAATAAAATAAATCAATCAATCTTCCAATATCAATCGCCAATTCGGATAAGCCAAATTTCCGCAGCCGCCACTGATGCTTCTTACTCCGATATACGAGAAGCCGGCATATTCTACGCTTAATGGGCGGGAAGTAAATTTCTCTTGGGCCAAAAAGAGCTGTCCCGTCGTCTGTGAACAGCCCTAGGCGGGTTAGCTATTAGCCCCGAGAACGAACTACAGGGCCGTTGCGAGCGTGTTACGTCAGGGCACAGACTAGCGCCTGTTGTCTGCTGCAGTTCGGGCGGGGCGCCTTCTGCAGTGTTTTCGTTTGTTCGCTCTCGTTCCCTCTGCTTGTATACTTACGGCGGTCGTCTGAAATATATTTTTACGACGTCTTCGTTTGCGAAAATTTATCCAAAGAGCTTATTTCTTAGACGACAATACAATTCTCAAAGGCAGCGCTATGGTGCCAGCCGAAGGAGCGCAGACCGCGCGGATCGACAACCGCAATAACATAGCCTGTAAGAATCCAGTTATGATACGATACCTGGAGCGGTGCCACAAGTGTTGCACAAACGCTGGCTATATATGAATTCTACAAGAGTTACCTTGATTTTAATCCGCTGAGACAGGTTTGCTCACGACGAGTGATTCATGGTATAATTTAGAATTTTTGCATCTCTTCACACAAACGTACGCTCGGCAGTAACAGGAGGACTTAAGTAACATTGCAGTTCAGGTTCTGCCATCACCACAAGCTTCTTTAACTGCATCTAAAAATTAGGCGGTTTTTCACGTGTTTATCTTAAGTGGCGGTAACTTCAAGTAATGCTAACTGAGGTTTACAGCTGTTAGCAGGATACGAAAAGGAATGTACCAATATATATTCCCTTTTCCATGATACACGTTCAACTCCCCTGAGGAATGTACATGACGAATCTGTTTGGTGAACTGGCACAGGCTGCTTGGCCGAATTTTTTTAGTGAAATATGCCTTTTGGACCGTATGGCTGCAACTAGCTACAAAGAAGCCGAAGCGCCATTCATAAGTAGTATGGGATATATTGAAGCTATATTTGTGTGTGGAGGGTGAAAAATCAAGCGACATATGTCAGGCTTGTGGTGTCTTCCTTATGAAGGTTTGCGAAGTTCTCTTTTATGTACTCACGAAGTGAATAGTTCTACGTTTGTATAATTAAACGACGCTGAATCGAGACATGGTGCGGCAGAAGGTGTTTGAATTTTGCTTTTCTAGGCAGCCCAAGCTGCGCTGTGGTACCTCGCGTATACTTTAGGCATCGAAATTGGCGCTGTAAAAAACTGATTCATGGTTTTAACTCTAAGTTGTAGTAAACTGATGGGAGTCGCGAACAATGCGTGCCTCGCCATAACGACAGCCGGTTGCTTCCGTTGCGTGAGGGGTGTGTCATATTGCCGATAAAGGCTTTTGAGGGCCACCATGAAACACTTCATGGCTTGCAATTGATTGGCTCTCGATCTTAACCACGAAACTTTTCTTTTAGATGATTGTTACTATGGTATTTATGAATTAACTATATATGTAGATACTATATATGACGCGCCGTCGTGTTAGTCGCCATGAGCAATTCGTGTTATGGGGACCTGTTTCAGAGAGCGGTGAAAGTAGCTGCAAATTTTCATACGAAATGCGCACCTAACTTTTTCTTTTACGCATTAATAAAGTGGCCATATTTGACTACAACAATTCACCAGAGTAATAAAAATCATGATGACAGCTTCGCTGGGCAGTGTCTTTCTAACACGGATAACATGTTGACACCGAATACCAAGATCTTTCTTCCATGTAAAATGCAATGTCTCTCATAGCTAAGTACTCAGGGAATAAGTGTTTAGCGAAGCATTATACACAGCTTCGCGTCTTGAATTTGCAGATATTCTTTTTACGCAAAATTTATGGACGGACATGGCGCATATATGCGTTACAATATCAGTAAACCCTTTCAACACTACATAGCTTGCGATATCCAAGCTGCAAATTTTTTCGACTCACGAACTTTAGAAGAAGGAACTGTGATTCATGCATGGCAGCAGAAAGAAGGCGACTGTCCTTCAATAAGTACGGCTCGATTCGCTCATACCTCAAGCATACAGGAAGAGAACGAGCGCGCGCGGCAGCCGAGCTAGCCGGAGGGAGCGGCGTCCTGGCCGTGACGTCACTCGCGACAGGGTGCCACTCCAAATTCTCGCCGCTTATACGTTCCTTTGCGTGCCCGGCGAAATAAAAATTTCGTAATGGTTTTAGCATTTCTGAAGTATTCTGCACGCACCCTACGTCCGGCTGCCAAATTCTGGCTGTTACGAACGTTGTTAAATGAAGAGCAAAACATAAAAGTCGATTTCGGTAAGCAACGCCTTTTTCGAGAATACCATTACAGATTTCGTGATGAGGCTACAGCGCCAAGCTGGTTAGCTGTGAATTAATTTTGCGAACATTTGAGTTAGTGCCTTGTACAAATCTGGAACTATAATTATTTTCCTCAAGCATGCCTTATTTGCTTTACAAAAAAATAAAAACCCTGTCGTAATAATTCTTGCACGACTTAACAAAAAAAATTCTGCCTTTATTTCTACATGAATCGACATGGTTCAAGTTCTGTGTAGCGTACCACTGTCCATCCTTTAGCCAAATGTGAACTCTCTCCGTTTAATCGTTTTCACAAAAGAATACCATATTTGTGGAAAGCAAAAAAAATTAAATGTTTCTATTAATAATTTTGGGCTTAATGGCAGCCCAACTGTAACTGATACCATTTAAAGAATTAAAAAAACACGCACATCTCTATACCATATTTGTGGAAAGTAAAAAAAAAAATTGATGTTTCTATTAATAATTTTTGGCTTAATTGCAGCCCAACTGTAACTGATACCATTTAAAGAATTTAAAAAAACACGTACATCTGTATACCATATATGTGGAAAGTAAAAAAAAATTAAATGTTTCTATTAATAATTTTGGGCTTAATGGCAGCCCAACTGTAGCAGATACCATTTAAAGATTTAAAAAACACGCACACCTGTGGTGACGACCCCTTTGACCTTTCAATGTGTCATCGCACCTGAAAGATTCTTCACGCACATCTGCCAAATTCCTGCAGTTTTGCTCACTGTTAAAATTAAAGAGCGTTTAAAATCCAGCTTAGACGGAGCCAGCGTGTTTCTGCCTCTTCCTTCATTTTCCCACGAATGCTGCTCCTGCTACAGCTGTGTTGAGCGACTCTAGGCGGGTGATTGACCCTATCGAGCTGTGTGGTGGTTGTCACAATGCTTTCTGGAACGCCCTGGCCGTGAATGCACGTTAGCCCTCCCCCCACCCCCCCTTCCCTCCCATACCTGTCAAACCATTGCAGTAGCTGCTGCGGTAACTTTCATACTCACGTGCAATAACTCAGAAGGGAGATGGTATGGTAGAAAGAGGAGACACAGTACGAGAAGCCAACGCCCCGATGAACCCGGTTTCTGCAGAATTGCACGCCTAATGCCTGTCTGTTAAAGTGCTGCGGTCTAGAACGTTGTTAAATGGAAAAAAAAAGAAGGTTTAAAAGGAAACTTCGACGGAGCCAACGACTTTTTGAAGAATGCTATTTTACATTTCATGACGAGCGTGCAACGCCAGGCTGGTTGAGCACGTGCGATTTCGCGTCGTGTAGGCAAAATAAAATAAATCAATCAATCTTCCAATATCAATCGCCAATTCGGATAAGCCAAATTTCCACAGCCGCCACTGAGGCTTCTTACTCCGATCTTCGCGGAGCCGGCATATTCTACGCTTAATGGGCGCGAAGTAAATTTCTCTTGGGCCAAAAAGAGCTGCCCCGTCGTCTGTGACGACGTGGTAAACTCCATGGCTGGTAGCACCATTGATACAATAAATGAGGTGGTACTCGAGAAAACTACAAGAACCAGCGGCGTTAATGCACCATGCATGCAGCTGATAATGCCCTGAAAATGTAGGTGTACATTTCAACACAATGAGGATCCGGAAAAATTTGCGCGTGATAGTTGAAATGTTACATTTTTAAGAAAACCTCACATTTATACAGCGCCGACAAGCAACTCAGTAGATTAAGTAACAGTGAATAAATGAATTCGCTTTAATTGAGCTGCGTATATTCCATCCTTATGTCTGCCTTTTAGTTGTAATGCTGATTCAATTGCTATTTCAGGTCAGGGATATTGAGATGCATCCGATGTAATAGATATTGAGTTTTGTTGTTCACGTATGTTAAACCGCTGACGAACATCTGATATGGCAAGCACGTCTTCACGGTCGCTTCGAGTAACGAAAGTGTACCTAATAAATAAATAAATAAATAAATAAATAAATAAATAAATAAATAAATAAATAAATAGGTAGAAATTGATCATATATGTTATACACTGACGGGGGGGGGGGGATATTATTGCAGAACTTTCATAACGAAGTCAGCTTCAAAACAGGCCACACATTTTTACATCCTCATTGTACTAATTTGCGAAGCTGCCTGCTCTTTAGTGTAACCTACTTTATGAACCAAAGCCTTCTACGAGCTCTAACTCCATCACGATATCACTTGAGAGTTACACCGCTTATGCAATTCGTCCGCCATTCCGCCAAACCCTTGATAACGTAGAAAACGTAGAAAATGGCACGAGAAAGGGTGCCTGACAATGTAGGTGAATGCCACTTGTTCCGAACTTTCAATCTTATAATTTATACGAAAGTTTGCCGAAGACAAAGCAAAGGCCTGATTGGACTGAGCTGTGTGGCAGGACTTTGCTGTTCTCTGTGAGTTCCATAGTTTCCAAGTAAATTCATTTTAAGTAAGTCTCACGTATATACTTTTACAATTTTTCTCTTGGCTACGCAATGCCGCGAAAAGAATCGAAGCGTAAGCAGCTACAAAATCTTTTAAATGCGGAATACTGCCATTCTGGCAACTACGACAACGCGCGAAACCTTTTCGAAGTCATTTTGTGCGTCGAAAATAGAAGAACAACGTCTAATATAACATTTGTGCAGTATGTTCCTGTGTATGATGGTTCACAGGTTAGTTTGGAATAAATAAGCTGTTTTAGGATAAATAAACTGAGGTGTACTTTGGAATAATACGATTTGATTTTCGTAACGCAGAAGCCTTTTTCTCGCAACACGCGACTCACCAAGAACTTGAAACTTGGAAGCAACGAGTTAATTCATTAGTAATTGGCGCACTATAAATAGATTCAGTTCTCGCAAACGAGTAATTAAAACGTTATACAATTTCTTGAATTTTCTAGCCTGGTACTGAGTAGCCTATGTCTTATAGTTAATTATTCTTTACGAAGTATGTCTGCCTGAGAGCTCTGAATTAGCCAGATTTTGGAACGAGGCGTACAGCGCAGCACTCCTACCGCCTCTATGACGTTGCCAAGGGCAATATGGCTTCAAATGTCTGTCCTCCACCCTATTTTTCTTCCTTTTCTTTCTTTTTTTTGTAGCAGCGTTTGTTTGCGCAATCAGCACGCCATTACACAAATTCCAAATTCTGTTTTGGTGCTTTGCTCCTTCGGTCGATACCGAAAAAGTACATGCGGCAGAAGAGACTAAGCTTTTGAGATTAATTTAGGTTAGTGAAAGTGAACTTCCGTTTCTGTGACTGCAAGCGACGATCTCGAAGGCCATGCAAAACCCTCTTACTCGCAATGAGTGGGGTCCAAAATATGACGACTATATATAGTCCACTAAAGCGTGCCTTCAAAGTTTGTTTCTGTTCTTTCAAGGAAGCTGACGCTGTGCGCAGAATATGAATACCTAATTTTTTAAAACAATGTGTTTATTTCGTGTTTCAGGCTCGCAAAATGGTTTTCGCCTATGCAGTAAGCTTAAGCATTGCTCAATGCAACGCAAGGACAGGACTTAAGCAATAAAAGCAACGCAGGACACCTTGCCCGCTTAAGTCCTGTCCCTTCGTCGCTTTGCGCAACAACGTTAATTATGTCGAACCAACTGGCTCATTGGGCAATCTTCCTCTATTGTAAGCATTGCCTTCGAGATCTGGCTTTGTTATCCAGAAAGCGCCGTCACATGGGGCATGGATTTGCACACCGCTTCAATCGAGCAGCTGAATGCTTGTTTAGTTCTTCGTGATTTGGGAGAGGGAAAGTACGCCTAATTCTGCAGCCCATGTGGGAGCACGGCGCAGCGTATTAGGGATGGGGGCGGGGGATGAAAGATGAGGGAATAGAGGGGGAAAGGGAGAGTAGGTTTCAGGCAGCATACGTCAGCTTCATCCAAGGAGGGGGGGGGGGGGGGGTTGCTATCGGTGTAGCGCCTACTTGAACGGCCTGCTTTCCCTTTTTTATTCTTTTGTGTGTCGGCCTTTTTTGTATCTGTGCGTGTGCGCGCGAGTGTGAGTGTGTTGGGCAGGCCTCGTTCCCCTCGCTCCCTGCGTTCGCATGCTCGGTCCAAAGAAGGCAGTCCAATCAGCACCAACATCCACTTTTCAAGATGGCCGGCATGGCGGTGAGGATGGTTTATAAGACCCAGTCGTGCGGTTCGTCATTTCAAAGCGTTGTAGTGGCTGTTTCGCGACGATCTGCATCACTTCAACGTCTCACTGCCCCTGCGTCGTCTGTACCGCCAGTCCGCTTTTGCAAAGCTCGATTGCGTTCATCGAGGTGACATGACTGCTGTCACATGCCTAGTCACTGTGGGCGCCAATGGGCCTCGGAGGAAGATGCGGCTTACAGAGGAGCCCAATTTGCGTGCTCTCAGGGCATCTGCCAGTGTTTGCAGTCTTCTGGCTGCAGAGATCAACTTTGATACCGACAGATTTCAGGTAAGCTTCACGAATTTTAACCGTTTTAAGCGTAGGTCGGCTGAATAAGCCGATTTTCTCCTACTTGTTCACCGATATTTAAGCAGGCCATGTATACTCACACCCATGTGCACTTACGTTACCACTCCCAGCCACTCATACTCACCAACACTCACTCGTGTTCTTAGTCACGTCACACCTGCAGCCCCCGTTCACGCTCATACTCGGTCTACTCCCCCCTCACTGGCACTTGCTCACACATGCATCTACTCGCACACGCCAACACTCGCTCAATTTCACACTGAAGTAACTGTCACCGACACTCGTTCGTATTCCCATTAAGTCTCGTGTACGGATCAGTTCACACTCACCGGCACTCATTAACGCTGTATCTCAATCCCGTGAAGTCGGCGATGAGCGTAGTGTTGAGTCACTAGGCCGACCTATGGTTAGAACGTTCTGAACAACTGAAACTTTAAAACAGTATTGAACTTCGTATATTAATTTTTTTTTTAGTTCTAAACAAATTGAAAGGGAATGTGTGTAGTTCTCAGTTCATAAAAAAATGAGGCTTCATTATTCTTTTATATTCATGTAATACAATTCACAGTCCGGTCAACAGAGAAGCTTGCGAATGAGAAATTACTGTTTTGGATTCTCTGGTGCATTGTGACAATTTTAGTATACTGTTTGTGGAAAGACAGAAATGTGGTACTTTACAGCACCTTGCAATGCTCAGGGGTTCAAACATGATAATGAGCCCGCATGGCGGCCGATGCTTTTAGCCCCAGCGCTGGGAGCTGGGGACACCGAACTTGTGCGTTGTAGTGTTCGATGAAGGTAAGGGTATTTGTCATGACTCATTGCGACGCATTTGGCTTCCCAACGATCACTCTGATCCCATCTATGGCGCAAAAAGCATCGGCTACCTTGCGGGCGAATTATTATGTTTGAATCGCTGAGCACTGAGAGTGTTTTAAAGGGATGCAAGTGCGATAAGGTAGTTGATAGAGCAAATTTTATAAATTATAGCACTGTGCATTGTTGAAGGGATGTAAATATTGTACAACTAGCTAAATATCTAAAGGAGCCGGTATGACATGATAGCAGCTCTTGAGTCTTCTGGGATCATAACGCAGGTCAAAATTGAATATTGTGGTTCGTGTCGTATTGTTTTTCTGATGCAGAATATTATATTTTCTACAGATTTTTGACAAAGACTTCAATGATTTTGTGGATTTGTTGGAAGAGGATCCTATCCCTGATATGGCTGTTGTGCGAGTTGTCAAGCCAGTACATGAGGCAGAAGTATGCGTTGAAGAGGTGAGTGCTGCACATTGAAACAATTATGGTGCCTTCATTCTTGTGTTGTTGGCATTTGTGTCAAACTGGGCACGCCAGGGCTAACAGCTGCCATGTGCAGGAAGCAGCGGCCTAATGAAAGGTATCTAATGATAATATGTAATGCGACACCCAATCTGGACAAGTGCAAGCCAAACCTTGGCATTATGAAAGCTCTTGGAAAGAGCAGAGATAAAAAGCACGCAAACTGCTTGAGGCATGTCAAAATAAAGGGTCCCTCACCAGGCCCTATAGGAAATTTTCGTTATGCACTGGAAGTTACTTGTCCTCTAGGGAGCGTTCTGCCGCAAAAATTTTTCAAGTCGCCTCATTAATAGCAGAGATAGAAATATTTCAGTACCGCGAACCCATGATATTGGAGTCACTCCGCGTTAGCCCCTTCCTGCAGGGCTAACTGAATCGCCCGTACAGATCTTTCGTGACAAGCCGCTGTGCCGGTCACTGCTCTTGCACATATACCGCAAGCAGCTCTTCTATTTCGGCGAAGCGGCCCTCCTTCGGTCCACTGATACCCTTCCTTGTTGCTTTGCTGGCGAAAATATTCTTCAGTTTGCGCCAGTCCCGCACGCAAGTTTCGGGAACTCCAAACGCTCGTGATGTGGCCCGATTTCTGTCCGTCTCCGCGCACATAACTTTCCTTAAATGCGGCGTCATGATGACTCGGCGTGTCTTCGCAGTTGGCGCTTCCATGCTGATTGAATAAACGCAGAAAACGGGAAGACAGGTGGCAGACTAGGTTACACCAGCGCCTGGTTACACGTACAACATGGAAGTCTGCACATGAAGGAAGCTACGGCAGCTAGGCTAGAAGCGCGTAGGAAGAGGCAATTTTTCGATTGCCAATGGCGATATGGTAACGTGGATTTAGGGTCGTACTCGATTCTAACGCGCGTGCAATTTTTGGGCCCGTTTTATCGGAAAAAAAGGTGTGCATTAAATTCGAGTAAATACGGTAGTTTTCAAAGGAAAAATAAAGTATATAATTGTGTAAAGGTGGTTGGAGAGGGTTTTATATTGCAGGTTGCAATTTTCAACAATGCTGGCCATAATAATACTAGTGCATTGTTTTATACATTATGTTGGATTATCTTGTATTTTGCAATGTAGTATTGCACAGTGAATGTACAGTTGATCTCCTAATGAAAAGTATGTGCTGATTGCTTGTGACACTGGCCACATTTGTTACTGTAGGCACTGCAGTATCTGCCCATAGCTTTTACATTTGTGGTGAAGCTAATGGTGAATGTCAGCAGCTGATTCCTATGAATAGTATGATTTCCCTTGCAGCACCCTTTAACTATTGTTTCTGCATATTTTGTTAAATTTTTGTTTTATGTGTGTAGATGGGCTGCTTGATCTGTTCAATTTAATTGTGAAAAATGCAATGCAGATTTATGCACCTGGGCACCCTGATAGCCAAGTTCACATTAAGGAATACTACTTTAGATTATTATAAAAATCGCGGTATTTCACCTGCATGCCAAGAGATCCTTTTCTGAAAAAAAAATGATGCCGTGAGGGCACTCAGAACTTTGCACACGCAAGTGGAAGTATGCTATGCAGAATATTTTACAAGATTATTGTTCATACCTAATACTGCAATATAAAGGCACCAATCTTTCATTACTATTGTAAATAATTTACTGGCAATTTTCTTATTCCAAGGCACAGATAAAAATTACCAACAGATGCATTGCGATTTTTATTGCACCATACATTACTACACATTTCAGCAGTCGAAATAAAAATATAGTATGTAGAGCATTTTGATCAGAATGAAATTATGTGGGTTTAGGTGCGAAAACCTCAACCTGATTATGAGGTACGCCGTATAGTGGGGGACTCTGGAAACTTAGACCACCCGGGTTTCTTTAACGTGCACCTAAATCTAAGGATACAGGTTTTTTCACATTTCGTCCCCATTCAAATGCAGCCGCCGTGGTCGGGGTTCGATCCAGAGATATATGGACCATTTATAGCACGCTTTGATATATATGAGACAAAGTTTGTTGAACTGAACCTTTGCAGTGACGCACAAATATGCCACCTTTGCAGCAAAGCACATCGCTCAGAATGTTAGACTAGCTTGCCTTTCACATTTTTTTTTCATCTTTCGGGCTTGTGGGAAGCAAGCCCGTCTAACATGTTGACCGATTTGCGGTGCAGCAAAGGTGAAATAAGTGAATATTTGTGCAACTTTTCAGTTAAACAACATTTTTCTCGTTTATAACAAACCATGGTGCTGCAATGCCTAATCAATGCCGCAATACGTCAAAATGCATTTTTTCGAACAGCTATTATACATACCTAAGAAGCCCACAATTCTACACTACTTCTTATAGCACAATTAGTTTTTCTTTCGTGAAATTTATCATTGCCTGCATTCTGTTCCTTTCTCCTGGCTGAACACGATGTATATAGCTATAAAACAATTATAACCGTCATGAAAGATTGCCGATACCCGCCGTGTCGCTTAATGGCTATGGTGTTGCGATGCTAAGCACGAGGTCAATCGACCAAATCCCTGCTATGGTGGCTGCATTTCGATACGGTCGAAATGCAAAAATGCCTGTTTACTTAGATTTAGGTCCATTTTAAAGAACCCCAGGTGGTCAAAATTATTTCAGAGGCCCACACTACCGCATGTCTGATAATCCAAATCCTCACATTTAATTTAGGGCTGCCGCTCCAACGTATTTGAGAATCAGTTCCGCAGGTAAGTTCGTTAAAAACAAGCGAACTGGTACACTTGCGATACATTGACCCAACTGGTAGCCTGTAACAAACTTTGTGTGCACACGATTCCAATTGCGTGTAAAAACAAACAGGAGTCAGGAGTGCTCCATTCAAGTTAACGCCTGTATTTACGCATTGAACTATAAAACAGGTAGGGCTACGATTTAGAAAGTGATCCAGGACTTGAGAGGAGTAGCTCACGCATTTGCATCTTTCTGCTTACTGGTAGTTGTGAGAATGCCAGGTTTGCGACGTTTTGGCTCCATTTCCCAGCTCATCTTGTTTATGGCACAGCTTTTAATCAAATAAAACTTTCCTTTAAAATTATCAACATTCAGGTGTCCCAGTCCTAAGAGGTAGTTTTACTTTTCAGAAGTCATTGTCAAATAAACAAATCAGTTCATGCTGTCAATACAGAGGCAGCAGTTTAAATGTGTTCTAGTATCTGCACTAGCTGTGCAAATTCATCTTTTTAAAAGGCAGAGTGCTCCAGGTGGACCACTGAGTGTGCCCCCCTATGCCTGAAGTTGGGAAAAGGCCTTGTCTTGTGCGTCATGCATGCATCTTGCTGTTAAGCTGCTCGAGCATCCTTCAGTGATCCTTGGGACACTAGTACAGAATGACAATATTTGCACTGATGGATTGGCATAGGATAAACCAAGATGTATGCACAGAAATATAAACAGGGTCGTTTTATCAGCAATCTCGACGGTATGGTAACAGCAGTGGAAGAATTCTATACATCCCTGTACAGTACCCAGAGGAGTCGGAACGCCTTCATTTGAGGCAGTAATGAGCAGGGTACAGAAACTCCTATAACTAGCGATGAGGTCAGAAGGGCCTTGCTAGACATGAAACGGGGTAGAGCGACAGGAGAAGATGGAATACCAGTCGATTTTTTCAAAAATGGAGTAGAAATAATGCATGGAAAACTGGCGTCTCTCTACACGAAGTGTCTATTGACTGCAAGGGTACCAGAAAACTGGAAGAATGCAAACATTAGACTAATCCACAAGAAGGGAGACTTAAAGAATTGAAAAATTACAGGTCCATTAGCTTACTCCCAGTGTTATGAAGAAATTGCGGTCACTGACGAAGTCAAGGTGAAAATAACACAGAAACGTCTCGGGGCCCGTACGACAAGACGAACTTTCGTCGAACTCTTGACTACATTCCCAGTGTTATATAAAAAATTCACCAAGATAATCTGCAATAGAATAAGGGCAACACTGGACTTTAGTCAACCAAGGGAACAGACTGGCTTCAGGAAGGCATACTCTACAATGGATCACATCCATGTCATCAAGCAGGTTATTTAGAAATCCGCAGAGCACAATCAGCCTCTCTCTATGGCTTTCATAGATTACGAAAAAGGCCTTTGATTCAGTAGAGATACCAACAGTCATTACATAATCAAGGAGTACTGACCGCTTATGCCAATATGTTGGGAAATATCTACAAAGTTTCCACAGCTACCTTAATTATGCACAAGAAAAGTAGGAAGATACCTTTAAAGAAAGTGGTCGGACAAGGAGACACAATCTCTCCGAGGCTGTTCACTGCGTGCTTGGAAGAAGTATTCAGGCTAATAAACTCGGAAGGCTTAGGAGTATGGATCAACGGCGAATATCTTGGCAACCCTCGGTTTTCCGATGACATTGTTTGGTTCAGCAATATTGCAGACGAGTTACAACAAATGGTTCAGGACCTTAACAGAGAGAGCGGAAGAGTGGGGTTGAAGATTAATATGCAGAAGACATAGATAATGATGAATAGATTGGCAAGGGAACAAGAGTTCACGATCACCAGTCAGCCTTTAGAGTCTATGAAGGAGTACGTTTACCTAGGTCAACTAATCGCAGGGAACCTTGATCATGAGAAGGAAATTCATAGAAGAATAAAAATGTGTTGTTGTATCGCACATGGCAGACATTGTCAGCTCCTGACTGGAAGCTTACCATTATGATTGAAAATGAAGGTTTACAATCAGTGCAGTTTACCGGTGCGGACATATGATACAGAGGCTTGGAGACTGACAAATAAGCTTGAGGACTGGTTAAGCAACGCGCAAAGAGCGATGGAACGAAGAATGCTAGGCATAATGTTATGAGACAGGAAGAGAGCGGTTTGGATCACCGAGTGAACGTGTATAGCCGATATTCTAATTGACATTAAGAGAAACAAATGGAGCTGGGCAGGTCATGTAATTCGCAGGCTAGATAACCGTTCGACTATTAGGTTTACAGAATGGGTACCAAGAGAAGAAAAGCACAGTCGAGGACGGCAGAAGACTATGTGGGGCGATGAAATTGGGTAATCTGCGGGCGCTAGTTGGAATCGGTTGGCGCAGGACAGCGGTAATTGGAGATCGTAGGGAGAGGCTTTCGTCCTGCAGGGGACGTAAAATGGGCTGATGACTATGATCGTTCAAATCATGGACTGCATCAGTGACAGTCTAGTCGGTGAGATGTCATGGTGGCACAAGTTTAGGTTTAAGTAAAAGTTTGTTTGAATTCCATTTTGTGTGTCATAGCATTGTGTATCAGACCAACGACACTAATTTGCTCTTTGCAGGAGCCGAGTTTATATGGTCCAGAGAATTCAGCAAGCAGCCTTGATAGAAGTTTCAACATCGCTTCAAGGTACAGAGTGCTGAGCATGGCTCCCATGCCTAACCTTATTAAAGTATAACCAGTCCTTGCTTTGCTTGTGTATCTGCAATAATTGTTGCGCTATTGCGAAATCACAATTAGCTTACATAATTTCCACAATGGGCGGGTCTGGAAGATTGGATTCTGATTTCTACTGTGCTATATAGATGAATTTGCAATATGTATTTGGTATAATGCAGCAGCAGCAAACCGAGACAGGATTTAGTCAACATGAAGAGTGCTCCGCTGTGATGGAAGTTTTGTGGTATTGTCGACAATATGCTACATGCGTGTTATATTGCAGACAACACTGGGAAACTTGCTTTGGTCTATAGGACATCGAGTATATTAAATTCAGAGCAGTAAAACGCAGCTGTCAATATCAGTTCTGGTTGCTTGAAATTATGCTTGTTTGCAACATTTCAACCTAACCACTTTTCTGCTAACAGGCTTTGTGCAGCACACAAAGGTGTGCTGCACACTTTCGTTTACACAATAAACGTTTTTAAGAGCAAGTTAAAGGGACCGACAACCGCGCATAACATGTCACGAAATGTGGATGGAATTGAAACGGTGATAATTCATAGATCTTGAATTGAGCATGCCGTTCATGGTTTATGTAGGAAATATAAAGGGGCCCAGAATGTCTAGAAAAACGGCATACAGTGCCACCTTGGAGTGGAACCTTTATACTAAAGTAGACAGCTGACTACGTAAACATGATTTCTGTACATAGGGCAAATATTAGGTGCACCATGCATGTGTATTGCTTAAGTAGGAGAATCGACTTTTGGGCGAGTTGCTACTGGTTGAACATTTTCAAGGGGCAGCGCAAGACGATGAAGACAAAAGGCAGGAAACGCACAGGACAGCGCTGAAATGAGAAGGCATACATAAACTTATGTACCACAACCCAAACCCACATGCTCTCCTATCAAAGGTATAAATATCAACGTGCAGGCATAAATGCAATATCCTGTAATCTATTCTTGCACTATGAGGCAGTTTAAAAATTCAAGTTCACTGTCACGCAAATTTAATGACGGCATGCTTACACAATGCGATAGTAGGCCTGATATAGTAGGCCTCCTGATATATTAGGCCTCAACAATCTCCCTTGTAGTCCGATTGCTATGCGCGGAATGTATTGTGGTGTCTTCATAGATTGCAGTGCACCCATGCTCAGAGCAGTGCTACGCGACATGTGGGTAGGCATTGCCCATTAGCGAGCACCTATGCTAGATAGTACCCTAGATGACCAAACAATCAATGTGCTAAGATATGTTGATGGTTTTCTGGCCTTTGTGAATAATTCTCATTTCCAACAAATGGTTCATGATGTACTTCAAGTATTCATGAAATGTGACCCAGGGTTAGATTTTAAGTGCATGCCAGATAAGAACGAGCTACAATTTTTAGATACAAGGCTTAACCGAACTGATAAGCAAGTGTGCGGGATGTTTTGTCCAAAGTAAGAAAAAAACAATTTTAAGTTTTAACTCTGCACATTGGAAGTTGGTAAAAAAGGGCATTGCTTTTTCGGTTATATTTCCCGCAATTTCGAAATTCTGTTTTCACCAGACTTCCGAGAGTTTTTTTTTAAACTGGAGGTGTTTTAGAACGGCACGTTTTCGGGAGGATGCCATCCGCATGACTGTACAGAAGCTTGCTAAGCGTGTAAAATTAGGAGCGCCCACAAGAATGAATAATCCAGAGCTTGCTGACAAGAAAAGTAAAGTAGATATAAGTCCATATGTAAATTATCGCACAGCCTCAGGAATGTAGCAGGCAGGTTTGATGTAAAGGTTCTTTTTGCTGCCCCTAACAAGATGATTAAAATTTGCAGTAAGATTGATAGGAAGTTGTACCAGGTTGTCGCCATTCATGCTGGGAAAGGCTACACTGTTAAGCACACCTCCCCACCTGTACACTGTAGAATGGCAGTTGTTTATGAGCTTCCTTTTTCCTGCAGTCCCGTCTATATCGGCGGAACAGGCCGATGCCTAAACATTAGATTGTCAGAGCATAGGCGCTCGCTAAAGGGTAATGCCTACCCGCATGTCGCGCGGCACTGCTCTGAGCATGGGTGCACTCCAATCTATGAAGACACCACAATACGTTCCGCGCATAGCAATCAGTCTACGAGGGAGATTATTGAAGCCTACTATATTGGGGAAAAAAGATTGCGTTGTGTAAGCATGCGATCAATAAATTTGTATGACAGTTAATTGGAATTTTAAACTGCCTCATATTGTAGCATTAGATTACAGGATTTTGTGTTTATGCCTGTGCCCTGACATTTATGCCATGATGGGAGAACACGTGGGTGTGGGTGGTAGTACATAAGTTTGTGTATGCCTTCTAATAAAGTTAGTTGTGATTTCATAGTTACAAGTTCAGCGCTGTTCTGTGTTTTTCCTGCCTTTTGCCATCTTGCGCTGTCCCTTCATGATGTATGTCTTAACATCAGCATATTATTTAGGTGTTTACGCTTTTTCATGTGGAATTTACGATCTAAAATATGTAACACATAGATGGCGTTACTATCGTAGTAATGAGTGAAACCCCAACACCATGGTGAGCTGTGGCAACCCTCATTGTATGTCGGCGCACATGAGGGCTTTTGTACGCGTGCAAGTTTGCGAATAAGTACCCCAAGTTCTCTGGTCTCCTTGTGAGATGCAAAATGCGATCGGTTTATGCCATCAATGGGTGCCAGCTCGACATGACTAGCACTACCTGGAGATCCTGCCGGCTCTCAACAACGCCAGCGTAGAATAACTATTGCGCTTGCTTATCAATGTTTCCAGCATGTTTCCCCCATACAAATTCATAATACATTCGCGACTGCAGATCAATAAGTTTAGATGCGGAAAATGTGGAACATCTTGTGCTTTCACTGTGGCATTGGACATTCTGACCAGTAAGGTTTATATTGCGCTAAACATCTTTCAAAACTAGTACCGTAAAAAGTGGTTGTCGGTCTCTTTAAGGAGTGATAGTAAAACCTAATATCAGATTGTTGAGCAGATACCAATATATTACATAACGGTTGTATAATACCACTGGTGCGCTTAGTAGCTTGACCTTTGAAAGCATTGTTATTCGCCCTGATAACATGAGCACTATGAGCAGTTTTGTTGCTGTGTGGTAGCAGTAATTAATTCTGCGCCTTTGTTGCTGTTTAGCCAAGAGGACGATGATGGGATGGCTTTTGCTCTCCCAGACCTTCATTTCCTCAATGGTGTAGTGAAGGAGAACATACCACTAACATCATACATCACAACAAGGATTGTTGACTCCTTATTTCAAGAAATGATTGCACACACAATGTGAGTAAACTTGCAGGCAGAAATTTAAAAATCACTTGCAATATTTATTTGCTGTTAGAAAGATGTACTATTGCAGAAAGTTAAATATTTTGCAGGTATCCGTCTCACAAGTTTTACCAGGGCGCTGCATCCATGTTAGTGTGCCGCTACCCAGAGCTTGCTGACCCGTGTGGCAGTGGACATGTGAGTGGTATCGCAGAATACCTGTATATTTTTTCCTTTTGTTGTAGGGCTGGGATACCAATGCATGAGTTATGTTGTTTTCCTAATCTGCTCAGAGTAAGTGATCTCCTTTGTGATGAAGCTTTAAATATACATATATGTAATGAAATAGCCGTTAGTAATCAATGGCAAGTATAGGTTAAAAGGAAGTCACATAGGAAGACTGGCGAGTGCTTACCCAAACTATCGCAAGTAATTTACACTGCTGGAAGCTGCTGGACTCCTTAGCCAATGAGAAGGCTGAATGCCCCTCGAAATGTGTTCATCTGCGCCGCATCGTCTGCTGAGCGGCTGCTGAATTTTGCTGTACATGATGTGCATGCGCAAAGGTCCTAACACATCATCTATTCTTGTAACGTATCTTGTACCAAGCGATGACAACTCTCTAATTTTGCCATTAATTGAGTAGTAGCATGTGGAACTATTAGATACTGCGCAAGGATATTGCTTGTGTATGCCTCGTACCTTCGGTAGCTCTGAAAAGTACCTGTAAGGTGGAGGATATAGTAACTAGCGAGTGCTTATTTTAGCCAAGTTAGAATACATACAGAGCAAGAAGGCTGCACATTAGAAGCATTAAGTAGCCAGCTATTTTGAGACCTGGTACTTAATTGCTTAGTATTTTATATTAGATGGTATTTGTGCTTGCTCTTTTTTGTTATTTCCCTGGTCGTTCTGCGTTAATCCTGTATTTTAGTGCTTTTTCAACATATCAAAGGCGCTACTCTTTGGTGATCACTTTTGAAGATAGATTCACTTTCGCGATATACGGCACTGGATGCGTCGTACGGCAGACAGCGCTCTTGGCACAGTACCACAAACTCTGCCGGTCATATATGTGAAGACAATGAACTGTTGCGACTGAATCCGTTAAAGTCATTTTCATAGGTGTGAGGAAAAAACACAAGTTAGTATTTATGTGCTGTGCGAGCATAGAGCTTATGTTAGCTGGCCAAACATGTGACTCAGAAGCTTAATCTTTCTTTGCTGCTATATGAGAATAACTGAAATATTGAACACAAACCGTGATGCATCATATTAAGTTTACAAAAAGTACACCAGCTGTGTTCTGTAAACTATACAGAATTTGCCAATATCTCTTGTGATGTACAGCAGTGAAAGAAAATTTACTAATTGGCTTTGCACTCATTTTGGGGCACATTGCAACTTATAATTTGTAGCCAATGAGTTCACAAGGCATATTCACCTGAAGTGATTTCTCGGATTACACCAGTTTCAGGATATTCATTTCAAAAGTGGGCAAAGAAGTACATCGGCGTTTTGTTTATTTTTTGTGCTCTATATAGTGCATAAAATGGTGTTTTCTTTAAAAAGTGAAACGTTACATGTTTTACATCAAACCCGCCTCATAATTTGTTGCAAGTAGATATGCCTTGCAATTGCACTGACTACAAGCCATAAGGTTCAATATTGGTTGGAAAGTAATTTCTTAAACAGTGAACTAGAATTATTCAATTATGTATTTTGATGTAACGTGTAGCTTATGTCCACCTCATTGAGCAATCAAGTTAAAATATTACGAATGTGCTGTCACAATTGTTAAAAATTTTGTATATGCAAAAAGAACAAACTTCATTATAGGAGCTGCTGGCACGCTGTATCCTCACAATAATTTGATGTCTTCTGTTGGTCATTTATTGCAGAGCATTGAGTGCTATACGGCAGTCATTGGACTAGGATGGGATACGTTTTGTGTAGTGACTGTATATATATATATATATATATATATATTTCTTTTTTAGGTAATGTGCTAAGGTGTTTTGAACCAAAAGGGGCTTTTTTGCTTCACTTCAGTCATGAAAGGGAAAGAAGGAATGCTGGTTTCTTAAAGATTATTTGAAATTGCAGGCTTCTTGGGTTGTGATGCTGCGGCAAAAGTTCAAAAATGAACGACGGAAGCTGGCCACGGATAGAGTGGTAATTAACCGTCAGAAATATGGCACTGCAGCAAAGCGGCCAAGAACATCCAATGGTGCTGCTCCCGAAGTATTGCAGCGTGGAAAAGTGGGACCCGTTTTGGTAAGGGCATCATACTGCACGTTCTACCTAAATACTCGTTAAAGGATTGCTATTCCATTAATTACATCTATCATTCCATTCCATCTTGAGAAGATGCATTTCATGTTTCGATGTGCAGTCACAACGTTTGGTGCCCAGTGGAGAAGACAGCTGCAGTCTTGCACACCATGAAGCCTGGCTGGTTGCCGAATGTAAAAAGGCAAACCCTGACAGGCCGCAAATTCTCTCCAGGCTGCAACTGACACACTCTGCGAGGGTAAAGGAACTGTGCCGGATGTCACCTGTGGTAGCCATGGAGAAGTATCCGTACCTGGCGGACATAGAATGGGTGCGTGCTTTCATTACATATCTCATGTGTCATGAACTATCAGTGAAAAGCTTTTGGAGGTTTCGGCAAGTAACGTGGCAGCTTAGCTGTACTTCTAAATAAATATTAATCTCAGGCGCAAGAAAGTACCTCTGATCTTGCTATTTGCATGCATAAAGTGCAGTCGGGTATGTGTGCTTCTCCTAGAGCACAAGCACATCAGCCGCTACACCGCAAAAAATAAATGCATATAAATGAGACACTTGAGGACCATGCTATTGCCATACACACATTGTTCTGCTTGCCAAATGTTGCGTTATTGTGATGATGAAGCAGAGAGTACCAAACTCGCGAATTTTAATGGGCAGACGCAGAAAAAACAATGCATGCAGAATACTGTTAGCGATACAATAAGACTGAAAGGTGGGCTAGTTGGTTTGACTTCATTGTGGAAAGTTTTGTGCACACTGAACGAAGTCGACAAGAAAAGGACCCAGACCAGCGCAGACTGACAACTGAAGTTTTATTCCTAAAAACAGCCCGTATATACCCGCGGGACTAGTCACAATGCTCAGCACGCATGGGTAACAGAGCATCCGTTCCACATAATAACAACACTCATAACATCATAATAGAACACTATCGCCTAATATTGAGCACGTTGATTTCACTATCGTACAAAGCGACAGATGGCTGGCTAACACATGCTGCCTGTATTCTAGATATGGGCCAAAATTTTACAATTTCTCTTGTCTGGTAAGGACAAACGTACAAAATAGCAGTTTTGTCAAGCAGTGGTTTACACTGCTCAATGAACATTGTGCGCAGCGCATTGCCAAATGCATATAGGGCCTTCCCTTCAAGCTGGCCAACTACTCTAACCTTTCGTGTATGCCTTGGCCAGTATGACCGAGGTAGTGCTGCCTACACGTGAAAGAAATTTTCTATACCACATTTTGTTTACATTTTCAAAACTGGTGCACAGGATGCACCTGGCACTTATTAGTAAGACTGTTAACCTTGTTATCATACGCACTATCGGTCACAGGGCAAACACTCTCCACTTTGTCTCTTGCCAAAAAAACTATTCACGTCACATTTGCCAGCAACCTTCTTGAGTCTATGGGATAAGCCATGCACATAGGCGTAACAGAATTTTTTTATGATCTCGGCTTCTTTCCAAACCCTTGTCCTCTTATTTTATTTTCCTCACTAGCCTTTCGCTTACAGTTAGCAGCGTTGAAGTAGGTAATCGTTCCCATATCTGAATATTTTTAGCACTTTGCTATCCAATTTCGAATTCGAAAGTCTGTCAACACCACTCAAAAAAGTGGTGCTCAGCACTGGGGCTACATTCGACTCCATACATACCCCATTTCTCTGAAGGAGCACTTTGTCACTAAACTGGACATACGTGTTTTCCAGGTACGTGACAAGTACTTCTAGAAAAGCTTCTAGGGACATTCCAATCTTATTACGTAAAGCAAGTTCATTATATTCTTGTTCAATGCATTCCTTTACACACATTCGTAGAACAACCTGCGGCAGAGAATAATACAGGTCTTGCATGTCAACGCTAAAGCCTTTGTAACCCCCTTTAAGACTCTAAATATGATGCACCACCTCCTTAGAATTTTTCACGCACATGAACAAAGCTTTAGACGTGTTCACATCACGAGTGTTAGACGCGTTCAGGATAAGAGGCAAAGAGCTAGTTTTTACAAATTAAGTGCCAACAGATGGCTCTTTGTTACAGTTCCTGTGTGTGATGCTCAGTTTCAAAGATGACCAGTTGTGCTGAAAGTAGTCCTAGAGAATGAGAAACCTCTTCCACAATACAATTCAGCCCATTCCAGGATAGTAGGAAACGGAATTGCCATGGGCAACTTTTAATCGGATTTGACATACACTTTCAAGCACAAGTTGAGAGAAGCGTTCCTTGAGCAGGTGCTTCGCCTCGAAAATGCAGGGTACCCTACTTCAATGCTGCTAACTGTAAACGAAAGGCAAGTGAGGTAAATAAAATCGGAGGACAAGGGTTTAGAAAGAAGCCGAGATAATAAAAAAAATCCAGTAATACCGTGTGTGCATGGCTTATCGCATAAACTCAAGAAGCTAGCTGACAAATATGACGTGATTGTAGCTTTTTTGGCAAGAGACAAAGTGGGGTGTGCTTGTCCTGCGACAAGTGGATTGTATGATAACATGTTCAGCAGTCTTACTAAGTGCCAGGTGCATCATGTGCACCAGCTTTTCGAATGTAAAAGAAATGTGGTATATAAACTTCCTTTCAAGTGTGGCCATCACTATGTCGGTCAGGCTAGCCGATGCATAAATGTAAAGTTAAGAGAAGAGAACACTTGGCCAGCTTGAAGGGAAGGCCCTGTAAGCATTTGGCCATGCACTGTGCACAACGTTCATTGAGCATGTGTAAACTACTGTTTAAAAAAAAACACTATTTTGTATGTTAGTCCTAATTAGACAAGAGAAACTGCACAAGCTTGGCACATATCTAGAATACAGGGAGACTGTTAGCCAGCCGTCTGTCGCTTTGTATGAAAGTGAAATCGACTTTCTCAATATTAGACGATAATGTTCTACTATGATGTTATGTGTGTTATCATGTGGAACGGATTTTCTGTTGTCCATGCGTGCTGATCATGTGACGAGTCTCGTGGGTATATATGGGCTGTTTTTATGAATAAAACTTCAGTTGTCAGTCTGCACTGGTCTTTGTGTCCTTTTCTTGTTGACTTCATTCAGTGTGCACAAAATCTTCCACTAATGGCGATGTCATAAGCATATCGGTCCTAGTGAAAGAAACATCAAATATCTAAACTATGTCATTGAAGGACATTTTATCATTTTCTGTTTGGGCATGTTATCATTTTACCTAATGAGCACCAAAGAGCACTCAGTGCTCTTGGTATGCCCTTGTTACAGCTGTGCATCTTCTATGCCACTGATTCTCCTCTTAAGCAGTGAGAGCAACAAAAATTTGACAGTATGTGCGTTATCAGCTCGCATGCAAGGTTCTGACAGGGGGAACGGTGGTTAGCTCTAAGCTCTGGCTTTCCTTGTTTCCGACAGTTGCAGAATGCTTTTGCAATATGAAAGGGTTCTGAACACATTGCGCATGGGAGCCTAGCACCATGCAAATCTTTTTCATGCTGGCAATTCTTCTTCGTTGACCTTATAAATCTCCTCGCTCACCTTGCATCAGTTGTCTTGCATTAGTCAATGCTTCTTTACTTAAACACCTCCTTGTGATCTATAGGGAGCTGTGTCCTGTGTAAATTTCGAGTTGGTACCTGACTGGTTTGATGGCTCTGTATACACAATAGGGCCACTTCAATGCAAAGTCGTTAAAACTTGTGCCACTAAGGCAATGTTTCATAACTGCATGTGCTATGGTTAAATGTATTGCAGTAACCTTGTGCAATGTCGTATTTTTTTATTCATGCAAATTAACGAAACTAGATCACCTGCCTAAAAAAATCACGGATGCTTCACGGATGCTTCGAGTTTTCACAGAGCCCCACGTTTGTCCAGTCCTCCCTATTTTACGTGCTTTAAATGCATGTCGGAGAAATATCTCACACTGGTTTGTGTGATGCCACTGCTACTGCTGGAGGAAGGCTTCTGGGAAGCGTAACTGAAATGCGAATGTAATTTGTAGCACTATTTAAGGATTGACATTTTGAAAGTAGTGTTTGTGTTTAGGTTTCTACGCAGCAGACATGACCGTGTTACTGCTCGGTTTGTATTTTACAATTGAATATGTGCCCTGAAGTGAATAATTGATTTCTTTAGACTGCGATTTCTCGTGCAAGTGATGACCACCTCTTCAAATATTCCACATTACAATGCCGAATTGCAGAATATGCACCCCTTGAGATAAAAAAAAAAGGTTAGAAATGAACCGGAAAAAGCTATTGGGAAGCCCACTGCAAGAATACTGCAAGAAAACAAAGCCAATAAACAATAAATCAAGGAAAGAACAGGAGAAATAACCAACTGTAATAGTAATGACAAGTGAAATCAAGATGAGAAAAAAGACTCATAAAACCCAAAACTTTTGCATGACAATGATAGCAATGAAGTTGCGATGCTTGATACCTGTTTAGCTACGGTGGCAGCTCTCCTCTTGTTCACTTTCATGGACGTTTGTGTATCTGTAGTAAACTTAGCTGTCAGAGTGTCACCCAATAATCGTCACTCACGGTCATACATACAGGTGTGGAAAATACTGTCAACAGCAGGCATTGCACTGTATATGCAAACTCGTGAGCGAGAATCTGAGGAACTGAAGGGCTCGATATATTGCTAGCAGGAAGACGACTACTTGAATAAAACACTTCGACTGCTCTGTACTCATATGCATAAACGGTGCTGTCTAATTCGTTTTTGTTTGCTTCATCTTTCAGTGCAATCAGTCCATTCTTGCAATTCATCTCTACAGTTGCAATGTATTATGCACTGATGCAATCGGCCTGCAGTTGAAGTCCATTATACTCTTGCCTACTTTAGCGGTGGTTTCGATCTGTGACTTTTTGATTGTATGTGAGCTTAGAAAGTATAGTGCATGTTTTATTTCAACTATATTTCAGTTCCTTGAAGACTTCAACATCCTTATAAAGAAGGATGGCGCAAAAAGTGTTGAAAGCGGCTTCGAGAAGACGCAGTGCCTCGCTTTGAGAGGAGTATTGGGGGCCAAAAAGAAAGACATAACGCGTGTTATTGAGGCCCACACTTCAAGTGGTTCAGCAAGGCGCAGGAAGCGTAAGTGACAAGTGTGCACCAAAATCTTGATACGCTTTCCATTGGACTTTGCTTGCTAACCTATTTGCCTGCGATGTGCGGTTATTTAGGTTTGCACAGCTGTAATTCTGCTCTTCTATTTTAAGACCAATTCGAATCATGAGTGAACTTAAAGGAAGGGGTGGGGGGGATAAGACAATACTGGTCACTGATGTCCGACAAGCAGTAGCGCTGTTTGGCTATCTTTTTGCAAAATATGCTGAACAGTAACTATGGTTCGACGAACAGAACAAATTGAGCTGCCAGTTGATTGTTTGACAATTGCAGAAGCAGTAACACAAAAAGAAGGTCTTACAGTTCAAGCGCAGACTATCTCGTTGCTAAAAATCTGACCATTGTCACTAATTGAAACTAATCATTGTCACTAATCAGCTGTGCCATTTAATCGCACAGCTGGTAGAGCCTCCCTGTTCTTTTTCAGAGATTGTACTAGTACTATCAACTGGAAGTTGTTAAACTGGTGCATCAAATACATCATAGATACATACTATACTTAAAGCATTAAAAATTAATTCTTGTGTAATCTTGTAAAGTCGCTTTATTTACCATTACAAAGTGACATAATCCAAGTACCACGCATGCTGCCTCTGTCAGCTTGATACAAAGGCAGTAAAGAAAGGCGAAATTCATAAAGTGAAAAGGTCGTGACTTCATGTTTTTTTTTTCTTCAGATATACAGGCTGTGCGAATCCTGCAGCTCCTATCCAAAATTTTGAATGAGCCCAAGGCAGTCGACACAATGTTTGTGCATATGGTAAGTTTGCGAAAGTTCCACATAACGATGTAAGACTTGTCTTGCAATTTACATAATTTATAATACTATCGGTATAATTTCTCATAATTTTAGTGACCTATAATTCCAATTTATAGCAATCGTATCACATTTGTTCTACGGCATTTGACACATTCGTGTAAACACAAATGCGCTCATTGGAAGAGCTTCTCTGTTGCATAGAACTAGCATAATTCACTGAATTTTGATTCTCTGTGTACGTAACTTCTAAAAATAAATTTAATCGAAAATTGGCTACAGGTAAATTGCCGACAAAAAGGATTGAAGAAAACCTACAAGATATGATTTTGTATCTCTTTAAGTCATGTTGCCACTGTGTTGGTCTGCAGGCAAAGGAAAGACTACATTTCAGATTTCTTTCTTTTAATTTACGGATTGAAGTTAGCCTATTAAACGACACATGTGCACTGTTCATTTGAAATAATAACAATTCTGGAAGTCAACAGGGCATTGTGGTCTTGTCAGTAGAGTAAGCTTTTAGTAGTCCCGTATTAGTGGAGCAGAAGGATTAGTGTACTTTTGTCTTCCTACAGGATGAAGACAAGCCATGTACACCCTGCGTTGTGTACTGCGGCAATACCCTTGAAGCTGCTGATGAGCTCTTCTTGTTTGCCGAGAAGAGGCAGCTGGCTAGAGTCATCGATGCAGAGGAGGGCACCACTGCCATGATGGCTGCCTATTGGGCTTTTGACTTCAGTTACGCCAAGCAAGCATATAATATATCCTGTGTGTTAGAGCACCTCTTTCTAAATGTGAATGTATCACTCCCAAAATGTGTTGCAAGAAGGTTTATTTCCGCTCATAAAGCGGAATACGAGAAGTAAGGTACCAATAAATTAGCTGTTCGTACTCTGGTGTATTAAATCTTTTGTTTCTTGCCCCACAAGCAGGCTCGTCCACTAGAAACAATGCAGCATGCTTCTACCAAGCTTTTCAAAGCACCCTTACACCCTTATGACAAACTGCTCAAAACACCCTTGCACCCTTTCAACACTGCAATACACCCTTGCACCCTCACAGAAATCTCCTGAAAACACCCTTGCACCCATTACACGAAGGGTGTTATACTGCTCAAAGCACCTTCCAACTTAAGGGTGTTACTTCAATCAATAATACCCAGCATAAGGGTGTGATAGCTCATTAAAAAACCCTTTTAAAGGGGTGCTAGGGGGTTAGTTATAGACACTCAAAAAAACCCTTCGGGGTGTAAATTATTTTACAGTGAAGCGCGCCTACTGCCTACACACAAGGCTGTATTGCCTCCGAAACGGAGAGAACGGCGAGAGAAGGCAAAATCGGAAAATAATCTAACCGGCGCGGGGCCAGCCAGAAGGCAGCGGCGGCTGCCGCCTCTCCGTTCTACGTAACCTCCGAGAGCAAATCTTGTACAGCTGCTAATGTTGTGCGGAGATGGCACGGCAAGCGCCAAAACACAGCGAATCAAGTACGTCGATGCTGCGCTTGCAATCAAAAACCAACGAATCAGGGCCTTCGCCACCTTCACATGTTCAGCGTCTTTGTTTCGGCAGTCTTCATCGGTGGTGCACCTCTGTTTTCAGCTTAGGAGGTATCGGCCGTCGCGATTCATTGTGATAGTGTTAAGCCTCGGCTAACGTTCCTTTCGGTGGACATCGGTGGTGTGGCACAGTCGGACCCAGAGCTTCGACTTGAAGATGGCGTGTGCCCGCAGCACACGCCATCACTTTCTGACCCGCCAAATTTCTGACATGCCATACTGCTTCCGAATCGCAGTTTACTGTTGCTCTCCTTCACTTTCGTTAGTTCGAACTTTCGTTAATTCGAACTGAAGCGGCTTACCCTTGCGGTTCGAATTAACGAGCTTTTACTGTACTACTATAAATAATTAGTAGTGCTGTAACCAACTTATAACTCAAAGAACTGTTTTTTTTATTTGTTTTATTTTACGAGTGTACTACTCCTTGAGTACCAGAAATAAAGGTGGCCAAGTTGTTATAATTTTCCTCGATGTCAAAAGAGGTGTTCGGGCTTTTCTCGTTTAACCTGAACCACTTGGGGGTTCTTTGACGTGCTCCTAAATCTAAGTGTACTCGAGCGTTCTTGCTTTGCGCGCCCATCGAAATGCAGGCCACCGTGGCGGGACTCGAACGCTCGACCTCGCGCTCAGCAGCGTAACGTCACCGAGTAACCGCGGTGGGTCTACACACTCGTATCTCGGAGTACTGGGCTACTATTATACTATTACGCTCCTGTAGCGAACTGGTCGCACTTAAATGCGCAGGCTGCAATTGGAATGAAGCCGTGCGTAGGCAGCGACGGAGAGGTTGGTGTTTACAAAGAAAGGGCTCTGCAGCCGATGGAGAGTGTGGAGACAGAGGCTCCTCGGCTGATGCAGCGCGCGTGGAGGAGGAGGAGGAAAGAACTTTATTGTATGCCCTGCGAGTTGGTGGGGAGGGCCAAAGGCCCCGCCTAGGTGACGGCCAGGAGCGCGCGTGGAGAAAAAAAAATAAAAGCACGTGACCACTTTCAAAGAAGTCCTAACATCACCGAAGGGAGCGGCTTGAGATGTGAAGAGAGCCATTCTAGGAAGCTTCTTTTTCTTTTTTTTTCTTTTCTTTTTCGCTAGAGTGTTTCGAGATGGCAGTTAAATTGTTTCTCGAGGTACAGTGTTCGGCGATCCCAAACGCGATACCCGGAGCCGGCATGTCTTACTTTCTTTTTTGACCCCTTCTTTTCTCGTTCCTTTTTTTTTTCTCTCTCTCTCTCTCGGTTTTTGACGTAGGTTGACATTGGAGGCACCGAGTTGACGAACTGTACTATAGGGTGAGAGTGAGCACCCTTGTGAAGCAGTGTGACTGCATACGGGGCAGTAAATTTCGTTCACTCATTTATATTTCTTTGCTTTGTGCAGAGAAAAATAAAATATGTTGAGACCCGAAGCCAATAGCTAGCAGGAAGACAAAATACTACTTGTATGTGCGAGGAACAGGAAAGTTTGCAAGCAGTGGGGAATCGGCGTGAAACAAGTCTTGAAGTAGGGGCAGCAATTCGTAATTATTTGCTCAGGCAACTAGCTTTATCCATGGGGACGCAGTGATGAAGGGGTGATAAATTTTAGTTCGGCAAGCTCTTTCTTTTTTAATCTGAACACAGGGCGCTACTTTGTTGTAACTCGGTGACGCTGGACTCGGGCGCGCCGCTGGTAGGCACATCTGAAGCCCCATAATAGCTAACAAGAAACACAGGCGTGAACAAAACCGCGTGAACAAAATTTTTTCCCCGCGAGTTCGTTTATCGCCTCGGTAGGGAGTACACTTGCTATGTCATGGACTAAACGCGCCTCAAAGACAGTATAGATGGCGCAATGACCCGCGGCAGCATCTGCACTGACGTAGATACCTCATTTGAAATTTTAATGTATAGCCTCGCTCACCTATATGGCTGGGCGGCGATCTTGAGGGCAGTACGTTAGTATTCACTACAGACATTACTTTTTTTTTTTTACCCAGCCATGACCCAAAGGATGTATTACGGCGTATCGCTCTTGCCGTTTTTTTTTTTCTTTACGTTCCTGACGGCAACGTACGTTTCAATACGTCTCGGTCCCTTTATCGCAAACCAAAGCAAATTAATTAGTGCGATACATCCTAGCTTGCACACATTCTACCTGGCGTGTAGATAAGCTGTGGCTGGAGACGTCTTCGGAAAATATACGCTTCGCGGCAGGAAGTAATGCTTCTCCGTACTCAGAACTCGCGCCCATTGCTTAAAGACAGGCTAAAAGAGAACGTGCATATTAGTTTGGTATAGCATAGAAGACAGCATGAACAGGAGTACGCATAAGTGTTCGTAAACAAGTTCACGAATAAGTTCATAAAGAAGTTCATAAATTAACAAATAAATACACAAGTAAGTTCACTACAAATAGATTCAAACAAGTTCTCAACTGATTTCGCAAGCACGCAAATTGGTTCGCAAGTAAGTGCCCGAGTAAGCGCACTATAACGTCCGTGATAACGCCCATAAATGTCTACATCTTCGTGATACCACCGGTAACAGAGTTGTTTTTTTACAACTCCACGTGGCAGCTTCCTCCATAAAGCAGTTCCTGACGACGCTGATGGAAGGCAACGCCACTCCCACAATACCACAGCCATAATGTTTTGCAAGCTTCCGCCACTAAAATAGCACCTTGCAGAAGTTACACAGCTTTCCTCCGAGGTCTCGGCGTAAGCTCCTCAGCCATGTTTACACGAACCTTTCCTCATATATTATCTGCAGAGCTCGAGGGAAGCCATCCCGGCGCCATTGTAAGAATTGAAAGCACGCTCAAGAAATCATTTCCCTTGCTAGAAAATACATAGCGCACTGGCCACAGAGATAAGTCCTCTTACTTATTTTTTAAAGCATCATTAGTTGCATTACTTGCCATGTTATGTGCGCTTGATGTGACGTACAGTGCGCTTATTTTAACTTGCGTGTAATTGTGATGCATCATGTAACCGCACAAAAACAAGGGACAAAGAAGGAACACACAAGACAGGCGCGTCTTGTGTGTTCCGACAGGAACACAAGTCTCGTGTGTTCCTTCTTTGTCCCTTGTTTTTGTGCTGTTACATGATGCATTCCAATATCGACCACCAACTAGCCCGCCTATCCCTGTTAAATGTGTAATTGTGCTATGTGTGTTTTGTGACGTGCAATGGACTCATTTCAGTTTTTCGTCAGCAGTGCGGGAGCTCGACAGGACTTCTTTTTGTAACGTTATATCGTTCTTTGTTTGAGCTGACCTAAATTTGAGATAGGGAGAGAAAGGATGCACAGAAAGGCAGGGAGGTTAACCAGAAGTCGTTAACCAGTTCGGTCTTCTACCCTGTACGGTCGGAAGGGAGCGAAAAGGGAGAACGGAAAGGGAAGAGAGAAAGAAAGACAGACGATCTCAAACAAAGTAGCCGCGTACGCTACAGAGCGGTAGCAGACGGCGTTCTTAGACTATCTTTAAGGCCCGTGCCCCGCGAGAATCTTAGTATAGCGCGACTATAAAGCCTTCTGCGCGGAGTCTGTCTGGGCGCACAGGCCTAGAACGTTTAGCTCTGATAGCAGACGATCGTCCAATCGGTTTAACGCACTCTGCACGTTGCTTGCTTCTCGGCAAAACAGCTCGGGCAGACACAGGTAGTGTGTGCGAGCGTATCATCACAGCTGCAAGGGTCGCACATGGGGCTGTTGGCCATTCCTTGCTAAACGCGACGCTGGGCCATCAAACTGTACAACATGGCCTGTTCGCGTCGCGGTAATCGAGGCCGTATATGTAGCTGTACATCCGGGAACAGACGAACGTAAACGACACGTGGTGAAAACGTTCCGAGTTCGACAGTGGCAATGTATAACATTCCTCGAGCGCTGCCCAGCCGCAGCCGGCAGATCGCGGAAGCGAAATCAAAAAAAGAAAGGAACAAAAAAAACATCGACCGCTCTCGTGCACCGATCGGGCCGGCTTGATCGTTGTTGTTATTCCCGCTGACATTGCACCGTACCTAAATTATTTCATATGAACAGTTTTGCTGAACTCAGAAATAATAGCCCAGCATCACATAATACCAAACTCTGCTAAACACACGCGCAACAAACAAACAAAAAGACCTTCTGCTTAACAGGCCAGGCATAAACAATTTGTGCTTTGAAGTTGTGTACGCTAAAACTTTGTGAATCTTGAATTGATTTTAGTTTCATGAATTTAAGATGAGGCGCGTTCCCAGCTGCAAATTTCGCTGGCTATTCCTTCCGACGTTATCGAAAAATTAGACACCCCCGGTGCCTGTCTTCGATACCGCGAAATCCCGCCATCTTGTACCCCCTGATTGGACAACGGGGAGGCTGTGCTCCCTGTGATTGGCTCGAAACGCCAGCTTGACAGTGTACATATTAACGCACCACGGAACAAAGCTCAAGCGTACAAGCAGTAGGGTACACACTGCATTCGTATACTGAGAACCGGTATAAGGTAGAGCCTCGGAGCATTTCGCACTAAACTCGTCGAGCTGCGTGCCGGGCTTGATCTGCGGCTGCTGCTTTTTATCGACATTTATCGACACTTAAGAACTTCCTTTATATACAGTTTCGCCACATCTTCCGAATATCTTCTTGTTCCTCCTCACCCCCAGGGTACGACTTTCTTGCCTCCTCGCAGAATATCTCTATGGCGCCTCTGCCCACTTCAAGGTCAAAACCATCGAGGCTCGAAGGTTTGAGCTCGCTCCGACGTAACAAGCCAAATGTGGCGCCTTCATTACGAGCCATCTCGAATGTGAACCGTTTTTCTTGCCCCGAGGTTATGAGCGCGGACTCCCAACGACGACTGTTAATTCTCGATCGCACACGGGTAAATTGCTTTCATGACGCAGATGGTCGAAAGTTCTTTTTTTTTTTTAATGATGCCGTATTGGCAGGTATGGTCGTTGGCGTCGTGAAAAAAAAAAAAAAACCAGCCACAGAGTCCGCAACGACCTCAGCGAGTCTAGAAACGACTAAGCCGCGTCCTTTTTTTTTTGTATTTGCTAAATCAATTGGCGTGCGCTACGGTTTCGAAGAGCACATATCGGCATGGCTGGTAACGAAGCTACACGTTGAATTGACGCGCGTTAATCGCCGGTTTAGTTAGTCGCCTTCCACACCTAGTTACGCAATCTAGGAACCCGCCATTGTGCGATGCGTACGCTATCATCGACGCCACTGTCATTACCGTACGCTTCCTTTCGCGGCGGAATGTCTCAGCTATACGCGCACACACACTTGTGGTTCCCACGTGCGCCTATTCAGCTTCCCACGTGAACGCCGTATGATACTCCCTGACTTCAGCCACACGCGAGCATTCTCTCACGTAACGGGGGAGGGGAGGGGGAAGGAGATTTCGTTGCCATATGCATCAAGCGAGGAAGCGGGTGTCACGTAGTACGTCTGGTAGTTATTTCTTGCGCGTTCGTCCTTGTGCGCTGAATTAAAGCTTCACGCTGTTCCACGACCGTAAAGAGCGGCGTTACAATAGGGAAACGAGAAATCTACGCAGACGTTTTTTTTAACACCCTTAAGAGTGTATAAAGGGTGCTTGGAGTGTCTCACCGCTCAAACCCTTACTTTTGAAGGGGTAAGATTGAATCGATGGGGACAAATGAAGTTTTCTTTGTATATTTTGCGACTTGTGAGCGACGTGATAGCTACGAGAACGGCACTAGGAGTGCATGAAGTAAGCTTTAATACTTATTGATGTCTTTTTTAATGAAAATAAAAAGAAATGTAGTCACGCTACAGTGGTGGCGGCTACCCCTTTTATCATAGTAGAAATAACAGTATACAAAGAAAATATATAGTACGAGAGGGAGAGAGAGAAGAAAGGGGAAAGGAAGGGAGGTTAACCAGAGGGGTAGATCCGATTTGCTGCCCTATGCTGGGGATAGAGGGGAGGGGGAAATAAAGCAATAGCGAAGTAGACAAAAAAATGAAAAGCGATGTCACAGGGTAAGAAATCTACAGCATAAAGTCCTACACATCCAGGAACAAATAAATATAAACGGCAAAGGCAAGTCGCATCACCGTGAGTTTGTTATCGATGCCTTAATTCTCTTGTCAGATATTACGGCGCGCGCTAGATGGTCATAATTAATAGAGAGTTTTAGAGCACGGTTTCTCTCATCGGATCTCATTGGAGGTGTAGTTTGACCTGAGATATTTGTACAGACAATTTGTTTTACGGCCTTGGGACTGGGGCCAGCATCCTTGAGCGTAAAAAGAAAAAAATATTGAGTAGCCACCTTTGCATAGCGCGTATCGCAGTGCCAGTGCGTAGCTACAGAGGCGTAGGTTGGATGTGCAGCTCAGTTTTGTAGGGGTTTGTTATCCGCGTGCAAATTTGGCCTTGAATGGCCTTGAATAAGCCTTGAATAAGCCTTGACTGGCCTTGAATGGCCTTGAATGACCTTGAATAATGGCCTTGAATTACCATGCATCTCCGGCCTTCCCCGTGTTTTCCCTGCATACTTAGTATGCCGCATACGGGTGGCAACGTGAATAACATTATGCACTCAAGTTCACGTGCCCCGCGACTACCGCAGACCTCGCAATTCGATGTCGCCGCAACGTGCGGCACATTTTTTTGTTGCCGCAGACGGCTCGAGACTTCGTGTAAAGGTCTTCTAGAGGACGTCTAGTGGAGGAGCGCAATTAAACCTTCGCGCGCGTTCCTGCTCATGGTCATTCGACGATTGTCCAGCGATCTCGCAGTCCCTATAGATCGATGGAGAACGATGGCGTACAAAAGTAAAGGGGGGAGGGGGGGGGGGGGCGGACACAGAGTTAAGCGATTCCTCCGGCTAGACTAACTCCTTTACGGCGACAGCAGCTTGCTCACGCGGCGCACAATATCACCTTCTCGAATACAACATCTTGAAGCCCACAAAGTCGTCCTGGGTGGGCTACAGTGGACCTACAGTGTCTGCAGTGGACGCTACCCAAAATGTAGACACAGACGCCGCCGTTCCCACGGTCTCTGTGGTACAAAGAAATCGGCGCAAAAAAAAAAATTCACCATCTGCAAAGCAGAGTTCCGTGGTAATGCTGTGGCTAGCTCGTCTGTGGCTGCGTCTGCTTGTCGCTATAGATCACGATACGGCGGGAGGGAAGCACATCGCAGGCGAAAATCGCGCAGCCAATGCCTTCTTGACTGCCCTGTCGCCTTTTAAGCGCCCTACTATAGATGCTTTGTTCGTTCGTACGCGGACAGTTTGGGAACGCCGCAATCACGGCGTAAAAGCGGGTATATGTCAAGTGGTGTATTTTTGTATTTCGCGGGCATCCGCAGTAAGCTGAAAAACAACAACACTTAATCGATAGAAGGTTGGAAACTGTATATTCGGACGTTTTGCAAAGCGCTCTACAACTTCCCAATTGGAATTGCTTGTATAACTTCGTTGCTTCAGAGGTTGGTTAATTATTCTCGACTAATAATCTAATTAAGCAATATACGAAAAGACAGCGTGACACACTGCATACAAAAGTGAGCAATAGGCATTTGGTCGCGTCGTCTTAGGGTGCATCGGCACATTTTTTAACTCTGGCCAAAGTTAGCTGAGACACCCTGTATACCGCGGTTGCTGTCGTTGCCACTGTTTTAGGCCTCCTGCGAAACCGCGATTTTTCTTTTGGTTGTGTCCTTCCTACTGCAGACCGTACGTGCTTGTTACCGGTAATCTCCAGAAGGAATAGCAGGCTAGAGGGCAAACCGGCGATATCACCTTTTTAAAAATCAGCTCATTTCAGCGACTGCCCCCTCCGGTTCTGCAACCATTGAACGCTGCCGCTGCCAGCTTCCCGCAGAGGTCACCTTCATCTTTCTTCAAGAACAGCTACTTAGTGATGCTTACGACATCGTATTGTCATCGTCTTCCATACAATGAAGGGTGGGCAGAGGGACGTTTCGAGAGTCTAACTGGGGAAGTATTCTGTTGGAGTCCACCTAGTGGACTGTCCATTTTCGGCCGCTGCTGATTGGCCGGGGCCCCTCGTATTCCTCCTCGCTCGTTCAGCTGCATCCAATCAGCAGTGGCCGAAATGGACAGTCCAGTAAGTGGACTCTCACAGAATACCCCCTGTTGGGGGTTACGGCAAGTTTAGTGACCGTTACTTCGACAGCAGGGGAGGTATTCTGAAGGAGTCCACCTATAGTGGACTGTCCATTTCGGCCGCTGCTGATTGGATGCACCTGTACGAGCGAGGAGGAAGACGAGCGGCCCCATCCAATCAGCAGCGGCCGAAGTGGACAGTCCACTAGGTGGACTCCTACAGAATACCTCCCCAGACGTCAGTCCAAGCCGCTGGAAGCGTACGAACCGAGTCGAGGTCTATCTATAGCTCCCATCGCACTGCGCGAATTTAGCTGAAGAAGAAAAGAAAAGAACGAAACGCTATTTTCTCTCTGCCATTCGCAACATTATTCAGCCGCGTTTCTTTCTCACGCAGGAGCTGCCAAAATGTTGTTCTTTCCTTTCCTCGTTCTCAGTGGTCGCAACGAACGAAGCGGGCCGGTTCCTCCGAGTTTCACGTGCGACGAGGGAAACTTGGATCCGGTCACTCTCGACTTCGACGTGTGTCGAGGTTGCCCGGCGGACCGCAGGCGCGACTTCGGCGCGCTGCAGTTGTAGTCGTGCGGGAAACATTACCGAGAGGGCGACGAGTCTTCTTAATGATTCTGCCGTGATGTAAATGAGCATCGCGCAAGGTCGGAACGCTTTTCGTATACCACTTGACGTTTGAATATCCGCGACACCACGTCGTGCTTTCCCTTTCGAAGTTATGCTGGTGGGTTTCCTCTAAGCGTGCCGTATTCACAGTTCCCTTACCTCTTCTTCCCTCTCCCTGTCATCCCCTCGCTCATTGAAGGGTAGCAAACGGGATGTTACCGCCTGGTTAATTTAAAAAAAAATAGATTATGGGGTTTTAGGTGCCAAAACCACTTTCTCAGTATGAGGCACGCCGTAGTGGAGGACTCTGGAAATTTTGACCACCTGGAGATCATTAACGTGCACCTGAATCTATGTACACGGGTGTTTTCCCATTTCGCCCCCATCGGAATGCGGCCGCCGTTGCCGGGATTCGATCCCGCGACCCCGTGCTCAGCAGCCCAACAACATAGCCACTGTGCAACCACGGCGGGTTCCCATCTGGTTAATGTTGCTGCCTCTCTGCTGTAGGGGTTGAAGGACGGACTTCGCGGATGAAAACCAAACTTGGGAGGGTTTATTCTACATTATGTACAGGGAGGTGAGAGTCATTTAACATTCGTACAGTCATTACGGGCCGGCAGCAACTCGGACACTGCGGCCCGCGGCAAGAAGTTCGAGAGAGGTGAATCAGGGAATCAGGGAATATTCCAGAATGCTCAGGTCTCTCTGGAAGGCTTCTTATAAACCCTTCGAGCACTGGAAGGCACGTCATGTTCGACCAATAGGAGAGTCCGCTCAGATGACGCCATTTTCAGCCAATGGTAGGCGCCCGTGTCGCGGTGTCACACCTGGCGGCTCTCTGCGGTCTTGCCTCGCAGACTGGCAATGCACTTCTAACGAGGAGAAGGGAAGGGCTGCTCATGCTCCATTGTCCGAGGCCCACCTGGTCCCGGTGACTCGGCTCCGCAGCGGTGGCAAATGCCTTCTTCAAAGGCGAACGATTGAGCTCCATTGTCCCAGGGCCCCTTCTAATCCCGGCGGCACACGACCTGGGGGCCGCAAACTTGTTTGCACGTGTCTCCTCTGGAATGCGCTTTCCTGCTTCTGCATTCCTCAATTAGCTGTGCTGCAATCCGATGTGGTCTGGGGAACTCGAAGTAATCGCAGGAAACAGCTCCATATCTAACACTGCATGCACTTGCTGGGCGGGCTGCCATTAAGGATGTGTTTTTCTTTGGAGCTGAGGGAGCAACCTTCTCGGAATCCCGTGGGCAGGAAGAAATGGCATGTTCGCAAAGCAATTAGAGCCGTCGTTGACCTTATGCGGAGAAACAAGTCTCAGATGTGAGCCGGGTGTAAACAGTTCTTGTCCCCGTGCTCGTGAACTTCACCACTGTAATGATCGATGTTACCACTGTATCATTTCCTTCTACACTTCCCCCTTGAATGTCCAGCATCTCTCCAGAACATTATGACTCAGACAGCTACCTTTCTTTATGTATGTTTTTTTTTTCTCTCTGTTAATCTACTCATGTCTCGTGTGAGCGCTCTAGTACCAAGCAGATCTCAACACAGGCCTCACAGAACACATATAACACACATATACGCACCAAGAATTATGCCTTAAGGCCAAGTCTTTATCGCAATAAAAAAAAAAGAAACTGACATGAATCGAGGCACAAACTGGAAACAGTGCCAGTCGCTTAGAGAAGACGTACCGCTCTCGAGGATTTCGTTGTTTCCGACTTCGACTGCGACTATGCACATTTTTGTTTTCTTTCAGGAACTTTTTAGGCTGGAGAATAATTTTGCGGGCATATGTTTCGTACGACTTGAAAGAGGAAGAAGCTTCGCCTCCCTTTCTCCCGGCAGTACAGCTGTAACGTTTTACCGCTGCCCTGTCTCAACGATTCGTGCGGGAATCGCGTCTTGGCTACGGTCCAAAAGACCAGGCGCACCATTGCGTGAAACCAGGCGGTTGCATTCGGAGAGTCCGTCGAAGCCTTGAACCCTCTTCCACGGAATTTCACCGAAAGAAATAATTATACCGTGCAGTTAAGATATGGGAATACCGTCGCCTTGTCTTTAGCCGTAATACAAGGTCGCCGAGCTATTTGTTCATACGCCCTTTGCGCTTCAGTCTGCTTCAGTTTCTTTTTTTTTTTTTCTAATTCCCACGTTGCTTCTCGTCAAGTCTCTTACTCACCCGCCGCGGTTGCTCAGTGGCTATGATGTTAGGCTGCTGAGCACGAGGTCGCGGGATCGAATCCCGGCCACGGCGGCCGCATTTAGAGGGGGGCGAAATGCGAAAACACCCGTGTACTTAGATTTAGGTGCACGTTAAAGAACCCCAGGTGGTCAAAATTTCCGGAGTCCCCCACTACGGCGTGCCTCATAATCAGAAAGTGGTTTTGGCACGTAAAACCCCATATATTATTAAGTCTCTTACTCCTACTATATCGCAAGTCGTTAAATAGTCAACAAAGAATCGACCGCAATGCAACATTGCCGAGTTTACCTTAAGGTGCAAGATACAGATACACGCTTTACTACCGTTTAATATCGCACATTACTGCCGCGTTCGCATTGGGGCGTTCCCGAATAGACGATTTGGTGACACGAGAATGGCGTCTCACTCCAAACTGCTTTCAAACGCCCAGCGTGTAGTAGTTGCGTTACAGTAGACTCCCAGTTATATTAGGCGAAGAAAGTTTTGGTCAACATCCGGAGCGAAGTTCGCGTCCTCCTAAGCCGAGAAGTGGGCGTGCAACGCTTCACGGTCGTGCAGAAAGGACCCTAATTGCCTTGAGCGTGGCCTCCCCGAGGCTGAGAGACGAATGTGAAGACAGACCTTCCAGTTAGTGGCAGCAGAAGGACAGGCTCTTCGGTTTAAGTACCATTTGACCTCGAAAAGCCGAAGCTGCGTGGCGGACGGAATGGAGCAAGCTCTCCGGCTATCCGTCTGGTGGTTCGGCGCGAAAGAGTAAAGCGGGCCAACGCGTGAAAGTTCGTGCACGGATATTGACACGCGCACTTGTGTATCTTCTTTCGGGGTGACCGCTTTTCACCGTGTGACAAATGTTATCGCTCAGCAGGGGTCGCGCCCGCGTGTATAGGAAGTTCCTCGAATGTTATCGATGGTTCTTTCTGCTGTCTCTTGCCACCGAAGCTTGTGTAATCCACTGCGGTATATTCTGTAAGAGTCCACTTAGTGGACTGTCCATTTCGGCCGTTCCTGATTGGCTAGGGCCGCTCGTCTCCTCTCTCGGACGGCTGCATCCAATCAGCAGCGGCCGAAATGGACAGTCCACTAGGTGGACTCTTACAGAATAGCCCCCCTGATTGCATGTGCGACGCGAATTGCGTAGAACTTTCTGGGAGACACACGGGTGCCAGCCGTTGCTCTGGGAATCTTCGATGACTGATGTATAAAAGCCGAAGCGCTTGACCGGCATATCAGGTATCGACGATCGTCGACCGTGTTCGCCGCTCTTGCTGTGCTTTGAGTGTAAGTTGCTTTTGTCGGCGCAAGTGCGCCCCCCCCCCAAAAAAAAGTCAGTTTCGTCATTCACAGTTTTACAGCTGTATTATTCACCGTCACTACTACGTGGCAAGATTTCACGAACTCTCGCATCACGAATCACTCGCAATCGCGATAGCGCGCTTTGACCGAAGACCTCTCATAGAGGAACTTATTTTAAAATGCCGCCATCACAAGCCATCGCGGCAGAGGGCGACGGGGGCACTGTTGCGGTTTTTGAGGGCGACAGAATTGGACAGGCGGCTGTAGCCTGAACAGATGTTTATAGTGCTGCAAGCGCTACTGTGCTGTGCGATGACTGTATGCGGTGACAGCGACCGATTGTGATTGTGTGTGTATGCTCCTTTCTTTCCTTATCTCTACTTTGTTACCGCTTTACCTCCCCCTCCCCTCTCTCCCCAGCGTAGGGTAGCAAACCGGATCTTTTTCTCCGGTTAACCTCCCTGCCTTTCCTCTCTCTCTCTCTCACGAACTGTAATACATATTAACCTGGGTGAATTGGTCACGCCACTCGCGACGCGTGGCCTTGGTGACAACGACAACCTGGCGACACCACGGTAGCAACACGCTGACAACTTTTGCACTGGCGACAGTGCAGACAGTATCAACCGCTCTACGTCGCCGTGATACATCATTGACTACCGCTGCTGGCACTAACGTCGCTCTCGAAGTTGGCGGCTTAAAATATCTTCAACGCCGAAGACCGTTACACACTTACCTGTTCATTCATTGAACAAAGTCATAGGACGACCAAAGGCCTTCTTTTCCTCCACGAACCCGTACCACGCTTTCGCGTTCAATCCTTCGATGAAGCTGTTTTCTCTCTCTCTCTCTCTCTCTCTCTCTCTCTCTCTCTCTCTCTCTCTCTCTCTCAAAAGTAAACGAGATCGGCAAAAAGAACTTTACAATCATGTAATAAGTTTCATGCTTGGAGCTAGGCGGAGACGCTAAGTCTGGACAGCGATTATTTTTTCCCGTCTTCCATCAGGTTCACTGAGCGGCCAAAACATGGGGCTTGACGTCACATGACCCCGCCTCCCTCTGCTGGTATCGGACAATTTCATCACCCTGCTTAATAAGTATAGCTGACTCGAGCAAAATGGCTGTTACGCCTGCGACCTTTTTTTTTTTGCTAATCGTTGCTGACGCATTAGGAAAAAAGATATCACCTAGATATGGCCTGTGCTTACGAACTTAGGAGGACCATCTCTGTCGGGATCTTTTATCGGAATGCAGGAATAGCAGGTGCTAACTTTCAGCAGTAATGGAATGCTTCTTTTTCATTACAACAGCGCAGTAATTCGTTAAAACGATTTCGATGTCAGTGTCCAAAGCAAGCACAAGTGAAAGGAAAGGATTAAATTATATTGTGAAGTCCTGCGCGTATATGAGTGCTTATAATTTAGACCCTGTAGCAATCTAATAACGTTTCCGGAATGTCGTCGACCAGAAAAGTCCGCAAGCGTCGGCACACTAAACTACAGTTGCTATGGGGGTTATACAAGTGCAGTGCGACAGGCGAGAAGTATCAGTAATAACAAAAATCACCTTTTTGACAAATTGCGTCAAAATACACGTTCACGCACGCCTCGTAAGCCGCGACACAAATTTCTCGCCTCACGGAGAACTTAGCATAACAAAAACAAAATGCAAGTCATTGAGCACCTCTAGACACATCGAAGCTGGTCGGTAAGAACAGAACATTCACACAAAAATATACAGCCTGGAGGACACCTTAAAAAAGGCGGTTCAGAAACAAAATGAACACACACACTTTGCTTTTTTTTTTAGATGCTGACTTCTACTTGTCTAACAAGGAAAATAAACTGTAGCTCGGGCTATCGTAATGAAGCGAAGGCACTTATTCGTCCAACTTACATTTAAGTATACGAGATCGAGCCTGAATGACACAAACCTGGGTTGAACTTCGGGACTCCAAGTAACGCAGGCGATCTTGTGTCCGTCTCGGTTGCGGAACGAGCCGCTGTCGTCTGCTAGCACACCGATGGTTGACGACATGGTTGACCAAGTTTTATGGCGTCCTCCGATCCTCGATAGCATCAGAGATGACGCTGTACTTCCCGATGCTTCGCCTCCTGCCCTCGACACGGGTGCCAAGCTCCGAGTCCTTTGGCCCGCGCTCACACACACCGCAAGGGAACGCCCGCTGAGGTATCCAAAACGCAGAAGCGAAACCGACTACGCCGACGATGTCGTCTGCAAAGAGCGGCACAACTCGTCGTCTGCAAGCACAACCGCGGTGTCGCAGCTTTCCAACGCACGAAAACAGCCGACACCCGAAAGTTAGTCTGAAAGTGCGATATAACTTGTTTACAATTCTCAAATAAGCTAGTAAATAACATCAACTCGCGGAGCCGAAAACGAAATTAAATGCCAGCCTCGGGGCTCCGGAGTTCGTAGCGTCGCTCGCGGTGGAGAATGCCAAATGTGAGGCTCCGGCGGCGCGTTCCGGTTTTCAAAGCAGGTTGTTGGCGCGCTGTGCTCGATTCTGTCTTTTTTGCTCGTCCCTTGACGACGGCGCACCGACCGGTAGTGACGTATGCTTGTGACGAAACTATACTCTCTCTTGCTCTCCTCTCCAGGTTTCCCTCCCACCTTCCCGTCCCGCCAATCGACTGCTTCCTTCACTCTCCTCCCAACGAAGCGCGTTGAGTTTCTTGGTTTCTCTCGCTTGCAAGAGCGGGAAATTCGAACGACCTGACATGGAACCTCGTTGCTATCGATGCTCGGCAGACTAAGTTCTGCCTACCTTTTTTGTTCGCAATTGGATAATGACGCTACCTACAAAAAATGACAGAAGCCACTCATCACATTCCACAGAAGGCTGTGCACAGCCGTGATAGCGAACTCGTCGAACTGTGTGCAAGCTCGAGTTTTTATTAAATAGCGTTGGCTCTCTGACCAAACACGACACTCACGTAACGAAGGCTGTATCTTTCAGTTTATCCTGAGCCGGTCTGTCTTAATCGTAGTTTGTTATTACCATGCATCCAAGCTAGGTTAATGTCATCGCTAGCTACCACATAGAAACGGTTGGACTGAGCATACGAGGTACCGACGCTTTTTCAAATTATATGGGGCGATAACGGAGGTGTGACGTATTCTTTACGTTGCTATCATTTTGGCAACTGGCCAGCCTTTTGCACTGCGAGCACTACAAGACTGGTGTGCTGATACGGCCCACGTAAGTCCTGACACCCTGTCTTTTTATCAATGGATCGACTGGGTGTAATTCCGCAAGCGGCCGAGGGCGTGTGAGAGACTCCGCCACGGTGCGCACTAGATTAAGTGTTAGCACCTAAATTTTTTTTACCACCTCAGCCATGAATTGTGAACGCGAGACCTCGTTTTCCTCAGGAGAATGCCATAGCCGCTGAGTCGCCTGGCAGGTCCTTATTTTCCGCGGCATCTGGGTTTGATAATTCTGCTAGCAGTTCGAGAGCCCGTTTCAGAACGCTCTGACAGCGCCCCAGAGTTCACGTTCGAGAGATACTAAACGGGATTCCTGTTGCATACGCCGGCTACAGTGATGAGGTGGCAGGATCATCGCTTCCATTTACGGCGCTGTTCTCGTATTACAGCATTAAAGATGCCTTTCGTCCGCCTCGTATATAGCACCGCCCGGGTGCTTCAAAACGACCACACTAATATTCCAAGGATGTGTGGGAATATGCGTGTGCGTTTCTTTTGTATATTTCTTTTTGCGCGTAGTCGGGAGGAAATTGCTTGAAGCTAATCAGCTCACTGACAAGCCTGCTGTGGCTCGTGATTATGTGTATAGCGCATGAACGTGCACGTGACATAGAAAAGAGTGGTCACACAGTGCTGTCTCTCTTGTCCCGCCTCACGCGTACAGGCGCTGTACGTCGTCCAATCACGAATCACCAGCCGGCACAAGCTTTCGCAAAGCCGTTGCCGCAGCCACGTGACCAAACATGCTTACGTGGCGATTACCCCCAAACGTTGAGTCACGTGGTGGAGCATGCTGCGTAAGTTTGTTTAGTGCATCGTCAGAAAATGCTAGTGCGGGACAAATTTCGGCTGTATAGAAAGAATCTGGGAGGACTTACAGAAATGAGACGTACGAAAACAAACTACGGGGGGGGGTTCCGAAAATACCCACCGTCCTTGCCGCCACCGCCGTGGCATTCTGTTGTCTTCTTCGCCTTCCTCGCGGCGAGGCAAAACAGGAAGAACGTTTCGCGTGGCCGAAAGTAGCAGCTGGCTCGCGGCTGGCCACGCATAGCAACCGCTCTCGCGTTAACCCGTGGGCACACTGTCCTCCGGTCAACGCACCAAGCCGGCCGCACTGGTTTGCCCCCCCCCCCCCCCCCCTGCTCTGGTCTCGTACCCTCCTTTTAGGTGCTCTTCGTTTCGTTTTACCTAGTTCACTGCACTGATGACTATATCCGCAACCGTCGTCCCACTGCTGCGGTCGTCTGGAGAAAACGCACCGGTCACGTGGGGTCGTTAGCGCGGACGGCGGATTGGCGAACACTGGCGAGGCAGGGGCCTGAGATTCGAAACCCTCGCAAACCGATGTGAACCAACTCCCCTCGACCGCCTCTTTAATATGCGGAGTATCGCTTCGCGTAGGCTTCTCGAAAGCGGTGGTAGTGCTCTTGCGAGCGTGCGACCTTATCTTGAAGCTCTTGCTTCCTCGCATTAGCAAGAGTGAAGGTTAAAGGGACACTGAAGGAAAATAATTCAGTCAGTTTAGACAGATAAAGCGTTCCTCGAAAACTCTGTTGTCGGTAACATAAACATAGGTTGATTATTAGAAGAGAAAAATCAAGACGAAAGTTTCCGTTTTTTTTTTCTTGCTGAAACCCCAACCCCTGTACGTCAGTGTGACGTCACGGATTTCAAAGTATCTTTTTTTTATATTTGAGCATCGTTGGCTCAGTTGAAGTTCGCTAAGCTTGCCACATTCAGTCCTTGGTTCCTTTGGAAAACAGTGTAGCTCATTTTTTACCCGTAAATAATGAGCTAGGACCTAGAAGACGCCATCAAAATCGATGACGTCACAGAGTTTTGATGCAGGAACTCGAAGGTGGCGCCGCCATACGTCTCTTCCTTTCGCACTTTCTTTCTGGCTTGCCAAGCGTCTTCCTGGGGAAGAGGTGGTGTCTTTTGTATTGCATAGGAGTAATTCACTAACACGGCCGAAATCACATTTTCCTCTGTAGTGTCATTTTAAGTGCTCGCTCCGACGAAAGCTACTCTGCCAGACCTTCAGACATACTGTGCGCTTCTCAGGTAGTGGATGCACACTTGGGCGAAAGCATCGGTAGAAGCTCGAGGGATAAGAAAAACTTGCGCAAGCAGGCATGCAGCCAGACGTTTAAACTCCGCGTCATTAAACAAACACACATGCGGCCATCAAGTTATGTTCTCACTGAAGGAGCTTTGTGCTATGCGTGGTAAACTCTGGTGCGATTGTGGAGCCAGACGCATGTTTTTTTTTTTTTTACTTCATATCTCAGTCATTTTTCCGTTCTTCGGGATTACAATATTCTCCCCCCGTTTTATGTCTCGGGGCAGACTTTCGAATTACAAGCAATTCGTTGCAGAGCCCATCGAACATGATTGTCGAGAGTTATCTGAGCCTTGTGGCTAAAATTAAAGCGTATCATAATTGTCCGAGCGAGCGAATAGCCTTATGCTGACCGCATAAATCAAATGAGTGCACTAGCAATACACTTCTTAAATGTGCTGCTGGGGTCAATTTCATTTGATGATGATGGCGCCGCATATTATCGCCGACCTGTATTGGCAGACGGGTTGAAATCCGGGCCAGTTGGTACTTAGTTGAAGGAAAGAAGCCAGTCACAAGAGACAAAGAACAAGAAAAGAGGTTCACGATTGACGCGATAACTTGACTTTTTATGCGCTGTGATTAGTGATGCTGTTGTAGCGCATACTCTCCTGGCCTTGCTGGAACTACGCCGCTTCTAATAAAGCTCAGTTGATAGTCCAGTCGTTGTGGTGTGAACCTCTCCTCTTGTTCTTTGTGTTTTGTGACTGGTTCCTTTTTTCATTCAACTGCATTGGCAGACGGCATCTCAGCGTGCCGATGACCGTACGACGACAGCGGGATCGCGACACGACGACGGAACTACAACGGCTGCGCGTCGGAGCCTCTCCGCTCGCTCGCTCCTCGAAGGCCAGAGCCTCCTCCGGCCATGCGCATTAAAAATAAAGATGACGCCACGCGCACCACGGAGTGCGCCCCCTGTCGGTAACGACTGGGTGCGAGACGCCCGTACGGGTGCCGCACGGCAATGCTGCCACGCCCCGTGTAAATGCTTGCCGTTTGGGCCGTACAGTAGTTTGCCAATCGAAGCGTACACTCGCCGGGAAACCCGAGTCTGGTTTAGGCATTTATAATCCGCACGCGCCCAATCCGGGAGCTACCGTAATATGTCGTTCTATCCGAATTGACCCCAACTTGTTTTTAATCTAACCTGACGCTGCCCCAACCTTAGTGTCCATGCTTACACGTGCTAAAAAAAAAGTACAAGCTTCGCCAATGCGAGAATTGCCATTGCCTAGATGGCGCTGCATCGCGGTGCACCACGTCATCATCCTCATCAACCAACCATTTCCGGCAGGGGGCGCACTTCGTAGTTCGTGCAGCACCTTTCGTAAAATAGTGCAGATCCCAACTCTCTGTGGGAGTCGGTCTACACGCGAAGCTGTGGTGAGCCGGCGATGCGAACCGGCTACAAAGGACGAGGGGACGAATGCACCCCGCCGCAACCGTCATCCGAGGCGCCGGACGAAACGCGTCGCAGCGCCGCCGACGGCAACAACAACATTTGAACCTTCTGACGTCACAAATCCCTGGCGAGAGAACTGGCGTTCGGTGGCACACGCGATCCACAACCCGATCCGCTGCGCGATAGCCAGCACCCTGCGCGTAGGATCGCTTGCATATAGGCGGAGAAAGGCCGGCCGCCGACCACGGAACGGGCAAAATAGCCAAAAACAGGCTATTCGCTCGAAAGAAAATGAACGCTCTACAGTGCAAAAGAGTCGACAAAACCGCTACGGTAGAAATCAGTAGACAAAGCCTCGACTTTGCAAAAGGAAATCACATAGCGCATTGCGCGCACCTCTATAGATGCCACGAATGCAGCGAAGGATGTTTTAACGCGCTAGCATCACGCAGCACATTGACCGGGCGTTGTTGGCGTGGACTCAAAAATAAAGAGGGGCTGATCTCGCAGGCACGGTAATCAAGTGCGTAGGTGCGCAGTTGATTCACTTGACAGTGCGCACTTGAGGTGTGCACTGTCAGCATTGCGTGATATGCGCTATTTGCAACGGAGGCGCAGTGCTGTACCGGAGATGGTAATGAAGATGCGTCGGTCCCGATAACCGACGTAAAGTCTAGGTCAAGAATTTCGATCTCAGTGCTGCAGTACTCTTCGTCGGTAACAGCGCCCAAGCAGGGCGCTTCGGTGAACCCCTATGAAAGCCTGCTGTTTTGTCGGGGCTGAAAGTTTCCTGTCGAGTTTCAGCGAACGCCAACCGCCGAGGTTAAGCAAGCATCCGGTCGCGCTATGTGAAACTACGGTTGCGAGTGGCTAGGGGTGACTATGAGTGTCCCCGCTGTTGGCAATGCGCATGCAAACGCCATCGCGTTGGGTGAGCTCTTCGAAAAGAGCGACGAACTGCAGGACGCAATTCGCGCGACCCAAACAAAAGAGTTCACGAGGGAGGGAGCCAACGTCAACTATGCACCGACTGTCGCCACGCCAACAACCAACTCTTTCTTGTCTTGCCTTGACGCAAGTAGGAGGGGGAGGAATGAACGTTTATTGTAAGAAGCAGCGAGAAAGTGTCCTTTCTTCGCCCTAGGTGGGCGGCTCTCTTAGTACAGAAAGCCGTTGGCTAATGCTGCAGCCCGGGCCCGGTCCACCAGACTTCGCTGATCAGGTTTAAAAGCTGATCAGTGAATCAGTGATCAGCGAATCAGTGATCAGCTGATCAGCTGCTCAGGTTTAAAAAACGAGTTAACAATAACGCGGCCGGGTAGCGCGGTCTCGGAGCAACTACCAACGCGCAAGACCTGACGAAGCTAGGACGTAGTCAGCGAAGTCACATAGTGTAGTGCGCACCTGTGTGTAAGCATGAATGCAGATGCGATAGCATCGTACACGATGCATTCACCAACCATTGCTGATGTCGACGGCGGATACACGGCGCACTCGTAACTAATAACTATTGTAAAAAACGAACTAATGAAATGACCTTCTAGACCGTGCAAGAATGTGCGTGCAAAACAAAGCTTCGTCGCTTACCTCAGCTCGGTTCGGTGGGTCCCTCCCGGTCCAGTGCTGTCGCATTCGTGCACCGCCCCACGTAGGTTCCGTCCCGCGTAGCAGTCGTCTGTTCGGCACAGGTTGTAGTACCCACGTGGTTCGACGTAAGCGATAAGAGGTTGAGCTGCGGACCAACAGCATTTTTGCCGGCCGGAAAGAAAAAAATGCCTGCCCCGCTCGTTAAGTTTTCACGAGCAGGGACAGTTTCAACAACGCTCGTTTTGCAGCTCGAAACGTTGCCATTGCCACGTATAGCGTTAGGGTTGTTGCAGTGCAGCGTACTGCAGCCTTCGGTGAGGCCAACCACTCGGGCCACATAGAGTTTCCCTAGAATTACTATGGGGAACCGGGGTGCCATGATCGTTCACCCACCATGGGAATGACGGGCAGTCCATGGATTTGTCTGCACTTCGTGCTTGGCTTCGTTTGGCTTCATGGCTTATTCGTTTATCACGCTTTATCTGGTCCTAAGTTGGACTAAACTTCAAATCAATTTATAGCTTCCATTAAAGCAGAGGGTGATAAGACTCTGCAAGCAAGCATTTAATCGCTGCTACTTGCAGTGGTTCCACTTGTACGTGCGTCCGTGGCATAACGGTTTCAACATCGGGCCTTCCGCGCTAGAGGTCCTGTGTTCGAATCCTGCCGTCGGACACCTTTAACATCGTCCATCTATTTCCTTAAGAGGAAGCTTTAGCTCGGGTGCTCCTATCTAAATACATGTAAAAGGAGAATTCGTTTTTCTCGGCAACCACTGCACTAAATTTGACTGGGTTTGCTGCATTTAAAAGAAAAACTTAATCTAGTGACTGTTGGTTTCGAATTTTTGAGTTAGGCCGTCATTATTTTATAAAAAATTGACAAAAATTGCAAATTTTCAGAAAACGAAACTATCAAGTTTACAACTCTGTAACTCAACAAGAAAAAATGATATCTCAATTCTGTGAATTATATCTGATAGCAAATCTAAAGCGGACAAAATTGATGTGTTACACATGAACCTCTAAAAATGTAATAATATGTAATTACAACTTTTGCAGAACCCTCGTAAGCAATGTAACAAATTCACGTAAGATGTAAAATGACATATGATATTTGTCCGCTTTGAATGATCTAATAGATGCCGTTTACAAAACCGCGATATCTGTTCTTGATGCAGAGCTATTAGTTTGTAAACTTCATGCTTCTATTTTTTTCAAACTTCTGAATTTTTGAAAATCTTTCTAACAAAATTCAAGCCCTAAATCAAAATTCTGCTTCCAACAGTCACCAGAATTTATCTTACTCTCTCAAATGCAACAAATTTCATCAAAATCGGTCCAGGGGTTATCTCATAAAAACGTTTTTGCGTTTTTACATGTATTTGAATAGGCCGCGTCGGAGTTGGGCCCGAGCTAAAGCTTCCTCTTAAAACGCGGTACATGCTTAATAAATGGTCCCTTTGCAAAGTCACGAAGCCGTTTAAAGCCAAAGGGACGAAGTTTGGGCAAATCCATGTATACTACCCATCATTGCCGTGCCGGCTGAACCACCCGGCTTGCAGCTCCCATAGACAGTAGCGCCACAGTTCCCCCTAGTGTCATTGTATGTAAATGTAGCCGTGACGTAGGCCGTAGGCAGCGCGTGAAGGCTTGGCGATCGGAGCGCGACTGCATAACTGCGGGGTGAATGATTAAATCGAGAATGTAAACGTCTTGACGGAACCGCCCCTGTCCAATATCGCAGTGTTCGATAAAAAAAGATAGGCTCGTCGGGCGAGAGCGGTTGCATGGTCAAAATAAAACGGGCACTCGCTCCAAGTTGGAGGAAAACAAACGTGCACATAATTTACGTCTCGAGGTTGCTCTACAGGTCTCCTGTCCTCAGTAAAAGGGAGCGCGAGAATGCCCGCTCTGTCATGACAAAATTGCCCTGTCTTGTCGGGGCTAATTAACTACGAATGTAATAACGTCTCCAACCGAAAAACTGGACTTTATTAAAACCGACGTTGCGGTGCCAAAGCGGCTTCTTCGGCAGTGTTTGAACGACGGGGATCTGGGGGTGGAGCACGCGCTTTATTGAATATCTTCATAATGCAGAAAGTATTGGTGTCGCTTGGGTTGGTAAGCTCGTTATTTCTTGTCGACGTTGTCAGCAAATTAACAAACAAGGATAGTGAAGGAGGGGGAGAGAAAGTGCGTTGTCTGAGTGGGGTCTACGTGTGACGGTATATCGACACTGAAGAGAGGACTCAGCTGTTGTGGTACGTCGCCTCTTTGTGAAACATATGTATACACACAAACGAGAAGAAAGGGGGTTACCCGAGGGGCCTGATTTTTAATAATCGTATCATAAGAAGCCAACAAACAATGACACTAAGGAAAGCATAGGGGAACTTACTTATACGCACTAATTGAATTAAAGAAATGATAAATTAATGAACACGAAAGTAGATGGAAAAACAACTTGCCGCAGGTGGGGAACGATTCCCTGCCTTCGCATTACGCGTGCGATGCTCTATACCACTTTGGTCAAAGAACTTTGCATGGCGTAAATCGAGCCAAAATCGCATAGGGTATACTTCAAGGCGAGGCATCTTTATTGTTTGCTTGGACATTTATTTGCAGATGCGAGCCTAGCCGTGGGTTGGCTCTGAAACTGGGGCCCGGAGTCTGAGCAGTAACCTCGATTCGGCTGCCTCAGAATTATTTGGAATAGCCTATCGGTTGCGCGTCGGTACAGATGGGTTTCGCGTGACGTCATGCACGGACGCTGCTTCTCGCCGTGCTAATGTGGCCCAACATGGCGGCCACGACGACGTCAGTGCACCCTGCTATCACGCGCGCATTGCTTTGTGTTTTGACGGCGACGGCTTATTTTTTTTTTTCACCGGATTATCGCTGTTATCTATTTGTCGGCCGGCGGAAGACTCGCGTGTCGTGTACTGTCACGTACCTTGTTTACGCGGTTTCTCGACGGGCTGGTGTATCGCGAGTTGACGTCGACGCAGAAATTAATGCAAGCAATCGGTACTTCTTGTATCGTCTTGTCTTGTGTCCCAGACAGTAATAATATAATATAATATATGGGGTTTTACGTGCCAAAACCACTTTCTGATTATGAGGCACGCCGTAGTGGGGGACTCCGGAAATTTTGACCACCTGGGGTTCTTTAACGTGCACCTAAATGCAAGTACACGGGTGTTTTCGCATTTCGCCCCCATCGAAATGCGGCCGCCGTGGCCGGGATTCGATCCCGCGACCTCGTGCTCAGCAGCCTAACACCATAGCCACTGAGCAACCACGGCGGGTTGTCCCAGACAGTGGCGCGTACCCACTATGGGGGATTGGCCAAGAAGCAGGCGGTTTTCCGTATGGTTAGAAGTAGAGAGAAACTAGATTTGTATAGTGGAGCGTGGGACGGTAGTACTGTAATTTAGAGGTGTAATTAAATATTGTTAGGAATTCCGATAAAATAAGTAAACGTAAAGAAATGAAATAATATAAATTATGGATAATAAGTAAACGTAAAGAAATGAAATAGTATAAATTATGGATAATAAGTAAACGTAAAGAAATGAAATAGTATAAATTATGGATAATTTTAGTACTTCTGCTGCTTCGACACTTCTGCTGCTTCGACACTTCTGCTACGTCGGCCCTGTAGACTCCAGTGAGTGTCATTACTGTTATTATTCGAGAAAGAACGGGAAAATTCGGAAAATTTGCAACGCGAATTCGCGAATAGACTAGTAAACATAATTCGCATCGTACCTTAAATTTCGAACATTCGCGGAAACCCAGTGCCAAGGGATGAGAAACGCAGCGGAAGACAGGCACTCAAGTGTATTAATTACACTCATTATGAAATTTGAAGGCGTATGAACAGAGTTTGGCTGAATCGAGGCAGTCGATTGAAGGTTGCTTGGAGAGACCTTCGTCCTGCAGTGGACGGGGAGAGAGAGAGAGAGAAGAAACTTTATTAATGAATGGCCGGCAATTTCGTTGTGGTGGCCTCAGGTGGCGGCTCCAAGTCCTTGGACTCGGGCGGCATCTTTGGCTTGCCGGACGGCCCAGAGTTGGTCTGCCAACTCTGAACTTTTGAGAGCCGCCTCCCAGCGGCGGCGGCGCCGATGGAGAAGGTCTCCGGCGGGACCCGCAGCTGGGGCGGCGTCGGGGAGAAGCGAGCTCGAGGCTTCCCGTACTGTGGTAACGGCCGCGATTACGGACGCGTCGCGAACGGATGTGGTCCCATTACCGTGGTTGCCGGCACATTCCCATAGCATATGTCGTAGCGTTGCTCGCTGTCCGCAAGCTTTACAGGCATCTGTGGGATATAAACCTGGGTAGAAGTGATGTAGGACCGCGGGGCTAGGGTAGCTGTGCGTCTGGAGCAAGCGTAAAGTTACGGCCTCGTGGACGGGGAATATCAATTAATTATACGTTCTGGGGTTTTACGTGCCAAACCCGCGATCCGATTGCGGGGCACGCACACCGGAACTGGGGGACTCCAGTTCTTTAAGGTGCGCCGAATGCAAGGTGCACGCACCTCATTCAAAATGCGGCCGCCGCCGCCGAGAGTCGATCCCGCTACCTCGGACAACGTCATAGCCGCTAAGCCGCCGTGGCTGGTTGACAGAGAAATATATAGCTGTACGAGACTCAACATCGTGATGCTCATCATCATCATGAGCAGTCGCGAAATTCGATACTGCGCTTTAATATAATCTGCTCTCTGATGAAGGTACTCTTTTTGTCTTTTTCTTTATTTTTTTATGTGAGCTACCGGATTTCGTCCTGAGCCCTAAGCGTGACAGCGACATCAAGTTCGTTTGAACACCCACACATCCGCATGCGCAGTGCCCGAGGTGCAGATACGGCTTACACCGTGGCCGAATCTGATGCTTCTCAATGCCTTGCGTATGGTGTCCCTCCCACACGTGCTCAGTGCTTACTCTCCCCCTTTCTTCCTCTTTCTGTTCCCCTTTCCCCCACCCCAGTGTAGGGTAACAAACCGGATGCTGTTCTGGTTGGCCTCCCTGCCTTTTCTATCCTTCTTCTCTCTCTACCTCTCTCTACCTCTCTCTCTCCCTCTCTCCTCTCTCTCTCTCTCTCTCTCTCTCAATGCCGGGCCTCGAACAATGGAACTCGGGGGCCGTGCACGTTGAAACTGAGACGCGATGCCCACCGGTGCGAGGATACCGTCGGGCAGGAGTCGGTATACTTGGCTAGTATTTGCCTCAGAAGGGTTGGCAGTTGGGCGAAACAATCGCCTCGCGAGACTAATAAAGCAGCGCGAAAAACGAAACACGAAGTGCAGAACAACAGGACAGGCGCTCAACTCGCAACTATAAGCCTTTATTTGACTAGAGCACTTACACATGCACTATAGAAAGAAAAAAGAGAACTCAGAAAAACAAGAACAAGGGAAAAGAATGCGCTGCAAATTGACCTCAGCTGTAGCACATGCGCAAGGTCATGATAACCCATCAACGACATCTGATATATCAAATAATTTAACTAGATTTTGAGGCTTTACGTGCCGAAACAACGATCTGATTATGCGGCATGGTGTATAGTGGGGGGACTTTGGATGAATTATGAACACCTGGGGTTCTTTAATTTAAAAATAAATTATGAGTCATTAAGTGCAAAAACCACGATTTGATTATGGGTCACGCCGTAGTGGGGGACTCCGGAATAATTTGCACCACCTAGGGTTCACTGAGGTGCACCTAAATCTGAGTACAACGGGTGTTTTCGCATTCCGCCTCCAACGAAATGCGGCCGCCGCGGCCGGGATTCGATCCCGCGACCTCGTGCTTAGCAGCCCAACACCATAGCCTTACTAAACAACCACGGCGGGTTGGGGGCTCCTTAAGGTGCACTTATATCTAAGTACACTAGCGCTTTTGCAATTCACCCGCATAGAAATGCAGCTGCCGCGGTGGGGATGGAACACAGTGTGGCACGTAAATCTGTGGCTTAACTAAGTTTATAGCTTTTTATTCCACGAGCGAAATCGTGCCTAATACCTGCCGTAAACCAGCTTATCAAGTCCTACATCAACGCGGTGATAAAATATCGTAATTAGCGCCTTTGTTATCCAGCGCGAACTGTGTACTGATTATGCCGAAATATACTAGAAATCAGAGGTTGATCCTATCCCGGCGACAACGCAGCCTTCTTTTTCTTGTCTCAAGCCGCTTGTCGCTTCTTAATGTTGGACCGATGGACCACCTTCTCCAGAAGAGGTCTGCTCTGGGGAGAGCCTTGCCAAGAACCAATCGACAATATCTTTGAGTACCTGCTGCCGAACGTCTTCGGGTTCGCACAAGAGATCGTGGTACGCTCCAGGATAGGTCTGCGAAAGAAAAAGAAAAAAAAATAACAATTAAGTTGCCGCGTGCAGGAGTGTATTCATGGAGCAGTTCTTACGCTAGTTCGTAAGAACAAGATCCAGCCAGTCAGCGTTGGCTGGTTCTTAACATCGACCGTTTTTTAAACGAAGATGTTTACTTAAATCTGTTTCCAGATTCAAATGTTAATTTCTGCATGCAATATACCTTGTAAGGGTGTTGCCAGTAGTACAAATGAAAAACAGTTTCCCCCTTTCCTTTTCTAGGCATAGTCTAAAATCAACAGCACGCTTCTTTGTTCGGGGAGGGGGGGGGGGGGGTTCACACCTGCCGTGGTTGCTCAGTGGCTATGGTGTTGGGCTGCTGAGCACGAGGTCGCGGGATCGAATCCCGGCCATGGCGGCCGCATTTCGATGGGGGCGAAATGCCAAAACACCCGTGTGCTTAGATTTAGGTGCACGTTAAAGAACCCCAGGTGGTCAAAATTTCCGGAGTCCTCCACTACGGCGTGCCTCATAATCAGGAAGTGGTTTTGGCACGTAAAACCCCAAAATATTATTAGGGGGGGTTCTGATTTTGAAAATAAATAGTAGTCAAGAATTTAGCAAAGCATAAAAAATATGTAATATTTATTTTTATGGTAGCACTACAGTCTAGACGTTTATTCAAATGTGTAATATATTTCGCAATCTCGTGTGTTGCCAATACTACAAGTTGAAAACGGTTGCCACCTTATGCCTGTCACGTTTTTGGGCACAATTTAAAATGAAGCCGCAGCCACTTCTTTTTTTATGCATAGCGTGTCTCCGACTTCTATTCATGAATCGGGGGTCTCAAGCCATCATTCATAAGTTTCTGAATCGCGTTTTGAATCGTTGTTTGCGCATTGCGCGCCCATCGAAATGCGGCCGCCGCAGCCGAGATTCGAACCCGCGACCAGCGCGACACCACGTCTGCTAAGCCAGCCGGCAGGTTGTAGCGGTATGGCAAAGAACTACGACACGGCTGTGGACGGCACGATAGACGCGGACAAGAAGACGCAACAGCGTAGGCTTAGCCAGTCACACCAGGAACAGCGTCTAGCCCGAGCCCCACTTCAGAGGCATTGGCGATCCGGCTGCGGCGCTCTGCACGGCGCACTTCTTCTTCCTTACAACAGCGTGTGGCAATAGCGTGGCAACAGCGTGTGGCCGAAAAGCGAGGATCGAGTCCTGATAATCGGCAGCTTATTATTTTTTTTTATTCGCATCCCCTTTGAAACAGGGCGAAGACAAATGGTCACCTAGGCTGCTCGATCTAATCAGATTTTGCTACATTTATCGCAGTCTAGCATTTTGTCCACCTGCCCTTGAACTTTTCCCTCTTCATTAAAACATCTATCGCCCCACTGTACAGTCACCTACGCCTGCAACCACCACTGCTTTATCGATCTATTTCCTGCTTTTTTTTTTCGCCAATGCACTGATCGTATCTTGTTTATCTCGACTGCTGACCAGTTAACACATCCGTCCGCATTGAATCTCAGTGCCGCTCGAAACTGGACGTTTGCAAACAAGTGTTTTCAAACAAGAGCGTCGACGCGACGTTTAATATCGACGTCCACGCGTCGTCCAGAGAAATGCGCATCGAGAAAGAGAGAGCGCCATGGAGAGGGTAGCGAAAGGTGAGAGGGAAAGCGCTCGCTCACCTTCGAGCTCAGAGTTGTTTATGGGGCCCTGCAAGTGTGCTAAGATTAGACACACGATAAGGACACGAAGTGCTTACCTTCATGGTCTTATCCTTGCTGGGAGCTTTATCGAAGAACATCTTCGAGCCTTCCGGGTCGCAGACCTTGTCGGCAGAACCGTGCTGTACGAGAAGCGGCAGCTCCACAGAGTTTGCGTGTTCCACTGCAGTCTGCGAATAACAACAGATACCGTATGCACTCGATTGTAACGCGCAATTTTTTCCCCGTAGAAATCACTAAAAGAATGAGAAGCACTTTAGAATCAACTGTGAAATAGAAAACTACAATAAGTGTTGCCCAAATGTCATGTCCCAACGTCGAATCCCGTCTGTCATGGTCTGCGAGGCGTTTAATACCCCAGTCATACGGGGCACGTTCGATGGCGATTGAACACGATCGGGATCGAGTTTCTCGATCTCCATTATTGGCTCACCTCCCGCCGCTTTGCGCGGAAGAGCCAATCACCTTCGAGCAGTTCGGTCGCGATCGGGTCCGATCATGTCACAGTTATTCTTAATGAAAAAAATACTTCAGCAATCTCTCCGTGCGTGGTTCGCGCGTCGTTGCTGGTATACGGAATTGTTATGCACACTAAAATGCCGGAACGCAACCACATTTCGCGCAACGCCCGCACAGAAAAAATGCTATACATCGCTATACAAATGAGTATACATTTGCTATACAATTTGTATACAAATGCTATACAAATGAGTATCGGCGAACGTCGCCGGCAGCACATTCTTGAGGAAAAGCCAGCGATGGTACGCGCTCTCCTGAAGTGCGCCAGGTGGCGTCACGGTTACGGCAGACGTAAAACTCCTTAAACTTCGTAAAGTAGCGACACTCTCCTCCTCCGCCTTCCCTCCTCCTCGTTTCTCCTCTCTTTCACGCTCCCTCCTCGACCGTGGCGCCGCCTACCCCGCTATAGCGTAGCAACGGCGCCAACATGCGCTCCTCGCCACTCCGTAGACGCTTCTGGAGCAAAAATGGCGCTGATGCGCGGCGCGAGGGCCCACGTGATGCTATTAGGCCAATAGCGACGCGGCGTCGGCCTCGGACAGAGTGCGCGAGGAGAAGGCGGCATTCTTGAAAGTGTGGCACTTCTTTACAAAGTTTACAGGGCTTTAGGCAGAACGGCTGGCAGACGACGGCTGTGCGAATCAGGTCTAACTGTACGCCTTTACACTCTTCGAAAAATTTACACCCTTTGGGGCGTATCTTGTCCCACAAGAATAATCGTCATCCGCGTTGCCCGCGTTTCCTTTCTTTAACGCTGCGAGCCCGGTACTTCCCAGTCACGAACGGCATGCGCGTTGTCAGTGTGACGCAGCATTCTCGACAGGAAAGTAGCGAGCGCCGAGTTTTCAGGAAAGGAAACGCAAGCAAGGCAGAAGACGATTATTGTTGTGGGACAAATATACACCCCAAAGGGTGCAACCGTTTTAAGAGTGTAGGACCTCTCTTCGCCTTGTCTGTGGCGTTCAGCGTTGGCTGCCGTGCCCCACCGACACTCACCTCGAGCGCGGTGATCATGGCCGCCGCCCATCCGGCAGAGGCGCTGCCGTGGTAGCGGAGTGGATCGCTCGCGAAGCGACGCACGGCCTCGGGGTCCCTGGACAGCAACCCCGGGTCGAGAGTCCCCACGGGAAACGTCGGCAAGACGAAACCGAGGACGCGAGCCAGGGTCCTCTGTTGAGAAGCACGGGACGTACGCGCGAAAATGAATGAATTATTTGCGCACATTGTTTTATTTGAAAATATGTTGATAAATCATCTTTTGTAAGCCCTCTCCTGCTTGGGCAGCATTGCTGCCGGCAGTATTGCGTAAATAAATAAATAAATAAAGCGAAGCTTTCTTTACCTAGCCCATGACAAGATTCGCTTCTGTCAGTCGGTATAGTTTGGCCGAGCTGTGGGTTAGTATACCTGCCTACGTACATACGTGCATACCTACCTACATCCATACCTGCTACATGCATACCTGCTTCATTAATACCTCGCCGTGTGTCGATTACTACGTCATGTCTTTTCTTTCTGTAATGTCACCTATGTTTTGAACAATGTACGGGTGACAGGGCCCACGTCAGGCAGATTTCTACCTTTAGCGTTGTCATCCAAGACAAGCTTGGGTCTAAAACAACTTGAAGACAACTAAAACCATGCTACCTGCATACATGCATGCCCACTTACATGCATACCTGCACTACCAACATACATACATACATACATACATACATACATACATACATACATACATACATACATACATACATACATACATACATACATACATACATACATACATACATACATACATACATACATACATACATACATACATACATACATACATACATATGTACGTACGTACGTGCAGTATGATCTGCAACAGCAGTACCCGTGGTCGAAGGGGCTCCAAGACTGTACGGCTGCGCATACACAGGTAAGTTCCAGATCTAAACACACCTTCAATTAGTGGCATTTATTAAACAGCTACTTCGCATGTCAGAGCCGCCGCGCGGCCCTGGAGCCCCTTCGACACGAACAAGGGTGTTGCAAGTCATATTGCACGCGACTGTACACTGTCTTTCGGTTACGCTGCTGTTAATAATGATGTCATCTTGCACCTTTCTTTTTCTTTTCTTGAACTTACCCTGAACCAGGTGTCCAGTTCCTTGTCGAATCCGAGTAAAGGTGCCACCAGAACGAGGCCGGCGAAGTCGTCGCACCTTCGCTGCGCTGCGATGACCGCCAGCAGTCCACCCTGGGCGGGATCGGTCCGCCCCGATCACGACAGTTTTCGAAGCACAAGATACGGAGAACAACAACAACAAAAAGAAAACAATGCGGCAGGTCCAACGCGCCTTGTTGCAATCTACATAACCGATAGAGCTTTGTCTGAATGCGTAAAGACTGCCATTCTCTGCGATCGTTTCGGCGTTATTGCAACGTCACTTCATACCAAAAGTTTCTGCCCAAACCACATCATCCACCTTACAATTCGTATTTGCTCGAGCGCGCGCGGTGCGACACACGTGACGATCATCCGAAATACCCAGTTGCCGATGGCACTATTGAAATGTACGTGCGATTGACTCCGGATTAATTTTGACCGCTTGGGGTTCTTTTAACTTGCACCCAATGCACGGTTACAACCAGCGTCATGTTCTTTCTTTTTCTCTTCTTCTTTTTTTTTTCGCATTTCGTCCACGTAGAAAAGTGGCCACCGCGGCCGGGATTTCATCCCATCTCCCTCGGGCTTAGCAGCGCGCAACGCCAAAGCCGCTACGCAACTACGGCTAGTGACGCTCACTGTGTATACTTTCAGTTATGCTTCGGGCGCACGCGCTCCGCTGTTCGTGTTTCAGTTGACCTCGACAGCACAGCACTATATCCGCACCGCGCGCAATCTGATCACCGTACACGCCTCCTTCACTCCACTGTATAGAGCTGGCGACGAGGTTTAGGAATTTTCAAATACCGTCGACACGCCTTGCGTCGCGAGCGCTCTAGAGCTTGGAAACAGCGGTAATCCGGTGGAAAACGAATATCGACGAATGGAAAACGACGAAGCGGATCAATATTTTTTTTATTCGCTCCTCGATGGCTTACGCAACAGTTGCTATAATAGGCCTCCACTCTTCAGTCTTATAGGAGTGCCGTATATGCTAAAACGCTGCTATGACGATTAGAACGACAGAAAGCTGAGCTAGTTGGGAAGGATTCATTATGCAAAAATAGAAGTGAGGCGTGCAGACAGGACACAAGAGTAGAGAAGTGTTCGTGTTCGGCGTTCGTGTTGTCCACTTCTTTTTTCTCTCTCTCTCTCTACTCTTGTGTCCTGTCTGCACGCCTCACTTCTATTTTGCATAATGCCATGACGAGCTTCGCAAATCGTGAGATTGAAGAACTCTGCAGCGTAGAAGGGTTTCTCTGGATCGTCGTGGCATTTTAAAGCCGCTTTTGTTCGAGTGCTTCCGACTCTTTTTTTTTTTTTTACCACACCGGTTCACTGACCATGGAATGGCCCACGAGGTAGACAGGCCTGTTGGAGAACTTTGACCGCTCCGTATCCACGTGCTTGAGGATGTCGTCGACGTACACGTCCGCGGACTTGACCATCGCACGACGTCCTTCGCTCAAGCCATGGCCGACTGCGAGGAGGCGAGGGTATACCATTTCTCTCTTACGGCTTATTTTACACAATGTAGTACAGTCGACTCCGTAAGTCTGCGGAGCGCTGGTTATCGAGCGCGAAAGCTGCGTTTGCCGCACACCATGAATGCGTAGCCCATAAAAGGAGCACAGCGTTATGTTAATGGCGCACGCTGCTACAAGCTGCGTATATGCAAACTTCTTAGCGTCACACGGGCCCCGTAAACCTTTCTTTTTAGAGGCGATGTTATTTTTGCTCTAAATAAAGAAGGAAAGGCACCTGAGGGTATGCGTTCGTTATGATCCCAGGTACTCTGAATCTGAATAGGTGAGCGTCGCTTAAAGAAACTTTTGTCAAAGGTGCTTGAGATAACGCACTTACGAAGAGAAGTCCGAAACATGGGCTCTGCAGGCCGAGGCCCCTCCCTGCTCACCCACTTTGGTCGCAGTTCGTCGTTCAATAAGCGTAGGCAGTTCGCATAGAGGTCATCGTGGGCACCATCTTGGTGCACCACTAGCACATCGAGAAGCCGCGTAAACAAGAAAAATGGCAGCACGGCAGGGCTTTGAGGAAGAAAAAGTTTCCTCGTTCGAGACGTTGGCTACAGATTGAGAACGTCGCATGGGATAGACCATTCTCGGTGACTTTGTGCTCTGATTGGCTCAAAAGGATGCCGCCATTACGAACAATGGAATTCGACTGTGTCCAAAGTAGCAAACCTCCCCCCCCCCCCTCCCCTCGCATCACTTTGAGTCTTCGTCTTCCTATGAAACCAGTCTCGCCGCATAGATCACAACGCGCGCCACAGCGTAACGGAAGCAAAGGGGAATGCATGGAGCTCACGCTGTTTTAGAGCTCTTAACTCTTGTCGTAGTAAAACACTCGATGAAGGATCATTTGCACGTAACGTCACTGCGGATAACTTGCCGTGGTCGTGAGCGAACACGTAGCAGCCGAGTCCTACCAAGGCCCGGGCCAAGGTGTCGTAGCTGGGGTCGTGGCAGTGCTCTGCGTAACCGTGCGCCAGGAATACGAGCGCCCTGCATGCATAGACAAACAGCGAGGTGTGAGTGTATGCAGACAATCGTTGCTGCTGATCCTCTCGCACACACGTCCATGTGAACAAAACGTGTGTGCCTCTGCTGTTGTCTCTGCCAGCGTGGGGGCGACGGACTCCCTCAAGCCATCCTTGAATGGCTTTTCCCTTCGCCTCCCATCACATGTATATGTGATAAACCAATAAAGAATCAATCAATCAATCTTCGTTGGCTCGCAAACGCTGCACGCAACTAAAAGTAAGGGGAAGAAGAAATATGCAGATCCAAACGCGCATCTTGGAACCTATGCGAAGCAAAATTTTCGTGCAGCGAGTAATCAAATGCTATAAGTTCGCCCGTATTTTTTCATCCCTGTGCCTTTCGTGTAACGGAAACGGGCTACGCGAGAGCTAGTAGTCGAGTAGAAATTGTAGTCGATGCCGCTGTGCCTGTCATCATTAACTGTCAATGATCCGTCGTTAGTCGCTTTCAGTTGCCTAAAGCCTCTTTCTTCAATTGACGATGTCAGCAGCGACGAAATCTTAAAACTACATTAGAAATGTACTTTCCCGGATGCGTACGTGTCGCTTTCTTTCCAAATCAGGCGCGCTGCAGACGGCACTGTACCTCGGTTCCGATTCGCCCCTCCAAGACTTGCAGACGATCTTGTGCTTGTCGCCATTGTAGAAGAAAACGCTGTCGTCGACTTTGACGTCCGAGCTCGGTGCTGTCGCAGGAGCGCTCATCCTGACGGGCCTTCGAGGGCAGTCGGGCGATAATGAAGGAGGTGACAATGGGCCATTGTACGGAGGTGTCGCGATGGCGATGACGATCGCGCTTACGCTGCAGTTTGAATTGAGGTATGGTCGTTTCGCGATCACATTCCTGGCATTTGCTCCCCCCAAAAAATGAAACAAAGAAACGAATCGTTTCTGAAACAAAAGATGAAGTGAATCCGCTATCATCTTTCTTGCTTTTGCCACACGCAATATTACAGTGAGCCCCGCAAAGGTGGGAGTCTAGGTTGTGCGATAGTGTATCAGGGACAATCTGCACGTCCTACTTTTGGCTCGGTCCTCCATCCGTTCGGTGTTCTCTAACACGTCTGCTTATCGAGCGCTGTCTCAGTTGCTGTAATCTCATAGCAGGGGGAAAAGCTAGAATGACCTTAGTTGCAATCTCAAGTCTTCCTGTCGTGCTTACACCGTTGTTGTTGTTGTTGTTGTTGTTGTTGTTGTTGTTGTTGTTGTTGTTGTTGTTGTTGTTGTTGTTGTTGTTGTTGTTGTTGTTTAACAACACCAGGCATACCCGCTGTATGGCGGACTTACAAAACATTTTGAGACTTGAGCACTCTCGGATTCTTGAAATTAACGTCGAATTTCTACTTCTATAAGCGAGCCTTTGGATATTTTTTTAGAATATGCTTGACGTTACTTGTGAACGAGGAATATTCAACAGGTTATTCTCGCCTCCGCCACTACATAAAATGTCGCAGTCAATAAAAGTTTTGCGCATTTTCTAGAGTAAAAATAAATATTACAGTATCCAAATTGGTACACCTTTGTGTTTAGTGGGTTTAGCTGAAAAATTTAGACGGTATGCGCCACAACATTTTGACAACGAAACGTTGCATCCGATGCCATTAACCAGGACGTTTTGCTGTTTAGGTTCCAACGTTCAAATGGTTAATGCCTTTGTTTATATCCACCCAATTTACCCACCCGATGCGTGGCCAATACCCCACTGTGTGTATGAGCCACCGCGACTCAGGTCAACAACAGCAACTTGCAGAAAGAGAACCAACTCGCCTCTACTCTTTGCACGTGGCTAACAGTCCAGAATCAGCCATTCCAAATTTACGTTTACTCGCTGCTGTATGGAATTACGAAACTATGGGGCCCATCGATTTTCACCGTGTCCCAGTGTACTATATTCATTTAATGCGGATGTAACTGATGGAGGTGACAATATTAGTAGGTGTGCGGTGTCAAAGAGGCCACACAAAGTTGCTAACTGGGTGTGTTAGGCGAATGTGCCTTTTTGGCGAGATGATCCGCTTGTTCGTTACCAACATTTAGTGACTGATATGATATGTTAGCTCGTGTTTAGCGGCCCCTGTAGTTCCCGCTTGAGTAGAACCCGTGCTCTTATTACAGAACGTGAGTTCTCTGTTGAAGCAATATTTTGTTCGCGTTTGTAGTCGCTGGAGTGAGAACCTCTATCTACAGCCACATTATTGTTTTTTTTTTTATTTTCTATCGACCACCTGGAATCTTCTATCAGGAAATTTCTCACGAGAAATAAGGGTGTCAGCCTTATGCGTGTAACATTTGTGTTTATCGCAAAAACTTAATGAAAAAAAGGATAGCGGACGAGAAATTAGCTCTACTTTCAACGATTCAACGATTAGCTCTACTTTCAACAATTGCTCACGTAAAAAGCAGCATCACGAGTTAATATACCCAAGACAAAAAACACAAGCATGCGCAAACTATGAACCAGCGAGGAATGACAGTTCTCTCAGCGGTAACAATGGCGAAGGCGTAAAGACGTACTACTGGTCAAGGTTATCTGTTGTTGCGGATTCAGTTATTAATCTCGTCATATCTCGTCTTGATGGTTGTGTGCTCGACAAAGCAATTACGAAACAGAGGCGAGCAACGACGTGTGCTGCAGTGTGCAGATAAACCAGCTGGCCATCGCATCCTTTGTCGACATTACTACAGCGCTCTCTAAACCTGTCATTCATGCAATTATATCTATGCGATGCATAGGCACATTATAAGAGAAAAGAAGGGGGAAAGTATCTTAAGTTGATGGGCTCCGATTTCTTACGGTAAGGCTATTAAGGACAGGTAAAAAAAGTTAAAATCACGTAAAATGTAATTAAAATAACATACCTTATAGAGGAAATGATAAGCAAGTAAACGTACACAAAGATTTATAGGAAGATTGCGCATTTGAGGCAGTTGTGAAGAAAGCCAGCAGATACGTATACAAGTGTAGCAGTTGATTACTGCTACTATCATTATATATGCCGTGCTTTTTTGCTTGACATACACGAAAATACAATCACGAAAGATAAATAGTCGCCCCTTTGCTTGTCAACAGCTGCGACATCGATGTTATGTGCCCTTTCTTTATGAAACCGTCTAATCGTTAACGTAGAGTTCTTGTATCTCGTATGCCCTTTCCTGTATAGGCCTGAATAGGCTTACAGGATCTAATAAATAAATAAAATAAATAATCTACGGGTCTCTCTCACAAGTCTTACAAGTCCCACCTTTATTTCATGTCCAATGTATGTCCTTCGTGCGATAAAGAAATTGTGAACTTGTGGGACGACCTTTTCTGTTAGCAAAACCTACGGAGGGCTGGGTTTGTGAACAAGTACTTGATATGAGTTTAGAAACTGCACAAGCAGGGATAAGGCCGCCTCTTGACAAAAAAAAAAAAATAGGTCCAACTAATCGAGACGTCGGCCTTTCTGCCTGAGACGGGCCGACCGATGGCCGTCCATCTATAGGATCCCATCTTGACTAAAGAGAGTTTACTGCATTTTCAAATTCAGTCACAGTGAACGACTCGGTTTTTCTTCTGAAGCGGCGTTTATGCATTTGAAAGCATTGCTGTGAGAGTTGCTGCGTGACTCTGCTGTTCGCCGGACAAGTGCGGTTGCGCTGTCGGTGTGTCCTCGGTGGGAATCCTCGAAGAGCACCAGTTCACGATGTCCTTCAGGGCTTGCTGCCCGACACCTTCGGGTTCCTTCAGCAGGCTGTGATACGCGTCGCTGTAGATCTGTTGAGCACAAAGCAAAAAAAGAGTATTTTTAGAACAGATTCCGGTAGGCTTGTGCAAACACAACTTGAGAATGTTGTTCGAAATATGCTCTCGTAGGGTGTATCTTGTCGACGCACGAAAGTTGCTGTGCTTCAGTTTTGAGTTCTGAATAGCGATATATTCTCGTATTAGAAACAGAAAAACAAAACAAAACGCCGACAAATATGGTGCTGCCAGAGGGGGTGGACGTTCCGGCTTCCACAAGGGAGCCTTGTAGTCTAGATTCGTCCCCATGTTACTCCCGTTAGCGAAAGATGCTTGCGTGTTAACAATCATAACCAAGGTAACAACCAAACTCGTCGGGCACGTTGAATGACACCGACCGGCACCAGGTATTTTGGCGGGACGTCTTGTACTTGGTGATATTTTAGGTCATGACAGTAGAATGTATGCCACGCGCGGAGGCGTTGCTATATATGGTTTTTATTTCAGCTTCAGAGGTTTAGTTTCGTAGTCCAAGAAAACAACTTTGAGGGGAACTAGGCAACTAGTCAGAAGGCCTTGGTTTGTGTGTTTCTCCATGGGCCCATGAACTATATAATTAACTGATCTGTACTGAGGTGATAAATAAGTACGTTTACCCAAGACAGTCATTCTTGCTTTCCTGTGAACCTGTATCGGGTACATATTGTTCCATTCATAACGCACAGCTATCGACAAATTGGCAATGGCCCAATGGCTATTACGTTGTGCGCTTGCCAGTTGACGAAAGATTGGACCTCGGGGTGCCTTCTCATTATGTCACCAATACTAGACAACAACTAACACAAGGATTTAGGTAAACAACCCGGGCGTGACGAAACTTCAAGCCCTCAAAAAATTGCTTCCGTATTAGTATATCTACCAATATAGCAGCGTCCCGATGAAACGAATCAATCACTCGATAAATAAATCTACCAATCAAACCACTTCAAACACCTAGAAAACGAATGCCGAAGTGTCTAGACCAATAGCAGAGGAAGGCTAGTTCTTGGTCCAGCAAAAAAATAAAATATGGAGGTTGCTGTAGAAATAACAACGTGACAAATAGCCACGTTTGAGCATTTTCTTGCAGCATAGCTAAAAAGTGAAGCGGAAGTAAACAAAACACGATAATTCAGTTAGATTCTGGTTTCCGAAAGGAAGCAACTCGCCACTTTGCTTGTAGTTTCGTGCAGCCTCAATCGAGAGGAGTAACACATAGCCCAGATTTTTTGTTTTTTTTTTTTTGAGCTGCAGAAGTCAATTACTCTTTTAGCATATGCATCGTAACAATTTGGCAGGCTAGTGTGGCCGTTCGAAGAGTGCCTCGTATTGCGGGCCGACAGAAATGGTTTCGGGCACTAGTAAAAAGTCACACACGAAAACTCTTGCTTAGCGTCCTCGCTGTTTAGGTTTCTCGGCAGCAATCGTGAAACTGAATGATCAAATGTAAAATAAAACCGGGAGTGCAGACATCCAAAACTGCACGGACCCGCTGCAGCCTGAAGCGCTATCGGCCACTTTAGCGAGTGCAACAGGCAGCGCGGTACAAATTGCGATGCCGCATGCAACACAACCACGTACAAATTTCCGCAAACGCGCACCTTGATACTCTTGTCCTTGCTGGGAGCATTCTTGAAGAAACCAAATGAGGCGTCGGGGTCGCACAGCTTGTCACCGGAGCCGTGCTGGATGAAAATTGGCAGCTCCAGAACGTTGACCTGGGCGTGGGCGGCCTGCGATTGAAGTTTTAGGATGTTTAATTATAATTACTTGATTACCGAATGCTCCACATGCGGCATTCATGGCCACCACAGTTGCAGCTGCTATCAAAAGAAAAACTCCTGTTCACCTCTAATGGTATTTCATATAGATGACAAGGCCACGCAGTCTGAACCTGACGGCGAACGAAGAGAAAGCTCGCTGTTGCTAGGTGAAGGCTTGAAAAGTTCCGCTGTACTACGAAGTTGCTTTGGACTCTCGAGCTCCTGCTTGAGCGTATATAAATGCCTGTATGGTTTAAGTTGAATTCGTTCACGTAGTTTCTCGTTTATGTAGTTATTCGTTTACCCTCGTTCTTTAATTCGGCGTTGTTCAGTGGGTCCATGTACGTGACCATCACGTGACTTAGAGAGGTGGGTGAGAAAGTTTGCAGAGGGTCCGAAAAGGAAGGAACCTTGAAGAAATGGCATAGACGTGTAAGTTTGACACGTTCGTACATATATTAATGAAGTATAATCAATAGACACTATTTTAGCACTTTCACAAGATGCATAAAATGAAAAGCATTAACAATAGAAGCACTTAGGCGGAAACGATTTAACAATTGAGTCAGTCGGGACCCACCAATGAAAAAAAAAAAGAATAGGCGCAGTTGAGCTATACTACAGTAGAGAATATCGAGGCTATACGCCCACCTATATTGCCGCGGTCACGTGAATATAGAAATTTCCATCTGTGCATCTGTCACTGCCCAGCAGACTTCCGCAGAGCTGCTCTCGGTATTTTCAGTTCAAACCTCACCAGAGCCCTTATGCATTGTCTTCAACGTTCTTTTTTTTTTTCGGGAAATTGACGTTTAAGCAATCACATCCAAAATTCATTCCATATATGAAGTTAGATTGAGGCAGAGCTATGCGGGCGTAAATTAATCGTATTCTCGCGCGTAAGCTTTCGTGAAACTTTTACGCTAATTTGATCTGCTTCGCTGTGTCATCACTGACGACAAAAAAGCAACCGTAAACGCTTACCCTAATTTGATCTATTTCGCTGTGTCATCACTGAGGAGGAAAAAAGTACCCGCGAAACCGTACACTAATTTGATCTATTTCGCTGTGTCAACCCTGAGGACGAAAAAGCACCCGCGAAACTTTACAATAATTTGATCTATTTCGCTGTGTCATCACTGAAGACGAAAAGCACCCTTGAAGCGCGCTTCGAATACGGCGATACGCCGTGGTTGCTCAGTGGCTATGGTGTTGGGCTGCTGAGCACGAGGTCTCGGGATCGAATCCCGGCCACGGCGGCCGCATTTCGATGGGGGCGAAATGCGAAAACACCCGTGTGCTTAGATTTAGGTGTACGTTAAAGAACCCCAGGTAGTGAAAATTTCCGGAGTCCTCCACTACGGCGTGCCTCATAATTAGAAAGTGGTTTTGGCACGTAAAACCCCATAATTTAATTTAATACGACGAGAAAGAAAGTCCAGGATGCGGCATTAACGTGTCAGCCCAGGACCCGCCGCGACCCACCCCGGGTCCATGGCGGCCTCAGTTCGGCGGAGGTGAAATGTAAAAAAGAAAGAGAGAAAAACACTAAGAAGAAGAAAGCTCGTGTACTTAGATTTAGGCGTGCTTAAAGAATTCGAGATGGTCGAGGCTAAACTAGAGTCTCCCACAACGGCGTGTACCTCATAATCATATCGTGGTAGCGGCACGTCAAACACCAGAATTGAATTTAATTCCTAAATTCCAACCCACGACGCTATCCTACATCTCGATCACTTTGTTTAGATAAAGAAGAGCAGTTTTTTTTTAACCATAAAAAAACATGAGGAGACGGGTACTTTCGCCCCCTATGAACATGTCGCTTTTTTTGGCGACTAACCGTAGTGTAAAATTGCATCGAAAAAAAATTATTTCGCGTTCGCAGCAAATCAATCGGTAGTAAGAAATAACTTGATTAGCGATTTCGGCACTTAGCTGTCTCAGGGACTATACAGGGTGATCACGTTCAAGTTTTATGCAATTTTTAAAGAGATAGCCTGCTGCAGATGACATAATTATTGAGCTTAATTATTCGAAGCGGCGGACATTTCTTGCATGAGAAATCAAAATATTTATTCAAATAACTTGCAAAAATGCACTAATTATATTTTGAATTGGTTACTTTACGTCACATATTGCAATTTACGAATTGCAGCCAGTGAGTTTCGGAGGCGTGTCCGCTTGGATGGAATGAATTTCCAGAATGACACCAGTTTGGAGATATGCGCCATCAAACTCGGCGTAAAAAAGCGCTGTTGTTCGACTTACCTCTTTAAAAGAAACGCTCTTTGCTGCATTGAAGCCCAAAAGTAACTGGAACGCGCACGTATTTCGTTCCACAATTTGAGAAATAATGCCTCGAAACTGGCGTCATCCTGGAAATTCATTTCAAGTGGATGCGTCTTGCAAGCTCACTGGTGCTAATTCATTAATTACAATATTTACAGTAAATTGATTAATTAAGAAGTTAATCAGGGAATTTGTCTCCGTTAGTTCAATGTGTGTTTCTATTACTCGTGCTAGTAATGTCCTCCTCTCCGAATAATCCAGCTCAAGGACGACGATTTACGCTGTCTGCTACAGGCGATTTTTGTAAAGGTTCCACAAAACGTAAAAAAACGATCATTCGTATTAAGCAGGACAAGGCAGAATAGGCCCTCACCTCGAATAATCCAGCTCAAGGACGACAATTTATACTATCTGCCACAGGCGATCTTGTAACAAACGTAAATAACGTAAAAAACGATCTTTCGTATTAAGCAGGACAAGGCAGAATAGGCCCTCACCTCGAGCGCACTGAAGATGGCGGCTGCCCAGCCCGCACTCACGTTGCCGCGGTAGCGCAGGGGGTCGTCGTTCATCTGCTTGATGGCGGCGGGGTCCCGGCACGCCAGCTCGACGGCCGTCTTGGCTACGGGAAGGCTGGGCAGCAGACGGCCCAGAACGCGAACCAGGTTCGCCTGCACAGAGTAAAGCCTCTTGCTCATCGAGCACGTGGTTCCCGGCTACTGTCGCCGCGTTTCTACGTAAGTGGAATGCGATAAAGCTGCCCCGTGGTGAGCTAGCTCTAGCTTAGACGCATTTAAAGGGACACTAAAGGTTGCTATTAAGTGAACGTGGACTGTTGAAATACCATCCCAGAAACCTCGAAACGCTTGTTTCGTGCCAAGGAGAGACTTATTACAAGAGAAAATGCGTTCTGAAGCGTCCGGGTACCGTTAGCGCAGTTCAAATGGCCCGCCCTCCGATCGAGGAGTACTGACCTCATGGTCTCATAGTGACGTTGCGCCATCAGTGAGTAGAACGGCGTCCGCAGACGGTGCTACGGCTTTTCTGCGCAAAACGCGAAGGCGCGGCCAGAAACAGAGCCAAGACAGAGCCGACAGCAGAGCGAAAGCGGGAGTATGGTGGCTAGCGGTAACACGCTATACGAGCGCGCTCGAGGAGGAAAGAGGGGGGAGAGGAGGAACAGGTGGTCGGAACCAACAGAATTTCATTTAGCAAAATCACGAGGGCACGTAAGCACTCCTTGTGAGTTGCGAATGCGAAAGCATTACTCTCCAATTGAACGCCTCTGAGAGGTCCTAAGAGTTATGCCTGAGCTACTCGCGGGCAAGCGAGAGCGTTGAGGCGCTTGGCGCGTTTCGGTTCAGCCTTACCGAGGCGGAGTTATAGAGCGCAGGTGAGAGAGGGCTTGCGCGGGCGAGGAGCGTGCGGATGACGCAGGCTTCCGAGAGCGAGAGCGCGGGATGACGTGGCGTCGCGGCGGCGCCCTCTCCCCTCACGCAGCGCCTGGCGCGCTATCGCGGCAGCAGGTGTTCCTTCTCGCCCCGCTCTTCTCCGTCGAGGCGCAGCTCGTGACGTGGCATCGCAGCCAATGGGAATTTAGGCGCCGTTTTTCGTCTGTCCAGACGACAGACGACAGACGGTGGATTTTCCGCTCTATTAACCATTCGACGCTTTCGCATCAATACATTAAACTCTGCCGCAGCGAACGTTCCCTCTGCTATGGATGTGATGTCGTTCTTTCTTTCTTTCTTTCTTTCTTTCTTTCTTTCTTTCTTTCTTTCTTTCTTTCTTTCTTCTTTTAATCAAGTGTAGAGATTTTCTACAAAAGTACATGTCCCTGAGTTATCATTGCTCATAGCTGTTTAAAATGATCAATCCGCAAAGTCACGCAGCCATTTGAAGCCAAAGGTAGGAAGTTCAGCCAGATATTAAGCGGCCCGAACCGCTGTAGCGCCAGTGCCCGCAGACATTCACGAGCCCCAGAATTACCTCTAGTAATTTATGCTGCAAAACGTATGTTCGAAACAAAACCTTAGCTCGCGGTGTGTCTTAGTTTCCATTACAATGCGTGTTGGACACAATGGCGCATGTGAAAGAAGGAATGCACATTCGGGGTGCTTTACTTCCTAGTTCGCGTTTTACCCCAGCGTGATAGCAGACACAGAAGGGTGTAGGTTCGGGCCCATTGCCAAATCGTACCTTAACCGTCTGGATGATCAGCGTAAAAAAAAAATTAAGCTATGAGCGCTTATTTAAGCATTGTCCTTTAAGGCTTACTTTTGTTACGCTGACCTGAACGACAATTGAGCTACGCTAAATGCGCTACAAGAAGTACTTACTCTCTGGTCAATCTACGAATCACAGCGCTTTTAATATGTTAATTAAGGTAAGAGGAGAGAGCATCTATAGGCATAGCGATAAATCTCGTATTGCGCAGTGATTGTGTGGTATATCGACTACTTCCAGGTGTCGTTTGAGAGTTTCCGCCTCTGTTATTTAATTTGTTCGCTCCTTGTTAAAGAGACTACACAGAACGCCCTCGCAGAGATTCGGCAGTTGCTGAACAATGTAAGGGGTGACCTGACGAAGACAAGTATACACCCTTGCTGACACGTTGGCTCATAAATGGGGCTTCATTTGTCTCCGGGCCGTTCATGGCTTTCGAGTGTCCCGCTTCCCGCGTTCCTCTGTGCTGTCGCAGAGAAGAATGTTGAGCGCCGAATTTAATAAGACACGCACGACGAAGACTGTATACGGTCACCTTGAACCACGAGACCTGTTCAACGCCCAGAAGCGGCGCCAGCAGCACCATGCCTGCGAAGTCCTTGGGCCGGCGCTGGACAGCTCGGACGACGAGGAGGCCACCCTGCAGGACAACAAGGCGGTGGGACCGCACGACTGACCTTTCAGGACTCGCGAGTCGCCAAGAAGGAATTTCGACTGTTGGGCTTTCAGAGCAGGCGAACGCCCAGAGAATGCAGTTGAGGAGCTTTTCTGTCCCGATACGTGCACCTGTAGGTCATTGAAACGTGCCGTGTCTGTCACAAATGGGCGGTGTGAGATTTCAGCCCCGTCCCCCTACCGGGACAGTTGTCGGGACATCGTGGCAACGCAAGAGGGAAACGGCTTTAAGCCAATGCCGGAGCCGTCCAGTCCGGACTTCAGGGCCCTGACTTTCTAGAAACGAGGAAGACAATTCAGATGAAGTGCCTGTGGTGACCCCGTATTCTGTTTCAATAGATTAACCGACACGATCTGTAGACACAGCCAGGAAGAACTTGTGCGTTAACCACATTACAACCTAAAGATGTATGTACTTGAATGTATCTTGATTGTTCAGCTTACACACATGTTTCTTCGAACTTATCTGTATCAATTATTGTCTTCTTCCCCCTCCCCCGCCCTCTATGTAATGCCCAAATGAGCATTTAGGACAAATAAATGAAAAAAAAAGGAAACGCTTCGCAGACCGCGAAGAATGACGCGCACCGGCGCATTTCTATGCGGCTAGGCGCGCTAAACATTGTGACTGCATGTGTTTCTTTTATGCAAATTAGTCAGAGACATGCTGTCTGTCGTTGCCATTTTCACGGTGACTTAACTCGTATCCGTGTACAGTACAAAGGCAGAGAAATTTACTTGCCGCAGCGGATGTTACCATAGCGGGAAAACATTCGCACCTAACATGTCAATGTGTGCACGTTCAAGTGACTAAGCAACAGCCTAGGCTGCAAGGGGAAGTTACGTTTACTTTCAGCTCCTGGAGTTCGGTGTGGGCGGACGCATACAATATCTTTTTTTTTTCAGGTTCTTTGACGTGGCCTAACTCGAATTACGCAAGCCACGTTTCTAATCGTGCTTGCCAGTTACTTTCTGTTCAGCACGAAAGGTTCTGCATGTGACAAGACGCTTTCTTCAAAAAGTGGTACACTCTTAAAGAAGAAAGGTCATATTAGTTACTACCTAGTGTCACGCCATTTGCTACCTTACTATAACTGCATGGTAACAATAGACTTAGTAACATAACTGACTAAGCAAAGTACAGTTACTGTTACTAATGGGTCTCAACTACCAATTTGAAACGCAGTTAGCACCACCTGATACAAAGATTCTCACCTCCGCTGCATATATCGGACCAGCCGGGGCGTATTCCACAGCGGGCCCGATATATGTGTTATATAATAGAACCTTCGAATCCGGTGTTACTAACTGCGTTCGGAATTTGTAGCTGAGACCCATCAGTACGATTAACTACCTCGTTTAGTCAGTTATGTTACTAACTCTATCGTTAGCAATAGCTAGTTATTCTAAGGTAGCAAGTGGTGTGACACTAGGTAGCAAATACTCCGACCCTCTTATTTTCTTTTAAGAGTGCATACGCAGATCTCACATATAAAGGGCCTCGAAAGCCACGCTCACCATAGAATAGCCCACGAGGTAGACAGGCTTGCCCGAGAACTTGGCCCGGACGGTGTCCACGTGACTCAAGATGTCATCCACGTACACGTCAGCTGACGTCACTGTTGCCCGGGGCCCTTCGCTCTTCCCGTGGCCGACTGCGACGGGCAAAGTGAAAATGCTTCGTCGTCAATTAATTTAATTAATAAATATGGGGTTTAACGTGCCAAAACCACTTTCTGATTATGAGGCACGCCGTAGTAAAGGACTCCGGAGATTTTGACCTCCTGGGCTTCTTTAACGTGCGCCTAAATCTAAGTACACGGGTGTTTTCGCATTTCGCCCCCATCGAAATGCGGCCGCCGTGGCCGGGATTCGATCCCGCGACCTCGTGCTCAGCAGGCCAACACCATAGCCACTGAGCAACCTCGGCGGGTTACTTCGTCGTCAGGGCAAACACGGCAACCTAGAAGTGTTCAACTGTTAACCTACCAGCCTAGCCTAACAACCTAGCTTTCTCCTAGGCTATCTCACATTGTACGTTACCCATCAGTCGCCAGCTGAGTGAAAAGCACTGAAGTTTCTAATGCCACCCAGCTCAGCAGAGGGAGTAGCGGAACGGAGGCGTATGTACGTACAATAACGACTGTTCACAATGGCTGCTTTTCAAGAAAGGAAACTTTGCCATCCAACATATGCCGCTTTCCGTTAAGTTCACTTCACTAATCTTCCTGTCACTGGCCGACAATTTCACTATTTCATTTATTGTGACAATCGTCTAGTCCTTCATGTACGAACTGTTCTAACGTACGCATATCAGATCTCGCTTCTATGCAAATTTTGTACATTCCTGGTATAAGTGCATCTGAGTTTTACGAAGCGCTTCCGAATAAACTATGTTCGGTTAATTGTTTCGCTCCACTTCGCATATAATCCTGTTGCAGCTAATGACCTGCGCGTTCCCGAGCCCGACATTGCAGATTTATGAATATCTCTTTTCTCTCTCTTCCTTTTTTCTCGTTTTGAGAGCTGTATCCACATCCTCCATGTCCGCTGCTGAATCCTTGCATTCCACAGCGCGTATACCCGCCACCTACTGAGCTTCATCTATGAATTGAACTCAAGAAAAGTCTCACTTATATTGACGCATCCGCTTCCACTTGGTCATAAGCACTGTTTAAAAACACGATAGTTTTGTGGCAATAATTTGGCTCTAACTCTCTCGTCGAAGGCGATGAATCGAATCGCCCGCTCGGGTCACTTGCTTCAATAATCGAAGCCATACTGCTTTCATTTCTGCTGCTGCTGACGGTCAGCTCTTCCAGTGTCTTCCCTGATTTTCTTTTTTTCTTTTTCCTTGATCGTTATCGTCCTGTAATAACAACAATCGAAAGACTAACACAGAAGAGAAACTTGCTTGTGTCCATCACTCTGCGTACGTGTTCGTATTCTTCAGCACAAACTCAGCTCAACAAATGTGCGAGACTAGCTTGCCCATCGGTCATTCCTCACGTAGCGACAACTCTGACTCGCTCTCACTCGCGCACGCTTGATATATCCTGCCCTGCTCTAAGATGCACTGAAGATAATAGGGAGTTGAGGGAACTGATAAGGATTCGTTCTATCAAGAGGTAGGCGTAGAAGAAAATGGACACAAGATCATGGACCGTACGAAGGGCAACACACAATTGTCGTGCCGCCCTTTTCGCTGGCCTATAAGCTTCTGGGATAAGCAGGCGTTGCGCGCCCATATGCAAACATTTGGGGCTGAACATCTCTATTTGCAGTGCGTCAACGTGCCGTGGTTACCCGCCGCGGTTGCTCAGTGGCTATGGTGTTAGGCTGCTGAGCACGAGGTCGCGGGATCGAATCCCGGCCACGGCGGCCGCATTTCTATGGGGGCGAAATGCGAAAACACCCGTGTACTTAGGTTTAGGTGCACGTTAAAGAACCCCAGGTGGTCGAAATTTCCGGAGTCCTCCACTACGGCGTGCCTCATAATCAGAAAGTGGTTTTGGCACGTAAAACCCCATAATTATAACTTGCCGTGGTCGTGAGCGAACACGTAGCAGCCGAGTCCGACCAGCGCCCGAGCCAGGGCGTCGTAGCTGGGGTCGTGGCAGTGCTCGGCGTAGCCGTGGGCAAGGAACACGAGCGCCCTGCGTGAAGGTGAAGTTGTCGCTCAGCAGCCATAATTATGACGATGATCATCTCAAAAAGTGGTGCAAATCAACAATAGGGCGAAGACGTGAGGATAGGGGCAGGCTATATGCTCAAAATCTTGTGGTAGTGGGAAACTAAAAAGGTGAATGAAACTGTGAAGTAAATCTGGGTGAATCAATGGAATTACTTAGAGTAGAGTCACCCTTTCGTAAGTTCTGTAAGGGTTCAAAGCTCTAGGAACTGCAATGATGTATTAGAACAGACAAGTGAGGTCCCATACACAGCGCCTCCAACATCGCCTTAAGAGAGGAAGATAAAATTGTCGGCTGCCCGAAAGCAATTGAAGATACAAAGGAATGGCCACACAGGGCCAAGTTTGGAGTCAAACCCACCATTGGCGCCCTCTGATCGCCGGTTGAGGCCATGACCTCCTTTATTATGATTATAAAAAATATTACAGAGGAGGTCGTGGTTCAGTTACACAATAACGAACTTACGCTCGCAATACACAGCAAGGCACGCGTCATGGGGAAGGCGAACTCTGTGTTTGCTGCGGCCCGGTATTGTGGCGCTCTTTCACGCACTAAGCGATTCAAGGCTGTTGCTTTTGATGTTTCGGCGCATAATAACGCGCGCACGTCAGTGTGTGTATGTGCTCGTATACATTGCTATCAGAAGTAACATTTTACAGGGTTACAGATCTCGGAGGCGCATATGACACACAAGAGGCTTCAGACAAGAGGTTTTGCGAAGCAATACAAACGCTACGTATAACTTGTAATTGCTAGCAAAAAAGAGGCGTTCACAAGCGACAGTAGCACACGAGGAGAGCTCACGACCTTGGCTCTGCGTCAGCACTCCAGGACTTGCAGACGATGTTTTGGCCGCCACTGTTGAGGAAGGAAACGTTGTCGTCGACCCGGACTATCTGGCTCGACGCTGTCGGCGAAGCGCTCATTTTGGGACGCGTTTCGTGCTGTAGAATCTTCTTCTGCCTCTGGCTATCCAATGGCACTTACCCGCTACGAGTAAGTAGCCAATTATCAGGAGGTAAGAACACAAAAGCTTTATGACCCACGCTAACAAGGATCAAGGCTCCGTCAGGCTACAAGACGCATTACGCAGCACGGACCTGGCGGAGCAGCTCTGGGCCGTCCAGCGAGCCCACGATGCGGCCAGAGAGTTACAACTCCCGGTCCCAACGTGGGAGTAGCCCGCTCTATGGGACTTTGCGCCCCGTAGCTCGCAGGACCTTTCTATAAAGTTACTCCATCCATCCATCCATGAAGATACAACGCACACGTTGACGTCTGTGTGGGTCCAAGCTTTACTGAAGCGGTTAATTAAGTCACACTCTCCTAACGGTGATGCACCCCGCTGTGTTTACTTTCATCCTAGGAAACGTACAACTTCATGCAATGTTTATATTTATCCAGCTCAAGTATCGCAACTTCAACATCATGCAATATTTTCCCTACCCCTCGTGCAGGAGCTAACCGGAAACTCGCATCCTGTTAAACCCCCTGCCTTTCCTCTCTATCTTTCTCTATCATGCAGTGTTCATGTTTATGCGAAAGAAAGATCTGCGACTCAACCCCGTTGGCTTTCGGACGTGAGTCATTGGAGGTACCAGAGCAATCGCCGGTTTCCGCGGGTCTTGCAGAAAGTACTACAGAATTCGTGTCGCGCATACAGTCAGATTACAGAAGCCGCAGCGTCAACAGACAACGGTTAGAACCGTCGATAACATTCCAGAAACTTCCGATACATGCGGACGCGTACTGCGCTGAGCGATAACGTTTAACATTTGTTAGACGCTGAACAGCGGTCATCGAAGAAAGATAAATGAGCACGCGTGTCAGATGAATAAGCAAGCGTGTCAGTATCCGCGCCTTACGGGGAACACGCGCTCACCAGGAGGCGCTACGGCAGTTTAAGTGTGTAACTTAAGTATGCTGACACCGTCGGGTATAGGGAGGCCACAAGGATGGCGCATTTTTAGCAATAACGGACGCGCGCCTTTATTCACGTTTGTTGAGCCCGATGCGCCCAGCCAAGTGCTGCCTATGGCCATGCGGGTTGCGAGGAGCGCATGCGCTGTAACGTTCCAGCACGCTGGTGCCCCGACATATCAGTTGCCGGACACATGTGCTTCGAAATGAGGGGTGAATTTGGCGACGCAGAATCGTAGCGTGCGCTACTGTAAACTGCACCCACCGCTCGCTAGGCTGTGTATTACGGCGCTGCCGTCGGCGCGCGGAATTTCAGCGCTGGTTGTGCCGACATTCATTCGCACCCTTCGTCGTACCCAGCACCTCTACCGATGTGGCACGTAAAAAAAAAAAAAGGTGTGTAAAGTCACGTACGTAAAAAAAAGTAAGCAAGAGTGCGTTTACACGCCATATAGTACAGTGGTATCAATAAAGCCCTTTAAAGTTCGTAAAGTACTGCCACGTTTTGAAGAAAGCCGCCTCCTCCTCATGCGCTCTGGCCGACGCCGCGTCGCTATTGGCCTAATAGCATCACGTGGGCCCTTGCCCCGTGCATCAGAGCCATTTTTGCTCGAGAAGGGTCTACAAAGCGGCGAGGAGCGCATCTTGACGCCGTTGCTACGCTCGAGCAATGTAGGCGGCGCTACGGTCGAGGAGTAAGCGTGAAAGAGAGGAGGAACGAGGAGGAGTGAAGGCGGAGGAGGAGAGTGCCGCGACTTTACGAAGTTTAAGTGGCTTTAAGGTTAGCCAGTGTAAGTACCGGCTGGCTACCCGGTGCTGGCGAAATTGCTCGAGTGAGGTGGTTTCCAGAGAAATGATGTGTGGACGGAAAAACAAATGCCAAGAATTCATCTACATTTTCTTTTCTTTTTTCCAACTTGCATGTTAAGTACACTCGACGCAGGAGTTGTATAAGTTAGTCCAAAATGAACAAAGACGCAGTCATTTTTTTTTTATTTGAGTTACTCAGTAGCATTACATTTGTGGGATTTGACATGTAGGCAGATGTAGTGATGCTCAACTTCATTGCCCTCTCGCAAAATTGCTGATATTGCGCAATGCTTATTACTTTCGCGCAAATACCATACTGTCTTTTGATGTGTTTTTCATTTTGCTCTTTGATTACTCTTTTTTTTTCTTTGTCTCGAGAAGTAAGATTATGTTCTGTATTTTGTCGGGCTGTATACAATTCTAGTGTGTGTTTTTATTTTATTTTGTTTTATCTCTTGCTTCATATTTCAAGGAAGTCGTCTTTCTACTAAGTTGTTGCGCATTGCTCCTGCAGTCTTTTGGATTGATTGATTGATTGATTGATTGATTGATTGATTGATTGATTGATTGATTGATTGATTGATTGATTGATTGTGAAAACTTAAATGAGCAAAGTGGCTGATAGCATGTCGAGAGTGGCCACCAAGTGGTTCGAGCAAGGAATGTCGGCTGAAGCCAACGTTTCTGACAGAGGGGCCTGTCTCCGTCGGGACAGCAGCTCCTATCCTTAGCAGCGTTTATGGAAGCGTAACTCCACCCTCCCCCACCCTCGATAGGTTGAGGAGGAGGACAATGAGCTCCACGCGCTTAAACGTATGGATCCTTCTTTTACGTTTTTGTGAACCCTGTTTCCTGGAAGAACCAGCAGCAGTACCTGTACATTTTCTCTCTATACTGGGTGCTTTCACGAAGTCAGCCAAAAGATTTGTAAGAGTCGCCTATGGCAGCACAACTCTAGTCCTCTAGTTGGATTACTCGGAGAGGCGGGTCTTTATTCCGGATTACGTAGAAATGGAAATGCGTGATCGACACGATTCCGAACATTTTACCGATTAAGTTTCAACTTATTGAGGTACTCGTTTGAGGTCGAAGCTTTGCAATTCCCGCGCGCTTTTCGGCAATTTCCGTCTGCAAGCGAGACGCCTGGTTCTTCAGAAAACGCAATAATAGTGAGTACATTAAACTTACCCACGGGAATACCGATCTTTCGCGCAGATCTCCTTTCGTGTGTCGTTTACCTGTTTATCTGCTTCGCCGGTCTTACCGATCCTGGGAAGATTCCGGCCAGCCTACACGTCGGCGCACGTCACCCAGTTCAACGCAAACAAGATTCCCGTGTAATTGCAGCCTGGAAGACGTCGATAATAAGTCGAGAAAGTGTCGGCTCAATTATGTCTGAGGGCAGGGCACCTCCATACGCAGGCCCGCGCACCTTTCTGCCTACTTGGGGGCAATAGACGAAAACGCCCGCTCCCGACCAATTTGTTGCTAGGCCAATAAGGGCTTGAATGAGTAAAGAGCAAGGCGCAATAGACCAGGACAGAAGAACACAAACGACAGCACCGCTGGCGTTTTTGTTCTTCTGTCCTGGTCTATTACGCCTTGCTCTTTACTCATTCAATCATGAACCAACTAGCCAAAGCAAGAGTTTTACTTGACCAATAAGGGCAATGGAACGGCCACTGGACGACAACATCTCCGACTAGACACGAACGTGAGTCTGGACACACGCGTTCTTCTAAAACGAAATGTGGCCACTCTCTTTCTGTGAAGGCGTCGAGCGGACCGCTGTTTATATATAGCATATATAGTTCAACACCCCCGCACTGGCATGGCCGTGTGAGACCTTGAAGCGGGCATGATGAACCGGTGCACCTTTCGAGTGCCTCCGCACAGCCTTCGGGGATCGCCTCATTACGTCATAGCTTCTGCTTCCATCAAAGCCCACGGTATAGCATGCAATTAGGGCAGCCTGCACCCGCCGCGGTGCGTTTGAGCCGGTCCCGATCGCACATACAGCAGGCAGCAAGCACAACGCCCTGGGGCCCCTTGTTTCACCTGGGAATGTTAAGTGGCCGCCGTCGATGGCTGCAGAGAGAAGACCTCGAACGTGGGGTATTCGTGAGCAGACTACGCTAATAAATGAGGGGGCGGGGACTCGGAGGAGGGGGGGGGGGGGGAGGGCACGCCAGAGCTAGGCATTTAGCTCGAAGAAAGGTTATCTGGTGTGAATTTGCAAGTCTTTCGAAGAACGATAGCTTGCTTCTAGCCTTTCCGAACAAAAAAAAAAGAAGTTGGGACTTCTTTTTTCTAGAAGCTACCGATTTCCTCCCATGTCCTGTCAGAGTGTTAAGAGTGCTCTCTTTGTGGCATTTGTCTCCACTAAAACAAATTATAATTCAACTACAACATAAGAAGGTAATTTGAAGCCGCGTTTTTTTTTTACATTAAAGTACAAGTTTGGAGATAAAATATGTTTACGAGTCCCTCTATGATGTTTCGCCCAAGTTTCGTCGCTAGCCCCGCGAGGTCATATTACCGCATTCAGATGTAATAATAACACTGTTCTATTTTCTTTCAGGTCCAGGAAAACGGCTGACTTCAGGTGTCAATGCCCAGGTTATCGACTAAGCGCAAAACATGCCGTGCAAACACCGGCTGCCTGATTGTTCAGTCAAGGGACATATGCTCCAAACCGAGGGCATCCCAACGTTTATTATTAGTGCGAGGTTACAGAAGGGAAATTCCCGCCATGCTAAAACATTCCCTCGTCGAACTTGTTTGTGCCCACAGAGTTCAAAAGCCTCTTAAGTGAGGAATTAGCTCAGTTGCGCAAGGGTTCAACCATGAAGAAGGTTGAGTGGCTGGGCTGGAGACTATTTGCAACCGTTTCTTTGGTGAACTACCGGCGCCATATAATTCATTCATTCATTCATTCATTCATTCATTCATTCATTCATTCATTCATTCATTCATTCATTCGTTTATTCATTCATTCATTGACATGAAGGTAGTGGTCGTCGGGTACAACTCTCCTCTCGCTTTGTTTCTGGACACGTTGCATTTCAGTCGGAGGTTTAAATTTTCCACGTTCGTAGAGGTGCTTAGGTTGCTTAGGAATTCATTCGTCTTTGGAGTTGCATAAGTGGCGTTTTGACACCTCAAATAGCCCACAAGGCACGCTTTTCCTGCACCGAATAACGCTTGCACAAACTATCACGCTTGCAAACGTAAAGGAGGCATATATCACCGGGTAAGCACACCTAGACTACAATATTAAATTTTTACAAAGACATTTAAAAAAAGAAAGCAACGAAGATTACGCGCGAAGGTCGCTGACATGACGTGATGTTGTTTTGATGCCACCATGGCGCCGATCTCGCATGCGTCATCACCTGTTTACCGCTTTGACTACGCGACGCATCTTGAAGCTATATGCAAATGTGACGCTTGGAAAGAAACCCCACATCTGCGTACAAGAGACAGGCCCGACGGCCTTGCGGCCCGAGCAGCCGAGATAACGATAACACCTCTCCGTGGGAGGTCATTACCCGGCGGTTGACAACACTGGCACGCGTCGCCTTCCTGTAGCGAGCGCTATGCCCGCAGCATCGCTGAAATTATACCTGGCACACGGCGTTAATGAAGGGAAACGTTCGCAAAAGCCGTGACGATCGCGGTTGAAGGACAATATTGCAGCTCGTAAGCTGCAAGAGAGAGAGAGAGAGAAAGCAAGGACAGGAAAGGCAGGGAGGTCAACCAGAAGAGTATCCGGTTTGCTACCCTGCACTGGGGGTGGGGGAAAGGGGAATAGGAAAAGGAGAAAAGGAGAGAGTGGTAAGCTGCAAAATGTTATAAACCCTAACTTCTTCATCGTGCGAAGTTTGAGTTTACAAAAAAAAGAAATGGGGTGGTTTTGAAATCTTGCAGGCCAGTCTGCCAAACGTTGTTTTAAATCAATTAAGGATCCAGGGTACCTACAAGTATTAAGGACCTTGTCCTTACCTTGTTTGTTCCGAACCCTTAGTTCGTCAACGGTCTAGCGCCAGCCCGCTGCGAGATTCTCCTTGTTTTTAACGACGAAGTCGTAACGCATAGTTAGTAAGTAAACGCTGACTATACGTGCAACGGGCTTCTTTAGAGCTCCAACGGGGTACACCTGTGCAGTGTCAGGTACTTTGCCACGCGCGTGGACGTCTTGCGAATGCGATTTAAATTTGTTGGGTTGCACAGTGCGAGTCAACGAACTGCGGGATGTTTTCTGCGTGCGTCGGAGCGTCGAGCCTGCGGCTTTTGATATGCAGCCCCAATTCTTTCGGGAAAGGGCGCGTTGTTGTTTATCCGCGTAAGCTCGGCCCGCACGAGGTGCGTCAAGATTAATTTATTCACTCCACTGGCGTCGTTTCTGCGTCGTGCTTGCAGTATATGTACGCGCATGAATCTTCGCGAGAGGTGTATGCGAACTCTTCTTGTTTTGTTTTTTTCGGGACACATGTACGGCAGGAAAGCTACATAAGCAATACGTAAATGGAATTGCGTGCATAGAGTATGTTTTCTGTTTTCGTTCTCTTTTTTATATGCATCTGGACGATTTTACCGTCGGCTCATTTCTACTAGTAAAGTTTATTCCTCCTCCTCTGCTTTAGACTGGGCAAACAGCCAGGGAGATTTCTTTAGGACCCGTACGCTAACATTCACTTGTTTCGCCACCTGCAACTATGTGGGGGTGGTGGCGGGGGGGGGGGAGGGGGGGGTGTCAGTTCTTCGTATACAAGGTACGCATGACTAAGGCAATGATGCATGCACGTTTACATTACTTAGTTAACTGGTCCTTGAGTCAGTCAGTCAGTCAGTCGGTCAGTCAGTCAGTCAGTCGTTCAGTCAGTCGGTCAGTCAGTCGGTCCGTCAGTTAGTTAGTTGGTTAGTTAGTTAGTTAGTTAGTCAGTTAGTTAGTTAGTTAGTTAGTTAGTTAGTTAGTTAGTTAGTTAGTTAGTTAGTTAGTTAGTTAGTTAGTTAGTTAGTTAGTTAGTTAGTTAGTTAGTTAGTTAGTTAGTTTCTCACAGTGTAAAAGCCACCAAGACCACTTATATCACTAAGACCGCGGTAGCCCAATGGCTTAGGCGTTGCGCTGCTGCGGTCAAGGTCGCCGGCTCGATCCCTGTCACGGCGGCCGCATTTCGTCGAGGCCAATTCAATGCAATAATACCCGCGTGCTTGGATTGATGTTGTAGTAAAGAATCCGAGGTGGTCAAAATTAATTCGGAGTCCTCCAGTAGTGCGTGCGCCTCATACTCGCATCGTGGTTTCGGCCCCGTAAACCCGACAATTTAATTTCTTTTTGTTTTCAAAAGAACGGCCTGTAAGGTGTCTGTCGACGTTCATATGCCGTTCCGTTCGCATTGTGTGGTGCGTGTACTCGTGTTTCTTATCGTGGACGGCGGCTAAAAAAGGGAAACTGACATGATTGAGTCTAAACCACGCCCACCACGTACCACCCGCGCTCAGAAAAAAAAAACCCGCAGCAAGAGGATTCATCGCCGTCCGCTTGGATCTCATGCGGGTCCAGGATCAGCATAAAGAGCGCCCGCAGCGCTCACGACCACCAGGCCAGAAACCATTCGTGCAGAGTCACCACTCAGTCGGAACGTTGGAGTATTCGTGGCCTTCAGCTAGAGAAACAGCAATGCACTCGGTGGCTGTGACAGTCGCCTTCGTCGCGGCGCTGGCGGCCACGACGCTGGCCCAGACCGAGGGCCAGGTGGACACGGAGTGCGTCCGGCGCTTCCGAGTCTGCGAGCAAGAGTGCGTCGCCGAGGCCGAGACGTCCAAGCAGATGGCCAACTGCACGCGAGAGTGCGAGTCCAAGAACGAGTGCGACCAGCCCAGTAAGTGCGCTTCCGGGAACGACGGCGGTCACATCCCGCTGGTGCCGTCTTCTCAAGTCCCGGACGCAGAGTTGTAAAGCTGTGGTCACGTACGATGGGCGTGACGTTAAGGGGATAAGAAGAGGGCAGATCGGAGGAGAGAGAAAAAACGCGAGTTAACGACATCTTAGTCGAAATCAAGAAAAAGAAATAGGCACGGGCAGGGCACGTGATGAGGAGGGAAGATAACCCGTGGTCATTAAGGGATACAGATTGGATTCCCAGAGAAGGGAAGAGCATTAAGGAGTTTGAAGACAACATGGCCACAATCACCACATGACCGGGGTAGGTGTGGCTGATTATTATTATTATTATTATTATTATTATTATTATTACTATTATTATTATTATTATTATTATTCAGTTTCTTCTATTGTTTCTTCTAGTTAAGTTTCTTCTATTGATGCATCTTTTGTACATGCCGAATCTATGATGGTCAAAGTTTGTAAAAGGTCATTTTCTGTCCATATATTATCGATATATCGACCACCCTCATGCAGCCTGTCACGTTTTCTTGCTGAGCTTGAAGAATCTCTGCGGCAGTGGAGCTCAGTGGACCAATTTTGCTTGATCGGAGACTTGAATATCAATATTTTATGCCCTGAAAAAGTGACTGTTTGTGATTATTTATCTACGTTGTCCGCTTATGGTCTGGAATGTACAATTGCAGCTCCTACTAGAGCGGAATTGGTTAATACTAGCCTAGTGCAATCTTGTTTAGATCACATAGCGGTCAGAGCTCCCTGCTGTTCATTTAGGTCATGTACTATTCTACAACGCATGGCGGACCACTATTTCGTAGCATGTCGTCTAGTTCTACCAGACACGTCTAGAACGTTATCGGTGGAAACTGGATCTGGGCAGCGTAAATGCCTTGTCCCTACTGTTAATCAATCCAAGCTTGATAACCTTATCGTTTCGTTTGACTGGTCATCCTTAGCCAAAGAAGATTCTTCGGCCAAAGTGTATGAAAGGTTCTGCATGCAAATGAAAAATTTTGAATTGCGTTGCACACGGCTGATAGCTAAGCCGATAAGGAAGGGTCACTGTTGGATGAACACGGAAATTCTTGCTTCCATTTCGTATCGAGACAACTTGTGGAAACGCTGCAAAAGAAATCCCAGAAACCAAAGACTGCGATTAGAATACAAGTCGGCAAGAAATAGAGTTGTTGCTCTTCTGCGTGGCGCCAAACGCCGTTACTTTTTTTATAAATTCCAACAATCTTCAAATAATGTAAGCAAAACTTGGTCTTTGGTAAATCATCTCAGAGGAATGAGTTCCAATAGCCGTTCTATTTTCGGCGTTTTTCAACAACCTCCCACAGAAGTGGCTGATGCTTTCAACAGGCACTTTGTTAAAGCGTCCCAAAGGGCCCTCTCTCCATATACAAGCACTTCACCGTTAGGGCATTCCGTATCTGCGTCGGCTTTTCTTCCGAAAATTTTGAAGGGTGATCTGGAGGCAATTATTTTCAGTTTCCGTCCTAACAAGCCCACTGGATATGATGGAATTTCTTTACACACCATCAGGAGGAATTTCAATGCGCTGTCAGATATTATCCTTCATATACTGAATGGTTTTTTGGAAGGCGACGAAATTCCAGAATGCTTAAAAACTGCAGTTATTATACCACTACACAAGTCAGGGAAGAAAGATAGTATTGAAAACTATCGGCCAATTTCAATATTGCCGATTATTGCTCAGGTCTTAGAAAAATTTCTTTTCCACACTATGTCTTCTTTTCTTAACAAATTTTCTATACTGACCAATCGACAGTTTGGTTTTGTTTTAGGGCGTGGTACTGTGGCACTGCTTGAGGAATTTTCAGATGAACTGTTTTCGGCATTTGATCAGAATCTTTTCACATGTGCGCTATTTTTAGATGTAGCGAAAGCGTTTGACACCCTGAATCATCAAATCTTGTTAAGTAAACTGCATTTTTGGGGATTTCGTGGGCCTTTTTACAAAGTCCTCGAAAATTATTTGAGCAACAGATTTCAGGTGGTCTCTACCGATGATAAGGGTATATTTAGTTCTAAGCTGTCGGTAAAAGCTGGAGTTCCTCAGGGGTCCATTTTGTCACCATTGTTGTTTAATATCTTTGTTAACGACTTCCCTTTGGCAATTTCGAAATGTTCAGTATTCCAGTATGCTGACGACACTGTATTATTAGCGAAACACCTTTCTTATAAAACATCCACTGAAATGTTGCAAAATGACGTGCACAAGGCAATGCTTTGGTTCTCTAATAATGGAATTGTTGTAAATGCCCAAAAAACAAAACTTGTTTGTTTTCGCTCCCCACTTAAGACTATTGTTATTAACTTGCCTCTCTACCTGCATGAGTCAGACTGTGTTCATTGTAAATGCGCACCTATTCCATACGTGGATTGTGTGAAATATCTCGGAATCTATTTCGATAGTAATTTATCGTGGCAACATCACTTATCACTTATTTGTTCCAAACTGAGGTCAGTAGCCTGGCTGTTATTTAATATCAAAAGTATTGCACCCTTGTGTGTAAAAAAGATTATAGCACAGGCACTAGGTTACAGGGTGTTAAGGTATGGCATTACAGTCTTTGGCTTTTGCTCGGATCGTTGGAGATGTAGAGTTGACCGGATTCTAAAAAACATTCTTAAAAACGTTGCGTACAATTCCCCAATAGTAACATCTGCAAACATCTTCCGTGAACTTGGGCTACCAAACTTCCATTCATTACTTATAGAAACAGTTGTCGTTAAACATTTCTGGAATTCCGATTTCAAACAAAAACGTGCCGCCGCAAGGGAGCTAAGAAAACATGTCCGTTATGTTGTTCCACGTTCAGCCACAAGGTATGGCGCGGCCAGACGCTGTGCTTATGTGCCTGACATATTTAACAAACTACCTGAAGAGTTATTTAACGCGACATCAAAAAGAATGCTCAAACACATCTTAAAACAGCTAGAGTAAAATTACCCTCTTGTACGTCGCTTTTTTTTTTCATCGCAATATTTACCTCTTCAATTTTTGTTATATGTAGATAAACAAATGTTATCTTGTTCTTAATTTGTTGCCTTTCATTTTTTGTGTTTTTTTCTTTTATTCATCTCTCATCAATTTTTGTACATCTTTTGCCTTGTCCATCATATTCATTGGCACGGTCCTACAAGCCAACTAAGGCTTAGACCGGCCTGCTTGTGTTGTTTTTTATATTGTGTGGCAATAAACATTATTATTATTATTATTATTATTATTATTATTATTATTATTATTATTATTATTATTATTATTATTATTATTATTATTATTATTATTATTATTATTATTATTATTATTATTATTATTATTATTATTATCGATTTCAGTGGGTGTGTTGCGCGCTAAACATTTTTTTCGACACCTTTACGGGTGTATACAAGGTGCTTGGTCGTCCCACGGCTTTACACCCACGCGTTGAAGGGGTAAGGTCAAATCGTTGGTGTGGACAAGATCTCTTGTTTGCCGGCTTTATGGTGTCGAGTAATGATGATAGATGCGACACACGACACGAAATGTGCTTTAAATAAACATTAACAGCTCATCTCATCATCATCAGCCTGGTTGCGCCCACTGCAGGGCAAAGGCCTCTCCCATGCTTCTCCAACAACCACGATTAACAGCTATCGCTGTTCAATTATCGAAACAGATATTTCTGCGCTGCCCCTGGGAGGTCATGCGATAATAACGAACAGTTTTCAACTGCGCCTTTTCTGATCTCACGTGTGTTTACATCTCGCTGTCATGTGTAATTAAATGTTATTGCCGTAAACGTGAGGGTCTTACCTGTCTGGGACAAACCAACATCCTCGAGAGTGTAAACATTTTTAGGCTTCTAGTTGTTTTCGCTGACGTATCGGGGACTGCAAGTCGTGTTCTGTAGTACATATAGCTACGCGGTAGCCTTCTTAACTAAACGTTACGAGATCATGTGCTAATACGTCGACGCGCCCTTTCAAAGGCAGTTTATCAGTACAAAGTTGCCCACGAATTCTTTCTTAGCTTTAGGAACTAGAACACTATTTTCTCCAATATTTCAACCATAACTAAATCAAATTATCCTGCTCATTTCACTAATAATTCTTGTCTTTCGATGGTTCCACACTGTCTAAAGGCCTACAAGGGCCCCTGCATTTATTGCAAGATTTCGAAATCGTTATTGTAATAATCAATTTTACAAATTCGCTACAGTTGTTTATGAATACAAACAAATCAAGTTTGTAGTACACCCCTCCTATTCTCGTTGTACTAAATGATACGTTTTGCATCAACCATAATGGTAGCATTTCTCGGCCAAAAAAAACGATGCTCTTCTTGAAAGTTATCTTGTGTGTTTCAGATCAGTTTGTTGGTGGGCTATGTTCTGCATTGGCTATGTTCTGCATTGCCTCAGTGTTTACAATGTGCTGTATAAGCGTGTCTGTTTTGTTGTATGCGTATGTTGAGAGCATTGTTGCTATGCATGTAGCCATGAGAGCCAGAAAACGGCACCAAGAATTCCCTCGAGCACACAAGCAATGACTTTTCTCATTGGTTCGTTCCACATTATCTAAGTATGCATCAAGAAAAACAAATAAAATTAATAATTAAATAAATAATAAGTATGTTATGTACATTACTGACTTAAACCACGCAACACCCGAACAAGATTCTACATAAGAAGGAATTAGAAGAACTCCATGACCACCTTCATATTTGTCGCCACGAGAAGTACATTCTTATACGAAACAATACGCATTTATCAGGCGCAAGTAACTATTATTGTAATTATCAATAATTTGTAAACGGTTTCCTGAGAAGCCTACAACTGACGAATTACTCCCGGTATGCATTTAAAAAACGCTACTATGGGCTTTGCGTTAACTTTGCGTTAACGTGAAAATCAGAGTTTGGACAAATATTTAGCTATTACGTTTTAGTTAGTTATTACGTAACATAACCAGGATGATGATGATGATGATGATGATGATGATGATGATGATGATGATGATGATGATGTCGAACGTGATACGTCGGGCCATGTGGGGTCAACACACATTTCACCTGACATCGCCTCTTTCGGCGTTACGATAGCTGGAAGAGAAGGCAGAGGCACGCAGGCACTTGCTCAGCCCTGGTATAACATGTATAGAACAGAGTTGAACACGCCCCTTGAGAAGGCCTAACGCTGCTAAGACAGAGTAAACGGATTATAAGGAGGACGGGCAGAATGCTACCCCACGACCACGTTCACCCCGCACTCAATCAGCACACCAATATCAAAAGATTGGTAACGTTTAAATCTCATTACTATATCTTAACGCTGGTCGGATATGAAGTGCACAAGAACTCCACCAAATGCATTTCGCGCGATAATATCTCCAACTTCAATTTCAGGCTCTCTGAAAAGACAAATCACACTTCCTCGTCGATCAACTTTTGTCTCAGAAGGTTCTCTTTGTACCTTATAGCCAGACCCTTACTGTTGTCGGCGTGATATCATACACATTATCCTCAAATACTTGCGCGAGAATGGTTTGGATTTGAGACTTTCGAGAGTTTCCACAGTCTGTGTTCGTTCGAACCACCACTTCAGACGTTAGCGTCAACGATTTCCCATATTTCTATTTTTTGCTTCCATTCCCCTTCCCCAATTATGTGAAGCATGTTAGAACCTTGATTCATGCCGACCTCTCATTTTCTTTTTCTATCGTAACGAAATTCCTCTCTCTTTCAGGTTGCCCTCAAGACTACGACGACAGCAGGTGCCTGCTGCAGACGCCATTTCTCAGGACGTGCTACGTGGACGCCATGTGCCCCGAGGGTAGTCGATGCTGCGGGACCGGGGACGAAGCGTGCGAATGGCGGTGCACTTGGCTCTTCTGAAATCGCTCCCCCTCCCCCCCTCTGGGTCACGTGTCTTTCGCCTTCGGGGAGGCAAGATGTAGCCGTCTCTTGCACACCGTTGCAACTTCCTTTATTAATGCAACTTCTGTAAAACCACACGCGTCAGCGAACTCGCCGCAATTTCCTTCTTTCCTTCCCTCCTCTCTCTTCCTGTGATCCTTGCTTTCCCCTTTCCCATTCCCCCGGTGTAGGGTAGCCAACCGGACGTTGTTCTGGTTAACCTCCCTGCCTTCTACTTTTCTCTTTCCTCCTCCTCCTCCTTATCCGCAATTCACTCTTGTCAAGTGGGACGCTTCTTGCGAAACAGGAATGTATGGCTGGTGGGTGAAGGCGCTCCTTCTTTTCTTTTTTGCATGCTGCGGCTAGCACTTTTGCAAGAAATAAAATGATGCGGTGGGTCACTCGCTTATCTCCCACTTTCTGATTTGTGAAAGAGTTTGCAACGTGGAGACGTTCACTCGCCGATTCAGGCCGCGTCGTATGACGTCTGCGCGGAAAGGGTGACATGGTGTTGTTTGAGCAATTCGTTCACTTATTTATTCACTCATTCGTATCACTCACTACATTCGCCCGGAGGGCATTATTTAATGGAAGGCGTATTATTACATTACACACAGAGCGAGATGTACAAAAGACTTAGCAAAATTATACAAAGTAACGCAAAAAAAAAGAAGTCAGATCGCTGAATAGGATAAGGAGACAACCGTGAAGGGAACAGGATGTATAAAGCCAAAGAAGCCCACCAATTCGCGCGGCGATAACTTGGCGTAAGAGGAAGAAATCACGGGGCCAATTATCTGGACCTTAATTTGGTTCCGACACTCGCGCCTATTAGGGCACATTCACACCGGCGACTTGAGGAGGTCGCGCGACCAAGTTGGTCGCTTTGCGACCAGTCGCAAATAGTCGCAAACGGTCGCCTTTCTCGAAAGGCGACCATTTGCGACCGTGGTCGCAAAACTGATAAACCAATCAGCGGCGCACCGGAATTGATCTTTCGTGTGTCTACATCCGGCCTCCTCCGGCATCGCATTCAATTTCCGCGTAGATTCCGAGAGTTCTCGCTGAGAACGATAATCTCCGGGATTGCGACTTGCGGGTCGCGCTCAGCCTGGCTTGCTGGTGTGAACATCAGTCGCCTTCGGTCGCTTTTTGATTGCGAGTCGCAAAGGGTCGCGCGACCTCCTCAAGTCGCTGGTGTGAATGTGCCCTTACACGTACTATATAAGTCGCCGAAGGCTGTCAGTCGGAATACTAAAGTACGTGTAATCCATTTTCACGTGTGAGTAATGAAGTACTTGATTGAGGCTCCTGAACAAGGCTCCTGCATTCACCTTGTTCACGTTTTGCTCATCGTCTTGAATTGCCATCTCCCGCATTCCCCGTCTTTTCTCTTGATTGAGTAACAGCATCCTCATGCGAAATTACGGCAGGTACCGCTCTGCAAGCCAGAATCTGCGTTTGACAGTTTTAACGTATTGATTGCGCTAAATACACCCCAGCCATTAGCCATTTACTCTGTTAGGCTGGAGTAAAGTATAGACGGAGTGCCATGTTACTCCGGACTTAACAGCCGGGGAGTATGAAAGGGACATGACGTGATTTCACACCGGGTGCAAAGTAGTTTTCTAACATCCGCCACCTGCCTCTCTCCAGGCAGGGAGATTTAAGAGGGCCTACGCAGACAGCGGGTGGTCACGTGTGCACTTGTCATGTGGCTAAGCGCGGTGCCAGAGAACTGTGGTACTAGAGAACCTAGGAGCAGGTGACGCTTCTTTTCTTTTTTTCTTCTTTAGATCGGTGAAGTATATTGCACGATGCGGAGCAAGGAAATATGTTGCATGAGGCCAAAAAAGCCTGCCTACTCTGACGTCCAGAACTTGGCACAAAAGCAAAAAACCACGCGGCCAATTATTGGGACCCTAATTTGGACGTAACCCTCGCGACCACTACGCCTAATTGCCGTCTCCACTGGTTCCCCCCACGTGTTTTGGCTTTAAAGAAATGGTTGGGAACGGAAGGTGTCGGTCGGGGCGAAGACACGTCGAAATAAAACGTTTGCACGAGATAGATACAAGGAAAATAGCAGGGAACACACTAAGAATTGCGTCTTCTGCTTTATTATTATTATTTTTTTCTTGTGTACGTGTCGTTTGACTCCTTATTTATTGTTAGTGCTCTTCGAATAGCACAATTTTATAACCGAATCGAATACGAATGTTCAGAAAAGCTACGTTCGAACTTCGAATCGTATGCCGAATATTTTCTCATTTCTAAACAAAGTGAAATAGTGTAGCGTAGTCCGCTTGGTGAATAAGGAGTAACAACAGGTGCACGTTAAAGAACCCCATGCGGGCCGAATTTCCTGACTCCGCCCACTACAAAGAGCCTCAAATCACATCCTGGTTTTGGCACGTAAGAACTGGGCAGTTTGTAAATTAGAAACATCTGAAAGGCGATCGCCCATTGACGACGACAGTAATGAGACTGTCGGTCCTGCAGATTTTTCCGAGGAGTTGGGATAATGAAAACTGATACGTATCTTTACCATGTGTCTTTACCCATATTTATCTATTTGTTTGCTTGTTCGTTCGTTCGTTCGTTCGTTCGTTCGTTCGTTCGTTCGTTCGTTCGTTCGTTCGTTCGTTCGTTCGTTCGTTCGTTCGTTCGTTCGTTCGTTCGTTCGTTCGTTCGCTCGCTCGCTCATTCGTTCGTTCGTCCGCTGGCTCGTTCGTTCGTTCGTTCGTTCGTTCGTTCGTTCGTTCGTTCGTTCGTTCGTTCGTTCGTTCGTTCGTTCGTTCGTTCGTTCGTTCGTTCGAGACAAAGAAGCAAGCCTGCTTGCTTGCTTCTTTGTCGAGCTTGCTGATTTTTGACAATTGCGGTAAAATATTTGAGGCCTTCAATAAAAAATCTGCTTGCTACAATCGGTCGAATTTAGCTTTCTCTCGTAAAGGCAACACACTTAATTCAAATCGATTCTACAGTTGTCTAATGACAGCATATCTGCGTACTGCATGAATTTGAATAGGAAATTCATTCCGCATAATACGGTAGCCACTCTGAAAGGTTTCATCGTGTAGTGTGGGGGACAAGAAAGCCACCAGCTAGAGTGACTCTACCACCAGCGCATCCGCCACGCCCTCTGTAGGGGTGGTATTCAGTACAACACGTAGCGTCGTCAGCCTCACTCGCGAGATGGCAGCAGGCCTACATTCTTACCTCACCTTGCCTGTCACAGATGGCGCCACGAATCCACAGAACCTGCCTAGTGTACGCGCGTGGCGATAGTTGTGCGTTGTAGTTGTTCTCGGTAACCTACTGCAACCGCCTATAGTTAACTTACGTTAAAGCATTGCCTACCGGGGCCGGCGCTGTATTTTGAAAGTACCTCCGCGCCCTGACGGTTCTGTATGAAATAGCGTTCCGAAATCAGGGTTCTAAACTACCATGATAAATACCTGTTATAACTATTAACAGAATACTTAGAAGTAGCATGTGGCCCTTTACAGCGCAAATGTGCTTTTGTACTGAATGTCTCGTAAAGGCGGACATTACTTGCTCAAGAAAGCAATATGTATCACTGATTAATTTTAAAATATGTACCACTCAACTTTTGAACTCATTACTTTAGGGCAAATACTGCCATTTACGAATTGAAGCCACTGGATGGAGTTCTCAGAATACATCGTCGAACGAATTTTTAAACTAGCACAACGTTTGAGTAAAGCGCCGTTAAACTTGCCTAACAATTATGAATATAAATTAGTGCACTGTTGTTCCATTTACTTATTTAAGGAAATGCCTTTTTAGATTGAGGCACAAAAATAACTGAAACTCCAATATATGTACTGGAAAACTTCCGGAACCTATAAATCTAAAAGTTAGGCAGCATGTTATACTGCTATAACATGCGAAGGCGGAAGCCTACTGCACTCGTGGTTTTACATTAACTTATATCATTGAAGGGGTCAGACTTCTTGCAAGACAGAACGAGCCGCAGAGTAAAGTAAACGTATGCCGCTGTACACGGAGGAAGGAAACTAAGGAGAGGTCCTGACGTCACTCTTTGTGAAGCAAAAGTGAAGCCGGAAGTTGGCGTTGCTCATGGCGATGCTCCGCCTTTTGTGCCACCCTCCTCTCTTGTTTACATCTTTCGCGAAACCACGCCGCGCTGCGCGTGGTATCCGGCAGCAACATCCGGCAGAGCACGGTGCAGGTAACACAGCGCAACAAGACACGGTGACTAACGCAAACCCGCCCACACAGCGCCTTTGCCACGGCACGAAACCTACCAGAGCAACACGTGTGAGCGCTCAAAAAATCAGAACAACGCCGCCATTGTGGCCCAAAAGGCGGAGCCATACAGCAAAAAAAATAAAAAAGCAGCAAAAAAATGAGACCCTACTACGTCATTTCCGCCACACTTTTCTCCTAGCGCGCGGAGGGGGTAGGGCCTCTCCTTAGTTTCCTTCCTCCGTGTCGCTGTAGATCGACCTACCTCGTCAACGACAAACGCGAGCACATAATGCACTACCTAAAGGTTCTTTCGTTCTTTCTTTCTTTCCGTTTTTCTTTCTTCCTTCCTTTCTTTGGTTCTTTCTTTCTTTGTTCTTTAGTTCTTTCCATCGTTTCTTTTTTTTTCGTTCTTTCTTTCTTTCTTTCGTTTCTTCATTCATATTCAGCCATTGCATCTTTGCTTGCTTACCCCAGGGGGGTATATGAGCAATTCCTGATGATGATATTTTTTGCATCACTGGGCTAGACGCCGCTTTTTTTTTTTTTCGGGTATGAGCCATTGCAACTAGCCACTCGAGGCTTTCGCCTTAAAAGTGGATGTGCCTTGCCGGCTCACTGGCTGAAATTCGTAAATTTCAATACGTGCAGTAAAGTAATTCGTTTACAAGCTAATTAGTGAAATTTCAGTTGTTAATTCGTTGTGAATTTCGATTTCCTATGCAAAAATCTGCGCCTCCATTCATTTCAAGGAGTGTAATTCTGCATTACAGCGCGTTATCGGGGTAGTGTTCCGGCCTTATAATGTCATATATGTAGAGGAAGCCTTAGGTGAGTGCCAGTTCCAAATTCCCTAGCAAGACACATGCTTTTTTTTATATAATGAAATGCCTTTAATACCGTAGTAAAACGCAGAAGTGCTTTTATGGCACAAATTAACCGCAGCACCAACTTTAACGAAATCTGTTGCATTTGAGACATAAAGGTTAAGTTCTGATTTAATTTAAGAATTTTGATTTAAGGCCTGCACATTTTTGCAAGATTCCCGGAAGTTAGTGCGTTCTTTATTTTAAGCGAGGCAGTAAATTTACAAATTCATTACTGCGTACACATAAAACAGATACCTGTTACTGTTAGAGCATGCCAGGCGGACAAAACTTGATACATGAATTTACAGCTTACATGAAACTGTTGCAATGTTTACGAGAGTACTTCAAAAGCCCAGCGCACAAGCTGGTAGCGTACTTCAGAGCGGCGCATAACATATCAATTCTGTCCGCTTGAAAAGCTTTCGTAGGTGAAGCTCACGGAGCTTTTTTTTTTTCTGATGTTGCAATTATCCGCAATCTTTGTTATTTCTTTTTTAAACACCGCCCTAAATTTAAGAAATCTGTTCTCTACATTCCCTAAAATTTAGCCTTTAAATGCAAGAAACCTACAACATCGCTGCAGTGGTTGCGCAGAAAAACTATTTTCCCGATGTCACATATATTTAAATAGCAACTCCCGAGCTACCAGTTATGGGGCATGGAGGAAGGCATTTTAATCGTTTTCTTCGTGGAAGAAGCACACCGCCAAATTAACTAGTCGTGGGCGCCGAAAACGAAACAACTCTGTCAGCATGCCAGCAGCAACCAGAATTGCCAGCGTGGTGCAGTCTGTGCCAATGAACGGACAAAGTTACGTGACAGCAATGACTCAGCAGCACTTCCAAGCTTCGTCGTTTTGTTTCGATGCAGTATACAATCGTCTAGTCGCGCGGCACTTGTCCGTATTTCGCGGGCTTTCATATTTCAGGATTGGAAGATACCTTTATGCGGCACATATACTGAGCAGCAGAAAGCTGGATCGGAATTTCCCAGCGTGGTAGACAATTTTCTTATTTCCGCTTTTGTTCCGAATGTAACCTTCGAGCAGTCGATTAATTAATAACATCCAATTTCGTAATTTTGTCGTAATAGAATGCATTGTCTGACTTGTTCCAAGCGTCGGCAAGCGACGTTACCTTGGTTCTGTCCAGCCATGTGCTACTTGCATATTCTTTAATCTTGGCACGAGTTACGTGGGACTAGCGGTACGACACGCTTCTGTTAGGAAAGCTTTGTGGACGCACACGAAATGGTAAATTAAGTGTAGCCTTAGAGATTAGCAACTAAGGCGCGCCTGTTTTCTATAATCTACTGCACTATACACCTTGCAAGAAGCGGATGTTTAAGTATAGCCTCTTAGATCGGCAACTGAAGGCATTGCTTTAGACGCGTTATTCATTGGTATAGCGAATAACGCCCTAATAAGGCCCTAACTACACCATTGTCTCCGAGATTAAAACAGTGCTCATTCGAGGAGGAGAGCAATCATACAGAACCTCATGCGCCTGGAGTGTCTATATAATTGCTATCGCAATAACACGTACATGTAGGAAGCGCTATCCTAGTTCTTGCATGTGTGCTCGTCTCTTATCTCTGTATGGCGCTCAGTATGAGCTACAACACCGGAGCCCGGGGTCAAGAGGCTCGGAGACCATGGACATTATCCGAGAATGAACATCGGCGCCCACGTGCGAGAAATTGGGGAACGAAACGATATTTCAAACTGGTATTCAGTTCACCAGTAAATGATGATCAAAACTTGTTTCGGCTCCTGCAATTGCCTTCGGCGTATACAACCTGCAAAAGCGTAGCCTTTGAGAGTGGCGTTCGTTACTAGGTGTTCGAGCGAGATGTCCGTCGCCTGAAGTTGGATCCGAACACTAAGTATTAGTGTGATAGCAATTATATGGACTAAAAGACATGTTTTTTGCCGCAAGTTTGAAACACACACAAAAAGAAGACACATAGAAGACGCCATTTTGTGTGCGTGGTAAACTTGCGGCAAGAAACATGTCTTTTAGCAAGCACCAACTAGGCCAACAAGCAGTTCTGTTGCAATTATATGGCCACTCCAAACGAATTTTTGCCGTCATCGTCACCGCCAGGTTCCCTATATATTTAGGTATATGTATGCTGTATAAACTACTCTGTCACTAAAGTTGCTCATACCAGGCCTTACGTTCTTGACATAATTATTCCTCAGAATTTTGAGGATGGCCGCCCACAAACAATTGTCATGAAACAAGACACTGACGCTGCATGCCTTTTATCTTAAATCTTCCTAGACTTAAATTTTAAAAGTTCGAAACAATAAAAGAGCTCAAACCTGAAAACGATGTAGTTTTATTGGCGCGGCTGAACACTACCTCCGGGACCGGCCCAGGAAAGAAGTTTGAAACATACCTGATACGGAAAAGTGGTGGTAAAGTCGCTAAGAGAGTTTGGCATTGAGTAAACATAAATGAAATTGTCCGATGGCAGGATTCAAGCAGAGGACCCCTAGCACAACAGCTCGTCTTACTTAGGCAGGTTACGTTTACTTCAATTCATACTGCCACTACAGCTATAAGTCGGATACAACTTTAAAAAAAAAGGGGAGGCCCCGCCCAGATGACCGAAGCGGCGAAGTCACCGGCCATCCGGCGCATGACGTCGGTCCAGAATGCGCGCCCATTGGTGCACCCGCCTCGGAGGAGTAAACGCCCCCTTTTTTCTAAAGTTGTATCCGACTTATAGGAAACTTACGCTTCGTGTATTATTCTAACATGTTGCCATCACATTCATTGCTTCACCCTTATGGCGAAACTGTGATACTTTTTTATTGAGTGTCTCGCATCCCCTTGGGCCACGAGCTCCCGTGTTGCAACTCCTATTGGACACAATAATACTAAGTACTTGCAAGGTCTTGCCAACATAGTACAACGAAAGGTTGAGTCCAAATCGCACCGCCGCCGACGGCACTTCGAAAACAAGAGGATCGAATCTCAAAGGCTGCGCTTTTATGTACTGCCAGCGCCAGGAACAATTACAGAACCGTGTGAACATCACGGCCGCCGTCATTTAGATAATCCATAATGTTTCATCGTAGCCTCTCATATTGAGTGAGCGCGCGTGCGTCGAGCAGCTCAAATATTTGTCAATGCGGCATGGCCTCCGAGGTTAAACAACCCGCCATCTCGGTGGCCACAACTAGGTGGCGTCCAAAACCTGACGTCTGTGACGTGTTTCCGGCTCCCAAGATTGTGTTGGGCGCGATCAGGCTCGGCGCCTTCAACCATGCATGCCTTCAACCAGTAAAAGCATAGCCTTTAAGATCCGCAATTTTAATCCAGAGGGCGCCACCCTACGAGGCGTGAATTCGCGAGCAGACGTTTGTTGTCGACAGATGGCGCAACACAACAAAAGAGTGGCGTCCATGGGCGTTTAGTTTCGGTTGTCCACCACCTGCCCCGCCGGCCGCTCTGCTGCAGCCCCGCGTTACTGTGCTTCTAGAACGCGGAGATTTTCTTCCCTAGCTTCCCCCAGTCGGTGGTTGCAACGTACATGCAACCATGCGTGCCTTCAACCAGCAAAAGCATAGCCTTTAAGATCCGCATTTTTGATCTAGAGGGCGCCACCCTACAAGGCGTGAATTCAGTCGCGAGCAGACGTTTCTTGTCGACAGATGGCGCAACGCGACAAAAGACCGGCATCCGTGGGCGTTTAGTTTCGGTTCTCCACCACCTGCCCCGCCGGCCGCGCTGCTGCAGCCGCGCGGTACTGCGGTTCTGGAATGCGGAGATTTTCTTGCCTCGCTTCTCCCAGTCGGTGGTTCCAACGTGCAAGCAACCACGCATGCCTTCAACCAGCAAAACCATAGCCTTTAAGATCAGAGTTTTTAATACAGAGGGCGCTACCTTACGAGACGTGAATTCAGTCGCGAGCAGACGTTTGTTGTCGACAGATGGCGCAACGCGACAAAAGACCAGCGTCCGTGGGCGTTTAGTTTCAGTTCGCCGCCACCTGCCCCACCGGCCGCGCTGCTGCAGCTGCGCGGTAGTGCGGTTCTCGAATGCGGAGATTTTATTGCTTAGCTTCTCTTAGTCGGTGGTTGCAACGTGCATGCAACCATGCAAGCCTTCAACCAGCAAAAGCATAGCCTTTGAGATCAGAGTTTTTAATCCAGAGGGCGCCACCTTATCAGGCGTGAATTCAGTCGCGAGCAGACGTTTCTTGTCGACAGATGGCGCAACGCGACAAAAGACCGGCATCTGTGGGCGTTTAGTTTCGGTTCTCCACCACCTGCCCCGCCGGCCGCGCTGCTGCAGCCGCGCGGTACTGCGGTTCTCGAATGCGGAGATTTTCTTGCCTAGCTTCTCTCAGTCGGTGGTTGCAACGTGCATGCAGCCATGCATGCCTTCAACCAGCATAAGCATAGCCTTTAAGATCCGCATTTTCAATCCAGAGGGCGCCACCTCACGAGGCGTGAATTCCGTCGCGAGCAGACGTTTGTTGTCGACAGATGGCGCAACGCGACAAAAGACCGGCATTCGTGGGCGTTTAGTTTCGGTTCTCCACCACCTGCCCCGCCGGCCGCGCTGCTGCAGCCGCGCGGTAGTGCGGTTCTCGAATGCGGAGATTATCTTGCCTCGCTTCTCTCAGTCGGTGGTTGCGCGCCGCTCCGCTCGCAACTCCGCGGGCTTGCCTTGGTGCGCGAGGTTTTGCTCTTCGCGGCGGTGTTTTTGTTAATTTTTTCCTTATGTGGGTGCGCGGACTAGGGGTCGCCTGCTGAGGCCCAAACCTCGACCCCCAACGAGCTTCTTGTGCTTTTCTTTTTTTGTTTTGTTTCGTCGCTTCTGTTTCTGTGTCGCGCGCCTGAGTTTCTTCTCTTTTTTTTTCGGATTACTTTGCTTTCCTCCGCGTGTCCTTCGACGCTGAGGAGAAGGATCAGCTGTCATCTTCTCTGACGTCTGCAGAGGAAGGATATATGGAAGCGCAGTTTCTCCGCATCCCTATCGGCCAAGTTGTGAGTTGTTGAAGCTATTGCTACGCTGGATTCTATTGGCTCGCGATCTGAGCTTAGGTTTTCGTTTTTCATGTTTCCCCTTAGTGCAATTATTTAACGCAAATTTACTGTACGTATTATCTTATTTTGCAAGCTATTGTTTTCTCTCTTGATCCTCTCGGAACGAGCTACCAATATTTATTAATTTAAGGTTACGCGATCCGGGTGCTTCCAGTTCCCTGAGGTTACGACCGAGTGTCTTCACAGATCGTGTTTGCTATACGGGCGCGGCTTCTTTCCTTATCGAAGCGTTATCGCTCGACATTGTCTGCTTTTTCAGCCTATCTCTGACCCGTTCAGCTTCTTGCGTGTAGTTTATTGCCGCCGTTAGCTCTGGAAGCGCGGACACATTCCAAGTCGCTGATACAGCGGAAGCACTTCTTAACGAACCTCCGCGCGTAGCAGTGACCTTCCTGCGCACTTAAGCGGCGCAGCCTAGTGGCGAAGCCGAACCTGCTTTTAGCGTCGGCCATAGCGCTGTGCGGTACTCGTTCTATATTTTATAGGGAATGCGAATAAAAAAACTAGCGATTTTTTGCATTGGATAAAGTAGATAACAGATTCCATCTGTCGCATAAGGAAGAACTTGTAGGATGAAACAAGCATAGGTGCTGAGGAAAAGAAAAACGGAAAGTGAAACGCGAAGGACGTGGTCTCGAAGCGGAGCAGACGACGCCGTTTTTAGTTTCGTCGAGGACTTCATTGCCGCGAGCAGACGACACGGTTGCGCACAACACTAGAAATCAAGGAAGGAAAATACGGAGAAATTGCTCCTCGTGAAGTGACGGTGAAAGCAAAGTAAAAAAAAAAAGCGATTGGGAAAGGCGGCTATCGGGTCGTCTTCGCCGGTGCCACTTTTTTTTTTTTTTCATCCAAGATGTCGGCCTGGCCCGGTGTTCTCGCGCGCAATGGTCGGTCGAGCCGCAGCCGGGTGCAGCTGCCGCGGCGCGGATATCGTCTGCTGGATAACGGTCACCGCCGCGGGCAGACGACGGCTCCTACCGCTGTCGTCTGCTTCGTGCCCCGCGCAGCTTCTGCGTGACGCTTTCCCCGAGTGTTGTGAGGAAGCAAAACGCCCCTTCTAAAGCCGCGTTTCGAGTGCGCGGTTGATGACAATGCGTTGCGATGGGTTTGGACCGCGGGTCCCACGAGACGATTGACGTGAAGAAGTAAAGAAGACGTCGTGCCGGTCGCTGGTGTGCGTGTGTGTGTGTGTGCGCCGTACGTGAAAAAAAAATATGCGCGTCGCCGGGAACTTGACTACTGCGAGCAGACGACTGATCAAGACCCGGATGATGACGTCCCTTGCCCGGCTTATGCTACTTCTGCTCGAAATCGTCTGCCTCTGCCTCCTAATCGCCGCTCCAGCGCATGCCGCCCCGGCCTTTGATAACGGTGAGTACACCGTCAACTCTTTTGTCGTTTTTGGTCGCCACGCTCTTGATAACTATCGTTTCGGCGTTGCCGCCGGTGCTCGTGTGAGCAGGGTATGTTGTCAAGGTCACTTGTGCGTTTTGTACGACGTTATCTTATATTTAGGGCAAGAGGGACCAGATAGATTTCGTCTGCTCATATTCGTTTCCTACCTTGCCCGCCAGCAATCATGCGTGGTTTTCGTCATAACTGCCCGTGGCAAAGTTGCCTAGACAAATTTATTGTATGCAGAAAGATACGCATCTGTGTGTGCGTATCTGTGCCGATGTTCTTTTGAAATGACTAATCACCAGCATGGGAAAAGCGGATCTATGACATCGCGTACTGCGTACAATTCATTAAGAGCAAGTTAATACGCGTTTCCGGTCAACTTGAAATGAATCATTCAGTAATACCGGGAGGTATGAGCAAGGACCCAACGTAGCACTTTGTTTTCCAGCTTGTAGTTTAGTTATTTTCCCCAGCGTATCACGTATAACGAAACATACAAGTAGTTGGGAATAAGTTTCAGATGACGAAGCAATTACATAAACTCAGACGCCTCTCTGTTCAATCCACGCGGCCGAAGAAGACGACCTCAGGTACGAACACACGGGAATATGTTATTAACTTCAACTTGTATAAATTTCCTGAGCTGGCCTTATAGAGAGCACTCCGGTCTATTTAGGGGCTTCCTAGTTATATCTGACATAAACACCCTCAGTTACAATGGAGCGGTGTTATCTTAGCGAGGTATAGCTAAAGATATTTTCAATCATAGCACGAAGGCATTACGAAGCTTGGGTTCTGTCCAGACTCGTAAAAGTTCGGTAGTCGCGGAATTACCCGGCAGCTTGAACATAGGTTTGAACATTGGTACATACATACATACATACATACATACATACATACATACATACATACATACATACATACATACATACATACATACATACATACATACATACATACATACATACATACATACATACATACATACATACATACATACATACATACATACATACATACATACATACATACATACATACATACATACATTTGAACGTCGATACAAATCCCTCAGGCGTTCCTCCTCTATGAGCCCACATTTTGCCTTCACGGGCTTTTTTTTTTTGCACAATATGTGCGCCGAAACAAATTCGCACAAGGCACCAAATCGGAGGCAGAAAGAAGTTCGTGTGGCGTTCTCCTTCGCTCCTCTCTGGACCGCTGCGGTATCTTTTACCGCGTCACGAACGGGGACCAATCACGACTGAGGAAAACGGATGACGAATTAAGAAGCGAAGGATCCAGGAAGCTACCGGATCGAACTCACGTCCCGCCTAATACGCCTAATCGACCTTCCCGATTAAACCGCACGAGTCCCTCCCTTGATGGCACTCGCGTTCCTAAATTGTCGGACCGTGATCACGACGTACGAAACCGGGTCTTGCGGGGCAGCGTCCTGGCGCACTGTGTACAGCGCCCCAGCCGGCTTCCATTGCAACTTCACCGTTTGCATCGAAGCGCTGTTTATAATTGCCTTCTGCGTAATTCGAGGTTCGGACGAAACGTGACCCATTCCTACCAAAGCAGTTATTCTTCTGTTCTTTCTTCCTTTGTTCCTTTCCTTTTTAACCTAAACGCCTGTTTCTTAATTTGATTTCGTTTTTCATTGCGTGTGTGTTTTCTTGCGCAATCATTGCAGTCACGCTTTTGTTTGACCCTTCTTTTTGCTTTCTCTTTAGTAGGGGAATTCATCCTTAGACGCCACATGTTCAGTTTACATCTAGCAGGGAATAAAATAGGAAGCCTTTTCTGTTGTTGCTGTTGTTTTCCGCTTACCGCTGCTCTACATATTCTTGTAGGGTAAGATTTCCAGTGATCGATGCGACAAAAACTTTAATGCGAGACGAAAGGCGTATGCATACGTCTCGCATTATGTGTTCGCCAGCTATCGCGTCACTACTTTTACTTTTCTTCTTCTGTCTTTTTTTCTTATTCCGCTCGTGCTTTAATTACACTGCTATAATTATTAGTTTACCCCCAATTTTACTTGGCCTCTAACGAATGCGAAAAGCGTTTAAGCCAACGATGATCCTTAAACATAATCTGTGTTTAAGGATCGGGGGACGACATTGCGTGGTACGTAGGCGACTACGATCGCAAAAAAAGAAAAGTGAAATATACGATTCTTTTCTTTCTTTCTTTATTTTTTTACAAAAGGAAATCGCGATAAAAGAAGTTACTCGTGCCGAGCTCTGCTTGAACGCTACAGCGCTATACGGCCGCGCAATATAGACACAGGTGCAGGTGACGTCCCCGTGAAGTTTCCGGTCGTTATGGGACTACGTGGCTAGTTTGCTCAGACGTTTTCGTAACTCTTTTCTTCTCTTTTTCTTTTTGCTTATTCTCTCATCGCTCTCTTTTTCTTGCCTTCTCATTTCTTTCTTTCTGTCCTCCCTTCTTCCTTTCTTTCCTTCTTTCTTTCTTTCTTTCTTTCTTCCTTTTTTTCTTCATATCTTTCCACACCGCAAGAGAATATTGCTCAACTGGCGCCTAGCTGCCCTCGTGGGTCCGCGTGTATCGCATATGTATGTATATACGTTAGACACGTCCGTGGCTCTTGAACACGTATAGGGCAGAGGCATTTCGCGCAGGGTATACATATACGGCTTTTATGCGGAGCTGGAGCGGTGGATGCTTCTAAACTGTACACTTTGAGATGTGCGCCTGTCCGTTACAGTCGCTATATACGTGACCGTTGGCGTTTCCTCGTCGACCGCGGTGTGAAAGGAAACCCTGGGCTCCCCAGCTTCAGTCAACCCTCACCGGCTGTTCGTCTTCGCACCACTCTTTTTTTCTTAGACTGAGCGTACTTTTGGTAACAGCGCAAAAAAAAGCAAACAATGACAAAAGGAAGAAAACAACACGGCGCTTTGTTGTGTCGTGCGTTTTTACTTCCTTTTGCAATTGTTTGCTTTTGTTGTTGTTGTTGTTGTTGTTGCGCTGTTGCCAAAAGTGCGTTGAATCCTAAGCAACTCGCCCACCTTGCTATCTTGCGCCAGCATACTTTTTTTAGACTTTGCCTGCACCCTCTCGGCAAGGTGTCTGACCCGCTGATAACACGCGAACACAAACACATCCACGATCGGTCGCAGAAAGATAACGAAACCGAAGCCCCCAACATTCCCTTCTTTGCAAATCCTTCCTATTCGAAAGCAGCCATCTCCGGCGACGACGACTGCCGCTGATATGAATCCCAGGAAAGAAAGAAAAAAAAAGGAGCGAGAAGGAAACAAAGAATAAACGGGTTTTCAAGAAAGCAAAAGGCGTCGCTTAGCTCTCTTTATTTTTATTGCTGTTGTTATTATTATTATTTCTGGTACCACGAGGAGGGGAATGTAGGAAGACGATGTCGATGCCACTTGCGACGTGGAGGAAAGAAGTCGATTGCAATCAGACAGAGACGGCGCGCCGGAATGTGCATGCACGGTGTAGTTTTTCTTTCTTGGGTTCGCTCTGTTCTCCGATGTGCTCCGATCTCCTCAGGTTATCTCTTTCTGTGAATCATGGCGTCGGACACATACACCTGTCACTACTCGCGTCACGCCATTATCAGCAACACACTTTCCTCTCTCTCTCTCTCTCTCTCTCTCTCTATATATATATATATATATATATATATATATATATATATATATACGCAGGAAAGAGACGACGAACTTTTTGGAAGACTTCTTTCCTGCGTATGTTACGTCGGGTCCTGCGTGCTGAACTTTGAAGAAAACCCCTATATATATATATATATATATATATATATATATATATATGAGGGAACTTGTGTGGCCGGCCAATCCTTGATAAAATGCCGGAGGCGTTCCGCTGTGGACAGACAGTTTGTCGAGCGTGCAGCATGTGAGCTCTGTGTAATTATAAAGTGCCGTCCGTTCGAAACCCCGTGGAAAAAAATAAGGAAGCGTTCCTTTCGGTTCCGCGTTGGTTGAAAGTGGCGGCGGCGTTGCTGTGAGCACCGTCGCATCGTATACGAGCCGGCATGCTGACTCCGCCACCGCTGTTTCTACTGGCAGCCCACATTAAATTCAAATCGTATAGCGTGACGCTGCAATTGTACGAACGCGGCGTGAAAAGCAGGCGAGTAACAACTACACACGTTCACTGTCGGAGCTCCATCGATCACACTCTTGGAAGCTACCCTCCAGTGTCGTCTGTATTTTTTTTTTTCGAGATGGGGGGCGCGGGTGTGTCCCAAAGCTATAAATGACCATGACATGCCTCCATACCGAAGAGCCCCGAACTTATTTTGGTCACGTGGGGGTTATCATGCACCAAGGCATCATTGTTCGCGTGTGTCTGTCTGTGCGTACGTCTCTTACCGTGCGGGGAGTCGAACCTGCGAGCCCCCGATCTAAGCAGCATCAGCAGCAACCACCTCAACGACTTTTAGATAAGGGCACACAGGCTTTAAGGTAAGGGTATGCGCAGGTCGTCCGTGTCTCCGAATTTATAACCACCGTTGGAACTGGAGCATTCAACAGGGGCTGTTTTTCTTTTTGCTTGCTTCTTTTTTAAATTCTAAATGCACATTTGATCATTTTTTCGTTGGAATCTGATGTGGACTCGGCGCTAATTCAGAAGAGGCCAGAGCTGTAGACACAACAAGCGCTGGGCATCTATAAGGGGTCAATTCACGAAGTTTTTTTCGTTCGTAAAGCTTTTCGTTCGTAAGTGCTTTAATAGCTCCCGACCAGCCGCCATAGCTAATACGTCCAGCATCGGGATTGGCTGAACTTTCCTCTCACGAACCTGGATTCCGGTTATGGAGTGTTTCTCTTTTTCTTTGTTTTTTTAATACTGGCCCTAGCTCTACCTGCGTCTGCTGTGCCACCTAGCTCTGAATCCACTAACATATGTGCATTCTTAAGCAACGACTCGCCAACTACGCTGCGTGTTTTCGTTAACAAGTTCATCTCTTGCAGCTAAGACCCGCGTCCGACGTAGTTGCAAGCCGTCGTTCGGTGTAACCAGCGCGCGAGATCCCAGCGCTCTTTCGAGGAGACCGCGTGGGCAGCGTAAAGAGCTGGGTCTGTGACAGCCCCTGTCCCTATCTTTCTTTCTTTCTTTCTTTCTTGCTTCCTTCGTACGTGCTGCACGGTTAGCAGCCCACGCTAAAAGGGCGCGTCGGCAAGCGGTCCGCCCCATCGCGTATAAGCCCTCTGTCACGCGGGCGCACACGCCCCAGAGGCCGCGATAGTAGCGTGCAGCTAGCAAGGCGGAGTCTGGTCTCCGAAGAGCGATGTCTCATACAGGCTGCGTACAATGACGGCCCCACGACGGCTATACTTCGGCTGTGTTTGGGCCACAGGCTGCACGGTATTTGAAAAAAAAAGAAAAAAATGTTGGTGATGCCGATGAGGAGTGTGTCGAAGGCCTACATGTCCCTTGTCCCTTGTTCCTTGTCCCTTGTTTTTGTGCGGTTACCTGATGCATTCCAATAACGACCACCAACTAGCCCGCTTATCCCTGCTAAATATGCTATATATACGGAAGGGGATGGTATAAAAAAACTGTAAAAGTATATTTCTTCCGACAGTTGTGTCAGACCGGAGCGTAAGCCTGAGCGGTGTCGTAGAAGTTTACTTGTACCTGACGGTTCAGCTTACTTTGTAATTAACTAGTACGGCAGCAGCCTACCTTTTAGGTTCTGAAGCAGCTCGGTAAAGCACGGCCAATGTTGGCCCAACATTGAATCATATCGTATTCGCCATTGGTACATGTTGACCCCTGCATTACATCTAAATTGGCCCTTCTTGTAATACTATTTGTGTTCAGTGCTTGCCATGCTATAGAATTTTTTCGAGTCATTTCTTCTAAGCACCGGGACACAGAGAAAGGTTTCGAAGGAAGTCATCCGCTCCTGGGCACTCGGGCAATGGGTCACAACTTTGGACGCCGTCAAATTAAGCCATCGCGTCGTGTTCACAATCGTGTCAGTTCTGATTGTCTCTCACAGGCCTGCTATATACGCCCTCCTCTGACTAGCTCAAAAATGCCAAAGATGGCCGAATTCGACAACATATATGACGGAACTCCACACTGTCCCGAATTGCACCCACCGCCTAATTCGCCCACGTTGGCTCTTTGGGCCAATCAGAGAGGATTGAGTATAACTGCCAACCATTGAGTCAAACAGAAAAGCTGACGAAGATCGCGTATTGCGCGATACGGCGGGGATGTTACAGGGCGCAGGACGTGAGACGTCAGAGAGCCGAGTTTCAGGGGCCGAATTCAGAAAGCTTTTCGATCGTAAGTGCGGCCCTTCCATTGACCGCGGCCGCCTTTGTTAATTATATATGTCTAACATCAGGCTTGGCTGGAAGCAAATATCTTGGGAGCCTGGCCCCACAGTTCATTAGCGCAGACTTCCACTACCTTCCTTCCACTTCTTCCACTACCTGAAGTCAACAGACTTGAGTGCCCGACTATAGACATCTTGCACCTAACTTAGTGCATGTGAAAGGGCGGTACAGATTCAGGTTTTCTCTCTCTCTCTTTCACTCCCCATTCCCCTCCCCACGTGTAGGGTAGCAAACCAGCCTCAGTCTTGTTAACCTCTCTGCCTTTCCCTCTTCTCTCTCTCTCTCTCTTTCTCTCGGTTGGAATTTGCTCTTGCGAGCGATTGAATCGTAAGAGCTTCTTTGTGCATAGCGGCCTGCAGGTGTTCAGAGCGAGGCGGCGCGTCTACTCGCCTCGCGCGTATAGCCAGCCCCGAATACTGCACGGAAATTTCGAGCCGTCGAGTTATATACGTATCCGTGCGTCACGCTCTCTCTTTTCCGGCGCTCGAGCTTTCCCTCGCGCGGTCGCCCGCGTCTACGCTTTCGGTGCCTCGACCCCCCCCCCCTCCCCCTCCCGCTGCAGGATGTCGCCTATACGGTACGCCATAGCGCTCGCATACACCGCGCTGTCCGGCGCGTATGAGGCGACGCGACCCACCTCGTGGGCGGCGGTGTTACGGCAAGGCGTTGTCGTCCTTCCCGCTGATGCGAGCGCTGAAGCGGCGAGTCCACGTGCGCCGACTGCTACGTGTGGGCTTTGCAGATATTGCGCCGCCGTTTTGAAGTACATGTAGTGCATACTCGCCCGTATGGAGAGAGAGGGGGAGAGGGAGAGAGAGAAGGGAGTGTCAGTGACTTTCGGAACGATCCTATACTCCAAAGCACCAACGGTTAATGGTGCGCGATCGTGTGTGTGTGGATATGTGAGATGGAGCGCACAATCAAGCGATGAAACGAAATACGATAGGCGGTTACGTTAAATGGACAGCAAACAAACAAATAATTTTAAATGTAATAGTAAAGTAAAAAAAATGGGACATGGAACTTTGAGCTCTCTATATTCTACATTAGTAATCCACATTTCACGAAAACATAGCTTTAAAAGCATATACGTGCACGATAAGTATGAACTAGTTTAGCGTACCCCCCTCGTAATCGTAGCTGTCCCACCTGCGTTCTCTCATAGAAGTTGGCTCCTATCAGACACCCAGAGATAAGAAAGGCAGCGGCGTTGATCATAAAGCGAATGAGGATAGCCGATATCCTAGTTGAAATTACAAGAACTGGAGTTGGGCAACGCATAAAGTGGATAACTATCGAGGTTAATAGAGATACAGAATGGGCGCCAAGAGAAGGGAAACGCATTAGAATACGGCAGTGAGTTAGATGGTGGGATAACATAAGGAAATTCATTGGCGTATATACAGGGTGTCCCAACTATCATTCACCAAGATTTAAAAATATGCACATGCCACGCAGCTGGACGGAACCAAGTGAATGTTATTTGCCGTCGCTTGGAGATACTCAGATTGCTTTCTGCATTCCGCCTAAATACGTAATTAGTATCAGTTAATTAATGTACTTGTCACATATTGTAATTAAACTATCAGAAAATTGTAGAGCAACACGAAAAAACTCCCGATACAGCCTTCTGTCGCTCAATATGTGCTACATAAAAGTGTTTTTTTCAGAGCGTGAAATAATCCCGCGAACACACGCTGAATCGCCGCTCGACTGGCCCGCTTCTTGCACGTTTAATTTCTCCGCGGCTCTTACACGCATATGTCTCATCTGCGCGGTTTCTCGCGGAAGCCATCTCCTGTCAGACACCTCGCGAGTCCGAAACAGTTGCTCAAAACCACAAAACAATAGAGACGACCGCGGTAAGGAGCAGCAGCAGGTGGGTATAGAGGCTCTAAAATATACGTGAGCGGAATGGAAAGACCGGGAATATAATGGAGATAACAAAACGACCGCGTGGGGAGACAGTATAGTCGATGAAGGCTCGCGATAAGCCCACGCACTGCGCTATACAGTGGGCGGCAAAGAGCCGTCGAGGCAGGACAACCGCGCGCATTCCTTCGTGACCAGCGCTCGCCGGAAATGGATGGAAGGAAGGATGGATGGATGTTATGAGCGTCCCCTTTGGAACGGGGCGGTGGCTTGCGCCACCAAGCTCTTGCTACTATGCTGTCTAATATCCTACCTAGGTTAACCAATGAAAAAAAAAAAACACTATGAACTACCACGTCCAAATTTTCTGATACCCTATTGCGAACTGTGCTTTTGTACGTCTCCGTCCTTTGTCGCTTCCCTACTTTTCTTCCACCAATCCTCCAATCGCCTCTTACTGATGTCTATTGCGGACCTGTTTATTTACCACTGCTCCCGCTGAACCCAAGGGCTTCAAGGAGGCCAGTGGTGCCAGTGGTGGAAACTGTCAAGGAGGCCAGTGGTGGAAACTGTCCTCGAAGAAGCGGCACCACCGCACAGAAGCGGCGGTCTTCCAGCAGCCGACGCCCTCTAGTCGGGCCTTTGTGTGTGTGTGGGGGGGGGGGGGGTGGAGGGGGCGAAGCCGGGGCCGATGCATTTGGAAGAGAAGAAACGGAGGTCGTTGGTGGGGGGGACGCCACATTTGGCAGTTGTTGGCAAGTTGTTGGCTCCCGGCGCGCGCTGCATAAGCGCCAGCGAGAACGCGAACGAGTCTCAATTGCCCCGCTTGCCCGTTCTCTCTCTCTCTCTCGACTCATTTCCGTTGTGTCTTCGTCCAAACGCCCCCTCGCCGCTCTCGCGGGATACGACGGAGATGCGAGAATCGAACGAGGCTGACGGCAAGTGACCATTTTAACGAGTGTTGTTCGCTGTCTCGGAAAGTGTGGTTCGTTAGGTATGCAAACGAGACTGCAGACAGTCGCGGGAAGTTATAGCGAGTCGAATTCACGAACGGTGGGAGCCAACGTTTCGGCGAGCGGACTTGATTTCTCCCTCCTGGCGAATATATTTACGCCCTCGCTGAAACGTGGGTACTGTGAGAAGCATTTATTTGTTTTCCCCACTGTTAATAAGTTCACTGTACTCTGTTTCACACGAAGCCTAGCGAAACTTCTCTCACTGGTCGCACGCGCGACCAAAACATAGTGCGTCACAATTGAATGAAATGTATAAGTGTGCGTCTATATAATTCGGATGTAACAATGTCTAACACTTTTCTGTCGCAAATTAGCACGTAACGATTACGCGGAAGGCGCCGCAGGTCTCAATCCAACTACCAACGATCGAGCGTAGTGACACATTTCTGTGACCGGCGGCCGCAGCACACCGCTTGCGTTCGCGGCAAAAACATAGTACGCCACATATTGGGAGCACGAAGATATGCAGATAATAGGTGATTTGACTTAAATGAAGGTCCGCAAATTGTAATTGTAGCTTGTGCAGTATTTATCGCGCAGAAAGCGTAGCAGGTAAAGAACTGCTGACAAACGTGCGGAAGTGAGTGTTCCACGACCGCACTACTTGCGTGGGTTCCGCCGCGTTGCGTGCCATTTGTAAATCGGAGTTATAGCAGTGTGTTCTACTCGTTTCTGTTAGCTCTCTCCTTGTGCATAGGCCCATCTGCCAAGTTCGTGGCGTAAAACCAGAATGTCTCGTCATTAAGCCATCCAGAGCCTAGTTATCAGATAAAGTCCTCCTCCCCACGAGTCAGTACCACAGTTGGCTTCCCCTATCATTTCCTTGGACTCATTGTCCGTTGGCCTCACGCGATTCTTACAACACGTGATTCTCGGCCACTCCTCCACGTTGTGCATGTGCCATCGAGAACCCCGCACCCGAACAGTTTGGAGGCCGTGCTGTCCAGCTCGCACCCGCGTGACCAGCGCAAACTGGTGCGGTGGTGATGGTCCTGGGAGACTTCTCAGGCCGCAGGAAGCCTGGACTAAGGACAACCCCCCCCCCCCCTTGTCTCCCCCCGTTCTGATGGCAGAAGCTGGAAGAACAAAGCCAGCTTTCGTTCTCTCTCTCTCTCTCTCTCTCTCTCTCTCTCTCTCTCTCTCTCTCTCTCTCTCTCTCTCTCTCTCTCTATCTATCTCTCCCTCTCTCTCTCTATCTATCTGTCTACATCTATCTATCTATCTATCTATCTATCTATCTATCTATCTATCTATCTATCTCTCTCTCTCTCTCTCTCTCTCTCTCATTTTATCGTTGAATAAAGTTTGTTCCTCCCACTTCTCTGGGCAAACGCAAATCAAGTCTGCACGACAGGCCGAAAGCCGCGGCTGTCACTCGCAAAGCCCGGGCGTTCATCTCTCCTCGGATCAACTCCGGGCGCATCGCCGCGTCCCCCGGAAGGCGTTGCGCGACGACAAACAATGCCCACGAGCCCGGCTCGTAAAACGTGAACACCGCGTCCTCTCCGCGCAAGTCGTTGACGCCTTCTTGGTTGCCGTAACGCGGTCATGGCTCCATCTTCTCGAGAAGGACGCTCGGCTCACGTCAAGGCCGAGCTACCGCCGCACTCGCTCGCCGTACGGCTAGGTCCTTCGTATTGTTCCGCGTGTGACCACTTAATTCGAAACCGCTCGTACTGGTGTGCTCCCTCGTATTCTTTTCTGCAGTGATCCCTTCTCCCCGGATTGCTTGGCGCGAGAATTGATATGCGGTTCCGTTTTCCTTGTGGTCGGCGATAATGGATGCCTTGGAGAGGCAAATCAGTCACTGCTGTAATCAGCCTTCGGAGGAGTTTCGGGGAGGGGGGTATCTGCGTCTTTTGAGACGCGTGAAATTGCCGAGGCATGGCCGGTGACCCCGTGTGCGCTGCTTTTGTTTGCGAGCGTTGAATATAAATAAGCCTATTGTTTCCATTATCTGAAAGAACATGGAACTTTCACGATATGTATTTATGTTACGAGGTCAAATCTATGGTTAATCGGATTAGACGAGTTTAGACGCAAAGATATGCAACTGCACTAGCGAAAATTTTATTTTTCCCCCTGATTCATGAAACACAAGGGTCGTTGTCACTGAGTGTTGCTTTGAGGAGAGCAGTAATGAGTTTCACAAGATTGTAAGACGCCGAAGCACTTTAAGTTGTTTACTCCAGCAGATGAATATTCAGATTATTAAGCTTGTTACTTCAATGCTTTCGGAAATATCTTCTCCCTATAACCGTTTACTGCGTTGACTGCTCTTGCCGATTCGGGCACTGTGCATTCATTAACTGTCTCTGTGCATACCTAAAGCCACAAGAGCAGCTGCTGCAGTTTCTGAAGTCAGCCGGACTGAGTGACCCTCGGTGAGGAAGTCAGGATTATTACGGTTCTCGCGAGTCTGCATAATGTTTAAACTATGTCCTATATCATCCTCTTCGTCTACTTTTTTTTTTACACTTTCCTTTTTGCCTATTGAGGAGTAGCAAAACGGAATCAGTCCTCGGTTAACCTCCACGCCCTTGCTTTATCTCGGTCACTTTCAGAACAATAGCCAATTTAACCCTGTAACCATGAAAACATACATACATACATACATACATACATACATACATACATACATACATACATACATACATACATACATACATACATACATACATACATACATACATACATACATACATACATACATACATACATACATACATACATACATACATACATACATACATACATACTATTACGGACATCCCACCGCTGCCACCAGTGTTACGAACTTCCAACCGGTGCCACCAGTGTTACGACATCCAACCGGTGCCGCCAGTGTTACGAACTTGCACCGCTGCACCACGATAACGGCTTTGTGGTCCCGTAGCGCTCGTCACCCGTTTCGTGACAGAGCGTTGGTAGCGAAGACTCCGAGCCTGGCGTCGATGAGAAATACAAAAGGGACTTTATACATTATATACAGGTTATCATACAGGACATGAACGGATCGGCACTGGGGCCGAGAGCTCACACAAACGCGACTGTTCTCGCACGACGGCGTCCGGCGAAAACGCGTGACACATCTCACCCCAGTCGGGAGCGACCCTCTCTCCAGGTGGGGTCAGCGGATCCCGTTTTCGAGCGGCGTGTTGCTGCTTTTATAATCCCCGAGGCCCATTGTCACTCAAACGGCCCAATACAAAGTCAGCACACGACGGTCGTCCGAGGGGTCCAACCAGCGACCGCGCTGGCCACCCGGTTCAAAGTTCGCGCGCGCGGTGACCTCCAGGCAAGGGAGGTGCGGCGCCGGGCTGTCGGGCACACGCGGGCACGTCTAAACACGCTGCTTCGCCGAGGCTTCTCCTGCACGAAGGCGCAGCCTCTTGACTTGTGAAGGGAGAATTGTGGCGCTCGCAGGATAGATTCTGCATCTTCCAGATTCGGGATCCGGGCTTGTGGTAATGGCACAACAGCATCCCCGCCCTCAGATAAGGCGCCGGGAAGACGAGCTGCCTCCACGTGGCTCGGATGCCAGGCGCGCACGTTCGTCAGGCTCGTCCAAGTTCACGTCCAGTGTCGGGACGCCAGGTAACCTCACGTGCCCAGGTCCGACTCGCCAGGACAGGAGCTCTGCTCACCACGTCGTCGCCAAGGCACCTTGACCAGCTCCGCTCGGGTCGTTCCTAAGACCTTGCTTCTCGCCACTGGTCCCGCTTGGTCGTTCTGCAGCTTGCAAAACCGACCGGCAAAAGGCAACACCCAACACGAACAAGTGCCCTCTGTCTCCCGTCAAACACCAGACAAGGCCATAATTCAAATCAACCTAACTAAATTGTTTTCCCCTTTTTTTCTCCCGCTGCAACAAGAGGCAGGTGTACGATCTAGCACACAAGGCTTAAACAATCAGTTTTCAAATCAACAACACATCAAAATAGAAACAATTATTAATCAGCAATAATAATTACAAATAGAATGGTCCCCTTGAAATCGCTTTGGACCGAAAACATACTTCTGAGGAAGCAAATGAGGTCATTCATTTTTCCCGGCGATATTTTCGCGGAATCCGAAGCTGCTTATATTTGCGACCCTGCTTATCCGTGTAGCGGCGGTACGATAAGCCAGATTCCTTGCCAAATGAAACCCCCTTTTTTTTCACTCCCCGTTTGACGCTCTTCCTCAGATCGGCTAGTGAACAATCTTCCTGTTGCTCGCGAATCCGAGTTTCCCTTTCAACTGCAGCCGGCTCCTGCCAGCTGGCGGAAACCGGAGCGAGTGTGGAGCCCGCGTCGCCTAATTGCGGCGTCGAGTCCATATCGCGGCTAGCACTGCACGCGTCACTCCCACTCACTTCCAGGACCCGCTCGTCTAGGCCAGCCTCCGAGCTCTGCCTCTCCCGTGACTGCTCGCCACTCAAGTTACCGTGATCGGTCCGTGTGCCGCACCGCCTTTCGCTCACCGACGCTAAGTCAAGTTCCCTCGACAGCGGGCGCGCTTTGGATCGCGTGGGGGCCATGTACGCCACGTCGGCAAAGAATGATTTGCCCTGATCCCTCAGCAGCTGCTCCGAGCTATTTGAGAAGAGGTAGGAAAATTGCTCCGGGAGGGCGGCTGACACAGCGGCTTCGGCGTTAAGTTTCCCAAACTCTCCTTCAATGATAACCGTTGCGATCGGTAAACAGACACTCTCCTTCTCGGCCACTTGCCGTATCCTAACGCACTCTCCCGTAAAATCACTCGAGGAGACGAAAGACGGGTGAACAACGTCCATAGTTGCTGCAGAGTCCCGCAGTGCTCGGCACTTCTTGCCGTTTACCTTAATTTCCTGCACATAGGGCTCCAATAGACGTATGTTCTTGTGAGTTTCCTGTATCGTCGCAAAAGCAATTCTCTCTGGGCAGCTTGCAGCGATGTGCCCTTGCTTTTTGCAATTGTAGCAGGTTAACGGTTTCCGTTTTTCAAAAGAACGCGTCATTTCGTTTCGCTGTTTCGGACCATCGTCATCATTCTGAGATGCATTCTGTCCTTCCCTTACAGTTTCTTTGGTAAGGGATTCGTCGTCCCGAAACTCGCGACGCGTGATTTCCTTCCGTTCGTCGGGCTTCCCGTAAAACCCATCTCTTCTATCTGCTTTTTCTACACGCACTGCCTTGCTGTGCAAGCTGCGGCGGGTGTAATACTCTTCCGCTAACTCTGCTGCCTTGTTTAGCTTAACCTCCTTTAGCCTATCTTGCAGCCAGAGCCGGACATCCTCATCAATGCAACGGTAGAACTGCTCCAACGCGATGCATTCGACAATTTTGTCGCGGTCGTCGTAAACCTCTTCGCCCTTCAGCCATTCCACCAAGTCGGCTTTTAGACGAAACGCGAAGTCAACATTCGACTCCTTACCCTTTTTTGCATACCGGAACCTCTGCCGGAAAGCTTCGGGCGACAATTTGTACTTCCGCAGTAGCGCTTCCTTCACATCACTGTAGCTCTCAAACGCCTCTTTCGATAAGCAAGTTATTACGTCTGATGCCTCCCCAGGAAGCAACGCTAACAGATTCTGTGCCCAAAGGGATCGCTCAATGCTATTCCGTTCGCAGACGTGCTCAAATTTCACGAGGTATTTGGCCATATCCTCTCCGACGACAAAGGGTGGAAGTTGATCGCGTATTCTTGGAACATTAGAAGTGAGACTAGGCGCTGGCGAGCTATTTCGGGTCTCCAACTCTTTCATTTTAAGCTCGTGCTCACGAATCTCTCTCCTTTCCTCCTTTTCCTCCTCGCGACGTTGCTGTTCTCTCCTTTCCTCTTCGCGACGTTCCTGTTCTCTCCTTTCCTCCCTTTCCCGACGTTCCTTGATATCCGCCCAGGCCTCAGCGGCTTCCTCAGCCGTTACGTCCCCAGTCCTCATGACCTCAAGGATCGCATTCTTTCTTTTGGTTGAGCCCAACTCAATGCCCAACTCCTCACAAATTTCGAGAAGTTCCTTCACCTTGTACTTCTCCATCGTTCACACTGTCCTCCTGCTGTTTACCCTTTTTGAATATACCTGCCGTACGCTACTATAACACTACTAGTAAGACATATGCAAGTATTTCACACACTGCCCTGTTTACCCCCTCAGCATCCCCTGGTTTTCAAAACACTCTTACTAGGCTTGAAACACACAAGGTTATCACAATGCAACACCAAATCCTTCCCTAAGCTACTATAACCTGTGTCAGAGAAAGTCTGGTGTTTGAGGTAAACTTCAGGCACTCACCGCGCCGAGGTAGCTGATGCCGGTCAATCCCGTAGCTGCCATCCAGTGTTACGGACATCCCACCGCTGCCACCAGTGTTACGAACTTCCAACCGGTGCCACCAGTGTTACGACATCCAACCGGTGCCGCCAGTGTTACGAACTTGCACCGCTGCACCACGATAACGGCTTTGTGGTCCCGTAGCGCTCGTCACCCGTTTCGTGACAGAGCGTTGGTAGCGAAGACTCCGAGCCTGGCGTCGATGAGAAATACAAAAGGGACTTTATACATTATATACAGGTTATCATACAGGACATGAACGGATCGGCACTGGGGCCGAGAGCTCACACAAACGCGACTGTTCTCGCACGACGGCGTCCGGCGAAAACGCGTGACACATCTCACCCCAGTCGGGAGCGACCCTCTCTCCAGGTGGGGTCAGCGGATCCCGTTTTCGAGCGGCGTGTTGCTGCTTTTATAATCCCCGAGGCCCATTGTCACTCAAACGGCCCAATACAAAGTCAGCACACGACGGTCGTCCGAGGGGTCCAACCAGCGACCGCGCTGGCCACCCGGTTCAAAGTTCGCGCGCGCGGTGACCTCCAGGCAAGGGAGGTGCGGCGCCGGGCTGTCGGGCACACGCGGGCACGTCTAAACACGCTGCTTCGCCGAGGCTTCTCCTGCACGAAGGCGCAGCCTCTTGACTTGTGAAGGGAGAATTGTGGCGCTCGCAGGATAGATTCTGCATCTTCCAGATTCGGGATCCGGGCTTGTGGTAATGGCACAACAATACATACAAGAAGTTGCATGGCATCATAACGATGTCATAGCTATATGATCGTTCTTTTGTTGTGGCAAGTCATGTACCAGGCATCGCTTTACTAGTGCGAGTGCATTCGCACCTACTTGCACCCGTGTACACGGTGTATGAAAAAGATGCAAATTGCGACCACCCCGAGGTATATCATTTTTTTTTCTTTATTCATTCGCACTTCTTTTCCAAGTCTGTTCTGTCAGGATCTCCGCTGTGGCCATTTCTACTTTCGGCTTTATGGCGTCTCATTGGGACTCAGGTCATTCACTTGCCAGTCGTTTTGTTCTTTGCGGTCGCTTTTTCCTTACTTGCGAACTCCTGCTCCAATTTGCTCCAACCTTCTTTTCTTCTTGTTGTTAGTTCTTCTTCTTCCTTTTTTTTTTCTTTTTCCCTGGTTTATTTAGGAGAACTGCATGAAACCGCGACCATTTATACACGCGCCAAGCACATTTCGCAAGAAGGCAGCCACATCTTCACTGCCGTTTTCTTCGCGTAGTCTACTCGGTTTCTTTTTCGGGCCCTCCCATCGTGAATTTGTTGTAGAGTTTAGAACTCCGATGAAGGGCCCACGACAATGACGCTTCCAACAACCGCGGAGCTCTCTTCTTACCTGTACTACGCTGCAAGAGCATTCGACAGCGCCGAGGCCTACCCACTCGTCTCTTTCTTTCCTTTCAGTTTTTCATCGTTCGCATTCACTTGTCTGTGGTCTTCTTTCTGTTTTTCTTGCCGTCATTTTTTTCTCATTTTGTTTTTCTTACCCGCCTCTGCCGTCATTTCCAAGAACATCGCCGCGCGCTGCCTACTTTCCTCGCGCCGTCCGCCAACTGCTCCATCAAACCCCCACACATGCACCGTCCAGTATAGCACACTGCTAACGAACTCGTAGAGTCGTGCCAGGAAAAAAAAAAGGCCTAAAAAAGACCGAACTATAACACCATAGAGACTCGCAAAACAAGAGGCACTCACGCTAAGAGAAAATGACATCTCCAACGAAAGGTTGAAAGAAAGAAAGAAAGAAAAGAAAGAAAGAAAGGAAGAAAAACTCGCGCTCGTTTTGTACACTTGAGTCAGACCGACCGACCGACCCCCGCTGTAGTAGCTCTCCGCGGGTTCGCTAACCGTGCGGTCGGTGATGGCGACCGAGATGCCTATCTACACCGACGTTCTTTCATCGTGCTCGGCTCGAGAAGGTATGTACCGCAGGCCCGCTGGCCCAGTGCGTGCGTTTCTCAAGAGCACGGCACGTCGCCGCCCGCGCGTTCGGGCATTGGACCAGCGCGCGTGCACTGTAGTTGCACGCCACGCCGATGGTATACACAGCAAGCGAGCAGCAAGCAGCATAGCGGCAGCACGGGGCGATGAAGGCAATGCGCCACGCCCGCGCGTGCTTGGTGCATCACTCCGCGTGCGCGCCTTGCTGCTTCTTTACGGAAGCTACTATCTCTCTCTCTCTCTCCTTCTCTCTCTCCCCGTCTCCGGCGGTGGCTACGACGGAGCTGCACGCTCACCTCCACCCCCCTCTCCCACTCCCACCTCCCCCAGCACTACGGAAGCTTCTATCTCTCTCTCTCTCTCTCTCTCTCTGCCCATCTCCGCCGCTGGCTTCGAAGGGGCTGCATGCTCACCTCCACCCCCCCCCCCCCCGCACTCCATCGCTATAGTCATCACCGCGTGTGCGTTCATTGTTAGACGTGCTCGGCCAAGCACGACGGACTCGAGGTGCGGGAGGTTCGGGAAGACGAACTCGAGAAGAGACTCGGGCACTATCGGCAGCGAAGCATCACCACGAGAGAGCGTCTCTCGTGCCCGCCGAGCGGTGGCGCTGTTTGCCGCCCCGCGCGCACACGTGATCGGGAGTTTCGGAAGCGTGGCGGTGGTTCGCTTTTTTTTTGTTTGTCGCAGTTATTGCTTCGCTTCCCCCCTGTTCTGGCGTTTTTTTTTTTTTTGGAGAGTCTTCATTTCGCGGTTCGTGGCGCAACACCGAAAATGTCGAACTTCCTGCAGAGACTGTTCTACGGGGCTTACGGGAATTGCGGATCTGACGAAGTTCAGTGTTGAAGCTCCTCTGCACAGCAGGTGTCGATCCTGTTTATTGCCCACCACTGCGTGCTTCGACTTCCATTTAAAAAAAAATACTAATTGCTTACCTCAATCAGGCGATGAAATCCTATAGCAAATTGAGAATGACCATGCGTCATTGAGACTGTCCAATGACCAATGGTTCAATGACCATGCAGTCATTGAGACTGCATGGTCATTCATGAATGACTGTTGAGAATGACCATGCGTCATTCTCAACAGTTTTCTCCGTCCAATGAATGAATGAATGAAGCCTTTATTTGCGGAAAGGACAGCACGATGCCCGATAAAGTAAGTTGTGCTCAGTAGAAGCAGTGCTGGACAAACTACTCTCAGTATCACTACGCACAGAAGCCACTGGGAAAGCCAGCCCTTACTATATAGGCTCTAGCGTTGGATCGCTTCATGGCCAGCGCATACACCACTTCTCGTTTACTTTAAATAACTGCTTTTCACTGCTAATTACCGCAACAACCTTGCTAAAGAACCAAAGCAACTGGTCTACCTACCTATAGCCTTCTATCTCATGGCAGAAGTGCCATCAACGATGATAAGATAGAAGTTTTGAGATCTCAGTCTCTTTTAAATCCTTCTTATCGCACTTCTTTCGCACGAGCTAGCGCAGCTACGTTAACGCGGGTATAGAACATCGAATAGTTCATATTCTCTCTCTCTCTCTCTCTCTCTGTGCGTCATGTGAGTTCTCGCAGCATGCCAATGTACAGTGTGGTCCACATTTAAAGGGAACACGCCAATGTATACGGGTCTCGTATGTCGGCAATCCAGCTGCAGATGCCGGCTGAAGATGTATGTCAATGCACTGCACGTGGACGTAAGGAGGTGTTAAGGCTACCAGCCGCAAGTCGGGTGCACCCGCCAAAGCCGAGCGCTTTGTCAGAGGAAAACATTCGCACGTACTCTAATGTGACCCCTTTCAAGACAAAGGACGCATTTGTGCTCAGAATGCACAAGAACGTCGTAGGCCAGTGTCACGCTCTGTTTTTCGGGAACATTCGTAACCCCCTACCTCGCAATAAAAAGAAAAGAAAGAAAGAACAAACACGCAACATTCCGTACAGCAACATTTCGCCGCGTCCTTCCCTCTGCTTTCAATCTTCTCCGCTCTGAAACGTTCCTCCTCCATCGGGCGTATCATTCCTGATCTTCTAGGGCTTATACGCACCCTCGAGCATCAAGATCCGAGTGACAGTTAAGAGCGTCTCACTAAGGGCAACGGACGTACGTTCCACTTCCGACCCCTCCGCCCACTCCGTGCAACCACGCGCTCTCCATCTCCACAAAGCAGCGCCGCCGCCTCCCCAGACATGCGCTGCTCTTGATTACAATTAACGGCCTTTCCAATTACGCAACGACGAAATCCCCCCCTTACTCCGGGGCCCTTTAACTCTCACCGACTCCCTCTACGGCCAAGCCATCTTCTTTCCTGTAGGGAGGGAACGCCCAAGTGGCTCCGTAGTGGCGCCAGCGCGCTATCAGTCTCCCACGCGAAGACACTGGCTTCGTTCCCTCTGCGTGCCGTCCCAATTCATGGTTCCCCTCCTCTGTGCTATGTAAGGAATTGAAGGGGGGGTGCGGAGTGCTCCTCACACACACATAGACTCATCTTAGCTGAGCGGGACGACGACGACCCGTGAAGAGCCGCATAAAGAACAAAACCCTGCACCCCCGTCTAATGGCGTCTGTGCTGTCGTCTGCTCCTTGCTTTGTCTTCCTTGTTGAAGTCCATTTTTACTGTTGTGGACGTTCCTTTCTTTTGTTTCGCGTTTGGTATTACGTGCTAACTTGCATTTCGTACCCACTTGTTACATCTCTTCGGCGGAGAAGCTGATATCTGTAAGAAGGGAACATTATCTTCAAATTATCTTCGAAGACAGACACTCTTTTTCGCAAGGAACATGGTTTCACACTTTCAATTTGTTACGCAGATGTTACATTGCCTTCTGGCGTTAATTGTCCAATGGAAAGAAGCTCGGGTCCTGCGTATTATGGCACTACGTTAATGGTTATTTTATAAATCAATGACAAAAGAATAGGTGGATATAAGAGGTGGTGGTTACAACATCTTTTTCGAAAATTATGGTGGTGTCTCAGGGTGGCCCCTGTTGGGGGCGACTCCCTCGGCCCACGTGACGATCTTCAATTCTTCCCCGAACTCGGTGGCAGTTCTAATATAAGAGAACGACCATCTAAAGACGGTCGATCGCCATTAAATGCTACTCAATAAGCCTACAAATGAATGCCGTTATGGTGGAATGTTTCCTCTCGTGGAGAAAAGAAACAAGTTGGGCGAAACGTAAAAGTTCCTCATGCATATGTGTACAGTCATGCCTTATTTGAGTATCGAACAAAGGTTATTCCCATGATAGGCATTTCGAACACGATTAGAGCAACACTAACGCGCCAATGTAAGGCGGAGCTGCCGATAGCACATCGCAAACGCGTTCGATGTGACTTCTCCTTAACCCTCTCAAAATTGTTATAGAAACTATAGTTGAGCTTCTGTGGATTGTGCGCTGATCTCAATGGAGTTATTGCTGAGATTGCGAATCCCCTTGCGCCATAAAACCCCTCACATCCACCGATGAATCGAAATGCATGCATGATTTTTGCAAGGTGTATGCAACTGCCTTCGCGCTTGCGCTGTAGGGAAGAAAAAGAGGCCAGCGAAAAACGCAAGGAGTCGATGACGTCATCGTCACATCCCTCACTCCGTTGCGGCGACTCTCCCCTTCTTCGTCGCACCAATTTACCCTTTCATCTCGGTCTCTCTCTCTCTCTCTCTCTTCTCGCCGCGCCGTAACTAAGTGGGAAAGGCAGAGACACCGAGCGTGCGACGTGCACAAACACGCTTGCACGAAAGAAATTTTAAAAGAAAAAAAGAAAAGAAAGCGTCACGAGATGAGGAGAGACCGTCTGGGTGGCGTGAACTCCGTGGTCCGCTATTTTTGGAGCTCCGCCACTCGTTCCCGCGGTGTGAGCCATGGCGGAGGCGAATAACCGTCGGCCCGTGACTCTTTCTTGTCTTGAAATTCGGCCAAGGGGACAGAAAAGCCCTGGGCGTCTCTGAATGCGCGCGTGTGTGAGCCCGCGGCCCGGAACCGCAGCGTCTGAGCCCAGGAGAGTGCGCAGACAGACCGTGCCCGGGGCTCCGAGGCGGAGGGCCGGCGTGTTTCTCTTGGCGAGCTGGCGGGACGGTTTGGAGGCCCACGCCCGGCGCTACATGTCCTGCAGTGTTCGTTCATGCGACGCCCCATAAGACCCCGACGACGAGCACAGGGCGGAAACCGCCTTGCTTCAAACTTGGCTTCCTGTGCCTTGGTGCGTGTGTAAGCCGGCGAACACGGGACGACCGTATACCTGAAGTCGAGGGAGAAATTACCTGTGCACGACCGTATACCTGAAGCCGAGGGAGAAATCACCTGTGTGCCCGGTTTTCAGGAACGTACGCTGTCTTCCCCCTTTGTGTGCTCAGTGTTCAGGTGGTTCCGGAGCCAGAACTTTAGACGTAACGGATTTCGTGTTCCTTGTGCCTTGATGCGTGCGTGTACCGTGAACACGTGACTGACGTATCGTCAGCTGTGGGCGATTATACCTGACGGGCCGTGTGATCGCAGAAGCGCATACCCTGTTCTTACCTTTCGCTTGTTCGGTGTTGACGTGTCTCCGGAGCCAGAACTCAATAGAGCAGTATCGGATTTCGTGTTTGCGCATTCTTGCGAAGGCGCGGTGAACTGCTACGCATCCACTGGTAACTGTGTCACGAACTTTTATCGCCCTCTCAGTGAGACAGGACTTTCGCGAGGGTGACTCACGTCGAAGATGTACGCCTCCAGAGCTTCGGGGACGGCGGTGATCGCTGACGTCGAATATTACTGCTGACCGTTCATAGTTTAGGTTAGGTTAGGCGTTAGGCGTTGCTGCCGACAGTTAGGTTCGACTGTCAGGTTCCACGACAGCGCCTCTTCGCTTTGCAGTGCAGGTTTAGGCGCACGTAGTTTACGAGATCATCCATGCGCTGAGATTCCCACGAGGATTGTTTGAGCACTTGAGCGCTCGCCGCCAGGATCGTTCGAACCGTTGTTACTCTATAGGCTCAGCGGAAGCTCTACAGCGACAAAGGCAAGGCTCCTTGCGCTTGACATTTGCGAAAGCATGACACGTTGCGCGTCTGGTGATCTGTCATCGACGGAGCCCGGCGGCAGGTGCGCGTGATGCGTTGGTGGCTCGTGGTCCGTAGTGGCCGTGGCTGTGTCTCGTGCGAGGGCCGCCGTGACTTCCTCGACATGCTGCTGGAGCTGATGCTGCTTTCCCTGGAGCGGAGCATCAAATCCGTGGCCGTGCTCGCCGCGCTGGGTTACTTCAATCAGAAAGGTAAACCGCGCGGCCGCAACACGCCTGCGTTAATTGGACTTCTTACGCGGTGCAGGTTTTGTTCTTACTTGCCCGCGACCACACCCGACGACGAATTCGCGTTTCGATTCGTATAAGCGCCGCTTGACATTGGCTAGCCGCCCTGTGCCCTGATCTTTTTGGGCTTGAGGTCCGCTTTTACGAAACCGGTTTAGTCTAAGAACTTTGTTAGCATTTGTTTGGCAACACTTTATTAATGATCGCTACCATTCTGCAACGTCCCGTAGATGTTTTGCAGCATTCTCAGTCATCGTCGTCAGCCTGATCTACTTCATTGCAGAAAAAAAAAAAGAGGTGAAAGTCTCTCACCGAGATCTCATAGTTTGTTGGTAAACTGGTGACTGTTAGCATTTCTAAGATCTTTCCGAACATCATGGCTAGACTCGTTGCTTCGTAGCGTAACAGATGACAGGTCTGCATAAAGGGAAGAGAAAAGTTGAAGGCATGGTCTGCAACAAGGTGATATAGAGAGGCACATATTCTAGCACATGCCTTCATTGCAACTAAACTGTCCACTCTTACGCTGCTACGCGCATGTCTGGCCAATGCAGCCACGATACGTTTCGCCAGCCGTAGCCGCGTCGCAACACTGGTATCCCTCCAACATTGATTGTAGTCATCATCGGCCTAATTAAGTTCACGGCTGGAGAAAATCCCTCTCGCGGAAATCTCGCATCCACTGACCGGGGAACGCACATTATGCCCTCCACTTTAGTGACCTAATCACTCGTTCTGATTATCTGCTTTCCCCGTCTGCTGTTTCCTTATCTTGGTATCCATTCTCGCATACTCAGTGAAATACTGGCTATCTGTTGTTCAACGCAGTGCATGGATTTCCCAACTCTTCTTCTCTCATCTTATATCAACTACAGCGTACCGTCAAGTCACCATTCCCTCCCCCCCTACCTCCCTAAGTTCTAGGCTACTCTGTCCAGGCCAAAGCACTCTTGCATGCGCAAGGTCCACAAAAGCCTTATTGCTCTTTTTTAAAGGCAACGGGACTGTACGAATGCTTGTTATACTGTCGGTGAACATTACTCGGCAAGTATGTTCGCACTGACTGCCTTTTTCATTTTTTCTCTCTCTCTCTCTCTTATCTTTCCTCCTTTCCGATGCACTGTAGAGTAGCGAACCTGACGAGGCCTTGGTTACCTCCCCCGCCTTGCTTCTCTCCTTGCAATAACTGACGTCAAAGAGGCAGCAGCTCTTGCAATTGAGACAAGGCTTTATCAGAAATGCGGCGGGTTGCTTATCAGCGCACGTGCTATGAGCTCAAAAAGAAGAACATTCGCGGTGAACGCGTTATCTGGCCAATTCATGCACTTATATATCGCACTCATCCTCCTCTCCTTTTTTCTTTCTAATGATGCTAGCTCCCACAGCACCGCGCCCAGCAGCGTTCCTCATTGCGCAATTCACTTCCTCTTTTCTTTTTTTAACATTTGGTGACACATGTGACGCCATTCGCGCATTGTCGTCGACAGTTCTTGCTGAGCGACCTGTTCCGCGAACCCGTCTATGCCCTCGTTGGGCATACGGAGTCCCCGAAGAGCGGCTATTACCGGCATTTCCTTCAAGCTGTCGCAGGCCTTCCTCGCTTGCCACTCCATCTCTTCGGGGAAGAGCGCATAAACAAAAAACCTTGCGTCGTCCCGTTCTTCTCGTTGTGTAAGCGGGTATAGGGACGACGCTACACGGCTCCACGAGCGTATACTCTTTCTGTACAGACGCTCTCGGAGAATAACTCGGATACCCAGGAGGGCAACTCGGCTTGTTCACCCTGTGTGCCGTGAATAATGGATGTTCGCACTGCTGACGCTCCAAGTGTCGGCGAGTTCGTTCGGCACGATGCTCTTTTTCCGCTTCCTCTAAAGCGCGAAGCATGCGGATGCGTTGGACCGATGGTTCCCGTCCAGCGAATGGGGCGACCGACGCTAGCGTTGCTGTCTTTACTTCGTCACAGACGGTGTCGTCTGTCTCCTTTTCCCTGAAGTATATATGCAGTTATGGGCGCCAGGCTTGCAGGTATCCTTTTGTTTGTTCGTTCATCTTTTCTTTTCTTTTTTTGAGTAAGTTGTCGTGCGTCACAAGAGGGTAGCTAAATGAAACGGTGCGGTCCTCACAATACCTACGCACACACTTAAGCTTAACTAACCTAACGAAAACGACGATGCCAGCAGAAGTGCGCAAGCATGCACGCATTGTTCCGCGCAAGTGCTCACTCTGTAAACATTTCTTTGCAGGCGTGCTGGTAGCTGCATACGAAGCGTACGAATGACATTAACTATTGCGAATGTTTTCTTAGTCGATGCCTGACGCGGCATGCTTTGGTTCCCTCTTCGAGACATCTACAAGCTCTTTTGGTTAAACTCTAGCCATTCACTATTCTCAAACTTTAGTCAATAGAAATTCTGCTCTTCTGAATTCTACTGAAGATCGCTTCTTTAGGATGTGGCCATAACGTGTTCATTTCAACTTAGTGACTTCGTCATATAGCATTACCTACCAAAGGACGGCACCACGAAAATAGAATCGTCTCACGTCCTCTCACAGGAAAAAAGAAAAGGTGGGTGCACGCCAGTTTGGCTTTGCAAGTTCATCCCCCAAGCCGTCCAGTCAGCCGGCTATAGCCCCGGTCAACGAGCCATGGCGCAACGAATTCGTAAGAAAAGTGCCTTACCTCCGTACGCCCTCATAGCAGGCTCCACAATTTGCCCGCTTACAGGACTGGAACGAACGAAACGGCCGACCCAAGCACCGCCTGCCGCGAGCTTAGCATCGTCTGCTACACACAGCGACGCGTGGGAGTCTTCTGCTTATTGTCGTCTGTTCTTTCCTATATGTCTTCTGTTCGTCTTCTGCTTCTTACCTGTTCTTTTCTCTATCTCTTCTTCTGCTCTTCTGCTCATCTTCTGCTCATCTTCTGCTTGTTGCTGCCTGCTCTTTCCTACATATCTATTCTTCTGTCTGGTATTTCCTTTATCTCTTCTTCTATTCGTCTTCTGCTTGTCACCTTCCGATATTTCCTATATTTCTTCTTCTGTTCGTTTTCTGCTGTCTTTGCTAAAACAGCGCTAGAATGTGGATGGTGTCAAGAGAGGAGACAAACACATTCGTCTGCTGTCTTCTACTATGTACAATACGCTGGTCTTCATATCCATTATTTCACTGCGGGAAGTTTTTCTCAGTATTTCTTTTTCCTGCTAACCTGATCCTTTGCTTTCAGCAAAGGATTATCGACAGTTTTGTTGCTGTGTCTTTCAGTGTAGTTTCTTACTTTGTTTTCCTTTATTGGCATGTTAGGAGATCGTTCTATCTTCACCGTGATTTCGGCAGCAGTGCAGTGCTGTTTTTTACGGTTCAAACGAGCTTCTTCTTCCAACTCCAACTCTGACGACGTCTCGCTTGGAAGCACTCTTCCAAGCGTGACAAGCCTGCCTTTTTTTTTTTTCCTCGAACCTTTCGTCTTTCAACTTCGTCTTCTGTTTCGGGCTTCAGGTCTGTTTCCTGCCTCGTTAACGCGTGCTTGGGGCTTTACGTGCATACAGAGATGTTCCAGTGGCCGACGCTTCACCCGGGGGACCGGAAATGTCCTTCTCTTTCTCTCTTGCTCGGTCTTTGTTTCCCTCATATTACTGTTTTCCTCACTCGGCACTGCGGAAGCTGAAAATTAGGCTGTTCTGCACGAGTCTTCGCGTTTTCCTTCCTCACCGTGACTTTGCGTATACGAGCGAGTGCGCGTGGATGTGCGTGCGTGCGAGCGATTCTTATATCACCGCACACGCCGTCTACGTTATTACGCGACGCACCATTCTGCTTATGCTTCTGAGCCAGACGTTTCTGGCCTTGTTTTGTTTGCCCTCTGTCGTCTGCTCTGTGTACGCCTTCTGCTTCTTCTTTATCTTATCTCTTCGTTTCTGGATCGCTGCGGCATGCTCGCTTGGCGTGGCATCCGGACCGTGCCTACGCTCTTAGATCAAGAACCTGAGGATGAGCTGAGCGCGGCAAGCGATGCGAATCTGCGCGAGTTCGTTGGCTTCGCAGGGCGCCTACGCACGCGATCGATGAGCAAGCTGAAGTTGCTAGCTATGTTGCTACGTTACGCGCCCGGCGTCAAGGTATGGCGGTTTTTTGGTTCAGCATTGCTGAACGCAAGGTTCCGTGTGCGAGTTTCAACGTGGAGCTCTGTCTGACCTTTGTTGCACGCGACGTGCGCCTATGAAATGTTGATTCTTGTTCTTCGAAGAATGACTATTGCGCAATTGGCTTCGGTACGCGGCCGTCGTAATGCTGTCTGTAATGTACGCTGGCGTGCCCCATATTATCAGGGTTAAAGGCTTGCATTTCCCATTTAGATCAGTGTATTACAGTGCAAGGTACCGACATGTTCGTAATTACGTTTCGATCACTGTGTATATGTCAAAATTGAAATTTTCTCACCCGGTAACTGGAGTAGCCTGCCGGATCAGCCGGGCGAACGTCTGCAGCTTCTCAATGAAATCAAGATCTCTGTCATACTCATTTCTTTTGTTGTTGTTGTTGTCGTCGTCGTTGTTGTTGTTGTTGTTCACAAATACTACAGACACACACTAAAATAATTCAAACCCTTAAATGTGAAGAAAGGGTGCAAATGTGTTAATACCTCCCGCTTTTACGCCCTTTCTTTGTGCTTAAGGGTGTTAGTTGTAGAACAATTTCCACCCTCGTTCACTTCTAAGGTGGTAAATTATTTCGCAGCGCACTTTACCGTTAAGCGCACAGTTCTGGGAACAGTCGCCTCGTAAGAAACCAACGCTCGCACGGACCCATGCACGCACCTTTGGGCAACCCCGTCAGGCGGGTAACGCGATACGCTCGCACAAGAAAGGGCTCGCCACGCGTCTGGGCGCCCGCCGCCGAGCCGCACACTATCTCTCACGGAAGCACCGACAAAGAAAGAAAGAAAGAAAGAACGATAAAAAAAAGATGGCGGCGAAAGGCCAGCGCCAGGTCACTTTTCAGCTTTCACCGCACGCTCGCATGAGAGTCACCCCGGCGCCCATCGCATCTCCGCCGTCTTTCTTGTTTCGTTTCGGTTTTTCGCGGGGGCTGCTGCCACATTGCGGCTTTCGTTTCTGCTGTGGTCGGTCGCCGCAGGTTCGCTACGTATAGGAGAGGCAAGGCGCGCCGCCGGCTTTAATAAAACGTTGCCCGCGCACGTCGCATGCAAAGTCGCGAGTTTACACGGCTTGCGAGCGATCCGCCTCGTGTGCGTACGCCCACGTGTTCAGCCGTTCCCATACTGCAGCAGCCTCTCTCTCTCTCTCTCTTTCGGGCCATCCGTGGAGTAAGCCTCCTCGAAGCAGGTCTCTCTCTCTCTCTCTCTCTCTCTCTCTCTCTTTCGGGCCGTCCGTGGAGTAAGCCTCCTCGAAGCAGGGGCAGGCCGGAAGACGCGTTCCCGCGACGCCGCCAAACACTGCTGCCAAACTCATTAACAGAGACGCCCACGCGGTCCACTGGGGCACGTGCTATACAGAGTCGGAATGCTATACGGCACGCGGGCTCGTGGTGTGAGCGTCCACTTCCGCGGTGCGCAGATGTGATGCCGTCCGCGCATGCGTAGGCATGTACTACATACCAGGACGCACGCAGGCAAGTCGTCCGGTCGGTAGGCAGACGAGCTGGCCAGAAGGGCTTCGCGAGGAGCCATATGGCGCGGGCGGGCAGGTAGGTGCGGGGGTGGGATTGCGAGTGCCGTGAGCTATACCGCATCAGAAAGAAAGAAAGAAAGAAAGAAACAAAGAAACAATGACGAAAAAGGGACCGTAAGCACCATATTCAATAACGTTATATGAAAAATAGGAGGGGGGTGCATTTACACACCAATCTGTTCCCGTGTATCACACAGGGGAAGTCCCATGTGAATTAATACCGTATGGGGATCTCGTATAAAAAAATATGCGTTAAAAAAAAGGGACGGGGTTTTACATGCTAAAACCATGATTTGATTATGAAGCATGCCGTGGTAGGGGACTCCGGAATAATTTGGACCAGCCGAGGTTCTTTTACGCGCAACTAACTACAAGTACACTGGTGCTTTCGCATTTCGCCCCGATCGAAATGCGGCCGCCGTGGCCGGGATGCGATCCCGCGACTTCGTGCTAATACCATAGCCACTAAGCGACCACGTCGGGTAAAAAACATGTATGTAGTACCTATATATGTATGTCACATGAGGGCATACCCCGTATGATATATGGGGACATACGGGGATATCTCCCATATGATAGACGGGAACATACGAGTTTTCAAATGGCAACCCCGTATGTTAAATCGGAGTATTGGATATGGATTCAAGTCAAGTCAACTTGACTTCACTTTTTTTTTCTTTTCGATAAGGCATTGTAACTTCGCCTTTCCCTGGCGATAAGCATGTGAACACCTATGGAGGATTGGGGGATGGGCAAGAGATATACAGTGATAGATTTGCGTGCAGAAGAGAGTCGCAGGTATAAAGAGCTCAACTAGCGATTATCCTAATTGGCTTAGTTATATTAGTACTGAAGGTGGAGTAATTGAAGGCGCCAGAAAGAGACGAAACTATATAAGGCCCAGCAGCACACATCATGTGAGAGTATTGATCGTTGTGTAACTCATTACTTAGACGTTGGCTTCACTTATAGACAACTATAACGCAGACTTAACTGTAATGCGTTAAGAAAAGCGCCGAAGAGCGAGGCAGCTAGGCTTCAAGCCCTCAGACGGTGCAAACGTTTGAACCAGCGGTCTCGTCTGTTTCAATGTTTTGACTAAAACGAGCCTTCACGTCGAAACCTCGTTCTGCTGCACTTAGGCTTATGCGTTCGCTTTTTCCTTCATAGTTCCATTAATGCACGTTTTCATATCGCGAGCACGCTTCGATCCACTTATAAGCAGGACACCATCTCCCTTGGATTGACGAATCAGCTTTGTCGACAACTCGCTTTTGGCAGGGTAATTGCCATTGCAATTTCGAGTATTTCATCTGACGTCAATGGCCTAAAGCGACGGCGTTATCACCGGAGTGACACTCATGCGCATGATCACGTGGTCATGGTCAACTGATGCTTTCATCGCTCGTCTCGCGTACTCACACAGAACGCAAGTGGCAACGCACTCCATTTATACACATTTCAATCTATCCAGCTTTCACGTTGTTTTCGACTGGACAAAGTACCTGGCGCCACGGCACTGCTAAAAGTTATAGTGCATACGGATACTGAGGTACGCAGTTCTCTTTCACGTTGTCCAAAAAGCCCAGCACCCTCTGAAACGTACTGTATGTGTATATACAATGCGCAGCGGAACCCATCTCCTGAACGGCGGAGCCTCTACGTCCGCTATAGCAGGTGTACGCCTTTTTTTTTTTTTTCGCGACGCCTAGCGCCGAGATTCGACGGGTCCACGCAGGCGCTCGTGCAGAGAGATAGTATACGCGAGCGAAAAGACAACCAAACAGGCCCCACGCACCACGGAATGACGAGGGACCCGAGCTTGTTTCCGTGTCCCCTGCCGTTTGCGCGCGCGCGCTAGCTAAAACAATTGCGCTTCCGAATGCACAAATAGAGACCGCCGTTCCCTGTATCCACTACCACTACGTAGAACGCGTGTTGTACTACAATGCGAGGCCTCCCCCGTAACGGACCCCGTTGCGAAGTGCATATCACCGGCGGCGCCAGCCGACTGGCACCAGTCCGTCCGATTAGCGGGATTTGTATTCGGGCCAGCGCTCTCGCCAGCTGCCCAGGAGCGCGCGCCGCCGGAGAGGAGGAAAAGGGAGAGGATGAAGCTATGCAGGCCGCGCAGGCGTAGAATGCTTTTGTGAGTCGGGGCGCGCATAGAGTTAGTAGAACAACTCTAGAGGAAAAGCTGGGCCGGAAAAGTGGGAACCTCTAGGGCGCCGCCCTGTTGCTACTGGTCAATGTGGCCAGCGCAATTACTATTGAAAGAGCTGAGAACAAGTACAGGTCACCTTATGCTTTGTCACCTAAAAACGCATGTCTGATGACTTTATGAAGGTGGTGCGTTAATATTAAGTTTATAGAAAGCGATCGCTAAGTCCGTGACTTATGTAAATCACGATGTACGCATTCATGCAATAAAGGATGACGCGAATTTCGGTTTCGAATCTGTTTTTTGGATGCGTAGTAGTTTCGTTTGACATGCGATCGCGCGTCGACATCGGACGCTATGACACACTCGTGCCTTATGTGCCACCGAAGCCCCGAAGTGGTCTGGCATATACCTTCACATGTAAGTAAACGAATGTATCTCCTTGTTGAGAATATCACGCGAGTAGGCAGCTCTTGTGGTACATCACAATCGTTCGAGAAGCGTCACAGTAGAGCATTTTTCTGCATGCGGAGCGGTGTTTTTATTTGCAAGTTTCCCTTCAGTAGGAAATTGCTGGACAGGCGGACCAGCGCACCGCAATTGTATTGGCGAAGCCACAAGCAACTCAAAGAATCTGTTCAATTGTTGCACTATAAACAATCATGCTTCTACAAAGGCCACAGCAGAAAAACAGCCTGATGACCGAGTATTTCTGTGCCACGAAGTAATCAAGAGGCGAGTGCCTAATGCGGACGAAATAGAGTGCATGGAGACTTAGAACGACAGAAAGCTGAGCTAGTTCGTAAGGATTCATTATGCAAAACAGAGGTGAGGCGTGCAGACAGGACACAAGAGTAGAGAAGTGGGCGGCGCGCGTGTTGTTTGCTTGTAAATACTCTACTCTTGTTTCCTGTCTGCACGCCTCACCTCCGTTTTGCATAACGAGTGCATCAACCCACATATTAATAGCTTAGGCGTTTTATTAACTGTGGAATATTTTCAACACTTCCTTGCATGCCATTTCATGTCACAAATTTGTGCAGCGAATCTATTTGCATGATCGACTCCGGGCCTGTGGGACCGTTCACTTGCACTTGATGCTGAGTCTTTTACATGTATCCATAAACTGCAGATATTCACATCAGATCCCTGCGAGCACTTTCGAAATTCCATTATTTTCGACAACAGGCACATATGCAATACTGACATAATCTGGAATACCACTAAGCAGCTGGGACACATTTTTGTTGACCATACTCGCAGGTAAAATAAGTACATCATGTGGACAGCTCCAGCTCATTTTCCTTAAGTCAGTGTGTACAAGGGTTATGCAAAAATAAATTTTTTCTCGCGCACCGATTATTTTGCTGTATAAGCAAGAGAACCCACCACGTTAGTGTAACGTATCTTGTGCATCACACTAATATGTGCTTTCATTTACCAAGTGAGACGAGTTACTTTTATGGCTCATTCAGTCATATCACACTGCAAGCTGCATTCATCAATCTTCAATGGGATTTTGCAAATGTTTAATGAAACATGTTTCAATTTTATGCAGATATGCAATGGCAAGCCCTTCCGTGTGTTCCAAAGGTAAAATTTAAGCTCTAAATTAAAGAAGACATTTCTAGTCAGAAACAAGCAAAAATAGTGAATGCAGAGTATCAGAAGCCCAAGGTACAGAAATTATGAGAAGTGTCGAATGATTTTAAGGAAAGAGTCGTATTTAAAAATGCAAGACCCTTTAGTGGAGGTCAAGCAAGTCAATATGGGTAGAATACTCTGCAAAATTATGCGAGTGAGGGGATGTCAAACAATGGGTCAGGAAATGCATTGTTTTTCTGCAAAACAAAAGCTGATTGCCATTACATAAGTCACTTTAGCATCATGATAAATTCAGAAATAAACCAAAAAACAAGACACGCAAAAATAAACAAAGCATTTAATGATATTTCAGCAGAACTTTTTGTTGGGCTAGTTGGTGCATATTTGGCGCTATAGTACTTCAGCCATTTAATGATGCTCTCTCCACACTGGGATAAATAAAAACAAACACATCACATCTAATGTGGACATATCAGATGCCTTGTGAAACACTAAAGGAACAATTCAGTTTCGAGCTATGGCACTTGCCGCATAGATGTGGGGGGGCCTTGCACCAATAGTGATAGTTACCACTGCATTTAGAAATTGAAAGCATTCGTGCAGACAAGGATGATTCTTTATATTTTTGGCTACCACTTCAAATGCCTCCACCAAGTGTTACAATGCTGCACGCAGCCATACTAAGGATCTCGCAGCAACACCTGCAGGTAAAAAGCAGAAGCAGTCAAAGTGCTGGTGTGTTCTGGACACTATGTTTGAAAACTTCTAGGCAAGAAGAGTGCAAGAAGCAGACATAACTGCATTTATTTCCATAATTCCCCATTTAAATGGCCTTTTCTTTTTGCTTAGACAATGCCTACGCCTAGCCACAGCAGCTCCCTCATACAGACTCCACAAACCAAGAGGCCGTGGAGGCAAATGCAGGTAAGACAATAAGCAATAGCACTGGTATCGACATTCATCTAATTTCTTTTTATTTCATTTAGGCAGCCAGCACACCTCGAACAGCCACCTTGACTGCAGGTGTGTCACCCTAGTCGCCAAGGAAACATTTGAGGGAAAGTGACAGGCAATGTGAACAGCCACTTCTCCATGTAAACAATACTCTTTCTCTCGGATGACTCCTACGCCTCACCACGCCAGCGCACTTGTGCACAAAGATGCCGCAGAGGCACGTGCAGGTCTGAGGCAAGAAGCAGTGGCACTGGTGTCGACATTTACCCAATTTCTTTTTCTTACACTGAGGCAGCCAGCACACCTCGAACAGCCACCTTGACTGCGGGTGTGTTAGTTGATTCCTGTTGTACATATGCTCATAATATACTTCAGTAAACTTGAACTTCATAATAAACTTGAAGGCAAATGGGACATTGATGCATTGTATTTTTGAACATTTATTGTACACATACAATATATGTTATACTTTGCAGTGCTACAGAGCGTATTTTGAAGCTTCCCCCTATATTTTGCACCTTTAATTATGTATGTGTTGTGTGGCCCTCAATGCAGTTCATGTTGTAGCAGCTGCTTTGTCTGTGTATCGCACATTGGCTTAAGCTCGTGATACCCACATACTTCTCTCACATATACAAAATAAAGTTCTATGTAGTCCTCAGTGTTACAACAAAAAATTAAACTAAACAATCCGATCGTGGAATTATGTTTACTACAGTGATTCCTACGACAGTTACTGACAATTTGACAACTTGAACTGGTCAATCGGTCCATAGCCGCCTCTATTTTTCAAAAATAAAGGAGGCTATGATCCGTCATGGCAAGGAATTGTATGTATACATAAAAAAAGGGGGTATGTGTGTGTTTGTAGTGGGGGTATAGGATTAGGGCGGTACGAAAAAATGTACCAACACCGTCCTCTAGACCCATTCCGTTGAGGTACCGTAACAAAACGTATTATGCATAAAGTTCATACAACCAACTCTGATATTACTACAGACGCCAGGCGACGCGAGCTGCATTTGTCATGATGCATTCGCGACTGCACCGGATGCCCTCCACATTATTCTCGTTAATCGTGCTCACTGCGCCGAGGCAAAAGAAAGACAATGGGCGCAGGTGCCTTTAAGGTATCTCGACCTTGCGAGGCACGGCTGCGCGTGCCTGGGGAGCTGTCCGTGCGAACACTCCCTGGCACACACCTGCCTCGGCGGCCCCAACCTACGTACCGTTCTGCTTCGAGCTTTGATCCCCCCACTGTCCCTCGGGTGCCCTGGAGTTCCTGCGCCGCCTGCTCTACTATCATCTCAGGTGCTCTCCTGAGACTTCCGTTTGTCGGTTACATGTGCCCTACAGTTGGATCATTACTTATAATAATAAAAAACCCGATCTATCGTCACGACGATAGATCGCGAATGCGGCTTTTGCAACATACCGCGCCCGTGCGAAGATAATTACGGAACGCCAACGAGGAATCTGACCACAGCTTCGAGCTCGTAACGTCGTCGAGTGACACTCCTGCAACAGGCGTGACCGCTGAAAACCGCATACCGCCAGAAACTTGAACAGGATCATCCCTCGGTTGCATAACTGCCAGCTGTACGGCCAACATGGACCACACCCACACCATCCCGCAACATAGAATAAAGAACCGACTTATAAAGCCCAAACACACGGCTGCACGCACACATCACAACATCACAAGCGAGACGCCATGCTGCTACGCTGCTACTGTTGCCGGATTAAAACTGACTACTGTCACCAAGTTTAGCAAGCGTTTCAGGAGCTGGCAACCTCGGCGCGTAGCAACATGGCGGCGCTCTTGAGGTTCCCGATTTTAATGCATGGGCCCTATGGGTAGCTTGTCCTCTAGAGTCAGTATAGTAACTCTATGGGGGCGCGCACTCGCGCTTCTCTCCTCTCCGTTGTTGCTTCTTCTTCTTCTCGTTTGTGTTGTTATACTCGCGTATTATGCCTCGTGAAACCGCCCGACCTTCTTTGATCTTGATTCCTCTCTCTCTCTCTCTCTCTCTCTCTCTCTGTGTTTTCTTGTTCTCTTCTCCCCCCTCCCCTATTTTTTCCACGCGGAAGTGATAGCCGAGGCCCGTGCGACGGACGGACACATCGCGTCGTAGGCGGAAATGGATGGCCCCGCCGCAGGTGTGCGATACAACAAAAGCGGACCGCCTCACAACCTCCGCGGTCGTATGGCATGCATACGCTCGCGGAATACGTGTATGCGCGCATGCCTTTCCTGTAGCGCCGCGCTTTTCTCATTTGCTCAGGCGGTGCGCGCTTGAGGTCTCTGTCTAAGGTACGCGCGCCTCCCGTTATTTTGTAGAGTTTTATTGCGATAGGAATTGCATTGATGCTCGAGGCGCATTCCCGGCCGACTGTCGGCGCCGCCGTCATGCTTATGAAGCGCAAACGTTATACAATGTTTTAACATTTAAAAAATATATAACATGTAAAACATAACATGTAACAACACGTAGAACACATAGAACGTACAAACATACCGTAAATATAACATATAAAACAACATGTACCAACACAACATATAGAACATACAAATATAACATAAATGTAACAAATAAAACAACACGTAACACAACGTACAGAACATATAAACATAACATAAATGTAACACATAAAAAGCGCAAATGTTCTCCGCAAACGGTTATGAAGACGCTCTCACAAGAGAGGCGGAGTGCGGTTGTGGACGCACGCGCGCTTCCAGCGTCTATGTGACTATTCGCAGTCGCAATGAAACGACGAAGAGACGTGGACGCACCGTCAACGCTCCAGCGTTCAGTCCGCTCGGCGGCGGTCTGCAGCTTCCGCTCCATGCATGAGCGTCCTGCGCACGCTCACCGTGAGCGTATACACGCTCCACACATAGCGTGAGCTGCTGTGTAGTTTGCACTGGTCTGAGCGGAACGGAGAGTGTGTAAACGTCAAGGCCACAGCGACATCCAATATTTTCTTATTGGCACGGACTACATACACGCCGACGGTTTCCCGTTGGTCTCGTCTCGGTGCATCGGTCGTCGAGGGCCGCCGCGGGCTGGGAGTCGAACCCTCAACCTCGTGCTCTGCAGCAGCACAGCGTGATTATTTTCAAGTCTTGTCGCACGTGTGCTCCTGTGCGATATGTTTTATTTGGCGGGGGGGGGAGGGGGGTAGCATTTCGCTAAGTATATGGAAAACGTTCTCAAAAGCTTCTACGCACGTGTCCCCGTCCGCGATGTTAGTTAAACACGCAGCTAAATGCCGAACGTCCTGCGTATAACAAAAGGCGCGAGGCCGCCAGCGTCTCTCGCCGATTCCTCGCGCAACCTTGTGGATGCATACAACGGAGCTATATAGGCACGATCTCGTCACGGCTACCGGCTTCGAGTAATCACGCAGGCGATTTTGGGCGGCAACTACGAGAAGAATGAAGGGAAGAAATTAGTAAAAAAACAAAATGAAACGAAACGACCGAGAGAGAGAGAGAGAGAAGGGCCGAAGAAAACGGGCCGCAGGCCGCGGGAACGAACGGCGTGAACTTGGCGGCCGCGCCACCGCTTCCGTGGACGTTAGGGCAGTCACGATACCGTGACGCCCCCGCCGCCGACGGCCACCGCCTTGCTCCTACCGCTGGACGTACGTGCCGTAGGCCTCAGGAAAAGTAAAAAATAAATAAAAAAAGAACGGTTCGTGGATTGAGCCGCGAGCGGGCAGAAGAGGAGCTGCAACAGCGCTAGGGTTGATGAATAGAAGTAGGGGCGTGGGTGTTTTCTTTCATGCGCCGCAAGAGGGAGCGGGAGTCGGAGACAGAGCGCGCACGACCTGGTGGTGGCCGACGAAGACGCGGAAAACGGTATTTCTCCGCGGGACTTGCGTGCAGTGAGCCGCGCTAAATGATCCCGCGGAGGGAGAGAGAGGGTGTGCGATGCGTCCGTCGGTCAGCAACGCGGCCGACCGCGCCAGGTTGGCCTGTGGGACGGGATCACGTGGTTTGGACGCGCGTGACGGTCTGTTTTTTAGGGAGCGAAAGGAGAAAGAGAGCAGGGGCGCTGACTTGCCAGGCGTTGTCCAAGCCGGAGCATTGCGAGCCTGTTTAAGGGAACGCTAAGTAATGTCATAGGGATGTTAAAACGCAAGGATGCAATCAGCCGACCCGAGGTAAGGTTATGCGGAGGTCGATGGGAGACGCCTTGCCCCTGCAGTGAACATAGAGATGATGATGATGATGATGATGAGAAAGTGATGTCGAATCCGTTGTCACTGGTGAAGTATTCTTTCTTTCAAGTATTCTCTTTTTCTTTCTTTGTCGACAAGGAGGTTATTATTACTAGCCGAGAAAATAAAGAACAAAGAAATTTCGCGCCCAAGCTGCAGCGCCAGTACGAGAGCGTGAAATCGGAGATGTCCAGATATATTAGTATTTTCATGCTGTCGCCAATATATGTAAGCGGAGACGGCCGGCTCATATTTTTCTACGTTTGTATAGCTCGTACTCTTAGCAGGTCACGCTTGGCTTCTCAACAGTCCTTTCAGGACTCTTCGCTGGGCTTCCCGCATCTGATCAGGTGACCTGTAGTAAGGAGGGAGGAACACCGGGTAGTCCCCCCAACCCCTTCCCGAAAGTTCTGTGTACCAAGGATACCTGGCGTAAAACGACGAATGACAGCACCAGCCTGCCCCGTGCCCTCTTCCCCCGGTCCATTTCGAGCCACCCTCACTCCGCACATCTCCCTCCCCCCCCCCCGCCCCAAAAAAAAATAGAACGAAAACTCTCCTGGCTACGTCACTGGTATTCAGTGATACGTAAGGAAAGGAGAGGAGCTATTTTCTGTGCTTCATTTTCGATGTGCCAACGTCTCGTCATCAATCAATCAACCAATCAATTAATCAATCAATCGATCAGTCAATCAATCAATAGTTATCAAGCACGGAAGTTTATAAGGGCATTAGAAGACAAAAAAAAACATGGAACGCCGCTTGACTTGTCCTAATAATCAACTACCTATTCTAAAAGTGACACCATGGAATGTGGGGAGGGCGTAAATGGAGCAGAAAATGTGTCAGTGTTTCTATGCCGTATCGTGCCCCACAACCGTAAGCGAACAACGTGAGTGCTGCTTATCGTCTGCATTCGATAAACTGAGGACCATAAGCCCCTGCGAGGTCCGCTCTACGAATTGCAGTATCGCAATTCAAAGTGGTAAATTACGCCTATTGAAGAAATCATCGAACGAAGCTCGCCGCAACAAAACGCGAGCGCGTATGTATTTTGAAGCCGAAAAAAAAAACTGGCTGTGGCTTAGCTAAGGTTAAGCCCAGGATGCGAAGCATACTAGCCTTTATTTTAACGCGACAGCGTTAAGCAGCTCGTGTCGCAGAAAAGCCGGTGTCGTCGGCGTCGGCTCAGGCGTGCGGCGTCAGCTCAGGCGCACATTTCGTTGTCGCGCCGAACGCTGCGTTGCTCGACGCTCGCCGCGTCCGATGCGGGGCGCGTAGTCGCTGCGCCGTAGCAAAGCCACCTAGAAACGGTCTCTGTAGCACGCCGCAACCTTCGCTTCTCATTCCAACGAGCAGCTCTGTTTCCAGGAGGTATCTCACCTCGTGAGTGTCTAGCAGAGAGAGGCAAGCGCAGCTGCTTATATACCGCCGCGACGCCGCGAGCGACGGCGCGACTTGCAGCCCCGTTTCTCCTCTGTCGTGACGTCATGGTGTCACGTGGTATTGAAGGCGACACCGCCGCGCCTGAGGAGCTGGGTTGAGCTCTAGTAATATGCTTCGCATAAAAAAAGACGCGCTCGCGTCCCGAAATCACAGCCCTTACGATGCGCGCGAGCTCACCGCGTATACGTATACCGTACGCCAGCCTCCGACCTCGTGTTATATTCCTTCCGGCTAGCTCAGCCAGCGAGCACGCGATGACCAGGGCCCAATAAAGCAGGCGCGCGAATGGGAACATTGCTTCGCATCACGCAAGGTCGCGGTATTCTTTTTTTTTTTTTTCGACGCATCGTGGCCAGAAAAGAAGAACGGCCACAGCGACAAAAAAAAAAAAGAAAGAAAAGAAAAACTAGGAAAGAGAGAGGAACGTTCGGACAATCTCGTTCCGGATGTGCTGCTATATGTATGTAGAACACGCAGTATGTACTCCACGCGCAGAGAGCTTGTGGTCAGCGCGGTTTCGAATGAGGAATGACGGGACACAAACACCACGCACGCGCTCGCACGCATAGCTAACACGCGAGCAGTTCACATAATGAAAAATAAAGAGAAAAAAATAAACAAACAGGCATGCGTGCAAGCACAGCACAATCACACAACTAGGCAAACGTATACGCACGAATGACCGCAGCAGCCACCACCTCTTTCCCTCCTCTCCGTCCCTCCCCCTCTCTCTCTGTCTCGCTATCTGCTATCTCTCTCTCTCACCTATTCATTCTCTCCCATTTTTCGTCCCTCACCGACGCAGGTCTCTCTATGTGGCGCTACGCCCACTCCTCTCTCCCTAACCCTTCGTCCACTTTTCTCTCTTTCTTCTATTAGCGGTCTCCCTCTCAATCCCTCTCTCTCACTCACTCGCTCTCTCCCCCCTGATCTCACCTAGAATAGAAGCACGCAACGATGGGTGCATGGTGGCTTATAGAGAAAAAAGGCGTTCGTATAATACTACGGTGTTTGCGAGGAAGGTATATACAGCCCGTATGCGACGCGTACAATGAGAGGCGTACGGACGGGAAAATGAGCGGTGTTTTGGGAGTATACCGGAACCTCGACTTTTTCTCTTTCTTCTTTTCGGGGGAGGGGGCAGCATGAAGCAGAAGGGGGGGTGGGGGGGGTGAATGGAACGCCGCGCGGCCTTCCCGATGCATGCACGTAGAAGCTTCCTCTTCCGGCCAGGAGACAGAGCGTGCGGCATATATATATATATATACACATGCTGTGTGCTTTTACTTCAACCGAGCCCTGTGTGTCATTATGTGTTTATAGCTGGGTTTATTATGTGCGTTTTTATGTCGTCAAATTGTGCGTTTATTTCATTTCGCTGTTGCTGTTCGAAGAAACTTGCAATTTTGGGGGATGTTGAGGTTCCTGTGGTTCTTAAATGCCTGTTACTTATATACGACGCCGCAGCAACGTATGCGGGATGCGTGTATGGTATTAGCTGACTTGACCAGGCCTTACACCGCCGATATCACTTATATCCTGCAAGCGTGCCGCCCAGACGATATTTTGACAAACCGTATCCCGCGTATACAGCAGCTACTGTGGCCGGTAAGATGTAACGAAGATTAAATGAATGCTATCTATCATATATGGTTACGTGGGCCATCAAGAACACGCCTTCTTGTTGGGATGAGCAGGCCGAAGCAAAGCATTGCTATCCCAGAGCGCGCGTAGTTTTTCTCCACGGCAAGGAGAAAATGAGGGTCGCGAACCAACGGCCTCCAGTTTGTGTTGCGCGATAACTGCATGACCACACTGGCTATGAGTGTCTGCATAGCTCTAAACAAAACCACCACCTCGACATAATGTTTGAATTGATTGACCGCCACCCCGACATAATGTTTGAATTGATTGGTTGATTCATTTATTCCGACATTTGTTTTGGTATCAGTATACAGATATCGCGAAACGTTTCTCTCTGGCCTTTTGGCAACGTGCTTTTGATAACCAAGGCAAAGTGACGTGAGATGCGATGACGCGAATACGCGAGTGAGGACCAGGGTGAAGAAATTGCACCCTCACACATGGCCCGAGCGTTCGCTGCTTTCTGAAAATTACAGCGACCGATATTACGCGCTGTCCCAAAAGTACAAACAATGGAGACTGGGGCTTGCAAGGCCGGAACTAGCTAGCCTTTGCTCGGGGATTTCGCGCTATAGTATTCTGGAAACAGCGATATCTGTAACGAGAAAGCTAGGCGACGCAAATCGCGACGGCGAGAAAAGATGGCGGCGCGCCCGGCTTCTTATATAGACATGTGCGGTATACACGTATGTACTGAGTTCGTACATTCCGTGCCTTTGTTTATTGTTTTTTATTTAACTGTTGTTCTTGATTTGTTGTGGTCGTCGTCATTTCGTCCAGCCTTCACCTCATTCCGGGGGTTCCCGCGAGAGACCACCGTTACGACGCAGCAACGGCGTATAAAAAGGGAAGCTGCCTACACTGGGCTATCAAAAAAACAAAAGAAGAAGGGGGCGGGGGGAGAGGGGAAAGAGTGTGACCAGACGAGAACTTAGCGAACTGTGCTGAAGACGGAGAATTCTTATTCGAGTCGTTATCGCCTTGGCGTGCGTGTTACGCGTCCCGCTTCACGCCCGCCCGCCTCCGTTGCCGATTGTCTCGGTCATGCTCGTGACTTTCTCACCGCTCTCTTAACGTCCCTAGATACATATATTTTTTTGCCTCCTTAGTACGGGAGCTCGCTGTCACCTTGTATAGTAGTAACACGAGTTCGTTCGTCCACAGACAGCATTCCTGTTTCTTTTTTTCTTTCTTTCTCGAGAGACTACTCATTCGTGTCTCGCCGTGTGATCGCGGGTTGCCGTTCCATGCGGCGAGCATTGTTTCGACGCAGAAACAGGAGGCGATAAAAGTTTCGAATCTGGGTGACCGTCACGTGGAATCGGGCGACGCCAACGGGAAACTGGGACGAGTCGGTCGCGAATAAAACGGACTTAGGCCTCAGAATTCGGTCTTTCTTTTCCTCTTCTTGTAAAAAGGGGCAATCGTGTGCGGTAGATCGGTGGGGTCCGTGCTGCTGTCCCATAGCAAAACAATGTGTGTATCTCCAAATCAAAATGGTCGCCGCGACCTTGATCTCCTGAGTCCGCGAGGAAGGACTTAAATAGTGCCCTTGAATGTAGCGCGTAAACGTGACGTTCTACATATCCCGGTGCTCGCAGTGTCACAATGTGGTCGCAGACTATTTTTTTTTTCTCTAGCTTTCTTTTTGGGACTATCACGAGAAGCCGTACCACAACATTGACGTGTATATACAGTGACGTAGCAACCGCCTCGTTTACATGAGATGCTGTTCAATACGAAATTCGGTCGACAACCAGAGACATTTGTTCCTTTTTATATAAGTGTGCGCATGCAGTGGCGTAGCTAGGTCGTCTGGCACCCGGGGCACATAGGTCTTCTGTCACCCCCCTCCCCGGGTGTAGCCGGCGGAAAGAGGGGTGTCTTCAGACTTATATGACACCCCCCCCCCCCCCCTCTGGCCCCTTGCACCCGGGGCCCACGGCCCCCCGGCCCCCCCCTGTTGCTACGCCACTGTGCGCATGTGCTGCTGCTGTATTGCTCGCGGAAGAAAAACGTTCGAACAAAGTCTTCTCTGGTTCTTGAGACCAATGTAAGCTCTTCACGACGTGGGTTTTTACGCCATGGTGCGTGATACTTGTTTGTTCGTTCTTGTTCCTTATAAGTGTTTGACCATTAGCGATGAACCTTTGCGAACTGTCTGGCGAAAGCTAAGTTCCCTAAGTCAAACGTCTTCGGTATAGGTGTCGGGACAGCTGAATTCGGGACGCACATACCTACGTACTCAAGGACCGCAGTCTTCGTATTAGACATTCAAGTCTTGGAACCACAAACGTGTGTGTGTGATAGATAGATAGATAGATAGATAGATAGATAGATAGATAGATAGATAGATAGATAGATAGATAGATAGATAGATAGATAGACAGACAGACAGACAGACAGACAGACAGACAGACAGACAGAGAGGGGGGAGAGAGAGAGAGAGAGAGAGAGAGAGAGAGAGAGAGAGAGAGAGAGAGAGAGAGAGAGAGAGAGAGAGAGAGAGAGAGAGCATCTAAAAACGTACAGTGATTTCATGGGGAGTGCGGGGCACAAGCCTTTAGGTACACGATGATTGTGATGACGATCTCAACAATCTACTGCCACATATTTCAAACAAGAACACTGCGTAGTTATGGTCGAATCTGCCATGCGAGACAAAAAAGAAAAAAATAAGGAGACTGCCCTTATCAATTTAAAATTCAGCACATGTTGCGCATATTGCGGCATATTGCGCATATATTATATATATTGGCATACCACATATTGCGCCACGTGGTCCGGCAGAGCTTGACAGAGCTTTGTGTTAAGGTTTCTATTACAGGCGCAGACACTGATTCAGGCAAGCTCGCTATGTTTGCGACGGTTTCACAATTACCGAAACGCGAAAGATTACGACGAAAAAAAAAACTTAATTTAGCGCGAAGTGGTGTATTTTGTGTCCTATTTTATTTAGTATAAGCACCGCAGTAAGATGCTTATGCTTTCTGTTTCCAAGCTTAGAAAAAAAAATGGCTGTGGCTTAGCTAAGGTTAAGCCCAGGATGCGAAGCACACTAGCCTTTATTTTAGTTGTTGAACCACTGTCTAGCCTGGTGAACTGCTGTTGCTTGGCTACATTTGATTCGGCTAGACGAAGAAACAACTCATGCAGGCGAGCGCACGAGCTGAGACCCGGCTGTGTAGCTACGCGGCCGCAAGCGAGCGCACGAGTTGAGCCTCCGCATTTGCAGCTGTTATGACGTCATATGGTAGCTACGCGGCCGCGCGCGGCGCAGCAAGGAAGAGCGTGGTTGTGCGGCTAGTATGCTTCGCATAAAACTCGAATGAGACCACGGGACTCTCTTCAGGAGCTCTTTAGCACGAGACATGTTTCGCCTCCGCAGCTTTTCCTTTGGCTGCCACGGAAAGTTGTATACGCAAGCTTAGTTCTTGAGGTTGGGGTCATTTCGTCCAGGCGAATGTCTCGCATTTCTTTCCCTTCTTTTTCGATGGAAGTGTTTTGTGCAGGTGTTCTTGCAGGAGGGGTTCGCGGAAGGGCTTCCCAAGGAGACACCGATTTCACCTCTCGCTTGCGGCAGTGTCTCGAATGTATACGCGCTCGTTTGCGCATGCGCAGCGCAGTCTCGCCAACGGTTTCTCGGCAGCGACCACCTGCCTCCGTAATGGCGAACGTCAGCGAACGACGTATTCCGGGGAAAAAGGAAAAGCCGCTCACGTTCAGCGCGAAAAAAAAAAAAAATTAGGACTCCTCACGCATGCCTCCCCGCAGGGTGTCGAACGCGCGACCTTGAAGGCGACAAGCCGGAGGCCAGGGCCGGGCACGTATCATACGTCCGTTCGCCTGGGCACGCACACACACACACACACACACACACACACACACACACACACACACACACACACACACACACACACACACACACACACACACACACACACACACACACACACACACACACACAACAAACAAACAAAAAAAAAGAAAAGCCAGTAGCGGGACCGGTTAGCACCAAGATACACAAAATAATACGCGAACGATCTGCGTATCGATAGTGCGATTTTTAAGGTTTTTTTTTGTTTTCAGGGGGGGGGGGGGCGGTACCCTGTAGAAGCAGGCTCTCACGTGAGCTATTACATAAGCGTGCACGTATACGTGTGAACGTTTCATCCTGTGCGGACGCGGCCTCCCGGGTGCTGGTTGTTAATATATACCCCCGGGGGAACAGGAAAAAAAAAACACCCGTCGCCGTGGTCAGTGGTCGAGAAACACCTGCTCTCGGCCGCGGACTGCGCATGCGCGAATCTCCTGGCGTGTGGGAGCCGCTGCGCTGGGTTGTCCCCACGTCTTGGATGCTGGAGAGAACGAAGTTACGTACAGGATGTTGTGTGTGTGTGCGTGCGTGCGTGTGTGTGTGTGTGTGTGTGTGTGTGTGTGTGTGTGTGTGTGTGTGTGTGTGTGTGTGTGTGTGTGTGTGTGTGTGTGTGTGTGTTCGCACAATGTACGAAAAGAATTAAGAACGATCCTCGACGACGAACGATTCGTTGATTCAATTCAACTCGGTTTCGCACGTGCAGGCCCATATTTCCTGGGTGGGTGTTCCGCTTCGTGTAATAGATGTGAGCAGATAAGGCATCAGGGTAAACAGGGTTCGCGAGAAAACTTGCCTTGACGGGAAGAGAACCAAACGGTGGCGTTTAAACTCCGTTTCACACATCAGCTGCAACGCTGTGGAGGCTAGAGATACTTTTTGTCCTGGCTGCGTCCGCACTTAGAAAGAGTTCGGTGTCTTTTGACGTATTTTTGTGAAAATGTTCTTCATATAAGGTCCGTTCTGAATGAAAATAAGAATTTACCCTTAGAAGCAGGCAAACCACGCTATCGTTCGGCTGCTAACACGTTGTTCTATATCAATTTTCTTTTCGCTGTTCTTTATTTGCATCTCGGTCGCGCCAGCTTCACGTGCATGCTCGCGCGAGCAAACGCCGCTGGCGCCCAGCGAAGCGTAACCGGAACGCGCGGAGTGATACAATTTGGAGACCGCACTACTTGCGTAGCTTCCACAGCGTTGCCCCTGATGTATGAAACGGAGTACAGGCAAGCGTAAGCTCTGCATCCAGACCACGGGAAAGTGTTCTGGATACTTCGTCCAGAGCACGGGAAAGTGCTCTGGATACTTCCTCGCCTGTGCCGTAAGTTTCCGGCGCCCTGCTCGACGAGTGATGCTTTGTCATCGCTGCAGCTATATAGTCCAGATGGACGGATAGCAGCTGTGACCGCCAATCAGCGCGGCTCCCGTAATTTCTTCGGTGCCTCTGGTCCTTCCCGTCTCGGACCTCACCGTACCGGCTAATCTGCCGTCCTCGGTAGCACTTTCCTTGTCTTAGCACAAATTCTATTACTGTAACAGTCATCTGCTGTACACATTTCATAACTTGCCCTTATCCACCTCGACATCTTAATATCAATTAGAACGTCATCTACACGCGTTTGATAAAAAATCTGCACAACCTTCTTCCTACCTCCTAAAGTTAGACATATCATTCCGCTCCATATATAGCTTCGCTGAGCTGTCCTTACATCTTCTTCTAGGGCTTCTTCGTTATTCTCGTAGGCACGCGTTCTCATTCCCATAGGATGCTAGTAAATGACTTCGAGGCGCCAACTATACCATGACCTTAGTTCTGTGTCAACAGCAGGCGCCAATCGGAGGGCCACCGACTCACCCTATACAGATTGCAAGAAACTAGCGTTCGCGTTCCTTGACGCCCGAACCTTCCAGGAGCACATCCTGCCGATAAGGGTCCCCCCTCCCCCTCTGGGCCTGCAGTCACTTCGTTTGGCTTGTGTTCTTGCTGCATTTGGCTTGTGTACTGGTTGCATGCTGCTGCTGACAGAGAGCGAATATATATATATATATATATATATATATATATATATATATATATATATATATATATATATATACATATATATATATATATATATATATATATATATATATATATATATATATTCCGGGCCAACGGCGACTCCATGGAGACCCGGCGTGCGCCGTATGGACTCTCCCGCCGGAGATATTGGTACACTCATTAAGCCTTGATGGCGGGTGGCAGGGACTCGGCGCTGTAGCGTATAGCGATGCCGGCGAAGCCGCTGTGATGAGCTCTCGCGTGTCTTAATTGCGCAGCCCCCAGATTCCAGCCGGAGAGCGGAGAATTAGAGGCGGCCAGGAGGTTCGGCAATTGCGATCGATGGAGTTGAGTGCAAGGTTTCTTGGGTCTTTTTCTGACTTTCTTCATCTTGTGTTGCTTTCTTTTTTGCTTCGATGTTTCACGCAGCGCAGATTTAGGCCATTAATGAAGGATTGAGGACCTTGTCGAGTTTATGTGCTAGTTTTTTTTTTTTCTCTTCGTTGTCATGCAAGTGGATAAGGTCTGCGCCGTTGATTGGCATAAAAGTTGTCATTTTGTGCAGAGAAAATGGCACTTCACTTGCAAGCCAGTAGCCACTTCTTTTACTAGAGCCCACACGAGAAAGGAAACTAGAATACGATTTCAAGAAAGGGAATCGCAAGTCATGAAACCCTATCGATAGCTAGTATTTAGCACCTAATAATGCGTGTAAACGCGCTACCTTTATTGTTTTCTTTTTGTTTTTTCAAGACATGAGAACAAAATACTGCGCTCATTATCGTGATCGTGTGTTTATATCACGGCTGGTATATCGGCATTTTGTTCGCTTATCTGCAAACTTCACTATAGCCTGCGATATACTTTCGCTTGGGTGTCCTGACTACAAGCTCAGTCGTATCCGCCTCACCAGATTAGAGCTTTCACTGTATCTCTGTAATTTCTCCGTGAAATTCTGCCATGATAATATCGCTTCAAGTATGCAATATCGTTAACCAGCGCTAAGCGGATCGGACGTAGCCTTTTTACGCTATATTTGGGTCTTAGCTAACACTGTTGCATACATCGCATACGCATGCACACACACACACACACACACACACACACACACACACACACACACACACACACACACACACACACACACATATATATATATATATATATATATATATATATATATATATATAACCCTCTCCTAATATCTCCCATCCCCTCTCTACCTATACCACGTGAGGGCGGCTTCCCTCACTTTACGCAGGCACACTTTTTTTCGACTTACTCCTAATCGTAACGCATTAAAAGAAGGGAGAATGTTAAGGCGCGAGGTATGCTGGGTGCAGTCAGGCGTTTGCCACCTAAAGAGGACCTTAAATCGCCCGCAAAGCTCACGTTTAGGGTCTCGCCCTTGTCGTTATGAAGGGGGGGGGGGGGGAGGCTCTTCGAGCGCCCTCGCAATATCCGCATGTCTATGGGGTCGCTCGCGGAATACAATCAGTCCCCACACGAACACCGCGCCGTCGTGTCTGGCATGCCGACGCCATCTCCTCGCTTTCCGAAGGGCTTCTCTTCTTTTGCTCATTCTTTTTTATCTTTCCGCGGCGCGTGCTTACGATTCATAAATTCAGAACGAGTCGCCCATCGATACACGATAAACGCGCGCTCCGACTGCCCGAAAGAGCCCGCTCCGGCCGTATAGCTATTTAATGCGCGACTCTCCCCTTTCCCTCTCCCTACCTCTCCCTCCTCCTGAACCGCGTCCTCACCCTCCACTCTTCCCGCTTATTACTTTTTTTTCCCCCCCGCTTGCTTATTAATGCGCGACCCTCTGCCTCTCTCCTACCTCCTCCCAAACCGCGTCCTCACTCAAACTCCCTCCACTCATCCCGCTTATCACTCCCCCCCCCTTTACTTATTAAAGCGCGACCCTCCCCCTTTTCCCTCCCCATTCCGCCTCGTAAACCGCGTCCTCATACTAACCCCCTCCACTTTTCCCTCGCTCGTTTTCTTTTTCTTTGCTTATACTGGTCAGTGCGCGCGGCCACTGCGTAGTTCCGCGGGCGTGTATAGGAAGGAAGGATCCAGTCGGACCTGTATTCTCGCTCGTGCCAGGGCGACCGGCGTGGCGCCGTCCGGCGGGCTCCTGGTCATCGCCGAAAGCCGGGTAATACCGTGTTTGCGCGGTCGCAAGCCGCGGAATTACGAGCGACAGTAATCGTCGATATACTTCTACGGCAAATTCAACAGGAGGCGCAGAAGGTTGCTTTGAGATGGAGACTGTACATTCTTTTTCTGGCAACTGCTTGCCCCGCTGCACAGATTTGTATTTAGAAAGGAAAAAAGAAAGAAAAACACAATATGGAAGAACGTACCTCAGACAGACCTATGTCTGCCTATCTTGTCATTACACTTTTCTCTCTCTCTTCAAGCGTGACGGCCTTCATTTTATGTAGAAACCGCAATAGTGGCTTACCGAAATCATTGACACCATCGGAGCTCATCTGTCTGGTGAAAACTACGATTTAAATCGTCATGGTTCCGTAAAACCACATGTATTCAATGAAAGAAACGTAATTTATTTGATGTAACCCACTGTTCTTTATTTTTTCATTTCTGAAAGTGTTCTTTGCCACTGGTCCGCCAATATGTAAAGGGGGCCAGGGACCACTCAAGCTGCCAATAAGCAGCTTTTACCTTGCCTCCCTCCATTTGCTTGTAAATGGGCACAAATAAAATGAAATGAAAATGAATGAAAAAATTGGCCTTCACCCCTTGGCTGTTTTTTTTTAAATCCGCCCGATAGTTTCTTGGGAGAGTCACAACAGGCGGCGAGTGCCCGCAGGGTATCGATAGATGCTGGACCAGCGTCATTTGGACTAGCTCGCGAGGTCCTCGGGTGTTGGAACCGAGGCACTGGTGAAGGAAGGCGTGGGAGGCCGCCCCAACCCTTCAAAGAGAGGCTTCCTCCACCCAAGTGAGACAGTGGGGTAGGGAACGGACCCACGGATGGAATAAGGCCCCTGTGTCCCGATAAGGGAATGATATGATGGAGACTCGAAGTGATCGACAGTGGTTGAAAGAGGGATATATACATATTATAAATTTATTGTCGCCCAGCGGAATTAATGAGCAAACAGCCTTAGTCCAGATGACCTCTGTCAGCGAACGCGATGGCAGATAAGCCTTCCAAGAATTCTGCCTCCTGGAGTGTGCAAGGTTGCAGTCGTCAGCCACCTCTCGGGTGGAAGGGTATAGGGACAGGTAGGTGGGGTAAGGTGGCGCATGTGGAAGGCGGAGGGTAGCACGTATCCACAGCATACGATAGGTATCAGGGCGGTCGCTGCAGTGCATGCATGGATAAGGATCTTCTGTGATCAGCCCTTCGGAGATAGTGATCGCAGGTTGGGGTGGGAAGGGTCGAGCAAATGAAGCATCTGCCCACGGTAGATTGGTAGAAACGTTTGCTTCAGGATGAGGCTTCTCTTGTTCTGCCTCTGTGCTGATCACTTCTATAGGGAAAATTGTACCAGGCACGTCATTCTATATATCTACAGTCGACCAAGAAAGTTTACGGACCACGGGGTCTCAGAAAATGCTAAATATGCGAGCTGCTTTTAAAAGTTGCCAGTGAAACCGTTCATCGCAATGTTGCTGGCATTACCAGTAAAGGCTGGAAATGGAAATACCAGGCTGCATTTGGAGGCTGCGGAGATATTCCGCTTTTTGTCAGGTCTCTTGGTCCGCAAACTTTCTTGGTCGACTGTACATATATAGAATCCGCTCTCTCTTAATCCTATTGTAGTTAGCAATACGTAAGGAATGTGTGCGGCAAACGAGGAGGACTCCACGACGGACCACTGCGCATGCGCAAATGCGGTAACGGCGCTCTCCCTCCTGGAGTCTCTTCGGCAGCACCCAAAGCTGCCCCCGACGCCGGTCAGTTGCGCATCGGCCGCAGTGAGAGCGAAGATGAAGGGGTGCTGCACAACCGCCCCACCTCCCTCGCTCCTTCTCCCTCCCTCTCTTTCCCGCGTGCCGAGGCTCTAACTGAATTACAGGCTCCATGTCCGCGCGTACGCGGGCGCTAGCGTCTCAGTCGCCGCCGCATTAGGTGATGCCGCGCTGCCGCCACTGCTGGCGTCCACGCCGCTTTTCGAACGCGTCGATTTCGACGGCGTCCCTAGAACACGCACGCTTCCGGCTCCTCCGGAGGCTGCTGTGGAGACGCCAAGTGATTGGAGGAGGCGGAGCGGTTTGGTGGCGTGTGAGTGTGTGTGTGTGTGTGTGTTTGCTAGCGTACGCGCGCGTAAATGTAAAGAAGGGAGAGAGTGTGCCCCGAGGAGCGAAGAAGACCTGGCATGTATGATACAACGTGCTTGCGGGCGCCGGGGACGGTTGCCTGTGACGCCGCCCGAAAACTCTCGTCCGCTAACTCGGGGGACCGCACCCATACGATGATCGACGAAGGAGAAAACGCTGTTCCGTTGATCTTTCTTTTTTTGTTTTTCGCCGAGATTGGAAATGCTTCCGCGTCGACGGAGCGTCCCTTGAGGAAGACGCTAGCTACTTAGACACGCTCACTCCTCTAACGGTACACGGGTGCCTCGGCTTCTTCTGGCTGCCTCTCCTCTTGGCTCGTTGAGACTGCTTCTGCACCACAGTTAAGCGTGGTGCGTGAGGAAACTGTATCTCTCTTCGAGGCCTCGTTCTTCATTGAAGATGCTATCAGCTGAGCCAGCTCAAGAGACGTAGCTATTTATTCTGTTGTTTCTGAAACAGTTGCTGCTTGCGCGAGGTAATCTGTTCGCGGATTGAGCCATTCTGCTGACTCGCTGAGTGAGTGAGTGAGTGAGTGAGTGAGTGAGTGAGTGAGTGAGTGAGTGAGTGAGTGAGTGAGTGAGTGAGTGAGTGAGTGAGTGAGTGAGTGAGTGAGTGAGTGAACGAACGCGATTCAACGCGCGAGTGAGGGCGTAATTGATTTAGTGCGTGTCTGCAGTTTAATGAGTGAGTTAAGTGGTCGTAAGGCGAGCAAACGAAAATGTCATGACGTACCGTTTAGACAGTAATAGTCGAGTGGGAGCTTCTGTTATTGAGTACAGAAGTGATTTCTCTCTCTCTCTCTCTTATAGCACAGTCAACGTTTAAGCAAGTTCGCGTTGCCACCTCATATATACCGCCACTTGGCTCCTCCTCGCCGAGCAACGACGTAGGCTCATCCGAGCAGTGCACACGCCTCGTATACCAGCGATAATTGCCACGTTGCCCGCCGATATTGATTACGCCGCCGAGGACACGCTGCGTAGCCAAGGAGGACAGAGAGAAGGAGGAGGGTTGGGAAGCAATCTCCGAGCAACGCGCACGGGAAAGGGAGGGGGAGGTAGGGCGACAGGTATAGAGGCACCGTCTGCAAGGACAGCCGGACAGCAAGTGGGGTTGACAGCCTACATAATAGATGCGCTGGCGCAAACGGAGCACGATCCCCCGGTATACACTACGGACACTGGCGCGACCTTAATTCGCGTCCGACGTCGCCGTAGTATACGTTACCGCGTTTCGCAATGGCGACAGTGTCCTGCTTTCTCTTATACACCGCCTGGATCTCGTGCCTCTCTATCTGCGTACGCACGCATTTCGAAAGCTCCTTTTCGTCGCTTCGTCGGTGCGTTCGGGAAAGAGAGAAAAGAATGCCTGAGCAGATAGCGAAGCTCGGTGCGCAGCTGGGTCTGTAATTATCACGAAACTTATTTGTTTGTTCGTCTCTTCAGCGTTCGCGCAATATATCGAGAGCGCTCGAGGGACGCTGAAGGGTGCAGACGACAGGAGGGCCAGTTCGTCTGCTTGGCTCTCGAGAACAGACGACAGCTATTGTTAACCCGTCACCTTTTTTTTCCCCTCCTTTCTTTTTTTCCTTTTTTCTAATCCCGGTGTCATTTCCTCGCGTGCGTGGAAATGCGTAATCTGTTTCCACGAGGAAATGCGTAATCTGTACGAAAGGAATCCTCCTACTTCGTTTATCGTTCTATTACTATAATGAGCGTTCTACTGTTACAAGGGTCCCATAAATATTATTATAGCTGAAGGACCGCTGCACCCTAGGTGATTTCTTTGTCGAAAAATCTATGCTTGACAACGTAGGGAGTGGCGCTCGCGGTCACGTGATCTTTACGCTGAATTGTAAAAGCCGGCGATATCACCCTCCATTCCACGCCCCGTGCGGGCGATCTCACCACAAAGGTGTCCGAGCACCGCGGGTATAGCGCACGCTTTAGGTGTAAGAGCGAGACCACCAGATGGATGTGGATCGAGCTAGGCACGCTCGAAATTGGATTAGTGCTCCGTCTTATTTCCACACGCCCCCCCTGCACATTTCCTCCCGCCGGCCGTTAGCAATATTACTCGAGCGGCTTGGCCTTATCTTTCTTCTCTTTTCTTTCTCTCTCTCGATGCGTGTCTGGCCATCACTCAGGCGTTCTGTAGGGTTTCTAGCGCGCTCAATCCACCCGCCTACGCAGGTGTCCGAAGGTTATTACGCTGCTTTGCCGTGGATCTTGCGTTGGATGGCCTTGCGCAACGGCCCCCTTTCTTTTTGTGAGAAAAGAAAGCAATTTCGTCGAAATTTCGCCGGGTTTGCGTAGATTCCGGTGTATATAGCCTTCCCTCGACAGTTTGCTGAGTTTCCTCGGAAGTTTTAGTAAGGGATCCATTCTCTTCCTTGGAGATCTAGTCTTTGTGGCGGTAATCTTCGAAATATTCTTCTTCTTTTGCTTACCCAGACTCATCTTGAAAATTTCGTTCTCTTCCCGCCTTGTGCCGCAGTTCGCTTGGAATATATATATATATCCTTGTTCAAATGTGCGTTGAGGAGTTTCGTGGTACGGTTATTACGGCATATAAAACTTCCTCAAATTCTCTCTTTGCACAGTTAGGTGCGAAGTCTGCCAGTGTTGCGGTGGTCGCTCCCATTTTTTTCTATCTAAAGATGAAGAAGAAAAAAAAAGTACTTCTTAGATTTGATCGTTTGCCCTTCTAAGCGTCTCAACCTACCTTTTGGAGACGCCCCACCGTTGTTATTTTTTTTTCTTGTCGTCTGTTGTTGTTTACATTTTTGCATCTCTCCCCTCAACTCGCTTCTTCCACGATGCATAGGTCTAGTTATAAAAGTAAAACATAAATACTCCAGAAAGTGGACGGGAAAACGTCGCCGCGGTATACCTCATTTGGTAAGAGTATCGAACTTTTTTTTTCCCGTTATCACTTCTTGAATTCAGTTAATAAGTAGACGTCCTTTCCCCTATGCTGCTCTTGGTGTCTGTGTCTGTTGACTTCTTATAATATGCGTAATAAAAACTGCGCCCTTGGTTTCCTCTCTTGTCGTTCATGCACTGCAGTCGCATTGTGACGTAGTCTTACGCCATTGCTTTTCGTTTTCTTTTCTTTTTTCTGGCCGATGTAGCAATATATACAGTTCCAATCGGTTGGTGCAGCAGTACAGGGGTAATTGGAGATCGCATGGAGAGGCCGTCGTCCTGCAGTGGACATAACATAGGCTGATTACATATATATAAAATGCGAAGGTTGTGGGTTCGGTTCCCACCTGCGGCAAGTTGTTCTTTCATCCACTTTAATTTCCATTAATTTAACATTTCTTCATTTTATTTATAAAGCACAAGTAATTACCCCTATGTTGTCCTTGGTGTCAGTGTTTGTTGGCTTCTTCTGATATGACTATATGTATATATATATATATATATATATATATATATATATATATATATATATATATATATATATATATATATATATATATATATATATATATATATATATATATATATATATATATATATATAGTGGCTACGGTGTCGCGCCGCCGAGCATGCGGGATGAACCAGCGCGCAGGACGAACCATTGTTCATCCTTCACGAAATGCTTCCCGACACAAGTGGCCACGTACAGGGAGAAAGAAAGAAACAAAAACAAACTACGAGCAATGCACGAACGACGCAGTATTCAAACTTGCAATCGCCAACCACGGCGCGCGCGCGCTTGAGCGCACACGAGCGAACACGCATATGTCCCGAAAAACAACGCGTTCAACTGCAAAAGAAAAGTGTTACACACACACACACACACACACACACACACACACACACACACACACACACACACACACACACACACACACACACACACACACACACACACACACACACACGCACGCACACTCCAGCCAGTGCGCATGCGCGCGCACACACGTTCAGACACACACGCACACACCGGCCCGCGCGGCTCGACGTCTCCGCGCGCGGCGTTGATTGGCCGCGCTGTCAAACCGATTGATGGATGGAAAACGTGCTGCATTGCGTACACACGTTTGCGGAAACTCCGATCCATCTTTATTTTTATTTTTTTCGCGATAGAAGTTGCAGTTTCGTAGGATCAATAAGTTCGGCAAAAGAAAAAAAGAGAAGCGCCGCGTATCGACTCCCCCCCCCTCCCCTTCAGGGCGACCTGTCATCGCCGCGCAAGCCTTTTTACCCGCACTTGGAGCTGCAGGCAAGCGAGGCGCTGCCGACTCGAGCCGTTTGCAACGAATCGCTGGTGCAGGGACTGCGTGGTTGTTGTTGTTGTTGTTGTTGTTGTTGCTAACCCGGTGAGGACTGCGTACCTCACCGGGTTCGAGCAGACAGGCTGTCCCCGCGCGGCGAACGCTCAGTCACGTGATCGCCGACCGTAGAGAAACGGAGGCGCGTGGTAAATGCTCGGAAACGTATGCAGGTGTGGATTACATGCGGGCTATGGAGATTTGTCGTGGTGTATACATACTGTTGCAGTATTTCCGCCGCCGGCACCGATACTGAACCCCCATGCAAGCACATTTCGTTGCGTGCGCTCCTTCGGGTCTTCCGTGACGTCGATGGTGTTATGGGCTGCTGAGCACGAGGTCGCGGGATCGAATCCCGGCCACGGCGGCCGCATTTCGATGGGGGCGAAATGCGAAAATACCCGTGTACTTAGATTCAGGTGCACGTTGAAGAACCCCAGGTGGTCGAAATTTCCGGAGTCCCCCACTACGGCGTGCCTCATAATCAGAAAGTGGTTTCGGCACGTAAAACCCCATAATTAATTTTTAAAAAATTATTCCATGACGTCTGTGCCAGAAGAACTGAATGCGGCTTAAGAGGGAAAGAAGAGGGTGAGGGAGAAAGTGTAGTGGTATCAAGCGGCGGTGGCGCCTGGATGGAGGGGCTTTAGTGGTAACCGGAGTGATTAGCCTCTAGCGACAGGCAGGGCAAGCTGTACCCCGTGGTTCCTTGAAATAAGGTAAATTATTTATGGATCTATGACGCTTGCGTGCATGTTTCTTTTTTTCTTCTGACGTTTACAAGAATTGCAAGAAACGGCAACTCGGAGATGATGTATCCGTACTCCGGCAAGAGGGGAGACTGTCTGGTTATCGTCTGCCCGACCTCGCTGATAATATGGTGTAAGAGCATGATTGGCTGTAGCACCTGCTCTTATGAACAGTTGTACAGCGTAAAAACTTTCTTGCCACAGGGGCCGAATTCACAAAGCTTTCTGTTCGCAAGTGCTCTTTGCCATTGGCTGGTCGCCCGCCTTAGCTAACGATACGTCCGGCTCCAGAATTGGCTGAAAATTTTACTTACATACCCACACCCAAAATACATCAACAAAATCACAGGGGGCAGGGAAAGCGACAAATGTAGGCTCTGTTCGGAAACAGGAACACTCACACACATAATGTGGGAATGCACCTCGCTGCCGTTCTCTCATCCCCCCGTCAGCAGCGAGACTGACTGGACAGCCTGGCTCAGTTCCGGGGACGTCGACCGACAGCTTGAACTGGTGGACTGGGCGGAAAAGGCCAAGCAGGCCCAGGGCCTTACTTGAGCCCTAACCCTCAGCCACGTCCCCCTTTACCCTTCCCCCTTTCAATAAAGTTTATCACCACCACCACCTACTTACGAACAGTTCCATCGTAAGACAATCTTTGTGAATTCGGGCACACAGGATTCTCAAAATGGCGTACGCAGAACATGTCTCAAGGCCATTTCTTTTTTCTTTCCGCCGCGAAGAATCATAGACGAAGTTTTAAAAAACAAAACAAAAACAAAAAAAAAACGTCAAGCAGCAATTGACCACTTTCGCTTCCGCAGGGCGCAGCCCGAGACTTCGTGAGCCCTTTGCGGTGACGCAAGAAAAAAAAAAACAAGGTTTCATGCGTGTGTGTTTGCGTTTTTGTGTTCTTAGCTGCTTCAGACTTCCTTCCCCGTTTCTTCTCCAGAAATATTTATCTATTTTTTGTCTTTCGTCGCATGTTCCAGTGGCGTTCTTTGACACCCCGCGTGTCGACGTTCCTCCCCTTCGCCGCGGGGGCCAAGTGCGACGTCATTAGAGGCGTGATAAATAGCCTCCCCTCATTACACGCATGCTACGGCGAGCGGTCTCATACGCGCGCGAAGTCGCCTGTGGCATCGGCTCTCGCAATTCGAGGGTGCTTGACTTTTCTTTTCGGCCGCGGTCACCCGTGCGTCGCCCAGCTCCTTGCGACGTTTCTTTATGCGCGCGTTTATTTATTACGTCGGCGCGTCCTTCGGGGTGCAGTTTGCCGGCCGTTGAGAGCGAAACCTGCGTCTCGCTTATTATCACCTGCGCTTATTAGGAGCAGCAAAAGGTCCTTCATCTAATTGTCCCTTTATCTCTTTCCCTCTCTTCGGAGACCTCACTGCAGTCACAGACGTAGCACCGCTGTATACAGTGATGCCTATACGTGCTCTCATATGCCTAAGAGACTGCAGAGATGGAACAGCCACCGCCGTACCTAAATTGGTAGACTATAAGGTTGCTCGCGTTAGTGTTTTTGGTACAAACCGGACGTGCGTCTGGTTAACCTCCCTGCCTTTCCTCCTATCTATCTATCTATCTATCTATCTATCTATCTATCTATCTATCTATCTATCTATCTATCTATCTATCTATCTATCTATCTATCTATCTATCTATCTATCTATCTATCTATCTATCTATCTATCTATCTATCTATCTATCTATCTATCTATCTATCTATCTATCTATCTATCTATCTATCTATCTATCTATCTATCTATCTATCTATCTATCTATCTATCTATCTATCTATCTATCTATCTATCTATCTATCTATCTATCTATCTATCTATCTATCTATCTATCTATCTATCTATCTATCTATCTATCTATCTATCTATCTATCTATCTATCTAATCTCATACTGCGGAGAGTGAGGGCTTAGGGATACGTAGCGTATACCCGATGGAAGACAACGTGTGTGTGTGTGTTAAACATTAGCACACGACATTAAATGTTAAGCAGTAGACAAATAAGCGTCAGCATCGGGGTACTGTCGGCTGTCCTGGATCGGTGCGCTACGCCTGAGCCCCCTAAATTGGTACAGCGTCGTATACGCGACATGCGGAGGTTGTGGGTTCGGTTCCCATCGGCGAGAAGTTGTCTTCTCTCCTACTTTCATTTCCCTTTCCTTTTGTTAAGAATGTATGCGAAGCTCATTCCAAATTTAGCCCTCAATTGCATATTTAATTCTACACTTCTGTTAGGAAAACATTTCTTCTATGATCAATGTTATATGCGCACCAGTTGGAACAAGGACTGAACTGTAACCAACCAGCCCAAACCAGTACCCATCTAAGAGATATTTCTTTTATGGTTTCCTTAGCTTCGTTCTTTTGATCACGTAGATGTGACTGTCAATTAACCGCCCTTGTGAAAACATTTATACATACGTGATGCATAGCTTCCACGGACCTTTCCTCAAGCATGCGAGGTCCCGTGTAGAAACTCCTCGGTTGCTTCATTACTTGGGCGAGTTAAAGGTACAGCTGCTCCTTACTGTCCTGATCTTTTCAGACCGCCAGGCTGTGTACTACAAGAATGCTGCCAGTCTCCAATCAACCTCTATTATTTACTAGTCAATCGTACAAGCTGCATGTGATTGACCAATGTGCAGCACTAAACTCGAAGCACTTTCTTTCGCTACAGATTTAGGGTGCGTGAAGCACAGTTTGTTGGAAACACATGGCATTGGGCACGTAGGAGGAACTAAAAGAAATAATTTACTTTTCTAATCATTCTCTCTCATTATTTTTTGTTGCTTCTAGGAATGATCAGGTACTTCATGTTTCCGACTGATGGAGTCCGAAACATATGCTGTAGCTTCAGCAGCAAACGCGTCTATATCTGCGTATTGAAACGTTAAGAGCCTCTCTGAATGAGAAGGGATACGACTACACAGTGGCAGACATCGTAAAGTTCGCGCAAGCACCTACTTCTCCGCGTCGCATAATCAGCGTGCAGCGAGCAACTTAATGACTCACTCGCATCTCGGAGGGGTGCAACAAGGACAGTAGCAGACGTAACTGCTGTAGCAGACGGTAGCAGACGCAACTGCATGCGCGAGCCATTTTTTTAAATATACGTGTGACACTAAACGAAGTTCGCGATGCCGGTCCCTCTGTAGACTTTTCCGGATTACGTAGGCGCTCGGCACGCAAATGCGAGCCCCGCAGAAGCCCAACGCCCGCCAGCATAATCTATGTATTCGCCTGGAAACAAGTATACTCGAGAAAAAAAAGACCGAGCGCGGTACGGCCTCCCCCTGATAGTAACATCCGGCGTTTCTTTAAATGACCTTCTCGTCGCGGGACTAATGTGGGAAGTAGGCAAGACAATTCCGGATCCCGGTTGTCTGCTTCGCGGTGTAAGAAAACGGAAGACAGAGTGTGCGCGTGCGAACGAGCGCGTCTGTTTAGCGGCCACGTGCTGCTAACAACGCTCTGACCTCGTCCCGCGTCGCCGCCTTCCTTCGTACACGTGCGCCAAGCTTTTGGTCCGGGGGACTCATTTTGACGCCAACCCGCCGTGGTTGCTCAGTGGCTATGGTGTTAGGCTGCTGAGCACGAGGTCGCGGGATCGAATCCCGGCCACGGCGGCCGCATTTCGATGTGGGCGAAATGCGAAAACACCCGTGTACTTAGATTTAGGTGCACGTTAACGAACCCCAGGCGGTCAAAATTTCCGGAGTCCCCCACTACGGCGTGCCTCATAATCAGAAAGGGGTTTTGGCACGTAAAACCCCAAATATTATTATTATTTTGACGCCGACTGTTACACTCTGGCATTAAGACGCGTCGCTTCTTGAAAGACGTTCCCTTTATGCTGCCATTTCTACACCTTAATCCACTTATAGGGCCGGAGGCTTTTTATCCTTAGCTGGCATTTCTTCCCACACGCAGCCGACGGATTAAGTTGTCTCGACGTTCTTCGATCAAAAGAGGGGCTTATCGGCGCTAAGCTGAAGGAACAAAGTCCTCGGCGCTCCGTGCAAAGTTCTTTAAACTTGTATTTCGGCTGTCTCGAGATGTCTTATACAGGATGCTTTTGGGGGCCGCGAGCATCGCATTGCAAAATGAACTGTCTCAGCGTTTCTCTATCGGGATTTGAGAGAATTTGGAGTGGAGAGAAGACAACGCTCGGAGGAGTCCTCAAAGGTGCGTGTGTGACCTTTGGATCACACCTTTGGCACGTGCTTAAACGGACCCGAGCGGTTGCTCGAATGCCAACTGTTGCGCAATTCGCCTCTCTGACGTGATTTGAATTTCACAATTTCGAGTGTGTAAGATAGAACGCTCGAAAGAGCGTCTCTTAATGTAAGCGCTATACTTGAGTTATATATATATATCTATATATATCTTCGACACGTTCAGTTGTCCTCCGGGCGCGTTTCCAAGAGCGTATACTTAAAGGTCGCTCATGTTCAATGCGTCCGCTAATCTTATCTTCAAGCATTTCAACCGTCGAAGTCCCTCGATAGGCACATGCACGCTTATCTTATCGACACACGTTCCGCTAGCTCTCACTCGTCTTGCTAAAAAGTGTAGTAGACTGCCAAAGCGGTCTTCCTCCTGTTCTTATCTTTCTTTCTTACTTTCTTTCTTGCTTTCTTTCTTTCTTTCTCATCCAATGTCCAATGTTCTCTTCAGCTCATTATTCTTTCGTTCTTACCCTCCTAATAATGCCGGTGTCTCATCGAGAATTTGTAACATATGCCGACAAAAAAAAAGGTACGCTTCTCGCTCGGACGCGCACCCATTTCCATCCCATTATACAGCTAGCTCGTTTCCCGATTCGATAACATTCAAATTCCCCCACGCGAGCTTCCTCAGACACGCGCGAGGTCGCCTGCATGGCGCTTCGTTTACATTCTCTTCAGGTCCTGCGTCGGCCTTCGCGTAGCCTCCTGTTTCAACAAGCGCCGCCTGAAGATGTGAGGCGAACGTGCGCCCAGAATCCCTTCCGCACACACATCATCACTCGCCTCTCCGCACCGGTTTGCCTCCAGCGTCCAACATAGCGCGTTTGACGAAGAGAAAGCCTTTCAGCTCCTCGCTCTCAATTGATCTCTCTCTCTCTCTCTCTCTCACACACACACACACACACACACACACACACACACACACACACACACACACACACACACACACACACACACACACACACACACACACACCTTCGGCTCTTCGCCCAATTGAACTCTCTCTCTCTCTCTCACACACACACACCTTCGGCTCTTCGCTCAATTGAACTCTCTCTCTTTCTCTCTCTCCCTCTCTCTCAAACACACACACACACACACCTTCGGCTCTTTGCCCAACTGAACTCGCACACTTTCAGCTATTCGCTCAATCGAACTCACACACAAACACACACACACGGCGAGCGTTCGATATAACAAAAGCCCACTGTCTCGCGAGCCTGTCCCAGCCCACGCGCACGAGATCGAATGTTTATCGAGACGCCCCTAGGGGTAGACACTATACACCTTTAATTCGCTCTCGAAAAAAAATAATAAATAATAAGAAGAAGAGAAAGCGATAAGTCGCGCGGACTGGACGCGTGTCGAACGCACGACCTTTTCGACCGCCTCCTCGCCTCGCCGATTCGTACACACACGCGCAACCGGAACGACTCCGACGCGACGCTACATCTCCGAATGAGCGGCATCTCTTCCTCCATCTGTGTATGCTTGTGCTTTGGCATGCGTGCGTGTGTGCTTTTGCATGCGAGCTATCTCGCTCAGTTCAGACGTGTGCAGAACGACGCCGTTTCCGTTCAACGACCGCGCAGGAACTCCGAGGCTGTGCACACAGCGCAAACACAGACGCGCAGCGCGCTCTCGCGAGAAAACGCGTGAAGTTGCGCCACGCGCTTCAGGAAGGGAAGCTGCAGGCGCACGGCAGCCGTCAAAGCGCAAACATGTTTGAACACACCGACGACGCTGTGAGTACGCGCGCGCGCGTCGTTGAATCTGTTCGCGAAGGAACGAAATCAAAATACGTCATGGGACAAAGAAGTGTGCTGATCGCGAGTCTTGTTTTTCTTTCTTACTTACATTCTTTTACCCGCTTGAATCGCTTCTTTAATCTCTCGCGCGTGTCGACTATAAAGCCAACGAGTTGAACGGGAAAAGCTGCTGTATACACGGCAAGGGGGGCCCGTAGATTGTGTTTGAACACCTCGATGCCCTTGTTCGCGTTCCGCGCTATATATATACATATAGTGTTGTAAAGCTCTCCGTCGTGACTGCGAACTGACGTACGATTTAGGGGGACGAATAAAGTACATACGGACACTAACCTTTAAACTGCAGTCGCTTCTTGTCGTCTGTTACACGGCTAGTGCGTATACGCGTCGCCACCCCCGCGGCGGAGCGCGGGCGATCGTTCGAGTCATTGCGTGGCCTTCGAGATCGCAACGCTGCACCTTTGCTCCAAAACAAAGCTGTTCCTCTGCGATCTCGAAGGCCACGGTTACTTGCGTGCTCCCGCATACGTGCTCCCATACTTCTCCAACAACCCCGGTCATGTACTATTTGTGGCCATGCCGCCCCTGCAAACTTCTTAATCTCATCCGCCCACCTAACTTTCTGCCGTCCCTTGCTACGCTTCCCTTCCCTTGGGATCCAGTCCGTAACCCTTAATGACCATTGGTTATCTTCCCTCCTCATTACATGTCCTGCCCATGCCCATTTCTTTTTCTTGATTTCAACTAAGATGTCATTAACTCGCGTTTGTTCCCTCACCCAATCTGCTCTTTTCTTATCCTTTTATGCGCTCCGAAATGTTGCGAGGGTGGTTGCACGCTACGCCTCGACGACTTAAGTCAAGAGACACACACGGTCGTTTCTCTCCGTGCGTACACGCTTTGCTGCCTTCCAGTGACGTCACTGTCGCCTGGATGAGTCCTTACGGTCATTCCTATGTCGTGAGAGTGTTGAACCACCCAATTAACCCACGCGCCTCCTACGCAGACCGCCCGGGTCTGCGCTGTTTCTCGCGTTGCTGGCGGCGATGCGTGCACGTTCATTGAGCGTTACGGTTCCTTGCGCGCGAGGGAGACCCTGAAGGCGCGAATGGTTGCCCCCCCCGCCCCCAGGGCGCGCTCCATTTGTCGCGTGAGCCGCTCGAGCATGCGCGGAGGCGTCCGTAGTTTCGCACGCGTCGGAGGGGTCACGTGAGTCACGCGGCGGAAAGTGTTTGCGCCCCGAGCAGCTGCGTCTCTCCTCCTCTTCCCATGGTCAGTTTAGTTTATTTGAGCTTCGACGTGAGGGCCTTACCGGGTTACAGAAGGAATCAAAAGCGGTGATATTCAAAGAAAGAAAGAAAGAAAGAAAGAAGGAAAGGAAGAAGTTTTGTAGACGGTCGTGTGACGAATCAATAACTAATTATATGAATCTCTTTCGTGCTCCCGAGGCACACCATCTGTGTTCCGCGACAAATGCCGGGCTGACTGTGCCCGTACTTACAAAGCACATATACACGCTGCTTTTATTTATTTATTTATTTAGCTATTTGTGTATGTATAGCGCTGGCCTGCCAGCCGTTACAGGTTGGTCTATGAATAATAAACAACATTGTCATGACCAATACAGCACTCGCTGTAATCTACCAAAACAAAGAAAGGAGCACGGTATCCACACAGTGCATTGCACTTACGCGCCAGTTGGACTTTGTAACAGGTGTCACACACTATAGGTACAGCATGCAAAATATTTATGAAAGTACAACGTTTACCCCATCTCCAGACCAGGTTATTCAAAAGACGTGGTGAGCGATTTCTATATGTACCAATGCGATCACTGTGCGCGTTTGTGCGATAAGTGGTGTATTTACTAGTACGTTGCGCCCCGCACAACAAGGAAGGCCTACTCGACGAGCGTACGACGCTCGGCGTCAACTCGATTACGGCGTCCACAGCACGGGGCAATGCACCCTGCTGTGACCGCGAGCCGTTCTCTTTTGCGACTGACCCGACGCATTCAATGTGACAACCGAGCGATGGCCACGTCGAGATGAACATAATCTCTGCAGCACACCTCCCACCAAAGCAAAAAAAGAAAAAAAAAACTCGGAAGGCAGCGTAAGCATCAAGCACACGCACCCATACACTCTGAGATCGGTGTTGTCACGCGGCGTGAGAAAAGAAACGAATGTGAGACCGCGTCGTCGCCTCCCGATCACCGGCTACACTTTCTCTCCGTCTCGCTCTCTCTTTCGGAGGGCCGATAATACAGCGAAGGAAAAGAAGAAAACCCGAAACGAAGTGAAAGGAAACAAAGGAGAGGAACAGAAACCACCCCGCAGTAGCGTGTCATCGGCGATGGACACCGGAAGGCGCGACCAATAGACACTTGCAGCGTATAGTCGGGGGTCGACGATTCTCTCTTCGGACAGGAAGCATCGCTCGAGTGGTCGCGACAAGCGACTCCCACGGAAAAAAAGAAAAACAAAAAAGAGCCGTCGCGCAGTGAGAAGAGAGTGTCATAACCGCGCGCGCTACGTTGGTCTCTCCTTTCTACGAGAACGGACGCGTAGGGAAAGGGAGGGGGCGCCGGAGTTACGTAAGATAACGGGTGTATGCGTGTATATGGTGGACGCGGGGTCGGGAGAGGGGGTGATCGCTGGAGAAGACGCTATATGGGAGTCGCGCACGCCCAGCTGTGTGTGTGTAGCTTAGCCGTATACGGCTGTGGGCCTGCCTCCGAATTGGCGATTTCCGGCGTTCGATGGAGCGCGACCGAACCGACGACGGGAGAGGGGGGCGCCTCCTCCGTTGGCGCCACCGCCTAACCTCGCGTGGCCGTACTTCCCTAGTGCGTCCCCCCCCCCCCCCCTCGCCCGCGTCGCCGGTCCCTTTGCCGTTCACACCTATTCTTTGTGCACCTAGCTTTGATTTGCATGTGACTGATACCTGCAGCGCCTCGTAGCAATATGTATGCACACGATAGCGGCTACCTATCTGTCTGATCAAGCTATCTATCATCTCTTTATCTACATAACCTTCTGTATATCTACCTGCTCTATTTATTTATCTGACCTATCTGTTTATCTAAATATCACGATAGCGTCTACCTATCTGCCTGATCAAGGTATCTATCATCTCTTTATCTACATAACCTTCTGTATATCTACCTGCTCTATTTATTTATCTGACCTATCTGTTTATCTAAGCATCTACGTGTATTCCCTGTATCTACATATTCATCGCTACATCTGCCTTTGATGATATTGGTGATCACGATTACGAATAGAGAGCTTTACGACGAGGAGACAGCCCGTGGACCTTTTCCGTGCGTCGTCTCTCGGACGTCGGCTCTTCTATGCATGTACGGCTCTAAAAAGCAAAAAAAAAATGACAGCAGGCCCACCTCAACGCGAAAACATCGCTAGCATTCGGATTCGAATCGAGCACCCGTATGTAGGAGGCCAGCTTGGCACAGCGCCCTGGCGCGCGAGAGGCACAGAAGCTCTGCCACACGAGCAAGCAAGCAAGCGTTCCCCACCGTCGCTGAAAGCCCACGTAGTACATTCGCGTGCCCACACTGTATATATAAAGGCTCTTATTCCTTGAGCGCCGGCGACAGGCTTTCCAGCATAACAGCGGAAGCCGAGACGAAGTGCTCTTCAGACGTCCGGGTTGATGAAAGCGCGGCAAGCGTATTATGGATGGAGTGGTGAATGGAGCGTTCAAGTCTGAAGCGGGGCAGTTGTTATTGCGTCGAAGCGCAAGATGTATGTATGTATATGCTGCCCCACGTCGTGTTTCTTGCGCAACGTGTTGCTCCCCTGAGGCGTTCTAGAGGGGGGTCCTCGAACGCCGAATTCTCCGCTGCCACTCTCCTTCTTCTCCTTCTTGTTCGTTTTTATACCAAGCCACCTCGTGCTTCTTGTGTCGCCCACCGAGCTTGCTTATTGGCTGTGGTGTTTCTTGTGTGATAGGGCTTGGTGCATTATACTTCATCTCGCTCCACTGCTGCGTCAGTTTTATCGTGCACTGGCGTATTATCCTGAGCTTGAAACTCCGTTAATGGTAGCAGTATTACACTCTTAAAACAGTTGCAGCCTTTGGGGTGTATGTTCGTCCCGAAGCGATAACCGTCATCTGCCTTGCTTGCATTTCCTTTCTTGAAAACGCTGCGCTCGCTATACTTTTACGTCGAGAGACAATACTATGCTACGCTAATAACGCGCCTGCCGTACGTGACTTGTATAAGCACTGGAGAGTGTAGCAGCTGTGGTAGAGTTAATTCGAACAGTAAGGAACAAGAAGAGCGGGGGGGGGGGGGAGGGGGGGCGGGCTTCGTAACTGTCCTGTCTCCGCATTCTTGCGCCCCTTGTATTACATCTTGAACGACATCGAACTACTCCGTCCTGCTCTGGTCCGCTAGGTTTGCCCCGCCCGTCTGTCGCACCAATCAAATCAAATCATTGTATATTTCAGTTCTAGAGGAGAAAGAGAGAGTCTGGTAAGGGATGCAAACAACAGCCTGACAAAGCACGGTCCCCCTGTGTAAAAACGACGACACTGAAACAACTACACGGTAAAGTAAAAAGAAAAAGGATAAACATGTCGACAAGCATGTGCTGTGCTCGCACATAAGGCATAAATAAAAGCATGCAAAACCACAAGGTGCTGCTGGTAAAAAAAAGAACATAACAAAGAAAAAAATGCAGCCTGAGAACAAACGCAAAGCACGTGTATAAAAATTTGCGATTACAAAAGTGATAACACAAGAGAAAGATAGAGAGAAAAAAAAACGCGTGCCCTAACTTGCGTTAACGCAATCACCATACCCATCTCAACCATCATCATAATCACTGAGCGTATTATGATGTTCTGTGAGCTGAAAAGTTCGTTCAAGCCATATATCACCGCATAACCCTGAATTCCTTTCTCGCGCCGTCCCATGATATTTCAGCACATTCCCTTTCTCTCTCTCTCACCACTCAGAGGTACCGCACCAAACCCCGAGCCATTCCACTCCCATATTCTCCACCCACCCGGACAGGGAGTCCTTCCGACTCACAACCGCGCGACATGTGGCCCTTTGTTAGCCACTGTATTGCTCTATTCACGGGATGGAGACCCTGGCTTCGCGACTCAGAAAAGAGAAGAAAAGCAATACAACTCACCCCCACCACCCCACCTCTTAAACAGACCCCACCATCGCACACCCGCATTGCCCTCGTCGTCACCCACTTCTGCACCGAATGTGCGCGCGCGACGCATTTCCAATAAAAGGAATATCACCCCGACCGAGTCAAATCAGCCTCCCGGAGTCAAAACCGTAGCCTACGCGCTTAAGCCCGAAGGCGCGCACCTCTTGAACAGTGCGGCACGGTGTGGCTATGGTCTATCTGCTTTATTCCTTTCTTTCTTTCTTTCTTTCTTTCTTCTTTCTTTCTTTCTTTCTTCTCTCTCTCTCTCTACGGCATCGACGCCAGCTGGCGTCCAGGACGGGGCAGACGCACACGGTGGGTGGGCGAAGATGCAGGCAGGAGGGGTGGGCTGTCACGCCTCCCCCCCCCCCCCCCCCTCGCCGGCCCCCCATCGCGCCTCTCCAACACAGCGTCCCCCCTTTCCTCCCGTCAACTTTCTTTCGGAGAGAGAATCCAAGCGTTGAATCAGAACGGCGACAAAAGAAACGGCACTGACACACAGAGCCGCCCCCCCCCCCCCCTCCTCATCCTCCCCCTCCTCCCGCCCTCTTCCCTGCTCCAACTACGCACGTGTATGCGGTACGTGCAGCACGGCGAGACATGCAGCTTGCGCTTTCGGGCTCAACGTGATTGCGTTAGGGCAGGCTGGAGGTCAGCAACAGCAGCAGCAGTAGCAGTAGCGAAGCGGGTGAGTCAGTTGAGGTGAGGTTAGTGACCCTGTCGCCGCTTCTGTCTGGCCCAACTACGACGTCTTGTCGGCTCAAGGCTCGGTAAAGGGTTTTGAAGGCCCGGTGGCGCGCTTCGCCCTTCCCCCCCCCTTCCCCCCCCCTCGACACGCGTCAATAGCGAGTGACAGGGGACGCACCGACCGCGATTCCTCTTGTGTCCTTTCGCCCTATTTGTGCATAAGTACCGCCAGTTGGGCGGATTGTACAGCGTTAGGATGGAAAGTTGGGCGCATCGGTTAAGCATGATCTGAAGTGAAGACGCGACAACGACGGTGGACGAAGAAGGAACACGACACACACGCAGGGAGTGTGTGTGTGGGTTCCTTCGTCCACCATCGTTGTCGCGACTTCACTTCAGATCATGATTATACGTCATTCGTCGCGAACAGGAAAGGAATGTAAGGTGGAGACTCTACAAGGATAAAACTGCTCGAATGCTTCGCGAAATTTTCTGCTAGGTATTTTTTCCCAAGCTCTTGTGAATACCCTTCTTTCATTTGAAATCTGAAGCTTGTGTGACGCAATCTTCGATAGACAAAAAAAAAAAGAAACGTACGTTCCAGTTACTTTTGTGTGTCAATGCATAAAGCGACGCTTCGTTGAGAAATTGGAAGTCCAGTGCGATTCTCCGCAAAGTACGGGAATTAATATCTCGAAGCTGGTGTCATCTTGAGAATTCGTTCCATGCAGACCCGCCTTGCGAACTCCACGGCTAGAATTTGTAAGTTGCATTATGGGCCACAAGGTAATTAGTTAAAAACATAATTAGCGATATTTCTTTAGTTAGTCGATTATGCATTTAAATTTCTTTTTCCGCAACTAATGTCCGCATCTTCGAGTATGGACCAGCTCGCGAACTAGAATTGTGCCATCTGCCACCAGCAACCTCCAATGTTTTTTTTTTTTTTTGAAAGTGTTGACTGAAACACCCCGTACATACACACCTTTCGCGGGCACTAGCGTCAGTGTTCCGTCTATAGCAACTTTCGTACGAAACTCTGCGAAAAGTTCAACGATTCGTCGGACAGCGCCGAATCGCTTTAAAGTTTTTCCTTGCGCTACGCGAACCCAGATGCGTGAAAGAGGTTCAAGCTGTTGTCGGCTGCCGCTTGGAAGGCAATAAGCGCCTGTCTGTTTTTTTAACAACAACAACAACAACAACAACAACAACAACAAAGGAACGAATGAACGCTCAAAGCAGCAGTGCTGGCTTTTGGTAACGCCTCGAACGAACGACACCGCCGGTGTCCGTGGCAGCTGTTGCCACAGCCTTCGTCAAACTGACCTTTGTACTAGGAAAGGTGGCCCAAAAGTTTTGGCGCTGGTTGTAATGTATATATATATATATAAACGTGCTTTGTGCGTTTAATGTCACCTTTCCAGAGATTTCGGCTTCACTTTGCTGCGCTGCAGGCGTGTTGTAATCTGCTCGCTTCCCACTCGCATCACGGACCACACCTCCTGTGTGTAGGCGTACAAGCGCTGATCACTTGCGCGGGAACGCCTTTTTGCGCGGAATTTGGCGCGATGAAGTTTCACAGTGTGATTTTGGCCATTGTGCACGAAGGCACACGTTACCTTCTTCTACAATGCCCTCATCGTGATATACCCAAGGAACTGAGCTTAATCGTCACCAGTGTCATTAAACCGCGGACCATTAGGTTCAAGGAAACCATTTTGGTAGTGGCCAATATAGATTCACCCGAAAGTGCACTTTGATAGCGTTAAAATTATTTTTGAGGAAAGCAGCGATGTTGGGTGCTGTTAACTGATGTTAAACGCGTTTGCGCGTAGTAGTGTTGCTTTCTTTTTTTTTCTTACTGTCGTCCTCTATATCATGCGTTATGGTCGTTTTCATCCACATTGTTGCATTGAGAGTTTCTTTGAAATGTCTGTTCTTTGACTGCTATGCTGTAATATAGTTATCTGTGTATTAATATTTTTGCGACTCGTTCTTTTGCACAAACTCTTTGCCTAAGTGTACAGAAAGTACGCGTAACCGCAACACCTTTTCATGAGCCAAGGAGAAGTCGCGCCCATATTTGCGCGTCCACAGCTTCCCTCGTCCATTGTCTCAATGAGAAGTAAAACAAACACGCACATACACCCGCCCACCCACACGCACTGTCGGGCAGGCAAGGCACGCAATCAGCTCTTCTGACTACCGCACATATCTACTACACGGAACAGGAGACACGAGCCTCCAGGCATTTGTTCTCCCAGAAGCCGTCTCTCTACACCAACCAGGAAGGGTATACCTTGGGGCTGTCGCCATAGCACTCAAGCTCCGTCGGCAGGAGAAACGCAAAACGCAGACACACGCAAAACAATAAAGGTTCTTGTCCGTACAGCCTGTGCCACTCTCTTCGGGCACTCTCTGCGCATGCGCCGACGCCCGCATACACGCGTCGACATCCAGCTCTAACGACCCCGGTCATTACCTTGTCAGGCCGTGCCAGTTGAGAGGATTAGGGCGGGAGAAGTTACAGAGAAAGAAAAGTGTGTGTGTGGGGGGGAGAGGGGTGGAGTGGAGTACATATTGGCGCGCGCACCACTGGTTCGCCGTTATTAGCCGCGAGAGGGCGCCCGCGTATGTGTGGCTCGCGCGCCCCCTGGCGCCACTTTCGTCCGCGCGACGCCATGTGCCCGCGCTCACTGACGTGCATTCCTCGACTCGTATAAGTGCTTTGCCCGTATGTGTGTGTGTGCACACGCTGCCCGTGCTTTCTTCCCTGTGTGTGCAGTCTGGAAGCCGCCGCGGCAGGCTACCGCGAAAAAGGTTTTATCGTACCTGCCCACACGGTCGGCTCGAAACCCCGTCGACGAGCCGCGCCGCGTCGCCATTTGCGTCAATCACGACAGGCTCCTGAGGTGGAACGAGATTGAACGAGAAGTGGGGCGGAGGGGGGGGGGATAGCTTGGCGTGCATCTCTTTAAATTGTTTGTTGTTTCCTTTAGACGCTGTGTACATTCCCTTAAAGAAATCTATTTTACACTGTCCATAGACGGAGGGGGGGGGGTATCTATACACATAGGCTGTTTTTCAGGTTTTTCAGGTATGTTTGCTCTTTTGTTTGTAAAACAGAAATGGGCTGCCTTCTATGGATAAAGGTCGTTAAGGTGTCTATTGATCTTGGCCTATTTCTGGCCTACGTACTATGCATTGACAAAAGTAGTTATCTGTATTAAATAAATTCGTTTGTCTATAGGCTAGTTAGTCAGAAAATTTGTTAAGATGTCTATATTTTTTTAGCTTACTTATGATCTATATCTACTAGATAGCCGAATATCTACTGAATGTGCCTTCTCCACCCTCTCGCATACACAGACGCATACATACAATATATTATTGTCACTCCTTCAAACTCGAACAGATTGAAAACAATTCGAAAACGTCGTTGCGTTTCCAGGATCACCTACATTTGTAAAAGTTAATTTGGACTCCGAGACGTACACTTTGAATTACTCCAAGCTTAGATACTGGGTACATAGTGATTAAACGTAGCTTTTCCGTGTAATTGCCCCTAAAATACGTTTTGACACGTTTGCTGTTGGTGTTTCAAGATTGCCGATAGTACATTCCAGCGTTTGAATAATTGTTCAAACTGGATGTTCAATATATCTCGCGCCCTTCAGCGCTTGTTTTAGGCATCTGAAGTGTGTAACGCGCCCTTTCCGCTAGCCGCAACTGTAATGACCACAGCCGTAATTTGGTTTAAAGGTGTCGCAGAGATACTTCGGAGACGTTTCCAAGACAATTCGGTGATTCGTGACGGTCCATTACTCTCGTCGATCTCGATGGGTCAGTCACGGTGCCTCTCTTAACGGTATGGATGGCGAAGCCTAAAGATGGCGCTGCATGCGTACTTGACTCAAAAGAGCGCGTTTCCCTTCTTGTTTTGTATAAGACAGGGCTGTATCACGTGATCGTCTCTTTGCAGTTTCTCGGGCACATGTGCCGCGTATATACCCCAATATCCGGCAAACGCCACTATTGGTGTCTATATATTTCTGGAACGCTGTTTTGCTTATGCTGCATCTGTCCATCGCTTGCTCCCGATTCAATATCGACATCGACCGCCCTCTACCGACCACTTTTCGGGCTTTGACACCTCGAGCAGCGCACCAAGTTCTTTTATTTTTCGTCTTTTTTTTTCGAGACCCTTTTGGTTTCCTTTCATTCTCAATTTTTTTCTTTCTTTCTCTTTTCTTGGAGCGGGGGAGGGAGGGGTCGCTGCTTTGGCACATTTGAGGGTATTGGCATATCGATTCCCGCTTATGTGAAGCGAGCGATTTTCAAGAGGTCGCCTCCGACTCGTAAGAAATGTGCCGGTATACTTGATTTTATGCTGAGCTTGCTTCGTGTTTGGTTTATACAGGCTTGCGGAGAGGCGAGAAGGGTCTATTACGCGTGGCCTATAAAGTTTGCGCCCGCCATCTCCCAGTCAAATGCCAAGTCTGGCCTCGCCACCAGAAAAAGAAGAAGAAAAGAAGAAAAGCAAAACCTACCTGCACTTATTCTTTCTCGTCTTTTCACCGTAGCGCTTACCTCGGTATCCGTGAATCATTCCAGGCGGGAAAGTTATATGCATTGAGCGCTCTGATACTTCACGAGAGTCTGTAGAAACCCTAACGAAAAAAAAAACCATATACCCCATAAATCCCACATCCAGTAATATCACGTGATATATCGTAACATGCGAGTCTTCATATGGAATCGCCATGTGTTCATTTGGGAAAGTTCGAAGTAGTCTGCGGCCGTATTCACACGCACACACGCGCAAAATATCTTACGACATAGAATTGTTCGTAAGAGCCAATTCCAGCCAATCTTGTTGTTGGACACATCACTAGCGAAAGAACGGTTACGAACGAAGACCTTTGAGAATTTGGGGCCTGATGTATATGAACAGTAATCTCAAATCTAACAATCCCATTAGCCAAACACTGTATTTGCAAAGTCCGGTGTTTGACCATTACACTTCTGTAGAGTGCAGAACGTCCGATCTTAACTAACACTGACTAACTAAAAAATTAGCTGGGCCAGCGTGGACGCCGTCATAATTTATGACGTCTAGATGACATGGTGCGGGAACATCAAGGTGGCATCGCGGACACTCTCGTTTCTCTTGTTCTTTTTTTTTTAATTCCTTTTGTCGCGTCATTTCTGGTTTATCGAGCCTTCTTTATTTTCACTACAAGAGTGGCTTTCTATTTCTTGTATTGTAGTAGGGTAATTTACTAAAGCAGGGCAAATTATTGTTTTTTCTCTTTATTGTTCCTTTGAGGTACACGGCGCCTGAACAATGTTCTAGACAGCTGAAACGAGTACTGTATACATCCCCAACAAGCGATTCGCAACTTCGCATATACCCCTCTGTACAGCTCCTCGTCGTTCTGTACGTCCATACCTGTTTATGCACCAAGTGGACCTGCAGCGCCTTTCCACGCCGTGATTATCCACGCTTTCTCTCTTTCTCTCCTCCCGATTCGGTCACGGTATCCGCGATCACCGCGCGTAGCGAGCAGCAACGGCATCGAACCTCCTGTAAAATCGAAGCGCCGCACCTTGCTACTTTTTGTTCGCGCTCTATCTTTAAAAGCGAGCTACAGCAGGAAGCGTCGGCATCGACTGACGGTTTCTCTCTCTCTCTCTCTCTCTCTCTGTTTTTTCTTTTGTTTAGATCCTATTACCTACCTGCCTCGTACGTTTCGTCGTGGGCCGTGTACGCAGGAGTACATGTTGAGGCAACGTGTGTGTGCGTGTGCGTGCGTGCGTGCGCGCGTGTGTGTGTGTGTGTGTGTGTGTGTGTGTGTGTGTGTGTGTGTGTGTGTGTGTGTGTGTGTGTGTGTGTGTGTGTGTGTGTGTGTGTGTGTGTGTGTGTGTGTGTGTGTAGCCAGTGGAGCAGATCGCTAGCCGAAACGACCAGTGCGAACGAGTTCAAGAGTCCTCGAAAGTATAAGGAAGAACCGAAGCGGCAGAACGTCAAGTAATAGGAACAGAAAGAAAGAAAGAAAGAAAGAAAGAAAGAACGAACGTTACGCGGATTTCTCCAAATGGATGCTCGCCTCTCACTGATCCTCGATTCCTTCTCCTCCCCCCCCCCTCCCTCCCGACACACTCTCTCTATCTCTCTCGTTTTCTCCTTTCGCTACACTTTCGGCGCCTGTGTTCCCCAGATATATACCGCATCGTTGTTCCTTCCGCTCTCTCTCGTCGGCCCAGCTTCGAAAAAAAATACCCCCCTCAATCCTCCAATTCGCTACACCCCACTTTCGCATGCGCTGCTTTCGGCTACTTCGCTTGTGCGTCTATCCCTGAGAGACAGATCCGCTCGGGCGAAATGCTCGCGCCCGAGTGATTTCAGCGGCCCCCCCCCCCTCTGCCCCCTCCCCCCCGCCAGCCCCCCTCTACGACAGCCTCTCCGTATACATAGGCTCCCCCAACCCTTACTTGCTTTCTGGGCTTCGGCTTGTAACGCATCGCAGCGCACCGCCAAGCCACGCCACAGCGTTCGAAGTGAAACCCGTATCGTAAGTTGTTGCTCCAGGCGGTATACAGTGTAGTGGAAGTGACGGCGGCGACGGACGGAGTTCGACTCGAAATCGCGGCCAAGCCAGCAGTTCTTCGAACATTGATCTTTTCTGTCCGTCCGCCGCTCTCTCTTCTTTTCGCGTCCAGAAGTGGAGGAGGGGAATTCGGGATGGAGGCGTTGTTGACGGTGGGTGGGCCGCGAACACGGGTACACAGTGGCGTGTGTGTGCTGTACTTGTGTGCGTGGCTCGACGAAATTGACGCTGAAGTGGGACTCGCAGAGCGGTCGCTGTTGGCGCGTGCTCGAAGGGCTCTGCCTGCTTTCTCCAATGTGGGTTGTCTTCCGCTTTTCCTGTTTTTCGTCTTCTTGCCGTTCTTCTCCCTCTTGTCCTTATTATTACAATTAGTCTTGTTCTCGCCCTTGTTCTTCTTGTTCTTGTCACGTTCCTTTATTGTTTTGCTTCTTTACATGCGTTGAAGCTTCACGCCGTTTCCTTTGGTCGGATTCGAAAATAGACTAGCTCGTGCCGTATGCTGACTTGGTGTACGCCGCTTAAAAGACAGGTCGGCACAAATTGCGTGGTTCTCGCTAGCCGCGTTTTACGTGAATGCGGCAGCGGCGCATCACATTTCCTATAGCGCATCGAGAGTAATCGATGCGCCAGCGTTTATATGTAGCGCATTGCGTTGTCGCATTCAAGTAAACGCGGCTACGGGCTCGTGGGCGGGAACAAAGCCGTAGCGGTTGAGAAAATCAAATGGCTCGTTCGATTGGTCGTTTCAGAGCGCCCAGATGGAGGGCTATGTAGGACTATGTATGCTAGTCTGTTATTTGGTTTAGGTGTAGAAGTTGGGTAAAGCATGAAGCCTTCTTATGCTGCGTGCACGTTTCACGCTGTAGTCAACAGGGGCACAGATGGCACAAGCGCGCTTAAAGACGCGTGTGCCTTTCTTTAAATCGTTCGATGAGTTTCGGCTTCGGTTCTCCTTTTATTCGTTCGAGCGCCGTAGCGGCGGGCTTTCTTATCTGTTCTTTTCTTTTCTTTTCACTTCTTTACCTCTCTCTCTCTTCTTCTTCTTCTTCTTCTTCTTCTTCTTCTTCTTCTTGCCTTCCTTTCTTTTTAAAACGAATGACACACGGGCCACGGATGCGCTTAGGAGTCGATGCCGCATGCCCCTTTGAGGAATAGGACAATAGAGCCACTTGAAAACAAAGGACCCCTGCCGCAGGTCTTCTCGTGCCAGGGCGTCGACCGAGCGGAAACTGGCAGCCGAAAAGGTCGTGCCCTTTGCGAATGAGCCGATCTGACTGCGTTTCTCCACCGGAAGGCCTCATGAGTCGGGCCCAACGAGCTGAATGAAACAGCTAGCTTTTTCTTCGCCGTCAGTGCGTATTCCGCCTCGATTTTGTGAACGGCAGTGGTTGTAGTTTTCAGATAGATAGATAGATAGATAGATAGATAGATAGATAGATAGATAGATAGATAGATAGATAGATAGATAGATAGATAGACAGATAGACAGATAGATAGATAGATAGATAGATAGATAGATAGATAGATAGATAGATAGATAGATAGATAGATAGATAGATATCGCAGGGATGTGTCGCCGTTCGATGTCGTCTGTGCCCACAAAATTCAGCACAAAAAGGTGTGTTTTCGAAGTATAAGCCTCGGTAAGGATGCGGCTGCCTCGTCTGGGAAATCGAACCGCGGCGACCTCAAGATCAGCAACAAGACTGGCCATATATCCTCGGTGAGCCGCCAAAGCCGGCCGCTGTCCTTCGTTGAAAGCATACAGTACCTCGCGTGCTCCTGAAACAAATCGAAGTCGCGTATAGTCGCGTGCCTTTTCTCGGTGGAAGACAATGGGTCACTGTCGAAACAAAGGGCCCGCCTGTATTCTTAAGAGCTGGGCGTGGACCGACCGGAACCCGGCTGCCGAAGCAGTGCGCCGTTATAAACGAGCTCGCGGTCGGTTAACTCGATTTCGTCGCTTGGTATATACGGGGTATACGTAGATGTGGACCAAGCTCATTGAAACGGGTGTTCTCCATTCCTTGTCTTACTTTCACTGCGAGGCCAATGTCTTTGCGCGCCGTCGGAGCAGTACGTGACTCTTTGCTGTCATCTGTCTCGTCGCTTGGCACGGACACGCTGTCTGAAGCACATAGGGCCGCCACGTTAGGGTTAGTGAAGTAGTTTAGGTATTGGGCGTGTCTCAGTTCCATACCGTGGTAGTAGGGAGAACTCTCACAACAGAGAACGAAGGAGGGAACACAGAGAGGTCAACTAGACCCTAGTTTCCGATTTCTTATCTTGAGCATTGGAGATAGGGTGTTAGGAAGAAGCGAGGTGGTGGAAGAAAATGATAACAATCAAAATGCATTATAGGCATTTCGATTATGGAAAGAGAGAGAGAGTGAGAGAGACGAAGGAAAGGCAAGCAGGTCAACTAAACAGAAAACTTATTTTGCTTTCAATATGCAACTTATTAATTCATTTCAACATGCAACGTCGACAGGGAGTCAGATAGAGTCGTTGAGTACACGACTTCGTTTCGTATTTAGCGGTTTCCGAAAATGCGACCGTTGCGCGAAAGAACAAATTGAAATTAGAATCGACTGCAGAAGCCGAGACTCGTGATTAGCTTGGTTATAGCTTAGATTGTGCTGTCTTGTTTGTTTACAGAAAAGCACTTAACCTCATGGTGCTGTACACCTGACAAAATCTCTTCGTGATTCTCAGCCGCCCAGTCGTACGCGATTCACAATTGCCCGGGCCAAACGCGTCGCGAGCATTGTTTCGAGGCGCCACCTGTCGGTGGCGGAGAAGTAAACAAGCGCGTGATCGGGGCGGCGAGCGGTCGGTAGCACAGCCGTACCGCGAATCAACAGCGGGCGCCTCGGAACAATGGGATGGGATGCGGAGGCTTCGCTTTCTCTGTAACGCCTCTCCTCGCTCTCGTGTGGGCCACACGCGGGTTGCAGCACGATTTGGGACAGGAAGGAACAGACGCGACGACGGCGCCTCGATATAAATACACGCGCCTTCCTGCCCGCACGCGGTATGAAGTACTAACCTTATTATCCGAGCAAACGAGAGCGTCGGTTATACATGCGCCGTCTGCGGTATACAATGGTCGTTTTCCTTGTACGTGTGCGTTGGGAGTGTAAGTGGGCTGGCTTTTTGTTTGCCCGCCGTGTTGCTGCCTCTTATAGAGCGTGGGAAAAGCTGCAATAAACTATTGTCCACACCGAAACAAGGAACACTAGAACAGAATGTAACAAAATCGTCGCATATAGTCTTATAACATTAAACGTATGGGGCTCAATTCACGCAGCATTTTGTTCACAAGGGGTGTTTTTTTTCTTCTTTTTTTCTTAGGTGGTTGCCACTAGCCAATCACCTTCGTTAATATTAAGCCTCATCAACATGACTCATGGTTGCTAGCATCTGCTCCTAAGATTAGCAGTCTTAGCGTAAGAACTTTTTTGTGGATATGGGCCCTGAGGCAGCCATGCACAGAAAAAAAAAAAAATCGACAACTCTTGTGCTGCAGAATTGTTAGTAAGAGAAAATCTCGGCCAATCTTCAGGCTGGACATACTGTTATCCGATGTCAAATAGCCCTCACCAACGAGAAACTTCGCAAGTTCGACGCCGTTTCTCATGCTAGAGTAGTTCGTAAGAACAGGAGCCGACCAATCGCGTCGTGAAGATCGCCGGCCGATGACAGGTAGTTCTTACCGACGAAAATCTTCGTGATTTCAGCGTCTTCTAGAGAATTTATGAAGGTTTTCGTTCGTGAAGGCTGTTGTTCAATGCATAATAAAAGCGCAATTCTATTCTTCCGCAACAAGTTTCAGAGCAAGGCACGGAACATGGAACAGTGTGCAGGTGGCGCTGGCATGCGTGTTTGTTTGTCGTCTGTCCTACTCAAAAAAAGAAACGTTAAAAACTAAAAGAACGGAGCGTTGCAGAAGATATAGAGAAAGCCGTCTGCTTATCGCATTTGCCCTGGCAAACGTCCGCGCTCAGACGAGCTTCCAAAGCAGACGGCGCCCTGCGCATCTTGCACCTCTGCGCACGTCACTCAACGTATATATGCAGACCCGTAAGTGAAATTCAGCGTTGCCCATTTTGGAGATGGCTGCGTGAGCGATGCGATCTCGAAAGCAGGTGCATCCGCGCCGGGAACCTTGTTGCGATGCTTATCGCGTGACAGTTCTTAACCCTTTGCGTCCTTTCGCTTCTCCTCTTCGTCCAGTTAAAACGGTGCAGCATTGCGAAAACTGCGAGTCCATTCGATTCCGCCCTACACTTCGAGAATTTATAATTCCCCACGATTCGCTGTTCACTGCAGCTACAGTTCGCCAAGGCCGGGGGCCACGCGTGCCCATTTGAATAACCGGTCGGTAACCGGCGGCAGCGTTGTTTTGAGCAGACGTCCTCCCGAAGTCGAGGCGGAAAGCTCAGCCACGAGGCCAAGGGCTGCGGTCACACCTGCGGCTACAGTTCGGCGGCCGAATTCGCATACATTTTCGTTCGTAAGTGCCCTTTGCCCATTGACCGGCCGCCTTTAATAGTACGTCCGGCATCGTGATTGGCTGGAATTTTCTCTTACGAACGATTCCGTAGCTTAAGAGGCGGGTCAAGTGTCGGCTCCATGGTCGTTCAGAACCCAGACGGGAACCATGCTCCTGAACGGTCTTTGCACTGTGTCTTTTCTCTCGCCAGTGCAAGGAATTCTGTGAAAACTCGTTCTGAACGACAGCTTCCACTGGGTGAAACGAACGAGGAGGTGCAGACGACGCTGTGTTGCACTGTTTGGAATGAATGCAGTGAATGCAAAGCGGCTGCAGCACCTCCTACCCTATGACTCAGTAAGTGCAGGCTAATCGAATGGATTTCATGAGAGTCGAGGCGTCAGGTATATAACCCGCACACCGGAGTTTGCTTCTGAAAAAAGAAAGTTCTTGCGCCGGAACTGTTCGTAAGAACGGCTGTCATCCAGTCACGATGTTCGATATATGCATAGCGAAAACGGTCGGACAGTGGGAAAGATTTCTAGGCTACAAAAAAAAAAACTTTGAGAATTCGACCCCAGAGCCCGCATACCCCCTCCCGCCCCAACTTTTGCCAACAGTAAACAGCACTTGCGAACGAAAGACTTTAAGGCCGATTTAAATATGCTTTTTATTTCGCTAATATATCATAAATCAAGCTTAGCTAGCATCTCCACTTACGAAGAGTTCTAGTCTGCGAACATTTCTGGCCATTTGCTAAATGGCAAATAGCACCTGCAAATAAAAACACCTTTATGAGTTCGGTCCTAGCTGAGCCGTCCGCGCGTTAGTGCTATTCACGATGCGCCGTCGGCTTCTCAGCGGCGATATAGATATACTCTTCACGATTGACGAACGCAACGCAGCTGAAGGTTAGATGGCCAATCGCGTTCCATGGGTTTAATTATTATTATTGTTTTATTTTTGTGGGGGCAACGATTTGGGAGGATTCGTCCCGCAGTTCTCCGCCTGACAGCGTTTTCAAATCACGCGAGAACGCGTTGCACGGTTCTAACGAGACGCGAAGTGGCCGTCACCGGTTTTAGCCGAAGCCATCGCCGATTGCAAGCATCGCCGGCTTATCGCCGCGACGAATCGACGGCTACGCCGAAACGTCTGCGAGAGCGGCGTCGTCCTTTTCCGTGGAAGCGGTGAAGGGTAATGGTCGTTAATTCCCCCTCAGCGGGAGACGTGACGCCCTCTGGCGACGGCGCGGCGCACTTAACGGTCGCTTCGGGCGACGCGCGCGAGATTGACGGAGCGGATGGCACGTGTGTGTGTGTGTGTGTGTGTGTGTGTGTGTGTGTGTGTGTGTGTGTGTGTGTGTGTGTGTGTGTGTGTGTGTGTGTGTGTGTGTTTTGCGCTGTTCACGGCGTGCAGAGAGGAAACATTGTTACCTTTTCGGAACGGCTCGCAGCTAGTGTGTCGCGTGTAGGGCGCCTGCGGGTAGTCAGGATGCGAAGCCATGCAGATACGCCATTCGTAAATTACCTGGAGGCTTACGTCTTACCACCATTCGTCCATATTCTGAGTTGGTTGGTTGGTTGGTTGGTTGGTTGGTTGGTTGGTTGGTTGGTTGGTTGGTTGGTTGGTTGGTTGGTTGGTTGGTTGGTTGGTCGATCGATCGATTGATTGCTTAAGAATAAGTGAAGCACCAACAGCCAGCAGCACTGCAAACTCTACACGAAAAGAAGCCAGAACACAGCCTGCTCCCTTAAGCTACGCACTATATATAGCTGTTTCCTGAGTCGTTGCGTTTCATCGAAATGTCGTCACCGCAACTGGAACACGAACCCTCTACCTAGCGGCCAGCAACATAACCTCGTCTAGACGCTGAGCCACTGCGGCGATTACGTTAATGCACTGAAAACCGCATCCCATCTCCGAGAGAACTAGCGCCATCATCATCATTAGCAGTACCGAAGAAGGTTGACAACTGCCTCGGTAACTGATTGGAATTGGATCGGAACTGATTTGGAACTGATTGGCATTTGCCTCCCCGGAGGGGCGTATACTGTACGCGATCTGCCCTGTTCTCAAGCTCCTCATGACCTGTTTCTGTTCGCCCAGCCGCTGTAATGCGTTGGTTAAGTCGTGCCTTCACCACACGGACAATTGTGGTAACTGCTTGTTGCACGCAGACTAAACTATTTGTAATCTCTGTGTTTATGTGTGCGTGTATGTTCACAGCCTAAGCGCATGCGTATACGTCGCCACACTAGTACTCAGTCGGCGGGCTTTGAGGATGCCTCTCGATCGGCTTCCATTTCCGATCTCATGCTCTTATAAACTAGCAGCTCGAAATGATGCTTGCTTTACGCGAGCAAATGCAGCGTCTTCTCTCTTCTCTGGAGTCAGCACGGCCGATGCATTACACGGTTGTCGGGCCTCTTCGGCTTCAAAAAGAGAAGGGGGGGGGGGGGGGGTGCTTGCGATGCGATTATACCATGCGCCGGGTCGGAAGCCGCCCGGTCAGGTTCTGCTGCGTTATACGCCACGCCCGCAGTGGATCGATGCCAGCCTGTGTAGTGGTTATGCTGTTCCGGTTTTCTTGTTTATTGTTATTTCTTTCACTTTCCTTTCTCTATACGTTTCGTCATCGCCGATGTGCTTTAGTTACGTGTAGGAGTCGTCGTTGCACGGCGGTGGAGGCTTTCCGCGCAGCCGGTTTGTGACCCCGACGCCAACAGACCTCGCTGAGGTCTCTCTCTCTCTCTCTCTCTCTCTCTCTCTCTCTGTCGTGACGTCAGTGCGCGACGTCACGCGGTCCGTCCCACGGTACTCATCGGGTAAATGCAAGAGCTACCTAAGGAAGGAACGTGGCTTGGATCAACTACCACTGCACTCGCCGCTGCAAAAAATTAAAATTATTCAAACATTGTTCTATAGTGTACGCAACTAATGGAAGGAAATTTTGCAGCGATGTACGAGGGAAGTTTGACAGCGTGAAAAGGTTATGGAACCTCACTTGGATAGGCTGTTCTTAATATACGCTTTTGGTAAAGCGTTGAGGAAACGACTTTGATAAGCTTCTCTTGACAAACAATAAAACAGGTAAGCGTTGTTGGTGGGAAGAGACGTGTTGCCTATAGACCATATTTTGCACAAGCGTTAGTGCAGCCATCCTTGGCTGTTGACGCTGCCGCTTTCTGTCAGTAGCAACGAAGTGCTCGGTGGTATACAGCCGATATTCGTGTGCACGGAAATGGTTGTGTGGATGCGTTCACGGTTCATGATCGAGCACGTTGACTTCACGTCACTTCGCGCAAAACTCAGATACGTAGCGCAATGTGTACGTGTGTCGCCCTTTTCTGTGTACTTCGCCTGAGCGTACGGTCTTCCAGAATTTGAACTGATGTATACAGTTCAATAACCGGCTCAAGATGGCGGTGCCCATCACTCTGAACTTCCTTCGCGTTACGCACATCCATATCGCTTCACTTCACTGTGGGTTTACTGACGGTGCTCTTATTTAGTGACGCGTACGGGTGGTCTTAAATTTCTGCACGCGTCACATATCTTACACGAGAAAGCAATGTCGTTATAGAGGTTATCTCGAAGCATGCCGTCAGAATGTGCGTTCGAGGTGCATATTCTTTTATACCTCGTTGTGGCGTGAGTATGAGAACAGAACCGAGCTTGGCCGTGCGTTTACAATAGCGCATTTACGCGTGCAAAATAAAATGAAAAGCTAATAAGACAATAAGACAAGCCAATGAATTAAGAAGGGCCGCCTTGCGACGTTCTCCATTGTTTACCAGACATATTTGATCAAAGAAACGTGCGTCGGGGTTCTGACGTGCGAACGCTTGACCGGGAGAATAAAAGAACGGCTCGAAGAGAAAGAAAGAAAGAAAGAAAGAAAGAAAGAAAGAAAGAAAGAAAGAAAGAAAGAAAGGAAGGAAGAAGTGACTCGATCAATCTGGCTCTTGTTTTCGTAGATGCCTCCCACTCGCCGCGAACGAGTAATAGAAGCAAAAACAACAGCGGTGAACAATTCAGCCGGGGGAACTGAGCAGATTGCGTTCAATATATCGGCGCTCCCACATATACGCGAACAATACCGGTGGCTGCCAGGCAGGCCGGGCACTTAAAAGCCTTTCGTCTTTCGCCCGCGGGGGGGCTCGCACTATAACGTCGGTGGTGGTGGGCGCGCTTTTCTAAGAGATCGTAAACGCCCTTGTAATAAACGGGAGCTGCAGGTTCCTCCGCAGTGTCTTTAAGGCGAAATTTTACGGGCTTCCTTTTTACGGGGCCATCGCTTCCACTCCGTTCAGCGGGCCTCTTGAGCGACGTCCACTAAATCTCCCTTGTCACGCTGCGTATACGCGGGGCAGTTTTGTATAATCCGCGCATGGACGGCAGCCAAGGAGCCGCACGCGCCATTCTGCACGCATGGAGGCGCGCCCGGCGATCCGTGTATTTCTTAGGGAAGCACCGTTTGGCTTCATTTTTTTTTTTGTCGTCTGCTTCGCGGCCTTATCTGGCATTATGAGAAGCGCTAAATTCTTGCATGCGTCGCTGCCTCCGAGGTATCCGCTTTGCTTTGTCCTGTACTCTCGCGCTGTAGCGTTCATATATAAAGCCTTCGCGAGCGCCAGCTGCGTAAAACGCAACTCGCTGGCTTTAGAAAAAGCGGATCTCTGTCCGGCGTTTTTTGGGGCTGGACAGACAACCGTACCTGGAATGTCAGTGCGTAACGCGGCGTGGCCGTAAGCAAGAATTTGTTACCGCTTCGCTCGTCCGTCGACAGTGCGCGACACGGTCCGGTGGCGTTTTACATGTATTCCGGTTACCTCGACTGTCCAGTGCTACCGCTAGCCTAAGGTAGAGAGCTCCGCTGGTAGTAAAGTGTCTGGCTTTGGACACTGGCTGCGAGGCTCAAACACACTCGACTTGCGTAGAACGCGAGGCTCGAATTTCAGTGAAGCGTGATATGGGCTCGCCCTTATACGATGCAAACACTACGATATGGCTAGTTGGTACGCATCCGGGGCTACTGACGCCACGACGTAGACATGAGGGACAGATGACGCGGTGGTTACAAACAGGATCGACAGAACAGACGGGTCCGCGAGGGACAGAAGAAGCGATGGCTACGACCTCGCAGACGGGTACGCAAGGGTATGCAAACAGACGAATAGGCAATAGACAGACGACACGATGGCTACAAGCAGAGCAAAACAGATGGCAATACGTCGTACAGACGACACATGGGTACAAGCAGCGCAAAGCAGACGGGGGCACAAGGTGCAGACGATACGATGGCTACGATTTGCAAAGCGAAGCAGACGGGAACACGAAGGACAGACGGCACAATCGGTATACCAGCAGCTCAAAACACACGGGTACACAAGCAACAGACGACAGAAGCGCTAGGAGGCAATCTGTTTCCTGAGAATACCTGCGACCTGGTGCTCGCCAGCAGAACGCCTTCGTATCCACGGCGGCATCTAATCCAGTGAAGAGACGTCGCGCGTCGTGCCTCGTTACCCATCGAGCACACTGCACACCGGAGGGGTGCTTGTTGATTCATGGAGTTTAAAGTCACCATCAAGCAGCACTGGGATTACAAAAGCCACCCTATAGTTGCGAGCTCCGGATTAATTTTTGGCCGCGCGGGGATTTCTTTAACGTGCACTTAAACCTAAGTGCACGAGCTTCTTGCATTCGGCCCCCTTCGGAATGCGGCCACCGGTGCATGCTGCCGGCAATTGAAACCACGACCCTCCTGCTCAGCAACCGAAAACACGCAGTAGCCATGTAGAGCCACCGCGACGGGTCACAGACAAAGGGTTCTGCGCCGCGCCACGCCCACTTCAAATCCTCGCACAGCTTAGTGACGTGTGCAGACGATCGCTTCGGCATGTTGCGCGCGACGTAAACCCCACTGAGCGAAGATTCGTGGTTTGCATGGAGCGCTGGGATGAAGACACCGACGAGACCTCTTAACGACATGGAGAAATAGAAGGAATGAAATGCGGGGAGATCGAAGACTAAACGCAACAAATTTGCTTTTGCGGATGTCCAGTTTGCTACCCTGCGACGGGGAGAGGGAATAAGCGCACGAACAGGCAGAAGGAAGAGGAGAGAAAGGTGAAGGGAGCACACGCGTGACGGGTACCCTCTCTCACTTATCAGTTATACTCTCTCGAGTCTATACTCTTCGAGAGAGAGAGAGAGAGAGAGAGAGAGAGAGAGAGGGATAACTGATGAGAGAGCGGCGCCTTCGGAGATGCCGCGGCGAGCTAATGAACTCTTGTTGTGTGCACAAGAGGGCGCTTGTTTCGAGGGGCGCGCGCGCGCATAACCCTACCCACGTGCGACGGCCCCGCGAGCAAGGCGGCGGATTAACATAGAACGCTCGTCGCAGTCGCTATGCTAATCCCCGGCGCCGGCCGCCTATCGCGGCGCATACTAATCGCGTGCTCGCTCGCGAGGCGTCTCGGAAGAACAAAAAAAAAAATAATTACAAGGTGATGCTGCGCGGGAAATGTTTTATTGTTCTCGCGAAGCCCCTTGCCCCGTCTGAGCGCGTTGAAATGAACGCCGCGGCGCCTTCCGTTCCCATACGCGTGCTTTGACCGTTAGCGAAACGCGTTGAATCGAAATGAGGATTGTGTGCTTCATTCTTCGAGCGCCCCCCTCATGTGCGCGATCACCCCTGGAATGCGTACACGTGAACGTCCCGCTGCTAGCGTCGAGTGGTGCATATGTATTGAGAAAAGGTTTATTGGCGGCTCCTAATGTAACGGCACAGCAACCGGGAACGGCGAAGCAGCCCGAAGCACTGTCCAAACGGACGCCAGCAATCAACAGCGCGAGCCGAGACGAGCCGCGCGTTGGCGATGCGGCTGTGCCGCGAGGCGCGTCTTCTTCTTCACAGTATATATACACACACACCCTTGTGTATTTACACTGCGAGAGGAACGCCACCTTGCGGCAGGCACGGTCGCTGCGGGTGGCGCGGGGTGACACGCTCGAACACTTTCTCACGCGTGCAGGGTATGGACCAGCGGTGGTACGCAGCAGTGGTGACCGCGTGTGTCCTCTACGGTGTTCCCCGCGCCCCTTGGTTGCATGTTCCCGAGAGAGAGAGAGAGAGAGAGAGAGAGAGAGAGAAAGGCAAAGGAAAGACAGGGAAGTTAACCGGAGATTATCTCCGGTTGGCTACCCTGTACTGGGGGAGGGGCAAGGGGATGTGATAGGTGAGATAGAGAAGGATTAAAAAAAAAGAAACTACACACACACGCACCTACACACTAACTGTTTCTGTGGGCACTGTCACGCAGCCCGCAAAGGCGTTCCTAGTGTTATGCAGTGTCACCGTACAATCCTGCGTCACACAGTGAAGTCACAATCTGTCAGAAAGTCCAGTGTATTGTAAATACCGCAGCAGCGCCTTCATAGCCGATCGCGCTGATGTTCGCGTAGTGCATGTTCCCGAGTGATGTACTATAGTTTGCTTGCAACGCGTCACTATCGAGGGACGGCACTTAAAGCGCCTCCTTGCCTCTCCCGCAGAAGGTGCAGGGTATTTGTGCTTAGGGTGCCTTGAATATGCTATAGCTGAATTTGGCTTTTTCTAAATCGTTCAGTTTTGTCTCCTGTAGATCCACGTTTGTTAAAGGTAAGCCGCTATATATACGTGTCTTCATTGCTCGAGTTAAGTGTGACGGAGACTATGCTTCCTCAAGAACATTTGTATATTAGGAACTCCTCAGGAACATTGCTCTCTCTATCTCCTCTCTCTTTCTATCTTCATCCCCGCACCTCTTCCCCCGATGCAAGGTAGCAAACCGGACCTGCGTCTAGTTAACCTCCTTGTTTTTCTTGTCCCTCCCTCCCTCCCTCGCTCCCTTTCTCAGGAACATTTGTTGTGTGTGCGTGTGAACTTTAGAACTGTTTCAAACTTTTGCGTCGTTTGGTGCAAATCTGTAAATTTAGCGCCATATATACCCAGCGTCGTCTGCAGCACCAAGGTCTATTTGAGCACAGATAATAGTAAAAAGTAAGTAGACCTTGCACCGTCTAGAAACGCTGCTTAAAACCTACTTCGGGCTATACAGAATCTGTGCTGTGACAGCAAAGAAATTCCGTGCCGTGACATTAGGGAAGACCTGTAGAACTCCGACAGTACAGCAATCTCGCACGCATGTCCAGCTGTTTGGGGCTCCGTGTTTAATGCAGCTTGTTCTCGCCTTTTACGTCCAGAGAAGCTGCAAGTTCCTAAATAAACAGCAGTCATGGAGGCAAGAAGAGTAGACGACTGTACGCCGACAGGTTACTAACGCATATTAATACTCAGTACTAATAAGTAATAGCGTGGGCTTTTGAGAAGGACATCCTTACCGCAAGTCTGAGAGCAACACTGTTCTTGCGGAGGTTTGGAAATTATAATGCGAGAGCATTCTTTTTGCTATACCCTGCCCCGCTTTGGTCTCTCTAAAATAAAAAAAAAGGAAACAATAAGCCACAGTAACCGTTATTTGTTGCAGGAACGAAGAACAGGTTTTAAAGAACGCACTGTGACTGCTGATATCAAAACAGGAACATTAAGACTCATCTTTATTTTGCGCTTAAAAGGAGAGTTCCTGACACAGCTAGTTGAGTAATGATCCGCTCTAAACTCCGTAAAGGCGAGTTTTCAAACTCCTTATCCGTCAGGCGCCCTATAAGACGGCGATATTGCCATGCCGAGGAACAGCATTCTTTTTTTTTTTGTACGGTATTTAGAGAAGCCAGGCTGCGAAACGCGGTGACACATCATAAATCTTTTTCTTCTTCTTTCTTTCTCTCTCGCCTCGCACAAAATGCCGGCCGAGCTAGTGAGAATTTACGTTCCACCGCAAAGGACTTTGCATGCGTTGGCGGTTTGGAATGAAGGAATAAAGCACGGGAACGTTACATAGGTGTCCCACATAGAAAAAGAGGAAAGAAAGAATCGATCACGGGCCAGGCCTAAGAAAACAATTGCGGAGAGCAAAGGGACAAGCCGAAACGTCGCGTGGCAAGACAAATGTCGCACACACAAAAGACGAGAGAGAGAGAGAGGGGGGGAGATGTATGTATACGGTCGGCGCGGCATTCCGCCGAGGTTCTACTATATGTCACACAGCTGGGGAGCGTGCGGATTGGGGGCGTGTGCATCGCCCTCTCGTGTTGATTTATGTAGTCCGTCCCACATCCACTGCCGCCGCCGATGCCTTGACCCTGTCATTGGGTCTCGCGCGGCGTCGTTCTGCGGCGTCGCGCCAGATCTTTGTTCTCTCTCGCGTGAAGTATATACCTTTGAGCGAACGCTGTTGTGCTGTTTACCTTGCACGCAATGAATCGACCCGTAAGTTATTTGCGCTGGACTCGTTAGTTCCCGTCCTGTGCGAATTGGTTTCCCATGTTACCTCGGTGCGACTCAAAAGGAGCCCCGGTTTGCTTCGTCTATTTTTTGATTGACGTGTGCTGTATAGCGGGCTGAGGTTTCAGAAATTATTTCCTGAAATTAAAGAGAGAGAAAGTACCGAAACGCTGTGGTTTTAATTCTAGGAGATATTTTTCATCTGGTTCATGATGATTTTAGCAAAATGTTATGTTATGTTTTAATCCTATGGTTTCCCATGGCATCCCACAGGTGTTAAGGATTATAGCTATATATAGAAAGAAAGTATAGGAATACTCCGGTTATAAATAGTGAGGATCAGAGTGTGGCATGGAAACATGAAGCGGCATATTTAGGTCGTTCTTTTATATGCAACGAACGTTCTGTAAATATAACGCATTGTAACCATTTTTTTTTTTAGGTTGCCTGTTGTGGAAGTTCCTGTTATGCTCCAAACTTTATCGTGAGGGCCAACTAAACGAGTAGATACTGAAAGACGTGCACCCCAAAAAGAAGTGCTGCGAACAATTTTATTCGCCGAAGTTGTTCACTCGGCCCGGTTTCGGTGGCCCGCGTTAACCAGGAAGGTAAACGTACAAAACAAAGCAGGGCGTCCTCGGTTAATTAGCCATTCACCGCGGTGGGTCCCCCCTTCGGGACCGCAGAGGCCTGTTGCATCCCACACGTGCGACGGTGCGACCTTGTTTAAGAGACGCCGCACGCTTTCCAAGAACAAAGACCTTCCCGCAGCGCGGCCAACGGCAGCCAGCCCGAGTCAAAGACACTGTAGCAACGCGTGGGCATTGCTGCAAGATGCCGCGAGCGTACCGCGCTTTCGCAGTTATAACGTGCAGTATTTAGAGTAGACTCACGGAGACGCTAAGAGAAGGATTATGAACTCCAGCTGTGCTAGTCAATTAACGATTCCGCAATATAGCAAAGCGGGTACTTTTCACTGTCAAAGAAAGCTTGCAAAGACGGGAAAAGTGCGCCAGATTCGATAATGCATGTGGCGATCGACGCCGCCATGAAATGTCCGAACCAGCTCGTCATGACGTCATTAATTTTGATAGCTTTTAGCTTTGTCTAGTGTATTGTTAATCCGTTGAGAACGACTCAATCGCATTTTAAGTGAACCAAAGACGCAGCAGAAAAGGTTTCGGGGACGTCTTCCTTGCGAGGCGCCGTAATGGCTGAAACGAAAGGAAACACTTCGAAATTCCTGGTGTAGACCGTACCGGCGATAAAGTTCCGGTGCGAAGCAATAAATCGGGGGTGGTACATGTGTTGTCGTTCTCTTATAGATCAATCAATCTTTATTTTCTGTCTATCGGCAACGTATACTGACAGAGGGGCCTTTGAAAAAAAAAAAAAAAAGCTGCCTCTATAGAACACGCCGACAACTTCACAGTCCTTTAAGCATTCCGGAATGGTGGATGCGAAATATGGTTACAAGAATATCACTATTCAACATACGATGCCGCTGTCACCGAACTATTGAACACGCAACCAACCATAAATCAATCATAAGTCATAAAGGCAGTGACGAACTTTAGCAAACGGAAACGTGCACTGTCGTCACGGGTTAATATTGTAACAAAGGAGAATCACTAGTAACCGACCCAGCCCCCGTATCAAGCATTAACGGCCTCCACAGCAACAAATGTGCACAGAAGCGGCAATAAAACAGGTTTTTATTCAAATGCCAAAAGAAAGAAGACAGGGTTTTGCAACAGTACTTTGTCAGTTTAAAGATATTTTGGGTTTCACATAGGGCGCTTTTATGTCAAAATACTGATACAAATGGCACGCGAGTCTTGCGAGTTCGTTAGTGGCCCTTTTCGGAAATCCACCGCTGCGTGCGAAAGGCCCGTTCTAGGAAAAGTGCTTCGCGTTCTTTCGTCCTCACAGCTCCTGACTCTCGAAACGACTTTGGAACCGTGGTTGAAGGTTTCATTGCCCCTTTCCCTTTTACCATTTCTTCACTCTGTGACTCTCTAGCGCTTGTTGCAGCGTGTGCGGGGGAAGTGAACGTGAAAATGCGGTATACCCTGGTCAAATTCCCGGTGCTTTTCTGTCGTCTGCAACAGGGCCTGCAGCGTGCCCTGTTGCACACCTCGCCTGACAGACCGCGGTCTTCTGCTTGCACCGTATGCACCGTATGCGTGCGGCGTCTTCCGGCCGTTTTAATTACGTCTTTGTCCCGCAGAGGACGCCCGAAAAGGGGCGCTAGAAGACTGCATGTCGTGTACGCCGCGTTTTGCAAGAGAGCGCTCGCTAGCTGGAAAGCCGCCCGGTAGCGCAGGGCCAAGGAAGGGTCGGTTTGTGGGGACAAAGGGATCACGATCAAAATAAAGGGAAGAGGTCGACGGGGAAAGGAGGAGAAAGCGTTGACGCGAGACGGCGCGCGCGCGTCGCGGTCCGGCCGCCGGTTTTAACAACACAAAAGGAAGGGTCGGGGACTGCGGTGCGAATACATGTACGTACCCGACGTACGCACCTCTGGTCGCGCATCTCATTAGGACTAACGAAAGAGGACGCTCGGTGTCGTCTGCCATCACGCACGTCTGCTGGAGACGCGCGCGTCGTCTTCTGCTGCAGTGCAGACGGGTTGTGTACGAGTGGCACGCGCCTGCGTGCTCCGGAAAGGAAACTGCTCTCGGGGAAGCGAGAGTAGATTACGTTCGCTCAAGGAAAAAGCGGTACGTTACAGCGTGCCGCTTCTTTATTTGCGTAATGAGCTGACCCGCTTTCGTGCCCGCACGCGCGCCGTGTCTACGGACAACAAAGGACAAAGGGAGAAAGGTTCACTGCGTGGTCGGCCAACGGCCAGACAGAAGTTCGTTGCGACGTGTGTGCGCGCTGCGTTACCTCACGTCGCGTGGGCGCTCGAGCTATACATACAGCACAGTAACGGCGTAGCTTCCTGTCCCAACGTTCGCGGACGGCGCCGGTTTGCGCACACAATGCGAAATGGCGCGTGCTGCCACAAGAGTCGTGCAGACGGCGCGGGGTGGGCTGCGTCGAGAACCATTGAGATCCGGGCGCTGTGTAGCAGACGACGCGATGCCGTCGAGTGTCACTCTCTCCCCATCTCTCATCCGTCTTCTTTATATTGCATTTTCTCTACGTCTTTGCTAAGTACTTTCACTGGCACCGGTCACGCCGTTGTTTCGAGCACAATGTTTCTTTAAAGGCCTCTTCGTAGCCCTTGCAGTGCGTCCATCGTGTTTATTTCTTTCCGGGCTCTCTGAGCTGTTGCTGCTGCTTTGTCGTCTGCTTTCTCGGCTATCCCGCCGCCACCGTGCGCGTCTGCTTGATGCTGCCGTCTGCTTTTTTGTGACTCTGTTTTTCTCACATAAACCCCTGTAGCGGTTAGGCTTGGCTTTATTGAGTCACCCACGCTCTACGCTTCTCGCCGCCGTTCGAGTGACCGACCCTTTCTTTTCTTCTCCTGAACCCCCCTCATTTCTATACACACGCCAAAAGTTTAGGGGCGTCTTGTCAAGAACGGGATGGGAGGAAGTGAGAGGTGAGCGTTATTGTCATTTTGGTTCGTTCGCTCAAGGCATCTGTTACACTCAACTAGCTCTATATCTAATGAAATGTCATTATTCTCCGAGCAGTTCCCGGTAAATGTTGCAATTACATCTAAACACCGTGGTATATCGACAATGCGACCACTACTTTCTCCAAGCACAACCACTTGACACGTCTGGGCGTGACAACAAGCACAAGGCAATGGTTTGCAGATCGCGGAAGCACATATTCATTAGCGCAAGTGAAATTGTGATATGAACGGAAGAATGGATTCTGGCATTTTAACGAGAATCACTGACTGTATAGATGCCGGATTCGGGAAATGCGCATGGCAACCACTCTAGGAAATTGTACTACGTTGTCTGACTCTCCCTAGGGCACTGCTCTGAAAGCTGCACTCAACTCGTTCTATGCATTCCTAGAGACAGCGATTACATAACTGTCGCCTTGTCCTCATTGGCAGCGAACACTTGACGGCGTTGCTCAATCTTCATTACTGCAGGTTCGCTGAGTAATTAAGTACCCTTTAGCCCGTTTTGCATTTCATCTGTATAGCATGACAACCCCACCCCGTTTAGAGTACAGTCTCGTTAACAGCAGTTCAGAGTTTTCATTACCGAGCAACTAGAAGAAGGAGATAGATGGATATTCTCTGCTTAGCGTTGCCTTCGTAGGCCCGTTTGTATTCCATTCGTTGAGCAGCAAAGTGCTACCAGCTTGTCTACAAGTACATGCTCACAGACATGTTCACTTGCTTCTACAAAATACACTAGTCACTTGCTAATCCGTGAGCTTGGGCATGTTCTATGCTTATGCACTGTGTATGAATACGCCATACTATACGTCACCCTCATCAACAGGGGTATAGCGTACTGAGCGTATGGTCAGGCAAACATCTCCAGTGTCTATTAAAGAACGCTCCTCTCATCGCAGGTGTAGTCATTTCCTTGCATTACTTTTCTTTCCTCTTTTCAGTGCATGTTTCTCACCGTTCGTAAACCCACTTTCAATCGTTCTTGCTGCGGAGTCATGCAGTGCGGCTCCTCTGACAGCGTTCGCTGGAGGCCAGCCTCCAGGATTCCTAACCAGGACGGATGGAGTAACAGAAAGATAATAAATGCGAAACGGACGGCGGAGCGCGAGGCATCACGATATGTGTGTCAAACAGATGCCACTGGAAAGAAGAAGGTTGGCCCGGCGCTTTAGACGCGAGACCGGTCGGCATTCCGCGTCGAGGTTCCATATGCAACGCACCTGCGGTCGAGGGCATAGATTTCGTGTATATATGCACGGCCGATTGCGTTCGCGGTTCCTTGCGCCCTCATGCATAGCGCGCACTTGGCGACGAATAGTGCGTTCCTCGTCACATTTCTATCTATCTATCTATCTATCTATCTATCTATCTATCTATCTATCTATCTATCTATCTATCTATCTATCTATCTATCTATCTATCTATCTATCTATCTATCTATCTATCTATCTATCTATCTATCTATCTATCTATCTATCTATCTATCTATCTATCTATCTATCTATCTATCTATCTATCTATCTGTCTGTCTGTCTGTCTGTCTGTCTATCTATCTATCTATCTATCTATCTATCTATCTATCTATCTATCTATCTATCTATCTATCTATCTATCTATCTATCTATCTATCTATCTATCTATCTATCTATCTATCTATCTCCGTCTGTAAGCGGACCAACACCGAAATAAAATAAAAGCTCAAGCATCATGCACACCATTTAATTGAAACGTTTCAATCAACGTTTCAAGCTTCGCTTAGCGTTGATTATAACAAGTGCGTTGCAGCTGCCATAGTTTTAAAGTGAACAGCTTTTTTTTTTTTCACTCTTTTGGCCGTTCTTGTATTTGGTCGGACTCAGCAAGAAATACGTTCGTTCGTTCGTTCGTTCGTTCGTTCGTTCGTTCGTTCGTTCGTTCGTTCGTTCGTTCGTTCGTTCGTTCGTTCGTTCGTTCGTTCGTTCGTTCGTTCGTTCAAATGATCGGTCACATGATCGCTCTATCGCTCCTTCTTTCGTTTAGACCATTCGCTTACATTGACACTCGTGATCGATGTCACACATCTACCCGGTACAGGGTACCGAGCCGACTGGAGATAATCACTGGTTAACTTCCCTGCCTCTCCTTTGCCTTTCTCTCTCTTTCTCTCTAACCGTCGATCGTTTCTGCGCATTTCTTTTTCTTTTTCACTGTATCAATGGCGACGATCTTTAGCGATAGGAGCTGTTTGGAGCTAAGCAGACGAACACTTCACACTTCTGGTTCGCGAACGTCTCTGCTTTCTGTGCAGATGTCTGGGCAGAAGACGAACGTCTGCCCTGTGAAGGACTTTTTAAAGGGAAGCGAAAAATGTAAAACTAAATCAGTGTTCTGATCAGTATTCAACAGCAACAAAGTGATCTTCGAATAGTCCACGTTCAGAATCTGGGCATTTCCCGCTGAAACTCCAGCGCCGTTGCCTCAATGTGTCGTCACGGATTTCAAAGTATTTGCTCGTATTAAGGCTGTCGTGTTTCGCGAACTTCTGCTTTTAATCGTTCCCTTCTGACTTAGAAAAGTAACAATAAATAAATAAAAAGAAAGAAAGAAAAGAACTGGTCTGTCACGGTTACCCGTAATGTAACTACGCTATCATCAATCTATTTGACGTCTTTCTTTCTTTTCTTTACTTGTTTTAAAATTCTGTGTGTTACGCGAATCTGTCTACCACGATACGGTCCGCCGTGAGGCTGCTTGTGAGAACCGCCTGAACTGCGCATGCGCAGTTCAGGACAGACAGCTATCGAACACCAATCGCGGCACTTTTCCGTACACGCCTTGCCCAATGTCAGGCAATCTCACCCATACTACCGACGATTTCGTCTCCGTCGTCAAGACGTACAAAAAGAAAAAAGAAAGGAAAAAAAACTTCGTGTGCCGTCTGTTATGGAATTTTACAAAGATCTCGGAAACGCCCGTGCTATGTTGGCACAATCTAGAATGGGAAGGAAAACCATACATCATACTTTGCGAGCATCTTCGGCAGAGGACGCCACAGTTATCGGGACCTGTCAAGCGGAGGAAGCCGTGACCTCGAAGTTGAGCGTCCTGTCGTAAACCGGGAGGTCGCGCCCAAGTCGCGTGCCTTTCTTCGAGTTTTAAACACCCCGACCCGTCGAGTGCTTTCGTAGCTACCGTTGGCTGACGTGTGATTTACGATCTGCTGAGGTCTGGCCTGCTGCTTCTTCTGGAGAAAATGAACTTGAAGATACAGAGAGAATTTAAGGAGAGTACGGACGCGTGTGCGTCTGCGTGCGGAAAGAAGAGGGGGACGAGGTACGTTGGAACGTTCTAGGCAGCGGACAAGAAAGCCGGGGAGATTTCGTCTCTGAGATAAGACAAATATGGCGGCGGCGGCACTATTAGCACGCGCGGATCCGGACTTGAGAGAGAGAGACCTACTCGGAGAAGAGACGCGCAAAAGAGTCGTCTGCTTCGAACGTTGTTTTGTCTGTCACGTTGTGCGTTCCCGTTCAAGATTGTCTGCCCAGTTTCTAACACGTTTTATATTTGTTACATCTCCCCCCTCTCCCCTTTTATTATTCTTACAGTTGCTTGCAGTTGCTCTTAAATCGTTTGCCGACAAGGCGCTTGCGTTTTATCTGTTGTTGATTTCCTGCTTTCCGCGAAATCGTCTGCTACCCTGCTTACTACGTGCCTTCTTCTGCCGCTCGTTCCTTGTCGTCTGCTACACGACTGTCATTTTCTCGCCGTCCACTTCTGCTTTCCTCCGCTCTCGGGCGCAGTTCTCGAGGCGATGCCTTATCTCGAGCTTTATCGGGCGGCTGTGTTATTACGGAGAGTAAGAGTGACAGCGCCGCTTGTTCAGACGTTGAGGAACAAAGCAGAGAGAGAGAGAGAGAAAGCGATGTAAAGGAGGAGTAGGCGGGACGTCACGAAGTTTCGCGATGACGGCTCGACGAAGTGGCCGAGGAGGTGGAGTCGGCGGCGCCTTGTAGTTCGGCGACCGCGCAACACAATGACCTCGCCTTCTTTTTCAATTTCTGCCGTCACAGATCTTTCTTTTTCAGTCTCCGGGTTCGTTATGCTTGAACCACATTTTGTAGTCGCTGTGGCATTTCGCCGGACGTGTTGTACACGATATCGCGCGGGCATCGTATGCACGTTCCGGAGACGGATCTGCGATCGACGCGATAACAGGTGGCTCCCCCTATCAAGTTGCTTGCGAAGTGTTCCAGAAAGGATACGATTTTAGGTCGTCTGGCGCTTACCTGTGTCGGAATGGTGCTCGCCGGCAAGATTTCTTCTTCACTTCGAGGTAGTGGGAAAGTCTGGAATTTTTGGAGGATTGTTGGCAATGTGTGGATGGAAGCAGAAGAGGGCCTGGCCGGTATTCATGAGAAAGTTCTTACGTCAGAACTGCGCGTCAGAGCAGATGCAGGCCGATCGTGACGTTCGAGAGTTTTCGTGTGACCGGTGTTCGGGTAAACGCAAGCTGGGTGGGCGTTTCACCGGATGAGTGGAGGCGCAAGCAAACTGCCTGCACGGTGCAGCTGCCTGGTAACGCAGAGCTCGAGTGGTCAGGAAGTGTCTCGAGCGGCCAGTCGCGCGGCAATTTTGCGTGTGTTCACGGTCTTCCTTCATGCTCCGAAAAACACTTTTATGTAGCACGTATTTAGCAACAGAAAGCTGCATCGGGAGTTTTTCATGTTCCTCTACAAATTTCTCATTGACACTCCTAATCTAATTATAATGTTTGAGAAATTGGTTATTTGATTAAGACTAATTATGCAATTAGTCGGAATGAAAAAAAAAATCTGCGTATCTCCATGTGACGGCAAACAACATTACTTTGGTTCTGTCCAGCTACGCGGCATTTGCATATTTTAAAAGTTGTTTGGCTAAAGTTACGTGGAACACCCTGTATTTGAAACATAAGGGGCTTCAGACAAGATGACACGAACCAGTGAAAGCAGTAAGAAAAACTTGCAGAACTACTAAAATTTGCTAGATTAGACATCTCAGAGTCAGGGGGGACATATGACATAGAAAGGGCTTCAGACAAAAGTCTTTGCAAACCACTGCAACCACTCTAGTACAACGCGGTATCGCGTATCAAATCCGCATCGAGGGTGCAAGCTGGGCTGGCTGGAGTGCATCCACGTTTTCGACAACACAATGTCAGACGTGTTCGCAGTGTCTTAGTGGACTCTACTGCCCGGTGCTCGCGTGACGCCTCCTCTCCTCCTCCGCTGCAGGTGATGGCGAGGCGGAGAAGATCTTCGTGCGCGTCGGGGCCAACGTGACCTTCCGCTGCCCGGACCTGCCCCAGTCGGGCCAGCAGCCGCGCCACCTGACCTGGTGGAAAGAGGACCGGCGGCTGATCGAGGCGACCCGCGAGCGCGTCACCGTGGCCCCCGAGGCCGGAGCCCGGGTCGCACTGATGCCCGGCTCCAGTGCGCTGCTCTTCCGCTCGGTGGTGGCCGAGGACAGCGGAGAGTACCAGTGCGTGGTCAACAACCGGCAGGGCAGGCGGGGCATCGTCCGACTCTACGTGCAGGGTGAGCGAACAACACATTCTGTATAGCAGGATGCGTTGTTGGGCAAGTTGGTTCATTGTAATGGGAAACATTGGTTGCGCTTTCTAGACAATCACATGTAAGAAGACACGACAGGCGCGGTAAGGCGCGGTATTTCTTAGATGTGATTGTCTAGAAAGCGCAACCAATGTTTCCCATTACAATGAACCAACTTGCCCAACAACGCATCCTGCTAAACTTCATTTCTTCGGCATCGGGCTCTTCCTTTTGTGTTCTCCCTTCATCATGCCAAGTATCAGCGGTTTGCGCCTGTCCTGTCTTCTTACATGTGATTGTCTAGAAAGCGCAACCAATGTTTCCTATTACATTCTGTATAGTGTACGACTCGATATCTCGGCTGCTTTACCCGCGCGTCTTAGAGTCTACCAGACAATGCGTGTGCGTGTTGGACGCTTCGTGGGCTTCGATGGATGCGGATATAGCTATGGATACGAATGTTTCTCGAGACGTGACCAGCGTTGCAGCATTAGATTGACGCGGGTGACGCCCAACCACTTGTTTTACGGCTTCGAACACCTTGATACGAAAATTATATATGCACTAAAGAAAGAGGAAAGATGGGGAGGTAAACTCGAGTTGTACATTGGTTTGCTTTACCTTGACGCGGGCGTAAGTATAGGTATGAATATATGTATAAAAGAATATGCAGATTCAACGCAGCGTTTTAGAATCGATGTGAATTAAGCGAAGTCTTCGTGAAGCGCTTGATCAAATGCTCCAAATTTGCCCATTTCATTCCTGCGTCTGCGCTTTGCGGCATAAGAAACTCGCGAAGTTGCACCACGCAGTACAGCGCGTGCGACGATAATCTCAATATATGTATGGTGTTCACGATATAATAAGTGTATACGTACACCAGGCCAACAAAATATTGCCGACCATGAAATCTGAGAAAAAGCTGAATATCTCCCCATCCTCACAACGCAGCCTGGTACTTGTATTTCTGGCCTCGACTGGAATATGCCAAAAATATAGTCGTCTACAACTGGCTACTGCTGCAGGCGTCTCGGAAATTGAACGCTTCCTCAAATCCTGCGGTCCGTAAACTTTAGTGGCCGAGTGTACGTGGGACTATGGCATAATAGAATTAAGAATGAAAAAAAAAAGAGAGAGAAGCGATTGTGGCTTAATGGATCGGACTGCTGTGCTGAGGTACATAACCTCCATCTGACCATCGGGCACGTAATTCAACTTTTTTTTTTTAAAGCTATATGCTGTTCGGCAAGCTAGCAGTAGAACCAAGCGGCACCCACGGTCAGAAAATCCGGGGAGGGTTCGCGAAGAAAGCTGCGCTTTAATGGAACGAAACAGGAAAGGAAAAATGCTGCAGCGTGCGGTCGAAGTAAGTAAAGTTCAGCCAGGTCATAACTTAAGGCGCTTGCAGCATTTGAAGAAGCGAAAACCGCAAGAACGGAGTTCACGTGACTTCACTAGTGAGCTAGCACCGTAAACGCAAGGTCGAACAAGGATTCCAAGTCTATACTTGACCATGTTCATTCTATTTGCTGCGATAGCGACACAACATGCACTTTCTACTCTCCCATTGTAGGGTAGCGAACCGGATGCATTGCCATCTGGCCAACGTGCCCTCGTTTTGCTTCGCAGTACGTTCCCCTCTCCTGAAAATGCGCGTGTCACACTTTCGCCATGTTCTCAACCCCCTTTCGCGGTGCTAATCGCGCTCACCCGTACCAATAGGACACACCGCATAGGCAAACACGGACAGGCATCACCAGCGTGACACAACGCGTTGACAAGGAAGCGGTGTCCTCGCCAACGCCCGCGTTGGAATGGCGTTGCGGAGAAGACCAGAAAAAAAAGCGTGCACTTTCCCAGATGACACCACCTATAGTTCGATCATGTATATCCACGTCCTGTGGATTCTATAGGCGTGTATTCGCAAGAAGAAATGTTTGCATGCAACTGTTCGTAAGGGGAAGATCTTAATCAGTCGGACATAACATTGCGTTGGGCATAGTATACGACCGACCAATAGCAAACAGCCATTGCACGAACGAAAAGCTTCGTGCATTCGGCCCCCCGAAAGCTTAATTCTTGGCGTGCAGTAGATCGTCATCGAATGCTTCGATGTCCGTGTGTGCATAGCTATATACGTGGCCAGCTGCCTTCTATACATTGATGGATTTCCGAGGGGTCGGCAGAAGCGCGACCCGGTTTTACGCCGATCGGTTAATCGACGTTCGTCGCGAGCTATTCCCGTACCCCCCCTTTTTTTTCAATCGACCCTTACATATGGCTGCCTCTTTGCTACGCAAGTCACGAGGGGTGGGGGGGGGGGGGACGTGAGGGTCATTTCTGTGACAAAGTGCATGTTTCTTCGCTCACAAAAGCGCGCGTGCGCAAACTTATCGGCCTCGATATCAGCAGAACGACAGCTCGAAGGAAGGAAGGAAAAAGTGGAGAATGAAAGGCAGGGAAGTTAACCAGGTTAGCTTAACCGGTTTGCTACCCTACACATGGGAGAGGGATGGGGGCGATGAATGATGGGGATGGGAGAGAGAGAGAGAGGGCACATAACACAGCACACACATCGTCAGTTAGAGCACCTGGCTTCTTCGCGTCCTTGCGCCATCGGCTGGCTTCCTTGTCAAGAACACTCGTTTAAACCCGCGCTTAATATCGAGATACTGTCCAGAGAAAGCCGATTAAGGTCATTGAAGGTTACCGGAAGGTCGCTATGACGCAGCAGGTAGCGAACAAAGTAGATTTATTGGTACAGAGTGCAGAGATGTCCTGTTCCTGACGTCGTTATGTCCGTCGGCATAAAACTGACGTATGTGAATATGTTAATGAGTTCGATCGAGCTTCACTTTCCTGCAAAACGCCGCCATTATGATGTGACCTGTCGTTGCTTCCCGCTGTATATAAAATGAACCGTTGGTTTTTGAAGTGGACAGTCAAGCAAACTTCTCTACTAAATTAAGTTAATTCAATAATGGGATTTCACGTGCCGATTACAATCACGATTTCATTATGAGGCGCGCCGTAGTGAGGTCGGGACTAAGGGTTAGCTTTAGCCACCTGGGGTTCTTTAAGGTGCTTAAAAAAATATCGCAGTTTCGCCACAAGGGTGCAGCAGTGCATGCGATAGCAATATGTTAGAATGATACACGTGGTGTAAGACTCGTAGCTGTAGTGGCAGTATGAGCTGAAGTAAATATAAGCTGACTAAGTAAAAACGAACTGTTGTGCTAGGGGTCCTCCGTTTGTATCCTGCCGTGGGACAATTTCTTTTATGTTTATTAATGAGAGTCAACGCCCTTTTTAGCGACTTTACCAACACGTTTCCGTATCGGGTATGTTTTAAACCTATTTCCCGGGCCGATCCCGGAGGTATAGCGCACAGCTGCACCAATAACATTACATATCATTTTCAGGTTTGAGCTCTCTTATTGTTTCGCACTTTTGATATGCAAGTCCGAGAATATTCACGATAAAAAGCATGCGCCATAAGTGTTTTCTTTCATGACATTTGTTCGTGGGCTCTCAAAATTCCAAGAAATAATTTTGTCAGGAATTTGAAACCCGGTACCGAGAAACTTGAGTGTTAGATTGGTGTGGAATATATAGCCAGCATATACCGCATGTCACACAGCAATGCGTAGCATATAGCATAAGAGAGAGAGAGAGAGAGAAAGCAAGGACAGGAAAGGCAGGGAGGTCAACCAGAAGAGTATCCGGTTTGCTACCCTACACTGGGGGTGGGGGAAAGGCGAATAGAAAGAAGAAGAAAGGGAGAGAGTAAGCACGGAGTACGTGTGGGAGGGACACTATGCACAGGGACACTATAAACGGTCTCTTAAACCGGTGTACCTCAAGTATTGCAGTAATGCACGTAATGCACGTAACCCGCCGTGGTTGCTCAGTGGCTATGGTGTTGGGCTGCTGAGCACGAGGTCGCGGAATCGAATCCCGGCCACGGCGGCCGCATTTCGATGGGGGCGAAATGCGAAAACACCCGTGTGCTTAGATTTAGGTGCACGTTAAAGAACCCCAGGTGGTCAAAATTTCCGGAGCCCTCCACTACGGCGTGCCTCATAATCAGAAAGTGGTTTTGGCACGTAAAACTCCAAATATTATTATTATTAATGCACGTAATGCAGTAATGCACGTAATGCAGTAATGCACGTAATGCAGTATTGCAGTATAGCATGAATACCTACGTGTATACGGAACCTCGCGACAACGGCGACGACAAAAATTTGCTTGGAGTGTCCACAGAATTTCGCTCCCATCGAAATGCGGCCGCTTGGCCGGAATCGAGTCCTTTGGCTATATTAAGTGGCGCAACGTCACGACCAATAAGCTACCGCTGCGGGTAAAACTTCCCGTGCACATGAAACGTACATATACGACATACACGTGTCCCTTTTCCTTCGCGTGGCCTATCAAGTCTAAAAAATTAAACTATGGGGTTTTACGTGCCAAAATCACTTTCTGATTATGAGGCACGCCGCAGTGGAGGACTCCGGAAAATTTGACCACCTGGGGTTCTTTTTTAACGTGCACCTAAATCTAAGTACACGGGTGTTTTCGCATTTCGCCCCCATCGAAACGCGGCCGCCGTGGCCGGGATTCGATCCCGCGACCTCGCGCTCAGCAGCCCAACACCATAGCCACTGAGCAACCACGGCGGGTGCCTATCAAGTTGCATCCAGCATTGCAATTCGCATCTCATAACAATTACCTCCCTCTGCATACACGTTCCGTTCAGAGTTGAGCGGGCGAAATGCGTGTCATTGTGTTGTGGACCCCCCTGCCGCTTAAATAAAGGTATGCGGTGTTCGCGAGAGGCAATTCAATCTATACCTCATCGCCCCCCCCCTCCCCCGCGTCTCCCCATTCAAAGCACGAGCTTAGACCCTGCGTCCATGGGACAACCAATCGCGTGATTTCCCTCCATGAGCAACGTTTCCCGTCGGCGTCGCGAGAAAAGAAACCACGATACGCGCACGCACAGGCCAATGCTCTCGCGGCCTGTCATTTGTGCGCCATCGTTTCTCTTTCGATCCCCTTTCTCTTTCGTCATTTTTTTTTCTTCGACACGCACACACACACGCCAAGTTACACCGCTCAGGAATAAGCCCCGTGTTTATTTCGGGAGCGGAATCGTTAGTTCGAAACGCTCGCTCCTCAACCATAGCGCTTCTTTTCCGCGTAGCGCTTCAGTTGTATATACGCACACACCCGCGCTCTCGCATGCAATGCCCCCAGGTGCTCTGGGAGTAAGCTGCGAGATAGATCGCGGGAGTAATCTAATCGAATGTGAATATCAATTTCCCCTAATGCGGCGTTCTTTGCTCGCTTGCATATATAGCGCGCGCGAGTTGGGTCGCTTTCTCGCCTCATGCGCGGCTGGCAATTTCTTTCGCGTTTGGCCGGAGGGGGGGATATGGACCGCAGCGACGCGATCCATAACTTCGATTTACCCGTGATCGAAACGCCGGATTCGAGTGGGCAATATATTCGGGATGCATCTGTACGTATGGATGCGTGGTGCGTGCTTCTGACCTGCATTAGCGGTTGGTTGCTTGGTTTTTCTGTATTCGTTTTCTTTTTTGTCCCTTCCCCGGGCGAAATGATGCGCGATAGAGAAACAACGCCAGTCATTCTGACCTACGCCCTCCGATGAGCGGTATGCGTGGAACACGTACCGGTGCCTTCGCTTTCGTGATAGCCTAATGGAGCGTATACAATAATGAGAAAGTAGGGTACCAAGTTACCGGGTTCATTAAGCATTGCTATGCAGGCTAAACGGCGCACACTGCTAAGCTAATCGATTAATTCTCTCTCTCTCTTTCTCTCTCTCTCTCTTTACGTGTATAAGCGATAAAGTGATATAAGTGATATCAATGCGATAAGATAAAAAGGCTGAGTAAGCAGGCTGAGTCCGGTTTGTTACCCTGCATTGGGGAAAGGGTTCTGAAAAATGAGACCGGAAGAGGAGGTAATGCCACGAAAGCACAGACATGCACACGCGTGTACGTGTGTGAATGTGTTCAGTCAGTCACAAGCAGTGTGCTTGTGTTCGTGTGTTAGCGTCGTTCGCTCAGCCACAAGCAGCCAAGTGTGGGCTGATGTGTGTACCCTTGATCGAAAGTATTGTGTATGAACTACGTTGTATGCGATAACCAGGCTGACTATGCTAGACTGCTTAATATGGTATCCTGTGGCATTCTATAAGCTCTATAATACCGCTTGGAATCGAAACAACTGTAGTACTAGCTACCTACAGAGGTCTGTAGGATTGTCAGGAGCGACGTGGGAACAGCACCGCTCAGCCGAACGAGGGCATGGCCTCCAAGATATGCGAGCGCGATCTTGGAGCCCATGGAGAGGGCACGGAGTAGCCTGCATACGCTTTTGACCAAGGCTGTAGATCGTCTATAGACGCACGATGCCGTATGGTCCCACGATCTTCTGGGGGCCGAATTCGCAAAGTTTCCTCGATTCCTCGACTTTACCATTTCGCTCCTTCCGAAATGCAATATTAGTATAGTACAGTTAGTATAGATCCACGACAAGACGAGATAACTGAACATCTATTTCGAAAAAAAAGAAATCGCCGTCTATAGATCCGCGCTCCGCTTAGCAAGGGGGCGCTGTTAAGCGAGCTGGCGCGTGATGGAGTGCGCCCAAAGTGAGCATAAATTTTTAGACGAGGGAAAATCTTAGATTGGCCAGTTCGATCGTTCACGCGGTGTACCGTCCGGCCCTGCACCTCGTTGTTGTAACATTGTTACATTGTACAAAGCTGCGCACGCTTTCACCAGAGCAGAGAGATAGTTTTTTTTTTTATTCAACCCTCCGCATGATGTACATGCACTAATTGTAAGGAAAAACTATACCTCTGAACGGGCAGACCAACAGGCGAGCTGGCACGTGATGAAGTGCGCCCAAAGTGAGCATAAATTTTCAGACGAGGGAAAAGCGTATACATTGGCCAGTTCGAGCGTTCACGGCGCCAGCGCCCGTATATTGTTCAGCCCCGCACCTCGTCGTTGTAACATTGTTACATTGTACAATGCTGCGCACGCTTTCAGTAGAGCAGAGGGAGATTTTTTACTTCTTTTCTTCAATAACCCTGCGCATGGTTTTCGCGCACAACTTGTAAAGCAGAACTGTAGCTCCGTGCAGCCGAAAAAGCGTGCGCACGCCTGTGTTCTCTTTCCGGCGGGCCTGCACCGGCAACAGGGCCTCTTCGAGATTGCCGCTCCACCGCATGCCGCCGTCTGTAGCTCGGGCCATATCGCACCGCCATCTCCTTCGTGCGCTTTTGCGTATTTACTTTCTCCGAGTCGTGCTTTCGGAAGCTACAAGCCACGATGCTACCGACCGACCGACCAACCGGCCCAGCCGCGGGACTACCTTCCCATTGCGTCGGGCACGCTTTGCAACTTGCATCGCCACCGCTCTCTCTCTCTCTCTCTCTTACCGATTTCTCTCCCCGGACAACCACGTCGTGTAAGCACGATGATGGCTGCTTCACTCTTTCCTGGGCGCTGGTCCGGCCGGTTAGAGCTCTCTGCACCGGCTTCATCTATCGCTTACCGCAAGAAAGCAACCTCCCTCCCCCCCCCCCCCCCTCTCTGTACTCTTACCTCGACGAGAGAACAGAAAGTATCTGTCCAGCCTGTAAACTCTCCGTCTCTCCCTCTCACCTACTCTCTTCATAACCTGCCGCCGTCTGCACGCGCAGCCCCCCGCCGCCGCCATCTTCAACTCATATCCACTACTGTCTTGTTTGCGGCCGGTTGTTGCTGCTGCTGCAGAAGTTGCTCCTCCTGGCTTCCTCCTCCGCTTCCACACCGCTGCGTGGTAGCCATTTGACTACCGCCGACAACAACCCTGACGCCATGACCCCCCCCTCCCCCCCCTCCCCCTCCGCCCACCTCAACGAGCCTTTCACAAGTCGTCTGGCGAGCCGTGCCGCGAAGCTTGCAGACGACGGCCTTCTGGTCGCTGCCTCCGCTTTGCTCGAGGAGTGGGGGCATTAGGCTTAGCTCTCGCGAAGAGCCCTCGCTCTCTCTTTCTCTCTCTCTGTAGAAAGTCGTGACCAGCCGACTCAACTTGGTAGCCCGCCGCCGAAGACCCACACCCCTCGCTGCCTACCTTGTCTGCCCCTCCCGCTCGCCTGCCTACCTGGCGGCTCCCGCCGTAGCCCTACGCACCCCCCCCCCCCCCTCTTTGGTCGTTTTGTTTTTGTTCCGTCCACCACCATTGGCGATGCCTCCTGACCCATCCTGTTCTTTTGTGTAGTTTGCTCGCAGTCGTGCCATGCTTCTTCGCTTCTTACCATGCGTTCGCGTGCTCGTGAACCGCAGATATAAGGGGGGGAGATGCGGGAGGAGCACGGAGGTTTGTTCGTTACGTACCGCCATCCAAGATCCACGAACTGCTGGGTTGTTTCTTACGATGATAGTCGTCGCCGGGAGTTTTATGTTTCAGCTTCTTACGCTGTTTCTTTCGCCCTACAGGGAGGATATATATGTATATGCACAAGGAGCTTCGTCTTGTTCCTCTTCTTACTTCGTGCACGCAGCGTCATGCCGCGCAATAAACGGTTGCTCCGAAGTAGCAGACGGATGAAGGAACGAGCAAACGAACGGACTGACATCGCGCGGTGCGTCTCAGAGGAGGGCCTCTCGTTTCACTGTGTGTCTTTCCTTTCCTCCTCATGCCGGACACGCCATATAGCAGGTATTCCTTTCAGAGAAGCATCCCGCTGCGAACGGTCTCTTTCTTTTTTTCCTATTTCTGTTTATTCGTTTCACGGGGCGAGGTTTGCTCGACGAAAAAAGTGCGCGCACGTGCTTGTTACTCTCAGGACGTGCAAATTGTGAACACGGATCTTTTGCGGTCTCGGTGGTGCTTACGTGACTGAGCGCAAGTAGAAACGTTTGTGGCTTTCTTTTTTGTGCTTACCTCTGCGCGCACTCATATTTGTCCCCTGCAACTGTTTCATTTCTTCGTGCGCGAAGCACAAAACGTAGTTTTCGGTTCCTTCTATTTTAGACGTTCACCCTATCTTATTTATGCTCCAGGCGGCGCTTCTCCCTTTTTCTGTCGTCTGGACACATTTCGAGTTCTTGTTACTGCCGACTGCTTTCTTGTCGTTTTACGTCTGCACACATGTTTCTTTTAACAGACGACCGTCTGCAATGTGTTTTCCCTTCTCTCTCGAACCGCTCTCGTTCCCCTTTGCACGGATTCGAAGGACGTGGCTTCGTTTCGTTCTATTATTGTTATTTTTTTTCTTTCATGTACTTCTCTGGAACGCAAGCGCTTGAGTACGACGACACCCTCACTCCTTCGTGAGCTTCATAACGCTTACCCTGGTGAGGAGAATAGGCCTATTAGACCGAGTTCCGTCTGCACCTGCGCTTTCCAGAAGACAAGCTTCTGCAACTCGTGATGGAGCTAGCAGGATCATGTGGGCAGCCTCCCCATTCTTCATCCCGATGCACTATTTCGAAGCGCGCTTCACGTGCCATGCCTGTAAGCCGTTTCTTAGGTACGACAAGCTACGCCCGTATATGATATGTAGTATAACGTCGTACGCATACACTCTCCGCCCGGGGGGCGTTTGCTCGTCGTCTGCTCGAGTTCGTGAGCTCGATGGCTGGAATCGTGCCCTAAACGCAACGCCATAACGAGGCCTACTCACGCTGTGCAAACAAGTCGTTCGGCTCGATACGTAGAGTTCCGGCATTGAGGCGTGCGTGGTTGGCAAAGACAAACAGGATGGGAGAAAGTGAAAATGCATGACTGTCATTTGCTCTCGTTCATTCTTTTTTTTATTATTATTATTTCCGTTCTATTCCATCGAAGCAGGCTGTTGGCGCGTTGTATAGGAAAGAGACATTCGGGTATCGCCTATTGTGTCGACCGCCTCAAGCCCCGAGGAAAAGCAGAGTGTGGTTAGTGGTGGGAACCGTACCTGCATTGTTTGAGTATTCGCGTTATGACCGACCTCTTTGCACAGCGGTAATAACTGTCTCCTTCTGTTGGCACAACAGTGCGTCCCTCCTGTTGTGTGGGTGTCGCTTGACAGTGTTATAGTTTTGTGGGTATAAATTATTTATTGCATGTTTGTACGTTTTAGGATAGCGTGTTTTACGTTTTCCTTTAGAATCTGCATTCCGCATAAAACACCGCATTCACGCTTCATTTTTATGTTTGTTTTTACTGCTATTCACTGTATAGACGCTACTTCAATCGACCCCTCCCCAACTCCTTTCTTCCTCGTCATTCACTCTTCGAATTCGGAAGACGTCGCTCTTTGAAGTCTTCAAAGGCGTACGACAGTTATTTCGCTGTGATCACGAATTCATGGGCCGAATTCACAAAGCTTTTCGTTCGTAAGCGTTCTTTTTCAATGGCTGGCCATCGTCCCTAGTATGTCCACCATCAAGATTGGCTGAAGTTTTCTCTGACGAAGAATTCTATAACGTAAGAGATTTTTGTGAATACGGGTTCAGTAGATTATAGCACTAAGCAGAGTGCCTTGAATACTAAGTCGGTGCTGTGTTTTTAGTAAGTTTCATTCTTTTTCTTTCTTGCCCGTCGGTGAATTGGGACTGTACTGTGCTCAAGGAAGCGTACAGAAAAAAAAATTCTGACGCGAACTAGCAACGGCGAGCCTCCTGTAGAGAAGCGGCACCTTTACAGTTGACTGCTGTGTGTCAACGTACGCTACAAAGGAGGGAGCGATGTCTCAGCAGGGCGAGCAGAAAGAAAAAAGGCGACGTCTCTGCTGCTCACTCAGAACTCGATGTCTCTGCGGGACATCGTATATATGATGGACGTACGCCCGTTCCGTATTTCCCTATGCACGGTACGTCATGGAAGCAGATTCACCAGCGGCACCTTCTGCTTCCTCCATGAACACCAAAAGTAGTGACGGTCGTCCCAACGTCAGCACTTTTTTTTTTTTTTCAAAGACGGGGATGACAAGGGCTGCCCGGAGCAGAGCATCCAGGAAATGACGTCCTCGCCCAAAAATGCATATACACTTATAGAGGAAGTTATTTTTTTTTTTCTTAGTCCAAGTGACTCGAAGTCGACAAGCGCAGTCTCGTTCAATTGGTCTTCTGCTTCGACTTCAGTTTCGTCTTCGCCTTCGCCTCTTGCTTCCATCTCCGCTTTGTTGATGTTGTTATTGCTCTCTTTTTGCACACCAGCGGGCAAAAAGCCTGAACGACAGCCACGTCGCCCTCCCGTTCCCGGATACATCCAGTCACCGCTCAAGCCATTGCAATCCATTGCAGCTCGTATGAGCGTGCATAACCTCGCGCCGTAGCCCGCGTTTCGCGTAATACGCAAAACGCGCTACACCGACACGCCTTCTATACGATGCATCGTCTGTTCCGCTGCATCCCGGAGCAGACACCGATATTTCGTCGTCTGCTATCATAACTCGCTTCGCTCATGCAAACATGCCGTAGAGGCACGCCTCCTACGGCGCATCCTGCTCCTACTGCGTCCGATGCAGACGGCAACGTGTCGTTGCATTTCCACAAAGGCGCCATGAAAGGGCCGGTACGAAGAAGGGAGGAGAAACGCTTTATATGCTTCGAACTCCGTGTGCTCACGGTATAAGAACGCCAAACATCGTTTGCTCTGTCTTTTTTACCTAGAGAGAGCGGGGACAGGCAGAACAACAGCGCCAGTGCCCCTGCCGTCGCTTCTGTGGACGGTGCGCCCACATGTGGTTAGCTCACCGAACTCTCCATTACACCACCCGCCTGGCGTCTTGTACGTACAAGCCGGCTCGTTTTCGGTGGAACCACCTTTTCTCTGTACCTCTGTCTTCCCGCTAGATTCGTGCAGCGCTGTTGAAGCTAACGCCGAGCACAGGTCATTTGGGGACAGCGAGCGTGCCCATTCGTGAAGTATATTTCTATGTAAACTCTTGCAGACGAGGATGCGCACTCCGCTTCCAAGACTGTAGTATCGACAGTGCCAAATGCACACACATGGAATGCAAAGCATAAAGCTATCGCAGAAGGTACATTACTCGAACAGTTTAACTCGAGCGTCAGAAACTATTTCAACGGAAGACTTAACGAACATGCAAATTATCAGCGTTTGTGCTTCACTTTGCATGAAAGCAGACTACCATTCGCTATGCACTGACGTTTTCTCGCGATTCTCCGAAAGCAGACGATACATGCACCATGCAATGTTGTCTGCCAGCGATCTTTTGAAAGCAGAAGTGCATGATGCATGTGCCGTCTGCTTGTGTTCCTGCAAAAAGCAGACGATAGACGTTTCAGAAGTGAGCGGCCACCACCGCACAGCTCACGCAGTGCTGCACGAATCTAGCGAGGCGGCGTGTACGCAGCTCCAACGTTCGTGCCCCCGTGCGCTTGTGCGTGCGTCGCGCACGTTTGTTCTGCGCGCGCGGGTGCGCGCCCGCGGTTTCCGTAATACCAGGAACTAGCGGGGGTTATGTGCTGCCCCCCCCACTCGCCCCCCCCCCACTCGCCTCCCCCCTCGCCCCCCCACCCGCTGCTAGCATAAGCGTTAGTGCCCCGCGAAACAATGATGCATTTTGCGGGCCTACAGGTTGCCTGGAGGGAGGGAGGGGGGGGATGCGCACGAAGACGGTTCCTGCCGTAATGACCGAGGCTTGGATGAAACAAACGATCGTGAAGGGGGAGAAACGACGAAAAAATGCGGATAAAAGGCCGTTGGTGATGACGTTTCCGCGGCCACCTGTGATTGGTTCCCGATTCCGCATTCTGCGCACCGAGAGGCTTACTGGTACTTTGTGTATTTATTTTTTTATGCGTATCAGGAATTTCCCATACCACGAGCATGGCACACTAATGGGTACACTTGTTTTTCTATTGGTGTATTGCTCGTACAAAGAAAAGAAAGGAAAAAAGAAAAACAGCGACGCATACGTACATATATATTGTACATGTACAGAAAGGGCGCCCGTTTTTCCTAATATACATGTAGTGCAACGAAAATGGGTCGCTTTTACTATATGCGGATCACTCTGGCTCCGAATATCGATGAATTCCGTTTGATTGGGTATTTATTCATTTTATTTTACGTTGTTCTAGACATGTAATAGACTATATACCGCCACCGCATATTGTACTGTGGTTATGCTTGGATAAATATGTCGCTTGACCATGCTGATTTGCGGTTGGAGGACAGCTATGCAATTTTTTTTTATTATTGTTATTACTCTGTGCAATATTTTTCACCACGCATTTCCATTGGCAGAGACATGACGTGCATGTCTAAGTTGAACGATCACTGGAACATTGAACCCTTCGTTGTACGGTATAACGATTTACAGGCGCCGTACGTTCCATGCTTTCATGAGCAGGGTTTCGGGTGTTCTTTAAACCAAAATAGAGTAACTACAAAACCTTACTGCAGGGAGTAATCTCGCCGAGGGGATACCTGCTTATACGCATTCCGTCCCATCTGAAGATCATATTAAGTCAGCGAGAGTATGAGACCGGGCTAGTTGGCATTCCATGCTGAAGTGACTAGTACAGGAGTAGACGCGGGGTACAAAATGGCGACAAGGACAAGCGCCTTGTCCTTGTCGCCATTTGTGCCCCGTGTCCACTCCTGCGCTAGTCACTTCATTAAGTTAGCGAGTTTCTTGCTCCAGTGTATGCATATAGTTTGCAAAACTGTGATCGCAATGCCTTACGCATTTAGCGAAGCGATTTCTCCGAACGGCTGAAACAAAAACTAATACTTGTAGTTAACAAACACTTTTCCGTTTAACGTACTGCATTTTCACGATTCTACCGGGCCCCTGATTGTAATGTGCAATTATATTACCACCCAAATATTAAAAAAGAATAACTTGGTGCCGATTCTACCCTTCACATCAAGTAGCGAAAACTGAGTCGATGAGTGCCGTGTTCAAACAACTTTATGGAACATAAAAAAGCACACAGACGCACACACAGCTAAATCTTAACGGCTGGTCGCTATCCGACGACACCTTCTTTTTGTTGCCTAGCGACCACAAAAAGTCATCTTTAGTTCCATCTAATGCATTAGAAATGCCGCACTCACAGCAAACTGGAAAATGACGACCGCCAACCAAGCCATAAAAAAAAAATGTCATTTCGACGGCAGTGTGGCTTTTGTGGCGGTGTGGCTTGCATTGAGCTTTTCTTTTTTAGTACGAATCGGTTTCGCTTTTGATTTTGAGTAAAATTAGTTACGATTGTAACGCGCATGCAAGTTTGAACGCATTTTTTATTCAAAAAAGGTGCGCATTAGAATCGTGCAAATACGGCAATAAGCGAGGACTTGCGACACTGTAACTTTCGGGCATTTGTTGAGATTAAACACAATGGATTGACAGTAATAATACTGTTACGTTGCAGAGGTCCCATATAAAGATGTATTTGCAATATTTACAAGAGAGACAACCATGCATAAACAAGATGGCTGTCGAGATCGATTCCACCTCTACACGTCAAATCGTCATCTTCTGACTGGCACCACTTTTGGTTTCTCGTTAACAATACTATGCAGGTATTCTTTTTTAAACGGTAAAGAAAGGCTTCGCGTTTGGCCGAGAGAAAACTTACGGATTGTTGACAGGCTTTTCACAATGACAAAAAAAAAAGTGTCAAGCCGCTAGCACATTCATTCTTTTTTAGTTAGGTTGTGATGTCTAGGTAGTGTTGGCGCCTTTAGGTGGTGCCAGCTGCTTCTTTTCCATGACGTTACATAAATATAAGGTCACATAAACCGGAAAAAAAATTCACATCACACAAATATCTACTATATTCAGCGTCAACTATACTATACTATGCTATACTATACTACACTATACTGTACTACTATACTATACAACTATTCAACTACTATACGTCAACGGAAAGTTGAAATATCACATAATACACCGGCACGTGAAGTCCAGCGACATAAATACACCAATGGCAGAGCGTATAAATGAAAAACAAGGAGCGCGCTTCCTTCAAGCAGTGCCGCCTCAGTTTCACTGAGGCTAGCAAAAGAAATAGGCGAAGATGGTCCTTAAGAATGCAAGCCTCGCAAAGCGAATAAGCACTTCGCACTCGGCGGCAATTGTGCGAGTTCTCTCCCGTTTCCGGTCGAGCGAATCCGGGTACCGCATTCCGGTTCGACCGTTCGGTCTTCCGTTCCCCAGTCTCGGCTGTCTGTCACGCGCATGCGTATTCTTATCCACGCTCGCGCTTGTTCTCGGAAAGTCTCGGGGGTTTTCCCCGACTCTAAGACAGTAGCGATAATAAGTAAGGAGCGCAGGGGAAAAAAAAGAAAAAAAAAGGAAAAGCAACGAGGCGATCAGTGGCGCCAAATCGACATACGAAACGTACAATATCTCTTCGTTACTGAAGGGTCCGCCCTTAATGACTTATTGTAGTATACTAATTATAGTACTTGTCTCTCGTAGACACGAACATCTGTCTATTTACTTTACGTAACGTCGACAGTTCGGAATGCTCTCTGGCAAGAGAGATAAAAACTGATCTGAAAGAGAGAGAGAGAGAGAGAGAGAGAGAGAGAGATGCATAGAAAGGCAGGGAGGTTAACCAGAGGTAGTTCCGGTTGGCTACCCAGAATGTGGAGAAGGGTTAAGGGGGATAAAGATAGAACGAGAGTGGAAGGGGGAGATCTGGATCTGAGAAGAAATATGTACTCACTAAAGCAAAAAAAAAAAAAAAAACATGAATGCTTAGGCTTCGAGGCCGGGGCGCCTTGTTCATAACTGAACTAGGAATATGCAGTTCTTGCTCGCAGCCCGGATTGAGGGCGCACTGAACGCGAATATGCATGGTTGATTGTCTTCACACGTGGTGTTGACACGGGCGTAGAATTATCCTAGCTGGAGAAGCGCTTAGACGGGTTGTTTTTTTCCATGGCGATGATAGCTGCGTCTCAGTCTACATCACATGTGATCTGTCTGTTCCTGATGCTCGGTCAGCGCATTCCCTGCTGAGCTACCACTTGCTGCTTCGTACTGGTGTTAGCACCGGTTCGTACTGGTTTTGCGTTGATGCACATCTTCTTAACTACAAGGCAAGCAATTAAATATACATCAGCGATAACACATTTATTACGTTCATAGCACTGAGTAAAACATCTTCGCCCGCCTCTCAAACCATGAAATCGTCATCGTTTAACAGCCGCTTCTCCACTGAGAGAGAGAGAGAGAGAGAGAGACAAAGAGGAGGAAAGACGGGGAGGTTAGCCAGTGTAAGTACCGGCTGGCTACCCTGTGCTGGGGAAAGGGGTAAAGAGAATAGAAGGAGAAAGAAGAAGAAGAGGAGAAAAAAAAATAAGGACATTCACGCAGTAACGCGATACTACGCGATACAACACTCAAAGGCGATCGCACAATTCACATGTCCTTAAGAACTTGAGCAAAGCTCTTAAGGCCTTGAGTGCCGAAGCCCGTCTGGACCAGTGTCCTAGAGCTTTCTCCTCTGTAAAGGGGCGATTCTCCACACACCTACAATGTAACCAATGTAGTCATTCGTACGGGTCGCCGCAGGTCCAATTAAAGAACCGAGCAAGCAAGCACGGTTCGGAAAAGAGAGATTACTTCTTCTCCGCCGAAACCGAAAACAGAGTGAGTCGGAGCCGAAAAGGTCTCAACCTATCCGTGCCCCTTTTTCCTTTCGGCAGTCAGTTAAATAAATAAAAAAGAAAGGCCCGCCCTACCAGCGCATGCGACTGGCCCTGCAGCCAGAAACGGAAACGGAGATTCCGAGAATCCTGATTAATTTCTCACTCACACCGCGCGGCGCTCCCATTGCGAACACGGGCCGTTGGCAATTAGGCCGCCTGCGGTGAGTCGACGACGGCCCGAAAGGCACTCGAAATGGAGAACGCAAATGGAGCGGGCCTCGACCTTTTTTTGGCGGTTGTGAAGGGCGTGTGCGTATTACTCGCCGCTGGCTTTTGTGTTCGTCGACGGCCCTTCGTCTGTGCGCACTTAAAATCGTCTGTGCGCACTTAAAAGACTCGCGCATCGTTCGTAGAGAGATAGAGAGGGGGAGAGAGAGAGAGAGAGAGAGAGAGAGGGTAACCAGAGGGGAAGATCCGGTTTGCTACCCTACGCTGGGTAGAGAGGGGAGGGGCAGGTAAAGTGACAACAGAGTAGAGATAAAGAAAGGAGCATTGCTCGTGGAGAGAGAGCAAATGATAAAGGAAAGGTAGGGAGGTTAACCAGGACAAGTTTAAGAAAGAGTATACTGCGTGACGTAACGTTCACGAATTTTCATTTCTTTCTTTTTTTTTTAAGCGAAGCTTTGCATGTTACTAGTCTTGTCGATTATACAACAGCTTGGGTCTCTGGACATGTGCAGCTGGGGCATGTGGCAGTGGGTATTGCTTGAACATTGTTGGCCAGTCATTCCAGAATAGAAAGAGAGAGAGAATAGAATTTATTGACAGGAAGGACAGAGAGGTCTACCTGAGCCAGTGCGCTCTAGTCTGCTACTCTGTACTGGGGAAGAGGGAAAGGGGGGTGAAAGTACTGGGATGGATGATGATGTTGATAATAAGAGAAGTGGTGAGTGCTTATGTGCATGAGAGGGTTGTCTTGCTAGAGCCGCTCGTCGAGCTTGGTGTCCTGCAGAAACTTCAACAACACTTTGGTTGCACGCAAAGATTCCAGAATAGGTACTTGACGTTGCATATGGGCCGAACAGACAAGCCTAGAGGTCGAGAAGTCGGCAGCGGAGAAGCGAGGAAATCGGCATCGAAAGCAGCAGAGCGCGGAGAAGAAGAAGCGAAGCGAAAAGAGCGGGACCAGAGATTGAATGAAGAGCCTTACCCGCCGTGGTTGCTCAGTGGCTATGGTGTTGGGCTGCTGAGCACGAGGTCGCGGGATCGAATCCCGGCCACGGCGGCCGCATTTCGATGGGCGCGAAATGCGAAAACACCCGTGTGCTTAGATTTAGGTGCACGTTAAAGAACCCCAGGTGGTCAAAATTTCCGGAGTCCTCCACTACGGCGTGCCTCATAATCAGAAAGTGGTTTTGGCACGTAAAACCCCAAATATTATAAGAGCCTTGAGCCATCTGGAAGTGAAAGAATGACAAGGCGGAAGGCATTTCAGAAAGCATCGAAGAAAGCATCCATTGCAACCGATTCCCACGTAAACGTGGGATCCTCCAATTTTACGCCTAAGACGAAGGTTCTCGACACCCATAACGCCAGAAAACATTTTAGCAAGCCGCAGAGTGCCTTAAATGATTTGCTCAAATAGCTTTCCTGCAGCCAATTTCGATTTCGCTTCTTAGGAGTTTTATGTGTCGTGACGTCATAAAGGCAGAAGCAGGTGCCACGTGGGAGCATGAAATCACGACATTTTGGCAGGAGGAAGATGTTGAATATCGATAAGTAATCTGGGATTACTAGAGGCATGCGCCGTCGTCGTTCGTATTTTTTCGGGTCGAATAATTTATTACTGTCATGTGTCATACTTCCTCTTTGATGAATTACTGAATTGTTGTATGGACTGGGACTACAACAATAACAACAACAACAAAAAAAACATCACTAAACTGAAAGACTGGCAAAAGATAATTCTGCGAAGTGTTTGCAAGGCTGTGTGTTCTTTTCACAGCGCTCACTTAGTCAAACGCATGGCATTATTATCGTCTAATCATTGTTTTCTAATAACCGCCGTTTAGATTACAAGGTTGGGGTCTACAGCTTAAAACTATAACACACAAAACAGTACATATTTTGCATACATCTACCAGAAAGCTTACCATGGGTATGCTACGTGAAAACCGTAAAAAATGGCGTGTACAGATAATTACCGTACAAGCTACGGAGAAGAACAGGTCAGTCAAATTACGTCGGTTATTTTTCAGAACACGTAACATAATAACTGTTCCCATCGGCCTAAATTTTAATTGGTCTTTTAATTGGCGTATCCACCGCCGTTGAAGGCGACGAGTAACCGGAGTCCCTGAACGGACGCTACCTCCCCGCCCCCCTCCCTTTTAGCATCGTTTTGTCGCTGATCTCGAGCAGTCGCCTTTCTTAACAGCGGTCGACTTGGACACGTGATGTGGACACGTGACGTTGACACGTGACGCTCGGAGGAGGAGGGACGCCTTCGCTCGAGTGATTGGCTGACGCGAGCCTCGGTTCCTGCGCATGCGCTGCACGCTTTTAGCTATATACAAAACGCGTATAATTTAATATATGGGGTTTTACGTGCCAAAACCACTTTCTGATTATGCGGCACGCCGTAGTGGGGGACTCCGGAAATTTCGACCACCTGGGGTTCTTTAACGTGCACCTAAATCTAAAAGTACACGGGTGTTTTCGCATTTCGCCCCCATCGAAATGCGGCCGCCGTGGCCAGGATTCGATCCCGCGACCTCGTGCTCAGCAGCCTAACACCATAGCCACTGAGCAACCACGGCGGGTAAAACGCGTATGTAGCCGTGACAGGCGGACGATCGAAGGCGATGCTCGAGTGATATCTCGGCTGCGTGGCGGTGCGAGTGTTCGATCTTGCTGCCTGTGATGCGAATGCCCAAGTTGACCGCGTCCGGCCGTACGAATGCCCCTTCGTGGCCGCGCAGCTGTGCTCTGCGCCCGCATTCCCGTTCCCATCCTGTCGTTATATTAGGCCCATGGCTGTGTAGCAGCTCGGTAATCGCCTCACCATTTCTACCTTATTCGTTTTTCTTTTCTCTGTCTCTCTTTCTTGTATAGCGTTGTCTTTTCTTTTTTTTGCTCGTATCCCGTGCCAACTTTGCAGGTGCGCAAGCAGCCCTCGCAGCCCCCTGATTGGTCGCCTATTTTCGGTGTGACCCACGCGGGAGACGTGAGCGGCAAGAAATCGATCTGCGCGCGAGCTGCGTGCTCTAGGCGGCCCGCCGCCCGCCCGCCCGCACGGGCGGGCGTGATTCTCGAGAACACCTCTCTGGGAGCTAGGCTTCGTTACCGAGCTCATCGCCGTCCCTGCATCCTCTTCAGCAGTACTTCGTTTCTTTCTTTCTTTCTTTCTTTCTTTCTTTCTTTCTTTCTTTCTTTCTTTCTTTCTTTCTTTCTTTCTTTCTTTCTTTCTTTCTTTCTTTCTTTCTTTTATGCCGCAGTTGTAGGCCACCGCTGCGACACTCGGGGGTGTGTAAGCAATACGTGCTACGTCAGTCGTGCGTTTGATTTATCCTGCTTGACGACATGCAGACGGGAAGCAACAAGCTACATCTAGATAGCACAGGTACGAACGGAAGCCTCTACCTAGTACGCCACGAATAATAGCAAGAAGAAGGTGATTATGATAATAACGACGACGATGATGGTTTATGGTGATGTTGCGGTGATGACGTTGATGACGGGAACGTATTTTCTGAACAGGTGGCACATTTCACCTGTTCTTTTTTTTGTTGTCTTCTCCTCGTTTCTGTTGCGTTGTTTCAGTTTACAAGGCGAACCTGTCACCGAGATCGTTGGTGAGGGCTAACCACTTAGCCCTCAGCAAATTTGCGGTGTTCTTCTCTTCGTGCATAGCTGTCTGTACGTCAGTGCGTCTTCGCGACCTTAAAAGCTATTTTCTCGTATTAGGCCATTTTGGCAAAGAAAGGAAAAGTTGTCGGCATTAGCATTGTTTTGAGTTTGCAGTTCAGTCAGACCGCAGTACATATTTGTGTTCCTCATACCTACAAAGAAATAAATGGACCCGCCAGAGCGGACGCTCCCGAGATCCGTGACGTCACGGTGAGATAGTGCGGAAACTCCATCGTGGGGCCGCCACCTGTCCTTTTTGTCACCGCATTTGCCGGTTTAGCGAGCATCATTTCTTGGTAAGAGTGCTCGCGCTTCACTGCAGAATTGTAATTTACTAATATAAACCATCACCGAATATTTATCTGTATAGCGTATATTTATAGTCTTTCACATCCACGCGCGGCATACATGTCTTCGTTGACATATAAGTGGTTACGTCCGGTTCGGCTAGGTTAGGTCAAGTTAGGTTAGATGAGGTTAGTTATACACTAGGTCATCTCTCATCGGGCCCCTGTGTAGTAACGACGGTGTGTAGGAAGGCGCAGGTACACATTTATCTACAGTTCGCGACTAGGCAAACATTTTCCCTCATTGACGCAGCACAGGGATTTAAATTTGTTGTACGCTCAACCACTGTGCCCCTTTCCGCTCACTAGAGAGAGAGAGACATAGATAGTGAAAGACATAGGAGAAAAAGAAATAGAGATATAAAGAGGTAGAGATAGAAAGAGGGAGAAAGACAGATATATATATATATATATATAGAGAGAGAGAGAGAGAGAGAGAGAGAGAGGGGGGGAGAAAGAGAGAGATGCAGAAAATGACAGGAGGACGTTGAGAGAGAGAGAGGTAAAGCGACGTCTGTTAGTATCGAGAGCGCATTGCCAATCGAAGTGCGGTCAACCATCGGCACGCGTCGAATTGAGCAACGTACAGAACCGCCTGGTGTTTGCATACCACGCACCAGTGGCCTTTGCCGAGTGTATCGCGGGGGCAGTGCGACTCCGCCTCGGCAGTACCGTGCACGATATCCGAAAGCCGAGAGATTGTCCGATCCATTAATTTGTGCGCAGAAAAAAAGAAACGCATTAAAGAAAATGAATGAATGAATGAATGAATGAATGAATGAATGATGTCTGGGCCCGTATTCGCAAAACGCTATTACGCCGTGGAATTCTTCCCAATAACAAGTTCCTGCTAGATCCGGCACCGGGCACACTATTAGCGAAGACCTGCCAGCCAGTGGCACAGAATACTCACGAACGAAGAGCTTTGTGGAATTCGGCCCCTGGCCTATGTAAGGTGCCAAGTACGTATCCTAAGCCTGTATTTCGGCGATACGGATCCAGGCTGGGTGCGTATTCACGACAGAGTTCTTAGGCTAGAGCTGTTCGTATGAGCAGTTGCCAGGGAAGCGTGACATTCGACATATCATTGGTGAAGGCGCACGACCAATGCTAAAGGACTCTTACGAAAGAGGGCCCGTATTTATGGACTTCCTCTCACGCTAGAATTGTGAATTGTTCGCAACAGAAAATTTCAGCCAATCGAGAATCTATCTATCTATCTATCTATCTATCTATCTATCTATCTATCTATCTATCTATCTATCTATCTATCTATCTATCTATCTATCTATCTATCTATCTATCTATCTATCTATCTATCTATCTATCTATCTATCTATCTATCTATCTATCTATCTATCTATCTATCTATCTATCTATCTATCTATCTATCTATCTATCTATCTATCTATCTATCTATCTATCTATCTATCTATCTATCTATCTATCTATCTATCTATCTATCTATCTATCTATCTATCTATCTATCTATCTATCTATCAAATAACATTATTTCCGCCAAAAAATTTACAGGGAGAAAGAAGACAGGGAATATCATTAGGGAACCGGGCAAACCAATGGAAAAGAGCATTACGCTCGAGTAGCTTTGCGGATTCGGCCCAAGAAACTTGGTGAACTTGGCCCCTGGGATCGTGTTCACCAACACCTCTCGCACATGGAATTCCTCGTAAGAGGAAATTCTAGCCCATACCTATGCTGGACATACTATCAGCTAAGGCCATCCGTCAGCCAGTGGCCAGAAAGCTTCGTGATATATCGGTCCCCGGGGCCCAATACACAAAGCTTTTTTTTTTTGTTCGTATATAAGCGATCTTTGCTGCCGTTTGGCCGCTGTGGCCTTCGCTAATAATACGTCTGGAGTACCAAGAGTGGCCGAAAAGATTTCTCTGACGAAGATGATCCCAGCGTAAGATGACTTTTTTTTTTCTTGAACACGATCCCAGGATTCGCATACGCGCCATTTCTTACAGCCAACGCTAACGCTGCACGGATTTTGTGCCACGGACAACTACGTTCCCCCCGCGCGGGGTTCAGGTCGATAAATTCCAGGGATTGCTTCGAGCGCGCGTGGCGCCTGCGGCGAAAACGCGTGGGCGGCACCGAACCGGACCGGTGTTTGCGCCGCGAGCCTGTTCCGCGCAGAGCACTTTCTTAATGGGAAACGCAGACATCGAGAGAGAGAAAAGAAGAAAAAAATGTTATAGAAATTGCGCTCCTCGGAGCGAGGGGGGGGGGGGGGGGGGTGAAGGTGAGCGCACGTCTGCAAGCTGTAACGTCGACCACGTTGCGACACACTTTGTGAGGGGCGTTACACATACTGTTATACATTCGTTCTGCATTCGCTGTACTTCCTTTATACATTTGTTCTACGTTCGTTCCACATTCGTTAAACACTCTGTTATACATTTGTTTTACATTCGTTCTACATTTGTTCTACATTCGTTATACATTCGTTCTCCATTCGCTCTACTTTCTTTATACATTTGTTCTACATTCGTTCCACATTCGTTATACATGCTGTTATACATTCGTTGTAGATTTGTTCAACATTTGTTCGAAATTCGTTCTACATTCTCTTACACATTCTGTTATACATTTGTTCTACATTCGTTCCACATTCATTATACATTCTGTTATACGTTCGTTGTAGATTCGTTCAACATTTGTTCTAAATCCGTTCTACATTCGTTCTACATTCGTTCTACATTCTGTTACACATTCTGTTATACATTCGTTCTACATTCGTTATACATTCGTTATACATTCTGGGGGAGCGAGCAGGATTAAAGGAGGACGTCATCTCGACGTCTCGTGGGTGCGAGATTTGTGGGTTGCGCGACATTTGTTCTGCCGGCACTTTCTTCCCCTCTTTTTGCTACATCCCAAAGGATACCCACTGCCCCGTACACACACCGGCCACGGTAAAATTAGTACAAGACTTCTTCTATTGAATTTCCATTGACTTTGTGTTGCATTCAGTGTACCTTCTGTTGAAATGCGATTAAGTGTCATGAATGACGTATTACGAGGGCTTTTTTACGTGCCCGCTTGCCGCGGCTTTTCTCTGTCGACGTTGACTGTACACAAAAGAACAAAACGTAAGTTTCCTTCGAGTGCGACTTTGAAGAAAATCGCCGACGAATAGAACCGCGAGTCTCGAAATGAAGTCCTCAGTGGCGTTAAGCTAGGGACCGTCTGAGGGGGCGTCGATAAGGATAATACCCTTATTTTTACAGAGCCAATATATGCCTTTCAGTTATCGCTGGTTATAGTTCAGCAAGCGTAGGTCGGCGTAAACGTAATGCAGATTGCTTTGCCGTAGAAATGCGTGAAGTGATGCAGAACAGGAGGATGACATCATAATAATATAATATAGTAAAACGATGCCTAAATCGAACTTGCAGTTTAACAAAGAAACTTGAGATGAAGCTGAGGATTTTCCAGCGAGTCGTGTGACGGGAAATTATAAACGTAACGTTGACGGAAAGGAAGACAGCCGCGTGGACTAGAGAGCGAACTAGGGCTAGCCGATATTTCGTAGTTGAGATTATAACAAGAGTAAACGGAGCGCGGCAGGCTGTGTAATGCGCAGGGCAGGTAACTGCATGGTTGTGTATTAGAGTTAGAGAACACATCCCAAGGGAAGGAAAACACTGTCCACGATGGCAGGGATCTCTGAGATATGATGAACTTTGGAAATTTGCAGGCAATAAGGGATGCTTTTAAGAGAAATATCGCATGATATTCAATTGCACCTCCACAGACATTCTATTGAAGGCAACGAAATAAAAGTCAACAGGAAGAGAACATTATCTCCATAACGCTTTTCGTATAGGGACCCTTGGCGTCAGCTCGCTCAAGACATGGGTGATGGAGGTCTCAGGGAGAGGCCTTCGTCCGGCAGTGTATACACAACAGATGATGATGATTATGATGATGATGTAGCACAGGCACGCGTACGCACCCAGAAACTTCGGCTTAAGTCACGTTTGAAATCAGTAATGATAAAGTATTACCGTGACAAGGCAGAAAACACCTCTCTCAGCGCGATGACGTGCACATTTATTGGAAGCATAACACTGCTACTTCGATTCATATTTTCCTGCCTCAGGTCAGGCTTCGTTTATGCAAATGTCGGAACGGACTGGGTGGTAAGAGGGCCGGGCGCTTCTTACCTGTAATGACCTAACACCTAGTTTCTTTTCACATCCTTCGTTCACTTCTGCTTTACAGTGACCTCGGCGTTCCTTCTTTCTTTCTTCTTTCTTTTTTCTCTCCATATTTTTGTTCCCCCCAACGTATGCACCGGAACATTCGCATATGCCTGTTTAACGACCGAAGACTAGGAGTACTTTCTAGGAGGGCGAAAAGAAAGAAACGCGAATAAGTAAATAATTCGAAACAAGCAAGCTCCTGCGCGCCAGGTAATGTAGCTCGGCGAGCGTGAAACGGCGGCCGCTATAAGACAGTCGTTTTGTAAAAGTCTCATTCTTCGTCCTAGATAAGAAGCTTTCGTTATGGGGCGGAGACGTTTTTGGTATAGCCCCTCGCGGTTACTCATTACGACTGCTATCCTAAGTCGCAGCAGCGGAAAAAAAAGAATGGTCATTCCGCCGCCTCAGCAATGTGTCTGCTGTAATGCGCCCGCGCTGTACGGCGCCCTGATATTAGCGGGATTTAGGGAGCGATATTTAAAGCTGTACGAGCGTGTTATTGTTGGGAGTTAGGATTTGAACGGCGTGGAAGCCGCGGTCCCTGGAAGTCGGCTTTGTCGTCGTTCTCTCTGTTATCCTTCTGGAAGCAGGATCCGCCGAATTTATTGTTGCTTTCGGGAAAGAACGAAAGAAAGGAATAAAGAAAGGAAGAAAGGTGGAAGGAATTAATGGGGCTTTGTCTTTTTGTTCAAAGGCAGACAGAAATAAAAATGCGTATGACTCGTTCTCATTGCCTCCATATAGCTCCAGAAGGCTTTTTTTCTTTTTCGTCTCTGTTTTATGATTCCTCTCGACGCCTTCCCGCAACCATCGTTGCTCGTTAACAGTAGGAATTCGCAGTTTCACGAGCCATAAGTCACCGAGAACTGGAAACGCCTCGGGCCCCGAATTCACAAAGCTGTTCGCTCGTGAGCCCTATTCACCGCGGGCCTGCTGCCTTCGCTAACGATGTGTCCAACATCCGGATTGGCCGGGATTTACTCTTACGAACAACTAACTATAGCGTAAGACTTTTCTCTTTTCTTCTTTTTTCTGTATATTTATTGTGTGTGCGTGTGTGTGTGTGTGTGTGTGTGTGTGTGTGTGTGTACGTTTAGTGCTGAAGTACACCATTATGATCAGGTAACAAGAAATGCGAGGCACGTGTCTGCGATTCGAAAAGCTTCTTACGCTGTAATTATTCGTAAAAGCAGGTACCGCCGGCCATATCGTGATCTCGGACGTAACTATTATCAGCGAAGACAGTCGACCAATTACTACAAGGCAGCAGTTACGAAGGAAAAAGAAAGCATCGCGAATGCGGCTCGTGATTTTTTTTATCTCTCGCAGTAACACACAAGAGTGCACGCCGCTGAGACGTCGGCCAGCAATAACTATTACTGGAGCGATCGTAAGGAAGTCATTTCGCGTAACGAGGTGCGCAAGCAAAAGGAGAAACGTTGCACGCGGAGGGACATTTGGCCCTCGATCTTCTGCGGGGTCGATCGTCAACTCGGAGGGCCTGATCACTCTGTCGGATGAACGAGCAAGTTTGTCGGTACATCCCTAAATGAGAGCACAGTAGCATTACAAAGATGGCGCCACCCAGCTGGTTGCACGTTGTGTTGTGGGCTCGCACTTCTTGGCCACACACAGAGAGAAAATGAAACCGATAAACTGGGAGCGATAAACCTTAAAGGAATATGCGTAAGCAACTATCTCAGCCTTACAGTCTGTTTCGAGACAGACGGGGCAGAACAGAGGCTACTGCACTAAATCGCCTAAAATTCGCACAACGAACAGAAGTTCTGTTGGAGACACTGTAAAACTCAGCCGTCCTATCAAATTCTGCGGAATTTTAGTCTTTAACCAATCAGAGTGGGTGTAGCCACACTGCGAGCCAATCGGAGCTGTCAAGATGGCGAATTCACCAAAATTGCGGGATTTAACCGAGTCTAGAGTAGCACTTCTGCAAGCGTCGCTGTGGCAGAAACGACCACCAGACGCCGCGGTTGTGCTCACAATACTTCCCTACCTCGAACCTCGCCCGCACATACATGCAGCCCCCTAATTTCGTCTGTCCAGATCTTCCTGCCGCGCGCACGGTTGTCGTCTGCTAGGCCGAGCCGACAACCAGACGGGATATGTGTGTCGCCAGCGCGCTGTCGCATTCTTGTTTCTTTATTTATTTTCTGTTTTTTTTTGTTGTTGTTTATTTTGCCTTCGCGCATCTTTGCCTGTCCACACACACACACAAACACCTCAAGCGTGAGCTCATTCGCGTACGCCACATGGCCCTCCTCGTCGACTCCTCTTCAATCTGCAAAAGCTTAATGCGCTGCCGAGGCCGAAATGACCGGGATACTTTAGCCACGTCGCTCGAGATCTCGCTTTACTCCCACTCTCTGTCCCGCCATTTTGATTTTATTACTTGCTATTCTTCTTCTTGTTCGGAAAGCCATCGGACTCGGGCCAAAATCGTACCATATTTTCCCGTCTGTAGTCCCCACCGGATGCATATGTACTTAGGCTTAAAATTAGAAGTTCTTCCCGCGATAGCACCTGCCCGTTTTAAAATTAGCAGTGACGAATGTAGGCCAAAAATAAGCTTTATTCTTTTCGTTAGCATCTTCGCAACCATTATGCAGTTGGTTCTGCTATGTAAATTACAACCCGAATTATGCGTGGTATTGTGTTGCATCCCAACAAATTTTATAATGTCGACCACAAGAACTCATCAGAAAGACAACAGAGTCTCAACATAATCTCAATAGCTATTGTTAGGGTTTTGCCAGTATACAATCGACTTCGCTGCGTGATTTAGCGCGTGAAAAAGTTGCATGTGCACTCGGGTCCAGGTTTTTCTTTTTCTATGTCTGAATAAACAAATTAATAAATAATCCCAAATAAATAACTAGCGTTCAGTTCTTAGTCACAGGCAGTCCTTGCCACGGAAATTTTCAAATTTGAAATGAGTGCTGACAAAATGTTTACGACAGTATTTTTCGTTAAATGAAGGTCCAAATACTCTGAGCCTTAGTGAAAGAAATTCCCGCAAGAGTCAAAGTGCTCTAAATCGTTTACTAGAGTACTAGTACTCGTTTCTCCAAAACATAGCCCGTATTCACAAAAGCTCTCTTACACTAAGAATGTCCACACGTGCGAATACCAGCCAATCGTGATGCAGCTGGAAACATCATCAGTGAAGGCGTGACCAGTCAATGGCAAAAAAAAAACACTTACGAACGAAAATCTTCGTGAATGCGCCCTTAGTTTCGGTTTCCGTATCCAGGGGGCGTGCGCTCCGTGACGTCATGATACTCCCGCTTGCTCCGTTCCTGCAGTCGCTTTGGCTGCCACCCGCGATCGCACTTAGAACAAACGGCCGCTGCGCTCTTGTTTATTTTTTCTTGAGCAACGTAGTCGTGCCTAGCTTTATTGGTACACGGCGTCAGCAAATTTTATTCTGAGTCATGACGTCACGATAATGTAGAAGGCTCCAGGTCCGGCGCTAAAAGACAACTTTAGCGTCAAATTAAAATATCTCATAAGTATTTCCACGACCTTCACAATTGCTGAGTGTCATACTTTTTACGTGAGAAAAGCTTGTGGTCGCGACTTTCCGCAACTTCGAAGACTCGTCAGTTACACTTTTAAGCACGTGTTGCACAGCGGGCTATAACTCAGAATATGCGGTATACGTTGCTAACAGGAAACTGGCGAGATAATTTGCTTGTTTGTTTGATGCGTGCCCAATGTTTTCTTTCCTTTTTTTTCTTTTTCGCAAAGCGAACGGCTATTTTCTTCGGAAGAAAGAATCCCCGAAAACGGCACCTCAAACAAACGGAAGGAATTCTTCCTCGCCGAACTGCCGGCGTTGGCGATCATCATCGTTTACTTGCCGAATTCTGGGCAAGCGCTACGCCTTTCCAAAATCAGGCCCGCGTCGCACACTTAGCCTGGCTGGCTTTCTGGCAACGTGGTTGGAGGCGTTTTTAGCAAAAGGAAAACAGCGTGCTTTTTTTTTAATCTTTCTTTTTTTTTCCCAGTCGCATAGCAGGAGATGCTGCAATGCGAAATCGTTTGCTCTCGTATGTGACACCATTACGTTTTAGTGGGTAAGCGGTGATACAGCGAACCGAAATCTGTGACGACGCTGAGCGATGGCCCAAGGAGCGGCTCGCTGGTAGTCTTATTCTTATTTGCTTGAATCTTGCGCTGCTTCGCCCCCTCTCCGCCCCTACTTTGAGTCTTTAGTGGCCTTCGTTGACTTGCGGCTTAACGCGTGCTCGCGTACGGACCCAGAAACGAAAAGCTAGAGGGAATACCAAATTAAATAGAATGCAAAATGGGTGACGCGAACTATGAAAAGAAATACAAGAATTCGGGAAGAGATAGATAGATAGATAGATAGATAGATAGATAGATAGATAGATAGATAGATAGATAGATAGATAGATAGATAGATAGATAGATTAGATAGATAGATAGATAGATAGATAGATAGATAGATAGATAGATAGATAGATAGATAGATAGATAGATAGATAGATAGATAGATAGATAGATAGATAGATAGATAGATAGATAGATAGATAGATAGATAGATAGATAGATTATTAGTGCAACGTGCGGATTCGCGACATGCTGCTGCTGCGCAGTGGACGTTTTCTTCCGGAGGTTACGTATCAAAAGAGTTTCGCATTTCACGGGACTGAACGTTGTTTGAAAAAAAAAACTACTGCAGATAAGCCGGTCACACGCTAAGCGTAATCGAAGCAAAGCGGTCGGGCTATACTTCGCAGAATACGCGTACGCTTTTTTTATCTGATACCGACGGGCCCCCTCTCCTTCTGAGCGGCAAACATTCCATCCAAATACCAGGGCTGGTTATCTTGCGATGATTTCAGCGCGGCAAGCAAACACACGAAGTTCATTTTTGCGCCGCACCCGATGCAACTTTTCCGCGTCATCGAGAGGGTATGTTGCGGTAACAAATATTTCATGGTTGCCAGACTGCTCGTCAGCCATTGTACGCGCCCGCTCGCAAAAGTTTCCGGTCCGCCATGCGTCACCTGCTGGCTACATCGCGTTCGTATCACTCCTATCACAGTGGCTTGGACTCATTTACGCGTCTTCTGTCCTGTCTTATCCAGTTAATCAGAGTTGAATCAGTGTACCCGAAAGCGCGACTTTTTCATCACCATCGTCATCAGCTTAAAGCTTACAGGCCTCTCACGGGCAAAGGGGGGCGGTATTATAAAACACAACGCACCCACTGCTCATGCCACAATACGTATAAGAAATGCATCCATCATTATAATACAAGCAGAAAGAATGCAACCACGTATTGCAAGTATAGAACGCACACAACTTCTCGGTACACGCACGTGCAAGTATTACAAGTGAACGAGGAGCCCTCGTAGAAGACATCCAAATGGTTTGTCAGCGACAAACGAACCTTGAAGGGGCTTCGTTCCGCTACTCTGCGACGTGACAATTCGTTTCAGTCAGCAGTCACAATCACTAAAACTGTCTCAGCGTAATCGACCGTGAAGGCACTGCAGACAGTGAATCGAACAGTCGAACAGTCAGCGCGAAACACCAATTCGACTGCAAAGAGAAGCGCGTCGCGCAGGTATCGTAAATTGGTGCAGTATAGGGTTTCAGAGAGACACATAATCGAGAAGCATCGCACCTACTAGCGGAGCGGTCGACATAGTATGAGTGCAAAGCGTACGGACAACATGCCATCGTAACGCACTGTTGGTAACAGCACACTCAAAAATGCGATTTAAAAAAAAGGGGGGGGGGGGAACGAAACAAAGGAAATGAAAGTGCCGCCAGTGCAGGATTTCGGAAACGTCCATTGATTCATTTCGTATTCGAGGACACGGGATTCGTTCGGCTCGTTCCAATCGCGTCCCCTTCCTCTTAACGTCAAATCCGCCGCGCATTACAATTGCCTTCTTCTTATTACCATACGACATCTGGGGAAGGGGAGGGGGATTATAAGCTGGCATCTATCCTGAATGCCATAAATTAAGTCCACCGTCTATAGTTACACGGTACCGTATCGGGGCGTTGGGATCGTGGGAGGCTTAAAAAGCCGTTTTGTTTTTGTTCGCGCACAACAGCCTAGTGTGCCGCCCCGTCGGCGTCTCAAATTGACGACTGTGTACTACTTGCATGCGCCGGCTTCAAAGACCGGGCGGCTTATGGTTGTACGGTGCTCCATAGAGAACCGGATTGTCTGTTCTTTATAACCAATCGAAACGAAGAGAGAGAAAAAAAAAACAGGAGCAGTGAGCGAGCTTTCAGTTCGGGAACACTCGCCGACACCATTTATGCATGCCGTATACGCGGTGTATACTTCACCTCGGTGCGTATGGGAAATGCAAAGGAGCCCTCCCCAGGACGGCCAAGGCTGGGCGTTCCGTGGTTAACGCCCATAACACGATCCGCGAGTTTGTCCCTTCGGTTGTTAAAAAAAAAAAAAAAACGACGGGTTTTCGTTGGCTGGATCTTTGCATTGCATTACGCCGCGCCCGCATGTAAGTGTGCCCAAACCACAAAAGAATTGCGAGAGCTATAAAATGTTGGATTCGAAGCCATGTGCCCGGACTTCGCAGAAACCGAATATTTTCGAAAAAAATTGCGGGTCCCGTAATGCTTTGCGGTACCTTGTCTGCAGGGCTTGCTTTCGCCTGAGCAAATCTAGGATGCGGTATACGGCGTGAAATTGCTTAGCATGTCGTCAATGCTATTGACACCTCACATCTACGGCTATACTATAGTCATGCAGCTATTTGCTTCGTTCCAGCGTTGTACGCAACCTTCCAATTCCAAATATATGCCTGAGGTATACTCGCGAGAGGCCAGCTTCACGCTATGCCATGCCTGATCATGTCGTTCGATCGTATGGTAATTGGGAGCAACGTCTCACTCGGAATGTTTTTTTTTTCTGTGTGGCATTCGTGAGGGACCTCACCTGCACGTGCCCAGGAACATTTGCATTTTGTGAACTTTGGAACTAATGTCCGTCTATCGCTTCCCCCTCGTTTTCGCTTGCGACTTACCTGTTCGCATACACATTTTTTTAACGTCACCGTAATCGGAATACTTAGGCCACCTGCCGCCTGTGCCTCTCCCGCGTGCATTAGCAAAGCACACCGTACCTCTCCTTAAAAACAAGTTTGGCAATAACAAAAAAAAAAACGGGCCCACCGTTCAGACACCCCCTTCGTACCTATCCGAAAGGTCTGTCACTTTCTCACCACCACAGCCCGTGTTATATGCAAAGTGCACCGGTCCTTTTACGTCAGACAGCCACGCTAGAAGCGAACGAAATAGAAAGAACCAAGAAAGAAAGAAAGAAAGAAAGAAAGAAAGACGTGCACGACGACGCCACTCAGTGTCAATGTCGCGGCCTTCGCAACCCAGCCGTCACACAGTCATGCGGGGCGCCGCCGTCCGGCACGCCGCCGACTCACGCCTTTGCCGCCAGGCGGCGCGGCAACTCTGTGCTTCGCGTAATGGACTCTTTTGACACCTTTACGACCGACGCGTGTTCCACGCTGGAACAAGCGGCGCCCCCGGCCCGCCGGTGCTCCTCCTCCTTTTGCACCGATCTCTCCCTTTGTCACCCAGTGAACCCCCCCCCCCCTCCCAACCCCCTCTACCCTCCCCGTTCCCCCTTCCGAACACCTCACTGCCAACACGCCCCGACTGTGTACCCCCAGAAACCAGCCGGCAGCGTCTATCTCCACCTGGCTTTTCCACTTGAATTCACTGCACGTAGCCCGCCTCCCGTCCGTTCGCATAAAGCACCCCCTACCCGACACACGGCAGAAACCCCGCCAGTCGCCCTTTTGTTGAAGTGAAAGTCGAGCCGAGGAGCGCGCGTAGGTGAGGCGCTCTGACGTCATTGCCCCCATATTTTTCTATAGCCAGCAGCGCCTGCTCTCCGACAGCCGAAACGTCGCCTGCCTCCTCCTCACCTCTTCACCGTACCTGCTGACGCCCAACGTCTCTACGGCTTCGGCATGCTGCGCCGTCTGGCGGCAGCTGGCTACGTTTGTTGCGTGCACCATGCTTTCATAGCAGGCTCTCTCTCTCTATCTCTCTCTGGTTGATCTCGCTAGAAGCATGCCAAGTTGGGTAGGCTCGAGTTCACTTCAGGTAAACTTATGAATATGGCTGAACGACGGTTTGGTTGGTTGACCGAGTAACGCGCCGTGATACAAAGCGGTAAAAAAAAAGAAGTTAAGGAGGGAATTAGACCGATAGTAAATGGCGCTGTACCCACGACTACCATGATCTCCAGCCGCACAGGAAGTTATAGTGAAGAAACCGGACATACAGAAGGATGCTGGACTAACATCTGGGGGCTTGCTCTGTTACTAGTTCTCCGTCTTTCTATTTTTTCCTTGAACTTTTTTACCGCTGGAAATTATGGCGCGTAACTGATCTAAGCTCATCAAGGTGTACCCGTAAGTCTGGTTGGCAGTCCATTATAGCGTCGATGGATAACACTGGGCAGTAGAATATCTTGCATAGCAATTACCGCTCTACCGTTAACTATGGATATCGCCAAATGGTATGTCTTTATCACGCTTCCACTGTCGGCAGGGCGGGGCAAGCGGTATCGGTCAAGGCAGAGCGATATGCTTATGTACTCTATAGTGAAAGAATGGAGGCGACAAAGGCAAGTACGTAGCTAGAAGTTAATTATTTATGTGGAGAGTGCTTAGTTACCGGCACATTCGCAAAGTGCGAGATCGACTCACGCGGTATGCGGCAGTGAGCGTTGTAACAGCGTGTCGTCAGTATGGATCCCCCGATGTGCAGGCAGACTTCGACAGCCCACCGTGGGGCAACACGTTGACACGAATTGCCAGATGGTCTCTTCACTTCCTTTTATGCGAAGCATATTACGAGAGCTCAACCCAGCTCCTCAGGCGCGGCGGTGTCGCCTTGAAACCACGTGACACCGTGACGTCACGACAGAGGAGAAGTGGCTTTGGCTCAACTCTTGCAAGACAGCGGGCTGGGTGGGAATCGAACCAGGGTCTCCGGAGTGTGAGACGGAGACTCTACCACTCAGCCACAAGTTGGATGCTTCAAAGCGGTACAAAAGCGTCTCTAGTGAATGCGGTGTTGCCTTAGAAACGAGCTGTTTCTAAGGCTCAGGCATGCGTCGCTTGCTCAGGCGCACATTTCGTTGCCGCGCCGAACGCTGCTTTGCTCGACGCTCACCGCGTCCAATGCGGGGCGCGTAGTCGCTGCCCTGTAGCCCATTGTCTTACACCCCTTGGCGGGTCGATGGGAACGCTGTCGCGTTCCACTCTTGAAGGCGAAGCAGAGTAACGCATGAGTTGTTTCTTCGTCTAGCCGAACCAAATATAGCCAAGCAACAGCAGTTCACCAGGCTAAACAGTGGTTCAACAACTAAAATAAAGGCTAGTATGCTTCGCATCCTGGGCTTAACCTTACCTAAGCCACAGCCATTTTTTTTTCTTCATCTTTATTTACGTGTTCGTCGTGCGTATGTAAACTATCAAATCAAAGCCGCAGTTGCAAGACTGTTCTCAGGGTCCGTATTCCCCCCCCCCCCCAAAAAAAAGGGGGGGGGGGGTCTTACACACATGTTCATAAGAACAGGTCCCAACCAACCGTTATCTTGGGTGTTGAAGGCGGCAGCCAACGTCGAAATGGCAGTTACGAATTCGAAAAACTTCGTTAACTCGGTCTCCGGTATCTGCCGCTTCTTTTCCTTTTCCGCCCGCACCTTTCCTGCGCAGTGTTTGCAACTGCCAATCGTGGAACCGTACTCGCACATCTGCTCGCGCTGAAGTCGCGCTATCTTATCTCACCCCGTCTTTGATTGGTCGTCGCGAATGCGACCACCAATCCCGAGCTCTCTCTCTCTCTCTCTCTGTTCCGTCGTGCGCGGAGGGTTTCCGCCAGTTCGCACCAACGCGTGCTCACGGCAACTCCGCAGCTTTCACAGCGCTGCACGGTTCTATAAACGGCGCAGCATTGCGTAACAGTCACCGCTGCTGCGACAATACTGCGTCATTGTGCTGTTAATGATGACGTCTACTACCCTCTCTGTCTCTCCCTGTCCACGTGAGCTGTGCCCCCTTTATTGATGGGGAGGGGTTAGGACCCCAGCGCGAGGAGAGGGGGTGATAATGATCACGCGACACGTTTCGTTTCATTGTGAGAGCGGCAGCGAATGAAGTGGTCCACACCTGCCTCCCTTGGTTCGCTTCTTTCGTTTCTTTATTCCGCGTTCCACGGTTCTGAGACGACCTTTTATGTTTGGCGACACAAAAGTAGTGGCAATGAAGGTTACCTCTGGAGGGGAGGTGGGGGGGGGGGAGGCAGAGCTTGTCGGAGCGATATGTTTCCCGCGCTTTGTGGGAGGCTACTTAATCAGAAGAGGTACAAGATTGAAGTACTTACACGTACTATATACTTCCCCCCTTCCCTCCCCTGTCACACTTCTCACGTAGATGCTGTTTTTTGTACTGCACGCCTTTATGTCTCGCTCCAACGCATTTCATTCGCCACCAGATGGTATGGCTGTTCCACGAGGACGACTCGGGTCGTTTGCTTTCTTCAATAATACATTTTTTCATAATCGTTATGGAACTAACTAAAGACGTAGATTCTCGCCTGTAATGTTTTCATCTAACATGAATGAAGGTCGTTATTCCTGACGCTGGCGGCAAGAACGAGTAGCGAAAGCAGCTACGTATATACTTCAAGAAGAATTTATGGGAGAGAGTTGGGCTATATTTAATTTAGACAAATACCATGTTGGGCTACACTGTAATATAATTTACGCCCTTACAAGCGAATAAGAGCGTAAATCGGTTAACTCACACCTTTCCACCCTTTTTTTGTTTAAGAGTGTGGTTATAGACCAATTTACACCTTTATTCCCTTTCAAGGGTGTAAATTATTTTACAATGTAGTTTTAATTTAGACAAAGAAATGGGAAGGTTGAGCCACCTGTTCCTAATTCTGTTCCATCTGATCAGCTAGGTACACGTAATCCGCTCTATATATACTATTGGTCATGTCATATGTCCTTTCACCCTGCTGCTTTATAATGCGCGTCTCCTGCTATCACTATGAAGCTGCGTGCAGTATGAAGGGAACGAGTCTTTAGTTGCAAGGCCGCCGTATACGGTGGTTGCGGTAATTAAAGATGTATTTATTTGAATAGCAGTATACGAGCGTGTATCTCTTCCCCTTCCAGCCTTGAGGAAACGTGCGGACGGCTGACGCAAATCGTTAAGTCGTGAGGCAGTCGTCTCACGAGTAGCCTGAATTAATAAGAGGAAAGTCTCCCCCCCACCCCCCACCCCCCAAAAAAGAAAAAAAAAACACTGGCGTGTTGCGTTCAGCTATGCCGTGCGCGTGATCGATTGATTGGCTGATTGACTGATACAGTCATTCATTGAATTGTTGAATCCGTGTAAATGGGAAGGATGCCAGAAGATGAAAGCTATAGGAAACCAAGGCAACTGGGCAAACGTTATTTCTACACCCGCCGCGTTAGCTGTGCTGCCAAGGTCGTGGGTGCGACTCCCGGTGGCAGCGGCTGGCGAAGACGCTCGTGTACTGACCTTTGGGTGCACGTTTAAGAACCACAGATGGTCAAAGTTCTTCGGTTTGTTAATTAATTACGCGCATTTCATAGGTTGCGTGTTCCTTTGAGACGCCATTCGATTGATTGATTGATTGATTGATTGATTGATCAAACAGTCAATCAATTGATTAATAATGTTATCAATCAATCAATCAATCAATCAATCAATCAATCAATCAATCAATGGTTGCTATTGAGCGATAAATAAAACGGTTGTGCTTGTTAGCTTGAGATATTCGTCGAGCGTGCGTTTATCCTTCCGAGAGCTGCAGGGTCGAAAGAGACGGCATGCGCCGCAGCGAGGGCGGGGCGCAGGTCGGAGCTCGAGCCGTGAACCACCAACCGCGGCATTCGCTGAAACCTATCACGCTATAACTGTTCGCAACAGAAAATCGCAGCCAATCCCGATGCTGCGCAGGACGTGTTACCGGCGAAAGCGACCGACGAATGCAGAACGGCAAAGAGCACTTACGAAACTAACGGCTTTGTGGATTCGGCGCCAGATCTGCGTGGGCAGACGGCGATTCTACGAAACGGACATATATCGGTCCAGACGACCGCTTTTCAGATATATTTTTATCGTCTGGCAGCTCAAAAAAATCTGCTGTCCGACATGAGACCGCGGCTATAATCCCACGCAGCTCTGGTTTTGAAGTCAACGAAAACAATTAGGAACCTTTTAATCTTGTTCTTTCTTTCTTTTTTAACGAAAGACCTGCCATATCCCTGCTTCAGACCTTATTAGAGGGAGGCCGTGTAAGCGTTCCAGACGACGGGGGCTGGGGGGGGGGGGGGGCTTTTTTGCCGCAATCAACGAGAAGAGAATGAAGCCCGTCATAACAACAACGACGGGCTAAACCTAATCTCTATCAACGGGGGGATAATCCGATTACGGATTTCAAAGGGAAACTCGCCGACGTAAGCAAGATTATAGACCTCCTGTGTGGGGGTACCGGCGGGACCGGTCATGCCCGTCCCCTTTCGAAGGGAGGAGAGCTGGGGAGATAACGATACAGGCAACGTTCCCTTTGATCGAGGCTAAAAATGCGCTATAATATACAGAACCGAAAGCGTAAGCCTCTCGCAGGGAAGTAGTAGAATAAGAAGAAGGCGGAACGAAAAGTTGATGAACAGAAACAGACAGTACGGGTGACAAAATAACGGGCAACGAACGCGCAAAGTCATTGCTGCCGTATATCTGCGTCACGCAATGCTGCTTATGCGTTTATTTGATATTCCCGGTCCGTTCACATTGTGACTACAGATGCACCGCGACGAATCCCCCGAGTGAAAATCGAAAGGAATGAGAATAATAAGATAGGGACGAAAGCGGTAGTAACTTGCTGCAAGGAAGGAAGAAAAAGATGAAACTGCTCTCGAACAGCAACGCAGAGTTTATGAAATGAAGGAATAGGCTGTGGCAGTACGAAATTCTGTCTGCTAGTGTATTATCCGAAGCGATATTGGAGAAGGATATATATGAATATAAATAACAAATAAGAAGGTTATATAACAAGAACGTCAGGAGCTATGAGAGAGAAAAAGACTGGGAAAAAAAAGAGAAGAGAAAAAGAATAAGCTTCACAAACCCTCGTCCCCGGAGCAGTTATTGCTTTCGCATCAAATATCCGAGGAATTATAAGTCTCCGGGTTCCCCGCACGGAAGGCAATTGCGTGCTTCTTGCGTGAGCCCCGTTTTTTTTTTTTCGCTGTCGTTCGATTTTTGGCGAGCGAATTCCTTTTTCTCTTTTCATAACCGGTGTTACCCCGTGAATTGCGATTCCGCTTTCCATTGTTTTGTTTTTTTTGCTTTTTGTCGCTACACTACAGACGCGTCGCCGTCTCCCGGGATGATCTCTCTCGGTCGTGCCCCCTGGTGCCACTAGTTCGAAGCGCACTTACTCGCATTCGCGTCTGTACACGGCGTATACAGAGTTCGAGCTCGCATGCATGCACGCACACGCGCACACACACGTACACACACACAGAGAGACACACACACAGACGTACGCACAGACACACACACGCACACACACATACACCGGTTTCCCATTGGGCGCACGCCATCTCCTTTAAGCCTGATGGACGAGCGTTTAATGACATGCTTTAGTAGATATATCTCGCTGAAGCGGCGCCGCACCGAAGCGCGCGGCGCTGGAGCCGTCATTCCGGTTTCCCGTAAGACGTCTTTTATCGCTATATCTTCCTTTTAAATGCCACTGCAGCGGGCTTCGGCACCGGAATTCTTTTATTCCTGCAATTGTAGGAATGGAGTTCAAACGCACCTTCCCTCATAAAATTCGTTACAGGGATTCTGTTGTATTTCTGTTGACCTTTTGTTGCACTCGGTAGACTCTGTTGTGTTTTAACTGAGTATCGTGCATATTGTTGTCTTTCGGTTGACTTTTTTTTGCGTTCAATCGACTCTCTGTTGAGATGTAACCGAATATCGATGAATACGATTTTTTGTGGTATATGTTTTTGTTGCCACTGCAGCGGTCTTCGGTACCGGAATACCTTTATCTATTCCAGGAATATAGTTCAAATGCATCTACCCTTATACAAGTCGTTATAGAGATTCTGTTGTATTTCTGTTGACCTTTTGTTGCACTCGGTAGACTCTCTGTTGAGCTGTAACTGGGTATCATGCATATTCTTGTCTTTCGGTTGACTTTTTTGTTGTGTTCAATCTACTCTCCGTTGAGATGTAACCGAATATCGATGAATACGATTTTTTGTGGTATATGCTTTTATTGCTACTGCAGAGGTCTTCGGTACCGGAATTCCTTTATCTATTGCAGGAATATAGTTCAAATGCACCTACCCTTATAAAAGTCGTTATAGGGATTCTGTTGTATTTCTGTTGACCTTTTGTTGCACTCGGTAGACTCTCTGTTGCGTTTTAACTGAGTATCATGCATATTCTTGTCTTTCGGTTGACTTTTTTGTTGTGTTCAATCTACTCTCCGTTGAGATGTAACCGAATATCGATGAATACGATTTTTTGTGGTATATGTATTTGTTGTTACTGCAGCGGTCTTCGGTACCGAAATTCTTTTATTCCTACAATTGTAGGAATGGAGTTCAAATGCACCTTCCCTTATAAAGGTCGTTATAGAGAGTCTGTTGTATTTCTGCTGACTTTTTGTTGCACTCAGTGGACTATGCTGGTGAGATTTAACTGAGTACCATGCATATTGTTGTCTTTCGGTTGACTTTTTGTGGTGCTCAATCGACTCTCCGTTGAGACGTAACCGAATGTCAATGAATACGATTTCTTTTGTCTCCTGTGATATATATACTAGCCCTGCTACGCATTTGTAACCCGACTTTCCTGCAGGCATAGGCTGATGATATGATGATAGAGAAAGGCCTGTCGCATTTGACGACACGCGGCTTCTCGTGAAGTGTGTTTTGCGTCCCGCCAGAGGGAGCTATACTCGTGTGAATTAGGACACATCATAATATATAATCTACTTCGCGATGGGGCACCGCTGATTAGCGTTTCGTCTTTTTTTTTGCTTTATCGCGCGTGCCACTGTGTTGTCGCACTTGCTGGTGCGCGACAACCGAGCGGCGGCGCGGAGCCTGCCTAATTAGTCCGGGAAATTTGTGGACAGTGCATCGGGGGCACAACTCGTAATCTTTAATGGCAACCCTCGCGAAGCGAGTCATGTAGCCGCTTCTAGCTCACGCACACACAAAAAAGAAAGAAACAATGAATTATATATAGAATTCGGGAAAGAAGAGATGGCACTGATGGATCGAAAGTTCCTCACACAACATAAACGTTGAGATACTATTGTGTGTCTGTTGACTTTATGTTGCCCTCATTAGAATGATCGCTGAGACGCGATTGACGATCGCGCATTATTTCTGTACGATGCGACGTTGGCGTTGTAGTTCTCGGATTAACCAGGGCACAACTGTTGGACCGACGGTTCGAAAATATGTTTTTGAACCCGTAGGCGTGTTTTCGTCTTCGTTCTCCCGTTTTCATTCATTCTTTTCAATCATTTTTTTCTGCTCGCAACGCGAATATGTTTGTATGTGTCTTCGTACCCTCTTACGCAACCTAGTTGTCGCTTCCCCTCCCCCCTCCCCCCCGGTGTGGGGGGGGGGAGGGGAGCAATAACGACCGCCGCGACGCGTGCGACAAGTACAGTGTCGTTGTCACGCTGCCGACGACTGGCAAACCGCCCCGCGGCGCACACTCCGGCCCCCTCGCGACGAGACAGCGCGGAAAGAACGACCTCGTTTGACTCGGCTTTTCAAGAGCCGCGCGCATCGTCCCGTCCACGCCAATTTGCCGCGCGGCCGTCGCACGCTGCAGCAGCAGCGCTCGCTGCGACACACGCACACACACACACATGCGCGCGCGGGCAGGCAGAGGGAAGAGCTGCGCGGAGAACAATTGACTCGCATCAATGCGCGCGTCGCTCGCTCGCCATTGGCTGCGAGGCAGACGAGCTCGGCCGTCGCCGCGGCAGCCGTATTACGGTAGTAGTACGTTACGCTCCGAAATGGTGCGAACGACCTCGGCTCCACCGCCGCCGTGTACGTCCGCGCGAGGTCCGAGGATTTAGGCGACGCGCGCAATCTTCTCGCGCTCGCGTGTGTGCGTGGACGAGGTTCTTTACGCGCGAAAGAGGCGCCGCGGCGCTGTGAAAGCGTGGGACGTGGTGTCGAAGGCTGCAGCGTGTGTGTATGCACGCGCTGTGTGTGTGTAGTTGCCGAGAGGAAAAGTGTTTGTCGCTGCCCCCCTCCCCCCACGCACGCACTCTCTCTCTGACGAACGTGCCCGACGTTTGGCGAGGAAATTGGTTCTCCACTCTCTCTCTCCCCTCCCCCCCCCCTCCCCGGCGATGAAGCGAGGAACTCTGAAGCGCGCATGTTTGCGAGCGAGCTACTCTCGAGCAAGGAGTCACGTGAATAGTGTACGACGTGGCGTCGTGCGGACGCGGCTGAATAGGGCAACTTGTTGCTCCGGCATTTGGGCCTCGTTGGGACCCGATCGACAAGCACGCACCCACCCAAGAGCTACGCACACGAGAATAACTTTGCCTACGTGAGATGAGAAGGAGCAGCGGCCGTCACTTATGATTGCCAACTTCTCCTGCACACAAATTTAACGCAAAACTTTTTTAACGCACAAACGCACGCACGCACGCAAGAACACTTGTACACATGCATTTGTGCATGCATACGCGTGTACAAGATTAGACCTGCGGTTGCTATATACAAATGCAATATATATACATTTGTGCTTTCCATTTGTACCGTAATATAGATCCCAGAAACACACTGTATACACCTGACTGTCGGCGTCATTGCGATCCCAGCAAGCTGCGGCGTATTGCGGGAACACCTCAATGGGACAGAGTTGCGCAAAAGGAAAGAAGAAAAGACTTTTAAAAAATGGCCGCCCGTGCGCTCCCCCTGACCCACTCACCACCAGACAGCCTCGCATCCAAGGGGATCCGCGCGACACCGCGCATACAAGCGGCCAAAAGGCGCGATGCGCTTGCCCCACCACCACCGCTCGTTATTTTAATTGGAGGCTCGCGCGGAGGGCTTTTGTGCGTTAGCGAAAGCCAGCCGCCGGCGACAGGGGGCGCGCCAAAGCGACGTCGACGACAACGCAACCTCGTGGCCACAGAGTGACTCTCTTTGTCTACGGGGGTGACGCTGGTTAGAGGGATGCGCGTTCTCCATTTCCCCTTGCGCAGAGCGCGCGCGCGACAATCAGGAACGATTCTTTTGAGGCTTTAATATAAGAGGTACGAAAAAGTGGCCAATGTGGGTCGAGAGAGAGCCTGTCTTCCTCCGTTTGGGGAGAACTGTAAGGCGCCGGGCCCATTGATACCACAACGTGACTACCGGCCGGAGGACAGCGATGTGGAATATACAGATAGCAAACGGTAGCCAATATTCTTGCTGAAGTTGAGTAGAAATTTAGTGGCGCGGGTCATGGCAATGCGTGGAGTAGGTAACCGATGGTGTGTTGGAGTTGCAGAATGGGTGCCAAGCGAAGGGAAGCGCAATCGATGACGGCAGAGGAGTAAGTGGTGCGATGAAACTAGGAAATTTCGAGACATAAGACGGGATCAGCTGGTACCATGCGCAGGGGCAATAGGAGATCGCTGGGAGAGGCATTCGTCCTGCAGGTTACAAACATCGGCTGTTGATGGTGATATCAGAAGTACAGCATCTTCATGGGGCGCAATCGAGTATTGAACCGCGTGTGGTTTAAAAATCTTTCTGCGGGATCCTCTGCAGCCCGTCCCAAAACAATGTTGCATATTTACAACTCATAGAGACTGTAGAGCATTGTTTTATAAGTTGATTACGTTGCATACGCGTCGCGATGAAAGTGCGCTCCGTCGTCTTCAATCTGCTTTGCTCAGAGCGCACATCCTTGACTCCGATGGCTCCTTCAACGGGTGATGCAAGGAAGGAGCCTTTTGTTCCGAGTTGGCCTCGCTACCGGCGAAACAACAAAGCACTAGTTGCTTCCTCTTTATCTGTTTCTTCATCTTCTCTCTCTCTCTCGTTTGGGTGTGTATGCATTTTCATGTGTGTTTCTTCGAGCGTCGTCTTTACGCTTACGCCGCCGCCATTCTTCGGCTCACTGTCCATCACGCTTGTTGCTGGCGGGTATAACGCATATTATCGCGCGTTCAGAAGACGCGTTTAGGGCCCTCCGGCGACGACCGTGAAGCTCGACACTATATGCTTCAGCAGTCGGTGCTTCCGTTGCACGCTAACAAGGTGCGCCACTTTCCTTTTTTTTTCTTTTCTTTCTTGTCGTCTTTCCCCGAAAGGTCAATACGCGGCCTTAGGCGATGAGGTATACTGTACGGCATTCTACACCTGACAGCTCAAGGTGGCGAGCCATCACAGGGTGGATGAGCTCGGCCTTGGAGAAAAATGGCTCTTATCATCCGATAGCTTCGCGGCCATTACACCAGAGCCTGCGCGCTTGGCATACGCTTTGAACCACGGCTTCCAATTTACGCCTCCTAATCCGAATCTTCCAATTGGACAGATTACCCCCGTATCCGGCTTACACCGCATGTGGCTAGGTGTCAGCTCAAGGGGTGTCATTGTTTCACCCTTTTGGTAAAGGTGTAATGTTCTGTGCGAAAACCTGAGCGCGCAAACGACTGTCGCGACTGCCTTCATATATAGTCGTTACTATACACTTTTCGTTGCATTATAACTTGTTTATGTTCTAGTTCTCTTTCACTTTGTAGGTTATGTAGGTATGGGTTGTGACTTTCTGCTTGCGTGCGCATTTGTCATCAATGATGTCCCTTGCTATTCGTGTGGAACGGCATCACTACTCATAACCTAACTTTCTTTCTTCTTCTTCTTTTCGCGTTTATGGTAGGTATCCGTGACGAACTTGCAAAATGCCTGTGAACGCAAGTTACGACTGTTTTCTACAGCAAGACTACGAAGGAATGCGATACATCTATTTTTCGTTTCCTGCTTTATTGTCAATATTATTCTTTCTTTTAGCAAGCGACAGTACCGCGTCAAGTATACGAACTGCTAGATATCTGAAACGTTTCGCTTCACCTATCATAATCAATCATTCGATCGCTAACTATAATTTACGGTTCTGGAGAATCGGGCGACGTACACTGTGCTTGCTGCCAACATCTCCGATCCATATTACAAAAAAAAAAAAAAATCAAGCAGTCCATCGAGGCTTCGAGCTGCACGTACTGCCCATTTTTCTAACAGAGCACCTCCTGACCTGATAACAGCGTGATAATCCGGCCCTCTGGGACTCCTCCCTTCGCATGAACTATTCACGGGTGCTTAAGTACTTCGCGCGGAAAGTGTTGGCACGCTTATCTGGCTTGAATTCCGGATGCTAAAAAAAAGGAACGAAAAGAAAGGGTGTGCTATATGTCGAGAGGTCGAGATAAACGAGAGGACTGTTTCGCGTCAGTGCCGCTGACCTACTGATTACGTGGTAGAACCCTCACGGGCGCGCCTATACCCCTGCATACTAAACAGCCCAGTGTGCTTACACTGATTTCTCGGTGTGCACTAAATGAGTCCAAGGTGTACACTCAGAGTGCACAGAGCGCATCCATTATGCGTATAAAACCACGCTTATCTCTGGTAAGGACATGCACAATCGGTTTCATTTCTGTTTTTCTTTCTTTGTTAGTTCTTTGTTAGCACCAGAGACATATCTGAAGGAAATATCAGTGCCGTCGTAGCGCAAAGTCCGCACAGGAAACGCTGCGCCGTTTTCAACGAAACATCGCCCTGAGCTGCTCCGGCCGCGAAGGTATGAAGTAATTAAAACACCCGTTCGGCCGAGATGACACCTGTGCACCACTGAAAAGTAACGCGTCATCTTTATATGAGTTAAAATTCGTCACGTGAATGAGCTAGGTCATCAGACTATAGGGTCGGTTTTTGTCAGGCTTTTGTTTCGTTCGCACTCGTGACCGGCCGCGGTGACTCGGTGACTGCGGCGTTGTACCGCTGAACACGAGGTCGCGGGCTCGATTCCCCAGGACCACATTGCACTGAAGGTGGAAGGACAAAAGCACCCGTCCTACCGTGCTTTAGGTGCGCTTTAAGAAACGCCTGTCGGTCAAAAAGAAAATACCTTCAAATACAGCGTTCCTCATATATAGTCCCATTTTGCCGTAAGATGTTGAACCCCCATAATTAGCTCGTTCAGCTTCGTCAACAGTTCATTCTTCATTGTCGATGATTGAACCTCTCGCAAAGGCACGCTGGACTGCCTAACAATCTTAGGTCGATTACCGTTCAGGATGTGGAACAAATGATAGATAGATTGGGCTGAGGTTTTGAGCTACTGTAAGTGGCTGAGGAGGCAGTCTCGTATAGTAAGCAGGAAAAGTATTATGAGCTGCTTAAGCCCTTCTGTGGGATTGCCTGGAGCCACCTCTCCCCGCAAGCAAACTACCCCAAAGCCCAGTGGCGCACTTCGGGGCAGTGCCTCACCGGAATACCCGAAGCGCTAAATCACCCGCTTCGCGACACGGACACTGTAGAACCTTCCAGAGGCACCGGAGGCCCCCGTATTCCACTGTGTGTCTTGTTAAGGCCCAGTCAAACAAGGCTAATCAGCGTTGCTTCCGCAGATTGTCTCGGGAGGCAACAAAGAAAAGGATATCGCTGGAGACGGGAGGGGTCGTGACGGCTGATTTGTGTCCCCTGCTAAATCCCCTCGCCAAAGGTTACTTCGAGCCACGGAGGAAGTGCTTCGAGCTAACCGCGCCATCTATCCCCGGGATCTGCTTTCGTCTAACAATCCTTTGCTGCCCCGTCGACTTACGCACGGTCCGTGTTAGTCTCTAGCACTAGATTCAACCGCTTCCTCTGACCAAGACCGGAAGGCACGAAAAAGGGAAGTTCATTGCTGCCTGCCTGCGACTGGCATTCCGTTCGAGTGAGTAACCCTGACCCCTGGAACTGAACCGTGCCCGACCATTTGCCGAATGAAGTACTAAAGGAGAGACAGACGGAAAAGGGAGAGGGCGTGTTATGGAAGGGGGGGGGGGGGTTGGGTCGGGCTCGCAGCGCCCCCTGAAATTGAGCGCTAACGAACGCTTCCTTCTCGAGTTCCAGAAATTTCCGCCGCCGCCGGATCAGCCCAAACGGGGTGGCACCGGATCGTCCAATTCGCGCGCGCACCCTCCCCCCTCCCCACCCTTTTCGGAGCTTTCGGCAGAACGTCGCGGTATACCGAACTTGATAACTTCTTTTCTTTCTTTTTTCGCTCCTTTCGTATCCCGGGTCATGCGTACTTCCGGATTATCCGTAGGCACGCGGCAATCCGGCCGGCTCACGCCTCCCGACCCTGCCTTCCTGATTAAGCCTTCCGCCCCCCCCCTCCCCCCAGCCCGGATTAGGAGAGCCAGAGCCGTCAGGACCCGTGGTCAGCCTCACGACCGTTTCTCCCCGCGGGCGTGGGTGTGCGTGTGGGCTGCAGCGCGTGGGCTTCTGCGAGAGCAGCCGTGCAAGCGTTTCTGGGAGACCGGAATTTATATCCACGGAGTCCTCGCAAAGCTCGTAACTCTGTTTGACCCGAAGGATTAAAGGACGTTAATTTGACAGATCCCCGTTACGGGGTATGCGACGTGCAGCGGCGCCTTTCGCAAGCGAGAGCGATACGCACCCAGAGGCCTGATCGACTGTAACCAGATACCTTTCGAACGACGCACTTTCGTAATTGTATAGCTTTCGAAAGAGCTCGCGTATATAAACGAGCAGTCGTGTTCTTCGTGACCGAGTTGACGCTGTGAGTGGGATATATATATATATATATATATATATATATATATATATATATATATATATATATATATATATATATATATATATATATATATATATATATATATATATATATATATATATCCCACTCACAGCGTCAACTCGGTCACGAAGAACACGGCTGCTCGTTTAAATACGCGAGCTCTCTCTCTCTCTCTCTCTCTCTCTCTCTCTACATATATATATATATATATATATATATATATATATATATATATATATATATATATATATATATATATATATATATATATATATATATATATATATTATACGACGAGGCAACGCTCCAATTCCTCGGCGCCTATGCAAACGTCGACACAGCGTTAACGCGGACTATATATATATATATATATATATATATATATATATATATATATATATATATATATATATATATATATATATATTGTAATGAAGAAAGGAGGAGAATGGCATACCGATCATCATCAAGAACGGAGGGCACGAGACCGGCGTTCGAAGACCACCATCTTGCTCTCCGCGCTCACTGTTCCGAGCTACCGCCCGTTTGTTGGACTCGTCCAATAAACCTCTTTACATTTGGTGGATCGTGCGGGGTACGCTCATCGCCGACACCCTGGAACTCCGATCCCGTACGTTGCACTCGACCATGCAAGCTGACGCAGCCCAACCGCCGCCATCTCTCCCGGCCGCCGTTTGCCCTGGCCCGGTTCGCCAGCGAGACCCCCCGGTATTTTCGGGTTCGGAAGACCAGGACGTCGAGGACTGGCTGTCGTCCTACGAAAAAGTTAGTGGACCCAACAAGTGGGATGACGCTACTAAGTTGAGTACCGCGAACTTTTACTTGGCTGGCGTGGCGAAGCTGTGGTATACGAACCACGAATCGGAATTTGAAAACTGGTCTGCTTTCAAGGAGGCAATATCTGCCGTTTTCGGTCGCCCTGCCGTGCGGAAGTTACGCGCCGAGCAACGGCTGCGCACACGGGCACAGGAACCGAATGAAACATTTACCGCCTATATTGAGGACGCACTCGATCTCTGCAGGCGCGCCGATGCCTCAATGAGCGAAAGTGCCAAAATACAGCACATCATGAAGGGAGTCGACGACGATGTCTTTCAGATGCTTCTTGCGAAGTCTCCTGGCACAGTGTCTGAAGTGGTAACTCTGTGCCACAGCTACGACGAGTTGAGAAGGCAGCGGGCTCTCACCCGACGTTCATCTCAGACGTACAATCAACCGCTCGCTGCACTGGACATCATGCCTGCCCAGCCATACCTTATCGCACAAATGAAAGAATTTGTGCGTGAGGAGGTGGCCCGTCAGTTGTCTCTCCTGCCGTTTGCTCAGCGTCAGGAGCTCCCACAACAGCAGCAACTGCAGCGACCAATCCCGTTGGCTCCCGTGCTTCGACAAGTCATTCAAGAGCAGATTTCCGAGGCCATGCCGGTGCCCATTCAGCAGCAACCTGTCGCCGCGCCTCTTAGTTACGCTGAGGTAGTAAAGCGGCAGCAGCTTCAACAGCACTCACCACCCCATGGTGTGTCGTATGCTGCAGCCCCGATTCAGCCGTCCGTGACATGGTCTGCTCCCATCCCTGCAAACCCCTGGCGAACGCGCGACAACCGGCCGATCTGTTTTGCGTGCGGTGGCCCTGGTCATATCGCCCGATTCTGCCGCCGTCGCGCGCCAGGATATTCAGACGCCCGTTCACCGAACTACATAGATCGTCCCCGCTCTCGTTATGAAGATCCGGGTCCCCAACCAAGCACGTCTTCACGTGACTATCCGCAACCCACGTCTCGTCGCTCACCTTCACCCCGCCGCCGCTCCTTGTCGCCCATGCGTCGTCGACCAGCCCCTGAAAATGAGGGAAACTAGCCTCCGCAGTTCGTGAGGCAAGAACTGCGCTGTCGAAATGCTCAAGTCCTCGAACTTTGCCGTCGAATATTGTCGAAGTTTTTGTAGAAGGCATCCGTGCATATGCTCTTGTCGATACCGGTGCTGCCGTTTCTGTTATAGACGCCACACTTTGCCGCAAGCTTCGGAAGGTGACCACGCCTCTTGAGATGATGCCCTTACGTACAGCGAATGGAGACCCTGTTCGGCCTATAGCTGCCTGCACTGCTCGACTTATTATAGCTAAAGAACTCTACATTGTCGAGCTTATCGTCCTTTCCTCTTGCTCGCACGACATTATACTTGGCTGGGACTTTCTATCGTGTAATCACGCCGTTATTGATTGTGCCAGATCTGAACTTGAGCTCTTCCCCTTGTGTGACGAGTCCTACTACCCCGCTCATCAAGCCGCACACAAAATAGTCGTCACAGAAGACACAGAAATTCCGCCGACAGCAGCTGTTTTGCTCCCCGTATTCTGCAACAGCATATGTGATGAAGCTGCATTCTTTGAACCCTCATGCCTTCTTCTAAATCGGAAGCCACTTCTTTTGCCTTATTCGACCCTCTCTATCTCGAATGGAACAAGCGCTCTCTGCCTCACAAATCCTCTTCCATATCCCATCAGACTGCTTAAAGGTGAATCCCTTGGATGCGTGCAACCCATTGATGTCGGCCAAATTTTTTCCGTGCAGCAAGATTCAGCTCGACGCGACCTCGACGTCATCAGTGCTCTTACCCCTTCTGATGTTCCAGCTGCTGACCTATTCGATTCGTCCATCGCAGACGGACTGTCCCCATTTGAACGCACTGCTCTTCTCCAGCTGCTCTACAAGTTCCGCGACTCCTTCGATGTTGCCCAACGTGCCCTTGGCCGAACATCTACCATTGTTCACAACATCGACACCGGCTCCAACTCGCCAGTGCGACAACGCCCTTACCGCGTCTCCACCGCGGAACGTCAAGTTATTACCGACCAGGTTGACGATATGCTTAAACGCGACGTTATTCGCCCTTCACAAAGCCCGTGGGCATCCCCTGTGGTTCTCGTTAAAAAAAAGGATGGATCGATTCGCTTCTGCGTGGATTACCGGCGCCTAAACAAGGTCACTCGAAAAGACGTGTACCCTTTACCCAGAATTGACGATGCCCTTGATTGCCTACAAGGTGCCGAGTTTTTTTCGTCGTTAGATTTGCGTTCCGGGTATTGGCAGGTACCTTTAGCAGAGGCCGACCGTCCAAAGACAGCCTTCGTCACGCCTGACGGTCTATATGAATTCAATGTCATGCCCTTCGGCCTCTGCAATGCGCCTGCCACCTTCGAACGCATGATGGACTCGGTTCTGCGGGGTTTGAAGTGGCACATGTGTCTCTGTTATCTCGACGACATTGTTGTCTTTGCGCCAGATTTCGCAACCCATCTAGAACGCCTCAACCATGTCCTGACGTGTCTGAAAACCGCTCAGCTGCAACTAAATCTCAAGAAGTGCCGTTTTGCTGCGCGAAAACTTACAATTCTTGGTCACGTTGTATCAAAGGATGGTGTGCTTCCGGACCCAGCTAAATTACGTGCCGTGACTGACTTCCCCAAACCGACGACTCTAAAGCAGTTACGAAGCTTCATAGGGTTATGTTCCTACTTTCGTCGGTTTGTACGCAACTTCGCCTCTATAATTGCGCCTTTGACCCAACTACTAAGCAGCGCCTCCAATATCTCGTCATGGTCTTCTGAGTGTGACCAAGCCTTCTCCACCCTTCGCCGTCTCCTGACGTCACCACCTATACTGCGCCACTACGATCCTACGGCCGCAACTGAGGTGCACACAGACGCCAGCGGTGTCGGCCTCGGTGCTGTTCTCGCGCAACGAAAGCCTGGGTTCGCAGAGTATGTCGTCGCATATGCCAGCCGAACGCTCACCAAGGCTGAATCAAACTATAGCGTCACCGAGAAAGAATGCTTGGCAATAGTCTGGGCGCTTGTCAAGTTCCGCCCTTACTTATATGGCCGCACGTTTGATGTAGTTACGGACCATCATGCCTTATGTTGGTTGTCTTCGTTGAAGGATCCGTCAGGTCGCCTTGCCCGCTGGGCTCTTCGACTTCAAGAGTTTGACATCCGCGTTATATATCGTTCCGGACGCAAGCATGCCGATGCTGATGCACTGTCGCGGTCACCACTATCCACCGAAACTGCGTCCATATCCACTATAGACCTTCCATTGTCAGCTCTTGACGTCGCCACCGTCTCCTCTGCACAGCGCCACGATCCCTGGATCGCTTCGCTTCTTGACATTTTATCCGGGGCACGCACTCTTTCGACCACTCGAACTCTGCGACGCCAAGCTTCGCACTTCAGCATCCGTGATGGCCTCTTGTACCGGCGCAACTACTCGCCAGATGGTAGGAAGTGGCTCCTCGTTATCCCTCGAACGCTTCGCTCTACAATCTGCGCTTCCTTTCACTCCGACCCGCAGTGTGCTCACGGTGGTGTCTTCAAGACCTATGAACGCTTACGGAAAAGGTACTACTGGCGCGGAATGTTTCGCTTTGTCCGCAAGTTCATTCGCGGCTGCCACGAGTGTCAGCGACGAAAAAAACCACCGCATCCTACCGCAGGTTCATTGCAGCCCCTTCCATGCCCAGAACGCCCATTCGACCGCGTTGGAATTGACCTTTATGGACCTTTACCTTTGACCACGGCCGGAAACCGATGGGCTATCATTGCTGTCGACCACCTTACACGATACGCCGAAACCGCTGCTCTTCCCACGGCGACAGCACAGGACGTCGCCTCTTTCATCCTGAGGCGTTTTGTGCTTCGGCATGGTCCTCCTCGCGAACTCCTCAGTGACCGTGGCCGCGTATTTCTCTCCGATGCAATTCAAGCACTTCTCCACCAGTGCAAAATTGTACATCGGACGTGTACTGCCTACCACCCTCAGACGAACGGTCTCACTGAGCGGTTTAATCGGACTCTGGGCGACATGCTTGCGACACATGTTGCATCTGATCAATCAAACTGGGACCTGGTTCTCCCATTTGCGACATACGCGTATAACACCGCTACGCAAGTCACAACCGGGTTTTCCCCCTTCTTCCTTTTGTACGGTCGCCAGCCAACGCACACTATCGACACGTTGCTGCCATACGCACCAGATACCTCAGAGTGCACGCCCGTGTCAGCAGCGGCCCGTTACGCTGAAGATTGCCGACAACTAGCCAAGCGCTTTACTACAGCCGACCAACAACGCCAGAAAAACGCCCGCGATGATGATCACTCTCCGGCCGCAACATTCGCTCCTGGAGCACTTGTGTGGCTGCTGGTACCACCCTGCGCCCCTGGCTTGTCGTCCAAACTGCTCCCAAATTATCATGGTCCCTACCGCATCGTCGAGCGTACTTCCCCCGTAAACTATGTCATTGAGCCTCTTACGCTGCAAGGCGACCGTCGTCGACGTGGACGTGATGTTGTTCACGTAAACCGCCTCAAGCCGTACTTCGACCCTCTTGTATCCACCTGTTAGATCGCCAGGATGGCTCCACCTTTCTCGACGGGGGCAATTGTAATGAAGAAAGGAGGAGAATGGCATACCGATCATCATCAAGAACGGAGGGCACGAGACCGGCGTTCGAAGACCACCATCTTGCTCTCCGCGCTCACTGTTCCGAGCTACCGCCCGTTTGTTGGACTCGTCCAATAAACCTCTTTACATTATATATATATATATATATATATATATATATATATATATATATATATATATATATATATATATATATATATATATATATATATATATATATATATATATATATATATATATATTAAGAATGGCAGTTGACCCAATGTGAACTTGAATCGCTGGGTCGATCAAGACGAATGATCCCGGAGGCAGCGTTTGGGAGCGCTGGGGATTGTTACGTTCGCAATAGCCGAATATGCAGTACGCTTGAATCAAATTCTTTGCCGCGTTATATCGCGAATTCCAAACACCTCAACACCTGCACTCAAAGTTCGCATTAGGGAGTATCGTAATTGTAAAACCTGGTTGAAGTATGAGTGTACTGCACGAGTACCGAGAATTGGCCGAGTTGGTGTAGTATGTCAGTGATCTGTTCGCGCAACAACTAGACAAAAAAAAAAGAAAACACGATCACAGGAGCTCGTAAGGTTGCGCGCATGTGCATAAGTCAGCCTTTTATCACTTCCATCGCAAGGGATCTTTTCAAATCAGGTTGAAGCACACGGGAGGTGCGTGGTGTCGTTGTAAAAGGTGTTGGGTTCTTAGTTTTCGTTTTTCCCACCTTAAAATTAAATTATGGGGTTTTACGTGCCAAAACCACTTTCTGATTATGAGGCACGCCGTAGTGGGGGACTCCGGAAATTTTGACTACGTGGGGTTCTTTAACCCTTTCAGCCCTGATTTTTTTATTTTCTTTGCAGATTTTTTTCGATGCATTTATTTTCTTGTTTAGGACATAAATAACATCACCAAAAAATTTCAACTTCCTAATGTCGGTACTTACAGAGTTACAAGCATGGTGTCAAAACCGTACATCAGGGCTCAATGGTTGCAAAGTGAAATATGTGGCAGCTTTATTCAAAAGGACATAGGGCAACTCCAAATCGTCAAAGTGATCAAAGAGATGTTATACACGCGTATGGAGAGCCCTGAAGCAGTTTCGCAACACTGTTAGGCACAAGTGAACCTTGCATTTCTCGCACATTATGCGGGTTCTTCCTGTGCAGCCTTCCATCTTGCTTCTTCTTTCCCTCGTGTCAGCGTGAAGTTTGCAATGTCCGAGCTGATCAAAGCTTACATCCTGGACAGGTCTGTTTTCTGCCATTCTTGGGTGTTTTGAAGCCTGCAATGGTGAGTGAAGGCCTTCCCCTCTGGGGTGCCACATGTTTCGACCCAGCTGCTGACAGTGCCTCAATGACTCTTACAATGAAGTCAAGGAGATCAAACTGCTTAGGGATGCTCTGTTTGTCTGCGTCATGCCTGTACTCAAACCAAGCGTTGACCACTGGAGGTTCATAAAATGAAACGTCATTCTCAAGGTCCACTTTCGCCAGTGAATGGTAGTTCGATTCTGAAGAACCACGGCCACTTTTTTCAGTACTTTTTTAGTCTTCTAAGGGCACTTTTCACACCTGTTCCATCTTACAGTGCCGGCATCAAATATTTTACACAATATTTCACTGAGCAGTGGCAGAACATGAAACAGTTGTCGAAAATTGCTTGTGTCCCACACCAGATGGAATTCTGTCAGCTAAATGCAAAGCTATCGTGCCTGTAACACCATAGTGCTGTTTGACGTGGACTTCAACCTTTCTTGTGGACCCCTGATAGGGTAGAAAGTCATATACAAGGCCAGATTCGCCACAGAGCATAAATATCTCCATGCCCGATGGGTGCGACTTGCCTTTGACATACCGTTTTATGTCAAGCCACCCTTTGAAAGGCACCATCTGCTCTGCTATGCAGAGGCGCTCCTCTGCTACGAGTGATTTACACTTGCTTTGGAAAACATCAAGCAGTGGCCCACATTACAGAGGTGGTCGGTAGAGTCCGCATGATACACGGTTGCGCGACATGCCTGCAGACGCCACATGATCGCACTTCATGTTCAGCTTCCAATAAAGTCCCAGCCTCGGGTAGTGGAAAACATCCATCGTGATATGTAATGCAACTATACGCCATATCTCCGCCGCGTTGGTGTTGACGGAGCTGTCTTCGTGAATCACCGAGCACTGGTTTGTTTTTTCAGCCAGCTCCAGAAATACAATATTCGGCACATTCCCTTCGAAATACTCGGTGACAGCAGCTCTCCGAGTTCCGGTGCTTCGTCGACATCACCTACATGTGTATGTTGAGTCCGGTGCCTTGAACAATTCTCGTCTCCAGCCGCCAGATGTGTCCTGTGCACTCTCGTCATCAGAGCTTTCACTGTCGCTCTCCATTTGAGCTTCATCAGAAGCAGAATGCCGCACGCCCTTGTCGTCAGAGTCATCAAAATTTGCCGTCTACGTCGGACAAGTTGCCGTTGTCGAGCTCCTCGAACAGCGCGTCTATTGTTGCTTGTAGCCGTGCGGAACGGATTCGGTGGCACGGATAAAATGAAGTCACAGGTATACCCGCACCTGTAAACAAAAAGAAACGTGGTAATTGATATACCGCGTCAGCATTCATTCAGATATCGCGCATCTAAAACAGGCGCCACAATCGACTCGCACACCGCAATTGGCAACCGTTGAGCCCTGATGGTGTCAAAATCGTACATGACAAAAGCATGCCACTGCGACAAAGCTGCACGTGCAAACAAAATATCTCAAATGCCTTCTCACTAATGCACTACTAAGGCACAGCATACAAAAAACTGGGCACATAATGCAAGGCGATTAGGTAACTACAGCTGCAGAAAGTCAGAACTCACCCGGCTCCGCGTTCGCCGTGATGTCGCCACTTCTTCTTCTTCGTCGTGAATTCAGCGTTCAAGAAAACGCGGCGATACTGATGTCCATGGCAGTAGGTGGGCCCTGACTTCTTTTCGGGTGAAAAATTGCAAGTTCTTGTTTTGTTTTCTTTGCGTGGAGGTACCATTTCTCTTGTGGTGTCAATTGACACCGCCAGGGCCGAAAGGGTTAACGTGCACCTAAATCTAAGCACACGGGCGTTTTCGCATTCCGCCCCCATCGGAATGCGGCCGCCGTGGCCGGGATTCGATCCCGCGACCTCGTGCTCAGCAGCCAACACCATTTTCCCACCTTGGTGCAATCCGCGTTATATACAATGTGCCCCTCCCCACCTTTCTTTTAGCTGCAACATTTGTTTTTAAAAACTGCGTGTGGCAGGTAGCGCAATTCTAACCTTTGATCTAGATTACTGGATGAGGCGGCCATTACTCCTACGAGAAATGGAAACGTTTAACTGAATAATTAGCGTAATTATTATATCTAACTTTCCAATCAATTGCATTATTTCAATAGACGAAGCGCCAATAGTGACGGCACTCTAGGAAGGAACAAAGACAGGACAAGGCGCTTGTCGGACAAGCGCCTTGTCCTGTCTTTGTTCCTTCATAGTGTGCCGTCACTATTGGCGCTTCCATCTATTGAAAGCTATGCACCAACTAGCCCCACAACGTGTTTTACTTTAATTACATAATGGCACGTATTTCAATGTACGATTTATACATATAGTGAGTATGCAACCCAGGCATATGCGCTTGGAACTAATTATCAGGGCTGTACACCAGTTTCGAGATATTAATGTTAAGGGCGTCCGACTAAATGCACTGGCATTCCAGTTCCTTTCGTGCTTTATTGCATCGAAAAAACGTTTTCTTAAGCAAAAAGTAACTGGAACAACAGTGAATTTTCACCGCGAGTCTTACAACGCATACTTCGAAACCGGTGCCGCCCTCAGAATTCGTTCTAAGTCGACATGCTTTGCATACTCACTAACTACAATTGATGGATCGAAACATGTGCCATAACTTAATTAATACAAAGGTAATTAGGGTAATTACATTGATTTGTCAATTAGGCATTCCGATTTATCTTACAATCAGTGGCCGCCTCGCCGATTAAGTCAGATCTATGGTTAGAAGTGTGCTATCTGCACCAAGCAATTTATTTTTAAATTTGGAGAAGCTAAAAAAAAAAAAAGCCTACGTATTGGCCACGTGTTTGCATTAAAGCTTCAGTAGCTGGACCGCGCCTGTGGTACTCTCTTTTGTTTTTCGTTTCTGTCTAGTTGTTGCTCGGTGAGATCACGAAGTACGAATACCTTCTTATATTTCTACATCATATTGCTTTCCGCCCTGGTCCACTGGTCCAGACGGGTTTCGGCACTCAAGGCCTTAAGGGCTTTGCTCGAGTTCTTAAGGACATATGTGAATTGTGCGAACGCCTTCGACTATTGTTGCGCGTAACATCCAGTTACTGTGTGCATTTTTCTTGTTTTTTTTTCCTTCTCTCTTCCTTCTCCTTTTACTCCCTTTACCCCTTTTCCCAGCACAGGGTAGCCAGCCGGTATTCATACTGGCTAACCTCCCTGTCTTTCCTTCCCTTTTCTCTCTCTCTCTTTCCGCCCAGAGTTACAAGGCGTTGGCAATCATGGTGTCGGCGCGGCATCTCCATAGTATATATACTACATCGGCATCCGAAGCACGTAGCTAATTCACCCGCTATCTATCCGGCACTCTCTTATCGACCGGTCGGGGATGCCCAAACCGCCGCTCCATCTTTTAGGCACCGTGCAAGCGCTCTCTGCTGCAGCATGCGGCGAAGCGGGGCCCAATTAGCGCGTCGGCTTCTTGTTACTTCTAAACACGATCGCCTCGCGAAAACACGCAACTTTCTCTCAGTCTTCCATCATGATAGACAAGACGTACGCGTCAGATAGGAATCAGAGAGCGGAGTTTTCTTTTTTCTTTTCTTTTCTTCTTCTGTGTTCAACGCTGCATCTACAAAGAGGAAAAAACAAACAAAGCGTGTTAAGACACCTCGAACGACCGCTGGATCGTCCAAAATGGCGTAGCCAGATTGCGTGTCGCGTGATATCTCGGAGAAATGGGTGTTATCGCGCAGAGAATCGAAGAACAAGCCTCGGAAGCTTGAAAAAAAAAAGAACAAGAAAAAAGCGGTCTGTAAGGAAGAGTGTGTAGAGTGTTGGGAGCCCTAATCGAGGAAAAAAAAGAAATAAACAAAAAAAGAACGATGAGGAGAGCCCGCTGCATCCTCGGGGGTTTGTAATTAATTTAGCGCGCGGCCCGCTAAATTGAGAAACCGTCTCAGCAAGCCGCTTACAGCGTTCGTGGCGGGGTCCCAGCTCGGGCTCTAACCGGCGCTTCTTATGCGGCCCGCAAGGCGTCGCTTGCGTCGTCGCTCTCCCAGCAAAGTTAACGTTCTTTCTTTCTTGTTTGTGTGTTTGTTTGCTGTTGTGCAGGGCTCATCTTCCATAACTTTTTTTTAGTTCTTTCGTTTCCTTTAGTGTTTCCTTTTCTTTTCTTGTTGTTGTTGTTGTTGTTGTTGTTGTTGTTGTTGTTGTTGTTGTTGTTGTTGTTGTTAATGCGATCCGCGCTTGGGAGGCTCGCCATACTCAACGCGCTCGACTAAAAGCGTGCAGCGTTTTAGAAGCTGGAGAAATGTTAGTTTCTGCTACTAGGCCGGTCGATGCGGCCAGATTATTTTTCTGTTACGAAAGTAACGTCGTACAGGAACACTAAAGTATTTGACTAGTTCAGCTTACGCACTTCCAGAGTGTCCTTTGACAAGTATTTTCGCTAACTTGACGGAAAAAAAAAAATGCCCGTTAATAGTCGGTACAGTGAGAAACGAGCGTTGATAGATACGTCGGGATGACGTCAGGAATTTCGAAGTATTCGCTCGTAGTGAATTCAGTTTATTGCGGCTTGGTTAGCATGTCCTCATTCAGAAAGAAAAGTAGAATGCTTAGCCAAATGCTATAGTTACGGATCGAACTTAAAAAAAAAAGAGAGAGAGAGAGAGAGAAAAAAAAAACAGAACGTGAAAACAGCAGTGCAAGACTGGGCAGTCCACATTGTTAGAGTACGCGCAAGAAAACGAAGGAACTTCAGCTAATGTAGTATTAACGTACGACACCTGACAACGATTTTCGAACAGTTGTTGGCGAACGCAGCACTATATTTCTATTGACACATGCAGAAGACACGTCCGGAGTGCACAGAACACATCTTTACATTGGCATAATCACCTATGTAACTATGTACGCGTTCCTTATATCATACCATGGGCCACGCTGTACTACAGTCGGACTGCGCAACGAACAAGAGCGTAGCAGACGACCGAGCTAACCGGAACGACTGGCCAAACTTGTCGCAACGTTCCTCTCGCACGAGACCACCCTTCTCAATCATGACGTCATGACGCATATGCCTCGTATGCAAAGTAAACTGAAACTGATTTGTAGAAAAGATATTACAGCACATTTTTTAGGTCGCTCAAGAGCTTAAAAGTATTCTTTTTCTATAGTTTACATAGTCTAGGCTTTCATTTAATAATAATAATAATAATAATAATAATAATAATAATAATAATAATAATAATAATAATAATAAAACAATAACAATGATGATGATAATGATGATGATGATGATTCAAGTCTTAAATGCCGTGCTAGTACTCATTTAACGCTGTAATGCCCAGCGTTACAGGTCATTACAGGGTTAAGTATGAGAGAGAGGCTGTACCAGCTTTGTAATAAAGAATTGTGCGGTTTTACGCGCCAAAACCACGATACGATTATGAGCTGCGCGCCATATAGATGGGACGAGGGGGGGGGGGGGTGTGAGGGCTTCTCCGGATTAATATTGACCACCTGGAATATATCTAATTATACAAGCGTTGTTCGTTTTTCCTTTCTTTCTTTCTTCTTTTTTTTTTCCTTTCGCCTCCACCGAAATGCTTGCGCCACGGTTGGTATCGAACCCAGGACCTAGAGCCCAGCAGCGCGATGTCATAGCCATCTGGGCTGTGCCGCGGCGGCCTGCGCCTCATAACACCACCAACTGCCTTGCACGTTCGACCGATGATTAGGCGAGGCTGCAGTCGTAGCTCGAGCAGTGCTGCACGTTACTAAAAAGAAAGAAAAGCTCTACGAGGAGAGATCACGAATTTAGCATAGGATGCTCGGCACTACGCTGCCTTCATCCATTCCTTTTTTTTTTTTTTAAGGCTATAGCTCGTTTCTCCGCACCGCGCCTCTGGAGTATCGTGCTCATTTGCAGGCGGAGCGCGAGCAGAGAAAAAACCTGCATATTATTGACATCCCGCGAGCCTATACTCGGAATACCGCGTGCTTTCATTATGTGTGGGGCGATTTAACGTAACCTATACCATTATGTCCCGAAGACCAAAATAAGCAAATAAATAAATAAATAAATAAATAAATAAATAAATAAATAAATAAATAAATAAATAAATAAATAAATAAATAAATAAATAAAGCACTTGCTATAGTAAGCATTTGGCATGCGCGTATCTTTTTTTTTTTTTTTGTCTTTGAGCCTCCATTCAGAATGGCGAATCCGTTGACAAGGAAAGTAAAAGGAACTGTGGTTAAAGAAAGGCATACCAAACCTTAAATTACGCCGACAGTGCGGCCTACTTTTCTTATCTGCGCCAAGATAACGAGGTTCGTCCACGTTACGTTGTTTAGGGAATAGATAGGAAACAAGTTCGTGACACGTAAACAGTGGGCAGGTGTTTACGACGCGCATTGATTTGAGGATTAACACTATCTGTGCGTTGTTGGCGACTAATCGGAGATGTTAGCTAAGGAAAGAGTACGAAGGAAAGAATACGAATGTGGGGCAACGACGCCTGCAGGTTAAGCTCGTTTAATCTATAATGCGTCATAGAGACGATACCTCTCTTATGCCAAAGGTGTGCTTGTGCCTTCTCTCTCGATTGTGGAAACGCAGCGCAAGGACAACATCGCGAAGCCAGATGTAGTACATTGTTTCTCGCCGCGAGTGGTTGTCTCCTGCCTATGGCCGAGTTTCATTCGTGGCTATGGGCCATGTACCGAACAACAACAACAACAACGACGACGACGATGACGTCTGCTACAGACATGCGCTGAACTGTTTGAAAATATATATATATATTGCTCGCGTCCTCGTTTTCTTCGCACCGCTGCGTTCCCGCATCCGAAGTTCAGCGACCATCTCGCCCAACTCACCACAGTGCCGCGTTATGCATCTTAACGCTCCACAATTAGTGCCGTAGTTCATTCAGCTAGGCGCGTGTTAGAGAAACGATTTTTCGTAATGTCCGCCTAATGGCGAGTCATTAGGTGCAACTGTGTCTCTTTCTCCTCCTCCCCCTCACCCGCAGCATTTGTCTGTCTCGTCGAGACCACTGACCCTCGACCACACGGGATCAGCACTCTAATCTCAGACGCCGCGAACAAGCTCCGGGGCCTTTCCGCTTCCCTCTCTCTCCCCTCCCCCTTCCCCCCTGATTGGATGTACTATCACTGATAACCTCCAGGTCGCTCGCGCCCCCTTTGTTTCGTCTACGGCGACCCGAGATCAATGGCGCCGCTAACCATCGGTAACCATTAACCGAACCGATCGGACGACGTGGCACGCGTGCTCGTTTATTCTCGGAAGACGCTCCCCTCTCCCCTCCCCCCCCCTCTCCCCAACTCCTTTCTTTCCGCTTGTTTTGTTGCAGTGCCGTTGGGTGTAGTTCGGGGGGGTCGGTAACCGCGCTGGAACGACCTTTCCCGAACGAGTGACACGCGCACTAAACGGCGTGATATATATATATATATATATATATATATATATATATATATATATATATATATATATATATATATATATATATATATATATATATATATATATATATATATATATATATATATATATCCGGCAACATTGATGCCTTTAGGTAGCATATGTGGGTTTATTGACCAGTTGCCTTCACCCGAAAAGATCACGTTCTCGTGACGCCTGTGGCTTGAAGGACATTCCACGTCCGCCGCCAAGGTCTGTGAGTGGCGGCGCTGGCTAACACTCCCAGGGTTCTACTAGGACACATAAATACCCAAGAAAGTGGATGGGAAAACAGCGCCGCGGTAGCTCAATTGGTAGAGCATCGCACGCGAAATGCGAAGGTTGTGGGTTCGGTTCCCACCTGCGGCAAGTTGTTTTTTCATCCACTTTAATTTCCATTAATTTATCGTTTCATTACTTCATTTATTAAGCACAAGTAATTTCCCCTATGTTGTCCTTGGTGTCAGTGTTTGTTGTCTTCTTATAATATGAATTATATATATATATATATATATATATATATATATATATATATATATATATATATATATATATATATATATATATATATATATATATATATATATATATACGCGCGCGCCGGCGGCATTTCCGATGTCTTGTTTGATGCTCACTGCAGTCTCCTCCGGTCGTGCCTTCGCGGTTTTCCTTTCGAAGCGACAGCGTTGAACTGGGCGCATCGAATCCCGAGCTCTCGTGTCGATAGGCGCGAGAAACACTGGAAGCGAGCGGACGGAGAGAGAGCTCATTACGGCGCCGATTAGGACGAGCGTTTGTTCCACTAAACAAAGAAGGAGCCGGGTTCGTAATGACTGCTAAAAAAATAAATAAATAAAAGGAAAGAAGGACGTCAATTTGTCTTCTACTCCGGCGGCGCATCTAAAGAGTTATTTTTCTTAGCATTCCCGTGTGTGTGATGCAAACTTTCTTCTTTATTGCGATTTGCATGCGTGCGTACGAAAGAAAGAAAGAAAGAAAGAAAGAAAGAAAGAAAGAAAGAAAGAAAGAAAGAAAGAAAGAAAGATGTGAGTCGGCGTATAAAGAAATTAAGTGGGGTTGGGGGGAACCTAAGGATTGATTTTGGCTTCCTGAGGGCTCTTATACTATAATAAGTTAACGACCGTTTTCGCATTCGTTCCACTCCCGAATTAGAAATTCGGCCGGGAGTCGTAACAACAGCCTCCTGCGCTCCGCAGCACAACGCCGTAACCACTGCGGCTGGTCAAAAGAAAGGAATAAAAAAAAGAAAACTTAAAAGAAAATGGGCAGCAAGCATCGGAACAGGGTGTTTGTCAGTCAAGCTATATATATATACATATATAGCTTCTCGATATAGGACTGCGGGGATGCCTTGCTGGGTACACTGAATGCTGCGCAGTACCCTTTGCGAGGACAAATATCCGGGCACAGGTGTCAGCATGGGCCCACCGGGTCACCACCGTTGATAAACGAGTGTCTCCGAGGTCCGAGCTTAATATCAGTCCGGGCTTAATACCCGGCTGGGCTTAATAACCGGGCAATCAGTCCGGGCTCAAAACCCGGCCAGTCAGCTTTTCCACGCTATGTTGGGGGAAAAGAGTGGCGACGGCAAGGCAGTTCGCTTTAACAGGAACGCACATCGCACGCAGGGCTCAATTGTGTCGCGTTTGCCGGAGACAAAAGAAAAGAAAAGAAAAGAAAAGAAAAGAAAAGCAAAGGAAAAGCTCAGGCAAGGACCCTCCCATTTCGAGTTGGCTGAGATACGCAGTTCGCTGCGCTACTCCGGATTGACCACCAGGCTCATCTGGCAAGCGTAACGAAACCGGAAACCATGCCCGATGCTATAGTATAGCCCCCCCCTCCCCCCCCCCCTCCACACACGATACCAAGTGTATGCCACCCTACCTCTAGCTTGGCTTGGCTCGGCTTCGAACGCTCCCTTACTGTCATCCTTAATGCTTACACACCACTGCACGTATGGCTCACGGGAAGCCCGCGTAGTTCCCGTCGACGCCCCCCACCCCGGATCTATTTTCACTTTTTCCGTCTCGTATTGTTCCCCGTTTTCCCTAATCTCCGCGCGTCTCGGTTTCAGCTGGCTTTGCTCGGCGCACTGAACGCACACAGAACCTTTTCTTTTCTTATCTTTTTTCCTGACTTCGCTTTCAATTACTTTCCATTCTTCGCTGAGGTGACCACGCCTACTATCCCACTGCCGCCCATAAAAAAGACGGCAGCGGAAACAGGCCACTGAAACACAATACAACCCAGAAATCAGGTAACAAACAATAGCGCACGGGGAACGCTACCTCTAGTGACGGGGGAAGGGGGGGGGGCGATGTGGCAGTTTTGGGGGAAGTTTGGGAGAAGCGCGGATACGCGGCCAAAAGGAAAAGAGGGGAGTCGGGGGAAAGGAGGAGTTTGGGGGGGGGAGATACGAAACCAGCACGTGCCTAAGTGCGTCCTCTCATCAGTCCGTGCGCATATAACAGGGGACGCCCCGTCCAATTCGACTCACCACCCACGAACCCCTCCCCCCTTCCCTTACCCACACGCGGTATGGGTTTGGCGTCCGCTCCTGCGCAGCCTGCGTGAACACCAAGCTTGTGCAGGCCATTTATTTAGATCCCCCACCGTGTACTGAACAGGCGGCCTGGAGATCCGTGGATAATAAATAGAATAGGTCACTTGTGCTTATCGCTGATGGACGCGTTGCTGCCCGGGGTTCCTTTCTTTCCCCACAGCTCTCCCTACGCGTGGTGGCTGCTGCTGCACGTGCTGCTGTCAACACCACGCGACACCAAACCCAGTTCGACGACGTGTCCGTTATGCGTGTGCGTTTTTGTCAGTTTATTTCTTTTTTAAAAGTCGGACTTAAACTGGCCTTGTCAACGTCGTAAGAAAAGCGCAGGAAAAGAAAAAAGAAAGCCAGCCCGAAAGTTATTTTGTTTCACGCGTGACATATTCAATCCCCGCATCAGAATGAAATTGGCTTTTTCGTGACGCTTTCAAGCCCGCGGCGAAGCCCGCTTTTAAGGGAAGCACGGAGAACGTTGAGCGTTCCGAGCAAATCCGCGTTTCTCTCCCGTCTAAACAATACCCTGTGTGCTTTTGTTGCGTTATGGTTCAAGTATGTGATGTGTGAGGGCCCTCTTTGTGCTTTTAGTTAACATGAAGTGCCATTTTTATGCACATGTTCTTGATTCTTTCTTTCTGTTGCCCCCAGTCATATTGGCACTCAGCTCACATCAATTCAACACTCATCTTGTATGGCTCATCAGAGTCCTTATAAGTGCGTGTCAAAACCAATGACTCATAAATTAAGCGTAAGCATGCTCGAAAAGGAACAGAAAATAAATGAAAAGAAGCCTCGTTCAAAATCCATTTTTCCCGCTAATGTTACCGATGGTACTAAATGCGGGGGGAAATGCAGAAGAAAGAAAAAATTCACAACGCAGCCAAAACCATCTGCCGTCTGAGTAATTGGCCCTCTTTCCTCCGGCAGACGACACCAACGGAGTGCATTCGCAGACGACAAACTTCTGACGCAAATTAACCGCGTCGTCTGCTAATACTCGCCGAACCCCCTTCTGCGTTCATTCGCTATTCGTTGTCTCACTTGACAAGTGGCGCCATCACACGCGATGATACCCCCTTCCCGCAACCCCCATACCTTTCTCTCTTTTCTTTATTTTCTTATTCTGTATTGTTTTTTTGCTGAACAAACACAACTGCAAGAAGCTGCAAGAAATGCGCAAGCAACCTCCAACAGACGAAAATCGTATTTGAAGCATAGTATTTTTACTATGTATTTTTCCTTCTGTCTATCATCTGGGTGGGTCTCTTGTTAGCGACCAAGTGCAGTGCACTCATTCCTTTCCCCAGTCTCGAATTTTGATTGTCGTTATATCTTCGATTCCTCTCTGTAATTTGGGTGAACGATAAATGGTTCTCTCGAACTGTCGTGTTCCTTAATCCTGGCTCCCGCACTTTTTTCGAGATGGGTTAAAAAAAAGCAATCACAGAGGGCATAATTCCTGCTTATAATTGCACACTGATATAGATGATCCGGAATTCTGCTTCCGGTTTGTCAACTTTGCATGCAAAAATTAAAAAAAAATAAGGCATGCATTAGCGAAAGAACTGCCTCAAGGCAGGCGCCCTCTGTTAATGAAATCATGAGGCGGCGCACGGAAAATGTTGAGAGAAGCTGTGCGGATAATAAATTGCCCCGAGGCCAGCGTTGAAGCGGGCAGGTTTTCCAGAAAACACGCCACGTTGTTTCAAAACTTACTCGATACGAACGTGGCGCCAAACGGCTTGCCCTCTCACTCGATGGTACGCCACTGTGGTCGCCTCATTAGCGAATCGCGTTTCTTGCACGTAAAACCTAAGTTTTCTTTAACAACGCCAAGAACGAAAACATCATCTTCTGTCAGAACCATCCTATATATCAAACAGAACCCATCACTAACATTAAGTACACACACCGTTCTCCCGGACTAAGCTATTTGTTGACTCTTTTGTTCCCAATACACGCAGAGAATGGAATGACCCGCCCGCCTCTGTCGCCGAACTGACTGATGTACTTGCATTTAAGGCTGCTGTTGAAGATTGCAATAGGATGCATTTATAACGAATTGCTTGCGATCTCTGGAGTCATCTCTTATGCAAGTCACTTGGTTGTGAAAGTCGTGAACCGCACAGCTCACGATGGAACCGAAAGAGAATTATTCCTTCGCTATACAAATCATTTCGTTGTAGAGGCGCTGGACTGTACTTGTATTCTTAGACGCCGGCCTTGTTGTTTCACCCTGTGAAACAACAACGCAACTTCTGGAAAGCTTTGCAGAAGCTTTGTAGATGGTAGCGCCATCTCTGTCGCGCTCCGCAAACTGTCTGCTGAAAACCGTGGCCCACGAGAATGCAGCAGCTCAGCATTGCGCCAGTGCGATCTTGAGGGCAGCGCAAAGACGGTCGTCCTTCATGTTTCCCCCTAATGACATCGCAGAATTCGGCTTTCTGTCGTTTTCCTAATCGGATCTAAAATGTGAAAGTGAAGAGACATGCGGTGCCAGCAAAGTTCCTTTTCATGGTTTCGTGAGCGTTAAAAATTTCCCATTATTCTAGGAAAATCGAAATAAAGAATTACTCCAATACCCAGGGAAACTAACGAAGAATTATTTGGTGGCAATCACGTACACCACTACTTCAGTTGGCTCCGCAAGCAGTGTCCCATCGTCATTTATGTCTATCATAGGAAGGCGTACTGTGATTAAGCGCGCTTGCATATATTTCGCACAAGTCTGGCGTTACTGTACATCACCGTGGAATTAGTCGTTTGGATGAGTAATGACTCGAAACGAACACGTGAGATTTCAATGCTTATCTGGTGCTTGCACGCGTGTTATTTCTTTCATAAGGAAGCCATTGACTCAATGTTAACCGGCGAACCTACTTCTAACAGGTATTTCATTTCTTTCTATGATACACCACATCACCTATATATATAAAAAAAGAAACAGTGCCCTTTCACTCTGGTGAAGAAGGATGACCAGCGAAGCTGTGTATGTGGGCCCCTTATATTATTGCTAAAATACATCCCCACCCACACAGTAACAGTAATCTCGGGGATGAGTCAGAAACGTCCTTCCACGTCGACATTTAATTTTCGAAAAGGAACCTTGCTTTACCGCTTGCATAATCAAATGAATTAAAAAAAATAAACAACCACATGCGAAGCTACAAGGTACATTACCAACGAAGTAATGCAACACGCATATACGGGGTGTTTCAGCGAACAATTTCAACATTTTTTTAGAGTTTTCCTATGGCAGTTAGCACAATTCTACTTCAAGAGCTGGTCCATTCGAAGAGGAGGGCATTACCTACACAAAGAATTGAAATTCATAATCGATTAATTAACAAAAAAACAACATTTACGCTTTTTAACTGATTACTTCATGGTCCACGTTGCAATTTACAAATTCTAGCCGTGGAGTTCGCAAGGCGGATCCACTTAGAACGAATTCTCAAAAATGACACCAGTTTCGACTTATTGATTCCCGAACTTTGCGGAGAAACGCATTGGCGTTCTAGTTACTTTCTTAACAAAACGTCGTTTCATGCATTCAAGCATGAAAGTTGGTTTTATGCGAAGGCAATTTGTTGTACCTTTTCTTTTTTCACTGCTGTTTCTGGGTTGATTGTGCGGTACAGAGCGAAAGGAACAGTTTGCCCATTCAACCTTCTCTTTGTAGCCACTTTTTGCCGCACCCTGACATCTCTTTTGCACGTGAAACCAACCAACCAGCGAAACAAACAAAAACGTTTCGTTTGTTAAGCGGCTTGCCCCAGTACTAGCCGCGTGCCTTCAAGTTCAATTTTCCTCGTCACTGCCCTTCACACGTGTGGGAGGCCTTATGGAGAGAAGTTTCCTTTTTAATGCAAGGCAACGCTGCCAAATTTGGTTTCCTTCGTGTGCCATAATACATCAGCGATCGATTATCTTCTGTCATCCGAGGGTTCTCGGTGACGTCATGACAACGAGAAAAAAAAAACGAGCAACTAGATTCAACCGGACACCCCAGGACCAAGATAATCCCGTACTTTTCCCTGACATGCCGTCGAAGGCAATCTGCAACATCAGGCTTTTCTGTCTTTATCAGTCCTTGACGTTGTGTCCCTTTTTCTGTTTCTCTTCTTTTATTTCTCTGTACGCCTTCATATTTATGAGCATGATGGAAACGTGAGAACGTCCTTTCAAAAAAGCCTGGCCCCTTCGCGACTCTCTGTGACACGTGCGCCAGAAATAACCGATAACGTCGACAGATGTCGCCACGTGCCAACCCGCTTCAAGCTTGCCTCTGCAGTGGCGCTGGCACGGCGCAGTTCTATACGATTTGATTAAGAACGCTCGGGTTGATCCCCTCCATTGTTACGCCTCTTCTTGTTTAACTTTCGCTCTTTTTTTTATCTCTCTCTCTCTCTCTCTCTTGCCTCGCAACCTGACAAACGCCCGTTCTGGCTTACAATGTCGCCACGCGTCTTATCGCTGTTTTGCTGCCCGGTGGCAGCAGTCACGCACACGACTATCGTCATTCCTTTCCGCGAGAGCGTGCGGATGAACAAGAGAGGATACAAGTCATCATCATCATCATCAGCCTGGTTACGCCCACTGCAGGGCCAAGGCCTCTCCCATATTTCTCCAACAATACGGAGGATACAAGTGATCGCACTCATTTCACATGCATTGCACCAGCTGGCGGTCGCGTCTGCTGCAGCCTCTGCAAGAGGACGGTGTCCGAAAGGGAGTATCCTTTCAGTCCACGGAGAATTCGCCTAATGAAGACGTACATTCTCCGCGATCGTCGCGGAGTAAGGGAGCATATCCATTACTCTCTTTTCGACAGCACTGCGTGTCACGTGATGCGGAGGAGACCCGGCACACCTGAGATCCTTCTGCGACCCGCGCATACGTGTAATGCGATATTGATCGCGCTCGCCAAGCTGACGGTGATAGATGATGGCGCTGTGGGAGCGTCCAATCACTCGGCGTTCATTTTCCGCGACACGCCGGCGGCCTTAGCCGAGGATAGAACGGTCTTGTCGGTGCGAGGAGAGAAGAGATACACGAGGCAAAAAAAAATTTTGTAAGTGTCCGGCTTCTTCTCTTTTCGGCTGGGAACGTCCCACGCCACGGATTAATTTTTAAAGCGACCGCCGCTGACCCGTCGGCGCTTCCGTCACGCCCCTTTGTCTTTGTGGAACCGCAGGCGGAAAGGGCCAGAGAAGTCTGGTCCGGACAGATGGTTTTTAATTTTTTTTCGTTTGTTAAAATGGCAGAGAACTCTCGAACGGCTTTGTTTTATTCCACATTCCACAAGATGGCCTCTCTCTCTCTTTCTCTCGCTGCCTTCATTCTTTTTTTATTATTACGTGCTGGGAACGAGGATATTTTGCACACAAGATATTCTGCAGTTGAGAATAGCCATGCACATGGCCGGAGCTGCGTTATAAATGAAGTGAAGTATATATATATATATATATATATATATATATATATATATATATATATATATATATATATATATATATATATATATATATATATATATATATATCATTATACGCGCGCTCTGGAAGCGGAGTATAGCTGTGCAGGCACTTGCGTGGGGGTCCTTCTCGCGTATATTTCCTCGGGGGAAGAAAGGAAATAAAGAAAAACTTCCGTGAAATGTCTAACGTATGAAGTTGTGTGCGCCAAAAATCCACAATAACGGACCGGCTGACGTACTCGAAACGCATTTCTCGACACAGCTCACAATTTTCGCTCGTCGCAACGCAAACATTCGCCTGAGTTCCCGCATCATTAAATATCCGAGTAAATTGGCTTTGCGCTTTTTATTTCGTATAATAGTTCATAGCATTATTCTTTTTTTTTCTTTGCTCAAAAGCTGCAAAGTTGGCCAGAAAGGACTCGCTGCGAGGGCAAGTTGGTGCGGTTTGTTATGCATATTCTTTCTGACGGCGCAAAAACACAGACTACACAAATAGCACACGTGTGCATGTGTGTCGAGTTCTCCGTGGGGCCGTCCTTTTTTTTTTTTTCGGGCCGTCAAAACGAAATTTATTGCAAAGTTGGCGTGGCGTTTCACTCCAAATCTTTGCTTCAAATTCTGCGTTTGTGTACACAAACCGTGTCTCACGTTTAACTTGTCATCTTAAACGAAGGGGGTTGCTGACGCAAAGCGTGTTAAGTAAACAATCAAAATGTCCATCAAACTGGTTCCATCGTTTCTAAAAGTATGTACCAACAGGCCCAGCAACGGACTCTCCACACGAGTGGTCAATAATAATAAATAAATAAATAAATAAATGAATAAATAAATAAATAAATAAATAAATAAATAAATAAATAAATAAATAAATAAATAAATAAATAAATAAATAAATAAACGAAGGTGGCGTGTCTATCGCCTCGGCTAGAATTCCTAACGCGAACTTGACCGTCTCTAGGAATCTCTATATAAGGCAAAACAGGTTGAGCTGTATCTGCGGCGAGTTACTATTCAAAGGTAACGTACGGGGAAACAGAAAATGAAGCCAGGAAAAAAAGTACATCGGAGCAGTGAATTGCTATGTTCAATTTAAATGTAGAAATGAACGTTCGATCTCCCCACCAACGGTTAGTTATCTCTTCGTCCCGTTTTCATTTCCATTCACCTTATTGTTTCTACGTTTATTAAACTTTAAAAAAAATAAGCCCCCCTCTATGCTTTCACTGGCTGCGCTGTCTGTCACATAGTTCTGTTGGTATGGTATGAAGAACTTTATTTAGGTCCTGAGGGATCAGTTCTGTTGTTACCGTCAAAAAAAAAACTTATAATGATGAAAGTCGAGCGCCTCGGGGATCCTCCTAATCGTCTCGTTCACTACCCAAAGAAGAAGGCACTTGAACGGGCGCTTCGGAACCTCCTAGCAAATAGCCGTCACTGTCGCCGAACAGTGTAAACACGCGCACTTGCCATCCGTGGCTCTTGGCGAAAAAAAAAAGAAGAGAAACAGAAAAGAACGTCGTGCACTGCGGAATCGACTTCCTAATGCAGGATGCATAGCGTATAACATCCGCCGTCCTGTCGCTTCCTTTTCGGCTCCACCGCGTAGCTCTTCCGCAGCTCCCGAAAGGAACAAAAAATGCCGTAACCCCTCCGAGGTCTTCTCGGAAGGAACGCGGTTGAAAGCTTTTTTAAATGAATGGCCCGCAGGCACAAGGAGTGTATGGGGTTTGTGCGTTCGCCTACTTCGCCTAAAAGCGCGCGCTCGCGCGCGGTGATGTTTAGACAAAAAAAAAGAAAGAAAGAAAAGAAGAAAACCGAACACGAGAGGCCCGTTCTCTCCGGTTACACGCGCGCTGCATCGAGCATATATTGCGCGGCCACGTCAGAGTCTTGTCGGAAACGCCTCGGGGGCTGTGCGCGTGGCTTTCGCGGTACTATATGGATTTCCCTATATATACCTTATGCGGGGCTTGCTCCGTTTTCGCTCGGGCGAGGTGGCGATGGTGTGTGTGCGCTTCGTGTTCTTTCCTTTTTTTTTTTTGCTTTTTCTCGTTCTTTGATGTCGGCGGCCAGCGTCCGGCGCTCTGCACTGCTTCGGCGTTCGTGTCTTGGTTTAGTGGCCTGTAGTTTGGAACCGCGGAAAGCTGAGCTGTAGTTGGCGTAGGAATTCGTGTTAGAAGAAAGGAAAGTTAAGACGCGTATAGACACGGACAACGGGCGCGGGAATAGGCAAACGGGTGGTTTTCTGTTTACCTAATGCTTTCTTTTCTTTTTCTTTCATTTTTTTCTGACGCTAAGGCCTATAGTTTAACCTTCCGCGTCTAAAAAAAAAAATATTAGTAAGAAACCATGGAAATGGGCCGTGGATATTCGGAAACCGTGCTTCTTGGCGTCTGTGGTGGCACCTTCGGAGTGAACGAAAAATACGTAGGACTAATCTAATTCTAATTATGGGGTTTTACGTGCCAAAACCGGTTTCTGATTATGAGGCACGCCGTATAGTGGAGGGCTCCGGAAATTTCGACCACCTGGGGCTCTTTAACGTGCACCTAAATCTAAGTACACGGGTGTTTTCGCATTTCGCCCCCATCGAAATGCGGCCGCCATGGCCGGGATTCGATCCCGCGACCTTATGTTCAGCAGCCTAACGCCATAGCCACTGAGCAACCACGGCGGGTATACGTAGGACTCGTGTGTCAGTTGGGAACACGCATGCAATACAAAAGTATCTGAATTCACAAAAGGAAAAAAAAAGAAGAAATAAGCTAAATAATGATATAATAATAATAATAGCTAAAGAAATAATAATAAATACGCTAGAATTGTTTGTAAGCGCAGTGGCCAGTCGTGAAGATAGGCATATCATTAGGGAGATGGGGAGTGGGGAGGCAGCCTGGCCATATGTAGCAGACAGCCCTTGCGAAGAAGAAGAACAACAAAAATAATATTTTGCGAATTCGGCGTCAGATATGACAAGTTAGCCGTAGCTTTAAGACGTACGTCGAAATGGCGCAACCGCGATGTTGCGGACTTTGCTGAGGCGTGAGTACACGTGATTACATTTACAGCGTGGATGAATGAAATAAACTTCGAGACTCGAAGCTATCCTCCTTGAAGCTGTCCGCTTCGCCTTCTCAAGAAGCCGGCTCGGCCCAGCGTCTGTGGTTTCCCCGTAGTTTTTAGGTGACGCGCGCCTTCTTTCGGGTGCTTTACCAAACGCTCCGTGCGCACATATTCTCCCGATTTCTTCACGCAGCACGAGTGTTTATTTCCTTATTGCAATGTGTACGGTTATCGCCTCGTTTGCAGGTTGCGAATGCTGCAGCCGCCCGCTGTAGTTCGGACGCGTTGTCTTTTCGGAAGAGCGTGCGCACACGCGGACGGTGGGAGAAAGCCGCTGAATCTTACTGCGACATGACCATATCACGTCTAGGACCTATAGATTTTCTCACCTTCAATTTTTTTACCTTGCACTCCGTCGTAGACATTTCCTTCCTCCATAACGTACAGCACCCCGTATTCCTTTTATTCGGCGGGTCTTGAAGTTTTGTATGTCGGATGGAATTCTGCCCCTTGCGCAGAGTACTGGAACTACATACTGCGCAAAAGAATGACGGCGAATATGTCCTACGTTCATACAGCGGTTCTTAAAGCGCATCTTTTAGGCGCCCGTTTCTGCCACGAGCGTTGGCGTTTCGCTCCTATAGCGGAGCGAACGAACGCGGCGAAAGACGGAACCGAACGCGGAGAGCAGCGGGAGGTGAAAGAGTGCGATGGCGGAGAAAAGGCGAGGAGGAAAGCGTAGGAGGAGGGTGCGGCAGAACAACACCACCTAGATAGCACAAGGCCTGTTTACTCCGATCCATGACGTCACGCTATAGCCTGGCCCGAAATTTCTATTGACAAGGCTGGCGTGATGAAAGCGGTGACGTCGAAATCACTGTTGCCTACTCGGGAGCATCCCCATTAGATTCTATGGCAGTCGGGCCAGGTAGCATGACGTCATGGATCGGAGTGACAAGGCCTCGCGCTATCTAGGTGGTGTTGGGCGGAACCACTAGTTGCAAAGCGCATATGAGCAGGGTACGGCGAAAGCGTGAAAAGGAAAGCGTAGTGCCGCGCAAGGCGGGCTCTGCGGCGACGATGGCGACGATTAGTAAGATCTTGATGAGGGCAAGTTGGTTCATACTTAGAACTGAGGTGAAACAGCGCGAAAAAGACGAGGACACGAGGAAACAAATACCACAATTTGTTTCCTTGTGTCCTCGTCTTTTTCGCGCTGTTTCACCTCAGTTCTATGGCGACCATACGACGCCAGAGTATATAGCGCGCGTCGTCTGCATGGCAACAAAGCGCTGCGTGAGCGCAGGTCTGTCTGCGGCGGCTGCTGCGAATCGCGCGCGCCACGCGTCACCCACGCGCGGCCTCTCGCGATCTCCCGATTAGCGATCGAGGAAGTCGCGCCACACTTCGCTCCGCTTGCAACGTGCCGCGCGAGACAGATTGTCCGCGCCACCCAATACATCGCGAAACGAAAACACTTCTAGAGCGGGGCTCAAATTTCCCATTAGGGAGGGTCGTAATCGTCGCTGAATTTTTTAAAGTTCACTTTTCCTGTTATTACGAACTTTAAACAAGGCTATATTGTGGTTATATCGCTCTCGAAACCCCGCCAGAATCGTTACGAAACTTAATTGGGTAGTTTTAATTGAAAAAGTAACACTTTTCTCATCAGGCGGAGTAAGCAAATTGAGAGACCATAAAGTGCTGAAAAACTGAGAGAAGCCGGGCTTCGCTTATGGCTTCATTTTTTATGCTTTTTCCAAGTTACCATCCGCGTCATCATGCCCCGTGGCCATCTTTCAAGAAGAATCTATATTCTCCACACGTGTCACAAGCGTAAGGAACAGCGGCGAAAAAACAACCACTCTTATTTCGTTATGAGAACTGCGTCGACGTTGCTGCGCCCTAAGGCGACAAGAGTTGCGCGTGACGTCCGGCTCGGCTCGGCTTGGCCTGGTTCGGCTTCGGAAATCCACTAATTCACTAAAAAAGCTTAAAGGTCCCAGTGAACGACGTTGTATACACCTGTATCTTTCAATTCACTTTTATCTCCTCTTTCCGTCACCAGGGCACCGCGGCGAATGAACGCGCCAAAGAAAGTCTGTGGCGTCGTCCTACAAAGCTCGTTCACCTCGCTTCAGCTAGCGCCCGGATCGAAAGATGGCGGCGTCGGTTATAAACGCCGGCGCGCGCGCCCGGACACGTCCGATCGTAAATCTCGATTACGTCACGCCCTCGCCGCCTTCACCTCGGCTGGAGAGATTTATTCCTTTACTTTATGACCGCTAGCGGCTCGACTCAATCACACCTTCTATATCCAGGTTGTAAGAAGGTTTGTGTCACTTTAACGCAGGCGACGAGACTTTTATTTTTTCTTTTGTCGTCTGCTTCTTTCCCCGGGCGGTATGTACCGGTGTTGGCTGCCTTCTGCAACATACATGCGTGATGCTCCGCAAGAAAAGGCTTAGCTTCCGAAGTCTTTGTTATCGTCTGCTACTCACACGCGCGGTGCTACACGCGGTGCATAAAGAAAAAAAAAATAGAAAGAGGCTTAAGCTGCTGACAGAAGATGTAGCGTCAGCGTCCGTGACAGAATAATGATAAGCATGCCGAAGAGGGCTAGCGAATACGTATGACAGTACATGCTCGGGAAAAGAAAAAGAAAAAAATTACAACTACGACGTAGTACCTGTGTTCCGGTCCGGATTCCTGCTGATAGCAGCATGTCGGCGTGTACCCCTTCTGTAACAGTGAAAAACAACCTTCAGACGTGTGTCTTCGCCTGACATCGAAAAACAAATATCGTGCAACGGCTGCCTGCCGCTCGCCGGAATCCTTCCGGTACGGTACCAAAGAAACATTATTTTTCATGTTTCATTATTGCTATTTTTTGTGCAAGCTACATAACCTTGTCAACGAACGCATGCTTTCCTCAATACCACAACCCATTGTTGATTTTCATTCTATCCTTTCGCTCTGGGCCTAGACAGTTTTCCTTTTCAGCAGTATTCATCAAAAATGGGGGAGGTTGTTAACCCCGTCCTCCTAAAGAAAGTGACAGGGTGTCCCCGTATCGCTTTTAATTATCTGATAGTACAGATTGATGGAACCAAACATGTATTCAACGTCGTGTTATACTATCAACAAAATAGCGCCAGCAAATGTAGTCCGGTCTAAAATAACAAGAAAACTTTATAGTGAACCCAGTTCCAGACTGAAACCACTCGGTGTGCGAATGAGCTCATATAGGGGGAATAACAAGGAAGTATTTTTCTTATTTATCATCATCATTGCTTATTGCTCGTTACCATAACGTAGATAATTATTAGTAATGTCTTTTGTCCCCCATGGGCGGGAGAGGTGCAAGTGTTCTTGTTATCTTGATTATTGTCGTCGTTATCACGAAAACCAGCGGATCAGACAAATATTGTCGCAGTAAGCAAATGCAAAGCACCGGCGAGAAGTGTGGCGGTACGTCCCTAGATTGAGGTGAAGTAATGAATATGAACGTCTCTGCAGCGCTAATGAATGAATGAATGAATGAATGAATGAATGAATGAATGAATGAATGAATGAATGAATGAAATACACCGGCGAAACTTAGAGCCATCCTTTGATAGAATGAGATTGAAGTAGAGAATACATGAACGTCTCTGCAGCGCGAATGAATGAATGAATGAATGAATGAATGAATGAATGAATGAATGAATGAATGAATGAATGAATGAATGCGAACGTCGTTTGCTGACAAGCTTTGGAACAACCGAGCAATTCCATGCCGCTTAAGCTTCAGTGGGCTGGCCAGCTAACGCACAGGGCTTATATGTACTGTGGCCAGGCCGAGATTTGGCAAATTCATATGGATCCATTATAAGTTCAGTTCTCTATTTATGTTCAAGTTATGAGTTCCACTGTTGCACTTAGTGTGCAGAACTCGGGAGGACGGTCGAATCGCTAATTCGCAGGCGTCGTCACGTGATGACTCGGGAACGTCGATGCGCATGCGAGGAGAATCACTGCGCCAAAGCAATTTCTCTGGCTCCAAGGTTGTTCCTGCGCGAGCTGTGTTTTCGGCGCGCTAGACCGAGATCTTCCGAGTGAGAGCACGCCGCCACCTTTTTCCGGTTCCCAAAAATTGAAACCAGCAGCTGCTCCCACAGGAGGTTCACCTATCGACCCATTCACTCTCTCCCCCTGTGAATCCCCTGAAACATTAAAAGGAAAAGAAAGTGGAACGATAAACCGAGAAAACAAGGCCAGGTGTAGAAGAACGCCGCGTTACGTTGAGTGCCCTCATAGCGGCGGCGTCGCACTGGGAGAACGTGCACCACCGAGTTTACGATCCGGGAAAAAAAAAAACTCGCCCCACAAAACCACCCCATTGCACAAACCTGCACTCCCGCTACCCGCACGACGGCCGCTAGGGGACGCCACCGAACGGTATACACGAGGGTAATTACCGCTCAGCCTGCCACGCTCTTCTGCGGTCTCCGCCACGATCACGGATGGATGGCTTCGGGCCTTTTCTTTTCTCTCTCTCTCTCTTTCTGAATGTTTCTTTCTTGTTCTGTTGTTGCTCCGAGGAAGAGGAGGAGGGGAGTTTAGACCGCAATTACGACCGGTGTATAGAGAATCCCGTCACACCGCACTTGCCCTCTGACACCCAACCCTCACCTTTCATTTGAACTCTAGAAAAAAAAAAAGTGCGAGGGCTTCTCTTGCGCTTGCCTTTTCATTTATTTTTTTTCTATTGATTTCGATCCAGTTAGCTCTTCGCCGAAACCACGCCCCTTTAAAGCACAGCCGCGCTTTCAGCCGAAGCCGTAATTATCTGGCGCTGCGATCGCGGTATACTCGTAACACAGCAACGCGCGGGGTGCAGATGTAGCAGCGTTGTCACGTACCACTCGGGCTACGGGCAAGCTTTCCGCACCAGCTGCAAGTTCCTAATAGCAGCAGTGCCGCTCTCCCTTTCTTTCTTTCTTTCTTTCTTTCTTTCTTTCTTGTTCGTTATACTAGGCGTCACGCAGACTTCTCGCGACACTGGGCTACGAAATCCGGCCACCTCTCTCCGACCAAATCACCGAGAGCCGTACGCGTACGCGACGTATTAGTGGGCCCAATAAGGCAGACCACTGTCCTGTCAACTATCGATTAACTTATAGTTTATCTGCATGCCCGGCGGTTGCGTGAAACTTTGTTACCGCCACTCGATCAGCAGCACTCCCTCCTAACGACCTGGAAAGAAACGTCCGTTTACTATTCTTTCAGTTCCGTTGTCGCTTTCTTTTGTTTGTCTGTTTGGAGTGTAATGTATCCGAAACGATGGAGGAATGGACGAAAGTGTAGCTGGCTGTTTCATTCATTTGTTTAGCTCCTTTAGAATGGAACGTGGCAGCCAATCGATTCATATGTGACTACACCCCAGTAGGCCCCGTCATAACCGGCTGTCTAGTGCGGAAACTTCACGGAGGCGGAGCCACCTGTCTTCTTTTCGTCTCTGTATTTTCTGACTAACCGATGCCGCGGCAACAGTCTTGCTATTGCATAAACGTAATTAACTGATGCAGTTTGACCTTTTTACAGTGCGTCGGGTTTTGTCTACCTCTCGCCAGTTTAACTTTAGCGTCCCTTGAAGAAGACTGAGCACTTTAATGCCGCCAAGCACTCGAAAAAAAAATCTTCATGATTAAAGAAACACTAAAGAGATAAATATGTCGATCTGCATGAATAAATATACCCTTCTACAACACGCCCAAAAATGTCTAATATAAACCACTCTTAACGTAGGAAGAGGCTTGCTTAGCTAGCGAGGACTCAAGAACTAAAGACTGCATGTACCCCGTAAAACAATTTACACCCTTTAAATTGCATATGGGTCAAATGTGCTTACAACTCGTACCCTTACTCCCTTTCTAGCTGTAACGGTGTGCGTTCATTCATTACATTACTACATCATTCAGTTACACCTAAGTGAAGGCGTAACATTTACACCTTCATTCAATTTGAAAGGCGTAAGCTGTTTTTACAGTGTAGGCAACGCCGTCTCGGAGGTTCCCACACCAGCGCACACCTTCACGTTACACATTCTGACTGCTTCTAGTTTCTCGCGCCTCGTTATAATCTTTTTCATCTGCAAAGATATGTATCGGTTTAGACTGCGCGGTATCCTAAAAGAGGCAAAGAATGAATTCGGTAAGTGTCAAGGGGATCCCTATATATATACTTAGCCGCTAGCAACGGCACATGTGCAAAAAAAAAGTATACTTTAATATTTATGACGTCAGAGTGACTTAGGGCTCCGAGGTTCCAGCGCGAAATTCGAGAAACGTAACGTTGACCTTTCTCACTTTTAATAATCAACCTCCTATACCGCGAAAATTAACGAAAGTGGAGTCTTCAAAGCACACTTCGTCAGTGTAAATTGATTTGGGATTCTCTCTCTCTAGCGCCTCATTAAAGCTGTCGAGCTAAATACGCAGGTGTAAACTTTGTTTACGAGCGCACCGCAGTATCGCAAAGTCGGTAGGGACGTGTGAAAAACGAGGCTAGCTCCACTGTTTTCATGACGTCAGCTTTGACTCTCGCGACGCCTTTCGCATGCACGTCGCCGCAGCGAAACCGCGCGCGTATAGGCGATCTTCGCGCCGACTCTTTATGCATGCACAGCCCGAGGTTATATGCGCGCTCTCTTCTCATGAATAAAGCTTGCACCGCGGCGTACGAGTTGGGCGCGATGGAGCGCGAGGTGATTGTGACGCGCAGCGTCAACGCGGCCTTGGCAGCGCTTGCATGCAAATGAGTTTACGGCGTCGTCACGTTCGCGGTGGGGCATAAACTGCGGCGCGCTGAGCCACGGACGGTCTTGTATGTGTCTACGCTCGGAAGCGAAACAAACAACTCGCGCAAGTACAACGCGACCCGACGATGACGCGGAACGTGGGACTCAACTATACCAGACAACCAAACATCGCGTTGTACGCGACAGCTGGGACAGCTCAAACGTGGGAGACGACTTGCGTCGCGCGCTATGCGTATACGGCGACGAGATTGAGCCAAAAAAGAACAACGACGACAAGAGCCGTAATCACGATTACGTTGCGTGGAGTTTTATAACGCTGAAAGTGCGAGGGCCTGTTATCCGCGGCAAGGGAGGGAGGTCCTTCCTTGTCGTACACATAGTCGTTGATATATTCAGTGTGAAAAACGCAGCGCAACGTAATCGTGAACGGGTACCCCGTTCCCGTTATGGCCTCCCGTTCATAATTCTTCATTGTAGGTGCCCGTTCATCGCTCTGCTAGACAACAACAAAAAAGAGAACTTCTCGTAAAATGAGACGTAGGTTGTTCCTTTACCTTCGTTTAAAGTTTTCAGACAAGTAGGTACAGTGTTCTTACAAAAAGTTTTGTTGAGCATAGCTAACGTTGAGTCCGGTCATGGCGCTGGAAACGGGAACGTTGACAGGCGTTTAGCTTGCGGGATCTTTCTACTAATTATCCATGTATAATTGCATCATGTACAGCGGTATACCACATCCTGTTGTTGTTGACGTTGTTGTTGTTGTTGTTGTTGTTGTTGTTGTTGTTGTTGTTAACTGCACGCGCCAGTTGCGCCGAAGAAGAAAACACGCGCGTACCCCGCTCTCTCGTTCTCGTTGTCTTCATCCACAGCCCGCGTCTGCTCGCTGCTCTAAGACTCAAGCAACAAACACCCAGTGGAGCTCGCACGCTCGGTGGAATGCTAAACGATCGTTTTTAGCTTGCGTGCACCACTCTTGGCGCCTGCGCTGCTGCCTAACAGAGCGTTTCTCCAGCGAGAGAGCGCTCAGAGAAGTGCCGTGTCCTTTTTTTTCTTTCTTTCTAGTTTTTTTTCCTTGCTTTTTCTTCTTCTCGTGCATCCGCACGAACCTCCTGCCGTCTCAGGGAGCAGATGTTTTCCCCTGTGGCGATACTGCCGTGTACACGCGCAAAGGAAGCAACCAGGAGGCAGGGAAGACGAGGGGTGGTGGTGGTGGTAAACCAGCTCTTTGGCGCTCTCCGGGGCAATGGTTAACAGCTCCGCCCTTCTCTTCGGTGATCTTCTAAAACCGTGCAGTGTGCGTACTACGCAATCCGGGGGAGGGTTCCGCTGCACAGCAGCGCGATCCTATGGGCTCGCGTTCTAACTCCTCAAAACAACTATGCGAAACAATCAATCGCTTTCACTTTTCCAGCTCTGCTCAGTAATTTTGCCAACAAATCTGTAGATGTGTCCCGGTTGTCCAAAAAAAAAAAAAACAATGCGAGATCAGTTCCTGTGAACTATGATGCATTTATTTATCTATTTTCATATATTTTGCTCATTAATGTGAAGCCTATTTTGCAAAATGCTTATGTTCCATTGTGCAGTCATTGTCCGTACATCTGTATGAAAGCAGTCATTTGTATGAAAATTGTCTCAGAACTACTGCTGCTGCTGCTGTGTAAAGGGGCAGCCACCTCGTCAAGCTACTAATCTCAGTAGCTTTTTGTGGCTACTCCTCCCTTGTGTATTTGTACAAGGAGAATAAAAATTCAATTCAATTCAATTCAATTCAAACTGGCACGGTGCACACAATTATAATGCAGGCCGGTTTTACACGTACGGGTTTTACATCAGAGCATGTATATTGCTACGTGCTACTCGAAGAAGATGGCGTCGACCTTTGGATTTAGTGGGACGTATTCATAAGCGGCCTCTCGCTGATCTGACAACGACGATGGGCCTTTGCTTGACGGCTGGCTTCCATGTTGGCCAGTGCTTGCCATACCCCTTGTAAATGTACCTTGTATATAGTTTCCCTGCTGTGCTTCCCACGTAACAACACTTCACTAAAACCGCGCAACTATTGTGGAAGGAAACACTGTAGACAAAGATAGATGTTTTTTAAACAAACGGGTATAATGCAGACGAATACGTTGACACTTCTGGTCGTCAGTTTATTCGCTCAGCGACATTCCCGACGATAATCTTTTGCCAAGTAAGTTCGATACATGTAGGCCTGTCTTGCGCTGAACGATAACATTGTTAACAGTATAGTTAGCGGGTCAAGAATGGTCACTGGAGACAGATAAACAATGTACTCGTGTCACTGTCGAAAACTCGGTGTCGTGTATTAATTTGCCTTGATAGCAAATTCACGCCATTAGAATGCGTCAAACTGTATTTTATTTTACATTATTTTATTTTATTTTTGCCCGCATTGAAAGCGACAGAGTGACATCGATCTTCGTGAAAAGAAAAGCGATATTCGTAATGTGGCGTTCTTGATGGTAGTCTAAAACACCCGTGTACTTAGATTTAGGTGCACGTTAAAGAACCCCAGGTGGTCGAAATTTCCGGAGTCCTCCACTACGGCATGCCTCATAATCAGACAGTGGTTTTGGCACGTAAAACCCCATAATTTTTTTTTTGATGGTAGTCTATAGCATGGCTTTCAGCCTGGAGGAAATCTTGACGCGCGCATGTCACTTTGAGAGAGCGTCAGCTTGCGGAAAACTGAACGTGCACCAAGTTCAGTTTTCGGGTTGAATCCGAAAATGAATCCTTATCATTGCGCGGCCAGGAGTACGTCATTTGGGCGCCATGCGGTTACTGCATGATTCTGCGGTGAAACAGGCGCGGGTAAACAGTCGGAAGTCGCACGTTCAGCTCGTAGTACTATATACTTAACGCAGCTGGAAACATGCCAGTATCAGTTGTGAAAGTCTCGGGATTTTGCTGCAATCCGCCCTGTGCTTTTCGGACCTCATGTCGTCTGCATCGTTTCTGTTTCTTTCTGTCTGCTCATCTGTCCTGGTTAAAAATAAAGAGAAAAAAAAAGACAGACGACGCTGCAGACGACATCAAAGGGGCGGAAAAGGCGATGAGAAAACATTTTTCAGTGCTGCCACTAACACATTGATGTCTGACAATAAGTTGGTATATAACGACATCTACAGAGCCGATCCAGCGTTAATGGGGCGCAACATTTTGAAGCGCCACTGCACTTAAATTCGTCGTTTCCGTCCAATGCCGCCGCTCTTCCATTACCAACCGTCTGTGCCGTGGGTACGCGTGCCTTAATTGAGTTAGTCTTAATTGAAAGGAACTCATACGTACAAGCGGTACCGTTTTTGACGACGCGGCTCTGTATTTTTCTGCCGCCCGTTTGTAACTTCGCAATAATGCCTCTCACCTTACATGGCGTTTCATGATTTCTATATCAAACTTTTCCGCTCAGCTGTGCTCGCATATACAAGGCAGCCCCATCGTCTGCTCCCGAAAACTGCCAGCAGACGACGCTGATAAATCAGAGTACCCTGATAACGGCCGTTGAATAAAGCAGCACTCAACACTTCTTCATGGTTGGCGTTAGCCATATTGTCTTCGACATCTTACAGATACCACCTCGAAAAGGCCTCGTAGCTTCTCCAGCGGTGCATCGTTTTCTGGCGAGACATCTGCCTCCGTCCATACAGGGCTCGAGTTTGTACGAGAAAAAGAGAGGCCATTGGTTGGCACGCGTGCGCATACGCCCAACATTGAACGCGCAAACAGAAACATAAAAAGATAAACAAATGCGCCCTGAAGGAGGGCAGGTGTGATCTTTTTTTCTCCATCGAGGCCCATCGGGGCCATCTCGTGAGAAGAAATACTTCACTGCGTATCGACTGACGCGGTCGTTTAGTGTTAAAAAAAAAAACTCCCGCGATGTGCGTCAGACTCTCGCACGCACTGCCCTCTGGTGATACTTAGCACTGGCTGCGACCTCTAGCGGTCTTTCTTTTTCCTCCTTTTTTTTTGTCTGTTCATGAGGCGCTGTAATGGGCGTCGTCTGTTCCATTGCCCACTGCCGTATTGCAGTTCGTGTTTGCTCCTGAACTTCGCACCTGCATGACCCCCATTTCGTTGATGCAGTCAATCCATTCTCTGTGACTCATTAGTTCATTTTTTTTATTTCTTAATCCCCTCAAAATGGCGCATAATGAGGTGCCCTAAGAGTCGCTACCACATCTGCGGCATTTCGTACTGACTCAACTACCAAATGTACGTTGCGGATCCTTTCTGTTTACTTGTTTTATCCAGCTAACACGCCTCCGAATTCAAAAGTCCAGGTGGCGACAAGTCGTACGCGGCTTATGACGTGCTGAATTTGGGTGCGCGGCTAGCTGTGACGTCATTGAAGAGCGTGCGAGAAAGCCGTCGCTCCGGGCACAAGTCTTCGGGTGTCCGTGCCTCGTTTTTTCAAATCTTCCGTGCTTTCAGTTTGTTTGTGACAGCTGCAGTTGAAGCACAGGCCATGTAAAATCTACCTCAATGGTGCAGGCACCGAGGTATTCAAGCTGATAAATCGGAGATCAGCCACCGCAAGCTGAATCTCAAGAACGCAGGACACACGGTATACTAGCCTATATTATAATGTCCGCACAATGCGCATATAATTTTTTTGTACATATTGTTTTCACACCACCCAGACTGTCTAGAGGACAGTCCTTAAAAATCTGTCCTTTTCACTTTTTTTGATCAATTATATAGTCCGTGTCGTGCAGCACCGTAGCAAGAAAATTACGTGAGGAGCAAAACAAAGGTGTCCTCAGACGGGACTATGCAAAATTATTTTTTGTAAGTGCCACGCCCAAACCCAACGTCCCACTGAGCCTGAATCGCACCGAAGCAGCACGCAGGCGCAGACGCAGAAGTGCAGATGGGCGTTTTCTATTTCTTTTAACAATTATTTAGTTCTGTTTTTAACAGCGCACCATTCGTTTTTCCGGGTTTTCCTATCCCCCCCCCCTTTATTTTTTCGTGCATAGCACAAGCAGCAAGTATGGAGAACCACGAATTACCTCCTTTCATTGTCCTTTCTTGCTTTCCATGGCTTGTTTCGACGTGTTTCGAGTTTCAAGTCTATCTGGGTTTCAATCAGCCCGGGTTTCAATCTATCTGGGTTTCAATCCAGTACGCGGCAATTCGAACTGCGCTCTAAAGCCGGCGTCACCCGCAGATGTCGCGCAGCGTACGCAGCCGTGTTCGCACGTAATCATTTCACTGTCGCACGCCATGGCATCGCCTCGACGCCGGGATATACACCCGACACTGGCAAATGAGTCCGTAATCGCACTATTCGCGCATCGGCCACTTCGGTTGCGGCGGAAGTAGCAGCATCACTGCAGTATACTTAGTGCCCTAGTATATATATATACATATATATATGCCTGCGTACGCATTCATCATCCTCGGCGCGCTCTCCCGAGAGAGAGGCACCGTGAACGAAGATAATCGATTTTCTGATGAGGCCCCGTGGAGAATGCCTGCCGAATAGAGTGCTGATGCGACGGACGTTCGTCCTCCCACACTGGCTTATCAATCCTGGGCAACCGTTGGCGAAATGAGCAACGCAGCCTGCGTATTTCCTCATCTGGCACCTATATCTCTCTGTGCGCTTTCCTCAGCGTCGTCCGAATAGCGAGGGCTAGCGATTTTCTATTTTTCGTCGTCGGCGTGTCGTCTGCTCGCACGCGACGACAGTCGGCCATTTTAATGACGTCTGCCTCTTTCGCATTCGTTCTAAGCAGGGGGTATATCTTGCAGTTGTCTGCAATAAAAACAAAGGGCGTTACGCCGTTGCAGTTTTCTTCATCACTTTCTTTTTTGTTTTAGTTCGCACAGTAAGCGCGAAATAGAGTAATCGGCGCTCGAACTTTGTCTACCAGCTATTTATAGACAAGCTGAGTATTCGTAAACAAGCCGGCATAGCTAACACAGACAACAACAACAACAACAACATATATGTACATATAAAAAGTGCGAACGAAGCGTTGACCTTTCTGTTCGCCGCTGTAAATAACAATGCTTAAAATATATCTTGAATACATTTGACGTCTATTAATCTTTCCTTCGGAGAAAATTCGCGTGGTTAGAGTACGTCGGACCTTTTTTCTTTTGTCCGCGCTGAATGTGACGGCAACTCTGCCAAATCTTCGTGACGTCACACTTCGTAACTTGTCTATAGCCCACACGCATAAGAAACCACGTCACCCACTCGTTGTGTACGAAATTGTACAGTCCATTGATCACACAATTTAGCTTAAATATTGAACGACAATTTGAAATATTGCCTACTTTCGAGCCCATGAACGCTTAGCCATTGGACACTCTCGATGCCAATAGGTATGCTTACACTGAAAAAAAAAAATCACCTGGTTTATGCTTTGTTGTTGTTTTGTCCTATTTGTACTTTCTGTAATTGATCGCTTTAGGCTGTTTATTTTGTTGTTTAGTTTTTGTTGTACGCTATATATACATTTTTTCTGTCTCCTTTACATCGCAGATGTGCCCGACCCACCAGGAATCCCCATCGTGGTGGGCTTCACCTCACGTTCCGTCAACCTGTCCTGGACTTCGAGCGTAAACACGCACAACAGTCCCATACTGCAGTACATCATACACATCAGGTGAGCGATCGAAACTTTCGATCCGAGAGCGCTAAGAAACTGGGCCGTTGTTTGCAGTGAACTGAAGTCAAGAACAGAGTCGCTAAAGTTCACGATAGAATTGTTTTCAGCTGATTTGTTGCCCGTTCGGTAAAATTGTGCAATATTTGCATTCTGGTGGTACTAACGTATGGAACAGAAACTTGAAGGTTAACAATATGTTTGGGGAGGTTTTAAGCACTGCACAACGAGCCTAAGTTGGAACGAAAATTAGCAGTATAGGCGCAAAGCTACTGGAGACAGGAACAGGACAGGAGATATGAGTAGGGGGGACAGGAAGACAGCGATGTGGATTAGAGGGCAAACGGGGCAACCGATATTCAAGTTGAGGTTAAGATGAAGAGATGGAGTTGAACAGGCCATGTAGTGCGTAGGGCAGATAACCGGTGGACTGTTAGTTACAGAAAGGGTGCCAAGGGAATGGAAGCGTATTCAAAGACGGCAGAGAACCAGGTCGTGGGATGAAATTAGGAAATTTGCAAGCGTAGGGTGGTGTCAGCTGGCGTAAGACAAGGCAAATTGGACGTCTCCGGAAGAGATCTTCGTCCTGGAGGGGACATGCATAGGATGGTGATGATGTTGTTGATGTTGATAACGATGATGTGAAAGAAAACACAAAATTTATGAAGGGCGTAGACTGGAAGTGCGGTTCCCTGCAGTGCACAGCCACTGCCAGGCTTCACCGGAACGATCAGGGCACATCCCTAGTGATTTATTCCCAACAAACGCAGGCTGTGAGAAGCAAACGTTGATGACCTCGGAAGGAGGTCACGTTAAGCTAGCCTTTTCGTGGCACCCCGACCGGAATATTTGAACCCTGTCCCAGGGAGAAACGAAAACGCGCTTAAGGTGTGTTCGGGTTAAGCACGATGGAGGCTGTATACGCGCCATATCTTTCTAGCCGTTTTGATCTATCGGTAGTTTCATTCGCCGGATTGCTTTCTCCAGTGGCGCATACGTCTGCCACTGATGACTACTCATTAAACCCGAATCCACGAGCTCGCGCTTAGCACCTGAATCGCGGGCGGGGCCCCCCACCAACAAAACAAAGTGTGTAGGGGATTTCTTTCCAACTAAACTGGCGACAGGGGGAATTGCATAATGCGTAATACGACCGAATGCCGGGCAACGCTTGGCTACGTCTTGACGGCCACTAACCGCCTCGATTAGGCGGAAGGTGTTGCCGCCAAGGCTGTGCAATAACACACCTCCGGACGAAAGTATTCTTCTCCCGGTGTGAGTCGTGGGACTCGGGCCGTGCTATATTGCAAGGGACGCGAGAGGATTTGAGATCTCTTCGCAGCGGCTAAGAACATTTCACACGAGCCGGGTAGGCACACCCTCCCCCCCCCCCCCCCCTTCTCCCGCTCTCGTGGAGATGCTAATTGCTTTCCCTCTAATTGTTGCCTCCTTCAGCACGTACTCGTGCCGCCTCCCCGGGCGTCTAATGGGCGCCGCAATTAGGCTAAGCGTAGTGTCGAGTTATCGCTGCGTGGATAGCCGTAATTTGCGTTTTCCCTTCAATTTATTTTACTTTCGCCTCATGCTAGTGAAATTCTGCGCCGAGTGTGATTAGGAGCGCCCCCAAACGAGCGAACCGTTCGCACAACGAACGAACGAACGAACGAACGAACGAACGAACGAACGAACGAACGAACGAACGAACGAACGAACGAACGAACGAACGAACGAACGAACGAACGAACGAACGAACGAACGAACGAACGAACGAACGAACGAACGAACGAACGAACGAACGAACGAACGAACGAACGAACGAACGAACGAACGAACGAACGAACGAACGAACGAACGAACGAACGAACGAACGAACGAACGAACGAACGAACGAACGAACGAACGAACGAACGAACGAACGAACGAACGAACGAACGAACGAACGAACGAACGAACGAACGAACGAACGAACGAACGAACGAACGAACGAACGAACGAACGAACGAACGAACGAACGAACGAACGAACGAACGAACGAACGAACGAACGAACGAACGAACGAACGAACGAACGAACGAACGAACGAACGAACGAACGAACGAACGAACGAACGAACGAACGAACGAACGAACGAACGAACGAACGAACGAACGAACGAACGAACGAACGAACGAACGAACGAACGAACGAACGAACGAACGAACGAACGAACGAACGAACGAACGAACGAACGAACGAACGAACGAACGAACGAACGAACGAACGAACGAACGAACGAACGAACGAACGAACGAACGAACGAACGAACGAACGAACGAACGAACGAACGAACGAACGAACGAACGAACGAACGAACGAACGAACGAACGAACGAACGAACGAACGAACGAACGAACGAACGAACGAACGAACGAACGAACGAACGAACGAACGAACGAACGAACGAGCGAGCGAGCGAGCGAGCGAGCGAACGAACGAACGAACGAACGAACGAACGAACGAACGAAGGAAGGAAGGAAGGAAGGAAGGAAGGAAGGAAGGAAGGAAGGAAGGAAGGAAGGAAGGAACGAACGAACGAACGAGTCTCGTGGGTTGGAAACCACCGACACTAACCGGCTTGACACAGCTTTTTTCATGAGCAAATGCTTGAAACTTGACTTATTCAAACTCCTTACGAAAGAAACCCTGTGATCACAAACATCAAATGAATGAGTGTATGTCATGGGTGCGAAACCCACTGGCATTAACTAGTCTAACATTAAGCTTGACGAAAAATTACCTTGGAGCCTGAACGTTCAAGCTGCTTTCGAAGGAGTCTGTTTGGGCACAGTCTAGAATGATTGAATAAATGAATGACATCACTAGGAGATGGATACATCGCTAACCTTTATCGTTAAACTGAGCTATATACGTAAACAGCACTTAGGGACATCACTATATGTAGGTGTTTCGTGAAATCGAAACGATGTAACAAGGCTGTCGGTGCAGTAACGATCTGTCACACATTTTGTTATAGATTGCACTGCCGTATTAAGGGCGAGCATTCATATGATTTCTGTTTAAACTGAGACGATCGATGAGGTAACTCCTGTAACCCAAGTCCCACAATTAAAGTGCTAGCCGCCGAGAACAAAGGCAGCAATTGTAACGATTTCTCACCCGTTAAAAAAAAAGATTTTAAAAAATATTGTTTCCCCATTGATCTTGCCACCATTAATTTTTCTGTTATTCTTAAGGCGCATACAAAATACCGTCTTCCCGCCCTAATTGTCAGTCAGGAGTTTCATTTTTTAATGCGGTTTATACTAGCGTCTGCGTTCTTTTATGTGTTGCTATCTTTTCCTCTTATTTTCTCTATCTTGCTCTTTTTTTTCTTCCTCGCGCGAGGATAACTTTCTCCTAATTACAGCGCCTTTGTTAGGAACCGTAATGAACCTCGCCCTGTACCTGGGCCGTTGTATATCTCATACACCCCAAGCGAGCGGTAATTGCGCATCGTCACGAATTTTCGAAGAGATTCCTAAAAATTTCCGAAGAACACAATATCAAATTTGAGAGCAAACAAATTGCAATGGCGATTGTCTTCGTACACTTCATTATAGTTCATCTTCTCTCTCTCTCTCTCTCCTCCTTTTTTTTGCGCCTCGACCGTTCAGCGATATATATATATATATATATATATATATATATATATATATATATATATATATATATATATATATATATATATATATATATATATATATATATATATATATAGAGAGAGAGAGAGAGAGAGAGAGAGAGATGCAGGGAGGGAGGGAAGGGGAGGGGGCAGGAAGTGCAGAAAGAAAAGGCGACGACGCTTTTTTAAAGAAAGTGTTTTGCTGGGGCTAGTTTGTACAGTTGGCGACCAAAGTTTGCGGGACGCGGATACGGCGACAAATGCGAATTTCTGCTCCCGCAAGGCACGGCGCTTCTGATTGAACGGACCACTGCGTAAGTCGCAAAAAAAAAAAAGTGTACTACATGCGGGGAAACACTGAACTCAAAGCTATGTGCCCAGACTTCACGGGAATTCAGGGGCCAAATTCAGAAACATTGCGTTCGTAAGTACTCTTTGCCATTGATCGACCTCCTGCCTTCTCTAATGATATATGTCCAGGACGAGGATTGGATGGAATGTTATCTTATATATATATATATATATATATATATATATATATATATATATATATATATATATATATATATATATATATATATATATATATATATATATATATATATATATATATATATATATATATATATATATATATATATATACGAAACAGTTCGAGCGTACGAGCTTTTTTTTCCCCCCTTCTTTTCTGAATACGGGAGCCCAGTCCTTTATCGCAAATTCCACGTCTCGTGAGCTTTATAGTGACTTTTTGTGCGTCGTTATTTAAAACGAGAACAGAGCACAGCGGAGTTCCCTTTCTTTCCCTTTCTCTGTGCCGTCAAGGGGAAGCTTCAGCCCGGGAGCTCACTTATATAAATACATGGGAACATACAAAGCATTTTTCTCGGCAACCACCGCACTGAATTTGATGAGTTGTCTGTCGCACTTAAAAGAAGAAGTCAGTGCCTACAAACAGTGAAAGCGAGTTTTTGGTTTAGGCTATCAATTTCATTTTTATTCTTGCAGAAAATTTCGCAGTTAGCAAACTTTAAGTAATCTGACGCATCAAGTTCCCAACTCCACAACTCCGGAATAAAAAAAATTAAACGGTATCAGAATCATGGAAACAGCTCCTATTGAAATTGACTGAAATTGACAAGCACGTTGGGTGCTTGTTGGTCTATCATGATGGCGGCAAAAAGGCGTATATAGCGCATCAGAAACGGGACAGAAGAAGAACGCAGACGACAGACACAGCGCCAAGCGTCCACAAACACAGACGACAAACACACTGCCGAACACAGAACACAATGCCAAACTTCGACAAATACAGACGACAAACACACTGCAAAACACAGAGCACAATGCCAAACTTCGACAAATACAGACGACAAACACGCTGCCAAACACAGAACACAATGCCAAACTTCGACAAATATAGACGACAAACACACTGCCAAACACATAACACAATGTCAAACGTCGACAAGTACAGACGACAAACACAGAACACGGCGCCAAACGTGTGTGTCGTCTGTGTTCTTCTTTTTGTCGTGTTTCTGATGCGCTACGCCTTTTGCCTCCATCCTATTTGAGACATCTAAAGCGGGGAAAAAAAGTGGCGTATTAAACATTCACTCTAAAATGTGCCGCTGATTGGCGCGTACGAGTTTAACACAGACCTCGTAACCCATCGTAGTGGTTTCACGTAAGCTGTCATCTCGTATACAGTATTTGCCCGCTTCAATCGCTCTTATAGGGGTGGTGTTTACTGGACACCGATATCTGCTTTTGGTGCAGGGTTACGGATTTGTAAACTTTGTAATTCTTTTTTTAAACTCTGAATTGCCGATGCGCGGCCCTAAATTAAATTTCCGTTTTTCATACAGCCGGTATGATTTCATACAGCCGGTATGATTAAGGTTTATTTGCTAAATGCAACAAATTTCGCTTGGGTCGGTGCCCCCGCGGGTGATTAATGAAATCGCGGGACCGAATCCTTACAATGGTGGGCGCATTTAGATAAGGACGAAATTCAAAAAAGAAAAAATAATAATAAAAAGGAAAAAGAAAACGTCCGTGTAGCGTGCATTGGTTGCACGTTAATGAACCCCAGTTGGTAAAAATTAACTCGGAATCCCCCACTACGGCGTGCCACATAATCAGACCCTGGCTTTGGCACGCAAAACCCCAGAATGTATTTCCTTTTTTTTTTCGTTTAATGAGTCAATTTCTGCGTCTCACTTGTACTATTTGAATACGCAGAATCGAAGTAGGTCCCGAGCTAGAGTTTCCTCTTTAAAGGCGATCTGTTTTCATTCCAAATTACAAATTTTTTTCTTTGTCTTCTTTTCGTTTTAAGGTTCAGTCCCACGGTACCAATAGTTGACCGATTTTAAGGACTCTCCTTTCCTCGCTCACTTAACATATAATTTCATTTCCCTTCCTTTCACACACATCCATTAATTAGAGCGAAAAGTCGTTAAGCTGCTCCGACTCGTCTTTCCTTTTTCTATTATTCTTTCGTATCTCTTCACCCCTTCAAACGCTCACCCGGCCCTTCCAGTTTTCATAGCTCTCCTCTTCCTTTTCCCCCTTTTTTGCCCCATCTTTCCTTTCCTTTAGTTCCCTTCTCTTAATGCACGTCCGGACCATGTCTCGTTTAATTGCAACTTCGTTTTGTATTCCGTTTCAAAGAAAGGAAAAGGAAAAGAACGGGCACTCGTTCTTTGTGGTCGCAATTTTCGTAATTGCCCACTCCCGGAGCAACGCCGTATGCCTTTCTTTAACGAACTCCTTTATGCACAAGTGGCAACCAATCCGGTCTCGCTTATTCAACCGTGTTTTTCCCTTCGAAACTGTTTCCACACATTTCACCGTCGCTTAGGCCATCTTATCGAAGATGATCTCGACCCATACACCCGTATTTCTTCTTTGCTCGGTAATATTTCGCTGGTCTATTGGTCCGACACTTGGGCGATAACTTGAGAGAGAGAGAAAGAGAGAGATTTATTACGACGTGAACGCTTAGAAGTAGGCGTGCGTCAAAGTTCTGGGCCGCGATTTTTGCAGCAATGCCTTTTATACGATGATATTCCTTTTCACACTTCGTCAATGGTTAGAGTGACGATCCGCCCAAGCGTTATCCGTGAACCGTACATGATATCATAAGAGCGGCGTAAAATCCAGTGGAAGGCATCGCTACAAGATCGTAACCCTAGTCAGTTACTCGGTGTTGGAGAAGGGTAGTAAAAAAAGGCGCAGTCAATAACCCGGTAAGCATTGCACTCGTATAGTATAGTTTCCATACTTGTTGCCGGTCTACAGTAATAACCTCGTTATAACGAAGTTTAAGGAAAAGCCAGAATTACTTCTCTATATTCGTTACCTCGTTATATCCATTACTGCGTGTACTGCACTATAAACCTTTACGGAAATTTCAAACGTAATTTCCCTGACTTTGTTATATCCATTATTTCGATCTATCTCCTTTCGTTGTAACTAAGTTTAACTGTAGTTGGTTGCTTCTTGTTATCGGTATAACAGTACTCGAAACATTATGTAAACACAGGACAGGAAATAGCAACGTCCGCTAGTTCCTGTCCTGTTGTTATTTCGTATTGTTTTGCTCCCTCTTACGCAAATAACACGTACAGTAAACGGTGTTGACATTGCCTGTTTTTAATGCTATAGATGGTTATTCAGTCAACTGCTCACTTGCACACCTACTAAGACAGTTTATTTATTTCTTTGCAGGTTGTTTGGAATTTTTTTTACGTTTCTTTGTTAAATGTTTGAGTGTGTGCGTAATTCGTGCAAACAGCGTCATCCTTGCTGTGGTTGAAATATCAGTATTGAGTGCCATATTTCCGGCTGTTACCTGCTAAAGGAAACGTAAGGGGGCGCTTCTTTAAACCAATTGCTTAAATGAGCAGCAAGCTCAGCTAAGGCGTATTAAGCAACGGTTCTTTAACAACTAAATCTCTTAACAGTATAAAAAAAGAACCTACGTCGTCATTCATTTATTGATCGCCTTTCCACCGTTTCTCCGTTATATCGAAGGCGAGCTTTATAGCTCTCCGAAACAACTACAAATGCAAGAAAATCATAATAATAATAAAGTACAAAACGTCGTGTGACCACAGACCACGCGTAAACGACACGGACGTGACCCTTTACACCTGAATAATAAATTCTCTCGACGCCAGTTTGGGTTCCCCGTCGTGTATTTCTTGCCGTATTAGCGCTGGTCTCCTCGTATTCTTTCTTTCTTTCTTTCTTTCTTTCTTTCTTTCTTTCTTTCTTTCTTTCTTTCTTTCTTTCTTTCTTTCTTTCTTTCTTTCTTTTAAAGATTGAGGGACGAGTGTATAGCGTACGGGATTTCCGGAGGTCGTTACCGTTTCGTCGTTATACCACGGGCCGTTATACGGCTTGTCGCAATTTCTGGCTTCCGAGCCTCCCCCCATTTTCGCCGTGCGCCATTTATTACATTTATTTATTTATTTATTTATTTATTTATCTTTTGCACGTCCGCCGCCATCTTCTCAACCCGCGCCGTTAAACTATGAACCCTTCCTTCCTGCGGAATTGATCTTCATTTGGTCGACAATATAGCGCTTCCTCTGTCCGCTGATATTGCAGTGCTATTTTTTTTTTGCATTCTTATATACTGTCCATTTTTTCTGTTTCAAAGGGACGCTCAGAGTGAGAAACGAAGGTACGGGAAAAGGCGGGGAGGCGCACCGTACCAGGAGATCCAGTTTGCGACCTTACACTGAGGGATGGAGAGCTAGAAAACAAAATATGAGGGAAATTGAATTGAATTCAATTGAATTGAAAGTTGGGCTTTTACGTGTGCCAAAACCACGATTTGATTACGAGGCACGCCGTAGTGGGGGAACTCCGCATTAATTCTCACCACGGGGGGATGGATGGATGGATGGATGGATGGATGGATGGATGGATGGATGGATGGATGGATGGATGGATGGATGGACGGACGGACGGACGGACGGACGGATGGATGGATGGATGGATGGATGGATGGATGGATGGATGGATGGATGGATGGATGGATGGATGGATGGATGGATGGGTGCTCAACCAGAAAATAAAATCGAGTTTGCTACTATGCACTGAAGGACGGTGGAGGTGCGAGGTAGAAAGACATAGAGTCATATAACAAAAGAATAAAGATAAGATGGATAAGAAAGCAAAACGGCTACTCCGCACCGCGAGACGGACGTGTGGTGCAAGAAGAGACGAAATACGTGTGGCGACGCCGCCATAAGGTTCCCGCACTGACGCGCCGTGACGTCACAGATTTTGACAGTGTCCACATTCTGCAAGGAAGTCTAGAGCTGGGATAGTTACTATGGATTCATGGTAAAGGAACGCAAACAAGCAGACACAAAAAACCTCGACACAACAATCAAGCGCTCGCTGGAACTTGTTTCTTCGAACGAGGAATGAAAACACAGGTAAAGGGTGAATTAGAAGGAGAAGAGGTAAGCAAACAAACGAGAGGGAAGTAAAGGAAAATGACATGGATCACGTGCCGTCAATTAACGAAATTTCGCATTCAAATATCGCTATGGAGGGACAGCTCACGCATATATCGCAGTTATTCCAAATACCAAACGCTTCAGAAATCTTCAGCATATAAATTCTGAATACGCTTAGGAATTAACGACAGGAGAACCACAGGGACAAGCGTTTTTTATTAGGAAGAATGAAGTGCGATATATGCGTTAGCTGTCCGTCCAAATCGCAATTAGAACGCGAAATTTCGTTCCTTGACCGCGCGTGATCCATGTCTCTGTTTTTTATTCTTGTTCTTTTTTTTTGTTCACCTCCTCTCTTTCTGCTCCGCCTTTTTCCTGGCAATTTATTTCTCGTTCATATAAACAAATTTCAGCAAACGCTTGTTGTTTGTTTACGCTCCTTTACCACGAATCGGTATCCTGGTCTAGTCGACTGTTTATCGGTATAAAAGAGGGACTAGACAGCATCCTATAAAAGAATCAAATACTAAACCTAGCACGCTTCGAGAGCTTTATCTGCGCCGAAAACGGGCCACAAAATTTTCACGTCACACTGACGCACTGATGCTTTTGAAAGTTCAGCACGAAATTCACAGAAAGTGCTGGCCTTCGCATCCCACTTCGATGAACGACTTTCTCTTTCTTTCGCCAAACGACTGAAGATGGGGCGCTGTAAAACTAACCTAACAGTTCAAGCTGAGGTACACTCTAAGAACAGTTTACACCCTTTGGCTTGCCCCTTCTGCCACACAAAAATAATCGTCATCTGCCTTGATGCGTTTCCTTTCTTTATCGCTGCGAGCCCGGAACTTTCCAGTGACGAACGGCACGCGCGTTATTAGCATAGAACAGTTTACACCCTTTGTAGTGCCCCTTCTGATAACGCGCGTGCCGTTCGTCACTGGAAAGTTCCAAGCTTGCAGCGATAAAGAAAGGAAACGCATCAAGGCAGATGACGATTATTTTTGTGTGGCAGAAGGGGCAGCCAAAGGGTGTAAACTGTTCTTAGAGTGTACAGTGTTTCTTTAATAAGAGAAGCATTGCCGCTGCATCTTTTTTATTGATAAACAAATTCGTCCACACGTCTGGTGCATGGAAGTATTTTGTTTTTATTGTTAAGGAACGCTTATCGTTGACACCCGAACGTTCTCAACGAAAGAAGTATGACTTTCAAGCGTTCGAAGTAGCTGGATCATGTGATCAAGCTGGACATATAACGCATGCAACAAAACTATCACGTGGCCAGCCGGTTTCCGGTGAACAGGTCAGCTGCGGTCAGCACGCGAGCTAAACCGGGGGGGGGGGGGGGGGTCGATGGCGATGGCATCGCCGTCAGGCCAAACAGTGATCGATGGCTTCGACCGCCCGCGGTCCGTGACCTCATATATCGTGTGACAATATCCCGCACTGCGCAACTCTTGAACCATATAAGACCCACCACCGTCCTATCCTTTTTCTTTCCTTTGTTTATGCTACCATGGATGCCTTAGAAGACACTAATAATAATTATGGGGTTTTAGGTGCCAAAACCACTTTCTGATTATGAGGCACGCCGTAGTGGAGGACTCCGAAAATTTCGACCACCTGGGGTTCTTTAACGTGCACCTAAATCTAAGTGCACGGGCGTTTTCGCATTTCGCCCCCATCGAAATGCGGCCGCCGTGGCCGGGATTCGATCCCGCGACCTCGTGCTCAGCAGCCCTTAGAAGAAACTCCGCGAATCGAGCGAATAAACCGATCGCCCGTTGTTTTTTTCTTGTCTTCCCCGCCGGCCGGACCTTCTTTCGGCGTGCCGGGACGGAGCCCGCTGCATGGCCTCCGGTATCGCTCGAATCTCGGAGGCCAGGCCAGTATCCCTTAGACTGCCCAGATAAGATTACCAGAAGGACATACGGCGCTCGGGTCTTCGGGATCTGCGAGCATATGGCGCAGTTCAGCCATAGCGAGAATGGGGTGGGTGGGTGGGGCGGGGGGGGGTCGCAGCGCAGGAGGATTTCCCCGAGAATCGTCTCTCTGGCCGCAAAAACGACGTTGCGCGGCTTCGCAAATTGGTCGTTTTCAACAAACTATTGCGATCGAAGCATCCGAGTTCTCCCTAGTAATTTTTTTGTTTTTGTTTGCAGTGAACTCTGCTGCTCGTATACCACGCATATAAGATGCAAGCAAGATAACCTCCGCGCACATCTCTGTGCCGGCAAACAACCACCGCCGTCCATTGATCGGCCTATCCAAACAGATCCGAGCAAGCTCTCTCTCGAGAAACCCAAAACCTCGGGTATGTACAGCGCCGCTATATATATGGAGGAGTTCCTCCTATATGTGGATCAGCTCCGGCATGTGGAGCAGATCCGCTATACGGAGCAGTACGCCAGTATGTGGAACAGTTCCGCTACACTGCAAAATAGTTTACACCCTAAAAAGTGAAAAAGTGTGTAAATGCGTCTATAACTCACACCCTTAGGGTGTCCGTTATATGGATAACACCCTAAGGGTGTGAGTTATAGACACATTTACACCCTTTTTCACCTTTTTGGGTGCAAATTATTTGACAGTGTATACGGAGCAGTGCGCCAGTGTGTGGAGTAGTTCCGCTATGCGGAGCAGTACGCCAGTACGTGGAACAGTTCCCACTATACGGAGCAGCTCCTCTATACGGTGCATTTGCACGATACGAAGCTGTTCAGATATGTGCGGATCAGTTTTGGGCGCGGCGCCAAAGTGTCCACAGCCCCGGGGCATTCGCTCTCCCTCTCCTTTTCGAGCAGAACTCGTGGGACTTGTCATTCGTCCAATACCCTCGACGACATCGCGCGGATCGAACAGAGCGGGTGCGGGCGTGTGTCGCCAGTTCCGTCCACTCGAATACGAAACCGAGGACCGTCCCTTGCTTCGGGACGAACAAAAAAAAATTGGAGGACGCTTAAGCTTCGCCTTCAAGAGTGGAACGCGACAGCGTTCCCGTCCACCCGCCAAGGGGTGTAAGACAGTGGGCTACGGCGCAGCGACTACGCGCCCCGCATCGGACGCGGTGAGCGTCGAGCAGCGCCGCGTTCGGCGCGGCAACGAAATGTGCGCCTGAGCAAGCGACGCATGCCTGAGCCTTAGAAACAGCTCGTTTCTAAGGCAACACCGCATTCACTAGAGACGCTTTTGTACCGCTTTGAAGCATCCAACTCGTGGCTGAGTGGTAGAGTCTCCGTCTCACACTCCGGAGACCCTGGTTCGATTCCCACGCAGCCCATGTTGCAAGTTGCTTTTTATTCATGAAGTGCCTGCTGGGATTTATTGCTCACGGCCAACGCCGACGACGCCGACGCCGCCGCCGACGACACCGGCTTTTCTGCGACACGAGCTCCTTAACGCTGTCGCGTTAAAATAAATAAAAGATAGGGCGAGTGAGACGGGGTGAACGAGAATCCGCTATCGGTCGTGCGGTGCCCCAAATTCAATGGCCGCGGAAGACCATCCGGAGAGGACTGACAGAAGTGAGCTAAGGAAGAAAGGGAAACAACTACGGACCTTCTATATAAACCATCTGCATGCCTTCGGTCTCGTTCGACGTTAGGTTACAGTTATAAGCGGCCATTTTCTGCAAATATTTCCCGTTTACTTAAATGGAATGGCTTTCGACATATTTGAACTTCTTTTTTTTGTGTAAATATACATCACAAATGGATATGTGAAACTGTATTGCCGTGAGAAAGCCACTTTGAAGCAGTGTTCCACATACCAGTTACTTTTATTCGGAACGTCGTTTCACACACCAGTTCCATGTATTTATCGTATATGTGCATCTAAAAGCAAAAACACTCTAAAATATCAGTTGTTCCATATAACTTTTGCAAATTTGTTCAGACCGCCGTTCCATTTAGGCAGGCGGAAAATATTCGCAAAAAAATTTTCCCCTTACATCTGGAATCTATGTGGATAAAGAGAAACCAAATAGAACACGATTAATAAAGCTATGAACGGGGCGGGACTAGTTGGTGGACGTTCATGATTGTATACTGCGCTTAGTCCACGTACTTTTTGTTCTTTTATGTTCCTTGTATAGCCCTTCCGTCAGTGTAATACTAAGCGCAACACAATCATGAATAAGAATAAGTGTGCATGATTCCGAGCCATCGGTGTGGCAGCCATCTTGAGACTCCCTAGTCTTGTAACGCGAACGCATTCTTGTCGTAGCAAACGGTGGGCCAATGGATAATGCACAAATGCGACGCCAGATATGCCCACACGATAGATTTTAACATGTCTGTTTTCTTCTTTTTCCTTTCTTTCTTTTTTTTTAATTCGAAGCATTTCTCGATACCTTCTGGTCATCGAGTCATGGTTACAGCGCTAATACTTTGGTGTCGGATTCACATTTATAAAGCCCAAATACACCTTTGAGGAAAGGCGTATAGGCGAAAAGCCACAGATGGAACTGACAGTGGCTTATCTCCCTCTCACTTTGGGCGCAGGAAACCGCATTGTAGCTCCTGTTATACCATGCATATAATAAAAGGTAATCTAAAAGGCGCACTCCGTCAGACGAACGTGATGCGAAATTTTACGGGCATTTGGGCTTCTTTTATTATGGCAGAAATATTTGACCAAAATTCACAGAACGGCCTTGATCGGAAACGAAGGCTCTGCAAGAAAGCACCAGACTACGGCCACGGGCGAGATGTTTGATAGTCATTATTGACGAAACATTCAACTTCGTCGCTCAACTGTTGCGTTTGGCAAAGCCAGTGTCAAGCAGACACCATTTATTATTTCATTTGTTAATCTGTTTTGTTTACATCAAGTATGATGTATTACATGTGATGTACCTCATATTGTACTTTTCGTTTTTACCACAGTTGTAAGCGTGCCTACGGGTGAATAAATTTCCTTGTCATCAACTCTTTGATAGTCAACAGCGTTTGTCGTGCTGTACCGCTCGACTGCGCATGCGCAGCTTACCATCGGTGGTTTACAGGGGCTACAGAGACGCGCACTGCGTTTGGCTGGCGTACAACGACAAAGCCAAGGCGATCCACCTTCAACCGCATTGGTGGCGGAGCCAGATCTCTCGGCATCCTCGGCTTCCTCGGCTTGCTTCCTCGGGTTGTAGCTATATGTGCAACTTGCCTATGAGTCTCCTCAAGTCAAGTCAAGTCAATAGTCAAAACAAAAGAATGCAGGGACAAGCACAAAAGCTGCTAAGCTGCAGCTTGACTGGGTGATTGCCCCATGAGTACTCCCCGACGAAAAGATACGTGGCCCGGTCGACCGTACGCCCGAACCGCTAGTACAGTATGGCCCACTGTTAAAGGGAACACTCTAATATGCGCGCCTCTCTCCTGGCGCCGCAAGTTCCAGCTGAAGCTGTGTGGGCCTACCGCTGCAGGCGTTTTAGACAGACGCCAGCGTCACCAACCACACCACATTCTTTGCTGGGCGACCGCTTAGTCACTTTCGCAGAGGCGAAAATTCACCCGTATTCTACATATGCGCGTGTTAAAGAGTGCACCACACAGTATAGGAACGCTCTATCAGCCTGCTACTCTCTGGCTAGCGTATGCTGCGTGCAAGCTTCAAAGCGTGCGTGATCTGTCATTGTTGAGCATGAGAAACTAGAGCAGTACTTTGTATTCGGTTAGTGCTATACTTATTTGCTACTGAACTGGTACTGTACCTTCATTTTTCACGACTATACTGAGGAATTCACTTATCGCCATGTTGCTCTTTTTCGCGCTGGTTTTGCAACGTCTTCTGTGTTCTCTTCTACAGTGGATACGACGGAACCACTGGTGTAAAACGGCGCACTAATGGACTAGTTCACCTCACAACCGGCATCTTAATGATCACCCGTTACTGCATATATAAAACGGTGATGCGTTCAAAGCATTACAACAAATGAATGTCTTGTTCACGATCGGCTGGCTGTATTGCTCTGCATTCCGACCCTACAGAATGGGGAGATTTCTTGTGAGAACTCACCGTTGACGTAGGTGTTAGTTACCGCACGGTCAGCACACGTACGTAGCACATGGGCTACATGTAGCAATGCGCTGCAGCAAATGTAGCGACTACGATAGTACTGACGCGTACGCAAAAAAAAAAGCTTCGTTATCAGACCTCGCTGCAGCCTTTCCAAAACTCAGAAAAAGAAAAGAACGAAAACACTCTCTGTGGCGTCTCTTACAAGCATCTTCCTCCACACACGTACCACCCCAACACTCTCTCGAAAGTTATACATATGCCGTCGAGAAGAAACAAAAACGCGCAGCTTTCAGTTCTCTATGAATTGAGTAAACATGTTGTTTTGCAGAAGGCTGACGAGAGACATACAGAAACGCTTCCCACAGCTTCACTCTTCACTGCAACTGCCAGGCGGAAACTGCGACGGACGTTTAAAGAAAAACTTTTCTTCCTTTTTCTTCCCGTTTATTCCTTTTTTCCGAAGTCTTTGCCTCTGTTCTTCGAGCACACCGTGCTCTTTCTATAACGACGTATACTCTTGGCCTTCGGCCCATTCCTTTACGCCCTGGCTGACCTAGTTTTCCCGTTACGCGTCGATCTGTCTGTCCCACACTCTCCCCTCTTTCCTTCTTTCGTACCGTCTTTCTTTCCTTACTCCTTACGATCCTTCCTCGTTGTCCCACAGCCCGGAAAAAGTGGCCGGAGAGAAGGAAGGAAAGGGGGTTGGGGAAAGGCGCGGCGTTCGGCGCGGCGCAAGAACCAGCGACCGGTGAGGATAACTCAAGCGTTCGGAAAAAGCCATAAAGCCGGGACGTGTATAGGTATAACGGGCTTCGGCTCAGCCGCCTCCCCCTAAAACAGCGCCGCGTCTACATCCCCGCACGTGTAGTATACGCGACTGGATAACAAACCTGGTTTGTGCGACACTAAAAGCACTATCGAGAAACTTGATACGACAAAAAAAACGAAATAAGAAAAACTCGAGAGAGAATCGACGTGCGAGATCCGGAGAGAGAGAGAGAGACGCCCTTTTCTCCCTATTGTTCCCCATCTTCGTTCAGCATCTTCCGCTACATCCTTTCGCCCGCGCCCTGCCACGTTCCTCCTTTCTTTCCCGTTCGTTCCTAGAAGAGCGGACGACCTTTCTTCTTCACGTTGTATTTTCCTTTCGGTAACATTCTTTCCATTTTTTTTCCTTTCACATCGGGACTTGCTGTTGGAGGGAGAGAGTAATCTTCGAGGACGGCCAAGGGTGTTTCCATGGCAACGCCTCTTCCTCACCTCCCGTGTCTTCTCGTCCCTTTCCTCCTTTGTCTCTCTCTGGCGTCAGTCTCCTCTCTCCTCCACCCTCCTCTTGGCACGCGCGTGTCCGAATCAATAGGACACTGCGGCAGACGCCAGCGTGGGCGGATGCGAAGTCCCGCTCGCCGAGGAACAGAGGGGGGGCCAGCGCGGGAGAGGAAGCCACCATCGCTGGCGCCGACAGCGCCGCGCCGACCGCCTGGCGGTGAGGGAGGGAACTGCGCTCCCTATTTCGGGATGAGGTCGCGGCGCAGGCGCGCGGCCCACTTCTGCTCCCCGTTTATTTTTATTTTTATTCCCCTCTCCGCCTCGCCTTCGCTCACGAAGCGCGCCGCCGTTACCGAGTTTTGACACTTTTGTCGCCGCGTTGCCGCTACGTGATAACGCGTACAGACTCGCTCCGAGGGGAGCGTGGGAGTGACTAGATAGCTAGGTGGGGTCGCGGTTGCCGAGGGCTCTTTCCCGTTGCTCACCTGGCAGTGCGCCAGTGTGGGAGGCTCTTGTCCTCGTGGGACTTGTTATACTCCGAAACCGATACGGCCTTTCGCTTTTGAAGGTTCGGTGTCTGCACGCTTGTCTCATTATTCTCGGTATCCGGACGCCTAAACGAGCTTTATGTCATCTTCTCTCTTCGTTTTTTTTTTAGATATATTCGAGTCAGATGTGCGATCCGAGCTATGGCTCAGTTTGTCCAGCTTTCAATTTAAGCTGCCTTTCAACGTGCGGTGACAGCAGGAATTTTCCGGCTACATTTTAGCCGAGGACAAAGGCTTACGCCAGCCATCTACCGCATTTATGTATCGTGGAATAGAAACAGTCACTTGCGGTCTTCTATATCTCGATTCCCCTTTCCGGGAACAAGAATCGTGTGTGCATACATCGTAAATGATTGCGCTGTATTTTCATGTCAGGTTAACAATCCATATGTCAGAGTAGAACTGCCTGCTCGCATTACAGTGTAATGCAATTTGCTGCTCGTGTTGCTATGCTTTTTCTTTCTTTTTCTGCACGAAGGAGCTGGAGGCGTCAACGCGTTTTGCTACGCCGAGAAACCTGGCGCTGGATGAGGATTTGTGGAACTAAATTTTTTTACAGCACGAGCGCTTTCTAGACTTTACGAAGTGGTCAAGATAAGCTCAATTGTTTCACTATTACTTAAAGCGCCCGTACAGTACGCGCATGTTTGGTCTATGTTTCGTTGTGCTGCCAGCCGTTCTATTCGCCCTTGGGCCACCTCGACTGCGCAGTACAATACACATGCAATTGCACATTATGACTGGTCATTGTAGTACGCTGCAGCTGTGCTTTACTGCATATGGAATAAACGAGCACTACAGCGATAATAGAGAATTTAATCTCTCCATTTACGTCTTACCATTTGCGGAATAAAAAAATGCCGGTGACGTGGACGCGAGAAGCAGCGGTAGTGGCGCCATCTCGTGATGATACGTTTAACCATAGCACACATGGATGTGATCGCAATCACGGACCATATTCTACCTTGCTACTGGCGTAGGGAGTCAGCAGTAACATAATTATTAAATACATTACCTGTTTTTATCGAAACGTTTCTGACACATTGTGGTTCAACAAACCATCACAGAATGTCGCTACCAGCGCTGCTCCTACCGTCCACGTCACCGATGCCTCGATAGCATGCAACGGCTAACACGTAATGCGGACAAGCTAAAACTAATAAATTCTACTGTGGCTTCATTAAAGCCTTTCAAGCCCGTGTATACTCGTACTAAAGTTTCGTAGATGTTTCATTAAAGGGAACGACGCCACAGACGAGTCAAGCAGTTGGGAAACACACACACGTACGAACACTCAAAGCGCCGACTTACAGCTGAGTTTATAAACACCATGGATCCATTTTCAGAGAGTCACAGACAACAATCCAAGCCATTGGTACGCTTACAGTGCGGTCTATTTCTTCTTCAATTTCTTGTTCTACTTGCCAGCGGTCATGTCGGTTATCAAGGGCAATGCATGTCAGACTCAATTTGATTTTGGGGACATTCTTATTAATAACAAGGAAAGCCCTCGAATAAAACCGTAAGTCGCCAAAATAAGAGCAACGATGTAAACACGCAATGAATAGCTCAAAAAAGAAACATATCATTTGTTTTTTAGCTATACTCAAACTCAAATAAGCGAATGTTTGCCACTCGCTTGTCTCATTCTTTAGCGCTGTTCCCTTCAAAGGTGTAGCGTCATAAACTAGCTAAAATTAAATTATTTCTGGCGTTTTACGCGCCAAAACCACGATCTGATTATGAGGCACGCTATAAAGTGGGGGATCTCCCGATTTATTTACTTACTGGCTCGGATTGAGTCTTTCGTCGCTGTCTTACATGACCTTTGTGAGCTCTTTTCGGAGCACTCTCAGACGACAAGTCGAATGGGCCATGTCTGGCGACTAATGTTACCTTATAGGCGATTCTAACTTTTTTTTTCTTCTTGCTGTGCTTCCTTCCTCGTGAAACGAGTTTCGTAACAAACGCTTCTGTTCTTCACTACCCGCGGTGCATTATTGCCACTCTCCATCAGCTACTGTGCACGGCCTCTGGCCACGTGATCATTATTATAATCTGATTCGGAGTGCCCTGCACTTTATTCTGTTTTTTTCGTTGTCACTCCTTCCATTTCTTTCTCTTTCGAAAGAGCGTACCTTCCATGCCGCAGATCTAGTTGGGCCTCTGTGTTCAGAGTTGTTCCAGTCAGCTTTTCTAAAGATCGTATGACGACACGCGGCAGAAAAGAGGAAAATAAAGTATAGGCCGCAGAACCTGGAATAGAAAGCTGGAGCGCGTCCCGGTGAATTCGAGACTTTCCCGGCTGCGCGACAGGGGGAGCAACAAAAGGGTCGAAGGAGCCAGAATCTCGAGATTAAATTAGCGTCGGCTGCGCGGCGCACAAGTATATAAGGCAGCGACACAACGACACGCGCTATCTCAATATTGGACGGAACATGGCGGCGTTAGCGCCGCAAGGAACTTTGTTTCCTTCCCTGTGCGTACGTTAGCCTTCAGGCGTTTGTTTCTTTCTGTTCGTTTTTGCTGATGCGACGAAAAAAGTTGACCATGCTCTCTTGACTTTGTGGTTCAAATCGGGCTCGTGCCCTCTCTCTCCTTATCTCGTTTCATTCTCCCTCTCTGCAGGAAAAAGAAAGGGAATTTGTTCGTGCTCTGTCCGTAGTTCGAAGGGATTTTTCCCAGTGTCTCTGAGGGAGGGCTCAAACCCGGAAGCTATAGGACCGTCTTGGGGGGGGGGAGGGGGGGGGGGAGGGAGAGGAGGCGAGTTCGGGCTCGGGCGGGAAGGGTCACGGCCCGGATTTTCACGGCTGGCCGCGCGCTTCGTGCGCTCCGCGTGTCCGTCGGCGCGATTTCGATTCCCGCCGGGAGTGGTCGGTAGCTTCCGCACGGCGGCGCTCGAAGCGGTGTGGTTCTTCGCACTCCTCCCTCCACCCCACTTACTCCCATGCGAAAGGAGTTTGCAACCCGCCTCCTTCCTACTCCCATACGAAAGGAGTATAATATGGTGACTTCTGTAATCTTAATGGCGTCAGCGCGTACACGCCGTCCAGCGTACCCAGGCAGGCATCGGCGTGCCGCAATCGAGTTCCTTTCGTTCTTGTCCGCCACTAGCGAGAGATAGCACAGGCCTTTCGGAGCGTCGAATCAAGCTCGTAAATGTTTATCAGATTTGTCCCAGTCTACTTAGTGTCTCTTTGACGGTTGCAGAACATCTCGGAGCGCTCCCTTGCTCGCTACAAGCACGAAAAAAGCTTCTGATTTCTTTCTTTTTATTAAATTCCAGACGCCTACCTTTAGGCATAACACGAGAGATGTTTACAAGTACGTAAACCGATTTGTTTCATGGAAGGGGGCAAAAACCTGTCTAACTTTAGAACCGCACCGTACCATACTAGGTAGGCTTTTAGATCATAGAATGGTATAGAGGCCTACCCTTACGCATAGTGCAATACGCCCGCACAAGTGCATAAATATGTTTCATAGAAAACTACACAGAAGGTCATGGTATAGAAGGGTCCGTGAATCAAGTGTTCGAGGTCGGGGGGTGCGGGGGGGGGGGGCGTACGCCCCGGAAGGCGACCTGCCCCCAACATCTGCTCAGTTGCCTCGTGCCCGTTGTCTTGCGTTATCTTCCTTCCTCCAAACTCAATCGCATCTCATGCCTTGATATGCGCTAAAGATAGTGTTTCCCGAACTGTATGGCACAAGCCACGCCATACATTCTTATGATATCCGAGCGGCGTGACATATATCCACTCAAGTTTCTGCCGCAGCTCGGAAGATGTCGAAATCGCGCAGCCGCTCCTGTTTTCCCGGCGAGCGACGCTAATGGAGAACAGAAATCGAGATTCAGTCCTTCGCTCCAGCCATGACACACGGTCCCGTGCCTTTTCGCGCTATACGGTACTTGGATTTCTCTTTCTTCCGCCCTCACTGCAGCACGGGAACTTTCTCCTCGCAGAACGCTTCTGTATCGACCGCTTTGGCGTAGCGAAGTGAACCCATCGTACAGGAGAAAGGCAGAGAACGAAGCAGTGCTTTCTCTCCTTTCCGGCTATCGTCTCTGCTCTATCGCATCCATGCAGCTCTTTAACGCTGCCCGGCGCATATAAGAACTCCGCGGTCAGCAAGAGACCCGTACCCTATACCTACAAGCTTCTACGTCTCCATTAATCTTAACTTTCTTCTTCGCTAGTTGTTTGGGTTTCCGGCAGAGGAGAATCTCAGTGCACCCGACTGTTTCCGCGCAGTGCAGCGAGAGATATGGGTCGCGAATCTGCCGACCAAAAAAAAAAAAAATAGAATTATGTTCCCACACACACAAAAAAAGAAAGCGCTTACGCTAGAATTATTCGTAAGAGAAAATTCAGATCAATCCTGATGCTGGAAATGTTTTTTGTACTGCGAAGGTGACCGACCAATCGTTGAAGAGCGCTTCCTCCGCGTTGCCCTCTTCTGATCCCATCCTCGGCGCGACTGAACGGAAGCTTCACGGAAGGATTAGTAGCGGACAATGAGCGATGTCCTCCTCCTCCCTTCTCCGAAACGGGCAGCCGGCTTTCGTTACTCCTGGTTGGCTGATGCGGGCGCTATAGCCTTCACTGTACTGCGCGGAATTAGTGAGATGGAGTACAATAACGAGGAAGAAGGAAATGAGAGGGAGTGGAAGGGGGATGGATGGAGTGAGTGAGTGAGAGAGGGAGGGAGGGAGGGAGTAAAGCCTCTTGAACTTCGTAAAGTAGTGCCACGCTTTGAAGAATGCCGCCTCCTCCTCGCGCGCTCTCGCCGAGGCCGCCGCCGCGTCGCTATTGGCCTAATAGTATCACGTGGGCCCACGCGCCCTGCTTCAGCGCCATTTTTGCTCGAGAAGCGTCTACGGAGTGGCGAGGGGCGCATGTTGGGGCCGTTGCTACGCTCGAGCAATGTAGGTGGCGCCACGGTCGAGGAGGGAGCGCGAAAGAGAGGAGAAACGAGGAGGAGTGAAGGCGGAGGAGGAGAGTGGCACTACTTTTCGAAGTTTAAGGGACTTTAGGAGCGAGGGGTTAGGGGTAGCCGTGACACCGTGCTGTTCTGAGAAGCCTTCTTCAGCCGTTCCATTTTTAAATTTTTTTTCTAGGTAAGAACAGCACTTACGCGCATCGTGCGTTATGTGCACGTAATTGACGAGCATATGCCGACAAGTCTGTGTGCGTTCCGTATATTGCGGCGCTGTTATGCCGGCAATTTTTGCTAGCGACGCTGTTTTTCGTTTAACAGGAAAGAGAATTTGATGGAAGTCGAAGATCTCGTCAGCCCTGCTATGTGCGAGGCAGATGAGCTGCTTGAATTGACACGAAGAGCAAAATAAAATAAATGAAAGCAACAACAAAAAGAAAAATTAGTTGTAAGCTAGGCACAAACAAACAAATCAGACACGTATGATTGACAAAAATCGTGACAAAAGTATACTGGCACAAACATTAAAGCATAGCGTACACATCAAGCTACGTTATTGCACTTCTGAACAGGCAGACGGCACCAGTTTTCGTCGAGAGCTTGAGTTTCGCGTTCCACGACAAGAAATAAATGTAATTAATTAATTAATTAGCTGGAAGTGTGTGGGTGGCCTCGCGAGCCATCGTTTCCCAAACCAATTTCTCTGTGACGTCACATCCTGCGGCAAGTTCCCGGCAAGGCTTTAACCGATCCTTAATCGAATCATCAGGACCACTTCAACGCTGAGAGAAGCTTCAACGTTTGAGCTAGTAGTATAGTCTTTCTCTCTTCACTGCGACCACGCGTATAATGCCGCACGCGAACACGTGGTCACAACCACGTGAGTCGCCATAGCGGCTTTCACTTGGCGCCCAACGTAGGTGTGTGTGTGCATGGGTGGTACTACTGTTTATTGGGTGTCGCCTTTGCCAGGCGACATGTGTGTGCTGTGCATCTACATACTTCAGCGTGGCGAATCACTTGACTGTGATCATTGCGGTGTGTCACCCGTGTTCCTCGTGTTTGCTACCAGATACGCGCGATAAAGAAGGCAGATGTTGGCTGATTCTGTAAAGCCAGTGCTGCCCCCTGGTGGTGCTGCTAAAACGAACGCTTCCTCCTCACCGCTTCTCTCGACAAGCGCCCTTCTAAAGCTCGCCTTTTTATGCGAAGCATATTAAGCTCAACCCAGCTCCTCAGGCGCGGCGGTGTCGCCTTCAATACCACGTGACACCGTGACGTCACGACAGAGGAGAAACGGGGCTCCAACTCGCGCCGTCGCTCGCGGCGTCGCGGCGGTATATAAGCAGCTGCGCTTGCCTCTGCTAGACACTCACGAGGTGAGATGCCTCCTGGAGACAGAGCTGCTCGTTGGAATGAGAAGCGAAGTTTGCGGCGTGCTACAGAGACTGATGAAGAGCGGGAAGAACGTCTGGCCAAGCAACTTGCTCAGTATGCGGCTCGGCGACAAGTTACTTACCAAGTTTAGCCACCAATATGCTTCGCAACTGACTAGGCTTAACCAAGCTAAGCCTCAGCCAATTTTTTTTTTTTTCGGGCTATTCATTCGCAAACTCGAGCTCCAGCTCCCTAAATGCCACAGCGACGTCGCGATGACAGTAACACGTCGCAACGACCACTTCAACCGGTTGCTAAATAGGAACCGAAAATGGCCGCCCAACTCCGCGAGACAGATAGTGAACCTCGTAAGTCGAGTCTAGTTTACGTAATGAAGCCCGAAAGCCCCTCCCCTTCTCCCCCTTCACCCGACGCGTAATATAATCACCCGCTTCACGCACGTGTGACGCCTCTTCAGAAAGAAAGAAGAAAGAAAAAAAAAAACACTGTTGAGAAAGAAGCAGCCGAGCAAGAAGAACCGTTGCCATAGTTTCAAATTGAGTTTCGACCTCGCTTGTCCGCGTATAACTCCGAGCTTTCGCGTTTCGGCGCTTGTACCTGCTTCTTTTCTTTGTTCTTAACGTCTTCTCCGTGTATCTTTTCCTTCTCACCGTCGGCCTAACTTCTTTTTTTTCATCTGTTTATTTATTCAGTGTCTAACTCCCGTTTCTGTCCGGCGAATTTTCGCTGAGCCACCTTTGCCCGTCTCGTGGCCCGCTGGAAATATTCCCTTCAGTGGCGAGGCTCTTAATGACGAAAGACTATTCTTCTTTTTTTTTATTCATTTTTTAAAGTTGGAGCCTCCACCTCCATCTCCGAGAGACACACCTAAGTCCGCACCGTTATGCTAATAAGTTAAATCCAACGAGATTGAATGCTTTCTTTAAAAATAGTTTTCAGTTTTATGCTTGTGCTGATGCCACGTGCCTCCTGCGTGGACTTCAGGTCTAACGAGATTTCGGGGGAACTTAGTTATCGGCCAGGCAGTGTTCTCGTTGGAGAGCGCTACTTGCACAGCCCACATATACGCCATCTTTGCGCACTCACAAACACAAAGAAAATGACTCTTTTTCAACTCCATGATAATTTGATCCGCTCGTCGACATTACATTGTCATGAAGACGGGGATTTCTCGAGCTGAATCCACTTCCTCAACAGACTAACTAGCCTACTAAGTATGCTAACAAGCTATCTAGATAACTAAAGCTAGTGCACTTTAAAGGCTGTACTTCCCGAGAGTTCGCGGATGAGAATCGGTGGAAGAGGTCGCGTAGGACTGGTGGGCTTTGGCGTTTCCTTATTACACAATCTATCTATCTATCTATCTATCTATCTATCTATCTATCTATCTATCTATCTATCTATCTATCTATCTATCTATCTATCTATCTATCTATCTATCTATCTATCTATCTATCTATCTATCTATCTATCTATCTATCTATCTATCTATCTATCTATCTATCTATCTGTCTGTCTGTCTGTCTGTCTGTCTGTCTGTCTGTCTGTCTGTCTGTCTGTCTGTCTGTCTGTCTGTCTGTCTGTCTGTCTGTCTGTCTATCTATCTATCTATCTATCTATCTATCTATCTATCTATCTATCTATCTATCTATCTATCTATCTATCTATCTATCTATCTATCTATCTATCTATCTATCTATCTATCTATCTATCTATCTATCTATCTCTGGCTCACCGGCTCAGATAATTAGATTGTTCATATTCATTCTTTATGATATACCCATAATAGTTACTCGCAAAAAGATCCGCATGAATATGTACATTTCGTTTCGCGAAACTTCACCGACGTCGGGTGGCTTCGAGCAAACAGGTCGTCTGTTGCCCAACGTTGTTTCACTTATTTAGTTACATCTTATTTACTTTATCCGTACACCGAACAAAGCCGACGAGAAACTCAAATGTAATTGAAAAAGGACAATTCTTATCACAACTATTCATGTAGTTCGTTCGCTCGTGAAGCAACACGTTCGTTTCGTATCGCCTTATCATTCCTCCATTCGCTTGCTCCGTGCCCTCTCAACGCCATTTCCTTAGGAAAGAAATGAGGCGGATAAAACCACGACAACTGGGCTTTTTTATGCTTTACTGGCGCGATTAACGCACTCTCTGGGCCCCCTCCCCCTTTATTGTTTAGTTCATTCACACTTATTCTTTGTTCATATCGTTTTGCCACTTAAATATCTCGTTCTTTGCTTTGTTTACGTGCTGCTTCTTTCTTTATCTTTCTTTTTTCAATAACTGAGCCGACAGCGCAGAACATATACCATATCCTCGCCGATTAATTACCTCGAGTCGTCGGGAACTGCGTTCATTTCCTTTTTTCGCGAAGCCTGTAAGAAACAACAGTACGGAGGGCCACATAATGCTCTCGGAACACTCGCAATACGACAAGCCGTGGTTTTAAACGACCCGAGTAAATGGCGCAGGCGCATACATTCACTGCGTTGTCTTTTTCTTTCCCCTCTTTTCTTTTTTTTGCACGCGCACTGTATACAGAAAACCCAGTCAAGAATCGCGTAGCACGTACGGCGCGACCGGAAAAGATATTTCTCATTACATCGCCGTCTCTCTCTCTCTCTCTTCCTCCCTCTCTCTATCTCTCCCTGTCTCTATTCCTCCCTCCCCCATTACTTTGGTCTCTCTTGCTCCCTCTCCTCTTATCCCTATATATACTTCGCTCTCTTTCAATTTCCTAGCTCTTTCTCTCTTTTTTCTCCCTCTCTCTTCTTCCCTGTATATATATATTGCTCTCTCTCAATTTTCTCTCCATCTCTCTTTCCTTCTGCCCTTTTCTCGTCCCTCTCTGTCTCCCGCTTCTCACCCCTCTCTATCTGTTTCCCTTTCTTGTCATCCATCTATCTCTCTCCGATTCCATTTATTTCCTTCCTCTTATCCCTCTATCCCTTACTCCCTCTCTTTAACTATCCTTCTACATTTCTCTCTCTGCTTTTTCTCTCTTCCTCCTTCTATCTCTTTCTGCATCCCTCTCTCTATACTACCTCACCCTCTCCCAAAATTATTCGCTTTTGTAGGCGTAAGAGCTCTCTCTCTCTCTCTCTCTCTCAGCGCTCGCAAATTAAACCACGAGATGGCGCGGTCGGAAATTGTCCCGGAGGACTTTGTTCCGTTTGGGCGAAGCAGCGACAAAAAACGCTTTGTGCTGCTCGCGACGCGCTGTTGCCGCTGCTGTTATTATAAATGAACAAAACGGCGACGGCTGACGCGAGGCTCGTGTTACGCTTATTGTGCGCTCTGGGATGGTCACGCGTTCGCGATTGCTCCCATTTGTCTTGGCTGGAATATGCGGCACGTTTGACTTTGTTCGCGTACGGGCTCCGTGTTATGCGTCACGCGAGGATCGTTATATTTCTCTGCTCCCATTATGTTACGTTGCACGGGCGCACCATTACCGAAACTTTCAGCTTTTTCGAGAACGCTTTCGGGAATTCTTTTTTTTTAACCTCCCGCGTAAGTGCCACGTCGCGTCACCCACCGTTTGTTTCTTTTTTCATTTTTATTTTCACGTTAGTCAGCTGGAATGAAGCGGACACAACAATCTTTATATTTTCGTTGAAATATTTGTCCCGTTGCTGGAAGCTTTGTCACTGGTTCAAAGCAGTGCAGACGAACAGTTCGTGAGTTTGTAATAATACTAGGGTCGGCAAAAGAATAAAAGAAAACGAAAAGCTGGTTAATTTATCTTATCGTCGACTGATCAATGTATTTGCTCGCTACGTTCGCTCACATTCGTCTTTTGTGTACAGGGATACCAAATCTGGCAAAATCATTACAGTTTCCTGCGCATTGCCTCGTACTTCCCGCAGGACTTTACTGTCATGCAGAAAAGCGTGCTTGCCGTAGCATGAGGCGGTTTTCGATGGGTCGCTCCCGAAAATAGCTCCATACGCAATTCTTCTATAATCGCTATTTTGTTTCAAGCGGTTCGAGAGTGGTTCAAGCTATGTGGGAGGCGCATCACTGTGCAGAAAAAGAAAGTGATGAACTTTGGTTTGTATGGCGGTGTAGGCTAAATTCAGCTGACGCACAGACGGGATCGAGTTGAGCTGTTGAACTGGATATCGCTGGAAGAAGACTGCGGGTTTGAATGATGATGGTGAATATGTTGGTGATAATGTAACATTAACATTACAAGGGCTACATCTAGGGGATCCGCATTGCTCCGAATGCACTTACCGCATCACTTTCTTCGCGTTAAAAGGTCCCTATACCTGCACGGCAAAAATGAACCTGTTCCTTTGCGTGACGTTGCATCTTTTGTTTGTTTTCTCTTCAGCAACACTGTGGGTGCTCTTGACACCACTCTCAGTAACGCATGCGTCGCTGTGTTGTCGCAGAATCGGGGAGAAAGGTGACTGGGACACGCGGAACAAGGTGATGACGTCGGACAACAGCACCAACTTCCAGGTGATCGGTCTGAAGCCGTTCACGGTGTACTCCTTCCGAGTGCTGGCAGTCAACGCCATCGGCGCCAGCAAACCCAGCAAGGAGTCCTTCTACATGGTCACGCTACGTGAAGGTACGTCAACTCTGGTCAACGCCGCAGTGGGCGGGTTACGAACACAGGTGTTGGAAGTAGGTAGAACGGGTGTCTAACTAGCAGAGTATTGCAAATCAGTTATGCGGAAATTCCGGAATTTCGCGAAAGAGAGAATCGTCCCTCCGCCCGACAGTAACACTCGCTATGAAAGCTTCGCAGTTGAAGAAAAAAATCCGTCCTAATCCAGAGATCCAGTGATAGTTCTATAATATCTGAGTTAACCAGAGTGGATAGTTCATCGCGCTTCGAGTTGTGGATTAATTCGGCCTCATTCACCGATTGGGTGTTGGTGTAAGATTAGAACCTTTGCGTGCCTAGAGTGTACCGTCAGCTCACGCAAAAAGGGGAGGTAATTGGAGATCACTGGGAGTTGCCTTCGTCCTGCAGTCAACGTAAAGCAAGGAAATATGCGCGGACAAAGACTAGTGGCGACACCACACGGAAGACCTGGCACTAGCCCTCCCTTTCTAGATTTTAGAAGCTTCTTCTCGATCAAACGAATATTACATACCGTTATAAGTGGAACAAATGATTTACCTAGCGAGTTTTCCAATAACTATTTTTCCTCCCAAAGAGGCCCGGGCAGAAAAAAAAGAAACCTTGAAAAACCGTGACGTCACGATGACGGGCTGTTGCTTGGGGGGGGGCAAATGGTACTGATGGTGTCCTCGTCCGTTATTTCATGCTTAGTGTTCCTGTATATGCTACTATTTCATCCTCGCAGCAGAGCCAGGTTCTTTATTCTATGGCAGAGCGCCCCGGCGCAGTTTGTCGAAAATGTCATTAGCCCTTCGTTACCTCCTACAGTATAGCGCACCTTTTCTCGCCAAATAAATCGAAGCAGAGTCTTGAAAGAATGTTTCCCCTTAATTCTTTTCATATATTTTGTTCGAGAACGTGCAATGTCGACTTGATTTTCTTCTTTTCTTTCCCGGCGTATGTTTGCTCACTGCCGCTTCGTCCTGCCCGTCTCTCTCGCCCTCCAATCTTGCAGTGCCGGAGGGAAAGCCGACCATCGTGCACGCGCAAAACACGAGCAGCTCCACCATCCGTATACAGTGGACGGCTCCCCCGAGGCACACAATCCACGGCGAATTCGAGGGCTACCGCATCACCTACCGGCCTAGGGACAAGCCGCAAGAGGAGAGCCGGGAAATCGTCGTACGAGACAGCAAACAGACGGTGAGCCACGCTTCCCGAACGGTTTGTTTTAGGAGCTAGCCAGGTAACAGCTGTCGAACAAAGAAAAGTTTCACCGACTCGTTAATATGCATTCTTTATCTTAAAGGGAACATTAATAAGTGGAAATCCGGAATCGGTTTAGATTGATGAAGCATTCACGGAGAAATCTACTTTCGTTGATTTCGCGTCAACAGGTTCATTATTAGAAGAAAAACTGATGGTCAAAGTTTCACTTTGGATTTCGCGCTGAAATTTCAAGACTGGTACGTCACTGTGACCTCACGGATTGCAAAGTATTACAATCCGTGACGCTCCCAACTCCCCCTAACAAAAAACAAAAATTCCTGGCTACGCCACTAGGCGTTAGTGTTAAAGAAACACTGCTCTGCCAGGTTGCATTTCTAGGACGCGGCAGATATATCTGACGGTTTGTGCTCGCATTCATTTTTTCGCTTTTTTTTTTTTTGGAGCGGCGTTATATTCTCCTTTCAAGTCCTTAATGAAATTTCGAGCGAGTTCGCTTCGATAATGTGCGAAAATCTTGGCGCCCTTGCGAGATCGAAGACGCCCTTCGCTTTTAGCCATCTACATTGTCGTCTGCTCAAAGAATCGACAAGCGCTGCCTGCTTTGCGGCGCAACCGACGCGCCATCTCGGTGTGCGAAACAGAAACTCAACGCAATTGTGTCGCCATCTGACGATAAAATTATAAAACAGAAACTCTCCGTCTTTGCTGGACGTCTTTTAATTCTGCGTAATTTAAGAGCAAAACGCATTCATTTTCGACCCAAAATGTTCTGCAGCGTAAGCGATATTTTATTTCGCCCGCCTACGCGTACCTTGTTCGGTTCATTTTCTTGAAATCTCAAGACGCCGGGTTCTCGGGCGCTGCCGGGTCCGAGGCTATGATCATTTTTATTTCGGCGTGCTTGTGTTTTGGTGTTTGTGTATGCGTTCGCTGGCTGGGCTGGCGCTGTTGGTGCCTGGATGTGCCCGTCAAAGTGGTGCTAGGCTCGAGGCCCCAAAAAAGAGTGAGCCGAACGCCCAATGTCGTCTGGAAAGTGATCAAGCCCGTGCGCCAGGGCGTTTTTGCATCTCCTCCCGTCATTTCGTGCCCGCCAGCTACAAAAAAAGAGATCACGGAGTGTCCGCATCCCTTTCTTCCAAGGCAAGATCTTTTCTCCGATCGGCGTCCCCCCCCAACTCTTCGGGCGATCGCACAGTTTTATCTTCTCGTTTCGTTACGCTCCGTCTGCACCTCATATCGGCCGGTGGATCGCTCTGAAAAGCCTGCGCCACCGAAAGTATGAATGGAAACGCGTGAAACAAAGCCGGTTGTTTGTGGAGTACACTACAAGCGAGAGCAAAATAATGTATCGACCCTCGTTCGACGCGGACCCGAATGAATCGCACGCTCACGGTCGTGAGCCCGTCCTTGTTGTTATGCGCGCTGGCGGAGCGTGTTGTTTTATTAACCAGGCGTCGGCGATTAATCTACCGTGCCCGCGAGGCCCTAGCACGACGCGCAGGTCCCGAAGGTATCGCCCGGGTGACGTTTTCCCCACGCCAGGAAACTTCGGAGAAGTGTTCCCTTGGCTGATCGACTAGTTAGTTGTTAATTTCTTGCTAGCCGAGTAGCGGGGCTGGAACTAGTTCCGCGGGCGAAGCAAGAGGTGTGGTGGTGTCTGCTCACGCGCGGCTCTTATCCGGGTTGCGGCTGGCGTCCTACGAAGAGCGAAAGTTGTTTTGGTGTTACGCAAACGGAAAGCCAGTTGGTTGGCTCCGACTGAAGTGTTGCGGCGCAGTCCTTGTAGCTCGTCCTGTGTTGACCGTGAACTTTGTTTTATTTTATTTTTCTCGTTTTTTTTTTCGACAGCTTTGGTTGGAGTCATTCGCGTTGCGGTGCCTGGAAAATATCCAGCAGTGCTCGTACGGTCCTCATGCATATTCTGTAGCGCGCTCGCCAAGTTGCTCAATGAAAGCGTTAGCTCGATCCTTGCGCTGAGCTGTTTCGAGATTATTATTTCGCACTTACTTGCAATCAACATTCATGTCTCACGCATTTCTGGACATGCTAATTTCTTCCCGCGCGTTACATGATGGTGTGCGCTGCATGTCAAAATGCGATTGCACCACCTATGGCGGTGCGTTTCGTTTTTTAGGGTTGATTTTACGGCAGCCTAGATTTTTTTTTTTTTGTACTCTGGCATTTGATTGGCACTTCCTGTGAAGCGGGTCATGTTTTCCTGCAGTGTCCAACATGTCTGGTCATGCCCAAGTTCACTCGGTGCCTCACCATGTCCTGACACATGACGCGCCGCATGTCACAACTGTGTTGTTGCGTAATTTTTCTACACACAGTTGTTAATTACTGCTATAAAGACTTCAGCTTATGTAGTTTGTGTGTTGTTGCGTAATTTTCTTGTCACACTGTGACATTTGTTTGGGACTTCTGCAATTATCAAATTTGCAGTTGCTGTTGACAGTGTAATATGATACAACTGCGTTGTGCCACTTTCTTGTCTGTGGAAATATTTGATTCAAGAACAAATGGAGACATTCACAAGCATTACTAAAACATTTGCATATGCACTTCACATTCACATAAGTCACATCATATATTTACAACCGCTTGTCTGCACAGCATTATAGAGTTTTGTCAGTACACGAGTTTGACTAGCACTGTATGAAGCATTAAAGCTTTAACTATTTACTCTACAGTAAGTACGAGGCAGAAGTGGTTGGTCACAAGTTGTTGTTTTTATCACAGGCAATGCACATGTGTATACTGTCAGTTGTGACAGTATGCTTGTTCTATACTAGCCTTGGCTAATGGGGATTGAGATAGGTGGTCATTCAGGTTATTGCCCTTTGGTTTCAGCTGTATGCTTTTCATTTGGGGGGTCACTGGACTAGGCGATGAAACTGAGCAAATACATAGCGCAATTGGTAAGCACCCATTCAAGTTGTTGCCTTTTTAAATATAAATTAATCAAGTCTTATGTCCTACTTGTGAAATGCAAAAATTAGCTCGTGAAAACTTGGTCTGGTAGTAGGTCTTCCTTATTATTTTTTGCGTGGGGCAAACCTGAACTTAAAAAGACGAACCCATACCCACTCACCCAACTGTCAGTACTTATAAAAAATTTACCTGGTTTCTCACAAGCTTTAACGGAGATGAGTCCTACTGTTTATTATTGTAATGTGCCAGCATAGTGGATTCCTTTGCTTGTGCATGTAGAACAGCATAAACCAGAGTATTACCCGCAGAAACGATCTCAGGCTGATTGCTAATAGCTGAGAGGCACGTGTGGGTATGAAACCGTACTAGAGCCATGTGGAACACGACTCATGACGTCACGTGTTAGTGTTGCCAAACTGCTATGTAATTAAAGTGCAATAGTAAAATTATTCAAACATATTATGTGCTGTACCGAACGCACTAAAGCTTTGCCAGCTTGCTGTGAGATGCGTAGCGACGCCCACACCATGCACTGTTTGGGTTCGAGAGTTTGGTGTCCTGGCCTCTTCAATGTAAATATAATCCTGAACTTTAGAGTAGCAGTTGCTAGAGTTGTGTGGGCATTCTGTGATAACATGCCGTACCTCCTCCTTATGCAGCAATACACCATCCGGAACTTGGATACATTCACTCAGTACCTGGTGTCTCTGCAAGTGTTCAACCCTGCCGGACGAGGACCGGCTGTGGTTGTGCCGGTCATGACCGACGAGGGAGGCAAGTGTTCTATCAGCCGCACTTTTCCGTGCCTCATTTAACAGCTGCGTCCCCCATTTCTGCATGAACTTGGTGTCTCTGACGAGATTTAAGCTATCACTCACGAATTCGTTAATCACCTTCCTTGCATTAAAACCTTCCTCTGTAAATTTTGATTTGTTTACTTATTATGGATTAAAGAAAAGATCACTTTTTTGTGATCACCTGGTTATGTATACTTTTGAAGGCAAATGAAATGTAAACAAGTTAGGGCTACTAGAACGCATTCTTTCATTGCTGGTTTTATGAATTTGTTCCCACTTTCGCCGATTCATGTAATGTCAGCATGATTTCAGCTTGTATATTTAGTGCAAGGACTGTATCTTCTTTGATGACCAGATATATTGTGGTGTGACACTGTGCTCTTGAGTTATCACTCTTCACCCTTCATTTGTCCGCGACCACACAGGCGAGGGTACAGAGTGACCAGTGATGTTAGCCAGTAGAGGAGTAACAACCGTCACGCGGACTACACCTTGTTCCATCTTTCGAAGGACCCACACTTGGTGGCGCTGTTCCCAAACCCCGGCGCATACTCACCTTCTCTCTCTCTCTTGTGGTGCACAGAGCCAAGCCCACCTGTGAACGTGACGGTGGTGGGCGTGACGGACAACACGGTGCGGCTGAAGTGGCGGGAACCTGAGAAGCCCAACGGGGTTCTTCAGGGATACTACGTCTACTTTCATCCGTCGCGCAACGGCTCAGCACAGCAGCAACGCCGTACAGTCTCCCACCCGCAGCCCATTCAGGAATACGCGCTCACCAATCTCCGTGAGTGGAGTCCCGCAACAGCCGATTGCAGCTGTTGATTGTCTGTTGACAAAGAAAGCGAAATGACAAATGCGGCACGAGCTCTGTGTTTTCTTTTTTGTCTTTCACTCCTTGCATTGCCCTCAACCGCGAACCTAAACCAATTAGCCCAATTTTCTGCGCTTCTAAACATATTAAAATGTTAAACCCTAGCTAATTTGAACCAACTGGCTCATGTCCAACCGCTGCAGGTAAGCGCAGAAGAATGCCTCACGCTTAAATGTTTAGGGCTGCTTGCACTTCACTAAACAAGCGAGATATATTATCTGAGGAAAGTCAGACAGGTCAGCCTGAGCTAGAGTGCTTTAGCCTGCTACTCCGAACAGCGAGGAGAAGAGGAAGAAGGGTTGAATGATTACGACAGCAGATTAAAGGGGTGCTAGGTGCCTGATCTTGCAGTACTGCCAATGGCACACGCACACATCGATGTTGTCTAAATGTTCTGGAACATCCCTTAATGAAGATTGTTGCACATCTTGTCAAGCGACTGCTGATGCATGGGAAGGTTCTTAAAGACCAGCTGGGCATCGATACATATCAAAAGGGTAAACTGGTGACTGGCACTCAGTCACGGACGTATGAAGAAAGTGTATATTCACTTTACAAACTGGGAGCACCTCCCACCTGTAAACTAGAACTCGCGGCAAGCAGCATACACCTGGTATAAAGCTTGTGTTTCACGCACACAGGCATATGCATAAAGATACAAAAAAAGCATGCACGCATGGTTGAACCTGCGGGACAAGGAGGGGGCTGTCTGTAAATAGAGACGCTCTAAGATTGAGGTTGAAGAAAGCTTGAAGAAAGCTATCGCTACCACATGTGGATGAATAGGCTTTTGTTTACTGATCAAGCTGAGGACAACAATGAGACCCAGCGGCAGGCGCATCGCTGCTGTGTTCTTCACACAAAATAATTGTGAACATACAACAATTTTTTCATGCTGTCATTTCTTGCAGAGTGACATAGTTCGTAGACAGGACCAGGTAATTGTAATGATACCTGTGTGCATAGTGGCTGACAGCACCCCAGGGTCTGAGGTCACATCCACATTGACACGCAGCTTTGCAGTTCCACACTGTCGCACATTTAGACTTTTTTGTTGTAGTTGGTGCTCACCTACATCGGTAGATGCTTTTTATTTTACTTTGGATTTAGTGCTGTTGCTTGCTTTAGGAGATGAAATAGAGACGTTGCTATTGGATTAAGAAGAGAGTGGTGATGTAGAAATCCTGTCAATTTTTTAGAGGTACTGCGTGGGCAGTTACTACGTGGGACAGCAGGTATACTTGGCAGGGTGCGGCACAGTTGTTATGCCACGCTCTTTCGGTATACTGGTGAATGCTGCTTGTAGCCAGACCACCCTGCAGGTCTGCTGCCACAGAGCCAATCAGTCTGCAGGGCAGTCCATCAGTTCACTCCAACTTTATAGATGCCTTTTTTTTTTCTCAAAGACGTAATCTTTTCCATGTGCTGTGCAGGGCCATTCTCGTACTACAACATCTGGGTGAAGGCCTTCACGCAGAAACATCTCGGGGAATCTAGCAACCTGCTCAAGATACAGACGGACGTCCAGGGTGTGTGCCCAAGCTGCTGTGCTGACGCCTCATCGGCCGTGCACGGATATCGTTTGAAAGAGAGGCGTGACACTGACGCTTTCTATTCTTGTGGTGCAGGCCCCAGTGCGCCGATCATAGTGAACCTGACCTGCCAGTCATTGGACAGTCTCTTCCTGCAATGGGAGCGGCCGCAGACCTACTACAACAAAGTGGACTACTACTTTGTGCACTACCGCTCGGAGGAGGCCTGGGGCTTTGAGGAGATCGCCATGGCTGCCACCGACCGGCTAGACCATGTCGTGAGTGTCCCTTTCTGCTTGAAGGCCCACTGGAATGAAATTTTGGACCGTGTAAGAAGCCTAGTTTCAAATGACGCAAATATACTGAGTGTTGGATAAACAGGAGTGTGAAGTATACGTGATTCTTCCAGCTAAACCGCTTGCTTGTTTCTACTCAGTTTTCACACAGAGGTAGTACTTTGCAGTGGGTTAAGCTTAATGCCACGTTTGCGGGCATTATTTACCTGTTTCATCCACAGTAAATTCGATGTGCGTATTGTCTGCGGCGACGCCACGTAAAACATGTTGAGTCCGTCGGAACAGAACAGGGGTGCTATCTGTCACAGCTGCGACGGACATGATGACAGATGGCGTTGCCCTAGATGATGCGCAATATTGTATTGATGCTGTGTGCCTGCTTGATGGTCATCTTCGCTTGTGAACCTGTTTGCCCCTTCCCACCCACCTCCTCCTTTCTTCTGCGCCCAGATGTTCATACCAAACCTGACGGCCAACACGCTGTACGAGGTGAAGGTGCAGGGGGCGACGCGGAGTATCATTGACCAGACGACCGTGTTCAAAGGGCAGTTTTCTGATTCCCGGAAGGTGCTCCTCCAGAGTAAGTGTCAGAGTAAGTTGACGCCACACGCCGGGCCTGCGTCGTCTCTCACCACTTCTCTCTTTCTCTCTCTCTCAACGGTTGTTTGTCTCTCTCCTTTTCTGCAACCTCTTCTCCTTCTGCATGTCACCGGCTGCCCTCAAGCTTTGCACGCTTTCTGTCCCTTTGCCTTTCGATGGTGCATCTCTGTTGGCTTGCGCTCTTGGCTGAAGTTCAGCCTCAGTCTGGTGCGGTAACCCAATGCCTTTAAACCCAGGGCCTTTAATATCTGTATGCCTTATAGGCTTCCTTTGTGCAAGCTTGCAGAAAGGAACCAAGGAGGCTTGCGGATTTCAATGGCCTTTGAAAGTGTGCATGTGATATACTGTGACAACACGTATGACATTCTGACAGACATTTATGTGACGGCACAAGTGGTCCCTTCCAGTCTCGTTAACTGTGTTTTTGGATGGTGACATGCGTACGTCTGTGCACATATTTCATCCGAGTGGCTGCATGTGCATGCCTAGTTGTTGCCCCCTTGCTCTCAACTGGCATGCCTGCCTTTTTCATTGGTGTTGTGCTTATTTCGGGTTAAGCTTCTGCAACACTCTGCTCATCTGTTTGAGCCACATGCTTTAGCGTTTCCTCTGTGGCTTCATATTGGATTGTGTATATATTGAACTGTGCATGCTGGCTTCTTTGACCTTGCCGTTAGTGTTGATGAGTCAAGGCAGTAAGGATCGAGCGATGAACATACTTGATCAATAACCTTATTCTAGTTTGGTTGAGTAAGCATTATGGTTGGGTTAAGCAGAGCCTAAAATGTCTCCTCTTACTGTAGATGTCTGTGGGGAGGTATTTTATCAACTTAAGTGCAGACGTAATGCTGAGCACTGTGACAGTATTTTTCACTTAATTCCACAGAAAGCTTATGCTAAGCAGTAAATTTAGTCAAACTGAGATGCTTGAGCTTGCACTCGAAACATTTGGGAGGCCAGGGCTGGTACGTCAGGCGCAGGACGGCTGTAAGTGGTACAACATTTTCTTCACGCTTCAAGCGCCCAGTTGGCCCTTTCTGACAGTCATTGTGCATGGGAAAGCCTGATATAGTTGGCTTTAGCATGGGGTGCTTTGTCGTAAGCTGATCTCCTTCCGTCCACATCTGGAAGGCTCGTAGAATTTTTACCACGCCTAGTTCCAGCAGTTGAAGTTGTGCGCGCCCTGCTTTATGACATCGCATGTCTTGCTAGCCCTTGAGCATCTGGCTTCAGTGAGTCTCACTGTTAGACATGAAACTAATATAATGGTACAGTTGACTTTCACAATGCGACCTCGTTAAGACATGGGCTGTTGGTTCAGATTACCGTTTTGTGCAAAAGGGAGCGCCAGTATTGAGAGGTACGGAAAGATGGTTTAGAGCATGAAGAGGAGAGATGCCTACTCGCGACACGTTCGTGTTCTCTGCTTGTCTTTCCATACCACTTTAGCGCTAACCTTTGCACAAAATGTGGTACCACTGGCCTGCCACACACCACATCCACATGCATGAGTGCTGTGTGGTACTTTCTCTACGAGGTCGTATTGATGAACGTCAACTGCATCTCTCATTTGCTAGTGCTACCCTATCAAAAAACCCATGTGCACCAGGAACTCCATATCCAGTAATCCCACGTAAACATATAGGGATCTCGTATAAAGACCAGCGTGTTCCCATATAACATATGGTATTATTGGATATGAGAGCTGTGGGACATGTGTGTGTGTGTTTTTTTTTTTCTCAATCGGGCAGCGCTGCAACTCCTGCTTGGCTGAAAGCATCCCGCTGAATGCAGCAGGCGATCGCTAAGCAAACTTTCCCGAAAACCGAGCATGTTGAGAATGGTCTTGCGAGTGAGCCGAGCATGCCAGAAAGCTGCTGAGAAAGCGAGCAGGGCACGTCTGTCTTTCTTCAGCTCCCATGGATAATTGCGCAGTAGTATAACGCTTGTCTGCGGCATTGTTCCCCCCCCTCCCCTCTTGCTGTTTGATTCTCTTCCTCTTCTTGACAATGTTTGTCCCATTGACACAATCGTTGTGATTGGTGTGCAGCCTTCAACGATGGTGCCTATTCCGATCCCAGCCTGAGTGCCGCCGTGGTGGCCGGTGTGGTGTGCGTGTCGTTTGCGCTGTTTCTGGCCATCATCTCCTTTGTTCTGTGGAAGTGAGTAGCACCACCTTCTTTTTATGTGTGGGCATTCTTAGAGTACTTCATGGACTTTTTGTGTGCTATCTAACTGTCTCTCTATCTGTGTACTATCTATGTCTTTTCATATCTGTTTTCTTATAAACCTGGGTCTCTAAGCTACCCATGGTTGAATGGGTAGAGCATCGGGCTGCTGTGATGAGGGAACAGGATTTTAAACCAATCGTTGGACAAATTTGAGTTAATGAGCATTTGGCAATGTTTACATATGTGCCGCTCTTCAGCAAACCTGTTTCCCGCCAACATGGGTTGCTGTAGATGCGGGAGTGTGTATGTACTGCTCTTCAGTGAAACTCTTTGACTCCGACTTGGGTTAATCGGTATGTGCCAGTAGATGTGTGCCACGCTTCAACGAACGCCTTTGACGCCAACTTGAGCAACTAGGTTTGTGCTGCCGGGCACGGGCCACTCTACAATGATGAGAAAGATCCCTTAAATTTCTCCGATGCCGAGTGGAATTGAACCCTTGTCACAAGGATTTTCAAGGACAGCAACCCAAAGCTTTAGCAGGCTTCACCACAGATGCACTGCGTATTTGCCGCATTTCGGTGAACGTCTGTCACGCCAACACTCTTGCAAACTGCACCATGAATGTACTGGTTATGTGCCGCTTTTCAATGAACCTCTCGCCAACTCGGGTCACTGTGTATGTGACAGTGGGTCTACGGCAAGCGAGGGAACGATTCTCAGCATTCGCACGTACACCGGCGTGCCATACTTCTTCTCCTGGAGGACATGCGCACACTTCCCAGGAGCGCTACTAGTAGCTGCAGCATACTTGGCAAGGAGTGTGACAGAGGAGCCTGGCTGCCGCATTACACACATCTCAGCGTTTACATGCACCATTGCACCACGCGTTTCCAACACTGTGCGCAGGCTTCACGGCGTCTACGTTAGATGCCACCAGGTGTCCTTAGGGAAGCACGAAAGAGGACTCCTGTGGCAGTACACACCTCGTACATAACTTGTTTCAACGGTGGCAATGCGGTTGTGGCACTATATTGATTTTCTGGTGAAATAAACTTTGATTGATTGATTGATTGATTGATTGATTGATTGATTGATTGATTGATTGATTGATTGATTGATTGATATTCATTGCTAAATGCATTGCCGTTGACAGTCATTGTCAGTTGGGTACTGGCGAATTTTTTTTAATCTCCCACTCTTTTTAACACGTTCCTCGTCGGTGATGGGCTTGACGTCGCAAATAGAGTCTGATTGAGTGCTCTAAGCTGCACCACAATGGTTCAGTGACTATGGCAGCCTGTTGCTGAGTGCGGGTTTGCTGGTGCAATTTCTGGGCACAGCGATCGCATCTGGATAAGATCAGAATGAAAGAACGCTCATGTACCAAGCTTTGGGTGCACATTAAAGGACCTCATATGGTCCAACTTAGTCTGGAACCTTTCACAACACCGTCTCTCAAAGCCCCTGTGTTCATTTTTTGGGAGGGAGGGAGGGTCGTTTAACCTTATCTATGTCTGTCTCTCTGTCCGTCCGTCCGCCTATATATCGACCCATGCACCCATCTGCCTATCTATCTAGCAGCTATCTACCTACCTGCCTGCCTATCTACGTCTTCCTGCCTATCTCACTACCTACACGCATTTCTGTGTTTATGTATAAATATATATCTATCTTACCCATCAGTTAATCTAGTACAGCAGCTCTCACAGCAGGCTGTGCAGCCTTTGGATGTAAAACCGCATCAGTTATTATCTGCCCAGCTGTCGCTGCAGGAATCCTTTTCGAATGTCCTCTCTCAGTCCAAAATGCCAGGTGTACGTGACAGGAGGTGTTGCCCACCTTTTTACTATTATTTATTTCTTATGCCATCCCTGGAGAGACTCCCAACAATCTTCTTGTGCACTGCGAGCACACACTGGGCCTCAGCTCTTTATCACAGCTCTTTATCACAGCTTTTTACAGTTGCGATGGCTTATCCCTTTCACAGCCTCTTGCTGCAGCAGCATTTTCCTTTTCAGGTTCCCGCAGTGAGGTTTCATTATCTCGTCGCACACCGTGTGCCACACCGCGGTGCTTTTGCTGAGAGACCTGTCTGCCATTCTTGTAATCGTGATAGCAGATAGCACGTGGAGTGGTTTCGAGATAAGGACGGGGAGCACCTCGGGGAATCGGAAGACGAAACGCGCTTGCGTCTGTGCATTTATGAGGGCCAGTGTCTTGTGACGGGAACTGTGTGCCGGATGGGTTTGAGCCCACATGGACTTGTATTGCAAGAATTGCGCCGGGAACTTGCCAAGGCTATTCAGGTTCCTGGTTTTCATTCCTCATGGTGGCTTATCTGTGAAAGTCATTCCATGTTTGTGTTACTTGTTCAGGGATAGCACTGTTAATTGTATTATAATAATGTAATGTGCCAAGCATAATGTAATGCTTTTGTGTTGCAGCTACATCAACCTGTAACAATATTCTGGCTGCTGTGTGGAGTGATACCTATGTTCAAAAAAGGACTGAGGTAAAGAAACCTAAATGTAGGTTGTTGGTTTAATCTGTGGATCACCTTTTTGATACCCACTTCTTGGCCTGAGATTTGAGGAATTCAATTACCTTAGACAAGATGTAGAGAGAGGCTGGTTACACTTTAGTAAACAGATGTCGACACAGTTAAGCCTCTTTGTTGAAACGTTGGCTCCGAGCTGGGGATTCAATTGGTCAGTGCTTCAAGTGATTCACATCATGCTTGGAAGTTGGCAGCGTTGAAGATTTGACTGTTGGATGAAGTCAACCTTATCCCTCTGTCATGTGAAAATGTGTGCTTGCACATTGATTGAGACTTGAATTTTGATCGTACCATTTACAGAAAGAGAAGGGTAGGGGGGGCCGTCTGATTCAGCTTCACATCCTGATGAAGTGAAAAAGCTTGTTCATTGTCAGCATCTCATGCGTACAGCAAGTCCAGTAACTCTTGCACTCTGTCTCTCGTTGCAGAAAGTATTTTCAGGCCGCTTACTATTACTTGGACGACCCTCCAGGAAACAGAGCTTCGCCGCAACTTTCTGAAACCTTTGGTGAGTGGCACATCTTTGGTGTTTGACATGCACTTTTCCTTGTCTGGTATTGACAGCTCAATTCACTTGAAGCTTTATATACTTGGGTACGTCCAGCAGTTACATACTGCTCTGTCTAAGTACCACATGCCTGTTCGCCGATTAGATTGCCAGTAAAACTGCTTATAACAGGTGGCCAAAAGCAAAATGCATTTAGTAACAAAGGCATAGTGTCATCTACTTAGCATCATCCATTATAAGTACTATAATAATATTTAACTGTTGATGGGCAGAGCTGTATAATGTCGCACACCATTTTGTATTTGCACTTATAATCTTGTACAATATGTGGGCCTCTTATTATGAGCCTCTTAGGGCACTTGGGTAGTAGATGCATACATCTGTCTGTATGTGTAAGTATCAATGAATATGTATGTACTATAGTTATGTGTATGTATAGGCATATAGTATACCTCTGTTAGTATACACATATGTGTACGTAGTTTAAATCCATTATCAATAGCATGGACAGCACGTTCTGTATTGTTTGTTAACCCTTTGAGACGCTGTCTACACAATTGTGCAAAGCAGGAGAGTGCATCAATAGCAAAAGCACTGATGAAAGTAATGGTAATTAAAATGTGTTTCATACATCTTGAAACACTAATTAACTGGAACTGTGCTGCAATTTTGAATAACGTGCAGAATTTTTTAGCAAAATGAGTGGGAAGATAGGCGGCTGGGTGTTTTTACTCTGTGTCAGTATGTTGTGTGTAGCGGGTTCACTTCTTTCATTGTTTTTTACAATGTCATGCACCAGGCATAATTTTCAAGTGGCTGGATAAGTGCTTTTCAAGCTTTTCAAAACATGACATAGTATATGTTCTCTTATTTTGTGTTCCTGTAGTGAGATTTTGCATGGAGTCGAAATTTTGTAAACTTGACAAAACTCGTTAAACAATTGAAAATTCTTAATATTTTCTGCAGTGTACACTTTCTACGATTCTGATGATGCAAGAGATGTGGTGAAAGCAGCTTTTCAAACAACGGGATAAAGTGGTGTCTGAGAGGGTTAATACTAGATACTGGCCCCCGCCAAGCTGTATGCATGCATCTTTCTTACCAGGGGAGCCTTCAGCAGGATTTTCAGATGTGTTGTTAATAAACGTGAATTCAATTGGTAGTGCTAAAAGGTCTGCTGTTGCTATTATTCTAAAGTATAGCACATGCTATACACGTGACCGCAAGCTTTCGTCAGGCTTAGCATTACAGTGAAGCCATGGTGTATTAACTGGATAGTTGCTTTGCTGGCAGCAAACTGCATAACAGCATAAGTGACTGCCATGAGTTTAGACGGAGTGTCAGTTCAGTGTTTAATTTTTTTTGTTGTGAGCATAGTTGCATGTACAGAAAGGAGTGGAGGTGGGGTTATAGGCGAAGTTCTTAGAGCATAGTTGTGACTTGGTGTGCGGGGTATTCATTTGTGGACAGAGGCTATGCTGTGGTAAACAAAGGCTAGCCCCCCCTTTCACTGCCCCACTCATAGGAAAAAAAAAATTAACATATTTCATAAGGCTGTTGAAAAACATGTCTTCAGCTTTGTAGTCATGTCTTGTGCATTTGCTATAGGTTCAGGGAAGGGTGGGGCCTTGAATGATGTTCATTGTGGTGCACACACGATTAACACCGCCCGTTTTGTACATGAGAGCATGTTCCTGCATTGCTCACTGCAGACGACTCGGAGTATGCTTCTGTGCACGTGAGCCAATGGGCGAAACACGTGGCTGACCTTCATGCCGATGGAGATATCGGGTTCTCGAGGGAGTACGAGGTGCGTTGTTTGTGTGTCCTTCTTTGCATGTTTTTATTTTACTTATTTATTTGCCCCAAAGTCCGAGGAGGTTGCGAGTTCAATTTCTAGGCCCCAGTGGCCGCATTCTGATGGGAGCCAAATGCGAAAATGCTCATGCGCTTAGGTTTGGGCACACATTAGAAAACCTCATGGGGTCTAAATGAACCCAGAGCCCCTCAATAAAGCATTGCTGCTTGTTTAATGTGCTGCTTTAAAATGTTAAACTCCGCAATTTGATTTCTTTATTTAATTCTGGATACTGCAGGCGACCAGATCATTACAGGGTGGGTTAAAACACTAATACAAGCTCACTGTACACTGTGACATTAGAAGTGTTAAAGCTCCAGGTAATGCGAGGTGTTTGAACTACACATAAGTTCGAGTTTTACCATATTACAAGAGAAAATCATCAAAGTTTGAGAAGGCACTCGTGCACGATTCCAAATTTAAGGTGCGGCATGCAAATTCTTGCATAGAAAACTGCAAGGACAACAGAAAAAGGAACCCAAAGGTTCTGAAACTCTAGTTCTGGAATAGTAAGTCAGAATACAAAACCACGACAGTCGTAAGCACATATCTGTTCACAATTTAAAGTGTGAGATATGCTTGGTATGGTCCACTGTAAAAGGAAACATTAGGTTAGTTGGGTTAGTTACTACTGTACCATCGATTACAGCCAAGATATGACTTGAAGGCCTGCAGACTATGCTTATACATATGCATGGTGCTTCATATTAGTCCCCTTTTGCCCAATAAAGCAGAAGAACTGAATTAAATCAGAAGAATAACACAAAGAAAAGACCATTTATCACCAAGCTAAATGTTTACTGCACTGGAAAGTTCTACTAGTACAGGCAGAGCCGCTTTAAGCCTTATCTGAACTGACAGGATTGTCTCAGTTGACAGTTTATTAAGCTGCCTCTTTTAATGAGTTATCATTGATCATTTTGACACAAACATGATGAGTTGATTATTGATTCGTCCCAGTACAATGACTTGCTTGGAAAAGATGCACGAAAACTAGTGGATACTAGAAACAGTAAGGTGGCAGTGACAACGATTGGATTGGACGATTCCCCAGGAAGTTACCAGTCACCATGTTGTGCCTTACATCAGCAGAAAATACCCAGAGCCCAAATAGCTTCTGTGCGGCTCAAAACTTACCTAAGAAATCGTCTTTTTATCAAGTTTTATTGACCTGGCAGAGCTGTTGGCATTAACTATGGCATGCTTTTCATGTTTACCTTTCCACTGTACTTGGGTATTCTTCCCAGCAGAAACATTGGAAATCATTTGAGATAAGCTTTTTAATTGAATTGTGATGGAGATAGTGGTGTTCAGCTTAAAATATCTTCTTTATTTTTCCTGTCCCATTACAGTCTCTCCAGCAGGCTACAGATTTGGATCTGTCTTCAGACTATTCCCAGATGGCAGAGAACAAGGGGAAGAACCGATATGTCAACATCGTGGCATGTACGTCTTGCAGGTTTCTGTGCCTCGCGTCTTCCGCGTTTGCGCCAACGTTATCTTGCAGCAGTTAGCTTTGCAAGCCCTTTGCAGCCGAGGGACTTCACTATCGTTGTGCAGAGGTTCTGCTATCCGACAACCTGTCTACAAGATAAGAGCACATTTGAATGAGGCTGCTCGTCGGCCGCATGCCAGCAGTACGGATTCCGTGGATGGTGTTGCTGACAGTGGTCACAATGCTTCTTGGTGCTACGTGCAGTCCACTTATAGTGACCTTCACGAAACTAAGAAACCCGGTCATTACAGCAATACAGATATAATGATAACCACTCACTTTATAGCAATTAAGCTCTCTCTGGACGTGTGCAATGATAACCGGTTATCATTTATAGTTCTTAAAGAGTGAGCAATCATCGTCATATTTGGAGTGAGATTAAAACTACCTTCTCAAAACTCCTGTATGCTTATGTAAGGGTAGGGCTTCTTTTTCTTTGTACCTTGACAAGGTGCTGCATCGAAAATGTGCACATTTTAAGCTACCTCTATTCTATGATTACCTGCACAAACGTGTGGGACCACTTTTGAAGAAGCCACTTAGTAGAAGAGGGACATCGAAAAGATGAAATCTCAGTTTTAGCATTCAGGAAGCTAAAATCAAGTTGTGTGTTGAAGTCAAGCTCTGTCAACGTCTTTAACTCTACATCAGTCTGCATGAGGTATGGCCTGGCAATAGCGTTGTAGCATCTGGGCACACCAAGAATTGCTGTGGACAGCTCTTAGAAATGCATAAAATTATGCGCCATCTCACAGAGCACGCTCATCTTGCCATCTGTGATGATTCACAATCGTATCGGCATTATTGCCTTATAGGTATTTTCCCATGTCATTTTATCTATAGCGCTCCACTTTCCCAGAAAATGGCTTTTCTAGGGAAAGAATTTCATGATTATATCCAACACGCTACAATAATTGCTTCACTCATTACGTGCAGTATGCTTTTGCATAGTGTTGCTAAAGTCATTGAGGTAGCTGATCACCTAAGTGATATACCATTATACCTAGCCTTGCTATAGGATGTTTACACTGTACTTAGCTCACCAAGAGCATTTGTTCCTTGTTCTTGTGGAGTGCTTCGCATGTAGCTCACTTTGTTTTGCTTGGCGCTCTATTATAGCTAATGTTCTTCAACTCAAAACGACGCAGAGCGTAAGTCGCAAATGGCAAGTCATCTACAGGTCTGCAGACCATTGCCGTGATTCGAAAGCCTTGCTGACCAATAATATAGCTAATGATGGTTGTTGTTGTGTGTTTGTGTGTTCACTTTTGTCACCTGATGTTTGCAGATGACCACACACGTGTTATATTGAAGCCTACCCCTGGCCAGAAGAAATCAGCTGACTACATCAACGCTAACTACATTGATGTGAGTACTAGTTGGACAGCAGAGCACTCGCACCACAGGTTTCAGCTTCTACAGTATTATTTATCGACACCTTTTGTTTGTTTATTAGTGTTTCTGCCCTTTAAGTATGCAGTGAAATTTCAGTAGAGTATAGCAGTATGAAAGCTGTAGTGTTTTAAAAAAGTTTTGAATGCTAGTCAGGCCAGTGGTGACCTAACACTCTTCTCATCTCTTCCCCTCGCCCATATGCTTCATTATCTTGCATGTCTTTTGAGGTTTCAGAAGTTATATCCTACGGAGCACAATAAATGTGACACCAAAGCAAAGGGGGGGTGGGTGGGGTGGGGTGGAGAGTGCATGGAAATGGTCTGCGACACAAGGAAATTTTTAAGTGCTTTTAAATGTCTGTTTCTTATGACTGAGCAACAAGTAGTGCTATGTTACTACTTGCCCGTGCCTGTCACTGTTATCACTGTCTTATTAGAAGGTACTTTAGGAACAGTAAGACTGATGTAACTGTTACCAGAGAGTAACTGTGACTGGCGACACTGATCCATCGACGTCCCGTCTTTCTCCCTTTTGTCGTCCCTTTTTGGCAAACAGGGTTACAACAAACCTAGGGCCTACATAGGCACCCAGGGCCCCCTGCCCTCGACTTTTGACGACTATTGGCGCATGATCTGGGAGCAGAGGGTCTGCATCATCATCATGATCACCAACCTGGTAGAAAGAGGACGGGTGAGCACACTGTCCCCCACTCTCTTTCTTACGCTGTGCCTTGACGGTAACGGGCACACTTCTTTGCACCTGCCAGTCACATATCACTGGAGTTGTAGTGACAAGAAAATTGGGAATTGTGTTTTCCTCCTTGGAATACTGAAAACGTGTCAAAAGAACTTGAAACTGGGTTAGTTGCTCATTATCCTACAGGTATCAGACTAGAAACAGAGACAAAGAAGCATGAAGTGGGCAAGGACAATGCTGGACTAACAACTGGACTTAGTTAGAAAAAGCTTGCATTTAAAAAGGCTAAAGTACGGCTTATAGAAAGAAGGTTACTGATGACTCGCACAGATGCATTGCTTGCAGTAGACAACCACGTGCAGCTCAGCTGATGGTCTTAGTTGATAGTCTAATTAGTCTGATATGTTCAATAAGCAAGCAGCACTGCATTGATGTAAGATGAGCAGACGAACTTGTCATTTCCAGAATTTGTGTTAACATTGGCGTTTTCTGCCGATTCAATGCATTCCAAGAAAAATGTAGTTGTCATTCTTTTCATAAGGATGAATAAACAGTGACTGCAAGCGACTAAGTTTTAATCTTCTTTGTATATTTGGTTGTGGTCAGGTGTGGGGAAGGAAGAGTTCCCTTTGCGTTATGTCCTCTCCTGGTCTCCATGCTGCGTTTAAATAAAGGCATCATATAAGCCAGGCCAGACCTTAACTGTTGCATAGTTTCACCTTATTCTCTTTAGTCCTTATTGTGTGATGCACATTCAAAGTAATGCAGCACACAAATATGATGAAAGGTATAGAACAACATCTTGAGGACATTCTCAGCAATAACAGCATATACAGCTAAAAGACCTTCATCATTGTTATACAGTCGCCGACCGTTTATTCGGACCTCACGGGGACTGCGGAAATGTCCGAATAAACAGGTGTCCGAAAAAGCAGATTAAGAAAAAAAAAATTAAATCCTTTATTTCCACGCACTTATTCGGGCTCGGCAGTAGGCTTGAAGAAATCGTGAATGCGCCGTTGCAAGCTGTTCCGTTTACGCGCAGTCAGGTAAGCCTGAATCTCGGAGAGGGTCGTACGGTCACTCTAGGCGGCTGAAAGCACAGTCACTGCTTGTACACGCTCCGCATGCGACGGCAGCGTAGCACATAGAGCGTCAACTTCCGACTGCTGCACCGCCGGACATCGTCCGGCGGTGCAGCAGAAACGTGACGAATGATCTCGCCGTCGTCGAGCTCTGCGCATGTCAATACAGCAGTGTCAGCACCTGTGAAACTGTCAATGAGACGGAATCGCAATGCAACCACTGCGCAAGTCTCGGCAGTTCCGCGTCGGTAGGGAGCACATCGGAAGGCGACAAATCTTAGGCCTCCCGGCACCCGCTTGCCGGCATTCCGCAGCGCAGTCTGCGCGGGCACTGTCGGCGCCATTAGAGACTTGACGCGATGTTTCCGTATGCCGCGTTGGATCACCGAAACCTCGACAAAGCACACAAAGCAAACACCACCGTGCAAACACCAGTCACACAAACGACAAAACGCGGCCTGCTCGCAGCGTCGCGCGCGAAGAAACAAATCAGCTGCTGGATTGTCTTGACATGGCTTACTAAGCTGAAACCGGAACTGCTGCAGAGCCACTCTATCGAACTAGGCAGAAACGATGATGATGAGTGGGGATTTCCAGTAGCGCCACTTCGTGGGGCAGCAAGGAAGCTCCCTTCAAAACAAAAGTGGCGTTCAGCAAGACGAACCATGCACCGGTCAGAGTCGGTGCATGGTGCTCTCGACCGAGTTGGCTCAAGGAGTGTCCGAAAAATCAGACGAGAGGTTGCGAGGTGTCCGAACTTTCGGCAGTTGTTATACATTATGGTCTATGGGGAGAATGGCGGTGCCGCGAAGCTGACCGAATAATCGGGCATGTCCGAATTTTCGGAGTCCGGAAAATCGGTCGGCGACTGTAATCCTATGTAGCGCAGACACATAACTTTGATTTCATTTCAGCTGTATGAGTGATGCAACAACATATTCAATGTTTAACTCTTATACAGTAAAAGCTCGTTAATTCGAACCGCAAGGGGAAGCCGCTTCAGTTCGAATTAACGAAAGTTCGAACTAACGAAAGTGAAGGAGGGCAACAGTACACTGCGATTTGGAAGCAGTAGGGCATGTCAGAAATTTGGCGTGTGCCGCGGGCACACGCCATCTTCAAGTCGAAGCTCTGGGTCCGACTGTGCCACACCACCGATGTCCACCGAAACGAACGTTAACCGGGGCTTAACACCATCACAATGAATCGCGACGGCCGATACCTCCTAAGCTGAAAACAGAGGTGCACAACCGATGAAGACTGCCGAGACAAAGACGCTGAACATGTGAAGGTGGCGAAGGCCCTGATTCGTTGGTTCTTGATTGCAAGCGCAGCTGCGACGTACTTGATTCGCCGTGTTTTGGAGCTTACCGTGCCATCTCCGCACCACATTAGCAGCTGTACAAGATTTGCAAAGCCTCCGAGATTTGCAACGGGCAAGAAGTCTCGGAGGTTACCTAGAACGGAGAGGCGGCAGCCGCGGCTGCCTTCTGGCTGACCCCGCGTTGGTTAGATTTTATTCCGATTTTGCCTTCTCTCGCCGTTCTCTCCGTTTCGGAGGCTATACAGCCTTGTGTGTAGGCAGTAGGCGCGTTTCTCTGGCCGTGTGCCAGGCGAGCGTAGTTCGAATTATCCGTGAGGGAACCTTCTCGCGTTCGAATTAACGGACTTTTTTATACATAGACTTCTGTGGAGCTTGGCCGGACCAAATCGTACAGTTCGAATTATCCATAAATTCGAATTATTGAAGTTCGAATTAACGAGCTTTCACTGTACTAGGGATAAGAAAATAATAACACGGAACCTTGCTCATGCCATGCTAGGTACAGCATGCTAATACAGAGTCTCGTAGTCTTAAATAAAGGTTCTAAATAAAATAGTATGTCGCACTGTATCCCAAAGATTTGGCAAGTTGTGGCTCCATACCTTCTCCACAGAGAAGAACACGTATAGCATGTACGTTGAGATAGGGGACCTGCACTCACGACAAGCACACAGAAGGACACAATCTTTGGACATGTAGATAAATTAGTGTGTTCTGTCATGAAACATAACGGAACATGACATCATGAATGAGAACATCTAAAGCATCTTCCTTTACTCATGACATTTCTTGCATACATACTAAGTTTTTTATTGTTTTGTCTGGTCTTCCCTCTTTTCTCTTCTTTTCTTGTTTGATCTGTCTTGTGGCGTTTCTTTCCTCTTTTTCTCTCTCTTTTTTTTTTCCTCCTCATGTCTCTTTTTCGTTTTCGGTCGGGGACACGCAAAACAGCGCGCTCGTAGCGTTTCGGCAGAGTTGGATGATCTTGTGAGTATTGCATGCGAAGGATTGCGTGGCTCTCTCTGTACTCTTAATTCCCTAAAGGCTCCTTCTATGTGTGGTGCTGTCTATTATACTCTTTTTACTCTTTGACTCTTAAAGACTCCATCTTTCTCTGTCACTGTTCCCGTATTCTACGTGTGGCAGCTATTAGTTTGCTCGCTCTTTCGCCTGGTTCATTCGCATGTTTCACTCCAGATTAACATCCGTTGCATTTGACTAACCGAGAAGAAAAAGTGTGACCTAATCATCTGTTGGTGTGCCTTGTCATCTTTTTAGTCTCTTCTGTCCTTCGTGCTCTCTGTCGTGGTTTGCAAGCGAACTAATACCACAGTAACTTTACTCATAACGTTAGCTAAGTGGTTTCTCTTTCCTTTTTTTTTTTTTCGTGAAACACACTAAAATTTCTTACATATAGTGCAATATCTAGTGGTAATCCAGAATAATATGAAGAGAGAATTACTTCAAAATTGAAATTAATTGACGTTTCATTTGTTTGCTTCTTTACGTTAGTGTCTGCTAACAGCCTGAAAGCTTTAGCTTAGTGCATTACTACACGTAAAGAGAAGCAGTGCCCAATAAAGATAGCATTGAATATGCAAATATGCAATATGCAAATTGAATATGCTGCACAGGACAGCATAAACATCTAAGCAATATCACTAGTAGTGCATGCTGAAACAATTTAATATCTAGACTGAGTAAACATAATGGCAACTATGGGGACACTGATCGAGGAACAATATACTGTATAGACTAGTGTAAGATCCGCCCTGTTTTCAGTTTTGACGAGGCGCGGCCCTTATGCGGGACCAATTAAGTGGTATTAATTTAAACTTTTCTGGCTTCCCGAAACAAAGCAATGCAGTTGGCAAGCTAACAACTATGAGGCACGAGAGATTCAAATTTGCTTAGATTCGCTACTATGTGTTCGAAAAGCATTCCTGCCAGATGGCGCCATTGGTCCAGTCACACATTAGCAGCTATATCTCATTTGTGCTTTTGGATAAGCAGGATATTATGAAACTTGCTTTTCCTTCACTCCTCTTTCACGTAAAGTATGCATTCGGTTTATGGATTAATCATGACTTAATCATTATCTTATGGCAATCCAGACAAGTCTTGGCTCCCTCGAAGTTTGAATGGTTTGTATTGAACGTATGAGCACTACAGTTTTTCTGGCGTGTTAATGCTTTGCCAGTTAAATGCGTGCTGGCCATAATATTCTGCGTATACACTTGGTCTAAGTGAGACCAGTACAGCGTAGGCTTAACTAGTGCTAATTACTTCAATGGAATTGTTGAGAGTTGCACTCCAAAAGCATGCAAGCCGTTGAGTTATACCATTGATCTGTCATTTAGCCGTGCCTGTGTAACAACAAATCTGTCTAGCCAACTCTATATGTTTCAGTCTGCTGACAGCCATGTAATGCTTGTTGTGCATAACATGTTCAAGTTGCTGACTAGAGTCAGTTGCGAAACTGACCGTTGTAGTGGTTGTGTAACTAGATTGTGCTTTTCTCATCGTAATCTCCTATTAGTTCAGTTTTACTTGGATGAAAATAATTCCTGTGCTATCTGTACACCTGCAGTGCACTTAACTAACAGGTAAGATGTTTGGAACCTATTGTTCTTGCAGTTATCTGGTTTATTTACAAAAAATATTGGTCTCTACTTTCTGCTGACGATTCATCTATTAGTGTCGCCTAAGTGTTAAAGAACAACAGGTATTCTGTTGCCTCTCAATTGTGTTCTTCGTCATGTCGTTTTTGAGAGTGAATTCATTCACTGAGCTACGTCACCTGCGGGAAGAATTACTTATGGTTCCATTCCTCAAACAAATCCCCAGCTTGTTGCATTGTATTGCATGTCACGAGCGTACTGGGGTTGAAACTTAGGCACGTCTTGTTTTCGTGTTTGCATTGCAGCGTAAGTGTGATATGTACTGGCCAAAGGAAGGTACTGAGACCTATGGCATAATCCAAGTGAAGCTGGTCCAGGAGGTTGTCATGGCAACATACACCGTCCGAACCTTTGCGATCAAGAACATCAAAGTGAAGAAGGTGAGCGCACACATTTTCTCCTACCTCTGTACTCCCACTATCAGATTAAACACGCAGCCTTATCCTCTTCTGCTAGGCATGCCTGTTCTTAATTGTCACAACTGAGTTGAAAATGTAGGAGTTGTGGCATGAACTGAGCAAACGCACCTTGCTTGGCATGTGCTAAAAGGTTAGGAGCAATGCAGTCCTCACTGCAGCAAAAGTGCTTCTTGGCGTTGATGCTGTCTTTACTACGGGGTACCTCGCATCTGTCACACTCGGAAGCCCAACAGCAGTGACACGAAAGATCTCTTATGTGAGCTCCCACAAACGTGAAATGATTCTTTGAGGTATGCAGAAGAGAGCAGTGTAACGTTTGCCGAGGCTTACAAAGCCACAGTGGAAGGACGCCGTTTCCTCCAACGCTAGCACACTTGACCGACTGACCGACTTCCAACCTTTGCAGAAGCAGGCGTCTGAGCGGACGGTGTACCAGTATCACTACACCAACTGGCCAGACCATGGGGTACCAGACCATCCTCTGCCAGTCCTCAGCTTTGTGGCCAAGTCTTCTGCTGCCAACCCTCCCACTGCAGGACCCATGATCGTGCACTGCAGTGCTGGTGTAGGAAGGACGGGCACCTACATCGTTCTGGATGCCATGCTCAAGCAGATGCGGCATCGGCAGAGCGTCAACGTCTACGGCTTCCTGCGGCACATCCGCCAGCAGCGAAACTACCTCGTCCAGACCGAGGAGCAGTACGTGTTCATCCACGACGCTCTGCTCGAGGCCATCGAGAGTGGAGACACGGAGGTGAGGGACTGGTGCTCGCAGCAGGCGTCTTGGTCGGCCAGTTGAGTCCTTCGAGTGTTCAGCTTAGGAGTCGCTAGAGGGCACGGAAGCTCTGTTTGCCCAGCCAGGACTGTATGGAACCTCCACCCTTCCAGAAGGGTTGGAAATCTAGGCTGATAGGTGCGTTAACTGGTCAGTTGTTGAAATAAGCAGGAGACGTTTGAGAGTATTGACTCAAAAACAGCAAGGAAGAAGTGAAACAAGGTTTGTTACAAGCACAGGAAACGTAAGAGTATAGAGATAAAGGCTTTAAATGAAAATAACATAAAGTTGAGATAGGCAGAATGCTAGACTGCAATAGACTAAGTAAAATCTAATTGGCTCAAGCATGCTTGGTGATTTGTCACTCCCCTATTTCAAAGGCGATGCCATTGGAAATCATCATCATCATCTTAGTATGTCGCAGTTAGTGTTAGCAGCTTAACTTGTAAAGGTATTTCAAGGGTTAAGATGCACCAGAAAAGTACAACCTTGCAGCATGGGCTGTCACGCCTTCAGAATGCATGTTCATAGCATAATCATCATCACCACCACCACCTTTGAGAGCTGCTGTTTAAACTATTGCAGGATTGATGTGTACACCGAACATCAATATGGTGGTGCCGCCTTTCCATCCACACACCACGTGGTTTCATGTTTTGCCATATTGGTGATATATGGCACTGCCATTGTGGTGTAGCAAAATTGTCATTTTTTTCCAGCTGGCATTGCAGTAGACGATGCGTCCTTCTGATTTATTATCGGTGAAGCTTGTGAGTAATGCACCCTAATATGATATTAAAGTGCATATGTTACAAGGTGCCACCTCTGTACAAAAGCCAGCGTTTTAGGCAGAAGAGTTAGGCATAACTGACATCTCTATTTACACGTGTGTGCAGAAAAGATTGTTTTGTGTGACTTTGTATAATATGGTGATATATAATATAATTATTCGCAGTTATGTTAACCAACTAGTCTGCTGTCAGCTTTTTTTTTTTTTTCTCTCGCAACATTCAGAGTGGTGCTTGTTATAGTGTTTACTCCACAGTTACCTGTTGCTGATCGTGGCTAAACACTTACTTAAATTTCCTTGAGGTCTATGTCTTACGATAAACATTGATGATGTGGAACTGATTGCCTTGCACAGCTAATGGAGTTGTGCTTCTGTCCCTTCCCACGCACAGGCTGGGGTCTCACAGCTGTCTCGCTACGTGCAGAGCTTGCAGACAGCTCAGGTTGGAAACACAGGGAGCGGGGACAATATTGACAAGTCCTGGTCACTCCTAGAGAAGCAGTTCAAGGTACGTACCAGCTGCAAGCTCTGGCAGCGGCCAAGAAGTTGGATTTTACATCCACATTAGAGGCCAACTGCGCCGAAATTTCACAGTTTGGCTAAGAAATGTTATAGAGGAGTATTAGTATATACTGTCGAAGCAATCTTGTAGATGTACGGGGCTGATAATTGTCTAATTTACTTATTAGCAGCGTTTAAATACTAGGACCTTAGCGGACAATGCGTGCGCCTGCTATGTAAGTCCCAGCGCGCCACCTCTGACATTTAGCATGCGGTATTCTCGGGGGTCATGCAAAGAAACTAAAGCACTGCATGGGCTCAGGCTGGCCTGAAACCCTGGGCCACGCCAGGTAGAGTGTTTTTGACAGGCCCGGGTTGGGCGCAAGGTTTATGCCCTCAGGTCTGGGCCGGGCTCAAATTATTTAGTGTGCTCTGACGCTTGCCGGTGTCTATTCTAGGATTGAGAGGATTTGGGCCTTTCAGTGCAAGAGAGTAAGCTGAAAATGTCTGGTCATTACTCCTTAAAGATTGATATCTCTGGTAATCCAGAAGCGCAGTTTGCCTTTACAGCATAAGCATTTTTTTTATTGTTCCTTTGCTTTATGTAGTTGAGTTTCGTTAATTTGATCCACTGGGACCATCAGCATCGGCTCAGTTATCCAGTGGGTCAAATTAAACAGGAGGCAGAAAAAACACCAAAACACGCTGCTTATTCGTTTGGCAGTACTTGCTCAGGTTCTAACACATCCCCGAATAAACAGGAACCCACTTTTATGGGTTCGAAGCATAAAGCTAATGTAGTAGAAGTCAAAGACGCACTTCATTTTTAGCAAGGTAAACATTGCATCCTACTGATTTCGGCATTAAGAAAAAGACTAAGCCAGTCACCTTACCTTCACAGAATAATAGTTTATTTATACCTACAGTCTATCATCATAAGTCTCAGGAGGTACATAGTACTTTATAAGTTGTCTATGAAGAACCACAACATGCCCTCTGTACGGTTCATAGCGCATTTGACGTTATGCATTTATCAAACGGTTCCGCAACAATCGCAAATGGGGTGGTGGCTCACACCTAGACTAACCACTTCGCTAGCTTATACTGCGCCACACACTATTCTCCAGAACATCAAGAACATGTGACAAAACTTGTTGCTGCTACCCTTACATGTAAAATAACCTATCATTTGAATGCACTGTCGTATTCAGACCGAGAGCAGCACGTCTTTGTCGTCATGCCATACGGCTCTATGCTATGCGAGAACTCATTCTGTCGGCATCTATGGTCAGGACCTTGTAATGGCAGTGGCGATGACGTTAGCCAGGCTGGCTTTGATGGTAGGTTGTTGCAAAAGTAGTTTTACTTTCATATCGAACTGCAGCGCCCAAGCCATTTTTCGGACGAATTTTTATGGGAAGAAAGACATGCGTTAGAAGTAGGTAAATACTGTAATAATTCATTGTCAGCTGTCCATCTCACTTTAAAGTTGTCTTTGGAAAAGCCAAAAACACGTGTTTTTAATGTGAGGTGACGTGTGTTCACGCACTCACTGTACCCTAAGCGCTGCCAAGGCGGATGCTGCCACTATTGGAGTCACCACTGCGGCGACTATTGGGGTCGGGCACTTGTGCGATGACCAGCCAAGTTCTAATTATCTGGCCAAGCTAATTTCAGGATTGAAGTAACAAAAGTTTGGTCCCCTAGAAATGTACGGTTGCCGGCCCCGGGGCCTGCTGTCGGGATAAGATTAACACAAGTCTACTGCAATAGATTTTCTCGTTTTACTTGTGAGCATTTGTACACAGTTTGACATGGCCGTTTCTGTTGTTCATGTGTGCAGCTGGTGACGGTATTCAAGGCGAAAGATTTCAATGTGGTGTCAGCTGTGAAGCCCTGTAACAAGGCCAAGAACCGGTCACTCAACTTGATTCCCATCGAGTCACACCGGGTGCACATCACCCCAAAGCCGGGCACGGATGGCTCGGACTACATCAACGCCACTTTCCTACAAGTACGCCCGCGTCCCTGTCACCTTTCTCTGGGTTCCAGTAACGCTTTCTTGTTCTTGTGAAGCCTTGCCTCGTGCAAACACTAAAATTCGCAGTTGTGTAAGACGTAAGCGCACGTGAAATTATCAAGGCAAGGAATGTCGAGAAACTATTGCATAGCTTGGGAACGTGCAAGTTGTCTGGTATTTCTGTGAACCAGCATAGTTCTTTTTTTTCTCTTGTCCTAACGAACTTCTATGAAGACATTGACGTTTTCTATCATATAGTGTAAATGAAAAAAGCCATAAACTTTCGTGCTCCACTCCGTAGATGCAGTGACGCTTGTGCTTTTGTTTTTGCAGTAGCACAAATTTAGTTGCAGCCACCAGAAAATTGGAATTTGTGGTATTGAATTGCACAACCACACGATCACCTCAGGGTTACTGATCCAGCTGCAGTTTTTGTTGATTGAACCTTGACCAGGACATGAGGGCTAAGTAGTCGCTGATTTGCATGGTCAAGCAATTGTATATTTTTCACTGCCTCCTGTGCTTGCCGGAGTTAGTCTAAGATTTGTCTGTTTCTTTTTTTTTTTTTTCGCTATTGTGGAAATTGCAGGGTTACAACAGGTTGCGGGAGTACATAGTAACGCAGCATCCACTAATGACGACCATGGCCGACTTCTGGCAGATGGTCTGGGACCACAACTCGCAGACGGTCGTGGTCCTCTCGGTCGTCGACGAAAAGGTGAGTGACCCTGTGCATCGTATGCAAACTATCATTGTTCAGATTAAGTACAGCAAAAGATAAGGAACGATGCTTTTCTGTTAATCATGTCCTGCGGCAACATCACCTTTCTCATACAATTCTCTTCCACTTCTGTTATTGCCGCTATGCCTTGTGCTACCTTCTGTGCGCATCATCTGCCTTAGTGGTTCGGTGGCCATGGCATTCTCCTGCTAAACAGTGAGGTTAACATTCCACCACCTGCCACAGTTTAATAAAATGCAGAAATGCTGGCATATTTAGATTTTTGTGTGCGTTTTAAGAAGTTCAGATGGTCAAAATTCATCCAGAACCCTCGAGGATGGCGACTCATTTCCTGGGTGTTGTTTTTGTATGTTGAACACTACCATTCAATTAGTCAGTGTGACACGTCCAATTAAATAACAGCCAGAATATCATCAGCCTATCTGGTTCTCTTATCCAGGCTGCTTTCTCTCCTTCTATATGTTGAAAACACTGCAGGCTCTTTGAACAAAAATGACTGGAAGGACTCACAATAACAAGTTAGGGTCTCTTTTTCACAAGGTACCATTGATAAACTCAAGGTGCAGAAACCACACACCTTGATGTGAAGCCTCTGTGTTTACTGCATTGTGATATTGTAGTACCATCCAGCATGCATTTGGCAAATAACTTTTGTTGCCTCTGAGATTTTAGTGAACACTTTAGCGCCCTTTCCACTTTTTTGTGTGTGTATGTTTAGACATGCGACATGTAAGAAGCTTCATATAAAATAACATAAACCACTGCAAACACCATGTAAAACTTACTATCGCATGTAAACTTTTTCACGATTACAGATCTCGGAGGCACATATGACACTCTGTGGGCTTCAGACAAAAGTCTTCACAAATAAGCGCAAATGCTATGTTTCACATGTGATGTGCCTGAATGTCGTCTGACAGACCTCATACTGAGCTTGCCATGATCTGCCCCCCCACTGGGCTTCTTCTTTTTAACAAGAGTAACATCGTGCTGACAGCAGAACCAACAGAGCATTGCATGTCCTTTCGTCCAAATCCAAGAATTCAGTATGTCAGTGCTGCCACATGTGATCAGTTACTGGAATGATCTCCCTGACAGCACTACTAACATCCGTGATCTACCAACATCCGTGATCATGTTGCCTCAGAAATGTAATATTAACCACCGATCATGCTGTTTAGCGATTGCTAATACTGAGATAATTGCATATCTTTTTAACTATTGCATAATAACTTTTTCTTGTACAATGACAATTTGTATAGTAAGTAAAAAAAGTGTTCTACTTATTGCATTTAGCCTTTTTAGAATGACAGTTTCTTTGTTTTTGTTTGCTTGCCATTTATGTGCTCTGCATTTTTGCAATATCAACGTACCGTCCTCCCTTCACACAACACTCCAAGCAGGAGCCCACGAGAAATGTGTAGTGAAATAAATCAATTGCTGCGTCATTCTCTCCCTTTCGATACGTCAGGAGTACCCGCAGTTCTGGCCCGACACAGACGAGGAGCAGGACTATGGGAGCTTTAAGGTGAAGCCCACGAGCGACGAGACGGCCACGACGGCGTCGACGGACACGGTGCCGGCCGACGAGAAGCCGAGCGGGGGCCCAGGCTTGGTGAGCCGGGACTTCATCTTGCAGTCGACGCAAGACGACTACGAGCTGTCCTGCCGTGTGATCCAGTGCCCGGGCTGGCCCCAGGCTTGCACCCCCATGGCCACCCTGTTTGATCTGATTCGCACGGTGGCCGCACGACATGCCGAGGACCTCAACGGCCCCGTCGTCATCGTAGACAAGTGCGTGTACATTGCTGTGTTCTTGCCTTTTTTGAAAAGCTTGCGTCCTCCACGAAGGCCAAACATCTTCTATCTTTTGGTACTGAAGGGACTGGAAAGGCCAACTGCTGCTCAGGTTTAAAACGAAGCACATTAGCAGGGATGTTGGAACATACGAAAGAATAAGAAATTGTATACTGCCCTATTCATGAACAAAGAACATGGTAGCACGAAAAAAACGGGAACAAAGGAAAGGTACGTACACAAGACAGGCCTTTCTCGATCCTTGTTTTTTCGTGCTGCCCTGTTATGTGTTCAAGAATGGGGCCAGCAAGCCCAAACAAGAGCTTTACTGCTCTTTTCAATTCAGTCCTCAGATCGAATTGTCACTGTTCATAAATATGAATATTTTTCAGATAGATTTCAAATATTTTAAATCGCTAACTGTGTCCAATGAAGCATAAAATTGGAGTAAGAAGTGCAACAGATTTCATCTCCGAAGATGACACAAAACATGAAAAGTTGCATAGTGGAGTACGCCACTTTGCCCAGGAAGCCAGACTGCTCCGGCTTAACCACCACCATTTGCGCTCACCATTGAGTCCTGAGTAGGCAGATAAACTGCTTATTTGCTCTTAATGCTCCATTTGTGCTTTTAGTAAACAGTGCTCCATAATGTGCAATGTAATGACAAAAACTTGCTAATATTGTGAATATAATGGCATGTAAAGATTGTTTAATCTAATGATGAAAACACCAGCTCTTTATTTGAGAACTATTGCAAAATTACTTGATTCGGTTTTGCTTCTGGCACCATTCTATTCTTATTCTATTCCATCTTGAGCATTACTATTTGCGCACCCTTAACATTAGCCACTATAACTCCACCATTATTTAAATGTCCGGCAAAAAATGTCAACGTATTAACAGATTAGCAAAAATAAGATGTGATTGGAGGCAGGACTTCTCTTTCTTGATTTTTCACATGCCCGAATAGTCACTGTAATGACAGCTCCATTGCTTCTTGGAGTTAGCAATCTCTGACTTAGCTGCGATCCTTTGCCTGTACGTGAAGTCCACCAAAGTTCATATTGAACAGATCCCGAAGTTCCCTGGCACGCACGCAAAAAAGTAACATAAAAGGCAGAAAGGACAGCGCTTTTGTTACAGCGCTTTTATGTTACCTTTTGTCTGTGTGACGGTGCGCTTTAACCAACTTTAACCGACTATCCCGACTTTTCATCTTATCCCATCAAAGCTGCTTGTGTGATCTTTTCATCTTTTTTTTTTCATTTTCAAAAAACAGTGGATCCCTCATAATTCAACTACTATAACCAATTCAATTCTTTTTCTAATTCAGTCTGCTGGTTGTCCCCTGTCAATGGGGATGTATCTCTTTGGACAGAACCCTCGGTTATTTTAATACCATAAGTGCTGCAGTCAGATGGTTCCACATTGGCTGTGTAAGCTGGAAAGAAAAACTGCTATTTAAATCTGTAGTGGCCAGTATGCTGCGGGCTTGCCAACAACAACCACGAAAAGTGTTCGGGGGCCGCTGACATGCGAACTGCCCTTGAGCGTCGCAGACGTGCAACTTACTACCAGCCGCTGGTTTAACAGTAAACGGCAGTTGCCCTGAACTTACCAATCCATAAGCCTGAGTCCCTTCCCAGATTGTGGAGTGTAGCCCTTTTTGTGATGCCATACTAAGTGGTGTTATTTACTGATTTTATATATACGGCAGACTTCGTGCAGGCCCAAGTAGTGTGGTTAAAAGAAAAAAAGACATTTAAACACACTAGGAGAGAAAATGTGCCATTCTATAACGTGATAAATCAATGCGATAGAGGATTCCAATCTTTATTGATAGGTGTTCACTCAAACACCTCTGTACGTGCAAAATATATTGTGCCACGGGGTAGAGTTGTTGGTGTCAGGCGTGTTCAAATGTTTAGTGCTTAAGATATAGTGAAAGTTCAATAATTATTGCCTGTTGGTGAGGAAAGTCAAGGCAATACATATAAAGGGGACAACTGTATGCCGGCTCTTATCATCAGGATGTGGTTGGGGAATTGAATGGAGAAAATTTTGAATGAATGAATTGGATGCCTTTCCTCTTCATTCTTTCAAGTGTTACGAATAAATGACCGAATGAATGAATGAATGAATGAATGAATGAATGAATGAATGAATGAATGAATGAATGAATTGGTGCATTCATCGCTGTCTCTTTTCTGGCTGTGCGTGCAGGTGTGGAGGTACGGAGGCAGCCACCTTTTGCTGCCTCTCATCGCTCTACAAGCAGCTTGAGAGCGAAAAATGCGTGGATGTGTACCTGTACGCAAAGCTGTATCACATGAGGAGGCCTGGAATATGGAAATCTCAGGTACGCAGTCCCAAGAAGCCCTTCCTTGTCACACTCCCGACATTGCCCAAAGGAAACCAGCCGCATGGGAAAACGATTGCTTTGTTGAACGCTTACTTTGTTGAACCCATGACCAGCATGCGGGTCATGGGTTCAATTTCTGGGAACCCTGCAGCCGCCGCATTTCTGTGGGAACGCAATGTTTAAAAATACTGATGCACTTCGATTTAGGTCCTTGTTAGAGAACCCCAGCTGGTCGAAATTAATCCGGAGCTTTCCACTGTGGTGGCCCTCATAATCCTTTTGTTGCTTCGAGACGTTAAAGAGGCACTAAAGCGAGAAACTAATTTCAGTTTCTGTATTGATAAATCGCACTTCTACAATGCCAAGAAATCCACCGTCATAGGGAGAAAAAGCTTGGTATACCTCTTCCCCCCCCCCTCGAGACAAAAATTAAAGTAAAAAGATAATTGCAGATCCTCCACATGCTGTGGCAATCGGTGCAAGCAAAGCATTAATTGGTGTTTGTGAAGAACGATTGACCTTGTTTATCGACCATTTGCAAGCGTGGAGCATGCGACCAAGTTGGACACATTTTCACAGGATGCATTTTCACGCCTGGTGCAACATAAAATGTGAGGTACATGAAGTTGTGTAAGCTATGCTTATACAATGCCACTGTTATTGTGAAAGAGAGCCTTGGTAAGGGAAAAGAAAATAAAGCCACAAAAGTGAAAGACGAGTGGCGAACGCCGCCTTGAAGTATCCTTGCTAGCTCACTGTGACGTGGTGGATTTGGACAAAGTCCGCTTGGGCCTAATAAAATTTTTATCGAAAGAGATGTAGTACGTCACATTCTAAAAGAGCCAAAGGCTGAACTTAGCTACTTTTGAAAACTTTGACTAAGCCACAGCGGGCCTGATATGAAAGAAAGACTACTTTGGAATCTGCGATGTCACGCTGATGTACCAGCTCCGGAGTTTTGGCACGGAATTAATAAAAATTGAACATTGATCTTGCTTTTCCCTTCTAATGACCGTTATGACTTGCACATCGGGTAAAAGACAGAAAGGCACATCGTTGACAAGCATTCAGTGCTTGTCTCCATTGTGTCTTACCGTTCCTTGTGTATCATATTCTCAGATCATCACTTTTGGATACACCTTATCTTTCGTGTGACTTGCGGCGGCTTTCTTGGCACAGTGCTAGGATCACTGTCGCCCGTCAACGCATCCGGTGCTACGAAACCGATGGGTAGTATCTTCGAAAGGTGATCGTCCGAGAATATGGCCCAAGTTTCTCAACACATTGCTGCATGCCTGTGGCCTGTTCAGTCTGTATTTCGACTGTTTTCATGCTGTCGCTACAGATACGCAAAAGTACCGTCAATGCAGGCGCCCGACTGTTGATCCTCTGGCAACATAACCAAAGTCGACTGAGTTGCGATAGCCGTGCGATTGTGGGTTTCTTGCAGCTGTCATAGTCGCGCCGCTTTCTTCGCGAAATCGCTGCACTCAGCGGTGCTTGCATCAGGGTTCGAATTGGCACCTCCTGAAACTGCTTGAAGAAGTTGCCCGGGATCATGTCACTGTTTAATGCACAAACTAATAACGGAGGAAACACTGAGCTCGCACGACAAACACCAAATGCAGCTTATGCATCCCTTCCTCGTTTAGCTGCTTGGCCTGCCTTTTCCTGCAATTTGGGTGCGTTCGGCGACTGCTGTATTGTCTAGGCTTTGCTAGTTTCAGTTTCAAGGAAGAGCCAGCGACATATTAAAACTGAGGTATAGCTATTTTATTTCTCATTTCTTTGGGCAGATTGGCATGTGGTCATGCAGGTGAAGTCCTAATATCGAGCAGCACGCCGTACGGTGTCCGAAATTTTAAAAATTTTCCGCCATGACCATGGCGTGTCAAAAGCACATGTTGGTGGTGGCCAGAAGTGCCCACGGTCCGTTTAGTGCTGACGATCTTCTTTTACATTGCTTACGTCAAAGACGGCACATTTAATATTTTCTTGTATTTATACACCAAAGTCACAACGTATTACACAGGAACAATGACATGTCAAAGAGGATTCTAATAAGATGTCTATGAACCTTTCGACCAGGCTTTAGCAACGTCATACCCGGGAAAACATACAAAAGAGGACCATATCAGCGGGGTTCTGCAACTGTTTTCGTCTTTGCAGTCTTTGTATTCTGTGCTCTCCACTCTTGCAGTAATCCTTTGGGGCTGCATTGTGTTCAACTTAATAAATAAATAAAATTGTATATTTTTTTTCGTTTCTCTTCTTCACCCAGGACGACTTCCTATTCCTGTACCGAGCAGTCGAAAGCCTGCTGGCTGTGAGTAATAGCCCGGCGGCGGCGGCGCCAATCCTCGCCAACGCCACGAACGGCCAGCTCACCAGCAACGGGCATGCGGTCAAGATTGAGGAAGTCGCCGGGAAGATAGAGAGCCCCGACTGAAAGAAGGCCGAGCACAGTCACTTCTTCCCCTGTCCAGCTGTTCGCCGCGATGGCGTGCGCTCACCTTTGCTTCTTCTGGTCATCCCGAGCTTGGCACCGAATGAGATTTTTTTTTGTTCCCACGCCTCGTTTTTGTGCCGGTTGCATCGCTTCGTTTCCGTTCTCGAGGTAAAAGAGAGGACAACCGAGGAACTTTGGAAGGCAGAGAGATCAGCTGTGACCAAACGCAGAGAGCGTCGGTGCATTCTGCCTCATGACGTGCACATTCTGGTAATGTTCGAAATGCGCGCGCACATGTGTTTTTCGGATGTTCGTCCTCCATTGCCCCGCAAGTGTGAGCAGTCTGAAAGCTCCCATTTTCACGGCGAAACGTTGCATGTATCGGAAGATGAGAGAGCAAAAAAGAAAGAGTGTTGCTGGAAGAATGCCATGCTCATCTGGCAGTCTTAACGACGGAGCTATCGTGCTAGGTGCAGAGCATGTCTGCATCCTTAGTTTGAAAACGGACGATTTTGTCTGATTCAGGGCAGCTGGTGAAATTCACATAGGTTGGAAACAGACTCTCTATAAATGTTAGGTCTGAAAACGAAAAATTGTAGCAGGTAATGCAACGTTGTAGTGGTTGATCACTACTTTTACTGTGACTTGAACTTCAGATTCAATTTGGAAAGTTACGTTGGCAAAGCCTGACACTTGTTTGGGGTGCCTTGCTATGTATAATGCCCCTGATTGAGCAATACCACGAAAACCCCGGAGCAGCCGGGATTCTGAACCAGAGCAGCATCGTTCGGTGGGCTCATTTTTCTATGCCGCGGTGTCTTTTCAAACCTTCAGAAAGGACGGCCAGTTCTGTAAATGGTGTAAGATAGTTGACATTAAGTTGTACATTATTGCGCGTCATGTTTCACTTCACATCGCCGACCGATTGTGTAGATTTTTTTCTTTTTACCTTTTTTTTTTCTCGATTTGTGTTTGTTCAGTCAGCTGTCTGCTAAAAGCAATGTTCTTACTGTTTTCATGCTTAGTAGTGGCCAACTGCTTTTGGATGAAGTGTGTTTGTTTTTTCTCATCGTGGGTGAATGAGCCCACGAGGGAGAAAAGCGATGCGTTTGGGGAATGGGTGCTGAACGCACACAAGGCTGTCACTGCCAGATGTACATCGCAACACCTGTAGCCTAGAGGGAACGCATCCCTCCCAGCTGTCGTGATAGTTTGAAGTCAACAAGCACAAAAGGGCTTGGCTCTCTGCAGGTTCAGTAGATGAACCCTGTCTTCAGCACTGCCGTTTTATCGTTTTTTGTTGTTGTTGTTATTTTTTTTTTCTGCTGGGCTTTGCGTTTAGGTTTCATACCTTTACTCACTTTATTTATTTTCCGCGCCGCTACATTAAGAGATTTTGTTTATCGTAAGGAAGGAAACCTAGTTATTATTGGTGTTTAACGAAAGACGGACAGTTCCGAGTGACTGCCAAGGCCTTTTTTGGGGCAAGACAGGAGTTGTGTTTTGAGTTCCACGCCTCTGATGATGACACAGCGCAGACGAACGATGCGGTCGGAAATTACGACGACGACGGCGACAACGGCAAAAACAACAGAGACAGCGCGATCAAAACAAGAGACAGCCAATGATGAAAGGCGCGGGGATGGAAGAGACAAGACAGGAGTATGCAGCGTGCGAGCATGCGCGAAGGGGCCCCGCACACAACGGAGACGTGCCAAGTTGCGCAACACACGCGCGCGTTCAGTTGCAAGCCTCGACAGAACATGAATAAACGGCCTTGACGTCGATAACAACCGCCCCCGCCCCATTGCCCCCAGCTCCCAACGAGAAACGACGCCCCCCGATCCAGCAGCAACAACTTCTAGTCTGATATCATCTATGTGCTGTCAATGTTCTGCATATTTTTATTATTATTTTTTCCTTTCCTTCACTTCTGCTCACATTCAGGCTTTTCAAGATTTCATGCACCAAGCGAACGAGCGTAGGTGTGCATTTTTGTTGATGTCCATGGTCTTCGACTCTTCACGCTTGTTGTTGTGTTTCGTATTATGTCGCAGGTTTCCCACTGTCGTCGTTTCACCTTACCCCATCACTAACAGGCATAGTTTTTCTTACCTACTACTGGTTTCAGACCAGATGAAGCCATGGAAAGAAAAAAACGAAATACTCGACAGCATAGCTGTTTCATCTTTCTAAAGGGCACGCACTTCTTTTGTATCTATTCCTTTCTGAGCAGGCATTTACTTTCCTCATCAGCCCTTTGTCAGCGTACTGTGTCTATACAAAACATTTTCCTCCTAGCCCCATTCCTCAACGTCTTCAGCATGCTCTTTTTTTTTTCTTTTTTTACAAGTCGGCTCTTAAAAAAAAACGCTTTCTCAGCAGGCTAGCATCAGAGAGTGCTGCCTGACAAGACGCCGCAACACCTTGGCATTGCTGTCGAAGCCCAGGGTAGCGTCTAAACATTGTTGCAGTGTTATCGGCAGTGCTTACCCAGTGCCGACAGTGTTGCTAGAGTGTTTAGTGTTTCCCGGGTAATGGTTGTGTGTTGTTTTTCTTTGTGATGCGCTGTTGCTTCCCAAAGACGGACACACGCCTAAATAAGTAACCAGTATGCCCAAGGTGTTGTTGTTCAATATATACACGCATATAAACTTTGTTGGTAGCACATAAATATAATTCCCTCCTCGGAAAGAGAAGACCCAGGGCGAGAGCTTCGAGTTTGTTGACGTAGTGTTCAGATATATATACATAACATATAATCTTCTAAAACCCATCGCATAACTTGGAGTTCCGTAGTTTTTTAAGAAGTGTGGCTTCGATGATTTCACACTGTCGTGGGAGATCTGGCCGCCATTTTAATATTGAACGGCCCTGGTAGCCATTTCCGACCTCGGGACATAATATACTGCCTTGCTTGAAAGTTTGTTCGTTAATGGACTCCAAAGAAAGCTTTGTTATACATAACTAGTGACTGCGTGACAAACGCATTTCTCATTGTATGTAAGCTGGGTTAATTTAATTATACGCTCATTCACAATGGTCTCCCAATCAGTATTTCTTGCAAACATTCTTGCTAGCACTCCTAAAACCAAGGAAAGAATTCCGTCACGGGGTTTCATTAGAATTATAGAGTACCGGACCAAATGTCACTGCTAAAAGTGACGCCGTCGCTTAATGAAAACTCCCGTCTTTATTCAGTTTCCACCAGTTCTTCAGAACTGCCAACTTAGTGAATCTGGTTATTTTATTTTGTGCTGCCTTAAATTTTACTCTACAGTCCTTGTTTACTGAGGGGTATTCCGTCACCGTTCCTTTTCATGTCTGTTCTTTCTGGTCTGTTTTGTTCTTTTGTATGTTCCTTGTCACATTGAAGAACTTGTTTACATGTTATTTATCTTCTGTAATATGTGCAAAAACATCAAACATTGAAAAAGAAAAGGTGTCTGGTATTGTTGTTCTGTGTTGAGTTCTTGCAAGTCTTAGTAGCCACTGTTATCTACAAAGATCATTTGTCTCTGAATTTAGTGTAAATTCTTTCGTGAGGTCTGATTGTATGGACTAGCTATCTCACATGTAAATATATATATTGAATGTTAATTATTATAATTAGTGTGTTATACACATAGCTGCATTGTGTGCGTAATGAAATACCATAGGTTTCTGCCGAATGCGTCAAGTTGTGCTTGTCATCACAAGTTTGTTTCACTCCTCAGTGAAACAATTTTTTTTCTTTGTGATCCAGTCGTGTCCTGCTTTTTCCTCAGTGCTGAGGTCACTCTATTAATTTCACTTCTGACTTTTTTTTCTCAATTCATTTTCTTTCCCCTGTTGTAGATTCGATTAATTAGAAATCTTCAGCTTCCTCATCAACCAGTCTTCTCTCCTGTCTGCTTTACGCTATTACATAAATCTATATTAAAAAAATCAATATATGTGATATGTATTGACTGCTCAAAATAAAACAAAGACCAAATATGGATAAATTGGCGTGTCCTTTCTTGGTTTTTGAGCATACGCCTCGATTGTGGGATCTATCAACTTATTTAGCAGTATACCGTCGGGACCAAGAGCATTACAGAGGGGAGTGGGTATGAACAATCAACAAAAAACAATGAGATGTGAAGTAGGTTAAAATGCTATTTATACAATGTTAGCTAATGCAAAATTGCTTAAGGGCATGGGTAGGTAAGTATCCATAGCTATCGGAGACAGTCGGAAAGCATAGTGGTGTTGCACTGAGTCGGATACTTTATTTGTAAAAATACAGAGGTCAGCCTTAGCCTGAGCTAGTGTGCTGTAGCCTATTGCTATGCACAGGGAGAAAAGGCGTGGAAAGAGGTGATTAGGACAGATTAGAGGGATGCTGGATTGTGCAATCTTGCAGCACTGCTAATGGCAGAGACATGTTCAATGCTGTGGAAATATTCCAGAACGTCCCTCAATGCATATTGTTGCGCATCTTGGCCAGCGATCATGGGTTCAAAGGAAGGGCTGCACGTAATTGCGGCATTACGTTGCACGCGAATGTAGGAAAAGGGACATAGAAGCGTAAAAGGCGCATTCACATGCTATACGCAATACCGCCGAAGCTTGTACCCTAAGACGGTCAGTAACATGGAAAGTTGGGTGAGTTGGAGACTTAATCAGCAGCAATTGTCACGTTTCCTTGTGTTATTTCCGCTTTGTTTTGTTCAGTGCGTCACTTCACCCAAATGGTATGATGATTCAAAGGAAGGTACTTGCCGGATGTCAATACGAAGCAAAAGGACAGACTGGTGCTTGGTGCTCATTCAATATCTTTCTCTGCTCATTCACAGAGGTACGAGAGTTTCATAATTAAGCTGTCACTGAAAACCTGGAATGAGTGTGGCTCCAATATACAGCAAGAACAGCTGTATGACAGGCTTAGTAACTGGCGTTTGAAAAGCAAAAAGAGTAATGCACATAGAGTTCAATAGATGCCTTCGCATGTTGTGAACTTTCTCGTAGTTGTTAGAGGTTAACCAGACTGAGCCCAGTTTGCTACCCTACACATGGGGAGGGGAATGGGGAGTTAAAGAGAGAGAAAAAACATGAGTCCATACCGCACTTTCACATGCACTAAGTTAGGTGTGGGATGTCTATAGTCGGGCACTCAAGTCTGTTGCCTTCAGGTAGTGAAGTGGTGCTCCAACTGCTTTCTGGGCTAACGAACTGTTAGGCCAGGCTCCCAAGATCTTTGCTTCTGTAAATGGCCTGTCATCCAGTCTGTTCAAGGTGCACTGGAGAGTCTGACATTGCTTGTCAAAGCTAGAACAGTGGCGCAGAAGGTGACTGATGGTCTCTTCACACTTGCACTTAGTGCACATTGGTGAATCCGCCATTCCAATACGATAGCTGTAGGAGTTGGTGAACGCTACTCCTACCCACAGCCGACACAGCAGTGTTGTGTCACGTCATGAACGTTTTGCTGGTAATTTAAGTTTCAGTGATGGGTTGAGGCTGTATAAATGACATTTAGAGTTCTGTGGTGTATGCCAGTAACTTAACACGATGGTACGAACGAGACTGCAAAGCTCTCTTGCAGCGTCTACTCTCCATAAAGGTAAGTTGTTACATTTAGTATGCCTTTCTGGCTGGGGTTACCACTGGGTTCGTCAGCTTACTTGTTTAGCTCCTTATGCCAAGGAGCAATGCATGATGTATCACCACTCACTTCACTGAAAAACATGTGCCCGCTATAATAGTGTTCCAGCCTTGTAGCATGCACTCTGAATGATTGGGTGCTATTATCGTTAAACATCTGTGACACATGAATAGCTACAGTTTTGTCCGAAAGCGGAATAACTATATCACTGAGGCTGTGCTGGTTCGTGGAAGTTAACAGGCATGCAATTAAGCTAGCTTGCATGCGATGCTGTGGGGCAATTAGTTTGACAAATTCAAGAGCAACAGCTTGAAAGTTCCACTGTGAAAGAAGTTCCTAGGCAAAGTGTGCCATTGTTATGTACGTCTTTTGATATGCTTCACAAGTGACAAAACACTACTAGTACGTACAGCTGCTACTGCTACTACTACTGAAATACCTAGTCAACATATATTGGGCTACCATAGATTGGCCAGTTCTTTTTGAAATATATATCGTTGGTCACTCGTAAAAGCTGTTTGAGTTAAAATTATTGGTAACCATGCACCTTTATATTAATTGGGCATATCCCTTTCACATGTAAGTGACTCAAGATAGCCCTGGTATAATATATGGAATCCTATTTATATACATATATAAATATATTAAAGTCCTAGAGAGCAGCTCTCGGTTCTTGTGTCAGCAAAAACTTGTCTTCCAAGATTACATTCACATTGAAAAAAATGCTTCAAGCGAAGGTAAGTACAGGGACCTGGGAGGTGTAAATGTTCTTTCATTTTTGTCGCCTTTTACTAATGCGATCATGTCTCCTCATAAAATAAATGGGAGGGTGAAAGTAATGATAAGGCACAACACGCACGAGCACTGTCTGTGATTACAAGTTCTGATACTTTTGCGCGCGCCAAGATCATCTGGCCATACTACATCCTAAACATGTTGACGGATGGCGTATCCAAGAAATCGCTATTGTATCCAGCTCGCCACACTTCGATTCAATTAAAAACTGCAGAAGCAGGAAATAAAAGAACAGTCATAAAATAGTTGAGGTTTACTTCTTACGTCGCGAGACGCCAGCACGAGCATCGCTTTTCACCGCTTCACGTTTCCGGGATTGTTCGGCTGTGTATTACTCCGCCACTTTTCCCGCGCTTTTCAGGCGTGCTGCTCTATTGTGCGGAAAAACTGGTGAGTAGCGACAGTGCCTATTTCTTGGTGAAATTATTGAATACGTATTTCTCAAAGTCGCCGTCTATGCAAGATGTCTGTTTGTAAGCCTCAGCTATGCTTTTAGCTGCCGCCAATGAATGTTGCCACTTGTAGAAAACAGTTACTGCATGGTCGGCTCTTTAACAACGGACCTTTAAATCGCGACTCACTTAGGTTTTGAACAATAAGATCGGCATTTCTACGTGTTCACCTGTTATCATCCGGATATATAGTCGACGTTAAGCGTTCTATATGCACAGTGCGTTGATCTGCGCACTGACAGCTAGGTAATACTGAGTTCAACCGAGTTTGTTGAATTCAGTGAAAGGTGATTCAGAAAGGTGTTTGCTCAGCGGCGTGGCTCAGTGATGTAGAACTGGAATCGACAGTATATGATCCGCCTCGAGTGAGACAGCGTCCGCGGCAGGAAATATGCCCCTCGACCACGGTTAACAAGCACTATTTATGAACTTGTTTGTTGCTCTTCGAAGATATTTCGTTGCGTGCTGTGCTATCGTCAACCGCTTTTCTTTTCTTTATTTTTTGGCTAGTTATGAGTAGAGCTTTGGCCCAAATCCCTGGAATGTCCAGTGTTCAGTGTGCTAGAAAAGAAAAGAACGAAACACACTGATTTATTCTCTGAAGTAAACATTTATATTCCGGAATGTCTTCGCGGGTTTCTAGTTGGTGCCGTGCTCGTAGTCGTTGGCGCAACATTTTTTTTTTTTTTTCAACCTTGCGTTGATTGATGAGTTCATTGTGTTACCAATTATTTCTGATGATATAGAAGGCCCTCACGGCGTCAAAGCTACAGTTTGTGTTTTCGGTGAACAGAGTTATTTCGAAGGCAGAATTGCCACTTAACTCACCATAACTACAAAAGTAGTAGTCAGTCGCATTCTATTAGTTCGGAGGCACACGGTAAGCGCGTGCTGCACCTGTGCGTGTTTGTTGACGTTGTCCCGTTTGGTTTGTTTCTCACTTTGTGCGTGTCCATGAACACTGAACATTCGTTGTTACCGTGAAAGGAGTGTAAGCTTCTTTTTTTTCCCGCTGTTTATTGTTGCTACATCGAATGTAATCGTCAGATATCTGCGGATAACTAATGCTAAATCGCATCTATAGTCCTTGTTCTACAAACTTTGTGTGCAGTGAAGCTGCAACTATTTCAACAAGTTATGCTGGGCTTTTTCATAATTAGACCACTGATGTGACATTGCACCTGAATGTGCATTGACCTAGACGCATGCAACAGCCTGGAATTTTGGTATTTAAAGTGTAGGAATCAAGAAGAGACAGAAGTTCACAGGAGAACATAAACATAAATAAAACAGGACAGGGGTTGAACAAGGGATGTTTCTGGGGTCAATGTTCAATGAATGGAAACAATAAAAATTGGTTGTTTGGTTGTTTGGCTGATATTTCTACAAGAGGACTTGGTAAGAGGCCCTGACGAGAATCAGTTCTCTTGTCGAAAATTTGTCTCCAGACTGCGACGTCCCTTGTTGAGTAATTTCGTAGCGGAAGAACAATTATTTTTAAGAGTATCTGAGGGCTTACAGATGCTCGTCGTGAGTAAGCGTTCTAATCCCACCTGCTTTGCTTTTGCCAGGTTGGACACTCAAACTCAAACGGTTAGTAAAGAGGCAAGATGTCTGACGGCCCTCGATCCAGAAGCAGCAATGTGGCATCGCCACGTTCTCGAAGCAGTAACGTGGCGTCGCCACCTTCCCGGGGTGGCAACATGCCGTCCTCACCTCCCGACATGGGCACGTCGCCGCCAGGTCGCGACCTTCCACCATTTGAGGACGAATCTGAACTCCTCGGTGGCGTCGGCAATGAAGATGACGATGTCCGTCGTGACGATGAGCAAGAAGAGGAGGGGGAGGAGCTGTTCGGAGATAACATGGAGGAGTAAGTATGTCTTGATGAGTAGTTCTCTTTAGTCTGGTTAGTTTATATTGTTAAAGCACTCCGCACAATTTAAGGAAGCAGCACTTTATCTTGGCACTGAAGTTGATGACACTGTTGACTTGCCCGCTGTGTACTTATTTACCCCTTTGCATCTTGTGTCTATTGTCATGTGCACATTGCTTTGCCTTTCTCTGGTCCTCGTTTTTCACCGTATTAATAATGTTACAAAGTTATAACTCTGCACAAGACTGCCTACTGTATCCAAAATTTCCTAAATGTTGTTGCTGATTCTGTGGAGAAGGTGCCTTGTCTAGTCAGATTGCATATGGCCACATGAATAGTGTTGTTCATGTCAATTGCAATCGTTCCATCAAGCAGACACGTTTTGTCGGAAGCTGAGGGTTCTTTCTTTCTGCAGTGACTACCGAGCAATTCCAGCACTGGACACCTACGACCCGCAAATGCTGGACGACTCGGAGTACAGTGCCTTGTCCGAGTCGGACCGTAGGGTCGTCGAGGAGCAGATGCGGCAGCGAGATCGTGCGGAGGGCCGCGTCACTGGCCGCATGCGGAGGGGCCTGCTGTATGGTTAGTCGCCACTTACATTCCACTGCCTTGGCTTGTTTTGCCAACCCTTGAGGAAAGTATGTTATTGTTTTAGAAAAAAAATTTTGGAACTTGGATTTCTGGAAAATAGATGGCCGAATACGAGGATTGACGAGGAATGTGGGGCCATTTAAGGGGGGGGGGGTGAATGAGGAATGTCCCCATTCCTAGTTTTAGATTTACTTCACGAAGCACCGATGTCCAGGGAACGAGAGAGCATCATACACAAAATACACACTTTTAAGTTCTTCTCATAGGCAAGCTAAAAGGTCTATGACATTAAGAATTGGCATATAGAGGGTTCATTTTGATAAACTGGAGATGAGAATTACAAAATCTTAAATGTAACGGGTGTAGTCACGACTGCTAAAAAAGATATGCAAGAGAGACACTTGCTACGTAAAGCACAGTCGTTTGCAGCATAACGTTTTGGCAAATATTCAAAGTGTTCAGTATAAATCGAATATTGCACTTTACCTATATGTATTTGAAAAAAAAAAAACTGATCAGCATATTTGAATATTAGAAGCTAACCAAATATTTCTCCACAAATTACTGTTAAAAGTCTTGCTGCTGTTCTATGTCTGCTAAACAAAGTATGGCAAATTAGCAGAAGTGAAACAATGCCAGAAGATTTAGGAGCACTGCAGTAGCAAAGCAGGTAATCGTACAAGCTTTATTCTCAGCTTTGCGGTGGAAGTGTACATGGCAAATGTGATTTTAGTTTTTAGGCTGTCTTTTAGTGCTTTTGTAAGTCGAGCCGTGCAGCAGTTTTATCTTTGACGTTACAACCAGTGACGTTTTCCTTGCAACGAGTCCGTTTACGTATGTTTATGGGACACAAGTCCTTGCGCAGTTTTCTTGCTGTGGTTTTTCCACAACCTCCGCTTTCTCTTTCGGCAACCATTTATTTAATGTTTTTTGAAAGCTACTCATATGGCAGCCGTTCGTTCTTCCAAAGCTTGTTTGCAACCAGGCTCTAAATATGTGGAAAGGCTATTCATTTAGTTTTTTTATTGACGATTAGTGATCTTGCATATAAAACTGACTCGTTGTTCCCGGTAGTTGGCTGTTTTCTTTCTTTTTCTTTTTTTTTGCGCTAGTCAGCACAGGTGTAGTCCCCACTTGTAAATATTCCTGCTGTACGTATGTTAGTTTGTGTATTGCTATTCAGTATTCAATTCTTATTATTTGTATTTGGAAAAAAATTATGTTCACCCACTTCTAATTTTAACATATCAGTCATCCCCTGCATTTTTCTGACAAACGTGCGTCTCTTTGCTCAACAGACTTGTGTCGTCGCGCCATCATGTTGCACACCTGCCAACTCCAGAATTTTTCGTAAAGTTTACGAACACGGACTAATTATGCAATTTTATGAATGCTTCGCCAATTTTTACAAAATGTAAACTCTTGTCTCTGAAAAAGTTTCACTGTCTGACCTTAATACCTAAGAAGTCTCCTGATTGTGAAAGGACACCTGAGGGGTATCTGCTTGGAGCAAGTTCATTCTGGCAATTTTTTGAAGCAGCCAAAATTGGCGACAGCACAGTCGCCGAACAAGTCAGTCTGAGCTGTTTCAAACTTGTCCGCTGTGTCTGGAGGTAAATAATCATTAATAAAGTGCATGGGTATCCCACAAAAGGTGTATCCTCAGGTCAGACTTAGAAAAAAATTTGTGCTATTCATCGCCGCTTCCCTTCCTATGTTCTGTCCACGGGACTTTTTAAGAATTTTAGAGTTTGCAGTTTGGCAGGTATGATGGGAAAGTTTTCGTGTGTTGAAAGGGGAAGCATGTACGATCTGTTAATCCAAATGTGTGAATCTTGCCGTTCTTGTGTGAGTCGTACCTGCATTTATATTTTTCTTTGCATTTCAAAACAATTTTTTTTTCTGTTTAGCCCATCTTGTCTGTTTCTCCCTCAACAGATGAAAGCAGCAGTGAAGCCGACAGACCCGTCCGGAGGAGGCGGTTGGCTGAGCGCGCAGCGGAAGGTGCTTTCTCGGAAGACGAAGATGTGAGTACATCTCGGATGCCTTTTAATATTAGTTCCTTGTATGTTTTCTAGTAATCCACCACCACGATTCAGTGGCTTTGGCGTTGTACGGCCAAGTACGGGGTCTTTGGTGAGGTTGCGGATTTCCTCCTTGGCTGCAGCAGCAATATTCCGATGGGGGGCAGAATGCAAAAACGTCCGTGTACTTAGATTTGGCTTGCTTAGATGGGGCTGGTGCAGAACGCTGCCGCTATGCTGTCCAAAGAGATGCAGCGGTAAAAGCACAAATTACAGCAGAAGCGTGAAGCCGAGCATCAGTGTGTTGCCTTGTGCTGCAATAAAAGAGTATTCAGTAAACACAGATTAAGTGCGTCTTCATTGCTGAAATGTTTTCGCCTTTGAATAATGCGATACCATTTCAGGGAGACAGGTTTGCAATCACTTTAGTTGTTGTTTGTTTTTGTCAATAATAATAAAAATCATTACATTCCCATTAAGTGTGCACGGATTTCAAGTATGTACAGTTGAACCTCGCTACAACGAAACTGACGGGGCGCGCGAAAAATTTCGTTAAAGCGAAATTTCGTTGAGGCGAAAACAGGCCAAAAACACTGTCAGGTTGGACCACATAGTCCCAAAACATCATTTATTTCCAAAGAAGTCGGTCAGCTTCTTCTGCTTCTTTTTTTTTGCCACGAGTGCAGTGGCGCGGCTTTCGCACTCGGTGAACAGTTGCATCGCGACGTCGTCATCGTGAGCACCGAAAAATCTGCGGATCACATCAAAAGCATCCATCACTTTTATTGCAGGTGGTGGCGCTAAGTCCTCCGCGTCGCTGTCATCATCCGATGATGCGTCGTTGTGGCGAACGCCCTCAATTATAGCTTCGTCACTCAGCTCCTCGTGAGCTAGCACTTCACTGTCAACAGCGATGTAGTCGCCGATGTGAACATCGGCCGGCACATCTCCGGAGTCCTGAAGGGCTGCCCATGCCGCATTGGCCTCTGTGGAGGGTGGAGCAATTGTACTGCAGCCTTCCTCGTCCGACGTGGAGTTCGCTGCCAGTTGAGCATCGGAGTGAAAGCCGGCGTGCACAAAACAGTTGTAGATGATACTGCGACTGGTTGCCGTCCACGCTGCTGAGACCATCTGTACAGCCATGTACAAATCCACTTCGATTGCCCGACCGGTGTCGATGTTTAACACCAGCCGCTGAATCAGTCGCTGTCGATAAGCGCTTTTAACGCTATTGATGATACCTTGATCCAGCGGCTGGATTAAAGCCGTGCAATTCGGCGGGAAGAATCTTACTTCCACGCTTTGAAGCTGAACGTCTTCAACGTTATGCGCTGAGCAATTGTCGATGAGCAAACAAACCTTACGTTTCTTTGCCGTCATGTCACGGTCGAAAGCGGTTAGCCACTCTTTGAAAACGGCCCGTGTCATCCAAGACTTCTTATTGGCAACATATTTGACGGGCAGGCTCTTGCCACCTTTGAAGCACCGCGGCTTCGCACTTTTGCCTATCACCAGTGGGCAGCGCTTGTCAGACCCGTCCATGTTGCAGCACAGGAGCACAGTCACACGCTTTTTGCTATGCTTCCCTCCGCTGCATGGCTGGCCCTTCATGTGAAACGTCTTGGAGGGGAGGAGCTCGAAGAAAAGTCCCGTTTCATCGGCATTGTATATGTCTGATGTGGCATATTTCTCCATTAATTCCGGCACAGTAGCTGATGCCCAAGCAGATGCAGCGTCGGCGTCTGATGAGGCCGACTCCCCACACAGCACTTTAGCGACGATTTCATGCCTGGCCTTAAAACGGGTCAGCCACCCTGAGCTGGCTTTGAAATCATTGATGCCCAGCATACAGGCATAGCCAAGTGCCTTTTGCTGCAACATGTTTCCGCTGACCGGCATCTTCTTTGCGCGCACGTCGAGGAACCACGTGTACAGAGCCTTCTCAAGGTCCTCATGAGCCGCTTGCGTCAGCTTTTTCCGCTTCGCGGATGTCCCCGAAGAAAGAGCTTGCGCTATCGCGTCTTTCGACTTCAAGATCGTTGACAGCGTGCTCTGTGAGATGCCGAAGTCCGCTGCAACATCTCCCTTTTTCCTGCCACTGGATGCCGCGCTGATAATCCGTGCCTTCTCTTCAAGCGAGAGGAACTTCCGCTTTCTAGATGAAGTCGCCATGCTCGCATTCATTACAGCGCACTAGCAGCACAAGCACGAGTGAAAAAAACTAGGGCAAACGCGCTGCTGTTGCCAGGCTGCTGCGTCCTTTGGCAACGGATTGGTTGCGGCTCTGAATTGGATTGGAAGAAAACGGGAGCTTGCCCCCGCGCCTTGTCGCAAGGCAGCCAGCCCGATAGTCATCAACACCAAGCTATGGCGGTGATCATGTGCGTTTCAGTGAGTGGATTAGTTTGGTCCAGCGAATGTTTAGCGAAACAAAGCAGCGTGGGCCTATGGAAGTACATAGATGGGCGGCGATATGCTTGTTTTATTGTAAGATATATTTTTAAATCGAGCTTCGCATAGCAAAAATTTCGTTGAAGCGGAAACGCGCCCCAAAAATGGTTCGTTGTGATGAGAAATTTGTTCCATTACTTTGTATAGCGAGCTGACGGGGAATTGGAAATATTTCGTTGAAGCGAAAATTTCGTTGAAGCGACGTTCGTTGTAGCGGGGTTCGACTGTAGTTACTTTAATTGCGTGAATTGTACTTGACTAAGTTTTACTTTACTATGTTTCCTTACTCTAGAAACTTAGTTTCTAAGATGACAGTTCACCTCCAATGCTTGAGGCCACGATAGAAAAAAATAGAAAATGAAAAAAATATTTCTAAGGCATACTTAGATAAAAAAAGTAAGTGAAGAGTTGCAAGCAGTGTATTTTTCTGACCATTACTAGCTCTTTTACACTCCTCTTAATTTAATTTGGGAACCATGTGGTAGAACATGTAGAAAAAGTTTCTGAAATGAAAGCAAGAAATTCTGCTTGCGATAACCCCCTCCCCCCCCGCACACACATGAGGCAAAGCTTCTTGGTCTACAAGACCCGTGTCACGCCTGCATTATTTTGTTTTCTCCTTTCTGTTTTCTAGATGGTTGAGAGTATTGAAAACCTTGAAGATATGAAGGGCCACACAGTCCGAGAGTGGGTGACGCAGATTGGTCCCAAGACAGAAATTTACAACCGCTTCAAGAACTTCTTGCGCACGTTCGTTGATGAGCGTGGCCACAACCTTTACAAGGAGAAGATCAGGCAAATGTGCGAAGGTGGGTGTCTCCCTTTTAATGCATCACAGTAGAGATCTGGGTGGCACACTGTAAGCACCCAATGTTCAATATGCACGAACAGGCAAAGAAAGAAACATTTGTGTGAACGTTAAAGGAAATACCTTAGAGGATTGCAGCAAATGGTTACAAGTGTTACAAACAAGTGTTAACTAAGGGTGAATAATTCATGAAATTGCTTTGTATAATATGAAATGCCCACTCTTTGATAACTATAGCTAGAGAATGATGAATCAACAGTTTTATCATGCGCTCGTGCTATAAATTCAAATGTGTTTGAAGTTCCTGGCTAGATTTCTTTGGCTATCACTGTATGACAGGCAGCAAGCATCATCTGTTGTGTTCAGAGTGTGTTCAAGAGGAGACAGACCCGCTCGCAGTTTTATGCCTAGTGTCCCCCCTATTGCTGAAAAATGTTTCCACAAAATATTTTTTTGTTTTCTTTCATCATGCTTGTTATCGATATGTTTTCCAGATCTAGATAGAAAATATTTTTTTTTTCTGGTGTTTATATGTGTTATCATTAGAGGGTTAACATGAGAGGCTCTATGTGTGTACTTCTAACACAACACTGCATGACTTATAACCCAAGCCCTTCCAGTATCTAAATTGTCCATTCTCCAAAACTTACAGCTCTTACATAAACATGTCGTAGACATACCGTGTGCAAATGTGTGTGAGCTCATTTTATGTGTTGTTAATGCTTTTACTCCCTTGTGAACTTTTAAGTGATAACTTTTTTGTTCTTCGTTGCATTGAGAACATCTTGGGATAAAGTGTGCTGCATGGCAAGCTTCACAAAAAAAAAAGCAAATATATTTTGGTTATTCTTTAAATGTATTTTAGCCATGTGCTGTTGCTGTTTCTTAAAGAAAATATTTCCCCCAGTATGAATGCTCTAACAAATGTAAGTTGTCATGCCCTATTGTCATCAAAGAACTGTAGTCTTGTCAAACTATGTTAATTGCAGCTTTTTATTGCTACAGACACCATTTTCCTATGCAGAAAGAGGTGTGAAAAGCATGAATTAGCTGATTGATTTATTCAATGAGCAAATTTTTCTCTGTTATGCTTGCAGAGAACAAGCTCAGCCTGGAAGTTAACTACAACACCTTGGCCCAAGCTGAGCAGGTCCTAGCTTACTTCCTGCCTGAGGCGCCTGCAGAGATGCTAGTCATTTTCGATGAGGCGGCCAAGGACATTGTTCTTGGCATGTTCCCACAGTATGAGCGGATCACCCGGGAAATTCACGTCCGCATCACTGACCTGCCCCTCATCGAGGACATTCGTAGTCTCAGGTGAAGTTATCTTGTCTGACACTCAGCCTAGCTTTCTTGTGCTTTTTGACCTCCAAAGGAGACTTCAGTTTGAGGTCAACTCAAATTTCCCTGTCCAAGCGCAGGTGAAACATAGAAGTGTGGTTATTAAACGACCATGAAACTGATTTGAATAAAATTTGTTGCATTTGAGAGAGAAATATAAATTGTAGAGACTGTGGGTAGTGAAATATGGCTTAGGGTTGTACAGTTATTACAAAAAATGCTAACAATTGTTGAGTAAAAGAAAAAACAAATTGAAGTACGAAGATCCGTAACTGCGCACTGAAAACTGATATTGCACTTCTGCAACCTTCTGTATAACTATTTGCGTGTAGAACACATGAAGTCAAAGCTAGCTTCACTTGTGCGAGTTTGGATGTGATTTACATGCTTGAATGTCCCTTCTGTAAGAAACGATATGTTGGTGAAACAGGACAATCAATGAACGTCAGATTAAACGGACATTGCGCGGACACAGCTAAAGAGCTCCCCAAAGCCGTCGCTGAGCATTTCAACCAACCAGGTCATAACTTTGATGAACTTAAACTGTACATCTTACAATCAAATTTCCATTCTGAACGAGAAAGCAAATACAGAGAATCATACCTTATCCATAAGTTCAAGACATTGCAATCAATAGGCATAAACGTTTCAAAGGGAGCTTTAGAACCTATTCGCTATGCTAAATTTCAAGCTATAGGCAACAACACTTAGTTTGGTTTCTTGGTGTATCCCCCCCCCCCCTTTCTTTCTTTTTTTTCTTTCCTTTCCTCCTTTCTTATTTAAAAAAAAAATTTTTTTTTCCAGCCAGCGTGCCAGACACCGTTGCCACACCAGCTAACACGCGTGCGTTGACACATGGTTGACAGACGGGGGTGGGGTGGCCTTGGCCTTGTGCACAGCATTCCTTTATTCTCAATTTGACACGCTAACACACCTTCCCTCATTGCCGCACCCACTCGCATTACACCCTCTCCCTTTTAGAAGAACGCCACCTATATATACTGTGGCGAGGAAAGCATATGTCGCCTTGAGGAAGACAAGTCCACTTGTCGAAACGTTGGCTCCTGCTGTTTTCACCTTGTTCTCGTTTTGCTCATCGTCTTGAATTTCAATCTCCCGCATTCCCAGTGCTTTCCCTAATAATTCACTGGTAATTTATACATGCACTCACGTTCTTGGTGTGTTCTCTGAACATTTTAGGCAACTCCACCTGAACCAGCTGGTTCGGACCGCCGGTGTAGTGACTAGCACCACTGGTGTGCTACCACAGCTCTCCCTGGTGAAATACGACTGCAGCAAGTGTAGCTATGTGCTCGGTCCTCTGGTGCAATCTCAGAACCAGGAGGTCAAGCCAGGATCTTGTCCCGAGTGCCAAAGCACGGGGCCCTTCACCATCAATATGGAACAGGTAAAGGGCGTGTCTGAATGCAGTGAGATGCCATTGACACTTTTGAGTATGCAAGCAACTACTTGCTCTTGGAATTTGAATAGAAGAAATGTTTAATGCCTTACGGTATGTCCACACTGGCAAGGAATGTGCGTGACGTGCGGTGATCGGGAAGCAAATGCATATCAGATACGTACTGCAAAGGTCGCACTGGCCCGCGCATTGCAGGGCGTGGCAATCAGTGATACCATCCGACGTCCTAACTTCTCTTGTTCCACTCTCGGCTTCTTGAGAAAGCATGCACCTTTATCTTCTTGGCCTTCCCTGGCGTCTAGACAGCAGTAAGCAGAAAACTCAATGTTAAAGGCATGTCGATGTGACTCGCTTTTTGCTAGGGTCATTTTTTTCCCCCGGCTACTGCAAGAAATAGATCTCAGATCCATTCGAGCTGTTGCCAACTGTTCCTACCGCATTTCTCAAACTTTGCTGATCACAGCATCTAACTGTTTCTTTTTTTTTTCCTCACCTGTGGGGATGCACTTTTAGAACAGTTTTAGTGAAAACTCAGCAGTGTAAGTGCTAGTTAGAACTTACACAGATGTCTAGAGAAACCAGCTTTAGACTTTTATAGATTTTGCATGTGACAAACAGGCCAAGGAGTGAAGAGACGTATTGCAAACAGGAACAAAAAAGTAGCAGAATCGTTGAAGGGATACGTAACTTAAATTTGCAGCTGATACGTATGCTACTGCAGAAAGCAAAAGAATTAGTATTGTGTTTGTAATAACATTTAGTGTATATTGTCACTGATAGATGGCTGAAGGTACTGATGTATTGTGTTTCTAGTGAAATCTAGGGAAATTCCTTGGCTGTCGGTTGACATATTTCTGTACTTGTTTTCTATGTGTTTGAAAAGTTAAGTGCTTTAGATTGATTGATTGGTTGATTGATTGATTGATTGATTGATTGATTGATTGATTGATTGATTGAACTAGTACAGCTACTCATCTTTAAAATTTTTATTTGATCTGTTTGATTACTTTTAAATATGCTGAGGGGTGCTCATGATGGCTTGAGAATCTCCTGAGAATTGATCTATATAATGTTTTGTTGGCTGCACAGCTTGTAAATGATTGGCATTTCTTACAACACTTTGCTATGTGCGTATTTCAGACTTTATACCAGAACTACCAGCGCATTACCATCCAGGAAAGTCCTGGCAAAATAACAGCTGGTCGTCTCCCCCGATCTAAGGATGCCATCTTGCTGAGTGATCTCTGCGACTCTTGCAAGCCTGGTGACGAAATTGTGAGTGTGTAGACAATAGTTCATGTAGTTTATACAACTGTACTGACCTCTCTTAAAACACGGATGAATATAGTTGAAACATGGAAAATCAACGCATTGCTTCAAATCATCTGTTTGACAATTGTATTTTGCATGTTTGAACTTGCCAATTTGGACATATTGTGGCTTCACAATACTTCAGTAATGTAAAACATGCAGTGTTCTACCAAGCCACTTGTGGCTGGAGCAGTGAAATATTACAAACTGCACAAAAGGCACTTTCTGAAAAGAAAAAAATATATATAATGCAATGAAACTGAGGTGATATTGCTTATTTCCCAGTGCTTGTTTAGCTATACAGTCGAACCCGCATATATCGAATCGTCATGTAACGAATTATTGTGTATATTGAACAGCTGTAAAATCCCCGTGAAAATTTTGTATGAAATTGTTATTTTATATATCGAATTACCTATATTTTGTCACATCATAGTGATTGTCAAGAACACAGTAGCTAAGCTGTGAATGGTGAAACTAATTTTTTATTGGGGCGAACTTGTGCCTACAAAAGCAAGGGACACTTGAAGCACAATGATTGTGACGAACACAGTCGGCAGTCGTCAAAATCTCATCAGCGGGTCAAGTGCATCAGCTTTTATACATCACTCGTCAAAGGCTTTGGTGTAATCACTGTGGCCTGCATGGTTTTCAGAAACTACTACAAAATTCATGTTGCATATGCAGTCTGATAATACATGGTTCGGCGAGGACATGCACAACAAATAAAATGAATAATAACATTCGCCTCAACTCGAAATCTTGCAGGCGCGTCTCGCACTAAGCAATATCGTTTAACATTTGCTAGCCGGTGAAAGCGGTCATTGAAGAAACATAAACAAGTACACGTGTGTCAATATCAAACTATTTTGTGATCCCCCTTCAGATTCAATATATCCGGGTTCGACTGTAGAATCCTTTGCCAAAAATGTTGATTGTTTGGTAAATTAGACTAAAGTAAAAGTAACTTAAGAACGATGTTCACAGTATAAACAGGGTGTCTACCAACCGGGAAAACCGGGAATTCTCAGGGAATCTGAACAGTCTGGAAAAACTCAGGGAAAACTCAGGGAATTTGTGCTTCCATCAGGGAAAATTAGCTGTAACTTTATTGAAAGGGAACGAAAGTCGTGTTAATGCTGGCTCCCGTAACAGAGGAATCGCAACGAATCATTATTGACGCCGTGTCATCGGCACGATGTATTGCCAGAGTAGTTAACGACCGATTTTCTAGACGCCCGATTTTTCGAACATGCCCGATAATTTGCACGGTTTTGCGGCACCACCACGTACTCCATATAGTCAATGTATATTGCCCCGACTGCAGGTCTGAAATGGCATTAATCAAAGCCGCCACCGCCGCTATTTTGATTATCTCGCCGCCTCGAACCGGCACTCTCGCAGGCAAATCCGCAAATCCGTAACCACCACCGCGGCAACGTCAGGCCTAGCTGCTTCTATGTTCGCTATTAAGCTTCTTGCCGTGCGGTGCCGTGTTTTTCATTGAAAGAATTCGCCGCTATCACCAATGGCACCGACTCCGCCTTTGTAATCCTAGCGATTGGCTTTGAAGCTCGCAGAGCACAGCGCGTTGCGTAATGCCAGTCTGCGAAAGTTAGCTTCGCCTCGGTACATTAGTGTTAGGCGGTGAAGCATAACAAGCGTGGGAAGGGGGCAATTGTCGTGGGACACAGTATACATTACTTAATTACACATGCGTGCACGTCGTCTTCTGTCACAGTACAAGCCCTGATATGCCTAAAAAGCGTACTGGCAGGCCTTCAGAGCTTTTTGAGACGTGCCTGTGGTAATTTTAGCCCTTAAAGGCAGTTAAAGACATGCATTAATTTTTTTGACTGCCCTTTTTTTTTCAATTTTTTTTTTTTTTTGCGGCCCCTCGGAAGTCCAAGAAATCAAATGTTGACTGTACAACTGACCAAGAGGATGCTTCAGATGATCCATGTGGTGAACGCGTGGTAGAAGGAGGATGAGAACAGAAAGGACCGACGCACTGAGGAATTAACGGGAAAGGAAGGGTGCCGCCACCTTTTTGAAGGAGCTTGAGCTAAAAAAACTAAGTGATGGCTGATGCTGAGACACAGATGTCCCTCATCCAAACCAAAATAAATTGTTTACGCAGTGAAACCCAACACTGAGATGTTGTGTACGGGCTGAGAGTATGTCAGGACAGTTAAAGTTGACTTCCCAGCTGCTGAGAGAGAACCTTAGTTGTGACAAAGTTCAGGACCTCATACACATGAGCTTGCTATCAGTTGATAGAAATAGCTGATATTAAAAAAATATTTGTGACAAAGTTCAGGACCTCATACACATGAGCTTGCTATCAGTTGATAGAAATAGCTGATATTAAAAAAATATTTACTTATGTATGCATCTCCTTTTCATTCGTATTTGAAAATGTTCGACTCAATTTGGAATGGGCTTTACCATTTCTTTCGCTGTGCATTTTACTAACACCTTCCTTCTGTTTTCTTTTTAAATAAAATACATATTACTCCTTACTATTCAAACTGGATTAAGTCATTTTTTTTGTTTCAGCATGCTTACTAGAGAGTGACAGCATCGGGCAACGTGGTGTCAGCCTGTCTTGACATAAAACAAAGATCTGACTCATTCAGGGAATTTCGCAAAGGTGCTCAGGGAAAACCTGGAAAACTCAGGGAATTTGGAAATGTCAACTTGGTAGACACCCTGATAAAGTTTGGTAACTTCTCTGTTCACATTAGCTGGTAGTTGTGAGACTTGTTATACCGTATTGTATGACTTGAATGACAAGGCACGTTGTCGTTACTCTTCTGGTTCAATTAAAGAATTTTTTACCTTGCAGGAACTTACGGGAGTGTACACAAACAACTACGATGGATCCCTGAACACTTCTAATGGCTTTCCCGTGTTTGCGACCATCATTATGGCCAACCATGTGCTCCGAAAAGATGATAAAGTTGCTGCGCGACATATGACAGATGATGATGTCCGTCGCATTGTGGCCCTGTCCAAGGATGAGAAAATCGCTGATCGAGTAAGTGTTCTTATATACCGGGTGCCCCAGCTAATTTTAGCCAGAGTTTAAAAATACGCCGACGCCACATAGCTGGACAGAACAAAGGTAATGTTGTTTGCTGTCGCTTGGAGATACTCAAACTATTTTTTTTTTCGTTCTGTCTAATTAGATAATTAGGCTTAATTAATGAACTTCTCGAATATTACAATTAGATGAAAAGTGTCAATTATACAATTGTAGAGCGACATGAAAAACTCCCGGTACAGCTTTCTGTTCCTCAATACAGGCTACGTAAAAGTGTTTTTCTGAGCATGAAAGAAGGCCGCGAATACGTGCAAAGTGCCTCGGGCAGCTTGTCGCACGGAAATTTTGCGGGCTTCTTTCATGCTCGGAAAAACACTTGTACGTAGCATGTATTGAGCAACAGAAAGCTGTATCGGGAGTTTCTCATGTCGCTATACAATTTTCTCATTGGCACTTTTAATCTAGTTATAATATTTGAGCATTTGCCTATTTAATTAAGACTAATTAGCTAACTAGGAAGAATGCAATAAGTAGTCTTAGTAACTCCAAGTGATGGCAAACAATATTACCTTTGTTCTGTCCAGCTACATGGCATTTTCATAAACTCTCGTAATCTTAGCTGGGGCAAGTGCCAGCTTCATAAAGTTCTTGTGCGAACCTATGCTAGTCTGTCTCTTGTTAACTTGTGCAGTCTGCTTAGAATCCCAAGAGTTTGGCAGTTTTGCTCTTTTCACTCTGTCAAGCTGCTGGGCTGATTATTGTTTTGTTCCTGCTTTTTCCTTGCACGCCGAAACCTACCAATTGTAGATTATTGCCAGTATTGGTCCTTCCATCTACGGCCATGAGGAAATCAAGAGGGCCATTGCACTTTCCTTGTTCGGTGGTGAATCAAAGAATCCTGGTAAGTTTTGAATCTTCTCTGAGATTTTTTCCTCCCCTTTTGTATTATGAGAGTAGTTATAGATCTCAGATCAGATCAGTCGCAGTGCTAGTGCACCCCATATTTTAATTTTATTTTTGCGTTCTTTCTTTAAAAAATATTGCTTGTGAAAAGTTTAAAACAGAATGTGTCCCCATAATAGAAAAGTACTAAATGTGGGCAGTATTCTTTCACATAAGACCTCAAGGACATGGAAACATTGCTACAGATTGCACCTAATTAAGTGCAGCAGGAAATGGGACTACAATGTTGTTCCCTTGTTAATGCTGATGATTCACACAAAATCTTGGCCAGCTATTATGGAAACTGATGCTTTTTTTTGTCTAATGAGCTAGAAATACTGACTTTTTTCTGCGTCTTTCTCGTCCTTAGTCACTTCTTACTAGTTGCAGTGTCCGAGTCCTTAGATGTTTTAATGTTTGTAATAAATCTTGAAATCATATCAAATCAACTTTTTATTTGACATCAACAGTCGCAGCTCTCTAGGGTGTGTACAAGCTAAAAGCTCAAATACATATTCGGCTTCTTCTGATAGGTCAGAAGCACAGAGTTCGTGGTGACATCAACCTCCTCATCTGCGGTGACCCCGGCACGGCCAAATCACAGTTCCTGAAGTACGTCCAGCAGATAGCGCCGCGAGCCGTCTTTGCCACGGGACAGGGTGCTTCAGCTGTGGGTCTGACGGCGTACGTCCAGCGCAGTCCCGTTACTCGCGAGTGGACACTGGAGGCCGGTGCACTCGTCCTCGCCGACAAGGGCGTCTGCCTCATTGATGAGTTCGACAAGGTGTGTAGTTGCTGCTGCTACTACTGCTGGGTGCGATTTTAAACTTGCGCGGAAACTGTCGCGCCTAGAGCTCGTCAAGGGCCGTGTCTACTGCCCTGTTGTGGGTGCAGGTCACGCGCACGAGCTTGCAAGCGACATTCGATGATTTAAATATGACAGTGCCAGTGCACAACGTTTCCTGTGCTCCGTAGCACAGTGAGGAAAACAGTCGGACTTCGCTACAGCGAAGTCACAGCCAACATGAAAATACGATTGTTATATCCAGTTCATGGTTATGTTGCGCTGAGTGCTATACTGGCAAAAAAAATAAAGATAAAGGGAACAAGGACGTGGACGGACAGTGTGCAAACGATTAACTCTTTATTTTTGTTAGAGAACACGTTAATATATGAAGTGAAAGGGGAGGGGGGGGGGTTCAGCCGTTTGTTTCATTTAGAATGGTTGGGTCACATGATGTCATTGTGACAGTTTATAACGCTACCTGAACTTCCTAGTCCATCAATGAACTTATTTGAAGATTACGGGTGGGCTCACTGACTACTTAACTGTGGCTTGACTTCAAAATTTTCGCTCTTCTCATGTTTTCTTCCAGAGGCACCTTTTTTGCTTTGAGTTTATTTGTTGTGCTATTAAGAAAGTGCCCGTAATGGGTGTCTAGCTGCACTAAGTCATAACTGGCTTGTTAAATTAAGAAGTTCATGCAGTAGTGCAGTTGGTGCTTTGCCATAGTGCACAGTACAGTTAGAGTTAACTTTTCTTTAAGTCATTCTTATTCTCTGGAGACTGCTGTGGGTATTACCAGGTTTATAACTTGACAAATATGTGAATAATTCTGCCTTTCAAAAACTTGCACTTTGTGCTTAAGAATGAGAAAGTGATCTTCGCATTTTTCTTGCCACAAGAGGCTGTACAATGATGGTAGCAGTGGGGCTCTTCAATCTGTCGTCCCACACAGCCCATAACTGCCTGAGGTGGTGCTTTCAGCCAATGAGTGTTGGTGTATATATATAGCGTTTTAGGCAGTCCTGAACAATACGGCTCGGCAAATCAAACAGACCCAGTAGTTCATGGCTGTAAATGTTTAACACATGTGACAAAATGTTGCTGCAGATGAATGACGCAGACCGGACGAGTATTCACGAAGCAATGGAGCAGCAGAGCATTTCCATCTCCAAGGCGGGCATCGTGACGTCGCTCCAAGCACGTTGTGCTGTCATTGCTGCAGCCAACCCCATCGGTGGTCGCTACGACCCATCCTTGACATTTGCCGAAAACGTGAGTTTCGTTCGCGGTGCTTTAAGTCTTTTTTCTTTAAGTCTGTTAAGGCAGTCAGTGGCACAGAGATGCTCCGAGGGTGAAAGCAGGCCCAATTGGTGTGTGCATCCACTTTTGGAAAGAACCGCAAAATAGACGTGCGTAAATAACCCGATGATGATGACAGAAGTGCTGAATCAACAAATTGGAGAGAACCATCTAACAAACACAATCCTTAAAGAGTATAATGCCGAGTGTTAACAAGTGACACGAGAAAAAAAAAAGAAGAAAAAACTGCACTTGTTTCATTCTCTTGTGGGTTTTTGGTTCGTCTTTAATGCTGTGTTTTCAAAATAATGGCACATAAAACTCATTTTTCTAAATGAGTTGCTCTTTATAAGCTGTTGGGCTTACAGAGATGTTATGTAGTACATTAGGGCTAGGTGGAAAACTAGCAAGGCTAGGTTAATTTTGCCACTTTGTTTTAAATCGGTGGCTACCTTAAGGAACCAGTGGAGTTTTTCTGGTTTACGTTCCTTGCAGAGAGAGTGAAATGAGTGCAATTCTCCACTGAAAGTATTTCTAGAATTGTGCGAATACTATACAAATACGAATCTAATAGTGACATTTGAATAATTTGTTTCATGAATCAAATATCTGATACAGTAGACTCGTTAAATTATTTCCACTTAATTCAATTTTTAGGTTAATTCGATCCCAATCGAAGGTCCCGGCCGGTGCCTGTGCCCGTCTATGGGTAAACTTTTGTTATTTCAATTCTAAGTTTAGCCTTCGCTGGATAATTCGAACTTAACCAGTCAGTATACACACGTGTGACCCCAGTTTTGACTCCAATAGTGACCCATTTAGTGGCAGCGGCTGTGTTGGCGGAGCTTGGGGACAGCAAATGCGTTGAACACACGTCATCTCCTGTTGAAAATGGCTATTTTTTTGCCTGTCCTAGGAAGATTTTGAAGCATTAACCGTTGGTCACGATGTCTAATTGTGGTATTTGCCTGATTCTATTAAGATCCTTTTCTTTTTTCCTGGAAAATTAGTTTGAAAATTGCCTGCGTGGTGCAATCGGAATCAAAACCAAAATCGCCTTTGTGGCGTTCATATGCTGTACTGCATAATATGGATGTATTGCGGCGAAGCTGGCTTTAGGAAACTGGCTGCCATGGTACAACACATTTATTTATTTATTTATTTATTCATTCGTTTATTTATTTATTGCATACTGGCATCGCCAATGCGGGCATTACAGCAAGGGGGATTGCGTTGTGGAGGAATAAACAAGTGATCACATACATAAAGCGCAATAAAATGAAATTAACGATGTCAGGAGAAAGATTATTCCATTTTCTTATAGATCGAACAAAAAAAAAAAACCTAACGTCATCACCCCTGAAAGGGAACTCGCGGACTTTCAGTGCATGGTCTCGTCTCATCGACGTATATGTCGCCATCAACATATTAGACCCTTGCCCGTTTTCCTTGCTGAGAAATTCGGTGTGCATTAGATTTCCACTTTGTTTTGAAGCTTTGTCATTTCTACATTAGTTTTCTACTTTGTACACTTAAAGTGGATGTGTGTTTGGTTCGGAGTTGTGTTAGAATCTGGCAAATGCTGCCAAATGAAGCAAAGGTGTATTTCGGAATTTTTTCTCCATCTTGTTTAATGCGACCCACCGGATAATTCGACCAATTTTGTTGGTCCCATCAGGGTCAAATTGATGGAAGATGACTGTATTTGATTTTTTGGATAATCAGTATATTCGGTGAAAGACCCAACCGTTGTCGGTTCCTTGATGTGCAGCCTATCCACGGTGCCTGGTTTTGGTCAATACTAGGTTCATGCAAGTCAAAAGGACTATTTGAAACGATAATGCGACATGGAATGATGTAGCGGTTACAAAAACAGCGCGTGTGGAATGGGCGGAAGCATGTGCAAAGATTGAATTTACCGGAATACACAGATTATATCAGATAAGTATGTACACACATGCGACTCTCGCTGTCTAGAGATTTTCTGTTCAAATGCAAGCTTAATTAAGAACAGAGCCAAACTTTCTACGCTTGCTCAGGGTAGTTGCCAGCTTTCCTGCAGGCACAAGCGGCACTTCAACAGTCATCAAAAAACTGCGCTAACACATTAGCACCAAGCTTTCTGCAATGGCTTGCAGTCTGTTATCACATTGGCCAGCAGTGAATTTACGTGGTGCCCATGTTGCTCAGGCCTTTAGGCGCAATCACTGTTGCTTCGTCGAGTGTTGGTGATTAAAGTGACGCTTTGGTGTTGAATTCATGTAGATCCATTCACAACAGCTGCATGACAGTCAGAAAGCGGACAAACTGCTCTGTTAATGAAAGGTCACTGTACATGGCCTGTTGGTCCCAGTTCCGTTCACAGATGCACATTGCAGTCTCTTCAGGTCTCTTGTAGCTTCGAGCAACCTGTCACAAAACTAGCCTTGAATTTACACGCCATGCATGAAAATGTCACGTGACTGGTGCACTGACTGCCTGGTTGCAAGCACATTTCCACGGGGGCAGATAGACGCAAGAGGACAACGAAAGAGGAGTATCGTGCAAACATGCCGTAGTGGAGTCGGAACCTTCAAGAGGTATCAAACTACGCTGGATCCTACCCGTAAAAGGCGCATGCTCATTACCGCCGGCGGCGACTGTGGTTAACCCGCGCTGCTGCAACAGTGGCTAGGCAGAGTGGTATCGAGTAACGTCTGCAGTGTCAAGCCTTTGTCTGTCACATCAATCTAGATTGACTTTAATGAGCTGATGATAATCCACACAACCTACCTGCTGTAAAGGTGGGAAAATCCTTCTGTTTTCTGGAGGAAAACTGAAAAGCAACACATTTTGAACAAATCCTTGCCTTGAAATATAGTGTGGTCCACTACCTAACTGAAAACCTCACTGGTTTTCAGGACAGCAATAACTTCGATATTTCTTCAGCTTAACTTGATTCTATTGAACAGACATTCTATTCATGCAAATATTTTCCTGGCCTTCATATACCAATTGAGTTGTTATCAGTGCTGGAACACTGATTTGGTGTTCCGTTTAATAATAATGACCATACTGTACATCTTGATTCCTAGGAACCCAAGTTACTGATAGATTGCAATATTCTGGTTATGCTAGTAGGCTCTCGATCATTTGCAGCACCATGTTTTCTTGCAAAAAATTTGTGCGCATTAAACTTCGTGTTATATTTTCTGATATTCAATGTTAATATTCTATTTCTTGATGCAAGTCGATATTTGATTTGGAATCAACTATTCAGTGTTCGTACACCTCTAGATATTTCCATTGTATTCACCAGCGTAGTTGCAACATCTGTTTTGTTTGCATTAGCTGGTTAATCTCTCAGCCACACATAAAACTCCGAAAAGGGGGCAGGTAATCAGGGAGCCCCCCAAAATTAGCATTTGATAAGTTGTCACTGATTGTCTTGTTAATATTAATGGCATCTGCTATGAAAGCATAATGTTGTTATTGTGATCTTATTTCCTTTTCTTTCTTCCGCTCTATGTAGGTTGATCTGACGGAACCCATCCTGTCTAGGTTTGATGTGCTTTGCGTTGTGCGAGATCAGGTGGATCCTGTTCAGGTGAGCAGATGAAACGCTCCCATTAGCTTATGGGTACCATAAGGTCTGTCACCTATGAAGCAGTGAATTTTCCTTGATTTTCCCTTACTAAAAGGATTGCCAGTTCCGAGAGCATAGAATGGTAACAGCTGGAAAGCATGATGCAAGTCAAACTTTGTAGTTAGGTACCTTGGGCATTGCTGAGCAAACATAATGCAATCAGTGTTCTATGACAGTCGTACTTTCATTTTTTTACTCGGCAGTGTTTACCAACAAAATGTTGCTGCGTGTATCACTTACTTTCTTTTTTGTGTCTTTGGTACATAGCAACATTTTCTTTTTCTATTTGCAGGATGAAAAGCTTGCTCGTTTTGTCATTGACAGCCATATCCGTCACCATCCAAATGCAAACACTCAAGAAGACGCTGATGAGACAATGGTACAGGTTGGCTTGCTCCCTAGTTTATAGACAAGGCAGTGGCACGTTGTTTCAACCTCAGGCATGAGTTCATTGTGCGTTGCTGAGAATGTGATTTTGGGGTTCCACTCTCACATACAGTTGCCGACGTGATAGTTCGGGCTCAATGGGACCAACCAAAAAGTCTGAATAATCGGGGTTCTGAAACGTCATAATTGCCAGGAAAATGAGTAATTTGATTTCACAAGTCGCCAAAAGGTTGTCAATGTGTGATAAAAGAAGTTGCCCTTGCAACTTCTTTTATCACACAAGCATCGGCCACACGGCATGTCAGCACAGCAAGATGTGGCGACACTGGCAATGGCATGCGCACACAAAAGCAATTTCCCGTTCAAATGCCACCCGCTATCTTGTTCCCTTCATGAGTGCACACTACAGCCTGTATTCATCTTTTGGCACATTTCCAACTTTCTCATTCTGCTAAAATCCCCCTCGCACAAGTTGCAGACACGAATGCTGTATCTACTCCATTCGGATGCACTCCCTCCACCTCCCTTAATCTAATGCTTGTTCAATTTTGTGGGTTCAGAGTAACCAAATAACGTGTACCCAAATCAAATGCACGCAAAATAAGAGATGACACCGGGATTAATTTGCTTTCATAGAATGTAAGTCTATCGTACTTAATGATCATCACTGTCACTGTCGGAAAGCTCTTTACCATTTTCTAAGGACCATAACAGTTGTCCTCCGTCCAGTCCATTGCATTTGATGTTCGGCATCTCTGGAACAACTTTGCAACCATCACAAATGAGATGGTATCATACACTTCTAATAACGACTTCACTATTTTGCTCTGTAAAGCATCCAAGTCTCTGAAATGCCAAAAACGTAATGCATCTCTATTGCTGCTAAATGTAAAATTACTTCATTTTCTTTAATGAAGTTTTATAATAAAAGCTGCACATCGCAATCACCAACCTACGCGTAAACATTTGTCGATGACAGGGACAGTGATGTTGGCTCTGACTGCAGGTGAAAGCCATGATAAGGTTTCGGCTTCATATTCAGTCACAAAGCGCAGGCAACTTTTAGTACCATTTTCTTGGAAAAGGGATATGTGTTAGTATGGAATGCAACAAGTGTTATGGTCATATGATGCAGGACAGCCAAAGTCAACATGACGAGAGTGTCGACACGGGCCCCGAGAAGATCCCACAGGATCTTCTGCAGAAGTACATCCTGTACGCTCGCGAGAAGGTGCACCCCAAGCTCCACCAGATGGACCAGGACAAAGTGGCTCGAATGTACAGTGAACTGAGAAGGGAATCCATGGTGAGCTGCCCTGCGTTTTTTGCAACTCTTATCTCCTTTTTACTTCGTGCAGTCTGTCACAAAAGTGTAAAGACCGCTTACACTCATCACCTTAGATTGCTAATTCTTGTTGGCAGCGCACTTCCTGTCTGTCAGATGCTGCGAGATTGCTTCAACCACCATGGCTCGGAATGACATGAGCAGATTGCACCGGTTGCGAGACTCATGGCCTTTACACTTTTGCGACAAGCTGTATGTTTTTCTCTGCATACTGTATTTTTGTGTTTGCAGGGTTTCCATAGTCTCCAGTACTTGGCCTATTGCTCAAACCTTCGCTAGCATCCCGCTGACGTCGAATATAGCAGTGCTAATGTTGCTTTGTTGCTGCAGACATACTTTGATTTGCACAGCTTATGGCAATTATGCATCAGTTTCTTTTTACGGGCTCAGCTGTTGTGCCGCCGAAGACTTGCGTATCCAAGTACTGTCGTTTCGTTGACATTCATCTCAACCTACCAGCAACGAACTCCGTCCTTGCGTAGCAACACCCAGTTTTACCGATACTGTTCTTGGCCCTATAAAAGCTAATGCATCCACTTACTCGTTCAAGTCAGGTGTGCCCACGATAAAAGTCGGTGTACAACTATTACGCAGCTGCTGGTATCCTTACATGATGGCTTGTTTTTTTTTTCTCGTCTGCATTACCAGGCCACCGGAAGTGTGCCAATCACGGTGCGGCACATCGAGTCAATGATCCGTCTTGCCGAGGCGCACGCCCGCTTGCACCTGCGTGAGCATGTGCTCGAGGAAGATGTGAACATGGCTATCCGCGTCATGCTCGAGAGCTTCATCAACACCCAGAAGTACAGCGTCATGCGATCCATGGCCAAGGTGAGCAGTGGTGTCATAGTATGAGGTGTGCGCAGAATGTGACAGTAAAGTACACCGTTCAGCCAGAGCATGGATTGATGTTTGATAGTCTGTTGTAATGCCAGATTTTTTTTTCCCTACTTTTCCCACTTTGCTTTTGTGTGACCTTTGCAGAATGGTCGCGGTAAGGAAAAAAGGGCTAATATTTCATGACTAAAAAAAGAAAATTTAGATCAACATTAGTCCAAATTGCGCACATTTCTGCAGTTCTTGTGCCTTGTCCCTAGTTTCATAATAACATGATGCCTTGTTAACTCTCTTGCATGCTCCTCTTGATGTTATGTTGCATTGCCATAGTCTTGAGAAGTGTACTAATTTACTGTCTAGTAAGTATCTGTTTGTGACAGCCTTGACTTTTCATGAACATTCCATCACATATCACAGAAGCACTCACATATTGAGTTGTGAGCTTGTTTGCTGATAATGTCTTGCACAGGGACACAGATTAATCAAAATTGCACGTTTTCTTGACTACAAATATATTTCACTCATAAAAGAACAAATTTGGAGAATGCTCAAGCTGCGCTTTTAAGAGCGGAACGCTGATAGCATCCAAAGATTCCTGACTGCTTTTCGCGCTTCCTGGCACCTGGAGTGTATGTAACCATAATGTTTGCCGGGAAATGCTGGCCGCTAATGCTATGCATGAAGGCGGGCTTTCTGATAGAAAAGTTGCCTCTTGCGTGGGCCGCAATTCGTCTGAGGTGAGTGCCATGTGGAGGTATTGCAAGGAATATGGCGCGCCGCTGCATGGTCCCCGAGATACTCGCGCGCCGGCGCACGCAAATGGCGGATGTCATGGCTGGTCTATGAATGGTAGAAACGCTGGAAAAGGGGTTTCTTTGAGCTTTTGTTTAACAGAATTATGTTTTCCGACGCTGTCATGTCTGCAGGTTGTGTGTAAGTCGTACTTCACGATTTTTCTGCGTATTTTAGCTTGAGAAATTCAATTAGTTAAGTAATTGCCTTGCGCCACATGGAGGCCCTGGATATGGGTGGTTCAAAAAACTTTTTGCCGAAACGACGTCCGACGCTGGATTTTCTGCGACACGGGGCCCTTGACACGATCGTGTTAAAATAGCAATGTGAGGTAGCTGTGCTGTAAGAAAAGGGTTATGATGGATCAACTGGCCAGTGATGCAAAATGTGCTTGTATAAACTGCTCTGACATACTCTGCTGAGAAAATGAGTATGTTTGGTGTTTATCAGGTTGGGTAGGTCAAAATTCTGCTAAGCTCTAGGCCTGTGTAATGTATTTTTTTTTACCATCCACCACTTGCAGTCGGCCAATGCTGGCGTTAACAATAAGCTGAGCACCACTCAGGCTACTAATGGAGCCTGAAAAGGAAAAGCATTGGAACAGAACACTTGGATTATCTTTGACCTGGTTGGTCTGGTAAAGAAGTGTTCGTTATTTGCTTGTCAGTGCGTGACCATTAGGGGCCACTGCGGCAGCTACACCAGAAACCATTGAGCATATTCTGTGGAATGTCGTGGTATCCATCTAGCCATAAATGTGCAACTAATGGGCCTGTCAGATGTGTTAGGCTTTAGGACAGTGAAGGAAACAATCTGTCATCAAGAGAAGTAAGAGGCGGCTGGAAGGTCGGAATAAAGCTAACCTTCTATTTCAAATAATGTATGTTAGTCTATAAAGATATTTAAACATTTATAAACACCAGGAACATGAAAACAATGAGCTTGGTAGCATGTACCAGTGCCTTTGCTCTCGAAAGGAATGCTCATGTCATCATGATCATCAACACTATTCGTTTTGTTTTTTGCAGACATTCCAGAGGTACCTGAGCTTCAAGAAGGACAACAACGAACTGCTGCTCTTTGTGCTGAAGCAGCTGGTCCAGGAACAGATCAACTTCATGCGGAGTCGTTACGGCAGCGAGCCAGAAGTTGTTGAAATCTCCGAGAAGGACTTGCAGGAGAAGGTGCGCTTCTTTTGGAGTCTTTTCCTAAAAGATGTCATTTTACCTAGAAGTTAGACTAAATGTAATTTCGTGTGAACAAGTCGCATTTTAGTGGTAGCCGTAACTAGTAATAAAACATTGGAACGAAATGTCAACAACTGCGGCAAGCAAGTAGAAACTGTTGGTTACATTCATAAGTACAGCCTTCACACGTTGGTTTAGCGCTTTCCTATCCGTGGGAAAAGCAGCAGTTTTTTTATAGTCCAGTAGGTAACTTTCTTTCCTATCAAAGAACATGCTTGATACTAAAGTGTATAGTGTCAAATTATAGAGAAAGAAACTCTCTTTTTGATGGTACTAGTACCAAATAACCTATTTTTTAGGAAGAAATTGAAAAAGAAAGAAAAAGAAAACATCAAAACAAAAATATTGTAAACTCAAAAGTTACATAAAAACATCACTGTTGCTTTGAAAAAAAAACTTAATAAAAAATTTGGAATATGCATATACAATGCAAAGGACCTGTGGAGTATTCCATCAAATATCAGTGTTCTATGTAAAGAATTTTTTTAGATGTATAAGAAAACGTTGGCCCTGGTGACAAGCCCTAGCGTGATGCCGAGGTCATTTCCCGGCCGCTTTATGGCACAATACTCAATTCCCCACTCGGCTGTGGGCAAGCGATCTTGAATGAAGGATGTTGACACCCTGCAGATTAGAACACCTTTAGAGCACGCAAAATATCTTTATATCGGCACATGGCAGCGTTGAAATAGTTTGGAGAAGAAAGCGAAACATTGTGCTTAAGCCTGATGAATAAGTTGTCTTCCCCATTAGTGTAGCTTGCGAAGTTCAAAAAGTCACATGCAGATGCATCAGAACCGGTATTTGCACATCCCTATTGATGAGGATACAGAAAGCACAAAATAACTGTTGTATTTTGGCAGGGGTTTGGAAGACACTTTAACTGTTTTGTGATTCCTCGTGGCATCTGTAGGCATTAGTGCAATGTACAATTTCGCTTCCATGCCAAGTTGTGTTAAGTTTTCCGACAGTTGAGAGGACGCTGAGCGTGTAACGTCATATAGTAATTGATGCCAACTGTTATTGTTCTCATGCCGATTCCCACGAATTCCAGGCTCATCAGTTGAACATCACCAACCTCACGCCATTCTTCAAAAGTGACCTCTTCCGGTCTCACCACTTCACGCACGATGCCAGGCGTCACCTTGTCATTCTAACTTTCTAAGTGCGATGAACATCCGGAAATGCTCAAGGACAACGTGACTGTAAGTTGAACCTGCTGATATCTGCACCATGCCCAGCATGGGGCGGCAGCTGAATGTCATTTATTGTGTGTACAACGCCTTAAGAATCCATTTTGGAAGTTTCTTGTGCGCTCCCTCCTGCGGGAGCACATGAGAATAGAGAAAATTGGGCTCGAAATCTACTACATGGAATTTAATGAGATTTTAATTATTTAACCCTTTCAGTGTCGGGTGTTTTGGAGGTGATGTACCTCCAGGGTTGGACTTTTTTCTTGGATATTATAAAACAAACACAACAGTCTATTTTTGGTTATGCAATGGGGAAAACTGACACGAATGATGGCAAATGGCTCATGCAGAAATGTGAAAATGTACTGGTACGTCACTGACTCTTAAAGCGTTGAAAGCAATTGTTTAAATGTACCCACTTTAGTGAGAAAATTTTATTATTTAGGCTATCAGTTTTTGTTGAAGATATTTGTTGAAGATAGCTAAATTTCAGAACATTGAAAGCATCAACTTGTCACCTCTCTAACTCTGGAACTAAAAAAAAAGAAGTCACAATTTTTTAAACTGGAAATACTGAGGCATCTAAATAAGACAAAGATGCGAGCATTTCTGTGTTTCAGATGTAAATGAACAGGTACATCGGTATAGCTAAAAACTAAAGCCTCCTCTTAAGTAGCTTTACAGACTAGTGCAAGAAAAATTATATATTTGTCAAAATGTCACTTTTAAAAATGCGATGTTTTCATGATATTCAGCCTCCTAGGACCAGGCTGCCTCCTTAAGAATTGCACATTTGTATGAAGTGACAGATAATGAAACCAGAAAATGCACAGGGGAAGCTCATTGTTATGTTTAATTGAAATGTAGAAATAATTTAAAGGAAAATAAAGCTGAACAAGAAAACGCTTTGGCCATAGGCGGGGGCCAAACCCACATCTCCGCATTAAGCGTATGGTGCTCTAGTTATAACCCAATAGCACCTTACGGTGTCACAGGCAGCAAACAACAGGACTGGCATTGTATTTTGCTTTAAAGAACACATTCTTTATTTCCATGCTTCATGAAAGTCTAGACAACCAAATAACTGTACATCAGCAAAGCTCATGAATTACTCTTCAGAAACTTACACGGCAGGCGCTTGCCTTTGGATAGGCAAGCTTGAAAGGCACTTTGAACAAATACTAAGCAGAATAACCATCCTTGTGTATTTGATGAAACAGGCCTTCAGCTTTTGTTTATTCACTTTTTGTACCTTCCAGCTCTGTTCATTCAGTTGTTGCGGTGAAGATACTGATGTGAGCAAGGCGTTTCTACATACACATGGTGATATTCTACTGTAACACTGGAAAGCAGCATATAATCTCTTTGCTGCCTTTGTATTTATGTAAATAGGTGATCAAACTTGAAACACAGATCAATGTTTCAATGACTAGCCATTCTCCTTAATGCTGAGCAAAATTGCTTACTGTTTTATGTACAAGCTAATAAAAAATTGAGGAAACCTTGAGTGCGGATACATCACTATGTAGAATGAGAACACTGCAATATCGAGAAACAGTTGGAGGCTACGGTAATGAAGACGCCAGAAATAAGTTATTGGCTATGTGATGTGGCTTTTCAAGACCTTTCATGGTATGAACACTGTTGGCTGAGTTTCTTCTTTTGCTTGAACATGGTTGCTGGACTACTACATTGAAAAGTGGGTTTGAAGGTTTCTCTTGGCAAAAGACAAGTTTTTCACTACCATAAATGCATTGTCTGACGATTCCTTTGGCCCAAAAATGGCTATCCTCCACTCTCTTCATGTCCATAAAAATCTGCAGCTCTAACATGCACAGTGACAGCTTCAATGTAGGCAAAAGCAGCTGTGTGTATATATGTATGGATGTTTTATTTTAATCTCAACAGAATTCTTTAAAATCTCTTATGAGCACAATTCTATTCCCTGAGCTGGATTACTCGTAGAGGTGTATGCTACGTATGCAAACTGCGAAAATACATTGAGACCAATTAATCAAGTTTCACTAATTAACTATTTATTTATTCCATTTACTCGCCTATGAAAATTCATGAATTGGAGTCGATGAGTTTGCAGGGCATAAACTCTTGACAGGCATTCTGAGGCTGACGCCAGTATTCCGATATGCCATCAGTATTGTGTGACGAAGTGCCTTGATGTCAGAAAATTGGGTGGCTCAGCAGTACACTTTGCTGAAAGTGGGAAGGTGCTTATCTCAATACTGGTGCTAGCTTTAAAATTTGCATCAAATGTCGTGCTTTGAGGACTTTTCAACTTCTGTTCGTAAATTGCAATATGTGCCTTAAAGGGAATACAGTCAACGACCCATATTCCGGGCGCCCGATTTTTCGGACATGCTCGACAATTTGGACGCCTTCGTGGCACCGCCATGTACCACATAGAGTAATCTATTATAGAACGTCTGAAACTCGGACACGAAAATCCTTCGCCGTCCAATTTTCCAGACTTTCTGCCGTGACCGCAGGTCCAAAACGGCATTAATCGAAGCCACCGCTGCCGCCATTTTGATTATATTTCCACTTCGAACCAGGGCTTGTCTTACACACACATCCGCTGGAAGCCATAGCCACCACCGCGGCGCTGCTAGGCACTGCGGTGGTGTCTAGCTTCAGATTTCAGCATCAGACCTTAGCATCAAGCGTTCACTACCAAGATTCTTGCTGTTCGCTGCGGTGCTTTTCATTGAAAGAATCCACTGCTGTCAGCAATGGCGATGACTCTTTTTTGCATAATGATGGTTTCCGAAAGTTAGCTTCGCTTTAACACAGCAGTGTTACGATCCGAAGTATTGCGGTGAGGCATACCAAGCGTGGAAAGGGGCAACTGTCAGGGGACACAGTTTGTATTTCTTAATTATACAGGCGTGTGCCTGCCGTCTCCTGTCACAGTACGAGCACCGATACATGTAATAAATGCAGCCTTTCAGAGCTATTTTGGACATGTCTGTGGAGATTTGAGCTTTGGGGACAGTAAAAGGCATGTATTCATTTTTCACAACCCCTAGGTAGTCCGAAAAATGTGAAGTTGATTGTAGGAATAAAGGTAATTGGGGAAAATTTTTAATTTGATACAGCACTTGTCATCACCATTTCTTGTCCTTGTCCCAATGTGCAATGTTAATTCGCAGTAATTATCATTAGTCCTTTAAGCAGTGTGGTGATTTCTCATTGAAAGTAATGCCAAGTAATGCAGGAGTAGAATTCAGTAATCCAAGGAGTAGAATTGTGCTGTCTGCAACGAACAACATTTCAAAATTCTGTTAAGGTTAAAGTGAAACGACTGGTACAATGGTAGCCCTAGCATACTTAAACCTGGAAAAAGACATAAAAATGCAAATGTAACAATATTATTCAGCATTATTTGCACCAGCTGTGAATAGAAGCCATTTCACCCTTGAAAAACAAAAATGATTATCTCAAGCACGACGTCCCTTGTGACACGCGTGGTGTGTATGAGTTCTCTTCTACCCGTGTTAGTTCACAACCTTCATTGTGATTTTGGACCAAAACAACTGCCCGTTACACATCTGTACCGTTTGTTCTCGCTCGCACATTGTGAAACCTGCAGCGGTGACGAGGCACGTTTCATAGGGTTTTGGTCAATATTTGAGAGCCAGGCCGCGAACCCTGAGGTGACGAACAGTCTTCACGGTCGTTGTCGTCAATCCAGGGATGAAACGATGAGGGCTCATAGTTTCTATGCGACGAATTGCCATTGATGTAGGCAGGTCGGCTGACGATGAGCTCGACGGCATCTCCCGCAGAAGCCATGAGGGGGACAGTCAGGCAGCAGTCGTAGTCATGCGTCTTGGTTTCATTCACCTGAGAAGAGAAATTGAAGTGGTTGCTTAAGGGAGTGTTGTATAGTCGCATAATTACTTTGTTTAGCGCAAAACAACGGATACAAGGAAGACGACAGGACAAGGCGCTACTCTCGAACTAACCATGATCATTGTGCTGAACTACCATTGTGCTGAGATATTCTCATAAGTTTGATGGGAAAGGCTTGCTTGGCTTAACTTCTTGCAGTACTGGAGCTTTATTGCACATGGAGCGTGGGAACTCTTTTGATACATGCACCACTTTCTGCGAGCAGAGTGACTATTCAGAGCTAGAATCATGCTAATTGTGAAGCAGTACTTGAACTGTACAAGAGCTTGATTTATTCAGATACACAATAGAGAGCTTTAGCTTGTCAGGTATTTGGGCAAACACAGACGGACTGGGTGTTCGGGCAGAGGGGCAGAGGCATGAACGTGAGGGGCCTGCATGGCGCAGTCACCTGGTGGCACAGAGCTCAAACAGACAAAAAGAGCTTGCACTAGCGTTTTCGGCAGTGGCGTAATCATGTTGGTGCCGAAAACTTGCACTAGCAGCAAAGTGTGTCTCCTCGAGTGTTGGGACGCATTTATAGGCCATTTTTCCGCTGCATGCTAGCAAACGCTGGCGTGGCTCAGTGTTAGAGTGGCTGATTCCCACGCAGCGGGCCCAGGTACGATCCCTGCGGGAACTGTTTTTTTTTTCCCCTCTCATTCCCACTAATAGCTACTATGGACACTGGCACCGGAGGCGGCAGCAGTGGCGGCAGACACCATTGCCCACCAAAACGGCTATTGGAATGAGCCCATAACAGTTTACACTGTAACATATTCACATTGGAAGCCCTGTGCCAATTAGAAATTAGCAATAAAATGTTCTAAAAACATGGCAGGCTAAGTGAACTGTAGGGGTATGTTGTAATTAAATGGAAGTGTGGTTTGCGCTATTAATATAAAGGCAGCACAGCTAATGCTTCACCTTAGCATGATCGCAGCTTTAGAAACATACCTGTAGGATCCTGTCGAAAGGTTTGAGTATTCCACTCATGTCAGCAGGTCCACCCGGTCGGATCCGGTTGACATACACACCCTTTTCATACAGGCCATCAGATACGCTGAAGCCAAAGTCCTCGTAGACTTTGTCCTTGAAGAGCGTGACTCTGTGCACCTCAATGGGAATGGGCGCGGTCATGCGACCACCGTAGTTGGGATAAGGTGTCACGGAACCATCATGGCGCTGTCCGTCATGTTGTACTTCGTACGGAGACAGTGTGAATGGCGCTTGCTCGTGGTCAACAGCCTGGAACTCGCATTCCGTCGATGTGTCGTCGGACTGAAGTCGAGACTGGAACCCGTAGAGGTCGTCATACTGAAGGTTTTCCGGATTTGGAAGGTGCATATCTGGGTGCGGCAGGGGTGCGATGGAAGGCAGGCTTCCCATGATACTGCGCTCAATCTGCCGTAGCAGTTTCGATTGCCCGCACGTTTCGAGGTCTTCGAGAACCTTTGACCAGTCTGCAGAGCCGCTGTCTGATGCCGCCGAATGGTTGCTTGTTTGGATGAAGGCCTGAGGGTTTGCTGTGCTTGGGCCAGGAGCAGTGAGGTTTGGTGGTGGCCGGTGACCCCAGACCTCTCTCTCCCACGTCTTGAGCTCAGCAGAAACGTTTGGGCAGGACTGTTGCGGAGAAGACGGCTGGGCCGCAGTTGTTGGAACATCTGCATTTTGAAAGAAAATGGTGAAAGTAATCATAAACACTCTTGATATTGAAACTTACTGGGCATCTTGCTGCGATATATTAAAGCTTGCCTTGGTACAAAACAAAACATCATTTTAAGCAAGCCAGTGGGAACTGTTTTAAATGTCGTTTCTTTATCGTAAAGTGTGGCTATTCCAGCTTATTGCAGATTGAATGAGGCTACTTCAAAACTCTCTAACCAGCTAGGTTAGGCCATCAGTTATTGTGATTATCCACTTCGGTGTCAGCATGGTACATGTTTTTCTAATGTGCACCAGGTGTACTGGTACGTGTGCTGTACAGAGACAGTAGTTAGCAATGGCAGCTGAATTGAATATTGCTCTAAAGGCCCTCATAATACACTGTGCCAGTCCTTTAGGAAAGCCTAGAGCTTAGGATTTCAGTGTAGTAGTAGCAGGGTTCGACTTGGTGCAATGTTGCCCTGATGACTGGCCACAGTGCGAACAGAAAGATGTTTTTGATCCTGCTCGGGAGCTTTGCTTACCATTATAAACACGAGATCTTTTAGCCTTTGCTATGATTCGTGTTCTTTACTTGCACCATGCAGATCTGCAACCTCACTAGCTCTTATCAATTCCTCAACTTCATTTAACTCTCGAAAATGCTTTAACTGGGGCTAGTTGGTACATAGTTCAGTTTACACTGATGTTTTCTGTACTAACGACAATACCAAGAAACACAAGGACGAACAATTGCGCATCTGTCTATCATTGCTAAGTGCACATAAAATATATAAGGCAGGAAGAGGTCACATTAGGAAAAAAAAAGGTTGATACAAAGAGATAAAAGGCAGTCATATCAGCACTTCTGCTTCCCCAATGACAAGAGTGGCTTTATCTAGTTTTTTTCAATGAATTTGAAAGCTGCTTCTCGCAGGTCCACTGGGCTTCTCGCAGGTCCACTGGAGGTCTGCTCACATCTTCAGTGGTCCTTCTTGGTGTTGTCTTGCATGTGGGAACCAACACAGCAAACAGAGGGTACGCTCGATTCGCCTGAACTGGTTCAGGCTCCACCTGAACCAGTTCACGAGGTGCACCCCGCCATTCATTTCAGCGGTACAGAAATGGCACCCGCACAACCACGCCGTTCGTTTCAAAAGGTTCAGGAAAGGTGCAGGGCTGGTTCCTGATTTTGCTGCACCCACTTCACAGTCGGTGCCGACATGGTGCAAGCGTACAGGTGCAAAGCAGCAGCGTAGCAGATGATGCAGCACACAGGCGCGAGCGCTGTTAAAACCCCGCTCACGCACGTCTGATGTGTATACGCAAGTGGTGGTGTGTATTGACGCCCCAGAAGCTGATCATACCTGCAGTTCAGGAGCTTTCAAACTTATGCACTCCGTGCACATTAGTCTGACATAACGCCTGCACCACATCTGCACCTTTGCATTCATTTCGAGTGTCTCGCTGGGCCCGCACCTGAGAAATTGAGCTGCGCAATTTCCGAACTTCTCGTGAAATAGTTCACAGTGGTGCAGGCGAATCGGAACAAACCCAGAGTCCTGCAATGCTTATCATATCCTACTGTACCTGCTTCGCGACGACTGAGATCAGGTGTCGGAGGTGGCAAGACCTTATTCTGGATCGGCGCAGGTCCGTTGGCAATCGCAGCTGCAGCCGCAGCAGCCTCAAGTCCGCCATAGCTGTCCCATGACTCGACAGCGCTGTCGACGCTTGGGATAGGGGTGGCGTACAGGTTCAGGAAGCCGCTGGGCTCGGGCTGAAACGTGGGGGGGTGAGGCTCTTTGGCACATGGTGTCGGCGTTGCCACCAAGCTTCTGCGAAGCGCCGGGCTCACCTCTTTGGGCCGTTCGATCCGGTGTGCGTCCAGACCTGGAAAGGTCGGCCAGCTCAGTACAGGTTGTGTGCTTTATATTACAGTACATACCAACTGAAATGCGCGTACACACACACATGCACCACACACACACAGAAAAAAACACTTCTGCAATGTTCTCAAGTACTACGACATATTCAAGGTGCTCAGCATACATACAAGTTTACCTAAAAGTCAGCAGGGCTGCTGTTCACTCAGCTAGATATGTGTCTACTTGGTAGGCATACAAGAAAATTGGAGGTTTGCAGTAAAATAGAAATATCTTATGCTAGTTGAGAAAGTGTGGAAGATGATCAAATATTGTGTTATTCTTTCTTGCTTTCAGTCTGTACATCATGCACGAAAGGAATGTTCTTTTAAATGTGAAATTGTTACTCTGAGCAGTTCGTACACTTTAACCAAGTGACATATACATCTCGAATTTTTCTTCTGTGGCATCTATTCCAGTACACATCCACATCTAACCTGCGTACAGCTTAATCTGTCTTGTGGTAGAATGAGTACGAGATTTCAGAGGAGGATTTGTTTTAGTGTGGGGCATACTCAATATTCACTTGTACCTTGGTTTCTTGGGGACTTGGATATTTTGAGTGTTACCACGTCCCCCGAGTTTTGAAGCAGAAGAATCGCCTCGCTGAGGGGCTTTCCACGCAGGCTTTGACCATTGATGGCAAGGATTCGGTCACCAACATGCAGGGCCCCGGTCCTGCATTCAGAAAGTGTCGTGAGTTCCTTGCAGCGTCTTGGCAGGTTGTTTGTCATTTGGAGTGCGCATAATAACGCGTATTAGCCTATTGTAGCAGCAGCATGCTATGAAAAGACATAAAAGCATAAAATAGATGCTGCTGTATAGCCCTTCACATAGATTTCGTGTTCTTGCATCTGTTGTTACACGGCACTTCTGCTGCTCCTGTATTTGAAGTGAATGGCTCTTCAACTTATATTGAGCCGCGTGTCTAGATACTGTAATCAGGGTTGAATGTAGGGCTGTCCTTTGGTAATGTGTCGTCACCACAGGCTTAACTCCTCGTATTATTGCTGCCGTGTCTCCTCTGCTCTACTGGCCGTCTCATATGCATGTTTGAAGCTTCATCATCAGCAGCAGCAGCAGCCTATTTTTATGTCCACTGCCCCCTGAATGAAGGCCTCACCTAGCGATCTTCAGTTACCCCGGCCTTGTGTTAGCCGATTCCAAGTTATGCCTGCAAATTTCCTAACCTCATCGCACCACCTGAGTCTCTGCCGGCCTCGACTGTGCTTCCATTTTCTTGGCACCCATTCTGTAACTCTAATGGTCCTGCCGTTATCTACCCTATTCAGTGCATGGTCTGGCCAGCTCCATTTTTTCCTCTTAATGTGAACGAGAATATCGGCCACTCCAGTTTGCTCTCAAAACCACAGCACCAACTTCCTGTGTCTTAAAATTACACCTCACATTATTCATACCATCGCTCGTTACGCTGTCTTTCTTTAACTTCTTCTCCAACGTCTTTGTTACTCATTTATTAGTATTGGTAGAGTGCAATGATTGTAGGCTTTTCTTTTTCAAAGATAGTGGCAAGTGGCAATAATAATTTGGGAATGCCTGCTGTATGCACTCCAACTCATTTTTAATCTTCTGTGAATTTCCTTTCCATGATCAGGGCTCCCTTTGAGCAATTGCCCGAGGTAAACATACTTATGCAACTTTGCAAACCCAAGTTTTAAACTTAGGTTTCCATATGTCTCCAGCTGTGCTGAATGCCCAGTTTGCATGCTTGGAACTTGACTCGAATTTAGTGGTATGTCAACTGGGCGCACAACCGACTCCAAAGCATCAGCAGCCAAGTGACATAGTAACAACACTTCTAGGCAACTCTCTCTGACAGTGAAGGGTAGGCTACAAGGGCAAAGCTCCTCCACAGTTATCAGATCACCAAGAACTCCACGTTAACTTCACAGGCAAAATGCTACAACATGACAAAACAAGCCTTTTGCCACAGCGGTGACATATTGCACCAGCATTCTGTTGCATTCTGTTGCAGTGAAATCGACATTTCTTTAGTGCTGTTACTGCACATGATGTCACAGCGGTGACATATTGCACCAGCATTCTGTTGCAGTGAAATCGACATTTCTTTAGTGCTGCTACTGCAGATGATGTGCGCACTTTGGCATTATTGTGAGCTAAACGGGCACGTAGTAGTACTCACAAATGTGGCGTTAAACTGAGCCCACTGCAAAATTGAGCGGGAATAAGCCAGTGGTTTAGCTCTGAGATTTATGTATATGTGTCTCTGCTCCTACTTCTGCAACGCTCGGTATTTTGTGTGAAACTTTTACAAAAGTGTGTTTCCACCTTTCTGCGAGGCCTCCCTCAGTGAGTCCCGATATGATGATGGGGTCGAAAGGTTCCTCCGTTCCCGATATGGTGATGCCCAGCGGCCCACCGTGTCTGGCCAACTCCACAGTGAAGATCACGGCTCCCGTTGCGTCTGGTTCCTCTGCGTGAAGATGCTCGACATCTTATGCGCATATTCGTTCAATTGCGTATACGGAGCAGCCATATCTGAGCTTCAGCATAATAACTAAGCGATTCATTAAAACTTCTTTCTGGACGAGTTAGTGCATACTTGATTTGAAAATTATAATGGTGCTAAAACATACAACCACAAAGAAACAAGGACGAGACACAAGCTCTGTGTCTCATATCTATTTCCTTGTTGTGCTTGCTGTCAGCCGTAGGGGACATTAGTAAAGAACTTGCTGGCAACTGGCCTAAGATTGTCAAGAACTGTGCATGCTCTATGAAGCACGGCATTTTCATTCACTCCGTTTGCTGGAACTTTAGCATTGAAGTCAACTGTGCTGAGACTTGTTTCCTTTCCTTCTTTTTTTTTTTTTCAGCCCTTTAGATGGTACAATAAGCTATACTTACAGGAGATGCAACATGTTACATTTGGTTAGATTTGAAAGGGAATTTGCTTCTAACATTAGGTGTGCTGGTTCAGCCCTACCAACACTTGGTGATGTGAAGCTGACCATAGCTTGATTTTGATTGATTGATGTCGCAGGGCTACATGATGGAAAATGAGGGACACTGTAGAGCACGGGCTCTGGATCAATTTCCCATCGGAATGTGGCCATAGTAGCCGGGAATTGAACCTGTGACCGTGCATCAGAACAAGAACGCCAAAGACACCAAACAGCTACAGTGGGTTCTATCTTTGTTCTAGCAGAGTGAGAACATCGAGGTATTCTGCCAACCTTTCTGCAACTGTGAACATACACGAAGAACCCATCAAGCCATGACAGGGATAAATTTTCTGTGGCCAGAATTCGAGACCAGCTCACCGCAGAAGGCTTCGTCCTTGCGTATCCGCAACTTGACGACCTCCTCGGAAGCCTGCAGGATTTGGGCGGCATCTTCAATGGTGCAGTTGTCCATGCGGACCGAGTCAATGGCAAGGAGGTGATCTCCGGGTTGGAGGGTGCCCGTGCGATGCGCCACGCTGCCGTGCTTGATGTCCGATATCAGGAGGGGCTCACCGGGTTGCCTGTTCTTGGGGGCTGGGGAAAACCGAGTTGTGTTTATTAAATGAGCAGCTGGTATTTAATGAACAATCTGAAATATTAATATGTTCTCTCTTCTCTATCATAATTAAGGATGGTCTTTAATTTACCATAACACTGCACAATATGAACCACCTCATTTGTACATTCTTACTGCTTGTTTCGTGGACTGTGTGCGTGACAAGAAGATAGTTGGTTAAATTACGTTAGTGAGCAAAGTCTTGCTGCATTTGAGGTTAGCCTTGTTCTATTTGCGATCAGAGAGTCTCATTCTCTTGGGAGTGCAGTTATTTGTTCTTCTCGTTTTTCTCCCAGTCTGCTTGTCTACTGAAGATTGCTTTGTAACATACAAATGAGTGATAATGGCCCAAATTTGCTGCTGAAGCTCGACCGCCACTAAATGCTCCACACAATTTGATGTCCACCCCATTTGCCTATTTTATTAGGTTGTAGTTCTCTTAGTGCTTAAAAGGCTCACACTTATTCACTGACCACTCTAGCGAGTACAGCCAGGTTTTCATTTCATGAAAATAAGGTTTACCAATATACAAGTCCTCAAGTGGACGCAGATTTAATCAGTATGAACAAAATTGCATTGCAGCTACATAGGACTCGTTCGAGGTAGTAGTTCTGCGGAAACCCGCAAGGTGCAGAGAAGTAATGAATTAAAGGGAAAATCGGACATCCACCCGTTCGTAGCAATTTCTACGAACAGGTGGATGGTAGGAACCTTTGTTCCTTTGTAGGAACCCATACGGGTTCCTACAAAGGAACCCGTATGGGTTTCCTTTGTAGCAATTGCTATGAACGGGTGGATGTCTGATTTTCCCTTTAATTCATAGGACTTGTTCATATGAATATTTAACTATAGTTACAGAGAATGTACAAGAGAGCCTTCAAGTGCAAAGCTTCTAATACAAAAGCACTCAAAATGGTAGAGATTTAAGCATGCTTACATGTGATAGTGATTCCAAGCCCGGGGCCCTTTTTCGCCAGCTTTACAGTGAAGGTCCCGCTGCTTGGGATGACCGATTCTGCAACATCAAATTCGATGTCTAGGGCTACACGTGGTCGGGACTGTTGGATTAGCTGGGTGACTTCCTCGAGTGAAAGGCCTTCAGTTGTCTGCCCGTTGACAGAGAGAACCCTATCCCCAACTTGCACGACTCCCGTCCTGCAGAAGGAACATTTTTATATCGAAAAGTTAATTAGGTGCTGCATCTCTAAAGCATATTGGCACAGCTGAACAAGTAAATTAACCCAGTGAAAGAGGCACACAAGAAAGACAGACAAGGACAAGCGCTACTCAGAACTGTTCAATGGCAAAGAAGGACTCTACATACATGTCCTCTTGTTATGCGTGCGCATACAGAACAATATAAACGGTGCACGTGTACGTCAAAGGTGGTCATGTAAGAAGTCGAACTCAGAATCTGGTAATGCGACAGATGGCTCACTTACGCACTGAACTTTGTTCTTCTTGATAAAGAAGGACTCTAGTGCAAGTCTAGATGAAGCATTACCACTCCTTCCTAGAAAGGTTTTCTCTGAAAATCGAGCGTCACACCCACACGCCGTAACATGGGCAACCATATGTGTGCCCTTATCTTGCTCCTTGTTCTTTTTTTTTTTGCGCTTGTATCCTTAAGTGGTCATTCATGGAATGCTTGGTTCAACCGATATACTACTGTCCCCTTTTATTGCGCTAATTTTCTTGTTCAACTATGCACAACCAACTAGCCCAACAATTAATTTTTATAGAATATGGGCACAAGCCCTTAAAACATTTAAATTGAAGTTGGGCTTAAAAATGTACTGTAAAAAAAAAATTGTTTGCTAATGAGCCACATAGCATAAAGGGCACTGGTCTACACTTTCAGCATTATAGTTGGAAGTTACATGTAAGGCGTCAGAATTGTTTCTTTTATTATTTTCACAAGTATGAAAGAGGTCAGGTGAACTAGCCTTAAAGGGCGGCATGCCCTTAACCTGCCGTAGCAGCTCAGTGGCTATGGCATTACACTGCTAAGCTCAGGGTCACAGGCTCAACCTCAGCTGCAGCGGCTGCATTTCATTTGGAGCGAAATGCAAAAGCGTTCATTTAGATATGGGTGCACATTAAAAGAACTTCAGATGGCAAAGTTAATCTGGAGTTTCCCACTAGGGCATGCCTCATAATTGGGCCGTCGTTCTGGCACGTAAAGCCCCAGCTTTTAATTTAATTTTGATCTTCACCCCCTGGCAACATGGAGTCGACAATGCAGCCACCTCTACTGAGATACTCTAGGACTCGGCCACTCACTCTGATCAAACACAATCGATCACTGTGGCAAGCAATGGTTTGTGAAAGCATTGACGCACCTCTCAGCTGGTCCCCTTGGGTCGATGCTACTGATTGTCGGAACAGGTGGCAGCGGATCGGCGGAGTAAGGGGTGGGGCCCTGCAGGGCGAAGCCAAATCCCTTGTGGTCGGCATAAATGACTACCTGGGTGGTCTCTGTGTGGCTCAGCTGGCTCGGTCCGACCAGACAAGGGGGAACCCCGTACACGGATGAAATGGACGCTGCAAGCCAAACGTGCCTGCGTTGAGAGCATGGCTACACAGGCAAAATAGGAAGCTCTGTTCTTCAATTCACTTTAGAAGGTGGTGTTGCATAAGGGCTGAAGTACAAGATTGATTTACGTAAAGATAACAGATAGCTATGTTTAGTAATAACAAGAAGCTTTACTTATGCAACACATGGAGTAGCTGTCTTTGTGAAGTTTGAAGTGTTAGCTGGGACACTGCAAAAGTGAAGCTAGGCAGGCTTGCTTGAAGCCATGATGGAGACCAACAAACAAGTTCTATTAAAATTTGCCATGATAGCCACTTCCTGATTGGGGGCTGAATGTAAAATGCCCTTATACCATGCCTTGGCTGAGCATTAAAGAACCCCAGGTGGTCAAAATTATATCCGGGTCCTCCATTACAGAGTCCTTCATAACCCACTGTGCATTTTTGGGGACGTTAAATTGGGTAATTTATTATTGGTTATTGTACTTAATTTTGAAGACACCACCTCGGCATGACTGGAAGTTTTAGCTTTTGTTTAAGGTTTGCCAACATGAATGACCCCGATGCTATATATTAAAGAAACAGTCGAGGGCATCAAAGTTACGACAGGTTCAACTGGTCCTTTCAGAATGCTCCAGCGGTCACCGTAAGGCAGCAAGAGCTAGCTTACTGAGAGCATAAACAACCTCACATGACTGTAGCAAAGCCTGATTGATGCTATTTGGCCAGCTTTATTCTTGTAATAAAGCTTTAAAGCTTTCTTGCACAGCTTTCGTAGCACTTCCACAGCACTAAAAAACAAGTGGCCAACTATGCCATCAAATTTCAGCAGCTAAAGAGAAGCCTTGAAATCCACGGTCCCGATTCTCGGCTGCAGTCATAGGGTAGCCATTCACCAGCGAGACTATAATGTTCTACGATCTCTTTCGCATTACAAAACTTCAATATATGATACCGTTTGAAGAGCTGGAGAGGTATTCCGGGAGGTGCTTTCTGCTGGGCTTTCCCCTCCGCGATGAAGATGGGGTGGAGGGCACTTGCGGAGGAGGGAGCGGCGGCAGAGGGCAGCGTCCCGCTGCTGCCGCTGCTGCTGACCGGTTCGAGTGACCCCCCATGGACGAGAGGGTGTCGTAGCTCGAGGCATAACTATGCGGAGGAGGCGGGGGAGCCCCACCTTTGGTTTTGAGAGAACAGAAGTTGGTGGTTTTACTGGAGGCAGGAACAATGAATTTATTTAGTTTATAAACATGTACCAGTGTATCTGTAGTCAAGCTTTATTCTTTACTGAACGTCTTACGGTGCAGGAAAGACAAAGGAAAAATTAGACAAGAAGGCAACACACATGGGTACATCAGCAGCCATGTGTGTTGCCTTTTTCACAATGTAAGATAATCACCATAACGCAAATTCAACCACGCCGTCTACAATCCAAGCATTGTTGCAACATCAATATCGGGAGACCCGCCTTCCATAAAAACGACACTAAAGGTTAAAGTTTATGTGAATAAATTTGTGTTTATGTTTAGGCTGAAGGATCTCAACCACAAATAACAAGAAGCATATTGTAGCCCTAATTTCTCGCTTTTCTTTTTTAATAATTCGGTCTGTCATTTGTCAGAACAAATGAAATGTAGCCATCTTCTCTGTCATAAAACATGGCAAGAATTCAGCTTGGGACAAAAGTTCAAAAAGCAAGGTGTTTCTGATCTTTCCAGATTCTTTTGGTACTTGGTGTTGCCAATTTTTCGCACTTTTGTTTCCACGACAGATGTATTCCGACTCATGCAGGTTGTAATTCTGGCAGGCATTAATTAAAAGTTGGAGAGTGTTGTATGGCGATACCAATTGAAATCCTAAAATACAATGCAAAGCGACTTCTTGCATGATTCAGACTCCATGCTTTCTTTCCTTCTTGGCTAAGGATGCTGTATTGTTGTATAGCACTTTTGCAGTTAGCATATAGAAATTTAAGCTGTGCTTAAATGAAGAATTGCTCTACTGTAATTTATTCGATGCCTTAGCGTTTTTAACAGACAACCTTTAATAGCCTCTGTAAGTTTGGCGTCGAAGTCAGGCAAGCACAAGATGTAATGTCCTTTAGTGGGAAGATTAGGGCTGTAGTTGAGAGCCGGTGGGGAAAAGCTTTCATTTAGGCATGGTCTGGTTAAACGTGTTCAGTGTCCCTAAGCTCGCTGGTTTTGGAGTTGGCACTGGATGGATAAGCATTACCATGATGAACATTGATGAAGACTTTCAGGGCGCTTCTTGTACATACAGTAGTGAGCAAAAAACATATCATATTTCTGTTTTGCTGTGAAAAATTCACTACCTATGTTCAAGATGCCATTAGTTGCTCTTTCATCAACCTTGTCCCACGGGACGCTTGCCTTTGCCGCCAGGGGGACAATATTAGATAGCACTCTATTCATTACCTCTCCAGCTATATCACTGAACTCATTTTTTTTTTCTCTAGCGTGCACATGTTTTGTGATTTGCTGGTCAACATATACTGTATCTGTGTTTTCCGTTTTCGGAATGTGCAAGTTTTGCAGACACTGTGCAATCTACGTGGTGCAGATAACATGGCAGTCAGTGGTAAGAGGCTATTGTTTGAGGCTAGTGGTCTCGTATGACAGTGCCACTTTGAGCAGTTTAGCTAAGATCAACTATTCAATATATATATATATATATATATATATATATATATATATATATATATATATATATATATATATATAACTACTGCACATAAGTAGGTTGAACATGCTAAGCGTGGCAGTTAATTCGCTATTTCAAAATGGTCTGAAGTGGTCCACATAGCTGTTAACAATTGATACTTCTGTATGTTCTTCCATGCGATAATTCCAGGATGAGCTAGTTTTGTATGCAGTTTGTCGGGATTGGAGTTTAGAAAATTAACTCAAAGCTAAATTCTATGGTGGGTTCTCACAACCAGCCTATTTTTCAGCTGACACCACTTCTAGTTATCGCAGCCACTACCATCCCAGATATGGTTTTAGCTTAGTAGCTGCACTGGGCTTTCCTTACTCCTTTTCGACTGGGTGCTGGGGCATTTCCTGAGTGCCATCTGGCTGATGGGCAGGATCTCCAGTCTGATGACATCTCCGACGGCCATTTTCAGGAGCTGCATGGCCTCTGCCGCTGTCATCTGGTCCACGCGCGTCCCATCGATGGCCAAGAGCTGGTCGCCCACGTGGAGGGCACCGCACCTGGTGCCATGATTACGTGCAACAAACTGTGTCACCACCACCTTTGTACTCGATTCATCCTCCCACATGTATATATAACACCTTTTTTCTTTTCTTTATTGTTTGTTTTTGGCACTTTTGTGTCCTGTTTTTAAACGTTGGGATATTAAAGTCTCTTACGCACTTTTTTAATACTAAGATGTGTACACATGTTTATCTTGTGTCGTTTTGCACTTGTAATCGGAGAAGTCCACAGACATGTAGTGCAACTAAATTTCACCAGAAAAAAAAATCAATGCAGCTTTGTGCTGAACTTAAGTTATACGACATAACTGTTCTAAATGAAGGGGTGTTACAACTTGGTGGTTAATAGCTACATCATATTGGCTTATTTAGGCAAGTACCTAAGAGGGTGCATTTTTCCACTGATTGCAGTACCTACTGCTGCTGGCGGCATGCATAGTGACCAGTTCTACTGATATTAAGCGGTTTGGGTTTGTAATTCTTGCCAAGTCACTTGTAGGAACAACTGATTGATCATTCCGGTGTTGGGTTTCTCTCTATCTCGCAAGCCTTTTCAGTTGCTAGAACCTTCATTTGACCCACAATGAGGCTTGCACATTTTAGCTGCATGACTAATATAAAACCCTTCTACAAGTCTAAAGGTTATCGATGTCATTACCGGGCTCAGGTTGGCATATTAATCAATGATGTTGGTTGGCTTTTAACCATTTATGATAAATATTATGGTTGTATCAGACAACATTTAAAAACTTAAGGTACAACAAACATGTCTGACTCAATCAAGCAGTTAAGATGAAATATTTTGCTTGCTTTTAGTTATTGCCTGGCAAAGTGTCATGCGTTAAGTGCTGTTTTTTGAAATGACAACAGTTTCTCCAAATTCATGTAGTTGCTCAGTAGTGTTTGTGTGTTTTAGTAGATTGAGTGCATTTACACAACAGATATTTACAGGATTTCTTCGGCAGCATGCATAAAGGTTTTCTGTAAGTTGTAGCTCCCCCACATCTAGTCTTGAACATCTTGAACACATGTTATCAAAAAACGTAATGTGAATGTTTCTTTCTTAAATGCACCAGCAGCCCAACATCTACATTGTGACCTGTGGAGAAAAGGAGGCCAGGCAGCAACATAAAGCCATGCATTTCTACAGACAATAGTCATAAGCCACATTTACATGAACGCAATGCTAGTGCTTATTTCATTGCACACTGTCGTCGTAATTCAGTGTGCCATTGTTTACATGCACCTCCGTCGGTGCTCATGTAACAGTGTCCGAAATGAGCTTCCACGCGCTTTTAGCAAACGCACCTTGCTTGTGTGTGAGTGATAATCATCATCAGCCCATTTATGCAATCTCCAATCACCCCTGCATTAAAGCCTCTGCATCCATGCGCCACCGCCGCTTTCTTAAGTAGCGACAACCTTTGTTGTGCGCCGCCTTTTTCCCTCACGCCGAATCCGGTTCCGGCGTTTCCGCTTCCTGCAGTTGCGCTGCAGGAATTTCTGCTTTCATTGCTGTTAGACGATGGTGAGACGCCCACGCGTGCTTAGCAGAGCTGTGGCAGTCACCATAAGACGAATGCAAAGGGGACAAGCTGTTGTATTCCGCTGAAGTAGTAGTTCGCGTACGTGCCACAACCGGTCGCAGGTTGACGCGAAGCAGCAAACACGAGCAGATCGCTGGTTACAACAGGCGGTGGTTCTTGGATGGAATCGCATTCACAGTTTCAACCGCAGCTGGTGCAATTAAAGCCTCTCCAGCGATGCAAAAGTAAACAACGCTGAAAAACAAAACGTCACTTCCACTCGGAACAGGAAGCTGCAGCTACGTAAGTTCCGCTTGACGCCGGAAGCTAAGGGGGTGAGTGGGAGAGGAGCGTGGAGGAGGTGGGCAGGTTGGCGGTACTTAACCTGGTCGGTGGAAACGTGTATGGAGGGGCTTTACCCTGCATTGCTCCAGCCGATCCCATCTTATGCCTGCAAATTTACTAATTTGATCACACCATCTTGTTCTCTGGCACAGCTGGTGCTTTTAACATAATGTGTCTTTCTAGCACATCATTGCCGTCTGCTTGAATGTGAAGCAGTGAAAAGGTTAATGCCATTCGCTACTGTCACATTCATGTCAACGAGGCTATAGTGCATATGAGGGCTTACTGGTTCAACTCTAATGTGCCAACCGTTCAGGCTCGCAGCATATGTTCGAACTTTTCCCCGTGTTCTTTTTCTTTCTTTTTTTTTCTTTCTTGAAAATAAAGAAAGGTTACATGGGATGGGATGACAGGTGTAAAAAATGAGGCTCATGCCTTCGCGTCATACAGCTCATATATTTTGTGACATTAAAGGAAGAGAAACTGGCCATTACCTCTCAGCCACACTTGCTTGTTTAATGCTGTCAAAAACTATTGCTCCTTCACCATGTGGAACTTGAGTCAACGTCGCTCCGAGCTGGGCTCCTGGTGTCTTGTCAATTTCCACAAGCAGAGGCCCCGACGCATTCCGTACAGCATCTGCACATGTGAAAAATTGGAGGCTGTTAAATTGACACTAAATAACAACTGTGTTAGTTTAGTCTGGTGATGTTTCTTCTTTTTCTTTCTTTCAAAACTAAATTTACCTATTCTTATCGAATAGGCAGGAAAAAGTAGGGTATTAGTTAAGAAAATGAAGCTTTCACTTTAGCTTGTATTTGTCAATCATTTTATGGTCCAGGGGCATTTTCTATCCTTTTGAATTTTGCAGTTGGACATGCTGTGCCTGTATATTAGTATGATGTCAGATATTTCAGGGTACTTTTGCACACTGGTACTATTTTTATTTGAAAAAAGTTATCAAAACGAACTAACTTGAGTCATTGGCTCTTTTAGAATGCAATGTAATCTTCATCTACTGTACCTATCACTCTTGTGCACTTTTATATCTGCATCGATATTGGCACATACCCGCAGTGACCATATAGGATATTAAGCACTTCATAAACAAGCAGGAACATTGACTCGTGCTTTCTCACTCTGAAATTTTAAAACTGCTGGTACTCTGGCACAGCTGACGAATTAAGAAGAGAAAAGCAGATAGGAACTCTAGGTGGCGTCCTCTGAATTTTATTTATCGGCAACATTTCACTGAAATTGAGGCTTAGCTAGTAGTGCTATAAATGCTTAGTTTGAATGCCACCCTCAAAGAAGGAACACGATTGTACATACTTAAGGTGGGCGTAACCAGGCTGATGATGATAGTGATGATGATGATGATGCCCTAAGAAACTAATGCTGCACTTTTAGCGTGCTCGTAGTAGTTGCCTTTGCTTAGAGCAAGACAGTATATACTTGCAACATTTTTACAATAATCGGTACTTTGTGACAAAAAAGCAGAGAGAGTATCACAGGACTTGCTTTATCCTTAGGTGCCTGTACTGTTGCATTAGTTGGTGAACATTAGAGTCTTGGATGAAAAATCGGAGGGATGCACGGTACTTACCCATAACCGAGACATCATACTCTATGGTAAGCAGTGCTTGCTTCTCAACCTGCTTCAGGACAGCCATGGCTTCATTAAGGGAAGCATTGTTGAGGTTGATGTTGTCAACTGCCAGCAGCCGGTCTCCTGCCTTAATTGTGCCTTCCCTGAAATCAAAATTCACCAAAGTGACAGTGAAAATGCGGTCGGGTGTAAACCTTAATTGCATTAAGCAAGCATGAAGAAATACGTATATAGATTTAGAATAATTAGGAATCAGTCTTTTCCTTGCACGAACAAATAGCAGGTGAACTTGGCCCCATGAGGACAAAGTTCTTGTGGTTGAACTGTGAAAACTATTTTGAGGAAGACTTCTCTAGTTAAATAAATGGGAGAAACAAGGTTGGTTAAACTATGAGAATTAATGACGAATTCTATAAAAACGAGCCACCAGCAGGCCCCATGGCACGTTCTGGTTGTACACCGGAAATTGTAAGGCGCCGTCTAAAGAGCGTTCTACTGAAATAATTTTTCAGATCGGTTCATTATTGGAGGGCCAATCGCTCACTGTTGCTGCCACTCTTCCTCAAGCCAGTGTTCTGACCGCGAGTGTCTGCAGTCATCGAGTCACATGTGTTCATGTTTGCCAGCGCTTGTGTAACACCGTGCTTGTTGATTTAGTAAGTAAGCAAATGTTTACAAGTTTCATCATCATCATCAGCCTGGTTGCGCCCACTGCAGGGCAAAGGCCTCTCCCATGCTTCTCCAACAACCCCGGTCATGTACTAATTGTGGCCATGCCGTGCCTGCAAACTTCTTAATCTCATCCGCCCACCTAACTTTCTGCCGCCCCCTGCTACGCTTCCCTTCCCTTGGGATCCAGTCCGTAACCCTTAATGACCATCGGTTATCTTCCCTCCTCATTACATGTCCTGCCCATGCCCATTTCTTTTTCTTGATTTCAACTAAGATGTCATTAACTCGCGTTTGTTCCCTCACCCAATCTGCTCCTTTCTTATCCCTTAACGTTACACCTATCATTCTTCTTTCCATAGCTCGTTGTGTCGTCCTCAATTTGAGTAGAACCCTTTTTCGTAAGCCTCCAGGTTACAAGTGTTACAAGTTTATACGGCCGATAAAACTGCTATCCTTATTTCGTATAGCTGTCTAATAATTTGCTATTGCAATCGATGCTTTTAAACAAATATTTTTGAGGAGATGTTCTTGCACTGGACGAGTGCTGCATTTGCTGAGAGCGCAAGAACACAGTCGCTACCCCACCCCCATCGTGACACTAGCTTAGCTGACCTGTCGGCAGGGCCTCCTGGTCGCACGTGGGTGATAGTCAGCGGACGGCACTTGAGCTTTTCGGGGCAGTTGCCGCCGCGAATGAGGAAGCCGAAGCTGCCGTTCTCCTTCTCCAGCTTGACTTGGATCACCTTGGGACAGACGCACATGGACATCTCCGCAGCTGCACGGATGGGAGTACAACGGGTTAGTGAAGCCTGACGAGAAATTAAACCGCACTGTTTATTACTGTGCCCTAAAACAGCGCACCATTCCTTTTCGTTTGGTGCACAAGGATCTTTAAAAATATCATGAGCCATACCACTCTATGAAGGTGGATGATCAGTGAAGCTTTGTAGCGTAAGACAAAGAGGTGACACAGAATTTTTGAACAAAGGTACGAGCACATTCATATTGCCTTGATCGGTGATCATTGTGACACACGCATTTATTTTTATACATTTACGTTTGTTTGTGTCACATTCATTATACGCATTTGTTATATACATTCGTGTTTTCATTTCGCGATGTATTGAGGCAGAAATTTTTTAGACTGAAACCACTGCACCAATTGGCAATGGGCCAGTGCCTTCGCAGGGGGAGGGGCAGTATGGGAAGGCTAGTATGGTAAGTGGCAACGAAGCCAGCTGTGGAACAAGACGACGAACGGGCAAGCAGTGGCATGAGTCATTGCTGATTATGATAGTTTTTGTTTGCACAGATTTGTTGACGGACACGAAAAATGCCAGAAACCCTAGCCATAAACAGCTTCGCTTTAATAAAGGTAAGCCGGGCACACAGAAATATCCGACAGTAGAATTTCACAGGGATAGATATGAAGCTCTCCTCACCAATATTTCTGTGCACCCAAGGCTGTCGGAATGATTACATAGTTTTCAATTATGTCTTTTGTCATTGCATGTCTAGTTAGAGTCCCGTTGTCGTCCTCTATAAATTTTTGTAAGGCCCCAAAGGTAGCGGTGTTACCCATGGGGCCAGAAAACACCCTCAAGGGTGTAAACATTTTTATAGTGTAACTGTAAGGAAGGCACTCTTACACCCACCTGTGCTCGGAATCTCATACTCAACGTCAAGCACGACTTTGTCACCGGCGTTTTTGAGCAAGTTAACAATCTCGTCATGCTTGAGCTTGCTGGTCCGGATTCCGTTCACGGCTACAATGTGGTCACCGACAGCCAGGGCATCGCACCTGCGTTTAAAAAGCGAGAAGAAACAGTGGGATTCGAGCTTTGGTTAGCTTCGTGTTTTGGTCTGCATGCAGAATGTAAAATTGGCCGAATTCACAAGGTTTATATACCGCAAACAGTTGAAAAAGCATTTTGATACCTTTAAGGGTGCTGCATTCTCCCACGACCAACACCCTTGCCATTAAGAGCGTAAATAATTGAATCTACACGACGGCGAACTCAAGTTACATCTGCGATAGGCGAAGCCGTAGTTCAAAACTGTGTATTCTGACCGTGTACTGCGCACCGAAATATCTGACATGGGAACTTGACAGTGATAGATGTGAAAGTACTTTTTATGCAGTTTTGATGTGCTCTGTCACAGCTGTCATCCTCTTGTCACGATAAGGTGGCCAAAAAGGAACACTTGTCAATAATCCAGTTACCTTAAAGACAAGGGTGTTAGCAATGGGAAAAATCAAGCACACTTTATACACCCATAAGGGTGTCAAATGGTTTACTGTGACATATATGTACCCTAAAGAATTGACACCCTTTCGGGCTTATTTTGTCTCACAATAATAATCGTTATCTGCCTTGCTCGCATTTCCTTACTTTAACACTGCGAGCCCAGTACTTCCAAGTCGCAAATGGCATGAGCATTGTCAACGTGACATGGCCTTCTTGACAGGAAAATAGTGAGCCAGCATTTTCCATAAAGGAAACGCAAGCAAGGCAGATGACGATTACTTTTGTGGGACAAATATGCACCCCAAAGGGTGCAACTGTTTTAAGTGTACAAGCCAAACAATCAGCATTCTTGTGCGTTTTCTTTTTTTCGGTGTTTCTTAGCAAATACTCCTTAACAACCCCAACTCTCTGTCCTGAATGATCTTGGCCAAACGCACTCAGTATAATCACTCCACAGCATAGGATCGGTGAATTCATGATTCGAGACAGACTAACATTGACCTACGAGATTGAGTGAGCTTGAGCAAGTCCTACGAGGTGTGTTTCTGAGTTGGTCAGAGGGGTAAAAGAGGCATGAGATTGAACTCCTCTCGAGTCTGAGGGAGTTGAGGCAAGTCCGAGTCTTGGGCATCAGTAGAAAATTTTTCAGGAGGGGAGACATTAACGTACCAAAGGCAGGCTAGTCATTGCTAGAAGGGAAGGAGGTGTGGGGAGTAGATTTTGTGAAAAATGAAATAAGCAATTAAGTGAAGTAATTGAGTTCTCATACAGTATATGTTACTGTTAGGGGGGGTATGTGCAATTGCATGGAAATCATCGGCATCATAAATAAACACGCACATGCACTTTTTGGCGGATCTTTCATTGTGGGTAAGCAGTTTTGTTCCTGTGTCCTGGCAGTGATTTTTCAAGAAGCTTGAAAATCAGTGAACACTCTTCAGTCCGATGAACAGAGACAAGGGAGGGTCTATCTCCCTTCCCCCTACCCGCCTTCTATTGAAAGCATGTGGTGCTAGCGGATCTGAGTGAGTAGAGGTGTATCTGAGACCTAGCCTAGACTAGACTGGGTCTGCTTTCTGATGAATCCTGATCCGAGTGAGCCCTGAGCCAAATGCACATTTTGTTTGCAGGTCTTCATCAAAAAAAGTTGTTCAACTCATTCAACATGTTGCGCACTGCTGAGAACCTCGCAATCTGAAAATTTCTGATCTCCTAAACCATGCCCCCCCTTTCTCCCCTAAAAGTCGGGCTGCACACTATACTATGGCCTAATCAAAGCACTCGAACTCTGAAGAAACTCGGGAAGAATGTGGTGTGTCGCGCAAGTGTGCGAACTCTGGCCCACAAGAAATAGCACAGCGGTTGGAGAGCTGTGCATGTTCTAATGAGGCACTTGGAACTGTTACGAATGCCTAATTGGCACCTTCTACAGGCTTGGGTTGGTGTGATGCGCACATTTCTCAGTGTCTTGTTTTTAAACCCTTTACAGCTTCATGTGGAGCTTTTATAACCAATCTTCGCACCGTATTGCTGTGACAACAACAGACTTACCTGTGTGCTATGCTGCCCGGCCGGAGAGACTCGACTTTCGGACGGCTGCCCTTATCGATCCCACCTGCGTTTGTGTTTGCGGCACAGAGCAAGAAACATTTGCTAAATTGAAATTAAAATTCTAGATCAGTTTATACTGGTGTATTAATATTCCAATACTCTATTTGCATTCATTTGAAGGAAGAAAATATTTTGGGCAATTCCTAGCAGTACATATGCATTTCCTGAATTTCGCACCCAAACTCCAGCGCGAGCTAGTGAGTTTGACATCATGAATGTCAAAGCATTTTTGCACGCCTGCGCCACTTTTTTCCGCAGTAAAAGCTCTCAAATGTTTTTAAGTATTTGACTTGCATAGATTGCAATGTTAAGTATGTCCTTCTTTATCGATAAACATGCGGTTAACGAAAATAAACACATGTATGTCATTGCAGTCGAAAAATTCGAAACGTTGCAGTTGTGTTGTAGCCTAGACATTCATTTATGTGTGCACACACATATGATAAAGGCCGGTCCCCAGCCGAAACGTCGAATTCAGTGTTTTCGTTTTACAGCTTCGCTGTAAAACGAAAACACTGAATTCGTCACGTCAGCAAAGAAAAATTTTCATCTCCAGAGCTAGTGTAAAAGACAGTAGTCTTGTAGTCTCTTCTACAAGGCTCTTCTGCAGTCTTGTAGGTTCATTAGCATAAATGTAAAATCCTATGATGGACGGTCCATTGTTCACCCTAGTGCGCACGTCGCAAGTGTAGAGTCATGTGACTGAAGACCCAGCGTTCTCGGCGCGGCGCTCCTTCGCCGCCGCTAGGGGGCGCACCGCTATAGCAACCATGTCCATGTAAAGCCTTAATAAACGTACATGTATGTATCGTCAAATGTACGTTCGTCTTTAGAGTGACGTCAATGTCGCCGCGAGCTTATAGGCAGTTCTTGAACAGTTCCATGAGGCGGACGTGTATCGTGCACACGGAGGAGGAGCAACGTATCCTCCTAGAATGATGACGGGAGCGACAGCGAGAATGGGCGTGCCGGCGGCGGGAAGCCGCTAAAACTGATTGTGCGTTCGTTGATAAGCCTAGCCCGTCGTATGTGCCGACCATCGAAGACACTCAGCGTGCCTGTCAGGAATGGCCAGCTTCGCTGGTCGTCCTTCACAGAGTGGAAGGGCCAATGCATTTTTGTAAAGTGCTCACACTTCTTACACGACTTATTATAACCACCGTATCCAAAGATTTACGTCATTCATGCATACATATTTCTAAGCTCGAGTCCCTTTGGTTTTCTTGTAGCATTGTGCTGTAGACATGGACATCAGGCTCAAGATGCGGTCATCAGAAATGCAGCTGACTTCATGTTTTAGTTTGTCCTCGATTTAACGAAATAATGATAGAATTTTATTCGTTATGTCAAGGTTTAACTGACCTGCTAAATAAAAAGCAGCAGTAACACTCAAATCCAAGTTTGCGTTGCCAGAAAGGAACGGAGTCATGCTTACGACTAGACGCTCCCTGTCCCCAACACCGTAGACAGATCACACACACGCACACATGTCATTCACCATGCCTGGACACTGACCGGATAGTATGAGGCCCAACGTAGATCCTTCTCTCTTGACTAGTTCCACTGTCGAGGAGCCGCGCTTGTCCTCTGAAATGTAGAATAAACATTGTACCGAACCATCATGAACAAAGATTAACAGGGAGATGGAACCATGAAGAGATCAGTGTAGAGTGAAAAAACCAAAATGTTCAAAGACAAGTTCATTTGTAGAATGATTTGCTGACTGACGGCAACAAAGGCTGGTGGTGGCGTATCCAACGTTACCATGGCAGGAGATTTTAATTTGAAAAAGGGCATTTGAACCCTTCGGATGCAATTTTCTCGTAATTTAAGTCCTTTCTTGGTACAAAACAATCATTGCGAGGTTTCTGGAACGGTATTTAGACAGTCCACATCGTCTTATTGTTTGCCTTTAGTGTCCCTTTAACAGTGGGATCAGGCAAAAAGTACAAGTATGTAGAATTGCACATTCAAATCACGCAATGTGGATGTAACCGGTAATGTGGTAGAGAAGAGAAAAACACAAAGAAATGAAAAAGAAATACACCATAAGATTGTAGAGAAAGACGTACAAGCACATGTAGACAAGAAATCCAAAACTCAACAGAAGTTCACATGAACATGGAGCCTTGAAGTGACTGACTGTGCTCAAACAAGCAATGTCGCTGGAGCCAACGCATTGCCAGAGTGGCTTTATAAATACGTTTGTGAGCAAATATGCTACAGTGCAAGAGAGAAAGTAGGAAAAGAAAACCGAACATTGAGTATGTTAACAAGGGATAAGTGAGTTGAGTGAGTGCCTGGATTTGCTCAAAATTATGCATTGAGTCCATACTGAGCCTTCCCCATGTTCGACTCGCATAGGCAACAAGACATCCAACATTAGATGACGATGATACGCCTGAAGAGCAGTCTATGAGGCTCTGTTCACACAGCGGCTGTCGCTAATTTTGCGAGAATCTGATGTCGTAAATGCTTGCTGGCCAATGTGGGCTCGTGAGATTTATGTTTCTTGCGGTTTCTTGCTGCGCTGTTTAAAATTCCCGCTGTATTCCGAGAGACCAGGCATCGGTGAAACTGTGCAGACATCAGTGACGTGGCTCATCAGATGGTTATGTTTACTTGCCTATGCACACTTACCGTTGATGAAGCTGAGCCTCTTCGTTAGTGTCAGCGAGACATCTTCCAGGGCCTCGGTTCGACGTCGGTAGGCCACGTCCTCGCCTGCATCGAACAAGAGGTAACAGCGACATGGATCAGCATGAATGCCAAACTTTTAAGTTTTGCGCCCAAACCTCAACGCCGTTGCGTCTGGATGACGTCACGGATTACACAGTATATTTCGTATTTTGGCTCATCATGATCACAATAAATGACCGCGAAACTTGCTGAGCTCAGTTTGGTTCCTTTAGAATACAATGTAGTCTATTTTTAGTGATAAAAAAAAATTTAACTAGGCCTGAGCAGAAACATATGATGTCACTGCGAACTATAGTTCGGGAACTTGAAGGCAGTGGTACCATGTGCTTTTAATTTTAATTGCATCTTTTCTGGTGTTGCAAAGCCCCTTGTCACAGTAAAAACTACTTCGGGGCCAGTTATGATTTCCTCATTCGAATATATGTGAAATGCAAAAATTTTCTCATTACACAACCGACAAACCAATTTGAATGAAGTTCGTTTCGTTTAAGAAGGAAGGCTTAATTCTGTTCACTAGGACAAGCAGAATTTTAATTCAGGTCTCGAATGTCTTACAAAAATTAACGGAAAATGACAAAAAAAAAAAAAACCTGGGGCACAGTTTGTAAATCCATAACTGCGCACGAAAATACAGGTAAGTATCTGTATTTGGTGAAACTGTTAGTGAACTTGAGTATGATAGACAATGTAAAGCGGAAAAAATGTGGGCGCGAATTTACAAAAGATTTTCATTCGTGTACTTTGCCATTGCTGGCCGCCTTTGCTAATAACATATCCGGCGTTAGGGTTGGTTGGCATTTGCTATCACGAAGGATTGTAGCGTAATAGCCTTGTCTTTTGTTTTTAATCTGGCTGTGATTTATAAATTTACAGCTTAAGTGAAATTGTTGCAGTTATTACGAGATGATTGCTAAATTCCTGCTTATAAATTTGTGGGATATTTCAAAGGAGTGTACAATACATAAATTTGGAGTGCCTCGCTTGTCTCAATAGATACAGATACAGAATTTGATATTGACGCGTGCACATTGTTATCTTTGTCCGGTGACCATTTTTCACTGGTTGACAGCTGTCGCAAAGTTATCGCGCGGTGCAAGACGCGCCTTCATGAAACGGGAACGGAAAGCCCCAAAGGGTGTAATATTTTTAAGTGCGCTCTAAAAAGTTTACACCTTTTGGGGTGTACATATGCCACACAACGATAATCGTCATCTGCCTTGCTTGCGTTTCCTTTCTTGAAAACGCCGCGCCCGCTACTTTCCTGTCAGGAATGATATGTCATGCTGATAACGCGCATGCCGTTCGTTACTGGAAAGTACCGGGCTCGCAGCGTTAAAGAAAGGAAAGCATCAAGGCAGATGACGATTATCGTTGTGTGGCAGAAGGGGCACTCCAAAGGGTGTAAACTTTTGTTAGTCTACAAAACGTACAAATGTAGAGAAAATTTTAGTCTTTTTTTATGCCTTTCATACGCGCCGTTTTTTGCGTATATACCAAGCACGACGCGCAACTTGCGGTACTGCTTTGATGCCCCGTGCCATAATCAAGATGGCTGCTTGTCGAGTCAACGCATGCCTGCACTGCTCCGTTTCTTCTTTCGAAAATCGTAAGAGGTGAGTGGTTTTCTTTTCTTCAAGTACGTTACAAACAGTGCACGACGTATTCTTGCACCCGATATTTTCCGCGTGTTCGTGACAGAACAGGACTGCAATGTAGCCCGCGAAGAAAATTACGGCGCACAGTGACAAAATTGAGCAACTACGTGTTCCGACATTTCAGCATAGTACGCTGCGCTTTGCGAGACATCGTGGGATTTCGTTCTTAAATTTACCTTTAGTTTTCTTTTTTGTTCAAGCACACGTGAGGGATAGCCAGTGGGCTTGACAAATGTATCATTCTGTTTTTGCCTTTTCGGGAATGTGCTTGTTTTTTGCTGTGGCTGCGAGAAAAATAAAAGCATGCGTGAGTTCTCAATAAAGCTGACTCAGCGACGTTAGCTCTTAGCTGCGATCAAGTGTTTAGTTTGTTGAAGTGACCGGATAGTGTGACTTCTTTTTTTCTCTCTTGTGTAGTATTTGTTTTGATGCTGGCATATGAACCCGCCGCATATGAGGGCACATGGCATCCAGTATTGGTTTTGTTGCTTCGTTACCTGCTATTCGAGTGTTTTTAGTGCGTTACCGTCGGGAAATGATTTTGCCTGGTCACTGACTAAGTCGTTTCATTTTGAAAATAGCGGGAACGCTGAACTGTATGGCTTGGTGTACTATCTGCGCATATTGAAAGCACAGCGCAGAAGGTACTAGCACCCGAGCTGCGAGGATATGCTTTCATGACGCACGTGGCCACAAAGAATTGTTAGCAAGTCGTCTGCTAGCCTCGCTTCGTAACTCTGACAACGAATGATTAAATGTACGAATGGTGAACTGCAAAAGTAAGAAACAAACGGTCAACATTTGCATGAACTGAACTGCAGCAAAACGTTTAGTAAAAGTAAAAAATGCAGCATGTGTCATTGTTTCGCGTGACTATAATACCACACCAATACTGTACGGTTAACGTAATGCGTCCACCGCTTTATATTACCAGGGCTATTTTCTACCTTGTGCCATTCTGCTTGACTTCGTTACAAGAGTAGCCGACGCGCGATTTGTTTGCGACGTACACTCGGCCACAAAATATTCTGGGGCACGCGAGCGCGCGGCGAGATTATAGCGAAAGCGCCTTCTGGTGGCGCGCCTCTGTGCTTGAGACCTACGCTTCTGCGCATGCGCATTTTCCTCTGGGGTCGGCAATAACCAAGCGTAGGCGCGAGTTGCCCCTCGTGCGATTATGGAAGCGCATGAGAAGCGTGAGCTGGCGCGAGCCGATGCGGCCGCTTTGTTCGTTTGTTTGTTTGTTTTGTCGAGTCACGAGCGCGGACGCAACAAGTCGTTCGATTTATGCGCTGCGGCTAGTCTTCGTTCTTTCTTTTTACGAGCGCGGCGTTCTGTCGCAGAAGAGCGTGGCAGGACAAGCGCCTCTATTAGAAGGAGACGGGCAGGACGAAAACGAACTCTTGATTTCCGTTACGTAAACGGAAGTTTTGCCCGTCAAAGCCGCCCCGGCGCCAGTCTGTTGAGGTGCTTTTAAGCCAATCGCGATAGGGGCGTCTCGCGGCCCTACTCGTTTATCGCCGGCGCGCTAGGAGAAAGCGCGGAAACATGCACGCTTGCATCAATTAAGGAGCTGTGAATATCTGGTACTGAAATAGATTCCATTTTGTTTTTTCGTTTCTGCTGTTGAACGTTACTGTAGACGAGACGCAGAGAAGACGGCACACGGGAGTTCGCATTGAAAGGGGCTCGCGATGAATGTAGTTTTGTCTTTCATGCCCGGTGCTCCTGCGCGGCATTCTCAGCGTTGACAGTAGAGGCCGCACAGAACACGCGCTGATGGTACGCGCGTCCACAGGGGAAAAGGTCTTGTGGTGTAGACTCTGTGGACTCCGCCATTCAACGGGTGGCGGAGTCCATAGTTGGAGAAGTATGGGAGAGGCCTTTGCCCTGCAGTGGGCGTAACCAGGCTGATGATGATGATGATCCAAAGGGTGAAGACGTTAGCATGCTTACGCACTCTGCGGAACGTGTATGCACCCAGCGTGACAGCGTCGCGCAGGCGCCGTGACACTGGGGAGCCCGTCACATGTTTTGACCGCACCGAGCCTGCGTTGCGCGGAGGCAGACTTCACTGTCGGTATCGTATTTCAACTGCAGAAAGGAGCCAGCTTCACGTTTATGCAGAGGATGCGATAGCAATTATGTGGACACTAGCGGAGAACAAACGTGCAATCTTCCGTCGCTAGAAAGGCCGTGGGACAGTGGGAGAATGGTAGCGGTGCTGTGCTCCGGCAACTGGGCGACCGACGATAGCGGCCCAATCTCGAGCGCGATATATGGAGGAAAGCGGGGAGGCTGTGCGGGAGGAGGGAAGAGAGGGCGGGGAGGAGGGGGGTGCGGCTTCGACTCCGCTAACAAGTGCGTACTTCCCACGGTCGCGTGCTCCCTATCTTCAAAAGGATCTGCAGGCGGCTCGTATACCTTTGTCCGCGCTGTGTGCTCGTTGCTCTTGAACAGATAGATCGCACGAAGGTCACTTCGCTCGCTGCTGCTGCCGGTGTTGCTCACGCCAGCGTTTTGACAGCGAGTGTCCGCGCTCATCGAGAGTGACGTGTTCGTGTTTGCTTGTGCGCGCTGGCACCATGCTTGTTAATTCAGTCAGTAAACGAATGTTTCCAAGTTTATACTGCCGATAAAACTGCCATCGTTACTTCGTATCGCTGTCTACTAATTTGCTATCGCAATCGGTGCTTCACCTTCTGGACGAAACTGCGACGTTTTTTTAGTTCGAAAAATGAAAAAGAGCAGGAGCATATCGCACTATTCGGCCTATTGATACGGATTACGTGAAGAATTGAACTTGGGCGACAGATTGCCATGTTCAGGTTGCTATTTAAAAAGATTCACAGAATAACTTCATAAATGTTCTATTTGAAGCATATGTACGAATTCCGAAGTTGAAGCCAAGAAGTAATCAAGTCATTGCACCACTTCTCCACTGATTGGCTTCAATTCATCGGCTTCAATGATCGGCTTCAATATGTGCCCTCAAGTGAATAGTAAGATTAGTTTAGAAGAGATATAAAATAGGAAGCCATGCGAGAATGTACATACTCGTTTTTAGTATCACTTTCTAACTGGCTGCATGATTAAAAAAAAAGATTTCGACCATAGTTGCACAGACGGTATGTTAATATTGTCCTGAATAGGTGACACGCATAAAAACAAAGCGAACAAAACAGCCAAAACTGTGGCAGGGTGGTAATTACACTTGTAGTTGGACCGGTGGAGCCCAATCTGGGATCTTTTTCTTTCTTTGTCTCCATTCACTGTTCCTTTAAAATGAAGCAACAGTCATTCTGAATGTATTTGCTTTTTTTTATGCTTAACTGTATTTGAAAAAGAAAACCACAGACGACTCAATTAACCTGAGGTTCCCACATTCTCTAGCTGAGTGCATATTGACAATGACAAACTGAAGATTGTCAGTGCAATGCAATGTTCTGTGTAGGCTTGTACATTTTTGAAACAAACAGCGACCACCAACATGGTGTTGTTTCTGTGTTGTGTGTGTGTAGGGGGTGGGGTGTACATTTCGTCCAACGATGAGTGCTGCTAGTTTCAAAGTGTATACGGTACCACTAATTCGCCACGTACTAATATTCTGCAGTTACCTGAAACGAAATAGTCGTCCCACTGGTATAAACATTATTTGGAAGTAGTATCCAACGCGGTACTCAGATACTCACACACTGCTGGGCTTTGCTGACCACTCTTCACCCCCGAAAAATCTTGTGCTAAAGCGCTTCACTGAGCTCTGTACAATCATGCTACTGCCATATGTATATTAAAGCACCACTGTTGTCTTTTAGGTCAGTCGCCGCATGACTCCCTGAGAGATGAACGAAGGTCCAGCACCCAAGCAAGCAGCACGGCCTTGCACCGAAAGTTGTCTCCATAATCAGGTGTCTTCACGATTGAGCTTTAAAGCAAAAGTCTTCAAAACGTAATGCCGAGACCACCTTTTGAGTTTCCTTGTTTCAGCACCATTATGGTTTGATATAGAACCTGGTTCTCTTGCACTGTAGTAAGAAGTTCGCAGCTTCGGTTTTTGTTTTCATGTGGCTTATTTAGCCAGCACGTTTTCTTGCTTTAAAACGAAACACTTTTCTATTTTTGTACGAAACAAACTGTAGCCTGGCTCTTGTTTGTAGCATCATTTACCACAGTGTTAGCGTTGTCACCTGCTCATTCTCACGCATGGCTCCATGAAATATCTGGTTCCTTGGTTTATTGAAAAAAAAAGAAAAAAAAACACGCACCCGCCGCGCTGGCTAAGCCGCTATATAGTGTTGCGCTGCTAAGTGCGAGGTTGCGGGATCGAGTCCCGGCCACGGCAACCACATTTTTGTGGGGGCGAAATGCAAATACGCCCGTGTCCCGTGCATTTGGGACACGTTAAAGATCCCCTGGTGATCAGAATTAATCCGAAGTCCCCCACTACGGCGTGCCTCATAATGGAATCGTGGTTTTGGCGCGTAACGCCCCAGAATCCATTCGTAGAAGAAAGAAAGAACAAGCGTTAGAGTGAAATTAGATTAAACAATTTTCAGGCGAGAACAGTTTTGCTACTTTGCCAGTCAGCTACGATTGTTAAACCAACATCTGACTTTGCACAACAGTTACTTTTTACATCAAAAAAGCATTCGATTGTATCTGCATCCTGAAAATACGCACATCTCTTCAATGTGCGCTTCACAATATCTCGACACTGTGACAATACGTGATGCGCACCTACCATGATGCCTCATACACACTGCACATCATCTTGATACTATTGTGTGTCGCAGATTTGTGCATGAATACATGCCATGACAAACTTAAAACAAATTTAATTACAGGCTTGATGGAGTTCCGTAAATTGGCCATAATTAAGTGCCTATTGTACACAAACATGTGCGTATTTATTTCGTTTGCCTTGCTTTGAAAGGGCATGATATTTTAGAGCGCAGCTCTTTGGCGTCCGTTCCTGGGTTTCGCGTCGTCGTCGGCGTTGTCGTCGGCCTCGTAACCAGCTCGCCGACGAATCTGCTCCGCCGCCGCTCATGCGCACTGTCGGCTCTCCGGGCGAGGGAGGATGATGGAAGGGAGGAGGAGAGACTGTGGAGGAGGGCTGGCTACACAAATGGCTCTATGGCGTCCGTTCCTGGGTTTCGCGTCGGCGTTGTCGTCGGCCTCGTAACCAGCTCCGCCCCCCTTTCATCCCCCCAGCGCTAGCAGCGACCGACTGATACCGCTTTCGTGAGTCCGCTACCGCACTCACGAAAGACGTCGTGCACTTCCTGCAACTCGCATTAACCGTCCATCGATCCACACCGATGTTAGTAGTGGGGGACTTTAATGTTGACATAAAGACAAACAGCAATTTCCTAACACTTATGCGGGAGAACATCCCGTTCCTCTCGCTCGTAACGCGTCCCACGGCTGTGACAACCTCGCGAGGCACTTGTATAGATCTCGTCTTTGAGAATCAAGCATTGGTGTACCAAGTCGAACATATATCAGTCTATTTCTCCGACCACAAAGCTTCTTTCATGACTGTCAAGAACTGTTAGTGGAGTCTTTGTTAAAGGAATACGTGTGAAAAATAAAAAAAAATTCTGTGATAGCGCATACATGTGTTGCTCGATTTCTTTGCCTCAATCTATCGAAAAGGTGAAACAGCTTATTTGCTGCGCTCAAATTTCGCATTAGGAAGTAACGTAATCGTCGGTAATTTTTTTTTTTACTATTCTTGCTTTACGTACGCGTGCGATGCTGCTTGTTTTCTGAACAGAGTGCGCAAAAGCAGTTCTGTTTTCATATTTGTCTGTCCAGTGGCTTTTCGATGTAAAATGAAAAAAAAAATCATTTTTTTCTGCTATGTCCTAAATTACAAATTCTTTATTACAGCCACTGAGAGAGTCATGTTTACCAGCAGCGCAACAAAATTGAGTAAAGCAAAAAAAAAAAAAAAAACAGACACGAGCGCTACGTGTGACATTGGTCTTCTTGCGCAAGCCTATAGGATGGCATTTTTTGTTTCGTTTACTCGTGCACATTTAAATGTGTCACTCAACCTTTATATTATAGTACTGTACTTACCAATTCCGAGATTCATTTTAGTGTTCCCGTTATTTATGCGCATTCGGAATCGTGTAATATCTCTCGTTCGCCTGATTTAGATATGAATAGCATCCTGAATGTGTCGTTAAACTTCCTTGATACCGTGGTGTTTTCCTTTTACCCAACTCGTATTTCTTCTTTTTCTTGTTTGTTCAGGTGTTCCTATAATTGCCACAATGATTTTGTACTGCATCTCACACCCCTCTCATGTAAATGCCCTTCAGGACCTTTAGGGTACCTAAAAAAATAAAGTTGAGTATTTTCAGCTTTTACCATACGGCCCAATTTTTGTGTCGGGGCCAGCTGTATGTTCACATGATATTTGTTATAATGATTATGTGACGCGCGATAGAAAACTCAAACATGAGAGAAGTTCACATGAAATTGGAGGCTAGAAGTGATAAACAGTGGTCGCACAATGAATATCGGCTACAGTCAACGTTCCGACAAAAAACAAAACAACAACAACAACAAACTCTCTGCGTTAGGGCGGTTGGCAATTAACTGCCCGTCGCCCTCACGAAGAAAAATGCCCTTTCGAAGCGTTGGCTTAAGCAACAACAGTCCCGGTTCGCCCACTATTCATCACGATAGAAACTTGTCTTTACACATCAAATTTCTGTACAGTCGAACAGAAGAAAAAGTGAAGTAAAAAAAGATATAAACGGAGAAAACTTTTTTTCTGTGTCTCAAAATGAAGTAATGGTTTTACACGTACATATTCTGTAAAATAAAACAGAAAACGTTATCAAAATTAAAACAGAAAACGGAACTCTTTCTGTAATACAAAACAGATAACTATTTTTAAACACAAATTTTCTGTTAATCTAAAAGAGAACTTGTTAAATAAAAAAACAAAAATAGAATATATATATATATATATAAGAGAGAGAGAGAGAGAAAATTTGATAGGTAATGTGGAGAGGTGGGCCTGCGAACGTTGCCTCTGACTTGCTTGCTTTACGAATGGGTTAAAGAGTTATAGAGATAGTGAAAGAAAGAGGGAGAGATGGGGTGACGATGCAAAAAAAAACTACAGTGTACGTTTGTGATGGTATATACACACCACGAGCAGTTCCTACGCATGCACGACACTGGCTGTCTTCAGCTTATTGAAGATTAATAGAGTTAAGAGTTATACGGCGTACGTGTGATGCAGAGCGTTAGCGAGTGACCAAGGTACGTACGTCAGTGGATGGTAGTACATAAACGTGGTTCGAGCCAGTGCCGCCGAGGTGGAACTGGACGCGCGTTTCAGCTGCCGACGAGCGTGAGGGCGCGCGTGAGTGTTACTACATAACCTGCAAAATATTGGTCAGTACGAGTATGTCTACTTATCCTGCCGACCTACGGTATCGGTTTCCTCTGTATAGCTTCGTGCTGCCTGGCGGGTAGACGACAATTCTTCGCTTTCGTAAGGCGCGTAGCCGCGAGCTATTTTCGAGCTTTGAATTGCACTGCGACGGCTGCGATGAATCGGCAAGACAAACAAAAACAAACGTCGTACGCGTTCGTCAACCTCTGAACTTTTCGAGGTGCCCTCAGCATGCGTGCATCCCGGTCTGCACCACCAACAGCCAACACCGCCCCCCCCCCCCCCCCCCCCGCCGGGGTCTTCTCGCCGCCGAACTGAAAATCGGCGTGCGCGGTTCTCATTAGACGTCGGGGAGCGTGTGCACGCGTGCGTGCAAAGCGTGTGCTCGCAAGCTGCCAAAACAAGTGCTTGCGGCGTCGGGCCAGGTTGTAAGCGCCGTCTTCTCCCTCGCCGTCTATTCTGTGCACCACCGTATGGCGTTCGTGGGAACGGGAATACAGTGAAGGCGTACTGAACAATTATCTATCTATCTATCTATCTATCTATCTATCTATCTATCTATCTATCTATCTATCTATCTATCTATCTATCTATCTATCTATCTATCTATCTATCTATCTGTCTGTCTGTCTGTCTGTCTGTCTGTCTGTCTGTCTGTCTGTCTGTCTGTCTGTCTGTCTGTCTGTCTGTCTGTCTGTCTGTCTGTCTGTCTGTCTGTCTATCTATCTATCTATCTATCTATCTATCTATCTATCTATCTATCTATCTATCTATCTATCTATCTATCTATCTATCTATCTATCTATCTATCTATCTATCTATCTATCTATCTATCTATCTATCTGTCTGTCTGTCTGTCTGTCTGTCTGTCTGTCTGTCTGTCTGTCTGTCTGTCACACACACACAAACACATACACACACATATACAGGCACAAAAGTCAGTCGTGCACACGTCCTGAGTGAACTTGAGCGTACTCCGGCCTAATGCCACTTCGCAACATTGCACGCAAATCATGATCGATCGAGTTTAAAACGTCTGTAGGCAACACTCGGTCCACCGGCGGCGCTTTAACAGAGAAATCTACGGAATACTTCCAACCAGCTAGAGTTCTTCAACATATGCAGCCAAAGTAAAGCAAAGCATCATTCCCCCCCCCCCCCCCCCCTTCAATGTATGCAGCCAAAGTACAGCAAAGCATCATTACCCCCCCCCCCTCTTCAACGTATACAGCCAAAGTACAGCAAAGCATCATGCCGCCCCCTCTCCCTCCCCCTTTATTCTTTCATTCTGCATTCCGTTCTCATCGAAATGCGGCAGCCGCGGCCGGGAGTCGAACCCACGACCGTATCGTGCACACGCAGCCGCAACCAAAGCTACGTCGCCGGGGCCTACGTCGGCCGGCAGATGCACCGAAATCGGTCGTTCCCGTTTTCGACGAAGGCGGCGATTAGCCCTCGTTTGCCGTATAACAAAGCGCGCGCGCACAGCCGCGGGACCGTCCCGGCGTGTGCGTAAAAAGGACGCGCGATTTGCGATGGCGCGCGGGCGGTGGATTTGTCACGCGTGGCCCTCGCGCTGACAGCCGTCCCACCGCCCGCCGGGCCGCGCCGCGGGGTTTATTTCGGTCGCGCGCGCTGAAAGGAAAGGTGTCGCGCCTTTTTTGGGTGCGGGGAGACAAAAGAAAAAAAAAGGAAAATAGACAACGGATCGTCGTCTCCGTATGTCGGGCGCCTGCTTTTCGCAGAAGCGCATTACGGCGCGATGCTGCAGCAATTCCCCCGCGAAAGAACCGCGCTTATATTCCGGACTTCTCGAAGCTCCAGATGTTCCCCCAGCCGTTTTTTTTTTTTTCGGCGCGTAAAGAGAAGATACTGCTCCATAGACGACGCTCCAGCAGTTGTTCAGTAGGAAGGAGACTCGTTTTAATTGGCGCGATCCCATTGTGGCCGAACTTCGCGTTGTGTGGAGGTGTCCTGCAACAGAACATGTGGGCCGATCTCGAAGGCAGCGCTGTCGGAAAATGTAGGCCGGTTCCCGAAGTTAGCGCCTCAAGAGAGAGAGAGTAATATAGGAAGGCAGGGATGTTAACCAGTCAATAGTCTGGTTGGCTACCCTACGCCGGGGGAAGGGAGAAGGGGAAGGGAGAGAGAAGGTGCAGATACGTGTACGGACAGCACTTGAGTCAAGGCCACTCGCGCAAACCTGAATTTCTGAGAAAGCATAAAAGTGCCTTCACTACCTTCTGGGCCGATGATCGGTCGGGACGGTGCTCTAGTAACGTCTGTTCACTGTCAGGATTGGGGGCTCAATCCCATCGTCCGTGGTCCTTTGCCAAGATTGGAGTGCGGCATGAATTCGAAGGTAGCTGGCCCATGCCGTCGTCCAACTTAATTACGCTGAGATCGTTGAAGAAGTGAAGAACTGCTTCTCATCGAGAACGAGGAAAAAGGGTTTATTTACAGAAATTAAATCAGTCTAACATGACTGCTTGAGAAAAAGAGTATCAGTCCAACATGACTGCATGAGAGAAGTGACTCAGTCTAACATGACTGCTCAAGAGAAGTGTTCTCAGCATTCGCACAACCACAGTTTTTATACACTCGATCCGCCGGTCCTACGACGCGGCGACTGTTCGTTTACTCATCACCAACGCGCCGTTGCTCTGCAGACCAGTTTACGTACACAAAGGCAACCGCGCTCTGATGTCCGACGACGACGTTGTCAGGGTGCCGTTCCGGGAACTATCGACGCCGATCGAGGGTCGCTCGTTGTTCCGTGCCACGCCAAAACGTGAGACGCACCAAAATACGTCGTCCCCACGGCGGTTTGTCCATGCGTGTCAAATCAGCTCCGCGTTGGGGAACTCCGGAATCATTGTTCACGCACCGAACCAGTTCCGTCACAATGTCGAAGGGGCTGGAGGAAGGCGGCGGATTCCAGCGCAAAGGTCGCTTCTTTGAACGCCTCGCAGCTGCAGCGACGGAGAGGGAGAGGTGCGCGTCTTGCACCCCTTGTCGTAATCGGGTGGCAAGGTGGCAATCCTGCTCAGCGGCTCGCCATTCTTGACATCACTCAGAGGACGAGATCATCTAGTTTCCTCAATGTGTTGGACAAAGACTGCCTTTGTGCTTGAAATTGAGGACAACGGCACAATAAGTGTTCAATGTTCCCCTCGCATCCGCAAACATCACATGCAGGACTATCAGCCATTCCAATTAGTGTTGAGTAGGCATTCGTGAAGGCCACTCCAAGCCATAAAGCGCTCGCTATCGCGAAAGGGAGGAAGGCGAGAAACTGATGCGGTATTCCCGGGGCCGCAGGCGCTTCGAGGAACCGCTTTTGCCACGAGAGAAGCATGGGTGTGATCGTGGCCTAATGGTTGTAGAGCATTGGGCTGCTGTGCTGGGAGGTAGAGGCTCGATCCCCACCATCGGTCACACATTTCCTTTATTACATCGTAGGCGGGCTTCATCCGCTTTGGAGGTATCTAAGTGGGAATCGAATGAGTCATTTGGGACACGAGTAATTGGAGATCGCAGGGAGAGGCCTTCGTCCTGCAGCGGACATGAAAGATGATGATGATTATGATGATTATTATGATGATGATGATGGAAAACTCGAGCTGTCGAGCTTATACGCGAGCGCCTCACATTGTGCAGGAACTCGCAAGTTTGTAAAGTATACGATGTACGGAAACGTCGCTTACGTTAGTTCTCACGATAAAGCTGTTCGTAACAACAGATATATCGGTCAGCTGTGACGTCGGACACGTATATCGTCTTGGTCAGTAGGCACAAGTTCCTGGCGCCGGCGAAGGACTGGAGGTTTATTTCGGAGGTTACGTGGCAACTGTTCAGGTGGCCACACGGGCAAACTCCACACGGACGAGCACACAGCTACAGCTAGGACGTCCGTCATGCTTTGTATATATTATTACGGTGTAGACTCCACGAAGAATATCCCTCACAATATCCCTCATACTGTCCCTATTGTGGAGCAAAGCCCACAGTATATCATTGCACCTGGGAATGCCCACACCCTCCGGGCTGCTTCCCTATTCCTTCACCTTCCCCTTCCTCCTGGGAGACTGCGCTGACCAGCTCAGACCCGCAAGAGCAGCGACGGCTGATCCGGCGGGCACGCGAAGTGGCGCGAGCCAATGGGGCCCTGAACTAAGGGCTCCACCCTGCGATGAAGTCGTCCAATCTGATGACAAATAAATGTTTTCTTTCTCTCTCTCTCTCTCTCTCTCTCTGCCGTGGGCATAATAGCAATTTGCCACGGGGCAGTTGAGAAAGGAAGGCGTGGCATAGCAAGAGCTTTCCACGGCAAGGCAATTGGCAAACGCGAAGCCCGGCCCATAGCCAACGTAAAAGGGTAGCGCCTCTTAGGGAAGTCTTAGTGGAAGCCGAAGGCTGCACCCCAAGGTGTGGCAAACTTCTTCTGGCGCGTCGCTGGTTTTATACATTAGTGAGTAGCGGGGTGGGGCTTTGGAGATGAGGAAGAGAAGTTACAAACGATGGAGTAGATCAAATGAAGGGACGTACAAATAAAACACTGGGCTCTTACCTGTGCTACTGTGCTTGGTGGTTCCACAATATTATAGCCCTTTTGCAAAACCCCTGTACACGATTTAACGAAGTTTGCGCGCTTTGGATGTTCTAATGGATGCAGTTTATAGAACTGCAATATCTATTCTTGATACAGATATAGGTATTTATGAATTTTGTGCTCCTATTTTTTTTTCGAATTTACTAATTTTCGACAACTTTTGTAAAAAAAAAACAGGCTCTTAAACTCAGCTGACTACAGTCACGTTCACCTCTCAAATGCAACAAATTTCGTTATACTCGTCCCATGTGTTATTTCAGTGAAGTGTTTCTGCTTTCAACAAAGCTATTACACACTTTTCGAAATCATATGCTGTAGATTTATTAATTAATTACCCTTATGCTACTGTATAATTCATTGTTCTTCGCATTTCTTCATGTCATGGACACTACCTGTTGCTGTACATCAATACTGCCTTGTAGAGGGGGTCATGGGCCTAGTCAAGCTGTCGAGACAGCTTTTAGCTCTTGACATCTTTCCAGTACCTATTATTTCTGGAAAAATAAAAATTGAATTGAGTTGAATTGAACTTGTACTTGAATAGGCGGCATCAAAGTCGGGCCCGAGGTAAGGCTTCCTCTTAATGACGGCACGCCCGCTGCGTTCCGAGCGTGGCCCGAAACGAGCGCATTCGTATGGCCGAATCGTGTAGTGCAAGGAGTAGTGGGACTCGCTTCTGCGTAGACCCGCTCTATAGACAAGCCAATCCTGGCCGTCCAGCCTGCCCGCGACCGGGCCGCTGGGCTAGTAGACCTGCCGGTCCCGACGTGGGACTAGCCGGGTGCGCGACGAGTTAGCGCCCTCGCCGGACCTCCAGCAAAGTTCTTTCACTCACTCTCACTTAGCCTCGCCTGAGGATGTTTGGACCGAAAAGAACAAGGGGCCGGGCTGCCGCCCGAACAGATGAACATGGTTGCTAGAACTACCACCACAGCGAGTCGCTAACCGAAGATAACCGAGAATCGCCATTACATCTCGTAGCAGGGCACGTGGGCAACGTGGTCGCGTGTACAAAGTCGAAACTCCGCGCGCACTTTCCAGGGCTAAATTTCCTGCAACTTGTATCATGCTTACAACTTCCACACTCTTGGTTTCCGACGCTTCGTGAATGTTGAGAAGGAAATTTATTCCCCCGTAGGCACGCTTACGACTGTGGTATGAACGTTATGCCACAGACTCACCAAGCTCCAACTGCTTCTGGAGCCGAAGTCTTCGCGCTCAACGCTAGATGTTATTGCACATAACCACCCCAGTCGTTCTGGCAATTTTAGTGAGTTTCTGAAAATTATTTTTTTCGCCGTCCCATTGGGGAGAACAGCAAAGCATCCTTCGTGAATTGCTCCACCGGCAACTTAAGTCTTTAAGCTCAATATGACATATATACAAATATTTAAAGAGAAAAAAAGGCGGTATTCGAGGCCCTGTTTTACAATATCGCGGTTTTTGAGAGCTGTCAGAACCACACCATGGACACAGACAGACTCCGATTTAAAGAAGTCGCAGTTTCGCCCGGAAGGCGAACCACCGATTGCGATGGCAATTTAGTGGACAGCTATACGAAGTAACGATAGTAGTTTTATCGGCCGTATAAACTTGTAAGCATAGGGTATACATTAACAAGCACGGTGTGACGCGCGCACAAGGAAGCGTGAACACATCACACTCGATGACCGCATGCAGATACGGTGTCGAAACGCTGGCGGGAGGAAACGCGGCAGCAGTAGCGAGCGAACTGACATTCGTTCTGCCGCTGGCATCAACGCGAACTAAGCGGCGAAACACAGCGCACGACGGACTCTTGTCCCCATCACAGATGACTTTCAAGATACAGCGGCCCGGGGGGGGGGGGGGCGCGGCTGCCGGGGCCGCCCGTTGTAGAACTAACCCCCCCCTGCCTACCCTCCCCCCTGAGGCTCGCGCGACTTGGAAGCGGTGCGAATTCCGCTGCCATCGGCGTTGTCAAGTGATACGTTTTGAACTTGATAGCGGTGGCTTTTGCTGGAGTGACTACAGCTGCGGTAGAGTTGTTCCGCAGGACGGAACCCTCGGTGTATATGTGTGTGTGTAAGCTGGTACTTCTCATAGAGTAAGAGTAAGGTGAGCTGTTTAAGAGCCGGCGATGATATATTTGCTTTTTTTTTTCTCAGACGCCAAGTATTGACGGTTTGATCCGTGGCTGAGTGAGGCACCAAGGAGGAGTCGAAAGTTTCGTGGCAGGTGTGACGCAATATGTTATAGCCTCATAGTGAGCGAGTGAGCGGTTACCGTTCGGTAGAACGAGGCACGTCTTCTTTCCGCAGCTAAAGAGGCTAGGTGGTGGCTAGGAGTCCGGACAAGGTGCCTTACGTACACTTACGTTGAATGCACTTACGTGAACTTACGTTAGTTACGTGCTTCAACTGTGGTGTGGGTTTTGAGAAGGCGGCCTCTGGCGATTGCAGTAGTTGCCGCCGTTGATGCACTTGGAGGAAGACCTCGACAAAGCCTGAGCGCCTCAGCCTGAACGATTTGAATAGTACGTATAGGCTTGTTTTACTTGCGTTGGTCTCATTTCGGCAAGCTGTGCCGCAAAATTAGGCGAAAAGGACTCTCGTTTGCCGTCTGCACGTGGCTTGGAGTAGCATTCACTACTACCTCCTCATCGGAATGACCAGTCCGTAAGGCGAAGCTTACGGGGGTGGCAATAGACGACTGTGCATCTTCTGTACGATTACTACGGTTTCAGTGCAAGAGGAAACGTTCTCTGCACTACGCTCGACAAGTTTGACAATTTTCTCGCATCTTGCGGGGAAAAAAATATTGGCAGTGGCTTAGCTCGGCTATGCCAGGATATACGTAGCGAAAGCTAAGGCGTAGCATGGTTAGCCTTGGTTAATCTTGATTGCAAGTCCAGGTTAGTCTGGTTGTCTAGCTATGTTGCGGCGTTTAGCCAGTAGTTCGGCGCGCTGTTCGTTTGTTTCCTGGGCGATTCGTTTCCTCTTCATCTCGTTCCGATGTGGATTCCAGGCCTCCTGCTGCTTATCAGAATTGTCGCCGTCCATACTGCCGCCTCAACTGTGGTTGCGGCGCACGCGAGCTCTCCTTTTCAATCCTCCGACATGTTATCAGGCATGCGACGCAGCTGGCGAAGCGAGCGGAGGCGAGCGCAACGACGAGGAACGCGGTGTGACGTCACGTGCCTCCTCGGAGCACGGCCACGGCGAAATCGCAAGTTCGCGGCCAGTAAAGCTTTCACTTAAAAAAAAAACAGAATTATTGGATCTTGCATGGTCCCAGCCGACCTCAGGCCGAGTTGCTCTTCGTGGGAAGTACCCTTCATGTGAACTGCCACGTTTCAGACATGATGCAGGTGCGACACTGTAGAAGCGATGCAAGAAGTCCGGTCCCGACAATGTATCACTCCGCGCGTTCCATCCATGCTTCGCTTCGCGCCAAGGACGTATACTCGCGCGAACATGCACGTGAGGCTGCCGCGACGGGCTGCAAATGAGGAAAAAAAAAGAAAAAAAACCGAAAAGAAACACAACGAAAAGCAAATTGATTTGAACCAAAGCGTTAGCAGCCGTATACCACGATCGGTTTGTTTCTAGAGGCTAAGACGCTTTTATTCGATACTGAGCCCATGTATCACAGTTTCGCGCGATTGGGGTAAAAAAAAAAAAAATCGAACCATCTCCAAGTGGGAACGCGGCCCACTGCAGAATGGCTCTCTTTAAACACTCTCGAAAACAGTTGCACCCTTCGTGTTGCATACCCGCCGCGGTTGCTCAGTGGCTATGGTGTTGGGCTGCTGAGCACGAGGTAGCGGGATCGAATCCCGGCCACGGTGGCCGCATTTCGATGGGGGCGAAATGCGAAAACACCCGTGTACTTAGATTTAGGTGCACGTTAAAGAACCCCGGGTGGTCAAAATTTCCGGACTCCTCCACTACGGCGTGCCTCATAATCAAAAAATGGTTTTGGCACGTAATAAACCCCATAATTAATTAATTATTCGTGTTGCATATTTGCTTCGCAGCGGTAATCGTCACCTGCCTTGCCCGCATTTCCTTTAGTAACGCTGCGGGCCCGGCACTTCAAAGTCACGAACGGCGTGCGCGTTATTCAGCATGACAGAGCATTATCGCTAGAATAGCAGCTTGGGCTTGTTGGTTTTCCATCCTGCTTATAAAATGTTATAAATGTTTATAAAAAGCCGTGTTTCTTTCGGAATAAACGTTGTTGAAAGTCAGCGCTTGTGGTGTCTTCTTGTCTCGTCCCTTGTCTATATTTTGCGCTGTTACTAGCAGGAGAGCATTATCGACAGTAAAGTATAGCGTTTTCGAGAAGGAAACGCTAGCCAGACAGATCGCGATTATCGTTTTGAGGCAAATCTACATCCCAAAGGGTGCAACTGCTTTTAGGAAGGAGGAAGGAAGGAAAACGTGGGGAAGGAAAGGCAGGGAGGTTAACCGGTGTAGCTTAACCGGTTTGCTACCCTACACGAGAGAGGGATGGGGGCGATGAAAGATGTTTTTAGAGTGGTCTGAAACGGTGTATGGGGGGTCTGTTTGCCGGCGGCTTCTTGCCGATGATTCATCACCGACACCGTGGTCGTATATACATAGGGCCGCTTTGGCGCTCTCACGCAGACTGCGTTGCTGGACCGCGCCGTCAGTCTCCCCCCCGCTCTTACGAACAAATGTGACGGAAGAGCTGTTAGTGAATACCGGCCCTGGTGTCCGGGTAAGCGCGACGCAGCCACAATCCCTGCTGCCACTTCTTGTGATTTACTATGTGCGATACACGGGACTACTACTACTATTACGCGGTTACTATCGCCAAGAATACTACTACTACTACTACTACTACTACTACTACTACTACTACTACTACTACTAGTAGCAGTACTTTCACTGATGCTGCCGCCGCCATCCCTGATGCATCAACACTAATAAACGCATATGCACGAAGTTATGCTCCACGTCATCATGTACAGTGCGGTCCACTGTTAAAGGGAACACTCTAATGTGCGGCTCTCACTCCGTTGGTGCTGCAGCTGCATGTACTACATGCTGAAGCTATGTCAATGCACTGCACCAGCGTGTAGAAAGGTGCCAACGCCGCCAACCAGAAGTCACCTGCTGCAAAGCGGGGTGATTGTACTACACTTGCCAGAGGGGAAAAAAATTCGCACGGGATTGACATTCCTGCGTTCCCTTTAACAGTGGACCGCACTGTACGTTGCAGCAACGTATCGACGTTACGGCTTCTTGTGTTTGCGCAATAACTTTTTGTGACAAGATTACCTTTTGTGTGGACAAGATTGCTCTTACGTGTATTGCGTCTACAGTGCCCATCCGCATATAGGACAACGTGTATATAGTATCTCATTGTACCATAACATAATCACCCGCCACCTACCTTTCCCTGGCTATGGTGTTAGGCTGCTGAGCACGAGGTCGCGGGATCGAATCCCGGCCACGGCGGCCGCATTTCGATGGGGGCGAAATGCGAAAACACCCGTGTACTTAGATTTATGTGCACGTTAAAGAACCCCAGGTGGTCAAAATTTCCGGAGTCCTCCACTACGGCGTGCCTCATAATCAGAAAGTGGTTTTGGCACGTAAAACCCCAAATATTATTATTATTATTATTGGAAAATGCGAGGTGCGCGCACACTGAAAGCGCGGCAAGCTGCCTTTGAGAGGCGCACCACTGCGATGCAAGGCGGGCAGAGCGCGACCGAGGAAAATTCGGGCCTTCGCGCGGCGTGGCGTCGGCGAGATGCCGAATCGAGATGCCTCGCCCGACGTGCCATTCTTGTCGCGCGACCGGAAAGATTTATTTTTGGTGAGAGCGGTCGGGGTATGGGGGGGGGGGATGAATCAAGGGAGGGGCGGAGGCGGGGGGCTCACGCCCCGACATGCCACCATCCTCGGCAACGCCAGGTACCGCACTGCTTGACGCTTTATTCGTTTATTTTTATTCTTTAACGATGTGTGGGTGTAGACTATATAGCGCTGGGGCGTCGGTTGGAAGTTTTGAACTCGATTGGCCCTTTGCCTTAGGTCAATTAATTAACCGGTGAAGTAATTCTAGTTTATTTCCATTCATTTTGAAGACGATGCGTCGTGCGTTAAACAGGACTTGTATTCACAAAGGAATGCCTTTTCTTTTTTCCCTTGTTGCTTACTGATGTGCTTGCGTCAGTTTCTGGTATCTTTCATTTTGGTTTGGCGACATTATTGCCTTCACTTCTGCTCACTGTCTAACGTTTTGTATTTGGAGTGTATATGTGACATCGGATATTACTACAGCTGTACGTTTATGCTTCAGCAACTGTGCACAACGGGCCTTTACTAGCCTGGGACTACTGGTTCAGCAGTTTTACTGAAAATGACGTATACTTCTGCCTTGGAAGAAAAAAAATATAATAGAAAAGATCATTTTCCTACGCTAAACTGAGGCCCAATTCACAAAGCCATCAGCCAGCCTTTTTCGCTAATATTACATCCAGCAGCACGATTTGCCAGAATTTGCTCTTACGAAGAACTCTTGCTTATAATTCTTTTTTTTTGTGTGTGTGTGTGAATATGAGCCCTGGGCCCATATTCAAAAAGGGTTCCTCAGCTAAAATTGTACGTAAGTGATAATTCCAGCCAATCCTGATGCTGCACACATTGTAACCGAAGACGCCCAGCCAGTGGTACAAAGATCACTTTAGAACGATATGCTTTGTGAATTCAGCCCCAAGGATCGAATTTACAGATCTTTTCGTTCGTATAGGTGCTTCTTCCAATCAGCCGTCCGCCTCCGCTAATAATGTACCCAGCATCGAGATTGGCTGGGATTTGGTCTTACGAAAATTTCTATAGCGTAGGAGCATTTCCGGGAATGCGGGTCTTCGTTCGCAATTGCGATTCGCCATTCACCGGCCACCACTAGCTGCTAATAATATGTCCAGCATCGTGATTTGCTGCCATCTGTTCATACGCACAGTTCTAGCATAGTTAAGAGAAAATGAGACGTCCACCCAATCGTAGCAATTGCTACAAAGGAAACCCATACGGGTTCCTCGAAAGAGAAAAGCCTCGCAGTTGAAGAAAAATTCGTCCTGGTACCGGACTCGAATTCGGGACCACCGTCTTTCCGGGGCAGCCGCTCTACAATCGCAGCTAACCAGGCGGCTAGCAGATGGCAGGGCGAAGCCGAACTTATTGACGATTCGAAGCAAAGCCAAGATTTCTCATTTACCTTCATTAATTACTTCCCTCGGCCTTGAGGGAATATGAGTATATTTCCTTCGCAGGAAACATAAATACCCAAGAAGGTGGACGGGGAAACGGCGCCGCGGTAGCTCAATTGGCAGAGCATCGCACGCGAAATGCGAAGGTTGTGGGATCGTTCCCCACCTGCGGCAAGTTGTTTCTTCATCCACTTTCATTTCCACTAATTTGGCGTTTCTTTATTTAATTTATTAAGCACAAGTAGTTTCCCCTATGTTGTCCTTGGTGTCAGTGTTTGTTGGCTTCTTATGATATTCCCTCCACCTTGCGGGTTTGCGCAGAACTAGTACATCAGTTCTAGAATAAGTACATTTTTTTTCTGTACATAGCACTGTACATTGTCCCGGAAGTTCAGCGCCATAGTTAAATGCTATGCTAAGGCGCTTCGCAATAGACCTGACTATAGGCGAGAGCCCCATTGACTCCCTGTGCACCCCCCCCCCTCCCCTCTTTCCCGTCCCGACACACCGAGCATTGTTGTTAACGCGACCGCCGCTGTCTCCAGTGGCTGCATAGATGGCGCTGGGTGTATGTGCCTAATCTCGTGAGAGGCTCCACAGCGAACTTATGGCGAGCGCATGAGAGTGCCAGCGTCATCCGTAATCGCGTCGGCAGACGGTAATTTTATTACCGCCAGAAGTGGAGAGGAGGAAGGAAGGCAGGCAGGGTGGGGGGAGGGTAGGGGCGAGTTGCGGTCCGCAAATCTGTTTGCGCGCATACGTCGGCTACATATGCCGCCATATGTTTTTTTTTCTTTATTTGCCACGTCGGGTCACCACCCGTAGTGGCTCCCTCGTTGCGTTCTCGCGCGTGTGTACACGAACGTTCGCATCCACCGCGGGCCGAGGGCGTAATAATGGGGACTGATGGAAGGCGGCATTGGTTTCGACGGGCCAGTCACGTGATCCGATTTGTCCCAACCGGGCGAGCGCCGAAACGCGAAGTTACTTCTTCGCGCTCGTATTGCACAGTGGAGAATATACGTGGCTTCGCCCACGGTGCCGTGGAAACTGTGGACTGCGTCAGCCAGCCAGTGTTCACTTCCGTTAATTCTGTGTGTTCATTTTTCTTTCTTTTCTTTTGACCCATTCCTCTTCATTTCTCTCTCTAACCCCTATCTCCCAACTCCAATGTAGGGTAGAAAACCGGAGACTATATCTGGTTAACCTCCCTGCCTTTCCTCTTCATCTCTCTCTCTCTCTCACTATGGTGCAAAAGCAACTGAAGCTGTGATGCACCACATCCCACTTATGATGAGCTATAGCATCCCAGCCCTATTTGTAGAACAAGAAACGTGCGCCTCTTCAAGCCATCCAGCCGATGTGACATAATTGCGCTATCTGCCACAGAAGACATTTATAGTAAGTCTGTTTACACTTAAAAAAAAGAAAGTATGGTGACAGAAACAATCGAAGATGATGATGGTCAATGTCAGCGATGGCTTTTTTTTCCGTCTGCGTGACCCCCTCACCCCCCCCCCCCCCCCCCTGCGTATCCCCGCGCCATCCGTGAATCGCGAACCCTTATGGGCACGTCAGCAGACACACGAAGTGGCAGACTCACCGCCAACCACAATTCCGAATGATACCACAATATATACTATGAATCGTAATCACAACTCTCTGGTTGAAGCTTCGTTGCAGTGGCGACCCATCAAGCGGCCACGTGCGCTTGACGCGAAAATATATATGTTGCGGACGCAGCGCTGTCGCTTTAATATATTTAACGGCATACATATCCTTCGTGACAACTTAGCACGTCCATTCTCTGGGATTGGCCAAGAATGGACACATACCGATACACATATACAGAGCCAACCAAAGTTAAACAAACAAAAATACTGGTCCAGCAAACCCGAACCGATGGCTGCGCTGAGCAGGTCCACCACAACGCACCAGCTCACGTGACCTGGCAACCTCAGTCATTACAATCAAACGAACGCGTATTTGTGCAAGCTGTGATCGAGATTATAATCTCGACTTTGAACGCCACTGTACGTTGCTCGGTAACTGTGATCACTTCGCGCGCCCTTGCAAGCTGTCGTATATTAACCCCACGAGTGGCGATTCGGGGTTATCGGTGACACGGTGAAGTTATCAGTTGTCCGGCCCGCGGATTGCATGGGCCGGGAAACCGTCGCAAAGCTGTTTAGCCAACCACTCAACATACAGGAGGGATTGTAACGGCCTCGGATTATCTGTGGGGGACTAATTCGCGGTTTGAACGGAGACACGTACGGAGTGTGTACGGTTCTATATATACAAACGAGGGAGCTCGGAGGCGAGCTCTACAGAATAGCAACTTCAAGTCCGCGAATATATATATATTTTATCCGATATATAAGTCTCAGTTCCTGCTGGGACCGAATTCACAAAGCTTTTCGCTCGCATGTGCCGTCTTTGTCGTTGGCCGGCTGCCTTCGCCTGTAATACCCGGCAGTCGTCATCAGTACGAAAGAAAACAGTGAATACTTTTAGAACGACGTTAACTCGTGATGCATGGATTCAAATCTAGGAACTCGATGCATGGTGTTAAGTTTTCCTGTTGAAAACCTTGTTGAACACACTGTTGAACACTTTTATGGAGGGCATGTGTGTTTAGTCCCCTACGGACGTTTGAAAAAAGAAATATCGAGGTGTTTCATTTCAAATTGATGAAGACTGTACGTGTCTCATCAGCATCGGCTGGCACATATGCCCATGCGAACAGCTGCAACGCAAGTATTCGTTTATGAACATGGAGGCCCTCGGAGGGCTTTCACTGACATTCTAAGCGCCGAGTTTTGCATGTTCTCATTCGTCAGTGCATGTTATAAGACGCAGCCGGCAGGGTGTCGCACTTACTGGCTCTGCAGGAAGAGATTGGTTTCGGCAACAACTTCAGGACACGGAAGATTCGATCGCCCACGTCGCGCATGCGCATTACGAAGTTCTAACACACATTCCGTGAGGCTGCAGAGTCGAGCTTTTTTTCGAACACCTTTCGCGGGAGACCCACTGCTGCTGCTGACGCTGCTGTCACGTGGGACGCCTGAATGAACGAGATTGATTGGGTAAACGTTCCGGCGCAATATTGCCGCCGTGTTATAAGGCGCAGTGTAGTAATTGGTGTAATCCATACGGCCGAGGACGTTCTCGCGTTGCTGCAGCCGTCGCTTTTTTACGCCTCCATACACTTCCAGATTAACGGCGTGGATGCAGGTGACATCTCTCATTTTGTGTTAAACTAAACGTGCACTAAATAGATTTATCAAATTAAGCTCTATTAGTAAGCAAAAAGAAAAATGGCTGTGGCTTAGGTAAGGTTAAGCCCAGGATGCGAAGCATACTAGCCTTTATTTTAGTTGTTGAACCACTGTTTAGCCTGGTGAACTGCTGTTGCTTGGCTATATTTGGTTCGGCTAGACGAAGAAACAACTCATGCATTACTTCTTCGCCTTCAAGAGTGGAACGCGACAGCGTTCCCGTCGACCCGCCAAGGGGTGTAAGACAATGGGCTACAGGGCAGCGACTACGCGCCCCGCATTGGACGCGGTGAGCGTCGAGCAAAGCAGCGTTCGGCGCGGCAACGAAATGTGCGCCTGAGCAAGAGACGCACGCCTTAGAAACAGCGCGTTTCTAAGGCAACACCGCATTCACTAGAGGCGCTTTTGTACCGCTTTGAAGCGTTGTACTCGTGGCTCAGTGGTAGCGTCTCCGTCCCACACTCCGGAGACCCTGGTTCGATTCCCACCCAGCCCGTCTTGCAAGAGTTGAGCCAAAGCCACTTCTCCTCTGTCGTGACGTCACGGTGTCACGTGATTTCATGGTCACCGCCGCGCCTGAGGAGCTGGGTTGAGCCCTCGTAATATGCTTCGCATAAAAGAAGGCCAATGTCACCCTGAGAGGAGGCCTTGGTGAGTTGAGAAGAAGCAAGAAAAAACTAAAGACGGGTTGCGACACCGCCCTGAAACTCTGATTGGCTCAAGGGGCTGCTATGTATTACTCTCTGATTGGCTCAAAACGCAAACAGGGCGCAATTCGACTGCGTCCAGAATACAACTTCGCCAAACTGGGAAAAAATAAAAGAAGGGGTGAGAAGCTGTGCAGCTTGAAGGAACATTGTATTGTTTCGGGCGATTTTCTCTCAACAAGGAAGCCCTCCTTTTTGTAAGCCTTTACCGAGACACAAGAGGTAAGCAACAAAAGTTAGGGTGGTTAACCTTACAGACACTAGGTTTGCCACCCTACATGGAGGAACGATATCGAAACGATAATAAAAAGGCGACAGAGCAAGAAAACAGCTCACGCGCACAGTAGAAGAGACGGTGTGTGTAAACGGACTCTCGGTTCATTTATGTTAAGAAAGGCACTAATAGAACTCGCAGTGGGGTACCCTTGCAGATTAGTCCTGTTTTTAAGGAAATAGAAACCTTTGGTCCTTGTGCGTTTCCTCGTAGGTTTCATTCGTTTGTTCAAGAGATGTTACATGCACGTATCCCGACATTTCATGTTACCTATAGATATATACAGTCAACTGTGTACGTGGTGGGTGCTAAGATAGATATAGATAGATAGATAGATAGATAGATAGATAGATAGATAGATAGATAGATAGATAGATAGATAGATAGATAGATAGATAGATAGATCTATCTATCTATTTATCTATCTATCTATCATCGTCATTGTTAAGATTAGCCATTCGACAGGCGGAAAGATTAGATCAAGTAGATAGATAGATAGATAGATAGATAGATAGATAGATATCTATCTATCTATCTATCTATCTGTCTATCTATCTATCTATCTATCTATCTACTTGATCTAATCTTTCCGCCTGTCGAATGGCTAATCTTAACAATGACGATGATAATTAACTCCCGACGGTTTCGTTTTTGCTCAGTGCAGGTAAACAGCGCCTACCGTGGGCCACGGAGAGCAGACGGCGCTTAATCCACTTCCAGAAGCGAGAACGTCGTCTGCTTCTCACAGCCGCCGCCGTTGTTGTTGCTGTCGTCTGTCGGCGAGATGCTTCGTTGTTGTTGTGACACGAAACGGTTGTGAGTTCACGTCCAGCGCCACAGCAGCAACAACACGAGTTGCACGGCCGACATCCATCTCCGACGGAACTCATTCCGCAAATCGAGAGATTGCAGAAACGCGAGAGCGAAAACACGGTACAACTCGCGCCTTGCAGTCGGGCCGGCACCACGCACGTCAGAATAGTCGAGCACACGCACGTCAGAATAGTCGAGCACACGCGCACACCCTTCGCGAGGCTCTCGAAACCAAACACAACTTCTCGGTGTTCTGGCAGAAGCAGACCTTCTGTACACGACAGGTGACGTTCTTTCGCAAAACCGTGACAGGCGAACAGCGAAAGCCGTTCAAAACGTTCAAGCCGAGCGACGGCAAACGGCCGTCTCGCACTGCACATGTGGCAACAGACGTTCGCGGGGCAATGCAGACGACGGGCCGCTCGCAGACGAACCGGCGCCTCCACTCGCTTCTGTTTTCTTTCCCCGCAGACTTGGCGGAGCAGTGGACTCCGCGGGCGAATGTCATTGGACGAGGTGTTTTCACTCTACGGGGTGCATGTGTGTGAGTGAGGGCGGAGGTGTGAGGGCGTAAGATGGGGCAACGGCGCCGCAATGCCAGGGCTACTGTCCCGCTCTCCCCTGCGACAGATCTTTCATGAGGATAGAGGCACACTGACTTGCCCCGACAAGGGTAACTGTACCCCCCCCCCCCCCCCAACTCCGTACAGATATATAAGCCGAATACTTTCACCTCCCGACCTCCTCAAGACCCCAATCCTGCGCAGCGTGAGCCCCACGTAACTTTACCTCCGCTTTCCTCCTCACCCTCGCCAACGCTTACGAAATACAAGAGTTGGGGAGGGGCGTAAAGCCGCAGCAGCAGCGGGAGCAAGCGGGTGATGGCGTTTTTTAGTTTTTTTTTTTTCAATGCGGCTGCCTGCGGTTTTCATTCACTCCCGCCCCTCTCGCGCTCTCTCAATCTGTTTGTGGCTTTGCCCACATACAGGTCTTAGTTTAGCTTTTTCTTTCCCCTTCCTATCAACCTTCTCCGCTCCGGTATTTTCTGGGCGGCGGTCTTCGAAGCATAACTCGCTTAATGTATCTACTCCGGATAATACAAACACGCGTTTAATGCGAATGACAAGCCAGTTACGCCTCGGCTAAACCGCGCGCACCGACTTGGAAAGGTAGAACTGGGGAAAGGGTGGGTCGACTTATATCAGGCGGCCGAAAGGAGGTAGTTTCGATTTTGAGCGCCAGTGCGTCAAAATCTGCGCATGTTGAGGGCTGTCCGAACTGCAGCGCTTTCCTCGTGTGTGTGTGTGTGTGTGTGTGTGTGTGTGTGTGTGTGTGTGTGTGTGTGTGTGTGTGTGTGTGTGTGTGTGTGTGTGTTAGTATTTCGCTTTGTGGGGACTACTCAAGGTTGCCAGGAGGCTCTCGCGCTAAACCGGTATTTGCTTCTGCTTCGGGCATGATTCATTCCGTGAATGTGTCGCACGTGCGAGGTTGAAGGATTATATGCGTTCCCCAGTGAAAAATGATCGCGTAGCTTGTCGGCCGTTTTTAGTTTTCGAGTAAGGAATGGGGGCATGACACACGTATGCTTTAAAACGGAAGCCTTACTAAACAAACACCCAAACGAACGGGCGCTTCGCTACGCGTCATTAGAAGCGGCAAGTCGTATTTCACTGTCTAATGTATAGCTGCAGAAGAGCTTGAAGCGACTTCTTTCAAAGCCAGATTGATGCGCCAAAAGCGGTCCTTGAACAATATTTATCTACGAAAGAAAACTCGCGGGAAGTCGAGCAAAACCTCGCGGATGTTTCCTAAAAATGCCATTTTGCGCGTGAGCTTATGAGAAATGCTCCCGAACGCTGTTACCACCAATTGCTCCTATTTATTATTTTTCAATTTCTTTGCTAGACAGCATTGTGTTCGTGTATCTGTACGTCACGAGATCTATAGCGTGCACACCGAAGTCCTGAATAGCATGCTTACCGCTATATCCTTGAAACGTATACAGTGCAACACCTGCTTGTTCTACCAGCGGTAATTTATGAGACTTAAGTTTGGAGGATGGCAAGTAAGCTTGACAAGCTATAGTGACCGCTAACGAGCGATGGAGCGGCGAACGGTATATAGACCAGAACACGCTAGTCTCGCACCCAGACTAACCGAACGCATACTCTCGCAGCCGGGTTGCCCGGTCGACCGGCGCCGTTTTGTACTAGGCTGCCAAAGTGTGTTCGCCGGCGAACAGTAGACATGGCAAGCGCCAGCTCTAGGGCTCCAAAGTGCGGAAATGTGCCCGTTCACACGGATCCAAAGTACAAGAAGTCATCTGGGCATCATTGCGTCGTGTTTGGATGCCAAAACAACCAGCGGAAAAGGAGCAGGTTGCTTAGCGCTGTTTGCGAAGAGCACAACACACGTAGGGAATCGTGCCGGTTCAGTGTTTTCAGCCTGCACCGATTTCCATCCGCAACGAAGAATGCCAAGCTGCGCCACCAGTGGATAGCTGCAGTGAATAGGAAGAACTACCAACCCAGTGAAAATGCACGAGTGAGTATTCAATCTGTGTATATTTTGGTGCCACGTTCAACTTTGCGCCCTACAAACGTAATATGTGTAACACGCAGGTTTCCTCCGAGCACTTTCTGGGCAACAAGCCTACAGAGCAGAATCCCGCGCCGGTGCTTCGCCTTGGCTATAACAAACAGGCAAGCCTTATCGTGTTTTCATTCAGGCAGAGCTCCCGACGGTTAAACGGAACAGTTGAGTTTGCGGTTAGCGATACTTGCAGCGCACGGAATGACCATTAAGCGTGAACGACAAGTTGTAGGCCTTGCTGTTGAGCGTTATTGCTAATGAAAGTAAACCGAAGTCTGCTCGTCACGTAGCATGCGTCCACAAAAACGTAAACGACGACTACTCGTCACCGAAGGTGTTCTTGCAGCGCACCTACCTTTACGAGCTGGTGTTGCAGGTGTCATTCGTAACGAATTCATTTGAGCCTCCTGAGCTCTAAAGTGCGTGCGGGCTGTTATGCGGGGCAAAGCGCAAAATATTTCCGTTCATATGGCGAGGAAAATAAGGTGCTTAATTATTCTTGTATTTTGTAACAAAATTTTGATCGTTCTCACTAGTTTTCTTTTACTGTTTTTTTTTCTAAGGGAGCGCCAACAATCCGATGGCCTCGCACAATCGAAACAGGTCTGGTACCAGGTAGCTGCAGTTGGTGGGGCTAATTTCTTGGAATGCAGGTGCGGTTGTTGTCTTGTACCAAAGGGGCCCTGATGATGCAGCTTTAAGTAAGGATGGTAATTTTACGTGCCCTGTCATGGTTTGTGCAACTGTACAACACCTGCATCTGTCATGCTCGCCCTGTTATACGGGCTTTGACTGCACATGTAGTTGAACATTATAACTACTGTAGTTCCTCATTTTCCAATGAGTGCAGGTTTAGCATCATATGCTGCTTGTTCGAGTGCTGTAGGCTTTTGTTCTGGATGTTGTACTCTTAAGTGGTTGCACGATACAATTGGCCTGGTGTATTTTCTATTTCATTTTGAGAGGACTTTATATCTTCGCAACAGTGATGGCATAGGAAATAACTACAGCCCTTCTTACTATAACATCTATTTTGTTTTCGATGTGCAGGTGGTGAAGGGCAGGCGTCTGCAAACCAGGCAGTCAAACGACCTCGCCAGTTGGTTGCCAAACGCGGCCAACCCAGTAGAGACCATGACAAACAAGACCAAACTGAAAGTGCAGATGACAGTGTTCTGCGTGCTTTAATAATATATGGCACCAACACAGTGCTGTAAATTCCTTCACAGGTTACGTGCCAAAAAGCTCACACGTGTTCTAGCATATATATAGCGCGCGGTTTGTACAAACGTAATAGCGTACCTACCCGATGTATTCGCTACTGCAGTCTGCACAGCACTCAGTGTGTCCATTGTGCACTTGCATGAGGTCTTGAAGTTTGATTGAATCTAGACAGCGAAAATGACAGGTTAGAAAAAACGCGAAACACGCCTTCCGCCCAGCTAAAAAGCCCAAGTTTCGCTTTCGCGCCGGGTCGCATCTCCCGGCGTGGCAGCCCAGTCCTGCTACTTCGCGGCGCTTGGGATAGATGGCGCGACCGGCGCTCATCAATATGGCGGCGCCCTTTGAATTCACGGTGTTCTGGTGTATAGGTGAGACGTGATGCGGACGTGATGCGGACGTGACGCGGACGTGACGTGGGTGTGACGTGGGTGTGACATTGACAGGAAGCGGTGTGTGTTAAGGAGCAAACGGGTATAGCTGATATTCTGGTTGACATTAACAGGGAAGAAGTCGAGTTTGCAATGCATAGGACAGATAGCCGGCTGTCTATTATATAGAATTGCAGGATGGAGGTCGAGAGAAGGGAAGCGCACAGTCAATATAGCTGACGGCCGCGGTAAGCATGTGGTGCGGTGAAGTTTGGAAATTTTCAGGCCTGTAAAATTGAATCGGCTGACGCAAGGCAGGTGTAATTGGAAGTCACTGGGAGAGGCCTCTGTCTTGATGTGGACGTAAATGAGGCTGACGATCGATAACTATTAATGATATTGCGATGGTCCGGCGACGTCTACTAAGAGGGCAAAGTAAGCCCACTCTTCGCTGATTACTCCATGTGTGCTGAAGTGACGTACGCGCAATATTTAGAAATAGCGGCGGACGCCTATGTGTGTAGAAAGAAAGGGGCGGTAGCAGTAATGCGTGTAATGATCACCTAATCACTTTTGATAAGGACAGCTGCGGGTAACTCGTATTTAAAGCAGCGGCTTTAACTCAAGTACTGTCCGTACACGTATCTACACCTTCTCTCTCCCTTCTCTCTCTTCCCCTTCTCCCTTCCCCCAGCGTAGGGTAGCCAACCAGACCCTTGAGTGGTTAACATCCCTGCCTGCCTATAGTCCTCTCTCTCTCTCTCTCGACGATTTAAATGAAGTCACAATTTTTCTCCGTTAATTACATACGTCAGCATTAGTAGTGCAAAAGTTTTTTTTGGCTAACAGTTGTTCGAGATAATTTGCACGTTATTCTGGCTAGCGTGCAGATAAAAGAAAAAAACAAGATACCGAACTTCGAGGTCATGCCACCCTTGAAATCTGCAGCAAACTATTTTAATTATTCATACGAAAATGAGAGAACAGTCATTGCGTAATTGTAGTCCATTCGAAAGCTGCAACAGGGCAGAAAAAACGGGAGAAAATAACAGGCCGTTGTAAGCTGACTCCTTATCCCAAACACGACAAAAGTGAATAGACATATTTAGCTGTTTTAGCTTGCTTTTGTGCGATTCCATTTTGACTGAATTCCTGAACACCGAATGTATAACAATGTTGGTGCACATTTCCTGACGCATTGTTCAACCACAACGTACTAGGAAGGTTTTCTTGTGTTGCTAGGGTGTCCTTAACCGAAAGCGGGGTAAAAAGAAAAAAAATAGTTATTGTACGTCAATTACTGTTGCCCCGACCCCCTTCCATCAGCAGCTAAGTAGATCGTGGACCTTTGCGGTAATTAATTTGTCGCGTTCTAGTTGAACTCACAATGTCACAAGATGGCCGCACCAGCGCTCCGCACTCAGTGGCATTCTGTAGGCAGTAATAGTTAACGGACGAAAGCTATAGAACTGTCGATTTACTCGGCGAATTAATCGCAGGACGTTGCTTTCATAATAGAAGGCCACCCTGGAACTTGCGAAGACCAAGAATATAGACGGCCTTCTGAAGAACTTCAAGGTCAATCAACGAGCAAATCACTCTATCGATTAGCTTATCAGGTTATTATGAAAAAAAAAAGTGTGTGCCCAATAACGACCGAAAGCACTCACACCCGCCATTCAACCTAAACCAGCCAACGAATCGCGAGATATGTCACAAATGTCACAACACCGTTTCCCATACACGCGTCTCCGCTTTGTGTAGTAACGTTATAATAAGCGCCGTACCGTCTCCACGTATAATGACGTCGGTTCCCTTCGCTTCCTGTCGGACTCTTTCTCAGAAAACATGCCTCAGCCTTCCGCGCTTTTCTTTCTTTCTTTCTTTCTTTCTTTCTTTCTTTCTTGTTGTTCGTTGTAAGCGCCACATTTGCTGCTCCGGTTCTGTAAGGACGCACCCCCCTTACCCTCTCCCCGCCTCCCCCCAACACACACACGCACATCGCGACGCATGTGTTCGGCGGAAAATTTTGATCGCTCTGTTTACTTTTGCGTGCCTTAAAAGGGTCCTGTGCTGCGGTTGACGTGGCCGCTTTCGTCTTCCGTACAAGTATTACTGCCTTTTTTTTTCAGCATCTTTTTTTTCATTCTAGCGCCAGGGACGTGACTCTGGCTGTAGCCTGCTTCCGTCGTTGATATGTGTTGTTTTTTTTTTTTGTTCCTTTCCGACGAGGCTTATAATCCGCTTTGTGCAGAACAATGACAAGGAATAGCGGCCTGTCCCGTGCTGGAGCGGCGTGGGAGGGAGCGTTGAATCGGCGTTACAAATCTACCCCATCGTGGGCCCCCTTTTTAAGAGTTGTTCTCGGAATTCCTTTCTTGGAAGAGAGATAAACATGGAAAGCCACTTTTGTATAGATTCCTTGCAACTGCATCGCTTAAAACCTTCGTGAAAAATAACTAGGATGTCAGACCTTTTTGTGGCATCTCAAAGGAATCATTTGGCCAGGATTCTGCGGTCTTGCAACGAACTCTCACATCAAATCGATATTTTTCTCAAACATTTGCTCACCTTTCAAGCAGCAATTTGGTCTACATCATAACCTCAATTTTAGAATTTTTGATCAATGTCCATTTTGTACGTGTTGCTGTAGACCAACATTATTGAAGTGTGTGCCCTTTGTTCCTGTTTATCGCTGTTCACATGCCCATTTTGTTCAGCGTAAAAGTTACCAAACTTGGCGTCACGACGCATCCTTGAAAACTGTATTGTTTGATGTCTTTCAAGTGCCTGCGCGTTCTTGTTCTGAATTAGTGAAGCTTGATTTGACCCAACCAAACTGTTTGGTGTGCCCAGCCGAATACTAGCTTTGAGACGGGCGCTTCTCCAGCTGTATACATGATTCCTGTTTTCCCGTTAGTCAGTAGCGAGACCAGTCAACTGTTCCTGATAACACTGACACAATGAACCGCTGATTGATTCGGAAACGTTACAAATGATACGTAGCACGCTTACTGGGTTGCTGCAGGCTTTAGCTGTTACGTTTCATTATAAATAAACCACTTCAACTGCTCTGCGTGAACATTACGTACCCAGCAGACTATATAGGTAAACATTTTCCTAGTGTTACATTATCCTTCCTTAAGCGAGCTGATTTTTTTTTTCGTTAACTGTGCTTAATCGGTATTTTGTGCGTGCTCTCTGCCTGCGCTATTATGGACAATATTTGTTTGTTTTTTTTCTTCTTTGTAATCGCATTGGGAGGTCCCTGGCTCAAATGCTTTTGTTTCTGTAGATTTATCATTTCTACATTATGCACTTGCACCTCCTGCTGGCTGTGTTATTCGTGTTGGTTATTATCTGAGTGTGTGTGTGTGTGTGTGGGGGGGGGGGGGGGGGTGAGGACCAAGCAAGTCGCCATTATTGGTCACTTTTGTCCTAGCGCCATGGAATTACATACATTAGTTTTGGATGACAAAGCTACAAGCGTATCTTAATTTAACGTACCAGGGCTTATTTTATGCTTTCAGAAAGTGTAAGTTACACAAGGTGACGTCACTAAGCTACAGCACGCGCCATCTTCGAGGCTGTGACAAAAGTGGCTACAGGTTAATTCCGACCGTATAGGTGAGGGCGTCAGGAGAAGGGGAAGGAGCGATTCTGTCCCAACTTAGATCATTCTATTAATCGTACTGGCAATCATCGCACAGGTTTTCACTTCGCAACTGCTTGAAGCTTTGCCATAGCGTACCGCCTATCTATAGCCTTTTGAAACAGTCGCCGCAAAAGCAGGTGAAATAGAATGATTCAAGTATCATTCCGCACGTCGCACTGTAAAACTACTTTGTTTCTGCCCTTTGTGGCATGGCATGCCGCCTCCTCAATCCGATTTTTAAAAAAATGCAAACAACTCAAGTCTGAGCAGACAAGCGCCTCCTTCGCGGCGTCAGTTATCTCTTCTTTCTTCTTTCTTTTCTTAGGTTTCACGTGCCAGAACCACAATACGATTATGAGGCACGCCGTAGTGGAGGACTGTGTATTAATTTCGGCCCGCTGGGGTTCTTTAATGTGCACCCCATGCACGGTACACAGACGTATTTGCATTTCACTCCCATAGAAATGCGACCTCGTCTGTTATCTCTTGTCGGTCGGTCGGTCGGTCGGTCTGTCGGTCTGTCGGTCTGTCTGTCTGTGTGCGTGTGTGTCTTCTCTCCGTCCATCCGTCCGCCCTGTTATATGTAGCTCTATTTTTTCCTATTACTCTATTACACAAATCTATACATGTAATTTAGATAGATAGATAGATAGATAGATAGATAGATAGATAGATAGATAGATAGATAGATAGATAGATAGATAGATAGATAGATAGATAGATAGATAGATAGATAGATAGATAGATAGATAGATAGATAGATAGATAGATAGATAGATAGATAGATAGATAGATAGATAGATAGCCCGTCGCTTTGAAATACGCCCCAGCGCCTTCTGCGTTCGCCTTCTTTTCGTCTGCTTCAGCTCCCTTTTTCTCGAACGTTTCGTCATTATTACTTTCTTTTATTCCACACGCCCTGGACCGCGTCCTTCGGAGTCGTTTTAAAGCGGTTGTTTATGGCGGCCACTGATTCGGCTCGTCTGCCCCCCCCCCCCCTCACCCCAGCTGTCCTTGCGTTGTCCACCCCGCTCTCTTGTCCCCAGGAACACTGACACACACACGCACGCACATTGTTATTGTGTCGCACCGCAGCAGACGCTCGTCTGTCCGTTCCAGGACGGCCTCAATCTATAGATGGCCGATATCGGGGAGCGGCGTTTACCCACGAAGCTTCAGGACGGCGGGGCCCACGTTTCCGACCGTTTCTTGCTTTTCAGGATGGCCGCCACTTGGTCTTGCTTCCTTTCAGTTATTTACTTTTTCTTTTTTCTTTCTTTTCTGCGCATGGACGTTCCTGTTTCTATTCACTTGCTCCTGTGCGTGACCAAGGAACTTGTGTTTGCGAGTGCTTGCGTGTTCGTCTGTGCGTGTTAGTGTCTGTGCGTCGGCGTCCATGTCTGTTTTTGTTAGTCTGCGCACGTTGACAGACGTGAACGCAGGCTCAAAGAAAGCTCGTATCAATTGACAAATGCCTCGGGTCCTGTGCTAGCTAGTGCGGAAGCTTTTAGCGTGCTCGGTTGAAGAGCGAACTATACAAGAGGAAGAAACGGTCGTCTTTCAGCTGAGCCTTTATCTTAACACTCTTCCATTTTTTGTTATCGTGTGTGTGTGTGTGTGTGTGTGTGTGTGTGTGTGTGTGTGTGTGTGTGTGTGTGTGTGTGTGTGTGTGTGTGTGTGTGTGTGTGTGTGTGTCCTTTCGATTGCGCCGCTCAAACCCCAGGTTGAGCTCGTCGCTCCTAGTGGAATGCTTCGATGATTCAACCCGAGTGTGATTTCGTTTCCGTTTGCTTGCTGTTGTTCGTTTCCTTGCGCGCCGCTTCAGTCCGAGCGTAGCTGAAGATCGAGATCCGTGAACATGGCCCACTTTTTCTGCCTCTTTCGAAGTATATCTCATGAGACAGCTTGATTGTGGGGCGTGCTAGTTCTTCTGAATTCGTTGAATTCTTTCCTCGGGGTTAACAAGTGCCGCTGACTCGAATTCACGCGGTAAAACGATGGTTTGCAGCAGGATGGTCAGTCTCCAGCATCTGTACTATTTCGTCATTATCATCATCAGCCTCTGTTATGTCCACTGCAAGACGAAATCCTGTCCCTGCGAGCTCCAATTACCCCTTTCCTGAGCCAACCGATTCCAACTTTCGCGTGCGAATTTCTTAATGTCGTCACCCCACGGTACTCATCTGCCGTCCTCAACTGTGCTTCCCTTCTCTTGGCAACCATTATGTAACTCTAATGGTCCACCGGTTATCTGTCCTACACATTATATGGCCTGCCCAGCGCCATATTTTTCTGTACTATTTACTTTAACACAAACAAGTATTGTAGTTTATTTTCCGATTCAGAGTAATCTCGTAATCGATCTCCGGAACATGTGCTGACGTTCACAAATCGGGCCAGTTATTCATGACTGTATCCGGAAGTGTCGTCCTTGAAGAATCCCTTGCAGCATGATACCTCCCAATTTTCGTGGAGCACGTGATTAAGGAAATGGACAGCAACTTTCGTGACCTAGTGGCCGTCGCAAGGACGCTACACACACTGAGTCTGATGGGGTATCGATTGAATTGCGACGTTTCTTTTGCAGACCAGCCACGGGACTCAGTCCTGAGACATGCATAATGCATGCATGCCCCGAGAAAAAATCTGCGTCGCTGGTGTTGGAACATATCCGCTGCCTGCCAGTTCATAGCGACTCTCGGTCATTCGGTGTTATTTGCATTATTATTATTATTATTATTATTATTATTATTATTATTATTATTATTATTATTATTGTTGTTGTTGTTGTTGTTGTTGTTTTGTTTTAGATATTGTCCGCATAAACGATACGCTTTGTTTGCCTCGTTCTGTGTAGTGTTCACAACAACTGACCTGTTTTCATAATCTTTATTGAAGTGCGCCTTTTTGCGTACGCTGATCACGTCAATCAGATGACGTGTTCCCCCTCACTGAAACTATGATTTTGGGATGTCCATGCGCTTGGGGGGCGACAATGCATGTCGATGTAGATGGCTGCAAGAACACGTGGTTTAAGTGGTTTAAGTGTTGCGCTGCTGAGCTCGAAGTCACGTGTTCGATTCCGACCGCGGCGGTCACATTTCGATGGAGGCGAAACGAAAAAAGCTCTTAGATTGTAGGTGCACGTTAAGGAACCCCAGGCGGTCAAACTTAATCCGGAGTACCCCACAAGGGTGTGTCTCATGATCGTATCGTGGTTTCGGCACGTAAAACAACACGCTTATTTTGTTGTTCTTGTTAAATTGACCTACCTGTTTGAAACTGAAATTACCCTTCACGCCACAACGTGGATGGCTCTTCTAACTACGACTGATAACAATCGAGAACTTGGGCACCGGCGTGTGCCAACGTTAGATGCCCATGGAGCAATCCGTTGCGGCGTCGTTATAATTATTACGATGATTTATATTGCCACATATTTACTTCTTTACTGTTGTTGCACTATTAATGATCAATTTATTTTGCTATATAACATAGAGAGATGGAGCAGTAGAGCTGCTGTACGCCTCCATCTCCCACCAGAAACCTGTTTATGGCAGAACAGAAGTGGACGTACATCCGTCAGCAAAAGTGTACGGACCATGGATTGCGTGATGAAACTGATTGTCTCCTCTGCCTGTGAGTGTAACTTGAAACTAATGACTGCAGTCCAAACTAGGCGCTGCGAACTTTCTAGTGCATTTCTCTTTTTCTCTTCATGGCTGATAATTACAAAGAAATTCTGTTTTTTCGACGACGACCCTGCGGTCCGCATACTTTTTCTCACGGCTGTACGTCCAGTTCTGTTCTGCCATAGCAGGTTTCTGGTAGGAGATCGAGGCGTACAGCAGCTCCACTGCTCCATCTCTCTATGTTGTATAGGAAAATAAATTGATCATTAATAGTGCAACAACAGTAAAGAACTAAATATGTGGCAATATAAATAATCGTAATAATTATAACGGCCGCATCTCGATGGGGGACGAAATGCAGGGAAGCCCGTGTACCGTACAATTGGGTGCACGTTGGGTCCCCGATGGTCAAAATTAATTAAGATTCCCCCCCCCCCCTATTTAATTAATTTTATTGCTAACGGGAGCAGACTTAGGTCGGCCCGTGTGAGACGGTTTGTGAGGTTCACGTGAAACGCGGGTACAGCCTCGTTTGGACACGAAAGTGTTTCTGTAATTTGAAGAGAACTTGCTGCGTTTTGAAGAACATTTTAACGCATATTGGCTTTTATGAGCAGGTCTTTTTTTATTTATGGCCATTTCTTTCAAGGCCTAGCTTTAAAGAAATGTTTCACAGTTAACAGAACGTCCTCTCAACATAATTACTCGGAGACCAGAAAAAAAGAATGGCACATCATTCCTCATCACAGTAATTATTTTCTCTTGCCGATAATAAGCTCATTTGGTTTTTACTTTACCGAACAGGCTAACAAAAGCATCCTCACTATACATATGTCTCACAACATCACCCTCGGACCTCCAAAGGTTTGCTTCTCGAAAGCATGCTTCCAACTCACTAATGAACACGAATACTACCGGAGAAGCCGCTGCGGCACAATTGTTGCGAACATTTTTTTTATTTCCGTCCAAATAAATCGCTCGCTGGTTCGAGAATAGCGCGTTTGTCAATTCGCACGACAGGCCTCGCGAGCGCGAAAGCAACCGAAGCAGCATACGAGTATACGAGAAAACAGACACACATGCACGGTGACGCAGCACTCCGATTACGGAGTCAAAACACCCCGCTCCACTTCTCTCTCTCTCTCTCTCTCTCTCTCTCTCTCTCTCTCTCTCTCTCTCTCTCTCTCTCTCTCTCTCTCAAGCACGCACACTCTCTTTCTGCCCCCGGTTTTCCATTTCACGAAATCCCATACCGCATACCGCCGCTGTGCTAAGCGATTTCAATGGCGAGCGCTTCAAAGCGAGGCCGAAGGTGGGGGGGGGGGGGGGGGTTGAAAGGCCGCTGCGCTTTTTAAATTAAGGCACAACCGACGTTTCTTTTCTTAAACGTTTTGCTAGATTCCCGTCGTTGAAGCCTTTGGCGTACGTTGCCGCGCGCCGGTGTCTTGACTTTTCTGCCTACGTTCGACATTTGCAAAAGAGAGAGAGGGAGAGAGAGAAAGAAAGAAAAAAGACGCCTTCACCAAGAAAAGGCGCGTCTGCGGCGCACAATGAGATGTGTGAAATCTGACGGGAGCACGGTTTGGAAAGAGAGATCCGAGGGGATGGAGAGGGGCCGACAAAGAGAGAGAGAAAATGCTAATGTCGTTCAACCAGGTTGGCTGAAGTATTTTTCTCTTTATTGATCGTCTTTCGACTCTCAAAACACCACATTTGCGCCGAGGGCACTGCAATTAATAAATAAATAAATAAATAAATAAATAAATAAATAAATAAATAAAATGAACCGTCAGAAATCGATGCACCGTTAAAATGACACTGAAGACAAAGAAGTACCGTTATTTTAGTCTCGCGAACAACTTTTCCGAGATTGAATTTGCGTTCGTACGGCGGAAAAAAAGAAAGTTGGGTCCCATATTCAGACACACACACGAAAAGAAAAAGGTCTTACGCTACATAGTTCTTCGTAAGAGCGAATGCTAGCCAATCCCGACACCGGACGTGTTAGCGAAAGCGGTCGGCAATTTTGCAAACAGCACCTTACGAATGAAGAGTTTTGTAAATCCAGCCCTTGCTTTAATAACTAGGGCCTCAACGAGGAGTCAATGAAAACCATATTGCGTCGATGTCAGAACGTTCTCTTCAGTGTTAAGTCAATTAAAGGCCTAATGAGTTCTGTTGCGGGAAGTCGAAGGCACTTTATGCAAAAACTCTTTATGCGTGTATTGGGACACCGCTACTCGAACTTGCATGCGTTAGTGTGAGGAAAATGTAGTGGGTGTTCCAGCTAACAGTTATCAGCAGTGCCTTTTCTCTCGATATTCTTAGTGCAATGTTAACGGACAGTGCAACACTTGGGCATCTCGCCACAGTTTTGGAGCCCGCGTTTTTTTTTTTTCGAGGCTGGTGCGTATCGAAGCGGTATTTGCGCTAAATGGCTACGTCCTTTATTTTTTGGGCTCGGCTTTGATTTCGCAATTGGAACAAGTGCCCGCAAGTGAATAATCGACAAAAAAAAAGTTCATTGCCGAAACTCTGCTAACTAGCTGAAGTCATACTGTGATCCATTGTGCGTCCGCATCTTGATAAGCAATCCAGTTGATATGCGACAGATACCGCTCTGTCAGCAACAGTTCGAGTGAAGAAATCACCTGGCATTGTCAATCCTTCTGAAAGATGAGCTGGTCGATTGTTCTTAACACCTTCAGGCGCTGTCTTTACAACTGTCCACGACATAAGCTAATGCATTAAAAGAAGAAAAAAAAACGCACTGAAGAAAACTGATATTTGAAATGTGTCGCACACATATTGAAACACTTTAGAATGGACCAGGGCCGCAATTCTGAAAAAAAATGTAATAAGTGTGTGTGTGTGTGTGTGTGTGTGTGTGTGTGTGTGTGTGTGTGTGTGTGTGTGTGTGTGTGTGTGTGTGTGTGTGTGTGTGTGTGTGTGTGTGTGTGTGTGCATACGCTTTTCGGGACACTGAAGTGTGAAAGAAATGCGGTGAAACTTAAGTTCCTAATGGACGGGATAAATTGTCGCCCGAAGGCGCTAATTTTATTCACGCCGGCCAGAGGGCGCTGCGCAAGCTCACATTCCGCGCCGACGCAGCGGCTGTGGAAGCATGCAATCATGCAAAGCAGGAAACCGTCGCTGGTGACTTCAGTACAATGAAGCTAAAGGCGCCTCCAAGCAACGTGGCGCATCAGTAGCAAGACGTTAACGCCTTTTAAAGTGAAGCTTTCTTTGCCTCGACTTTCCCACTGTTGCTGCTGCTGTAACGAGAGAAACTCGTTTGGACCCCACCGCGTGGAATGTGCACAATGTCCCCTGGGCGTCGCCACATTAGCCTCCTGACAGCTGTAGTTATCCGTGACTCCCTTGAAAAGCATTGCAGAAGCTTCAGCGTTTCCCTTTCTACTAACGTGCGAGTCCAGAGGGGGCGTAGGTGGAACTGTAGAGAGGAGGAAGGAGAAGAGGCAGTTCTTACACAAGGGCGAGGGTGTGAGGGATGAAACTGGAGTAGGCAAGGAAACCCTACTACTATACTGTACTATACTATACCATACTATACGATACTATACTATACTATACTATACTATACTATACTATACTATACTATACTATACAACTATACGACAGCGGTTGCGGGGAAACTGGATAAGCTTAAGTTCAAGGTTCGGTACAGTACGTTCCTGCTATTTCTGAAAAATAAACGCCTTGCAAATATGTCAAGCGTACAAATTACGCAGGGCAGAAGCAGAGCCGCATTAATTAAAGGCATCGCAGAGTCCAGGCGACGCTACAGAAGCGGTCGACCGTCAAATCAACAGTTCTCTGACGGCCGCGGTATCTTTGCGGCTGTGGCATTGCTACAGGTCGTGGATTTCATCCCGACCGTTGCAGCCGCATTTCGACGGGGGCGAAATAGAAAACGCACGTGCACTTAGATTTTGGGACACGTTAAAGAACATCACGGTGTCAAAATTAATCCGGAGTCCGCCACTACGGCGTGCCTCATAATCCGATTGTGGTTTTGGCACGTACAGCTCCATAATCCAATTCAAGTTTAATACTTCTGCCACGATGCGATGTGCCATGCGATGCAATGACAATGCTTAACCCTCTCAGAGGTGGTGAAATATGGCGCACAACAATGCCTCAAGCGAACACCTCTGTGCACTACGCAGATGAACAGCAGCGGTGCACATCAACTCACCATTCTCGTGTTGGACTAAACGTCGAAGAAATTAAGCTTTTGCCGTCAACATCACCGCTAATTATAGTCAATCAAAGCAACCAGCACAGAAAGCTGCGCTTACATCGATTCGCACAGTGCGTGGGATATGCATAATTTTTTATTGAAATGAAATAAATATATAGTCGCCTTATAATGGTGACGGCTACTCATTTTGATATAGCAGACACAGTGTATATATATATATATATATATATATATATATATATATATATATATATATATATATATATATATATATACAACGTTAACGTTTTCGGCTGGTCCACCAGCCGAAAACCTTAAGTAAAAGAAGTCTTCCAAGAAGTTCGTCGTCTCTTTCCTGCGTATGTTACGTCGGGTCCTGCGTGCTGAACTTTGAAGAAAACCCATATATATATATATATATATATATATATATATATATATATATATATATATATATATATATATATATATATATATATATATATATATATATATATATATATATATATATATATATATATATATATATATATATACATACGCGGAGCGCATAAGACACAGACGGCCGCCTCTCGGTGTTTAGCGGGCTGGTTTTGTCAGGTTGTCAGGTTTCGTGTGCGTACTGGACGATCGAATTAAATTATGGCGCCTCGAACGTTACAGAAAACATGGTCGTTTATACTTCTTATCGGTTATGTTTAGAGTTTTCGCAGGCTCAACTAAAAGTCATGAAAACGTCAACCTATATTGAGCACACTCATTAACTTTTGTTGGTATCAATCAAAAGAGAGTTCGATATGACGTGAGGCTTAACCCTGAGTCAAGTCTCTGTCGAGTACTAGTATAATCAGTAGAGAGAGAGAGCCAGAAGGAAGGGAGAAAGCCAGAGAGGTTAACGAGAAGGGGAGGTCCGGTTTGCTACCCTACACTTGGGAGAGAGGGAAGGGGAATATAAAGTGACAAGAAAGGAGACAGAGAAAGAAAGCGAGCACAGCTACACAGTCACAGTCGGTCACTGTCGCTGCATACAATCACCGCACAGCAGTAGTACTCGTAGCACTCTAAACATCCGTAGACCGCTCACGAAGTCTGTATAGAGGCTTTCATCTAGCGGGGCTCTTCAGATTGGCTATTAACCTAAAGAAAGGGAACGCAGAAACCTTTATATTTGTACTCTCCTATCTCGTTCAAAAGAGAAATAAGAGCTCACCAGGGAGTAAACTAATACTTTATTGCGTTGCTATAAGAAGGTTCTCAGTAGTGTTGGGTCAATTAAAGGGCTATTGAATTCTATTCCAAAAAGTCAACAGAAACTCAATATATTTTTTTTTAATAAAGGTCCACTGATTGAGCTCGCCTAAATTATGGGCGACCTTTAGCGAAGTGAAGCACTGGAAGCATCAAGCCGGGACAGACGCTTTCGTTTACTGTAGTCGGAGCTTTATTGTGCGAGGGGTGTGAGCTAGCCACTCACGCGGTTCTATTCAGAACAGAGGACAAAGGAGGAGCGTAGACGCAAAGTTTAGAAGAAACGATGTCTTTGCGAAAAAAAAAAAAAGAAAGCGTGAACAGAGGAGACGGGGGGGTTAACGTAGTATAACAAAGAAAGTAACGAATCTTTCGGTATGCTAGCGCGGCGATATTGAAGAAACCAGAATAGATAAAAAAATAGGAAATTCAAAAACACTTTTCGAAGTCGAAGCTTCTGACTTTCATCTTTTTATGTTCTTTTTCAAGGAGAAGAGACGTCGAGTTACTGAGAACAAAAGGAAGACAAAAAGAGAGAGAGGGGCGGAAAGTTTATTCTAGGGAAAACAGAGAAGTGAGCCCGAGAAAGAAAAGTTCAATAGCTTGCCCACTACTAGTCAGCTAGAAAACAAAAGAAGGTGTTGCAAGAAGACAGCGAGAAATAGGTTCTCGAAATGAAGAAGCAAGAAGCAAAAAGAACACAGGAGAAGGTCCCGAACAGTTCGGCGTGGGCGGAGCCGAACCTTTTGAATAACGAGGCTGCTTGCGATCGAGCACGGATCGGCCCAGTTCTTCACTCCCTCTTTTTTGTCCGTTCCCTTCTTTTTTTTTTTTTAAACTGCCCAACCTCTCCTTTGAATGCAGGGCGATCGCAAACGCCGTGAGAAGAAAAACTGCCGAGCGGAGGCATTATAAGTAGCTGAATGCTGATACCCGTGGCATGACGCGAGAGCGATTGGAAACGGTCCTTTCATTTTACATCTCGCCAATGCTTAAAAACCGTGCAGCCAAAAATTTGCAGCCCTTATCGCATCTACGAAGTTCCTTTCGGTGGCAATACGGCCAGTGAGCGACCGTATATCGAGCCACACAGTCGTCCATGTCTCGCGAAGCATGGATTAGTGTTTTGTGTACACTGCCGCGCCTACAAAGACTGAAGCAAGGTTTGGGTACGGGCTAGTTGGTATTCCATTGTTTCAAACATCACTTACAGCGCATACATGGACAAGAGGACCCTGTATGCGCCATAAGTGATGCCTACAAAGACGCAGTCACTTTGCCTTGTAGATTTTTAATGCGAAAGTATTATGCGCACGCAAAAATTCATCGGCGTCGCCAACACTGTAAAATAATTTACACCCTAAAAGGGAAAAAAGGTGTAAATGTGTCTATAACTCACACCCTTAGGGTGTTATCTATATAAAGGACACCATAAGCGTGTGAGCTATAAGCACATTTACACCCTTTTTCACTTTTAGGGTGTAAATTATTTTACAGTGAACGAGCGATGGCACCAAAAATGGCCGACGGCGCAAAGAGTAATGTGCCAAAGAGAACTTGCTGTGATTGCTTAGTGGCTATGGTGTTGGGGCTGCTAAGCGCAAGGTCGCGGGATCGAGTCCCGCGGCCACGGCGGCCGCATTTCAATGGGGGCGAAATGGGAAAACACCCGTGGCACTTAAATTTTGGTGTGCGTTAAAGAACCCCTGGGGCCCATCTTATTCTGGATTCCCAAACTACGGCGTGCCTCATTATCAAATCGTGGTTTTGGCACGTAAAGCTCCATAAATTTATACGCCAAAGAGAGTGAATGCACACGTAAGCGGTCGTAAGTCTCTCTCTCTCTCTCCTTTCTTTTTCGTTTTCCAGACAACTGATCGATACAAGCGATAAGCAATGATTGACTGAAAGTATAGGGGCACAAGCCTGCAGCTAGGTCATGTAAAGACAGTTAATAAACTCGCCATAAGGTTTGCTGGTGAGCTAGTTAGTGATGCACTCTTCGGGGCAGTGGTATACAGCACATGTAAAACACGCACAGGAAATGTTTTACCGGGTCGCTGATTTGATGGGTTAAACCGGTGAAACAGCAGCAAAAGTGCACTGCGAGCAAGGAGAGTGCTCTCGGCACAATCTTTTTTTTGTAACGGAGAGCGGCCTCACTTCCAGCCTCTGTCGCTACATGACATGCCGCTTGCGCACAGTGATGTGCTGTGCGCAGAACATGTTTCTCACATCGCACATGATGTACATAGTTCACTGTAGACTGTCGTCGACATACGCTCTCTCTCTGTCTATATCTATCTATCTATCTATCTATCTATCTATCTATCTATCTATCTATCTATCTATCTATCTATCTATCTATCTATCTATCTATCTATCTATCTATCTATCTATCTATCTATCTATCTATCTATCTATCTATATCTCTCTCTCCATCTGCGCAGAACAGAAGGCAAGAGACAAAAAAGACTAGTAAGCTTTCCTGTCATTAAAAATTTTCTCTCTCTCTCAATAAACTTCAGTGTGCGCTCAACGGCTGTGATCGTGTGCGTTAGCTCGGCGTCTCTGTCTCTTTCTCGTCTTTCCACCTCCCCGTCCCCCGGTGTAGGGTAGCAAACTGGATATTTGGCTCCGGTTGACTCCGGCTCCGGCATTTGGGCTTTGCTTCGCCCCTCTCAGATGACTTACGAGTCATCTCATTATACACGCACATACATACATACATACATACATACATACATACATACATACATACATACGTACGTACGTACGTACGTACGTACGTACGTACGTACGTACATACATACATACATACATACATACATACATACATACATACATACATACATACATACATACATACATACATACATACATACATACATACATACACAAACCAAACAAACACGCAGCGATCCAGGTCCGCATTATCTCGACAAGCATCCCAGACTAATTGCTGACGTCAGATGAACCCTTCTTCCATGATGGCGCATGGTTTTAGCGAGACTGTTCCTCCTTTTGTCACGCACCTCCCCATTTTCCCTCTCTCTCTCTCTCTTTCGGCTCCAGCCTATTCGACCAGTGTCCGCCAGTTTTCTCAGGCTTTTGTCTTTATAGGCTCTCACTTTCTTTTTTTTCATTTTTTTTATCGGTGAGTCTGGAGTGTCTTCCTCGAACTTTATCTTGTGCTATAGCACAGTAGCGCGTCTCACTCTCGCTGGCCACTATATATAGTCTGGCCAGCCGACGTTCTTAGTTTTTCATCATTATTATTATTATTTTTCCTTTGAAGTTTGAGTTCTACGTTTTTTCCTTTGGCGTGCCAGTGGCATTTCAAAACACCGAATTCTCTCCGAAGGAATCGTATTGCCCTGCACGCCAGTCTCCGACATTTTTTCAATACGTATTTTACTTCCACGTGCTATCTAAATTCTGGACGTGCGTTTTCACAGGAGGTGCTCCGCTTCTTGTCAGGTTTTATTTCCTTGCTATGTACGCTGTTTTTGTTGTTGTTGTTGTTTTTACCCTCCTCGCTGTGAATGGGGTGTTGCAACGAAGTTGACGAGTCCAACCGCACGTTGGTTCAGAGTCCATGAACTCTAAAATAATTTGTACACCTTAAAAGCAAGAAAAAGGGTGCAAGTCGGTCCATAACTGAAATCCTCCTCAAGCCACTTTTGGGTGTAAGGGTGCGAATTACGGATCGATTTACGCCCAAATTCGATCGAATTTACACCCTTAAGATCGAATTAAGGGTGTAAAACTTGGAAGACTTTCACGCTTTGCCTTTAAGTGTGGAACGCGATAGATTTCAACAGTCCCCGACTGCTTGTCACGCTTCCCGGCAGCCTCAGCTTTCTTGCGGAGGCATGGAGCCGAGCGAGATGGTGCTGTTGAAAGGAAGGAATAGGTGGAGAAAGAAGGAAGGCGGGGTGGTTAACCAGTTTAGATCAACCGGTTTGCTACCCTACACATGAGAGCGAGATGGGGATGAAAGATGGGGATGGGAGAGAAAGAGAGAGAGATCACATAGCACAGCACGCACATCGTCAGTTAGAGAAAGAGAGAGAGAGAAAACAAGGGTAGGAAAGGCAGGGAGGTCAACCAGAACAGCATCCGGTTTGCTACCCTACACTGTGGGTGGGGGTAAGGGGAATAGAAAGGGAGAGAGTAAGCACTGAGTACGTGTGGGAGGGACACTATAAACGGTCTCTTAAGCCCGTGCACTTCAAGTACTGCACTAGTGCACGAATCGCTTTTCGAGCCAGCGACGGGTGTGGCCACGGTCCGAGTATCTTTGACTCGGTGAATGGTCTCGAGTCCAGTCGGCGTAAAGTTGCCCGCAGAGAGAGGCGTTGGACATAGTAGCGAGGGCAGCTACACAATAGTCAATCTTGCGTGGTACGTGACACCACTGTCACAGCCGCTTGTGCAAGCCCGTCTCTTTCAGAAACCGAAGTAGTCCCTTCGTCGCCTTCAGCTGCGATGTCTTCTGTCGGCGACACGTGAAAATCGTTTCGAGTGACAACGGTCTAGTGTCAAGGATCCGAGTGGCCCTCGCCGCTCAGAAAAGGGGGCTTGTATTTGAGTTTACGCGTAACAGAATTGTGTTTTCTCGCACATTCAAATTAAACTTCGACGCTATCTTACCTGCAGGTTGTGTTTACGTCGTACACTTTACGATTTTTCTACGCGTTTTACTTTGAGGAATTCAATTAGTTCGGTAACGCCTCCGGGCCTCTCGGAGGGCCTGCGTGGTTGTGGTTTGCGATCATTTATCTCCGAGCGGCTTCCGACGTCGATTTCTTTGTTCTTTTTTTTTTTTGCGACACGGGGTCCTTAACGCTGCATTCCTGGGTTCGGGCAAATGTACACAGTGAAGTAAAGGCGCGTATGAAGCGATTTATGGAAGTTTCGGCCGGGGTGCGGCTTTCTTCTGAATCATGTGATGAAGGCCGGACCTCGGCCTAAACGTCATACATATATATATATATATATATATATATATATATATATATATATATATATATATATATATATATATATATATATATATATATATATATATATATATATATATCACAATTCCGCAAATTGAACGTATTGAGGCATTTGAAGAGATTATAACTGATGCATTACACGCCACTCTGAAGTACGCCACTGATTCTGCCATTAGAACAGTTGCAAAACAATCGTAAACATTGCAACAATTTTTTGAGCGCGAACAGATGCTCTAACAAATGCATTTTAAAGAATTGCAATATCTGTTTATTTTTTTATTTTTTGCCGCTACGTTACGGATTTGTAAACTTAGTGGTTCACTTCTTTTCAACCTTACCCAAGCTTTCGATGTTTTATTGATAGAAATTCTGCTCCCTACTGCCAGTTCAGCTTTCTCTATTTTAAATTCAGCAAGCTTCACTCAAATCAGCTGAGCGATTGCATCGTCAAAGCGTTTGTGAGTTTCTCACGTGTTTGGAAAAGGAAATTAGAATTGACTCTTAATCAAACAATGAAGGAAGCAAACAAAACCAACGAACTTCATTTTCTGTTCCAGTCGGCAAAAGGCTACGGGAAAAATAAAAAGTAGCTTGACAAGCTCCTGACCTCACAAAATTCGACAATGACGCGATCATATATGTACGAGGATACGAAAAGTCACAGAATAAAAGGTTTCGTACCGACTTGCAACAAGTGTGCATAACAAAACAAATTAGCAGCTTCTTTTTGCTTTTTTTGCAAAACTGATTAGCCGATTAACAAAACCGAAACTAAAGGTTCCGATAGAAACGTATGCAATGTAACAGAATACAGAACGTCCCTGACTTATCAAGACAAAAAAAGTCGTCAGAAAGTAACTGAAAACCAACACGTACGTATTTCGACCCACGATACAATAAATATTGCAAAATAGCAGTCACTTTGCGAAATGACAGCGGAGTTCAACGTCACTACACGCGCACATTTCAAAGCCCACAAATGAATGATGAGGTTTTATTACTATTAGACAAAATAGAGCCCAAAGAAGTATTATGCAGAAGGAGGTTCCGAGATCAAAGACTATAATGAGACCACCTGTACAGCGTATAAGCAAAAATAGGCATAACAGCTGCAACAATTAATGCAAGAAATATCAATATAACAAACATAGTATTGGTTTAGGACAGTATTAATACAAATAATACAATATATAAACATGCAAGTACGTAAGACTTCTCTTCATTCGTACAGGATATAAAAATGCGTAATACACTTGAAAAATTTATTATTATCTTCGGCTAATTGCAACAAATTATAGCAACAGAGGTAGGAGTAAATATAATGCTATTATAAATGTAAATGGATAATGAGGCATAACCACCCGAACATTAATTCGCGTAGCGTAAGTACTTATAAAGTGTACAAAGTGGAGGAGAAAAAGGGGAGAAAAAGGCGTAACTAAGTGTTTGCAGATAATAAAATACGGTCTTTCAGTTTTCGTTTAAATTCAAATGATTTTCGTGACTTTTAACAGTCGGAGGTAGCGTGTTCCAGAAGGAAACGGACGAAAAATTGACACTCTGCATACCCTAACTGACGCGTACCTTGGGAAAAATGAAATTATTGTTAATTGCAAATTACGTAAGATTAGTATTCGTTAGAGAAGATCGACGTATCGGACTGTTGCGGTGAGAGTTATCTACCTGTCGGTATAAAAAAAAACGTACCAAGATAGAAGTTAAATAAGTCGCTTTACAGCAAGAATGCTCTAGTTACTTCGTAACTATTTGGCATTGCAATGGTTAGGACTAAAAATGATTATTCTAACAGCCTGGTTTTGAAAGACTCGTAATGATTGCAAGCGGGTAGCATACGTACTGAGCCAGCATGCAACGCAATCGTTCATTCGTGAATGGTCAGATCAGTATTATAAGGAGAGTATAGTGTTTTATGGCTAAATAAATACAGAGCATTTTAAGGCATCCGTTTTCCGCAGGTTACCCTATGTGTAATGTTGTCTACGTGTTGATGAAATTTAAATTGTAATGTCGTGATATTACGCAGCTTATAGTTAAATAATGTTTCAACATCCGCGATCCATATAGTTTGTGCATCCGTGGTAAAGCTTTCTCTTAAACATAAACCCGAAGGTTACGTCGTGAATGTGACAGATACCAAGCAAAACGATTTCTCGCTTCTCCGTGTATTCAGATAGACAACCGCCAGGCAAAAAAAAAAAAAAATTCTCAAATTTGACGACGGCTGTATCGTTTCGAACTCCACGCAAGCAGTTCCCAGACCGCGCGGAGATTCTGCATAACTACTCGGGAGTTCCTCGCCGAAGCCACAAACTTTTTCCTGTCGAGAAAACGGGTGCGCGTCAAGGGGGGATATTTCTTCCGCGCGCTAACGACTATATATCGAAGCAGGTCGTTTCCGAAGCGCCGTTCACGAAGCTGTTTACAAACGAGAAGCATTACGTTTAGACTTTAGGCCGTACGTCACGTGGTATATATGCGTTCACGACGCTCCTGTAGCTCGACGAGTTGCGAATGTGGTCTATGTATATATGTATTTACACGGAGCAGCACATGCGCTTTGGTTCTGTTTGGAAAGAGTCTCTCTCTCTCTCTCTCTTCTTTTCTTTCTGCTGGTATTTGTAACCATCACGTCCAGATGGTTACCGAGCCTGTAGCGAGCCTTTGCGCGAAGGCGATCGAAAAACGAACGCGTTTTCTGCATGTATCCCGCGCTCCCCGCTCAAGCCATCGCTAAGCTGAGAGCTCCTAAATTATCGCAAAATGCCGGGGAGAACGCTTTTGCCCGACGGTTACCGCGTGGGCTTTACCGTTCCTGTGTAATCATTCTACGTTAATTTTTTTACTTCTTCTGATTGCCTAGTTTCGTAGTTGTTGCGGCCACAGAACTTACTGAAAAATAAATAAATAACATCACTAAAGGCAGCCTTGGCGCTGCGAGATCACTCAGCATACCATGGGAAGGATGTTTAATTAGTACACGTGGATTTCTCTAATCCTCGTGCATCTGCGGTTACGTCTTTCCTTTTTTTCTTTTACGGCGTCATTTATTTCCTTTTATATTTCTCAATTTCAAAGAAATCATAGTTTTCGTAGTTTACAAGCAATGATAGCCCGCCGTCGTTGCTCAGTGGCTATGGTGTTAGGCTGCTGAGCGCAAGGTCTCGGGATCGAATCCCGACCACGGCGGCCGCATTTCGATGGGGGGCGAATTGCGAAAACGCCCGTGTACTTGGATTTAGGTGCACGTTAAAGAACCCCAGGTGGCCGGAGTCCTCCACTACGGCGTGCCTCATAATCAGAAAGGGGTTTTGGCGCGTAAAACGCCATAATTTAATTTTGTTTTAGCGCCAAAGCTGGGAATCACTAGTCCAACTTCTCATTGGGTGAACTTGTCCTCCCCCCTCCTTCCAAAAAAAAAAGAGAAAAGAAAGAAGTAATACTCAGAGAGCAAGGATGTCTACGAGCACAGCCGTCAGTCGTCGCTTTCGATCTGGTCTCCCGAGTCAAGTCCGTCCGCTATGCATGCGTGTATCACGTTACGTTACCGAATCGCTCTCTCGCATTTGAGTGGGAATACAGCGGCATTCTCGTCGCAGGCGCTACGAAACTATTTCGCTACTGAATCTGCGCCAACATTGAAGAATTCTCGATTACAGCAGTGCATCTTATAACAGTAACCGTACCGGCGAAAAAAAAAAAAGAACGTTCCCCGTCAAAAAGCGTCAAAAAAGAAGTGCCGGTGGACCAACTCAGGGCTGTCCAGAGGGCCCGTGTGACGGCAGAGGGGCTCGGCCTCTCTGTACCGACGTGGGAGCGGCCCGCATCAGTCCCAGACTGATCCCTCGGGACCTAAATAAAGTTTTTCGTACCACACCACACCGTCAAAAAGCAGTATACAATGTAGTCTACGTGCGACAATATGGTCACGCGTATGAAAGTTTCCTTCTTTTGTCTTTATTTATATACATATTTTCATTAATCCAAATGTTTAGTCGGACCTTTGTACCTGTCAAAAATTGTTGTATGGTACCGTTACGTTTCCCTCTTTTTTTTCATTTCTTTTCATTATACTGTTTGGGTACGGCAGTTGCAGAAGAGACGACGGGCCCCCCGCACCGGTCCCGCACCTCTTGAAGTAGTAAAGGCAAAGCGCAGAAGACCAGGACTTGGGAAGAAGAACACAAACGACAGGACCGGCGCCACTCACAACTGTCGTTTGTGTTCTTCTTCCTAAGTCCTGGTCTTCTGCGCTTTGCCTTTACTACTTCAAGCATGAACCAACTAGCCCAAGAAAGAGTTTTACTTGAGCGCACCTCCTCTCCGTCGTGGCATTCCAAATTTAGACCTCGTTCCCGGCGGCCTCCCAGTCGGCCTGCCGCCTGAAGAAACGCTGACAGAGGAAGTTGCGAACGCGGGGCGGGACGGAGAAGAAGAAACAAAAAGCCAAGACAAGACAACAAACGTACAACTAAAAAAGAAAAGAAAAACGAGACAATAACACGAAGGGTTGTTGCGCAATTCGCACGCAAAGAAACGTAGCGTATAGTAATGTGTAAAACGCAGTTGAGCGCGCGTTAAAGTCACGCGTCTCTGCGAACCCTTCCAGTTCATACCGCGTCCCATTAGTAGTGTGCAGTAGAGCCAAGGTTGGGAGCGATGACGCCCGGTGCGTTTCGTGCGTATTCGAGTGTTCACACGTGTAAGTATAAGAACATCGAGTTTGTTGCGTAATGCTCACGCAAAGAAACGCAGTGTATAGTAATGTGTAAACGCAGTTGAGCGCGCGTTAAAAAGTCACGCACCGCTGCGAACCCTTCCCGTTCATACCCCGTCCCATTAGTAGTCTGCAGTAGAGCCGAGGTTGGGAGCGATGACGCCCGGTGCGTTTCGTGCGTATTCGAGTGTTTACACGTGTAAGTATAAGAACATCGAGTTTGTTGCGTAATGCGCACGCAAAGAAACGCAGCGTATAGTAATGTGTAAAACGCAGTTGAGCGCACGTTAAAGTCACGCGCCTCTTCGAACCCTTCCCGTTCCCGTTCATACCCTTTCCTATTAGTTGTGTGCAGTAGAGCCAAGGCTGGGAGCGATGACGCCCGCTGCGGTTCGTGAGTATTCGAGTGTTTGTGTGTGTGAGTATAAGAGCACCAAGTACGGGGATTGCCGTGCCGTAACGCAGTGAACAGTTCAACAGTCAAACTCGGGATTTTCCAAACTTTAACCTTGTAATGCGCACTCGGCCGCGGAAGCCCAATGGCGAAGGAGTTGCGTTCCTGAGGTCGTGGGTACGATGAGTGCCGTGGCGGCCGCGTTCAGGTGGGGGTGGAATGAAAAATAAAATAAAATAAAAAATAAAAAAAACAACATTCGTGTACCGGTGGTCAAAATTAGTTCGGAATGCTCTCTGGTATGGCGTGCCTTGTAGGCAGATCGTGTTTTGCACGTAAAACCCCAGAATTAGTTTTCTTTTTTTTGAAGGTTTCCTGCTCTGCGAAATTTCGTTCACAATGGCGGCGCACCTCGTGCTCATTAATAAATGTTAGGTGCAATGCAGCGTCTGCTAGCGTGTATTCGTCTTCTCAGGAGAAGCCTGTGTAGAGGGTCTGGTTGATTTGATTCATGCTGTCTGACGCCCCAAAGCTATACACTGGAGCGTTTAGAGGCGCCATGCAGTGGAAGGGTGCGGATTAATTTCGGGCAACGAAGCTTTTCTTTTTCAGTTTTTTACGTCCCCCTAAAATAGACGATCGCTTTTCCCATTATATATATACAATATGGCCCACCAGCCGAAACGTCTGACAGTAAAAAAAGTTTTCACGTACGTCGTGTTTATTTGGTTGTGCTATACCGACCGATCCAGTGTGTTTCTTTTTTCGCCTCCACAACTATATATATATTAAAAAATTCCATTATGGGGTTTTACGTGCCAAAACCACTTTCTGATTATGAGGCACGCCGTAGTGGAGGACTCCGGAAATTTTGACTACCTGGGGTTCTTTAACGTGCACCTAAATCTAAGTACACGGGTGTTTTCGCATTTCGCCCCCATCGAAATGCGGCCGCTGTGGCCGGGATTCGATCCCGCGACCTCGTGCTCAGCAGCCCAACACTATAGCCACTGAGCAACCACGGCGGGTTGCGCCGGCTAACACTCCCACGGGCTAGATACCCAAGTTGGCGGACAGATTGACAGCCATCGCCGTAGCACAATTGTTATAATGCAACGCACACGTAATGCGGATGTTGCTGCGGGTTCGGCTCCCGCCGGCAACAAGTTATCTGTTCGTCCACTTTCGTTTTCCTTTTCTGTTCAACATTTTCTGCGTTTCAGTTTCGACCACAGCTATATAAACTTCCCCGATGCTTTTCTTGGCTTCATTCTCTGTCGGCAATAATATCTCTATATATATATACTTTTACGAGTTTCCCTCGTGCACGCCAGCGTTTACTAACCAACTAGCCCACTAGTCCATACTCTTTTCTACATGTTCTGAGAGACAACTTCTTTCTGAACAATGGTCAGTGCGCTCCACATGCACAGAGAGAGAGACAGAGAGAGAGAGAGAGAAAGTGTGTGTGTGTGTGTGTGTGTGTGTGTGTGTGTGTGTGTGTGTGTGTGTGTGTGTGTGTGTGTGTGTGTGTGTGTGTGTTTGTGTGTGTGTGTGTGTGTGTGCTGTTCCTTTAAAGGAGACCGCGCCGGTCTCTTTCCCCTTGAGTCCCGGCGAACCGCGGTCCTTGTCTCGGTCGTCAGCTGGGAGTTCGCGGCTGCGAAGGCGATGACGCGGCTCTGATGATGGTCCCCGAATAAGAACTCCGAAGGGGACCGCACTTCGTCGCGGGGGTGGGCCGCGGGCGAAGCCGCAGGAGTGAGCTTTTTGGGCGAGGAGGAGGAGGAGGAGGAGGAGGAAGGGTGCAGTCCCCGCGCCCTAAACGCCTGCGCGAAACCGCGCAACGTGGTGGCGTAGCTGTACAGACCCCGTTGGAAGAGACCCCGTTCGAAGCTGTAGAGACCCCAATTTGGGTGCACCGAAAAAAGCTTTAAGAGCTGTTTGGAATGATTTATATTTAAAACGTGTCGCGTGTATCTTGAAGCACTTCTGACTGTACTAGTTTGATGTTGATGCGTAATAATGCTGATTCTGATACTAAGCTAACACTATTCAGCAGCGGAATAAATAAGCTAGAATGTCTTTTGCGTGAATTACTTCTTGGTGAGTTTGTAAAACTACTTACCAAATTGTATGATTGTTTATTACTATGTTGTTCTTGTTACAAAGGGTGCAGCCAACTCTGTATTCTCTGTTTTTATGTTTGCTTGCATGCTGTTCTCGCTACTTCTATGTCTTGTGCAAGATGGCAGTATCTGTAAATAAATAAATAAATTTAGTAAATTGAGTCGGAAGGTAGACAGCTGGGTGTTTACGATCGGCGTTAGTATGTCCTCATTATACTAACAACGCGGCGCGTTTACTTCTCTCACGCTTTATTTTTTTTTTTTACTATGATTTACACCAGGCCTATCTTTCAGGTGGCCGGACAGATGTTTCTTCAAGTAAGCCAGGCGCGAAAGAGTTGGTGTTCTCATACCTGACCTCCCTTGGATGCAATCAACGTTCTCTAAGATTGACAAAAACTCGCTGAAGATTCTAAAATTCGCAATCCGTTCCCGGCTGTAAACGCTTTTCGTCACTCTGAAGGTACAAGAAATGTGGTAAAGCCAAATTTTCAATGGCAACAGTCAATTGCCCCCTCTAATAGGGAAGGGCACACTGTGCTGAAGCCTTCCGCTGTCACATGATTGTAGCATGTGACGGAAGCAAAATGCGAGAGACGCGGCACGTATTATCCGTGACATCTCCGATATGGTGGTATCATCCACCGCATCGTACCATACCGCGGAGATGGTACCATACCATCTCCGTGGTATGCGGTCAGTAGAAGACACCATACAACCGGCATACACTGAACGTGGCTGTGTCGCAAAACCTTGTGTCGGGTAGGGCAAACCGCCGATACCTACACTGCGATAGCTGCGGCAGATATAAACCGTGAATGACATATTACTTGAACGTGCCCCTTATCGCAACGAGACATTTTGTCTTCAGCGCCAGATGGACATGATTTATCACGCTGCTCTCCGTTACGTGTCATCATGGGTTGTATATGTGTTTTGATTTTGAAGATAGAGGTGGACCATGGATTTATTGTTCACATATACATTTAAGAAGTTTATCTCGGAAAGGTTTAATCACAGTTCGCTTCGGTTCAGATTTATTAAGCGGTAAAATAATACAGGTCTATCAGGGGAGCATCCTAAAAATAATAATAAACAGCGAAGAGTAAAACTCTACATATGTAAATAAATTGTAACACAATGCTAGCGCACAACGCATACACACCGCGCTATAACATAAATAAAGCTACTAAGAAAATAGAGATTGTGCATATATTTCTTAAAGACATGCAATGCAAGCATGTACAAAAAATATAGCACATATTAAAAATATTAAAAAATAGGCATATACAAAAAATAGTGTAAAATGGTGTGTTGTAAATATATAATTCTGAATTTTTTGCGATTGTCTCATCCGTAAATATCATTATCCAGTTTTCTCGTATGTCTTTGGTTTTTTTAAAAGCGAAGCTTTTTTTTTTGCGAACCTCGTTTGGTTTTCGTCACCGTGGTTGCTGCGTGACTGTTCTCTTGCCTAATAGGCCAACCAATCACAGCGGAGGACGCCCGCGACGTCACCGCCGCTAGGTTGCTTGGACCACCGCCAGATGCCGCTCGCCTCCGCGGCAGCGGTGACCGTGCGGACGAAAAAAAAGCAGAAAAACACAAAATCGGTGTTTCGACTCTTCATGCACTGTAGATTCCAACTTCCATTCCTGTAGATTCTATGTAGATTCCAACTCTGTGGATCTGCTTCTTTCTTTTCTTTCTTATTCCTTTTTTTTCAAATTTGCTCTGGAATCTCATATTCCCATTCATACTACATACATATAATCTTACCTTCATATGATCAGAACACGTGTGCAAGCTATAGGTACCAAAGTTTCTCTCTCTCTTTTACGCGATAAGGACAAGGACAGAAAGCTGACATTAAGTCTTCTTCACCGGAATAGACGCTGCTTCGATTAGTTGTCGCGTACCCCACGCTGCACGGTAATTTCATCGGTACGACCCACGGGCAGTTCCCTCAGCGGATTCACGGGTGGCTCGCTTCGGCTTTATTCGGCTTTCGACGCGCTGTAGCTACAGACTCCTCTCCGAGACGGTATCGCCTACATGCATCGTCGCGCGCTTTGTACGGTGGAGCCGATCGACTGACCCAGTTTCAACGCCCCCCCCCCCCCTCCACACACACACATGTACGTGCACGCGCGCTCTATATTTCTGTTTTACTTTTCTTTCTATCGTTTTTCGTCGAAGAAGCGTTGTTGGAACTACCTCGGATAGACGACCGAAGCCACGTAGTTGTAGAATTCGTGGGGAGGAACTTTCTATCGGAGACAACCGGCGAAGTGATCGCTGATCGGTGCGTGTGCATAAATCCCTTGCAAAAAATCAGCCATGGTATTGAACTGAATATCGAAGGGAAGTATATAGAATGCAGCAAGAGAGGAGTCAGTGGAAACGAAACGAAACTTTGATGACGACTTTTGTGGCACATGGCACTTCGGAACGTGACCCGATTTTATCTGTGCAGTTAGTCTAACCGAAGAAGTGTAATCGAGTTTCATTGTTTGTGTGTGTGTGTGTGTGTGTGTGTGTGTGTGTGTGTGTGTGTGTGTGCGTGTGTGTGAAACACGAGCCTTTAAAAATTTCTCTCAGTTAAGAAAAAAAAACAGCAGAGTGCATAAACTTAAGAGTGACGCAGCCTTTTGTAGCGTACCCAAGGTGGGTGTATTAAAGGGACGCCAAGCTGAAGCAAGAAATCAGTTAATTGACTGGTAATATACCTTTCGAAAGCGCATTTTCATTCATTCATCAGACAGATGCTCTTCTCACTAGTGGATCGAGAAACCAAAGCAAAGCCAAAGGCCATAGTTCCCTCCAGTCTGCCCTGTTTTGAATTTCCCGCGGTAACCCATCGTGGTTGCTGAGTGGCTACGACATTGCGCCACTAAGCACGAGGTCGCGGGATCGAATCCCGGTCGCGGCGGCCGCGTTTCGACGGGGGCGAAATGAAAAAGACGAAAACGCCCGTGTACCGTGCATCTCGAGCGCGTTAAAGAACCCTAGGTTGTCAAAATTCAGTCCGCAGTCTCCCACTATACGGCGTGCCTCATAATCAGATTGTGGTTATGGCACGTATACGTAACACCCCAGAAATAAGTATATGTATATATATATATTTTTTTCGCACACTATCTCAGCGCCTGCCCGCCAATGCGATGTCACGAATTTTCAAAAAGTACCTTGTATGCTTTAGTCATTCTGGTTGCCCACGAAAACTTACCGAAAGCCGCTAAGCCGAGCCATTGTGCCCTTTATATACTGCAGTGTAGTTCTTCCTTAGCGATATGCAACGTACTAACATTGTTGGTAAATGTCAAGCCCGACGCAACACGCCGAATTCGAGGTGGCACCAAACGAGCGGACGAGCGAAAAATGCGGCCGACGTAACCAGTGCTCGGCGGACTGTAAGAATGTGTTCTTTTGTACAACTTCTTTTGTGTGCTTATAGCTAATTCTCTACTAATCTTTTTGTAATATAGCCATATTTGAGCGTTTGCGTTTGCTGTATGCCATGTACAAGGGAGGGGTGGGGGCCTAAGGTTTCCTTCAAGCGAGTTTGTAGCTCTTTCCCTGGGCTATCCCGCATCTTCCTGATGTAAACGAACGAACGAACGAACGAACGAACGAACGAACGAACGAACGAACGAACGAACGAACGAACGAACGAACGAACGAACGAACGAACGAACCAACCAACGAACGAACGAACCAACGAACGAACCAACGAACGAACCAACGAACGAATGAATGAGCGAGCGAGCGGAACGAACGAATGAACGAACGAACGAACGAACGAACGAACGAACGAACGAACGAACGAACGAACGAACGAACGAACGAACGAACGAACGAACGAACGAACGAACGAACGGGAACGATCGGGCTGGCGACTGCGGAAGCCCACGGCAGTATCTTATTTTGTTGTAACGCAAGCTGAACAAGGACGACAGAAAGGCACATCTGAAACACACAGCGCTGTGTGTGTGTCAAATGCGCCTTTCTGTCGTCCTTGTTCAGCTTGCGCTACAACAAAATAAGATATGCCGTACCAACAAGCCCCTATAGCTAGCCCGCGGCAGGGCCGCTGCCACCAGAGCCGGCGCAGCTCAACTTGCGGAACAGCCAGGCCAGTCGCCGCGCACAGTGCTTGCGCATTCCTTCGGCTTGGGTTCGCGGATTCTGAGAGGCGTAGTGTGCCTCCACGGCCGTGGGAAAGGCGCTCGCGGTCCGGCCGTCTGCAGGGTGCACACTTCTGCCGGAGTCATCATCACCTCCGAGCGACGGTGTTTACACTGACGCGACGCGATGTAAGTGGCTTACCCTACATGCGGTGCTGCATCGTCTGTTTCTACCCGAGGAATCTCAAGTGTGAACTCGGAAGACCCTGTGTACGGCCACTTGTTATGAGAACGAACGACGACACCGACTTTTCGGTGGTTCCCACGTTGATCTACGTAAGGGGGTTGGGGGAGGGGGGGGGGGGGGGTGAGGACGAAGGCGCGGGAGCAATCGGTGACCTATGCCAGAACCAGTGATCGTTCTGGTTGTGCCGTGGGAGAGGCTGATGCTGCAGGTCGAGACCAATGAACACCTAGAGCTGCTTGGAAAGAGTATGCTCTTTGTGCGTGGGTGCATGCACCTCAGAGTCTGTAGACTCTGAGCTCTACCACGTGCATGGGACTGTACAGGGCACGTGCTGTACGACTGCCTTAAGTTGCGTAGACGAGTGACAGAAGCTGACTAATGATCTTGCGCGCCTCGGCAGTCTTACCGCTGTCAGATGGATAACGTTATTTTAGGCCCTTTGGCGCGTGTCGTTAAATGTCGTTTTCAGCAACCATCTGAGGCCTTATTTGACTTGTTACGAAGTGCGGGTCTCGACTGTCTGTAGGCTTTGAGTATAGACTTGCTCGTCACGTGTTTCGCATCCTGTCCTTCTTGCGCGTCATCGTCTCGCCATCGTGCTGCTCTTTCTCTTCCCTCACCCTCCCCCCCCTCCCCCCCCCCCGGCCCAGCGCAGAGTAGCATGGCTAGAGGCATGTACTACATTCCCCAGGCCGACCTTTCTACATTTCGCATCGGTAAACTTATTCTCTCTCTCTCTCTCTCTCTAGAAACGCTATAACTCGGAGCAAGTCATCGTCGTCATCGTCGTTGCCGAGCGGCTTTCAGCCAGAAATTTTTCCTTCTGCTTAACTACCCTGCCTTTCCCCTTTCTTCTCCCTATCTCTTGGTGCCTAATTTTTTTTCTAGCTTGGCCATTTACGGCAATCTCTATAAAAATCAAATCACCTTATGCTTCCTACAGTCGGCGAAATTCTAGCCTTCTCTATGAAATGCAGCAGATTTCATTCAATTCGGTTCGGTAGTTTCCTAACGACACCATTTCTGTGTTTCACCGTGTATTTGCATGCGGAAATCGGAGTTGGCGCGGTTGTAACAGCGTCGTCTTAACCTCAAGTGCCTCGATTTTCGCCTCGTTATGATGTGGAAAACACGTCATGGTCAGGCATGTATTTTAGGTATTCATTAAAGAGCAACACGAGCTCTTATGCAATCGAAGCTTTTCGCAGACAGTGCACCGTGTCATTCCAAAGTTTTTCTAAAATATAAACTTATTAAATAGTTTGCTAAAACAGCGTAGCTTAAAAGGCAGCCCTAACGTGTTAAGAAGAGCACATACATTATTGAGGGAAACTATGCATAGCTCCCGGTACGTGTGCTATTGGGAACAAAATTCGATACCGCACCATCTGGCTTCGCAGCACAACACCAAAGCCACTATATGTCACCACGGCGGGCAATGTTTACGTTACATCAGACCCATGGTCAGAAATACAAAAAAAAACAACAAATTGTTTATAAATATTAACCTCTCATAGATGATTCGTTATATACCACGAATCAACGAGAGTTCTCCAGACGCAACAAAAAACACCAACAGCTGTGATGCACAGGAACACGTTCACTTTCTCCTCACACATGGCAGAGCGCCTATTATATATACCATTGCCCAGAGTTACTCTGAATTAAAGTGACTTATGATATTGTTTTTGGTTAGCAATTGGTTACGTTTACGTTCGGCGCTATGTTCAAGGCTTGTGTGTCGTCGACATTATAGTCAGAATATTCGAAAGTAGGTTACGTTGCCGTATGGAGACACAGTGATTGAAATATTTATAAAACACGCGTCTGTATAGTAGGCCACAAAAGTTTACGGGAAACGGCATTTGTGAAAAATCTGACTTGCCGCGAAGTCTGGGCGCTTATAGCCTCGAACTCGAAGTTTCAGTGCTTAGTTATGGCCCGTGTCCCACAAACATTTGTAGCCGACTGCACACTTTTCTACTCGAACGTATACATATTAGTCCTGACACGAACATTACATCATGACAACATACCTGGCAGCTTCTTCGGTCGCTTGACTTTCTTTGAGATTCTCATAAATCCTCCTAGAGTGGCTTCGGCTCCCAACGCCCCGGAGTGAATCCAACAGAGCCGGCCTCCGGGTGCGTCGTCTGCTCAGGACGCGTCGTCTGCTCCCAAACAACGAAGATGCTTAGCTCGCTAACGTATGTGTACTCTGCCTTTCAGGAACGGAAAACTACGCACCGCTGCGTCTGCGACGAAGCTGTTTTCAACGGGACGACGGAGAGCACTGTCTCGAAACGTCCCGCGTTCGCGTCAACCGTCGCCGCCGCTCACGCAGACGCAGTCTTTTTTACGCCTCGCCACCGCCAGACGGCGCCACTCTCCGGCGGAGGCGCCGCCTAGTGGTGGCGGAATGCGCGCCTATCATTCCAGTCCCGTGGGGAGCTGAAACTCCGGGTCGACACAGGAGTTGACGTATACCCCACGGTAGGTCTAAAAACCGCGACGCGGGGTACTATTTCGCGAGACTGACCACCGTTTTTTTTTTCTTTACGCAAGGCTTTTCTTCTTGCGTGGCGCTTTATTAAATCCCACACCGCAGGAAGGTATGATTTTCTATGCGTTGAGTTTGGTACTCCAAGTGATGATTTAAGGACAGCGACCTTATCGCAAATCTCACAGTTGCGTTTTTGACTCGATGAAGCGAAGATTCACTTGTGGTTAGTTCAACAAATAAATTTAAAGTAATTATTAGACTAATTATTTAGAAACCAACTATCATGTCATCGTTTTTAGCCCGAATGTGCTCCATGACCAAAACTAACGTGAACAAGTTTTAATTTCGGTAAATATTTGGTTCTTGTGGGGCATAAGGAACTCTAGATAAAAGTAATTTGAGCCGCATTAGTAAATAACCTTTCTACAAATACCAACAAAGACATCCTTACCATGTGAGGACACCTGGTAAGCCTTCAAGGTGACAGCACCTCGACGTCGCGTGACGTCGTGAATTCGTGACATCCCCAGTCCAACGTGACGTCACCGATTTTGACGTAGTCTGCTCGGGCCTAGTTATTTTTTTTATCGGTAAAGACGGATTACGTCGTACTCGAAACAGTTTTAGGCGGAACTTACCTGGTTTCAAGAACATTTACCGATCCGCAGTGGTCCAAATCCTAAAAAGTACCTCGAAATCTGCGACGTCACACTGAGGCCACACTGAACTTGTGTGTGGTTCCGGCGCGAAATTTAAAAAAAAAGGAAGAAAGAAAGCAGAGATTTGAAAGATGTGCCTTTTTGTGGGGCTCCTCCATAGTCATGAAATTAGGTGATGACGAAATGCGGCGTGGCTACGGCGCATTTCGGCGGGCTACGGCTACGGCGTGACTCATAATCATATCGTGGTTTTGGCACGTAAAGCCCCAGAACTTAAATTTAAAAAGTCGTACAAGGAAAAGAAAAAAGAAAACCCCTGACGAAAGAAACGGATCATACGGCCTCGGGTTAGTGATCAGGCGTGCTCCTTCTTTTTTGTACAGTTTCTTTTTTTGCTTTTTTTGTTTCCTTGTGTTTTTTGATTGTATAATGGTATGCAGCATGAGCTTGAAATACGAACGTTTCCTTTGAACATACTTCAGTTGCTAGTTGGGCGTACGCCCTATGCACTTTGCCTTCCGGTCCTCTTCGTTCTCCGCCGCTCGTTACTCCGACAGGAACTTCGCCATGAACAATCAGATAGCCCAAAGGAAGTTTCTGCGCGAACGTATTAGTAGTGGGACTGAATTCCGTGTTATAATGTAGCCGTGCCATGCGTGGCTTTGAAACCACGCCGCTTTGTCTTGTCCACGGTATCACCTTCCATTCAACCCCCCCCCCCCCCCCCCCTGACGCTAACCTTTTCCGATATCAAGCCAGTCGCACTGCCTGAATATTGCTAAGCCTTCCAGCGTAACGTGGTCGAGACAATCTCGTTTTCTCTGCAGTGTCAGGACGAAGCAGCGTAGTTGGCCACTCTTAATTAATTGCGTTGGCGATTTAGGTCAAAACGAAATGATAACGACAATTGGAGTGCCTTGTGCTATTTAGAACTTTTAAAAGACAACTGGTTGATTTCGGGTGTTTCCGAATCGATACTCTAGCCAATAAATTGCCGGATCAAACGTCCCTACACTGCAGAAATGGTAACGAGGAACGCCGTAGTGGAGAACTCCGGATCACTTAGAAAATTCCGATTTCGCTGCAACGTATCGGTAGCGCCATCTGTCGCCATGTTGGTGAAAGGCGCTGGCATTACGGGAGCACTCTCCTTTTCGGTAACGTCTTTCAGTAGTTCGAAAAACTAAGACGTAACAGAAAAGGAAGATAATAGAAGCTTTTCATATCTACAAACTTCGTCGGGACAAGTACGTGAGCGCGCCATATGTGTTCCGTACAAGCGAAGAGCTGGGGTTTCTCGATAAATATTGTCGCATGTAGTTAGAACGGTTGCCTCGAAGGTGACTGGGCAGTTCTGTCGCGCACGCTCGGTTTGGTCTTGGGAAGGGGGGGGGGGGGGCGTTGGCTTTAAGAAATAATGTCAGTTGTTAGTCAAGCACCTTTCTGCTTCTTTGTATCTCACTCACATTTTTTTTTCGGTTTCGCTTTTCGTTTGCTTGCACTCCATTCAGTAAACTATGTGCCAACTTGCCCTATAAGCGACTCTCGTGCGCGCCATGTTGCCCCTATTTATTCAACACTTGAGGCTTAACACTTAACACTTAACAACACTTAACGCTAGGTAATTGCCTACCTGAAGTAGTCCAAGAGTAAAAAAAAGGACGTATTAGACATCGCTTACGCTTTCGCCCACTTTGCCTCGTAACATTTCGTAGTCGTAGCTTAGACATAGCCATAGACATTTCTACATTCCTGAGCTGTTTTGTGCGCATCGAATTGTCTAACCGAAATGTATTCCCGCCCCCCATCCCAAATGCGACTGGCGTGTACTCCCACAGGAACCTCATTCGGCGCCGGTTTGAAGTCATTAGCCTCCGCAAGGCGACGACTTTTTATGTGCTGTTTTTTTTTTCATCGTGATATTTATTTTCAACGCACACCAGCGCAGATGCTGGTTTAAACGGGAGAGAAAATTGAGGAGACGCGTAGTGAAAATGAAACAAGCCCTGCTCCGTTATGGCGAGCAGCTTCTCTTCTGTTTCTCGTAGCCTTTGATTTACTTTCTTTTCTTTTCTTTTTCGTCGGAATTCGCGTTTCGAGCCGCCCGACGGGGTTCCGGGGAGCGGATGTATTTTTACGCGGTGTCATTTAGTCCCACGTAAGAAGAAGAGAGTTGGGTCGGAGGGCGGCGGGTGGCCGAGCTTGTTTCGGGAGAAAAAAAAAAAGAAAAGAAATAAAGGTAGACCAGCGACGACTGACTCGATGGCTTCTTATCTGCGCACTCCGAGAATGTGTCCTTCCGCACTCCTATATGTTTTCGCTCGGTCGCGGAGAAACTGTGAAAGGTTGCCGAGGCTAGCGCAGCGGCCGCAGTCACGTGATCGAACGCCGAATTCACAAATTCGCGCGCAGTCAGAATGGATAGCGCAAAGATTTAGATAGATAGATAGATAGATAGATAGATAGATAGATAGATAGATAGATAGATAGATAGATAGATAGATAGATAGATAGATAGATAGATAGATAGATAGATAGATAGATAGATAGATAGATAGATAGATAGATAGATAGATAGATAGATAGATAGATAGATAGATAGATAGATAGATAGATAGATAGATAGATAGATAGATAGATAGATAGATAGATAGATAGATAGATGTAATCCGGATTCAAGCTTTCGGTTTGCTACCCTGCACTAGGCTGGGATGAATGGTACAGCGAGAATCGTTGATATTTCATTCCCTGACAAGCTAGCGAGCTCTACAGCCCAATTAGATCGAGGCGTGACAGAGACCGCCCCGGAAGCGTATTGGTCGTAGGTTCGACACCCGAACCAGGAAAATTTTTTCTTCGACGAAGCTTTCTTTCTGGGAAACCAGCATGGTTTTCTTTGTAGCTTCGTGCTTCTGTCGGGTTGGTGACAGTTCTTCCTGTCTTAACCACAAGGGCGCGTTCTTCACTTAGTTTTAGAGAGAGAGAAAGCTCTTTGTTGAAAATGCGGAGTGTTTAGACAGCGTGTTTTCGCCTATATGCTACCCTGCCTGGAATAGGGTGACAAAAAACAAACTAAAAGCTCTTACAACTGTGATTTTTTTCTTTTTTGCTTATTGTGCTCGCCGCGATTCTGCCATCAGGTTGATGTACAAGTATAGCTGCCTTATAAACCAGGGGTTTTATTTTAACGTCACCAATTTGATTTTCTTTAATTGCACGTGGCATACAGTAGAACTCTCTCTACCTCTTGGTCTGGATTACTTGAAGAGGTGTACGTTACTTACACCGGAAATCAAAATGTATAATTGACCAATAAACTAAAATTCCGTCATAGTCGTTTTTACCCAATTACTATAGCACACATATCGATATGCACAAGCGGAAGCCAGTGATTTCACAAGGCGCATCCATTTGCGGTAAAAATGCACTGTTGTTCCTATCACTTTCTTATTATCGAAACGCATTTTAATACAACTAAAGCTCAAAAGTTACTGGAACACCAATTCATTTTGTCGCAAACCTTGGGAACCGATATCTCTGAAGTGGTGTCATAAAAATTCGTTCCAAGTGGATATAACTGACGTAGTATCCGGCTACAATTCGTAAATTGTAATATGTACCGCAAAGTAATTAGTTTATAAATTATATACAAAAGTCCTTAACTAGTAAAATATTGCGTATATTTCTTCTCGAAATAATGTTATCTATACTTGGGGGAGAGAGATAGAGAGAAACAAGCTTGAATGGTCTGGTGGAGATGTTATCTACTGTTATCTAGCTCAAACCGTAGAAATGTCGCTTATTATAACTACGTCATTGATGTGTGACGGGTGAATGTCCCAAGTACCGAACTGTGCTTTCCGTAAGTGGTTCCCGTAGTGAGGCGTTCTTTGCGATCTTGTGAAGTGTGTTCACGTTTGTGCATAGTGCATGTTATTTTTCTTCTTTCTTCTGCTTTTCTTACTCTTGCCTGAGCAACGAATACGGGATTTCTGAATAGCCGGCACTGACGAAGCCCATACCTTCCCGTTTTTCCACATCTGAAAAATAAGGTTCAAAATAACATTAAAGAACTCGGCCTAACGCTACGATCTTAATCGCATAGCACATACGTTCCCCGAAGTGGAACACTTCTGCAAACGTGTTCCGCTTAGTGGAACCTACGTCGGTGAGATTTAGAGTGCGTCAATATCTTCTCGCTGCACCGCACATCTGTAGTGACGAGCATGCGTACGCTACTGCCTCCCCTCCCCCTCACATTTTTTCGTTTAGTTATTTCGCCTCATCGTACCCTCAACGGCAAAAAGAGCGACTCTCCACTTAGAAGCACGGCATACTGGATCGATCCTTCCGGAGAAGCTATAGAGAGGCGTCGACACACTCTCTGACAGGCGCGACCCCGATATGTAGTGTTATTGGCAGCGAGGCGCGAACAGCGTCGTCTGCTGCCCGTGAATCTCCACTCGAATCTGTCGTCTGCTTCCTTCTGTACGCATATACCGCAGTTTCGCAGCTCTCGGCTCTCCGTAAACTGCTCCGCGCGGATCTCGGCTTCGCATGTTTTATTGAGAGATTTCCCGAGACGAGCAGTTTCGGTGGCCAACTTCCTTCAGTTACAGTTGGATTTCTTTTTCGTTATTCTTCAGTCGAGGCTGGAATGTAAAAAAAGAAAAGAGGACATGGAGTATCTGGCACTACTTACTCTTCGTGCTTATCTGTATAGGAGGGCACTCGTGTCGTCTGCATCTGCAATATACGCGAGTGGTGTTTGCGTTTGAGTGCGCCATCGTCGTGTCTCTACTTCAGTTTGGAACTTTCGTACGGCTTTGCTTTCGCTTCGAAACCCTACGTTTCTCTGAACTGCCACACCAAGTCTTTAAAAAGAAAATATCAGTTCGTGCTGTCCGTTAACATTGGCCGAGAAGACGGCGGCTCCTTTTCGCCTGCGTATATTGCAGATGACATATTGATTTTGGCCGCTGAGCAAGCCGTCTGTTTGGCGTACCCCATTCGCAGGATATTTAAGGCTGTGGTTATTTACTGCCGGAACATCGCACTCTCTTCACGAGCTTGCGAAAGTATCTTGGGCAATGTACGGCGGGCCTGCTACTGCGGTTTTGACGAAGCGCGCCCAAGTTTATAGCGACAACTCTTTATGCTTCGCGCTGACACATAAAGACGCCGTTATGACGCATGCCGTGGCCGTCTGCTCGAAGAGTTGCACTTCTGGATGGGCTACGCGTCTGCCACACTTCTGGAAGTATTAAACTTGTTCCTTTGTCGACAGAGCACGCATACATGTTTTCGTACATGCAATTTGCGGGCGTTACCATCGCCGCGCGATACTTCTTGTATTTAGTGGGCTTTCTTTCGGGCTTGGAGAAAAAAACGTTTACGTTGTGCGTGTTGAGCAACAGAAAGCCGGATCGGGAATTTTTCAGGATGGTCTGCGATTTTCTCATTGCCACTTCTGCTCTGAATATAATATTTGAACAGTTGATTAAGTAACAACACGTAATCGTGTAATTTAGGCGAAATACGAAAACAAAAACGTCTGACTTGCCTCAGGCGACGCCAAAAGAAACATTACCTTGGTTTCGTCCAGCTACGAAGCACTTGCACATTCTAAAATTTTTGGCACGAGTTACGTGGGACAGTTTGCATATATAGTACTAAAACAGGAGCCCAAAAGCTATAAACCAGAAAGAAAAACATTTAAAAAAAGAGAAAGGAGCATTCCCGCTTACGAAAGAATTCAGCCCCAGCAAGCGAAGCTGACATTGCGAATTCCTTTCTTTTTAGGCCTTCGCGTTCTCCCGCAAGTGTTCAGTGTTCACCGACCCACAAAGTTGCGCGCGATAATGGCTTTTTTTTTTCAGACCATCCATTACTTATTTCAATAAAGACTCGCTCCAATATCCAGCAGTGGCGCCTACCCAGTAATACGTGAACGAAATTCAAATCGTCGGATTGCGGTAAATCATGTTTTCGGGCCCCCGCAGGACGCATCGCGAGTAAGTATATATAAGAACGATAATGTAGCGCAATAAAAGCACCGGCGAGAGTGCCCGTGAAACTGACAGAACCAGGTAACAAAAAATAACGACGATAATAACAATTTCGAGAAACTGCCTTCGTACATTTCTTTTTTCCGTATTTTCTTTCGTGCGAGGCCTTTAGAATGGAGGATTGATTCAGAGGGCAAAGGAATTTGCGAGCTTTTTTACCTTTGGCCGGGGGTTCACGGATGAAATAGAAAGGCGCACCCGCGAGTCCGTTTTCGTTGCAGTGTAGCGGCGTGCCGCGCACGAAGGTCATTCGCTCGAACAAACAAAAACATAAACAACGGCACGATGGAAGTGTGCCGCAATTCAACCCGCACCTGAAAAAGGGACGGACTGCAGTCCCACGCCGACGAAGTCTGGGTTGCGGAAGAAGCGAGCGCACGCTTTGGTCCGGAAAATGATGGTCGGGTTTCTTTTATTCTATTTTTCCCTTCACTTTTCTGTTTACTTTCTTTTTTTCACGACCGCCGTATGGTCATCGCGGCACGTTCTGCCTTTGGAAATAGCCACCCGCCTCGTAAACTCGTTGTTAGCTAGCTACTTTGTTTGCTTGCTCGTTTCTTTTTGATAACCGCACGCGCCATATAGAGAAAATGTTCCTGCCTCGACTTCAATGCGACTTCGCGTGCCGCCTTCCCTCTTTTTCTTTTTTTTTAGTTGCTGTAAATTTGACATTTGTTTACAGTATATCTCGCGAGCACTTGAAAAACTCGCGTATGTTTCCGACATCACCACCGCGAATCGCTCGCGCTCCGGAATGTACGGAACATAGACCATCGCTATAACAATATCGCTTTATTCGAAATATCGCATTATTCGAAGCTCTTCGTAGTCCCGACCGCAGTGCACGTATTTCGGGTCGGATTTCTCGCAGTGCACTATAGCACCGGACTCGGCCTACAGTGCGATGTGCGAATCGAGAAATCGGCGCTGGACCGCTGGATGTAGCTACAGCCTCTGTATAGGAAGCCTCTATTTAGGAGGCTATGGCACAGCACATACACGGTGGCCCCTTGCGTTTCTTCCGACCGACATGCCGAGGCAAAGAACACTGCGAAGATTAACCCGCCATTTGGCGGCAGATCCTTTATGCTAACTACACCACGCGACGGGAAGCGGCAAACGAAGCAGGGGGGGGGGGAGGGGAGGGGGGGTGTGGTATTCTGTAACAGTCCACCTAGTGGACTGTCCATTTCGGCCGCTGCTGATTGGATGCAGCTGTGTGAGCGAGGAGGAGACGAGCGGCCCTAGCCAATCAGCAACGGCTGAAATGGACAGTCTACTAGGTGGGCTCTTACAGAATAGCCGCCCAGCTGCTAGGTACAACTTCGCCACTACCATCATTCATACCTGATCATCGTCGTCATAATCGTTGTCATAATCGTCGTCATCATCATCGTCATCATCGTCATCTTAGGGGGTGTACGTCCTCCCCCTCGACGAGAGCTCAGAGCTGGAGGAATCGCTGAAGTGTGCTGGCTTTTTGTAGCATTCAATTAGGTTTTCGTTTTCTCTTGTGTGCTACACCTTCAGGTCACTGCACGACATGTGCAAGCGCACCGGCGTTTGAGCGATCGTCGGTGATGTTGAATCTCACCGTTGGCCACGGTTCCCGGCTGCCCTATATTGCTTAGAGCTATAGCTGTACGTCATAGATTTCATACAGCACGCCGATAGGAAATGAAAGCGCTAGCTGTGACGGGGGAAGGACCTGTAAAGGCCTTGTAAAGTTGACGGAGGAAGGACCTGTAAAGGACTTGTAAAGTTATTGTTATCCCGTTATATGTGCATGCGTCCGTGACCTATACTGTCTCCTGCACGAATATCGTCGCCGATAATTAAGCGGTTTCGGCGCTCGCCTTCGCCGCACTTGTATTCGTCGTGGAGATAAGCCGCCCAAGTCAAACACTCTTCGGACAAAGCTGAGACAAAATGGGACGCCCTGCTTTAGCACACGAAGGCTGACGACCGCAGTTGCGGCTCGATTGGCGGTCAGCGCTGCTATAGCGACGGACGCAATGATGTCTAGCGGTTACGATCGCCGATCTGTGGGGAACGGCCAAGGGGAAACGTTTATTGACTGAGTGACCCGGAAGCGAGGTCAACAGGTCGGGCCTACGACATGGCGAGGCTTTGTTTAATGGCAGGTTGCGAGCGTTGCGGGCGGAAAGGGGTGATGGCTGCGACGGGAACGGTGATCGTCCTTGGGCAGTCGACCGTATTCGGCGTCGTCTTGCCAATGCAGAGTTATCAGAAGTGATTTATTTATTTATTTATTTATTTATTTATTTATTTATCAAATAATCGGTTCATTTATTTACTTATTCGTTGACTCACTGAGTAGAGCGAGTGAACATCAGGATTCATTCATTCATTCATTCATTCATTCATTCATGCTTTGCGGTGCAATCACGCGGGATATCTCTAATTCACTCGCACGCTCTCTTACCCGCTCGCTAACTTACTCTCGCTCACTATGTTATGTCAGTCAGTCAGTCAGTGAAGCAGGTCAGTCAGGTATGTAAATGAACGAATCATCTGCAGACCTGACTGGCCAGCCTCAATGACTGACTGACTGACTGACTGACTGACTGACTGACTGACTGACTGACTGACTGACTGACTGACTGACTGACCGACTGAGTGAGTGAGTGAGTGAGTGAGTGAGTGAGTGAGTGAGTGAGTGAGTGAGTGAGTGAGTGAGTGAGTGAGTGAGTGAGTGAGTGAGTGAGTGAGTGAGTGAGTGAGTGAGTGAGTGAGTGAGTGAGTGAGTGAGTGAGTGAGTGAGTGAGTGAGTGAGTGAGTGAGTGAGTGAGTGAGTGAGTGAGTGAGTGAGAAATATCCCGCGTGATTGCAGCGCAAAGCACCGCAATACGGGAAGATAAACGTGAAGCTAGCGGAAAGGACAAACACAAGCGCTGACCAGCAGCTGACAGCCACTGCTGACTTCCAGAGAAATATGCGAAACTCATACGTCGACCACGTCACGCTATTATTTACTTGCGCATCGCAATCCATGACCACCAAAAAAGGTCGATAACCCTGTTCGCCGAAGAAAGAGAACGTGCGTGCACGCTACACAACCAAACACTCACCACCCGTACTACGAGTTGCCTTCACCGCAGAACAAGTATGCCAAGAACGAAGCACGCTTGGCAGGAGGAAGTGTTCCACAGCACCACACGTTTGCGCTTGCACCATTTAGTGCTCCACAGAGCAGCCAACCGCCGATATTATCTGGTTAATCTCCCTGTCTCTCCTTTGTTTATATCTTTCTCTTTCCCTCTCTCTCTCTCTAGCCGGAGCTCCGTCACACAGGTTATATCAAGCGAGGCGTGCGTAGATGCGCCCCTGCAGCTCTTTCACGCCGTATATTCCCTTCAAACGACACACCGGAGCGTAACAGCCAGCAGGAGACATCGATACACTGCGTCCTCGTTTTCAGCTCGTATTCAAATACGCACGACGGGTGCGAGTCACCGGCGAGCGCCAGTCGCCCGCCGTGGACACCGGCGCGTCTCGCATACGAAATGAGGGCCCGGTGGGGAGGCTTTCCGGGAAGAGTTCCAGCGGAGCGGCGCCGCGCACATCAGTGGACCGAGAACGACGTCGAGAGAGTCCCTTCTCGCCGCGCCGCGTTCGATGTCGGGCGACGAATTTGAACTTAATCATTCAAATTCGGAGGAGGACTGACGGGCGAGCGCCCGCATGTAGCCTCCGACGCCTTTGCAGATTTAACGAGTTTTTGTGCGAGAAAGAGGACTACAGCGTCTCCTCTGTTTACGGGGTCTCTTAACTTTCAGCTGCTTTTATGCGAAGCATACTAGCCGCACAACCACGCTCTTCCTTGCTGCGCCGCGCGCGGCCGCGTATAGCCACCATATGACGTCATAACAGCTGCAAAAGCGGAGGCTCAACTCGTGCGCTCGCTTGCGGCCGCGTAGCTACACAGCCGGGTCTCAGCTCGTGCGCTCGCCTGCGTGAGTTGTTTCTTCGTCTAGCCGAACCAAATATAGCCAAGCAACAGCAGTTCACCAGGCTAAACAGTGGTTCAACAACTAAAATAAAGGCTAGTATGCTTCGCATCCTGGGCTTAACCTTAGCTAAGCCACAGCCATTTTTTTTTTCTTTTGCGCTTGGACGCCCTGCGACGTTGTTCATTTCGCGCCTCCGATGGGTTCACAGCGTCGGGCCGGCCGCGCGTGACCTAAATACGGGCAATACACGCGCGCCCACTGTATATACGCATGCCGTCTTTACTCGAATGTAGGGTGATGGTTTTCGTTAAACTATTGTCACGATGTGGCGGCGGTGAGGAACCCGTCAGTGCCGAAATCTGTCAGTCACGAGCCTGACTCCTTTGTGTCCATAAGAACAAGCAACACTCAAGGCAGCGCGATAGCCCACGTCGGTCGTCGAAATCTGGTCTACAGGTCGGCTCTACATGTGGTCCTAGAGATGGCTCTTTATTCGACCATGGCCAAATATTTAAACAAAAGCCTTCATAGAAACTGTTCTCTTTGGACGTTTGTTTTCTACTGCCGGTACGACACGTTCGTGCGGTTCAGATATACTCATCCTCTGCAAGCGTGGACGTTTAGCCCAGTGAGATGTCACCCCATGCGCAATTTGTTTCCTACCTTCTAAAGATCCCTGTGACCCACCGTATGACATGTTCATGTTACTTGGCCTACATAGCCTCTGGCGCAGTGAAATGTGCGACGGGCACGCTGAACCACCGAGAAGCACTCGGTCGTTGTTTTCGGGAATCTGCTGCTTACGGTCGTAGTGGGTCCCCAGCAGCTGCGAAGCAACTGACCACGGCGGCGGTCAGACATGTGACGTAGTGTGTGACAAGAAACAGCGCCGGACTGGATGTCCTTGTTGGTCGCTTGCACATGCGCTTGTCTGAGTTTTGAATGTGCTTTCAGACGCCTTGAGTTTCTGTAGCGCTTTATTTTTCTTGTTCTGCTGAAAATTCTGCTCCCATGTAATAATGAAAAAAACACAAGCGGGTCTTCAGTCCAGTCGGTAAGACACTGGACTTCTGACCGTCAACGTTTCTCCTTTCGAATTTGTTTTTGCTTTATACATTAATTTCTTTATGGCGGTTCTCTTACGTAACAAACGAACGGGGAGGTTTCCTCGTTAGGTCGGCATAGAAATGCTTATGCATTTAAAAAAGAAAGTCTGTTAAAGACAAGTGTCCTACGGAAAAAAGAGATAAGGGACCTGTACTATAGTAGTTTGTCTTACGTCACTGAACGTATGTTACAGAGAAGAGTTGTTTATCTTTGTGTATGTGCGTGTGTTATGAATGGGTTTAGAATATTTCGTGCTTTTTATGTGTTAATATTCGTGCTGGTTGTACTGTTATCGGTGGAGGTGAGAGCTTTGCCAAACTGCCTACAATGAGCAGCATTCTTTCTCACCCGCCTTAGTTTCGTATTTTCAGAGAACGAAGTAAACTATTTGTTTATTTTTTCGCTTACATTGAAAGATAGCTTTTATTTTTTTCTTACCTTTCGAATTTTTAAGGGGTACGCGCCTAACATCGAGGCCCAGCATATATGTTCGAATACATACGATAGTGTGGCGGCTGCCTTTTCACTGTTTCCTCTTGCGGTGCTGTTTCCGAAAAGCAGAGCTTAGCTGAACTGTAAATGCGGTGGTTCGGTTCACTCTTTCCGCACCGTATTTTTGGCCTCGCTTAGTTTCTTTTCTTTTTTTCTCTCTCTATCGCCCGGTTGGTTCTGCAGAATGTCTCGCGTTTGCCGAACGAGGGAATTCGTAAGATACCAGCTCGAAAAGGGGGAAGTATGGGATAGAAAAAGCTGGAAGCTGGGAATAGAGGAGCGCGGGGGGGGGGAGAGAGGGAGGGCTGTGAGTCGTTCGGGAGACATTGGAAATGCAGCGGGAAGCGATAAAAATACGCGGCTTGTTTTCGACCTGCTGGGCTTTGCAAGTTTTTTAACAGCCCTTGCATATGCAAAAATCGCGGCCTAAAGAAAAAAAGAAAAAAAAAAGTCGGGTAGCTCTTATCCGCGATTACAACTGGCCTCGCCGATTTCGTTTCGTTCCAGCATTCTCTCTTTTTCATCTTTTTGTCTGTGCCCTCTTATTTTGTACATCTGCTGTTCGTCGGTGCTTTGAAGGCCCGCCACAGTCTTAGAAAGAGTAGCGAGGGCCAAGCGATGCATTTCTTGATCGTTTTTTCTTTATTTGGCCCTGTTATCTGCTTGCTTGGTTTCATCTCAGTTCAGCTCAACAAACATGGCCATGCTTTACTTCATATATATATATATATATATATATATATATATATATATATATATATATATATATATATATATATATATATATATATATATATATATATATATATATATATACTGACTGGGTAGCCTGGCTGGCTTCTTGGCGATTCGGCCACTTGAATAAAACATGAGGTACTCGGGCAATCTATTGATTTTCTTTTTATTCGGCTTCTTTCGGATAATGCGAAGCGATCGTTCAGTCTACGTAGGTATACCGTTTCTTCCCTGCCCTATAAAGTAGGATGAATTGTATTAATGCTATCTTTTAAGCTTCACGTTTTCTGATACTGCTCTTGTTTGCTTCAACCGCTGGCGTCCTCTTATCTGTCCGCCGTGTGGAGAGAGAAAAAAAAAACTTTCGGGGAGTTCGTGCTAACTCGTTACGCCCGCGGCAATGCTTGCAGATTACCGACGCCCATGGTTGCCTGGCTTCCTCGCAAGCGGGCTCAATTTCCTCTAATAATGGCGTGCTGTCGAAACGTTTCTCGATGGAAGACTGCAGCGTCAGTTCTGCCTAGTAACGCAACGGAGACAGAAAGAAAAAGAAAACGTTGATTGAGGTCTAACCCTGTACGGTCGATAACAGCGACTACACATTACCTATCGCTTCGTTGTATTAACTCGTAGACGTCCCCAATTTAAGCTATGACCTGCCGCTGACTGATTGCGCGGTTTTATGGGAGCTCTCGAGTTCTGTTTGGTAACTTTTCGCCCCGGGACCTACAACTTGGAGTTTGAAATGAACTTTGACTGTATATATATTGACACGTGTACCTATTTATCTGTCTTTCCTAGGACTGTATTTCATCCGCTAAGAACCTAAAGTTATCGCTCAACGGAAGACCTGCCTGCATGATTTGGAACTTACTCGAAGGTTATCCTTGATTCTATCTGCTGTGTCTGTTGTCACTGAACCTTGTGTAATCTGATTGAATGCGCGACGCGAGTTGTGTAGCATTCTCTGGAAGGAACGCAGGAACCAACGATTGCGCTGGAACTTTGGTGACGTCGATTGCGCTTGACCCGCAGATCAGATTTTCGACGATTGCTGACTCTGCTCGCCGCTATATCGTTAGAGTTTGAGTGTGTACTCGTTTTGCTGGGCGCAAGTTCGCCCAATAAGGAATTAAATTTGCACCTCGATGTTTCGACACTGTGTCGTTCTTCGCCGTCACTGACACGTCAGCATCAGGTGGAGATGCCTTTGCACCTCCACTTGATGCACAATGCGCGACCTTGGCCGTAATTATGCAACACGTAACGGAGATTATAGACTGGCGATTAAGTGTGGCAAGTTGGGTGGGTTGGAAAAGTTTCGTGGTGACGAACAAACAGCGTACAAAAGCGTCGTCTATACGTCTTTTTTTATCGCCGTTTTACGTCACCAGGTACCGAAGAGTGTACAAAGATGGTGGAGGGGGAGCACCTTCGTAGAAAAGTTGACGAACAAGAGAGCGGGTCAGCCACTGCAAGTCTGCAAACACGCGATAAAACGGCGACTCAGTTTATAAATTACGAGCAGCAGTCATCAGCATACGTCGGCAAAGACTGTTCTGTGTCCTTGTCAATCGACTGGAAAAAAAAAAGGAAAGAAAACTGCCACGTAATAACACAAACACGTCACTAAACTTCTCAGCAAATAACGCGGCCATTCTGTCGCACAAAGCAATGAATAAATAAGCCAAGCGGCCGTAAACGAGCCGCTCAACACTGCTCAATTAACAACAAAAAACCACCAGTGAGAACTCAGAACAGCCACCGGAGAGTTTGCCCAGACTGCCGATAGTGCCCCCCTTTTTTTCAGCCGCGAACACAATGGTGGAGTTACGTTCAATAAGGGCAGCTCTTTTCGCAGTTTCATCTAGCAGGGGGCGGGGGTGGGGGGTGGGGCAGCCCGTTGTATTGAAGGCACTCGAAAGCCCCTACAGCGCACAGCGACGGGCAACGTGGGACTTCGCAAAGCCTTTGTTCCGATGCCGAACGCGGGCGGAGACTACTATGCGGAAAGCCGGAGGAGATGCGTATATGCGTCTGCGGGCGAGCTGGCGAGCGTGTGCGTCTGTGTTTTGGTAGGGTGGGCGGCGGGGTGGGCTCTCAATTCAAAACGTCGCCTCCCCGCCTCCCCTCCGCCGCCTCCCCACCCTTTAGTTCGCCCGCGAGAGAACTCGCGTTGAGGCACGCGCGACATCTGTGCCTGAGCTCGACCACGCTTTGCGTCCAATTCTATGCAATGCGGGCGAAAACCCTTTTCACGTTTACCAACAGGCTTCCGAGAAGACTTCCGGTTAAGCCCTCTGGAACAACTTAAGTAACAATAGCTTATAAGTTTACAGAACCGTCCAGCTGGCATAAGTTTTGCTAAGAAGTTGGAATGTTCTACAAATTAATTTTGTTGTTCAGTGCCACAAAAAAATCCCATACATGAGATCTACACATGCCGCACTTTCTTTATATCTCAACACGTCAAGAATATGTGCCTACAGTAAATTATGCGCAAAATACTTCCGTTTTCTTGGCAAACTTGACTGTCATAAATGCATGACCGGAAGTTTTCTGGGGTCATGAATGCACTGCTGCCACAGCGTGGATGAAAAAGGTTGCGTTCAGACAAGTCGGGAAAAAGAGAACCGGAAGTAAGGCTCCCTCCCCCATTTCGCGCCTGGGATCGTGGCCGGCTGATTGGAAGCTTCACGGAAGGATCACTAGACCGCAACGGGCGAGCGTCTCCTTCCTTTTTTTTTTTTTTCTGGAACGAGCCGTTGGGCGCTGTCGTTACCCACTGGCCGACGCAAATTTCCAGCCTTCGTCGCACTGCATGGAGACGTTGGAACGGAGTTTAGCCTCCAGGGGAAGCGCGCACAATTAGAAGCGGGTGTGCGGAGAAGTTTGGACCGCCGGATAGACACGCACTCGCGAGCTTGGAAAGCAAGCGAGGAGGGAAGGCGAGCGGGATGGGTGCCTATAACTCGATGAGGCTCTCGGGACCTCAGGACCACGCTGCCTCTTTCACTCCCTGCTATCCCTCCCTCCCTCCGCCTCTTACTCTGTCAGCTGGCAGAGTGCGTTTGGGGCCTCGTTAGCGCTGCGTCGCGCTGAGACGCTGGCGACGACGACTCGCAACTTGTGAACAGACGTTAGAGAGGTTTAGTTTGTCAGCGCAGCGTATTACCCCCTCACGGAATACTGCGTTGTCGGAGACGCGAACTGCAGCGGAAGCGCTGGTTCTGACATCTAGTGACGCTTTGTCCAATCGCAACGCGTTAGAAAGGTTTTTTTTTATGCGAAGCATACCAGCCGCACAACCACGCTCTTCCTTGCTGCGCCGCGCGCGGCCGCGTAGCTACCATATGACGTCATAACAGCTGCAAAAGCGGAGGCTCAACTCGTGCACTCGCTTGCGGCCGCGTAGCTACATATCCGGGTCTCAGCTCGTGCGCTCGCCTGCATGAGTTGTTTCTTCGTCTAGCCGAACCAAATATAGCCAAGCAACAGCAGTTCACCAGGCTAAACAGTGGTTCAACAACTAAAATAAAGGCTAATATGCTTCGCATCCTGGGCTTAACCTTAGCTAAGCCACAGCCATTTTTTCGTTACGTGGATATTCTCGTCTAAGGGGGAAAAGGTGCCTGTTAGCGATTACGCTACAGTTGATTCTTTCCACCAGCACACACACACAAAAAAAGAATATGGCTGATCACTGCGGTAACAGTAACAGTTCACTGCGGTAACAGCCGGAGGTGACCGGCTGACGTTTGCGCCGCAAGGTGGCACCAACAACGCGACCGCTTACGTAGACGTGAGTGGTCACATTGGTGGCGCTACCTTGTGGCGCACAGTTTAGCCAGAGTTATCTCTGGTTGCATTCTTAGCTGGTGCTGTAAAGCATCAGCAGCGACGCAACCGTCAACGTGCAGTACTCGCTTATTTTACTTCCCCGAAAGTGGTAGCGTAAAAAGAAAAATTCTAATGGGTTGTGCTTGGACAAAGCGTCGCGAGATGTCACTACCAGCGTTGTTACTTCCGGCCACATCTCCGGTCGCCCGACTGGGATATTCCGCAAAGGGCAATACGTGCTTGGGCATGCTAAACCTCTCTAATGACTTGTATCCGTGCTGACTAAAGCGTCCTGCTATGTATGTATTGCGACTTACGGAAAAGCGGAAGAGCGGAGACGTCGATAGGAACGACACAACGTCCCTGAAGCAACAACAACAACAACAACAACTGAAGCAACAGTGACTGTAGAGACACCATACGGCCCTTGGTGCAACCACAGTTGAAGTGTTTCTCTGTTGCATGACTGTTTGCTGCCGCCGACGAATTTAGGCCAGCAGCTTAGAAGCACATTATTGGGCATTGATCCCTGTGACGCCGAAGTAGCAAGCAATCCGCGAAACCGTCACGTTGCTCGAAAGAAGTCGAATACGAAATTTATTTGGCATGACGTGTACGCATACAGCTACACGACATCAGGACACAGGCAAAATTGCTTGAATATTAACTTTACTAGGTCTAGTTGGTGCTCTCAATGCATATAATTTCGGCTTCGCTGTGTCCTAATATACATATGGTAATATCCGAATATATATATATATATATTCAGAGATTACGTAGACAATCAATCAATGTACAAGACGACCCACTGACGCGATTTTGCACTCACGGTTCGAAGCGGGTGAATTGGTGCGCCCGCTGTTAATCAAGTCCCTCGGCGTTTCTTTAAACCAAGCGGTTAGGACTTTCTCGCGTTCAACCTAGCTCTCTAGCTTTGTTTTGTTTTTCTTATCTTTTTTTGTTCCGAAATCCCTGTAGCCCATGCGTCAAACGGGAAGTCTTTGTTCTGTATCGACGCACCGGCTGGGTTTCGCTCTCGCGTCGATACCGAACATTTATTCTCCTAATGACTTTGTCGATCCTCGCAGCAGCCGTATGCCAGTGTTGACCCTTCTCTCCCGCCATCCCACTCTCACTCCCCACTTCCCTTTACGGCTCAGCTTGCAACACACGAGCTATTATAAAAACTCATAATAAAGAAAAAAACGCGCTAGACCGTGCATCGCCTTCGTACGGTCGTCTGCATTGTCGTCGTCTGCGTCGTCGAAGCTCAGGCTTTGACCCAAGATATCGGCTGCGGCTTCGACTTTCCATGTCTGGCTGTCGTCGTGTCGACACTGGACTTTCGTCTGGTTCAGTTTGGTACTGCCTTTTTGCTTGTTATTCAGTTCCGCTGACAGAAGCAGAAAATCGCTCGCAGTCTTTAGAACTAAGCATGAACTGGGCAGGACGACATCGGCGCTCTAGGTTGTGTTCAAAACATGGTGGCCATGTAGCATTTCCAGCTCCAGCAGTGGCTTCCGAATCATGCACACAACGAAAGCAGAGCCTTCGAGATCAGATTTTGTTACACAGAGAGATCCGTCATTTGTTCGTGAATTTGGACACCACCTATTCGTCGTCTGCAAGCTTTGTGTTTGTAAAAAGCAGGTGTAATGCAGGCATAATACAGGCGAAGAGAACAGACGACAAGTAATGTTCAAGACACGGCGGCCATGACGTCTGAAGCACGAAAAATCATGATCTTCAAGATTAGTTTCTATTATTCTGCGTTTCTAGTTTCTAGTTCTAGTTTCTAGTTTCTATTTCTATTGTTCTTCTATTATTCTATTATAGTGCACGCAAATAAATGTGTCTTACCTTTTTTACAGCGAAGCTGTTACCCTCTAGTTGATCGGGATTTTTCGTGGCGTGCTCACCCAAAAACAAACGGCAGCCGGGAGGCTTGTGTTTGAGTCTTCGAGTAGCAGATTCATGTTTCCTCGTATAGTGGGATAACAATCCGAAGCTATCCTGTCTGCCGCCTGTGTGTATGTCGCACGTTACGCATTTTCTGGCGGAAATTGCTATGAAACATTCATTTAGTTCACTAATGCACTTGCACTTGGTGGAGGGCCTAGAAGAATGAGAATGTATGCTACACTTCCGCATACGTAAGTGAGGGGCGTGACGTACGTCGCTTATGGTGGTACATCGTAAGGTCGTCTAACGTTGCTTGTGCTTGCCAAACGCTGGCAACAGCTTCGCTGCACATCTACTTTCACAGGGTTAAATTGAGGAGAATTTGTTTGTTTGTTTGTTTGTTTGTTTGTTTGTTTGTTTGTATGAGAGCTCTTAAATGTGAGAACAGCGTCACCGCACCTCCGTGGCCTTTCTCTCTACAGCTTGTCTATACATCTATGGGCTCCAGCTAACGAAACCTTTCAAAAGGGCTCACCATTTTCTTCTATGTTTTTCTTCATTTACAAAACAAGATCTTGTAAAGGAACTGGCTATTTTAGGACGCCAAAAATTTGGTATTACAGACTACGGCGAAAAGGGGACCTCATCCTGTTTGTAACAGAAGGCAACGAAATGCGACCAACGTTTAACGGCCACAACAGATTACGGAAAGCAGAAGCAAGAAAATACAATCACAATAACAACAAACAAGCGACATCTACCGTTGAGCACGGATAGTATCGATGTCAGCGTTGAGGATTATTAACTGTCGGCGTGTCGTCGTATACTTGGTGGGCGTAATCCATCCGAGGGACACGTCAATTAGGTTAATATCACTGGCTGTCGGGACACTCAGCAGGAGCCTGGAGACAACACTCCGTCTCGGCAATTCGATGCAGTGCCACGAGTGCTACGACAAGTGACCTTCGGGATGATTAAAGATATTTCTTTTACTTGCGATGGTGCTTATGTTCTTAGTATTTGCGCAAGGTCGTAAGGCCTCTTGTCTGAAGCCTTGTGTGGGTCATATGTGCCTCTCAGGTCAGCAGTTGCACCCACTTTTACCTGGTGTTTGCACCGGTTTGAATTCATCCTGTCAGAAGCCGACTAGAAAACTGAACCAAAAGAAAGAATACTCCGTTGTTAGCCTCCGCTGGTCCTCCGCGCGACGCAGAGTGAATGGGTGCGTCACGGCAGCATTAGCAAATCACAATGGGCGATGCCTTGCTCTCTTCTTTGGAACACGCATCCGGCTCTCTTTACTGATTGGCAGAAACGAACGCCAATGCCGGCACTGCACGGAACTTGTGAGACGAAGTGTACATGGAGCCGTGTTTCGACACTAGGGGGCGAAGGACAGGACAGAGGCAGGAGTGGCGATCAGAGCGTTCTGTGATCATTCATTATTTCTTTTTTTTTTCGTCTGATAGACACCTGAAAGAAGCTACGGTTCTCTCTGTCCTTACTAGGCGATGTTTCGAGGGTCGAATCTTCGCGCAGAAAGGATGGGGCGAACAGCAACATAAATGGCCGAGACGTATACAAAGGAACACCCTGGGGACCATTGAAAATGTTGGCTTAATTTTTTATATAGTACATTCGTATAGTGTATGAGCAAAACGTGAACAAAGTTAATGCAGGAGCCAACGTCTCGACAAATGGACTTGTCTTCTTCAAGGCGACGTACATCGCCTTGAAGAAGGCAAGTCCACTTGTCGAAACGCTGGCTCCTGCATTCACATTGTTGACGTTTTGCTCCATTGTCTTGAATTTGCATCTCCCGCATTCCCCGTATTTTCCATGGATTCATATAGTGTAGTAAGATATAATTATATAGCATATAGTCAGTACTGTTAAGAGGTCGTATTGCTGCTACATGTTCAAATACAGATTCATGGTCTTTTCTAGTCATCGTCCCCTAGCCTATCGAGTTCATTCTCTTCCCTTATCTGAGATTTTAACGTATAGCAATACGCTGTTCAAGGTCGAAAACACCCGTACTGCATGCTTGGAGGTAACTTGACAAGTGACTTTCGGGATGATTACGGATATTTCTTTTACTTGCGATAGTGCTTATGTTCTTAGCATTTGCGCAAGTTCGGAAGGCCTCTTGTCTGAAGCCTTGTGCTGGTCATATGTGCTTCTCAAGTCTGCAGTTACCCCCACTTTCACTTTACTTGGTGTTTGCACCGGTTTGAATTCATCCTGTCTGAAGCCATTCATGTGTTGCATGTGTAGTCATGCACAGGAGGAAAATAGGCGGGAAAAAGTCACCGAAGTCTGTGAGACAACGGCCTTAGCGTGTCGATAAACGCATACTAGATGGCGCCACAGTACACACCCGCAGCAATCGCAAATGATTCATCAATGCGCGTCGTGTATGTGCCTTGAAATAACGCAGATTTCGTTAGCGTTCAGCCGAAGCGGCGATTGGTGAAAAAATAGCACGTGCGTCAGTGGCACCACGTGCAAGAAAGACCTGAACTCGCTATGGCAAGTTGTTTCAGTCGCCGTTTTACACGAAAAAGCTTTCGTCTCTTAGATGTTCGTTAATGGGTGCCCCATTCGGCGCTATGCATTTGGTCCTTTTGTGTTAGCATAAAAGGATCCGCAACGTTGATAAAGATGAGGTAGGTTCGGAAGTCGATTTGTTGGGGAACATGTGCGACATCGCAGCTTCCGCGGTCGTTGACCTCCTGCGACCCTCCGTAGTCGCACCACGTGCCGTTTTCTCGTATAGCGTTCGAATCGATTACTGTTCTTGGGGTGGAGGGGGGGGGGGGGGGGGGGGTCTTTGTTTCCGAATCGCCTCATTAACTTGTCGTCAATCTTGAACGCGCACGCTCCTTTTTATTTCCAATCGGAGTCGAAACAACATCGCCGCTTGTTTCTTTGCCGCCACGTTTTAGTTCAGGTGCCTTTGTTCGACGGTTGCTTTCATCGCTAAAGCGTTTGAATGTGCGCAACGCACTCAACCGTTTGCACACATCGCGGCACAAAAGGTGCTTTCGGCGCACTTATGCGGTGTTTAGCTGTACCTCTAGCTTGCTTTAATCGGTGCACACTGAAAATCAATTCAGGATTGTGTATATCACTTTGAGCAGTAAGCGTCAGGATCGCACTTTGTTTTTTCTTCTGTTTCGTTTAGCTCGCTTTTTTTTCCTTTGTGTGGTACTCTCTTAATTCTCATTGATATCACCTCGCTCATGGTCTCCACCACCGCCTCTGTTTGCTCGTGCGATGCTTAATGAAGCAAGCAGTGTTCGCGCGATGGATTAAACTGCTTTTCTCCGTCTGCAAAGGCTTGCACCCGCCTTGATTTTCAGTGCGTTTGTTCATTCTCCAATCGCTTTTGAAAGCCAGAACACCGCTTCGTTATTGATTTCTTCTTTGGCCTGAACGCGATGTGACACAAATTCGTTACGCAGAAGCGTAAACAGTGAGACGGGGCTCGCAGTGGGCGTTCGTACGTGAGGAACTTACGTAAATACAACCACTTTCGTACGCTAGAAAGTACGCGGCTTTGGTGCGTAAGAAAACGGCGTACTTGAGTACACTGACTTTCGTACGTATACGAACGTACGTGCCTTTCTTGTTCTTAAGGAACGGCTTGCGTAAGTACGAAGACCTTCGTACGCAAGAAAGTAAGGGACTGTTTTTTAATTATGGGGTTTAAGGTGCCAAAATCACTTACTAATTATGAGGCACGCATATAGTGGAGGACTCCGGAAATTTCGACCACCTAGGGTTCTTTAATGTGCAACTAAATCTAAGTACCACGTGTGTTTTTGCATTTCGCCCCCATCGAAATGCGGCCGTCGTGGCCGGGATTCAATCTCGCGACCTTGTGCTCAGCAGCCCAACACCATAGCCACTGAGCAACCACGGCGGGTAAGGGACATTCGTACGAAAAAAAAGAAAAGACGGCTTACATGTGCACAATAACCTACGTATGTACGAAAGTACAGAGCTCCCGTACGTAAGGAATGGCTTACGTACAATTTCCATTCGTACGTAAGAAAGCACGTTACGTTCATTATTAGACGCCGCGTGTTCGCGACCTCATCAAGTTCTTACGAACTGTCCTTGCACTCAAACGGTTTCGTAAGAACGGCGCGAGGTCCGTGTTGCGCGTCTGGAACGCCCCCGTTCCGCAGCCTCACTAGCTCCCACACGTGACGTCACTCCGATTCCGCAGATTCGGCACGCACACCCACGCAAAAACGAGGACTACCTAATATCTCTCTAAGGCTTGCTCTCAAACTCGTACGAAGTTTAATAATAACAAGATAAAGAAGAAGGAGTAGAACATAAAGTAGCGCCCTGTCCTTCTGGAAACAGCGTTATCCCTTTGCAACTCCATATCGTTTCCTGTGTATTTTGGTTGTATGTCTCCTTCAAGGATCTTCAGGGGGAGCAGTGGCTTCCCATACAGAGGTAAAAAAAATCAGGCAGGAGAGGTCACATCAGTGAGATCGGCACAAATATCTGGTTATAATACCCTCAGGGACTTTGAAAGCTTCAAAGAGGGAAGTGGCTTACAGGTCATATCGCAGAGATTAAAAGAGAAAAAGGTACGGAATACGAGCTGACACACACATATACACTTTGGCAGGAATTCATTGAGTAGGAAAAAAGTATTAGTAATATATTGTAACAGGCTGGGGAAGTTGATAGTAGATTGCATGCACCACTGAGTGAAACCGCACTCTAGCAAGGTGCTCTGGCTAAGGCGTGACGTCCGAGAAGGGAATGACTGTGCGAATGTTTTTATGGCTGCAAGAAGGGACATATACGTCATAAGGGCAATCGATACGAATAGGACACAGAATGCGAAGTACGCATAAATACATCATGTAGTGCTGCGTGGCGAAAAAGGTTTTAAGAAGTTCAGGCAGCCAGAAGTCTATTTGAGCGCAACGTAATGCGAGGTACTGTCTTTCTTTTTGTTTTGTTATAGAAGGGCACGCACGTACCAACCGTGGTGATTTACTGACGCCAAACGTACACCGCTGGTTACGAAGATGAAATGTTCACATGTCGTTGCACTATTAGACATGATCACGTACAATTTTACATTGTTAGAGTATGTACAATTGAACATATGTACATCGCTCGACATATTTACTCAATATTCTTAGGTTTCATTGATTGTTTTGGTTCAAGTCGTACGCCTTGACCAGCGACACCACACGTGGATTTGCCGGTAGGGGCGGAGCATGCCCAGTGTGTGTCACTGCTGACGTCAATGCGCACTTATGGGAAAACCCAGCTACAGTATGCCTAGATTCATAGAGTGAATGTGACAGTGATTGTACATTGTTTCATCGCCGTTCTACCGGGTTTGACGGTCACCTTGGCGTTTGTGCACTCCAAGTGCAGTGCTATAGGTCATTGAGCGAGGAGCTTATGCACGTACGACTGTGTGGCGTATGACTATGTGACAAAATTTATCTAGAGGAAGTGCCTTAATCAGTACATCGCATGATCTTTAAGCGCACTTTCCGAAAGAACGCATAAGTGATTTTACGGAATACTGGAAGAGAAGAGACGTCGATAGGAGCAATGTAAGGCCCCTGAAACAACAACAATTTCCCTTCGACAAGAGCGCGCATGCAGCGGATAAAAAAAAAAAAATTCTAATACCTCTGCAGTCTAATAAAAACGCCACTAGGTGTCGCTACCGGCACTGCTGGTGTCGTTACGCATACAGTGTTTAGCCGTTCCACTGGAAATCTCTGTATATCCGTTATCGTTGGCGCGTGCCTGCATGCATATAGTTGTGGTGGTCAGCGTCTTCTCCAGGATCCCGACATGTCTTTGCTGTAACGTAATCCCTCAGTATCGCCAAGGACGACGCATCTTGCGTAGGCACGCGCGGTCAAGGACGCACGGTTCAGGACGAGGTCGTGATTGCAAAGGAAAGATATACGTGATACGGACACCCGCCCACGCCCTCGCGGAGGGCGGCTGCAACGAGGCGGCACACGACGCGGCTCGAGGGCTTACGGACCGAGCCGCGTGGTCGCAAGTGTGACGCCCCGGCACCCTACGGACGTGACGGCGAGGTAGACGAGTGGGAGGACAGAATTACCAGACATTATGACATCACAAAACGCCATAGGTTACAGAGGGGCGTATTGCAGCGACCTCACCAGAAATTGACAAAAAAAAAAAGCTGTCTGTCGCATGGTAGCCGTTACAAAATATGGGACGCATCCGAATCCTGCGCTCTCGCACATCGTATATCCGTACATATATATATATATATATATATATATATATCATCAAACGGAATCGTTTGGCGCAGGACAGGCGTAATTGAAGATCGCAGGGAGAGGCCTTCGTCCTGCAGTGAACATAAAACAGACTGATGAAGAAGAAGAAGAAGAAGAAGAAGAAGAAAATGATGATGATGATGATGATGATGATGATGATGATGATGATGATGATGTCAAATGGACAAAAGTAACAAATGTGAATCCAGAGCTACTTTGGAGCATATATTATGGGATTGCCGAGGGATATGTAACAATAACGAGAACGCGGCCTCAATAGCAACAGCATTTCGCACGCGCTGGGAGGCCGCGCTGCTCAGCCCCGCCCTCGAGGATCAACTGTGGGCCGTCCAGCGGGCCGGGGATGCCGCCAGGACCCACGAACTCCTGGCCGTCACCTATATAGACGCGGGGCCTTTGGCCCTCCCCACCAACTCGCAGGACACGCGATAAACTTATTTCCTCCTCCTCAGCGAATCCTTCGCGGACTGCGTCCCGGCATTATTTCGGTGACCGCATGGCTACTGCTGCTGTCTAGCCGAATATGGCCCACATGCACAGGAAATAAAATGATTTTGCGACCAAATGCGCGTTTGAACCTCGGTGTCCGAGCACAAGAACGCTGCATTCTAACCATAAGGCCCCGTTTTGTAGTTTTTTTTTTTTTGCTTCGTGTCCGTGCGCCTTTCTATTAAAACACCATTCTTTGCTCGACAAACGTCGCCTTCCTACACTTGACGTCACTGCATGGTCGGCGTCTCGCAGCGTGCACCGTTCGCGTTAACCGCTTTTCGGCGTTTCGGCGCAGCACATTGAACGGTGTATAGTAGTGCATAAACGCAAACATGTATCGCACGACGTTGAAGTTGTTTCCCTTAAAAAAATTAAATTATGGGGTTTTACGTGCCAAAACCACTTTCTGATTATGAGGCACGCCGTAGTGGGGGACTCCGGAAATTTTGACCACCTGGGGTTCTTTAACGTGCACCTAAATCTAAGTACACGGGTGTTTTCGCATTTCGCCGCCATCGAAATGCGGGATTCTATCCCGCGACCTCGTGCTCAGCAGCCTAACACCATAGCCACTGAGCAACCACGGCGGGTGAAGTTGTGACCCTTGCGGTGCGTATAAACGTAAGGGGGCGTTGCACGAAATTACGCGTTGCACAGGATGACAATGTCAAGACACACTTGTACGCGCCGCATTTGGTTTTATGGCGTTCAAGTAGGCGCTTCTACAGGGACTGCGCTTCGCATGTAGATTCCAGCATACGTGCGTTGACAGGAAGCGGACAGGGACTGTATAGTGCCCTTAAGGAACGTCGCAAGAAGGTAGAGCCCATCGAATGTCACGATCCATCTTTTGTCTTTTCTTTCACTTCCTCTTTTCTTTCTTTCTTTCTTTCTTTCTTTCTTTCTTTCTTTCTTTCTTTCTTTCTTTCTTTCTTTCTTTTCTTTTCTTTTCTTTTCTTTTTTTTTGCCGCTTTTGCCGTGGTGGTATAGTGGCTTCTGTTGGGCCTCGCGGATTTACGGATGGCTGCATTCCTCACCCGGGGGTGTAATGTTCGTGAGTGCGCTAGCGGAGAGGCGGCGTGCCGCGTGCAATGTACGCCCGACGTATTGACAAACAAGCCTTATTTGTCCGAGGCCTGTCTCTTCCCGAGCCGTGGTTGGCACTTCCACGACGACAGGACATTCTTTACTCGCACGACATATATATATATATATATATATATATATATATATCAAGGATCCGCGTCGTGGACAGGTCGGAGTACATAGGATGGCTGGACTACATATCAGCGCCCGCGGACATGCCTTGTTTAAACGAGCTTTAGGACGACGTTCTTTTTTTTGTCTGTTTTTTTTTTTTTTAGAAAGGAGAGCGGGCAGACGGCGGATAAGACTGCAGCTCGCTTGAGGTGCGAAAAGTTGGGGCTCTTTGAAAACACCGTCTGCAATGATGGCCAGACTGCAGTGTGTTCCTTTGGTTCCTAGAACTCGGTGGCTGTGAACGTCGGTTGTAAGCTCGTCGACGCTCTTGGGAAGTCCTCCCACGTGATCTCGGAGAAGGAACTCCATCCCGCCCTCCTCGTCTCCCATTCCTGTGTTCTTCTTGGAAAACGTTGAGAGAACTCCTGCGCGTGGGCGTACACTTATGCGCACACTCGCAAACATACGTGTACAAACACACGCACGCGCACACATACACACGCTGTGTACGGCGATCAAAGCGCGAAAAGAAAAAAAAAGATCCACAATGGCTATGGAAAGCGCTTTCCGCGCTTTGGTGACGTCACAAATCTACACCAACTTGCCCAATACGTTGTCGTCCTGCTCCGGCAGCAATGGTCACCAGTTAGAGTACACCACAACGCTCGCATATCGAATACTAACCGTAATACTGGCACGGAGATAAATGTGAACAGGAGCATTGGCTCTCCCGGCAGCGTACACAACGGACAAATGGGATACGTCGCGACAACTATAAAGCATGGGTACTCGACCGAAAGGAAAGAAATGCCGAAGAGGAAGGGAAAGAGGCGATGTGTGGCAGAAGTGAAAAGCAGCAGTGAGACAGTAACAGTAACGTTACGGAAGAAGGCAGAATAAAAATGAAGAAGCGTGGCACAACGAAATCTCTGCAGGCCCTCTACTTTCGTCTGTACGTCGCCCGACGAAAAGCTGACGGTGCAGAGTGCCTACAGGGGCTTCTTTTCTGCCGACAGGAGCGCCGCTTCCGGTAGGCTCTCCCTAAAGGAAGCCTACACAGTAACTCCTCCTCCTCCTTCTTCTTCTTCTTCTTCTTTTTCTTTTTCTTCGTCTTCTTCTTTTTTCACCTCATTTCATTGGCTTTTTCTTTTTCTCTTGGTCATATACGGAAGCTCGCGTTTTCACTTTGACGTCGCCGAGGAACTCGCTTACACCGAGGCCACTTTCGTTTCTTGCATGCCAACGCGTCGCAAAGAGGCCTCCTTGTTGTTCTCGATCACACGCATCCCTGCTGTCTTATACCCGCCTCGCGTTAGCCAGGTTGTCCTTCGGCACGTTGCTTCTGGTCATTTCTTGCGAAGCTCGTGTTTTTCTTCTTTTTTTTTTCGTTTTGACGTATCACCGAAGTGCTAGCTTACACTGAGGCCATCTCCGTCTCCAGGGTACCGACCTGTCGCTCTATAGAAGAGCTCATCACGCCGCTGAGCTGCGCTATTTCATCCGTTTCGTGCTCCTAGGTTGTCTCCTTCGTCACGTTGCTTCCTGCCTCTATTGTTACCCGGCTCGCGGTAATCGCATTATTATTGTTTTTTCGCTGTTCTCATGCGAGAATATCGTGCGAGCCTGTTCTATAGGTTGTTACCGAAAGCCGCGCGTATAATACCTCTATGACAGCGACGGCTCGAGAGTGCTGCTGAAGGCAGCCACGGCTTAGCAAGAAACGGACGTCATCGTGACGTCAAAGCGAGGATGTGGGTATCGCAAATAAACGCACGAAGCAAAGGTAAATGAATAAAAGATGACACCTCGTCCGGCATCGAACGCGAGTTTGCCCCCTATCGTCCGGGAAACAAGCTTTGCATTCGAATGCGCCGTTGGTTGGGAACCGAGAGCTCTCGTGGGGATCGGTGCCTCTTGAGAAGCAGCCATTTCGGTGCACGAGGCAAGCGTGACGTTCGATTTCGGGTGGTCTGGCTTTCTAAGACCAATGCCGGGGGGCTATGATGGACGTCGCAGTGGAGGGCACCGGATAAATTTCTGACCTGTTTTTTTTTTTTTAATGAGCACTTACATAAAATTTACCGCTTGTTCTTTCTCTTCTGAGATTAGTGAAGGTTCAAACCCTCTAAAGCCTACAAAAAAAAACAAGAATACTTATGATGGAAAAGCGCCGCTGAAACGGATACTTAGGAAGAACACAAGACAAAGCGCTTCCCAAGTCTCCAGGACAAAGCTGTTCCAAAGCCTCCGTTTTAGCAGCTCTTTTCCATCATGAACGTTTACCAACAGGCCCAGCTGACAGCTATTCTAAAAATATATATATACTGGCAAGTGTGAAAGATCTCTAGTAGTGGTAACAACTTTATTTCGTCAACAGAAAGGATTTGGTTGACTTTAGTGGGCTTCCAGCATGAGTGAGGTGGCCGTCTGATCAGTTCCTCCAGTGCCACCTCTTATGGTCGTGAGGCCCTGTCTGTCGCCAACTTCCAAAGCCCAGCTGACGGCTTGCAGTTGAACCGCCGGATCCGAGCTGGACACCTAAATAATTTTCTTTAATACTTTCATTTCATTTCATTTTATCACCTTAAAGGCTCCAATAATGGAGGGTTACATAAGGGGTGGCAAGAATAAAAATACATAGTCACAATAACAGGAAGTTTTTTTACATTTTCGATGAACTTGGATGGGCACTTAATGACAGCAACGTCGTTAGGGAGGCCGTTCCAGTCTGCAGCTGTGCGAGGTCCTGCAGCTGAGCTGTGTTTCTAAGGTCCGTAGTGTTGGGTTTTGGTACGGAGGAGGTGGATGCTCCGTGACGTCATGATGCAGTGGATTGCTGCGGCTGCGACATGTGAGCGCAGTCGGAAGAAACGCGTGCAGCAAGCTGGGTAATTTCTTTTTGTTGTTGTTTATCAGCAACGTCATCGTACCTAGCTTTGTTGCTAAACGACGTCAGCAAATTTCGCTCTGTGTCGCGTCGTCACGATAATGTCGATGACGTCACGACAGGCACCGTCATCCATGCGTGTGAGGAGTTTGTAGTACAGTTTCTACAACTTCGAAAAATCTGTATTTCGGTGCTCATTTGTTATAGTTGCGTGCAGTACAGCATGTTCCTCCTGATGTCGCTCTATCGTAATCACTCCTTCGCTGTAATGTTATGGAGCTACAGCAGGTTGATTGCGATGTTAAAAAAATGGCTGTGGCTTAGGTAAGGTTAAGCCCATGATGCGAAGCATACTAGCCTTTATTTTAGTTGTTGAACCACTGTTTAGCCTGGTGAACTGCTGTTCCTTGGCTATATTTGGTTCGGCTAGACGAAGAAACAACTCATGCATTACTCTGCTTCGCCTTCAAGAGTGGAACGCGACAGCGTTCCCGTCGACCCGCCAAGGGGTGTAAGACAGTGAGCTACGGCGCAGCGACTACGCGCCCCGCATTGGACGCGGTGAGCGTCGAGCAACGCAGCGTTCGGCGCGGCAACGAAATGTACGCCTGAGCAAGCGACGCACGCCTGAGCCTTAGAAACAGCTCGTTTCTAAGGCAACACCGCATTCACTAGAGACGCTTTTGTACCGCTTTGAAGCATCGTACTCGTGGCTGAGTGGTAGCGTCTCCGTCTCACACTCCGGAGACCCTGGTTCGATTCCCACCCAGCCCATCTTGCAAGAGTTGAGCCAAAGCCACTTCTCCTCTGTCGTGACGTCACGGTGTCACGTGGTATTGAAGGCGACACCGCCGCGCCTGAGGAGCTGGGTTGAGCTCTCGTAATATGCTTCGCATAAAATGATGGCGACAAGTAGTTATCTGCGAACTTAAACAAAAATGGCGCCAAGTAGTTATCGCGGCATGTACAAACGGCTCATTCGTGTATGCGTATGTTGGCTTCCTCCAACTCCAGCATTCGCACCAGAGAAAAATAGAGAGGAAAAAGAAAACACGTAGAGTGTATAGCAAGTTGCGAAAGTGGGCGCAGGACCAATTCGTTTTTGCCAACACCTGTTTCGCGCCTTTTCCGTTCCCAGCCGATTGAGAAGCTCCTATACATCCACCATTCGAGTCCTTCTTTATTTCAATCGTCGTCCCTGCTTATTTCATCGTGCTCGAACTGCCATTCTTTGGATTGGATTCTTTAAGTTTTTTCTTTCTTCCCTGTTTTTTTAACTTCTTTCCTCTCGACTAAACTTGAATGCAGACTCTCAACAGTGTCGTTACCTGTTTACAAAGAAAGCCCGAACGCACAATTACTTTTTTATTTTTTCCTCTTCTCTCTCTCTCTCTCTTTCTATGCTCCATCTCACTAGTTGCATGCAATGCAGCGAAAGATGCGACTCGCGACCAGTATTGCTAACTGGTTGAGAAAGTCGCTAAATTTAGCGAGTTCTTAGTCACGTTTATTTATTTATTTATTTATTTTTATTTTATTTTATTTATTTATTTTATTTATTTATTTAGTTTAACGACAATTTTGCCTTTCTTTTAAGTTTAGTATAGAGACTTCTTGAGTAGGGTGACGACTAGAACCGGTGAATTGTCCGGTTAAACTTACTCGAGGGACTAAATTTGAGGCCTCGCTCCCACTTTTATCCCGAGGGATAAGGAAGGGAGAGAGAGGGGGGGGGGTGCGTATATGAAGGACATACCGTTTCAGGCGCTAAAATGAAAACTCACAGATGACTCTGTTAGGCAGATATATGGGTGCGTCAAAGACGCTTTTCAATGCGCAAAGAAGAATTTCGAGGTCTGATATTTTGAGAAAATCGGGGTTGTTTTCCCTACTGGCGTTATGACCATTGAATCGCCACCGCAGTAAATGAAAACGATGACATATGTCTGAGAGCAAGAGAAACATTAAAAAAAAAATTCAACGTAAGTGAAGTTCATCATTACCATCATCACCTAGTGACTCTTCGGGGGAAAACGAGTGTTTTGGGCCACAACCTGCCAACTTCGTCGTCCCCCTCCCCAATTGAAAACTTTTTTTTAATGAGCACTAGCAGCGTCAGCCAACCAAAAAAGAGAACCGGAGGAAGGGTTCCCCCTGATTGTCCGTCCCTGATCGTCCTCCGCGAGACATCGACTTCGTGGTAGCGTCACGAAATGATTAGCAGAGTACAATGGGCGATGCATACACTACACGTACAACGTATAACTGCCGAAGTCTGCACTATACGATGCTCATGGTGTCCGTACTGTGATTTACGTTTACTTGCTCATATACGAATCGAATGCCAGACTTTTTTTTAATTATTAATATGTACCCTACAGTGCTTAACTTGGCGTCAGAAAGCTTTACACCTGCGCAATATATAAGCGCTCTATTCATTGTCTCCTAACGATTCAGGTTGCGCTGCTTACAGCGTTCTCTACGCTAACACACTTTTTGACGCATTGGCATTTATGTGCTTTCTGGAATACGCATGCCTATTTTCTATACGCGCTCACTTTAGCGTTGTAGCCGATATGCGCTCATGAATCCCCAAGTGTTTGCTTTTCTTCTTTCTTTCATTGTTTTGCGGAGGGCAGCGTGAATTACAACCCCGGGCTCGTTTTCCGTGGGCGAATTCCAAAAACTCCAGTAGTTTGTTTCCGTTTGCGAACGAGCCAGAACGAACTTCGCGAGTTCATGCCCTCGCTCTCCCATTCTCCGGAGCTGATTGGCTGATTTAACTGACTGGCTGATTGTTGCTGATTGTAACTGGAACGAGCCGCCGCCACCCGTTCATGCAGTGCACGGAATTGGTGAGACTGAGCACAGCTCCCTCCTCCCCTCCCCTTTCCTCTTCCGTCGAAGCGTTCCCTGAAAGGGTTATCGAACGGACGCCGGGAAAGTGACGTGAAAGCTTGTTTATTCTCGAGAGGCCACCCGATACCTCTCACGGCCACATTTGCGCTTTTACTCTCGGCGAGCGAAGTGTATTATGTACGGACGCCCTGCCTCGGCTCGAAACCTGCAATGCGCTGTGAAGGCTGCGGGTCCCTCGCGACGCTGCAAGCCCTGGCTACGTTGCGCCTGGTTACCACTAGTTAGGAGTTCGGTGGGGAGTTGGACTAGGGCCAGGTGGTCATAGCTTGCTCGCTGCGAAGAGCTCGAAAGACACGGGCGAGGCAGGTTGAGACGGCGACGCAGGTTGTTGCAGCCGCGTTTTAGGATTGGTTACTACTAGTCAGGAGTTCGGTGAGGCGTTGGGCAAGTGGTTGTGGGTTGCTCGCTGCGAAGTGCATGAAATACACGGACGAGGTCGAGACAGCGACACAGGTTGTTGTAGCCGCGTTTTAGGATGTGTTCCAAATATCGGCGTAGACGGCTATTTTTTTTTTGCTGTCTTCGACCGTTTGCGACTGAATACCCGCATCAGCCGTCAAACCTAAATCGACCAACGAAATCGCATCGTGGCGGCTCAGGTTTGACAAACACACGCTGTAAGGTGCAAACATAGAATACCTTTTTGAAGAAAGACGCTCTAAGCTGCCGCCATTGAAGGCAGACCAACCCAGAAATATTCTACTCTCTGCAAAGGAGGCGAAAAGGAGCTCACGGCGCGTTCAGGTTAAGACGTTAGTGAGCGCACGCACGCACGCGCAGACATACGTCATAATCATCATAAGCTTCGTTGTCATTATATTTATGTCCACTGCAGGACGAAGGCCTTTCCCAGCGATTAGTATATACCTTGCGTAAGCTGGCCCCATCATACGCCTGCAAATTTCTTTAATTTCATCACACTGCCTAATTATTCGCCGCCCTCAACTGCGCTTTCCTCGCCACGATAACTCGCACATACATACATACATACATACATACATACATACATACATACATACATACATACATACATACATACATACATACATACATACATACATACATACATGCATGCATGCATACATACATACATACATACATACATACATACATACATACATACATACATACATACATACATACATACATACATACATACATACATACATACATACATACATACATACATACATACATACATACATACATACATACATACATACATACATACATACATACATACATGTCATCCCCTCCCTTTTAGGTTCATACGTGCTTGTTTCTTTTCTTTTTCTCTGTTTCTATAGTTAAGTATACACTGCTCCATCACTCAGCTTGGCAATTTGTGCGGAGCTTTGCGGCCCACGCAGACTGTGAGAGCAGATGCATCTGTGTGCACGCGAGTCGGAGGCCACTAGGGGCTCCCTTAAGAAAGGTCCCATAACGCTGCACGGAACTATATGGCGACGCTGTGCCAAGTTTTGTTAGCAGCCTCCGAAGCCGGAGCGCCGTCGTCCTCAAGCTTGCGCGACTTTGTAAAGTCCTCCAGCTTAACCGTCTCAGTTTTGTTTGTTTGTTTGTTTGTTTCGCTCTTTCTTTCTTTCGGGTAGCATGTTATTCTTTCGCCAAGTCCGGCCTCTTCTTTATACTTTCGAATTGAAGTTTCTCGTTTTACTGCCGCGTTGAAAAACGTCGCAGCTCAAAACTTAAGCCCGCGCGGCTGCCCTCTCGCGCCTTCGTTTAAAATAACGCCGCAGAGACAAGCGGTCGAACAAAGCGAGCCGCGAAGCCCGGCTCCGCTTAATGCCAGGTGCAACCGACGTGGAAGTTCCGGGGCACCCCACGGAGTTTCGCGAATGAGGCGGATTTTCGCTCACGCCGCTCGTTTCACACTTCAGGGATTTGATGTAGAACTACGTAGCCTGCGATGTGTTTCTGTGAGCGCCTGTGTTTGTGTGTGTACGTTTGTGTGTTCGTGTGCGTGCGCGTTCGTGTTTGTGTTTGTGCGTTCGTGTTCTGTGAGTGCCTGTGTTTGTGTGTGTACGTTTGTGTGTTCGTGCGCGTGCGTGTTCGCGTTTGTGCGTTGTGTGGGGCGGGGGGTGCGCGTTTGCGTGTGCTTGCGTGCGTGCGTGTTTCTGTGTGTTTGCGCGTGCATGTATGTGTGCATGTACACTCACTACCATGTAAAGGAATGAAGCCAAGGAAAGCATAAGGGTAATTAGCAGCCGTGGCTGAAATTTAAACGTAGAAAATAATGAAGAAAAGGGAAAAGGAAAGTGAACAAAAGAGGGAACTTGTTGCCGGTGCGGGCAGGAACCCAGAGCCTTCGCAAGGCCCACACAGTTCGACGGCCTGGACTGTAGCAGCGAGACGGCGCCGTCCGGAGTGCGAGCAGCGTTTAAAGTCCTGGTCACCCCCAGACGAACACCAGGAATCCGACGATGCAGGAAGTGGCATGCTTGGGGCATATAGAGAACGTGATGGAGTACCCCTTGGCACGGTAGAGGCATCGAAGCTGGGTACGAAGCCCAGTGGCTTCGCATCTGCTCCCGGTGCACGGGCTTCACTTTTCCGGCGTGGTACGGCCTTCGTCCTGCAGTGGACTTAAAATAGGTTGTTGTTGTTGTTCGTGATGATGATGATCATGATGATGATGATGATGATGATGATGATGATGATGATGATGAGGAGGAGGAGGAGGAGGAGGAGGAGGAGGAGGAGGAGGAGGAGGACGACGACAGCACCTTCCTCTGTTGCGGTCAGAAGAACATAGTGATGAGCCCGCCTCTGGAAGGTCGCCCCCCTTGGTCCAGTAGGAGGCACGAGGCACGGACCTGATGCTCGACGGCTTCACTCCTGCGCCCGGAGCAGTGGCGAACACCTTCTTCCCCGCTGGCTTGCTCCTCTCTGTCTTTTTGTTGTCGTTGTAATAGATTGTTGTTGTTGTTGTTGTCGTTGTTGTTGTTGTTGTTGTTGATGATGATGTTGTTGTTGTTGTTGTTGTTGTTGTTGTTGTTGTTGTCGTCGTCGTCGTCGTCGTTGTTGTCGCCTTCAACTTGTTGTTCCTCTGCACTTCCCGGATTCTTTTCGTTCTTCTTTTCTCCTTCGGCGCTGCCGTGCAGGTCGCTCATTGGTTGAGCGCTTCATTTATTTATTTTAATTTTTCATTTCACTCCTTCTGCCGCCGTCGTTGTCGCCGTCTTCGAATTATTTCTTCGGCGCGCTCGTGCAACCACTAGAGCGCGGCGTCTTCCGTCGTCGCAGGGCCTGACCCCGCCCCCCCCCCCCCCCCCCCTTCTGCTCGCGGCATTAGCGCACTTCGATTCATCACAAGCGGCGAACGCGGTTTAAATCGTGCATCCGGGACCCACAAAGATGTGCTAACGCAATGCTAATGCATATTTCTCTTGAATTCGCAGCTAAATATCCACTGAATTTTTTTTTCAACCTAACGCCAGAGCAGCTGATACAATGACGCCATTAAATTAAATTCAATTTTATTTTCTACATCAGAAGACATTAGTATTGCGAGCAGTGGGCCAAAAAAAAAATAGTAAGCCTGGAGCACGGGGTTCAAAGCGTCCACCGACCATCGCATTTGACACACAGCAGCACAACGATGCAAGAGATAATACAAAATTAGCATTGCACATACGAACGTGCCAACCAATCGATGAAGTACATATATACTCTCGAGTTTACTTGGGAACGTGTGCATGCCAGCTGCGCCCATCCGTAAACTTCCAACTTCCTTCGAAAAAAAAAAAATGTCCAGGTTCTCGACCTAACTAATCCCACACCCCCCTCAGCTATATACCCAACTGTTCGTCAAGACTCGGCGCGTTTCGTCGCGACTGTCTGACTCCCGTTAATTCGAGCCAGTCAACTCCTCCTTTGCACCTGCGTTCGTCACTGAGCAATCTCCGCCGAAGCGTGCGAACGCCTACTCGTCTCCTCGAGTCTCGCAAATTCCGAGAACGCACGTGAAGGGTTGTACCTGTCACTAATTGCGTGCAGTGCCGCGGGTAAACTACGCCTTACTTATCGGTGTTTCCCAAATGGCACAGCGATATCCAACGATAACGGTTCAAGCGGTTTTCTGATCGTGTTATGCAGGATAGTTCATATCACGAAAGCTTATACGTATACGTATATCGTCGTCAGCCTATATTTATGTCCACTGCCCAGGTCGAAGGCCTTTCCCATGCGATCTCTGATTACCCCTGTCTTGCGCTGGCTGGGTCCAACCTTACGCCCGCAAATTTCCTAATCTCGGCACCCCCACCTAATTTAATGCCGTCCTCGATTGACGCTTCCCTTGGCACCGATTATGTGACTCTATATGGTCCCCCGGTTATTTGCCCCCCCGCATCACATGGCTTGCCCAGTTCCATTTTTTTTTCTCCTAATGTAAACTAGAATATTGGTTATCCCCGTTTGCTCTTTCATCCACACTGCTCTCTTCCTGTCTCTTAATGTTACGCCTAATATTTTTCGTTCATTCGCCCTTTGCACGATCCTTAGGTTGTTCTCGAGCTTCTTTGTACAGTATTCTTTTCAACGGCAGTGGTTAGACTCCCAGACAGTATTTGGTAATGCCTGTCGCGTGCACTCTTTTTTTTAATTGCGATGAAGACTTGCCCTTAACGCATAATTCTTGGTGCGTATATGTGTATTATATGTTAGTTTGGGTTTAGTGGCACAAAGGCAACTAAGGCCATGCTGCGCGTGTATTATATGTGTGCTGTGAGGCCTGTGTCGTGTATGAATTGAAGCAGTGTTTTGTGGAATCTGTTGTCATGTATCCAGCGGTCATAGCTGGTTGTCACACTGTAGCGGAGGCTGGCTTGCAGTAGGAGACGCGAGCGTTCCGATTTTAAACCAGTACATGTCCATATTAGGTGGTATGCATCTGGTTCCATCACAGGAATGGAGTAGTTTGGACGAGTGTACTCAAACGCATCTTATTCTCGTGTAAAGTTGTAATTAATTGACCTAAATACACGTATTCCTGTGCAGACTCTAGAGGTTGACTGGCAATGCTGAATTCTTGTTCCTTTGCCAGGCTATTGAACATTACCTTTGTCCTCAGCATATTAATATTCAACTCCACTTTTAGACTTTCTTGGTTAAGGCCCTCAGTCATTCGTTGCATTTAATCCCCTCTGTTGCTAAATATGACGTCATCTGTAAACCGAAGGTGGTTGACATATTCGCCGTCAGTGTTCACTACTAAGCCTTCCCAGTCTGATAGCTTGAATACTGCTTCTAAGCATGCAGTGAATAAATAGCATGCGAGAGACGTGCGTCTCCTTGTCTGGCCCATTTCTCGATAGGTAATTTTCTACTTTTCTTGTAGCGGAGGGCCCCAGCGAAATTTTGACCGCCTGTATAGTGTCTCACAACGTGCACCTAATTCTGCGCGAGTCGCACATTCCAGTGACCACAGCGGTCGGCAGTCGAACCAGCGACCTGGGGCCGAATTCACAAAGCTTTTAGTTGTCTTTGGGAGCTGCTTGTCATTGGCCGCCCCCTTCGCAAATATTTAGTACGTTTAAAATCGCGATTGACTGTAGGCCTGTACATCTGCAGCGCAAAAACACAAAACAAAAAGAAACAAGAAAACAAATTGTGTGTATGACCACAGCCCTGGTGTTGACCATCAAGAACACAGTTTATGTGCAATGCATGCTGAGCCTATTTGCATCAGTACCGCCACTTTTGTTTCACCTGTGCAAGCCATGATCATAAGCTTATTTTTTCGTATTTCTTGCCCCCTCCCCCCCCCTTCGTTTTTTTCCTCGGCAGGTGGCCAGGCCAGTGGTGGAACGTGTGGTCCAGGTTGACCTCCCTTGGTTGAGGGGCCGAAGGTAAGGACACGATCTCGTGGACCCACCTAAGTGTTCTGTGTGTTCTCCTCCTCAGACCTTTCTGACCGCGATTCCATTACCTATACAAAGTGATATGTAGACGCTTGCATATACACCAGCAGAATTCTCTGTATTTCATTAGAGGTCTCTCTCTCTCTCTCTCTGTCTGTCTGTCTGTCTGTCTGTCTGTGTCTGTCTGTCTGTCTGTCTGTCTGTCTGTCTGTCTGTCTGTCTGTCTGTCTGTCTGTCTGTCTGTCTGTCTCTCTGTCTGTCTGTCTGTCTGTCTGTCTGTCTGTCTGTGTCTGTCTGTCTGTCTGTCTGTCTGTCTGTCTGTCTGTCTGTCTGTCTGCCTGCCTGCCTGCCTGCCTGCCTGTCTGTCTGTCTGTCTGTCTGTCTGTCTGTCTGTCTGTCTGTCTGTCTGTCTGTCTGTCTGTCTGTCTGTCTGTCTGTCTGTCTGTCTGTCTGTCTGTCTGTCTGTCTGTGTCTGTCTGTCTGTCTGTCTGTCTGTCTGTCTGTCTGTCTGTCTGTCTGTCTGTCTGTCTGTCTGTCTGCCTGCCTGCCTGCCTGCCTGCCTGCCTGTCTGTCTGTCTGTCTGTCTGTCTGTCTGTCTGTCTGTCTGTCTGTCTGTCTGTCTGTCTGTCTGTCTGTCTGTCTGTCTGTCTGTCTGTCTGTCTGTCTGTCTGTCTGTCTGTCTGTCTGTCTGTCTGTCTGTCTGTCTGTCTGTCTGTCTGTCTGTCTGTCTGTCTGTCTGTCTGTCTGTCTGTCTGTCTGTCTGTCTGTCTGTCTGTCTGTCAATGCTCATCGGCCTTTTCGTGCGACAACTATTGCCGGCGTCATCAGTCTCTCTTGCCTCACTTTTCCTCTTAGCGCGTGCGTGAAAAGAGAAGTTGAACCCAGTGCGGACGACGTCGCGTGACCGCACGTTGTTTGAGCAGGATCGCCCCCGCGGCTGCGATCAATGCTGGCCGCGGTGGAGGCCGTGGTGGCCCCGCGCTGCCACTTCTCGAAGGCCCGTGTCTCGACGCTGGCGCGCAATAACGCCAGAGCTGACGCCGCGGGGCTGGCGTCGTTGCACGCTTCACCGGTCGGGGCGCAAATTGAATCTCGGACTCGGCTATCGATGACGTCGCTGGCTGCCTTCCCGTTTTCTTTTTTTTTTTCTGTCTCTGTCTGTCTGCTGACTCTCTTTGTAATGCAATTCTGGACTGATCTGGTTTGGTTTGGCTTGGCTTGGTTTGGCCTTGTCTGTCTGGTCTGGTCTTGTATGCTCTGGTTTAGTGTTGTGTTGTCTGGACTTGCGCTGTCTTGTTGCGTCTTGTCATATGTCTGTCTCTCTCTGTCTGTCTGTCTCTTTCTCACTGTCTCTATCCCTGTCTGTCTCTCTCCCTCTCTCTCTGTCTGTCTGTGATTGTCTACTTGCTTTACGTTCGTTATTGAGCCGAAGACGAACAAAAAAATCAATGGTAACAAAGACACTCGAAGAGGAAAACATTCAGGCAGAACCCATCCTTTTGGGAAGCTTTATCGTCGTTAATGCGATCAGCATTCAAGTGGTGGTGCACAAGTAATTTGGTGGTTTGAGATCACCTATCGACATTGTTTTTCTTATCACGAGCTCAGGTTTAAAGGTCAGTATAGAGAACTGAAAGAGCCACCGCCGAAACCAGTCATGTATGAGCCGTCAACTGCAGCTGGGCTCCTCTATCGCGCTTTCCTCTGGACACGCTGCGCCATCCGGCGGCGCGCGCGCGAAGCTTCCCTCCTGTTGAGCGTGGCCTCCGAGATTGCAGCGGTGGTGCCGAGCCGGTGTCTACTCATTGAATTGATCAATAAATTAATCTTGCGTTGCCCAGCTCGTGATCCGAACGACAGTTCCCAAGCTCTCTAACCGGATGCCCTATCGATCACACCAAAGACGCAGGTTTGGAGTGGGTCAACAATTCTCGCCGTTTCCCGAACGCCTTCGCTCGCACGAACTCGCGCCTTGACACGACTGAAACACTCATTGATGCTTACAAACGCACGAGCGCTTCACAATGCTTTTAGAAACAAAAAAAAATTTCGACTCGTAAATGTACCCTCGCCCATCGACCTTCATCACGTGGGAGACAGAGGAAACCCTAATTACTTTGCTTAGAGCAAAACAACGGACACAAGAAAGACGACAGGACAGGGCCCTGGCCCTTAAGGAAGAGGAAACCTTAAAAGGCTTTAGTTTCGATTTCCGATTACTAAGACGCAGGGCGCGCCATCTGGTCGGAGGAAAAAAAACCTTAGTGACCACATTTCAGATTATAAGATATACGAGATGTTTTTTTTCTTGGGGAGGGGAGGGGGGAGGATTATACGATTTTTTTTAAATGGCTTGTTGCAGCCCATTTCTACATCTTGATATGGATTGCTCGAAGAGGCGCACGTTACTTGAACGGAAAATGAGAATCTGTGATCGGATATGATGAACGAAATTTCACTAAAGCTATGAACTAATTATTTTACGGCGCATAGTGTACTTGACGAATTGTAGCCGGTGATTTGCAAGCTTTCCACAACTTCTGCGGAGACACCGATGGCCCGAATGCGCGAAGATACTTCGAAATTGTTTACGTCACACTGACGTATCGGTGCTGGGGTTTCGGCGCGAAATAAAAGAAGGAAAAAAAAACAAGTAGAAGTTGGGCCTTTATTTCCTCTTCTAGTAATCGGCATCTTAGCGCGAAATTGATGGAATTACAACAGTTTTTGACAGGATACTTATTTAGAGTTTTTCCTTCGCGTACTTTTGATGAGGAAGAAAGCGAGATGGGGGGGGGGGGGGGGGGGGGGTAATCTCACTGCCAGAGTAAGCTGCTGACACAGTAAATAATTTCGGAGGGACAGGTATCGCTAAAATCTACTTTTTCTTGCTTTACTCTTTTTTTCTGACTGCCTTATTCTAAATGCCTGCCAAATTTCGATGGGATTCGTTAGCGGATGAAGGTAGGCATTTCTGTGTGCACGTTAGGCAGAGGGTTATATCCCGTCAGTCATGCAGCGCTCGTGCCAACAATAAGTCAAAAAGAAATGTACCCTTCACCTCGAGCAATTTGTCAGCATTCTCCCGCTCTCTATACGGGGCGACCATATTTAAGTTTTCCGGAATTAAAATAAAATCGCCTGTTGCGGGTAACATAGTTCTTGTCCTTGATCTGGATTATTCAGAAAGGTGGACATGCACGAGAAATTGAAACTCATGTCAACCTAATTAATAAAAATGTGCAAATTAACTTCTTAGTTAATTACATTCCGGCGCATATTGCGTGCAATTTACGAATTGCAGCCGGTGAGTTTGCAAGACGTATCTACACTTGGAATGAACTTACAGAATGGCACCAGTTTGGAGATATGCGCCATACAACTCGCCGTAAAAATCGCTGTTGCTGCACTTTCTTTTTTAACAAAGCGCTTTTTTTTAATGCAGTGAAGCAGAAAAGTACCTGTGGAACGCCTACGTATATTGTCGCACACTTTGGGAAATAATGTCTCGAAAGTGGTGTCGTCCTGGAGATTCAAGTGGATACGCCTTGCAAACTCGCCGTCTACAATACGCAATAGTACCGTAAAGTAATTAATTGAGAAGCTAATTAGCGAACGTTGTTAATTAGATGAATATGTATTTCGCCTTATCGTGCTAGTAACGTCCGCCTTTTCGAATAATCCAGCTCAAGGACGAGAATTGCGCTAATTGCCACAGGCGAATTCTTTTTTAACATTTCGGAAAACTTCAGAAATGATCCCTCCCCCCCCCCCCCCATCCCCGTATATCTGAGAGTTCGCAAGGTACCAGTATCTGATGAACAGGCGCTCGCTCGACAAAGTGCATCGTTATTACTCGAGTAATTACGATGCACTTTGTGCATCGTAATTCTCTTCGCGTTTTTCTATAGCGATGTTAACGATGTTAACTTTGAACTTTATTACGTCTTTACTTATAAGGAAGAAACACGGGAAAGCATGCTTTTCTTCAAATAATCTCTCGGGCTCGCCACTCGGTATGAAACAGAGAAAAGATGTAAAGACAACTGGCAACGTGAAATCAACATGTGAACTACTAGCGCGAACTCGTTTTTGAGTGGTTTTGCGTCGTTGTAGCTTTGTTATCCCAAGAGTGTTCGTCTTTTTAATGCGCGTCGGAGCAGAGGAGTATCCGGCGCCTCTCCAAAGCGCCAAAATCGCCTTACATATATATATATATATTTATTAAAAAATAAGAACACGAGCACGCACATGCACACAAGTCACAAAAATTCAAGTATGTATAGTGCCACCACGGGCAGCAGTGCTCTAGGAGCACAATCTGGCCCTTTAGGAGAGCCATATAATTAAATAGGAAGACTTCCACAAAGCCCTTTTCAAATGTATATTGACACGCGTACTTGCTGATCTTTCTCGGGTGACTACGTTTCACCGCTTAACAAATGTTATCGCACAGCGCAGGACGCGCCTGCATGTATAGGAAGTTTCTGGAATGTTATCGATGCTTCTATCCGTTGTCCACACTTGGTGGCGGTGTCCACACTTGGTACTTGGTGGCGATATGCGGCATCCAAATAAAGGTTAATAAAGGTTAGTAGGCATACAAATAAGCCTACTAACCGAAAAAGCACAATACGTGGCTGTCACTCGGACCTATCTGAAAACACCACACTGTCACGGCGTGAAGGCCTCAGTACATACAGTTTCTCATTTCATTGCGATATCAGTTATATGGCCACTCCAGGCGCATTTCTGCCGTTGGCGTCGCCGTGATGTTACGCATACATTCTAAGGGCGATAACATCATCGCTGCGCGTCGTATGCTGTTTGCGCGAGGGTGAGCCCACGCTGGCGGTTCAATCTCGCGCGCGCGAAGGAGAAAAGGAAGGAGGAAGCGCGCCGTCTTGCGTCGCGCTCAAGGCACCGGGCGGAGGGGGGGTAGGGCGTTCTCCTCCGGCAGCCGCTGCGTATGGCGCGGACGCCCGGGCCCTGTCTTGAGAGAGAGAGAGAGAAAGGCAAAGGAAAGACAGGGAGGTTAACCAGCGATTATCTCCGGAAGCATACGGTGAGGGGCTAGTTGGTATGACATTGTGAGAACAAAGAAAAACTGCGCAAAAAAGAACAAGACAGAGAAAGAACCACTGCGCCTGTGTCGTGTGGTTCCTTCTCTGTCTTGTTCTTTTTTGCGCAGTTTTTCTTTGTTCTCATAATGATTATCTCCGGTTGGCTACCCTGTACTGGGGGAGGGGCAAGGGGATGCGATAGGTGAGAGAGAGAAGTTCAAAATTTTTTTAAAAGGATTTTAAAAATCTGCGATGAGTACAGACTCTAGGCGCACCGAAGGCTAATGGCTTCGTGTGCGCTGTGCTCTCGTCGCTTGGTTCGCGTTGAAGCGAGGGGCAGCACGAAGGTCAATTCGCTCGCTGCTGCTGCCGCATTTCCTCACTCCAGCATTTTGACAGCGAGTGTGCGCGGTCATCGAGTAAGAGGTATTCATGTATTCATGTTTTTTTGTGCGTACATGACGCCATGTTTGTTAGTTTAGTTAGTAAGCGCATGTTTACAAGTATCTACGGCCGATAAAATTACTAACCTAATTTCCTATAGCTGCCTACTAATTTGCTCTCGCAATCGATGCTTCGCCTTTCGGGCGAAACTGTGACTTTCTTTCTTTCTTTCTTTCTTTCTTTCTTTCTTTCTTTCTTTCTTTCTTTCTTTCTTTCTTTCTTTCTTTCTTTCCTGCACGTCTTTTTCGATGTGGCCCGATTTTCTGCAGCTGATCAGTTTCTATTCATGATTACATCCCTATACTTTTCGTTAACTTTATAATTTTTTTCTGTTATTTCGTTGCCGTTTTGGGCCACAATGTTTTGCTAATATTATTATTCCCAGCGTAGTCGTAATTCATAGCCTAGTAAATGATTAATGGGTGTGTTCGTTGACATGGCTGGTACTAGCAGTTTGCTAGTCAGCGCGTTTTGAGCTCTCGGCTGTTTTCGGCCGTACGCTTGCTTGCTTCTTTCTTTCTTTCTTTCTTTCTTTCTTTCTTTCTTTCTTTCTTTCTTTCTTTCTTTCTTTCTTTCTTTCTTTCTTTCAGAACGCTCAGAACTCCCTTTTTTATATATTTTTAGTGCCCCCCCCCCACCTTCCTGCCTCTATTCATCCGTTATTTCTGGATGCGTGCAAAGCAATGAGACACGCCGGGCTTACATAGAGACGCGCGTGGAACGGAGCCAAAAATGCTACGGGGGCGCCCCTCCCCCCACCCATGCCGCTCACGAATGAAACCGATATAAAAGCGACGATGTGCGCGAGATGACAGGCGGGAATGCGCGCGCTCTATCCCTAGTCAACCCGCTAAGGGAAGCTCGTGCCGGGCTTGTATAGGAATTCCGAGATTGAGACGACGACGCTAAAGAAGCGATAAACAAAATAATGAAAGCGCACGAACAAAAAGCGAATTTCGTCGTCAGAACCTTTTTCGCAGTTAGCGGCTAAATCCAGGAAGCGCGGAATGCGCCTTCGGCGTGCCGTGGTAAAGCGATGCCGGAAAAGAGATTCTAATATCATCATCATCATCATGATCAGCCTGGTTACGCCCACTGCAGGGCAAAGGCCTCTCCCATACTTCTCCAACAACCCCGGTCATGTACTAATTGTGGCCATGCCGTCCCTGCAAACTTCCTAATCTCATCCGCCCACCTAACTTTCTGCCGCCCCCTGCTACGCTTCCCTTCCCTTGGAATCCAGTCCGTAACCCTTAATGACCATCGGTTATCTTCCCTCCTCATTACATGTCCTGCCCATGCCCATTTCTTTTTGTTGATTTCAACTAAGATGTCGTTAACTCGCGTTTGTTCCCTCACCCAATCCGCTCTTTTCTTATCCCTTAACGTTATACCTATCATTCTTATAGGTATAACGGCATTCTAATATAGCTGAGGACGATGGTGCCACTCCGAGTAGTGTTGATATAGTCATCATCGCGTTCGTTATAGCCATCACCAGCAGCATGTTGCATGTCCACTGCCGGCAGGAGGTCCTCTCCCAGTGATCTCCAGTTGCTGTTGTCTGGCGTCAACCGACTCCAATAATAAGCATTATACGTGAATGACTGAATGCTGTGAATTTCGATCGCCAAGGGCATTTATTTTCTAGACTGACTGAGTTGATTGCTTGATTTGATTATTTGACCTGTAGTTGCTGACCTCACTGACTAATTGATTGGCCCAAAGTGGCTGACCTGGCTGATTGACCTGGACTGATTGACCGACATGAACTGACTGACCTATATAGTGGCTGACTTGAATGACTTACTCATTCAGCTGATTGATTGGCCTGAAGTGACTGACATTACCTAAACTGATTAACACTGATTAACCGACGTTTAACTGATTGACCTAAAGTCGCTGACCTGACTGAATGACTGACTGACCTGAACCGATTGACTGACCTGACCAGACCTGGACTGATTGACCGTCTTGAACTGTCATATAGTGGCTGGCCTAAATGACCTACTCGCATTCCTTACCCGACTGATTGACCAGAAGTGACTGGCCTCACTAACTGAGTGAATGAGTGAGCTCAAGGTCCCAAGGCAATACACACGGTCTATGGAGAAACGCCGTAGGAAGGGTGGGGCACAGGTTTGGCCACAACGTGGGGGGGAGGGGGAGGAGCTCTTTAACGTGTTCCCAAATCACGGTGCACAAGCAATTCCTTGAGTCGCAAAGAGAAAAAATATATATACGCCGTCATTTCGCACTGCTTTTTGTTTGTCGAGGGCAGCTAAAATCACGTGAAGACAAGACGCGACGAGTGTAGTTGACGAGAATGGGACATTTGGCAACCGCTTGACAATTGTCAGATGACTGGTGTTGACAACAGGACTATGAATATTTATCACACACCTAGTAAGTAAAGCGAAATGTAGTTATCTAGAAAAAAAAAATAATGGGGTTTTACGTGCCAAAACCGCTTTCTGATTATGAGGCACGCCGTAGTGGGGGACTCCGGAATAATTTGGGCCAGCTGGGGTTCTTTAACGTGCGCCTAAAATCTAAGTACACGGGTGTTTTCGCCCCCATTGAAATGCGGCCGCCGTGGCCGGGATTCGATCCCGCGACCTCGTGCTCAACAGCCCAACAGCATAGCCACTGAGCAACCACGGCGGGTTTATTTAGAAGACGTGCATACCTGAGGCATGCGCGCTAAAGGATACCACATGTCATGCGGATGTTGCGGATTCGGCCCCCACCGGCAGTAAAGCTGCCTTCCACTGAATTTCACTTCGCTTAGTGCGGACACCAAGATAGACGAAAATTTAGCCTTTATATTTAAATAATTATACTGTTAGGTAGAAAAAGTCAACTTTCTCCGTGCTTTAATTAGCTTTTCCTCAGCTGGCCTTCTGCGATTAAAAAATTGGCGCCCTCGTATTTCCTACATTTTCTACGACACAAAACTCACGAAATCGGTATGGGTCCATGGTTCCATAGGTTAGGCGTAGGAAACACGGACACAACAGGAATGAAAAGGACATCGCGAACTCAGCGGAAACGTTAGCTTTTGCGAAAAAACTAATGATTTTACGGAAAATCCATGAAGTCGTGGCACAAAACGCTTCACTTTTCTTTAGATGTCTTTAAGTGATGATGATGATGACTTTCTTGAAATCTAGTCTTTTTTTTGGTGTGTGTGTGTATTTATGTCTTCCCTATCGTCTTTTAAACTATAGCTTTAAATTATGCCACCTACAATGGTGGGTATAAGACTGTCGGATCGACCCGCCGTGGTTGCTAAGTGGCTATGGTGTTAGGCTGCTGAGCACGAGGTCGCGGGATCGATACCCGGCCACGGCGGCCGCATTTCGATGGGGGCGAAATGCGAAAACACCCGTGTATTTAGATTTAGGTGCACGTTAAAGAACCCCAGGTGGTCGAAATTTCCGGAGTCCCCCCACTACGGCGTGCCTCATAATCAGAAAGTGGTTTTTGGCACGTAAAACCCCATAATTTAAGACTGTCGGATCGAGTGCGAAAAAGGAAACACCCCCGATCTGCTAAAGCAGCATCACATCTCGAGGTTGTGCTTTTCTCTGGAGAAGCACTTAGGATGCACCCAGAGGGCTCACTAATGCTCTCTTCGGTACGTTTTTTACAAGTGGAGATGTCCGAAGCCACATATATCCTCCTCGGGATAAAAAATGGGGCAAAGCATCGAGCTTAGCCAAAGTCCCTTGAAAACCAGCGCTTCAGTTTGGACTTCTTGCTTGGTCATCGTTTACAGGGAAACAAAACAGAAATCTGATGAAGACAGGCCTAAAGAAGCCTTTTTTACGCCTCTCTTCGTCTTCGTCAGGTTTCCGCGCTATTTTTCCCGTAAGGGTCTATTGAGGAACTTCACCAGAGCAATTCACTGGCTACTTACGTCACCTAAAAAGATCACTAAAGGAGTCACTAAGACTCCAAAAAGGAAAAGGTGTATTTTGCGTCACCGAAAATTCGCCAGATTTAGCGAATTTCTCGGTAGGTTACCAATACTGTCGCACACAGACGGAGAAGGAGTAACACACACACACACACACACAC